>NW_022681463.1:13641186-14982436 GCF_009764315.1 Trachypithecus francoisi
CATGATTGTGGGGCCTCTCCAGCCATGTGGAACTGTGAGTCTATTAAACCTCTTTCTTTTGTAGATTGCCCAGTCGTGGGTATATCTTTATCAGCAGCATGAAAATGGGCTAATACAAATGGCTTTTTTTTTTTTTTAAGAAAGAAGGTAAATATTGAAAGCTTAATATCTGCCAAGCTGCGTGCTAGCTCATTTAATCCTCAAATCAAACCAAGGGGTGGAACAGTATGCTCTTTCCTTTGACCTTCAAGTGCTATCCCTTAAGGGCAGCAGCAACTTGTCATGCACATACTATGTAGCAATTACAGATGTAATGTTTTTGCTTTTATATGGCATTAATTACCTTTCATTTCTACAAAATCTTCTGTAAAATAATGGCATTGACTCTCTTTGAGGAGGAGGACTTGAGCTTCCAAAGCATGAGAAGTACCCTTTCATTAGAGCCTCTCAAAAAACTCTGCAATTGTGTATAATGACATGTAAAACCTTACTTGATATATTTTACAACAGATCTTTCCTTTCTTCTACCATTACAATATCTGGTAATATATTTTATAGTGCAACAGGAATATTCCTTTCAAGTAGAGTATTACTTTATTTTATAAGAATTTACTCTTCATAATCATTAAATGGGGCAATAGAAGTAAATGAAGATTTGTTTTTCATTATAGATCTAAGACTTACTGCACAAAATCAACTAAACTCAGCCACAAGCTGCTAAATGACCTCTAAGATTGAGTGTTAGCATTGTTGGATAACGTGAAAGTGTACTGCTGACTCCTGGAGAATTTCTCTGTAGCCAGATATGGTATGCCCATGTAAACCAAGGGTAAAAGAGATAGCTGGCTTAGAGTGATGGCAGTATTTCTGTTGGTGTGATGGCAGCCAAGATGTCAACAATTAATGTTCTTAAAATTATTGTTCTGCTGGGCACAGGGGCTCACGCCTGTAATCCCAGCACTTTGGGAGGCCAAGGCGGGCAGATCACGAGGTCAGGAGATCAAGACCATCTGGCTAACATGGTGAAACCCCGTCTCTACTAAAAATACAAAAAATCACCAGGTATGGTGGCATGCACCTGTAGTCCCAGCTACTCGGGAGGCTGAGACAGGGGAATCGCTTGAACCCAGGAGGCGGCAGTTGCAGTGAGCCCAAGTTGCGCCACTGCACTCTAGCCTGGGTGACAGAGTGAGACTCTGTCTTAAAAAAAAAAAAAAAAAAAAAAAGACAGTGTTCCAATCATTTTGACTTTGTTGTCCCCAGCGCTGACTTAACTTCAAGCAAAGCATGCACACATACATTTCAAGTACGGTGACATATATACACAACTTTCTTTGTGTATATAACAAACATTGAATTGAGGTAAGCTTTTAAATTATTTTACTTGAAATATCACCTCCAAGTCATTGAAAGTGCCTATATATATGGAAAATTAGCAAACTTGTTCTACATAACTTTGATGCATCTTCCCATTTTGTTATTTTTGGTGATACACACATGAACACTTAATAACTACAAAAATAAATTGTCTAATTAATACCCATAGAATTTTCCAGATGTAGTCAATTTAAACTTCAGCCCCAGTGAAGAGTTGCTTTCAGAATTAAGTGGATGTGATATTTTGATATAACATGTAAAATTAATTTAATTAAATTCCTTCATAAAAAATTTGATGTGATGAGCTAGAGCAAAATTTATCAAAGCAGTAGACTGAGTCTTTGGCATCCAAATAATAATATGAAATAATATATTCAGAATAAGATACAGCAGGATCAATATTAGAAACTTTAGAGATGATAGAATGTATTTCAATATTAAAAATCATCAGGACCAGTGTATTACACACTATAAGTGAGGAATAATTATTTTCTTTAGCTTCTTCTTCTTACTTCTGCAAAGCACAAGCTGCAGCTATTTTTAAGTAGTTTAATGCTATTAATCCTCTGCTAACCTGGGAGTAGAACTTGGTATCTCCAGTGGAAGTCAATAAGAAGATTCCAATTAATTTGTCAATAGTTCCGGGTTCATGAAAAATACTGAAGAAATATAAGTAACATATTGACAAGCTTATAGTCTATACATGTTTTAATAGGCTTCTAAACAAATATGGAGATTTTATATTGATCCAGAGTGCCAATTCCTCCTGTTAACCCTTGATTAAACATGTTATAGCTTTTGATTTGTTCAGTATGAAAATGAATATTATGATTAAATGATAAATTAGGGCAACTTTCCCACTAAGCGGATATATGTTTGAGTGTTAAAGGAATAGGTGACTCTTGGATCCTTGCCACTGGCTGATTAGAAAGTAGTTTTTCCTCCTGAAAGTGTTTGCAGTAGGCTGTTGGTGCCCAAAATCAAATTTTTAGACTTAAACATTCTTCTATTCTGAATTGCCATTGGGAATCTTTTAACTAACATATAGGGACAAACATTCTGAAATCTCAAAAGTATATTGCATGAAAGAATAAAATACAAGGAAAAGTAATAAATATGGTCTCCGCCTTTTGGAATAAAAAAGTTCTCCTCACTGAGTAAACAATTAATTTGCAGAATTTTTTATGTTCTTTAATTTCTAATAGTTCACTGGAAATTAAGTCATTTAAAACAGATATAACTTGGCTGGCTAAACGGTAATTGTTTCCTCTCAGTTTTCTTTAGACACTGACTGAATTATGCCACAATTAAGTCATGGTAAACATAAATGGTGGATGCAATTTATGATCTGGATTTCATTCAGTTCTATATGAGAGTAGAAAATTAGCCCAGATACTCTTTAAAGTATTTGAAGTGACTTAATATGCCCATTTTTATGCATATATAATTACTACCTCCTCTACGGTTTGGGTCTACATTGGTCACTGGAGTGAATTCTAATACACAAAGAGCTGCACATTTAATCTACAGTACCTGAGTGCATACAGATTAAGAAATGCATCTTCTGTCTTCACCATGGGAATCAGCAAGTATTTACACAATAGCACTCATTGAAATATGGCTGCATTTCATATATTTCTGACCCTATGAGCAAATAATACAATTGTACTTCCTTTAATAAGCTTTGAGACTGATATTTTAAACCTCGCACAACTACATGCCATGTAGTAATATCACTATGACTAACGAGTTATTTGTTTATGACTAAATTGGAGTTTATTTCAAAGAGATTATATTCTTACTCATTCTACTGAAATAGATGTTATTTTCGGTTATTTGGTTTATTATGCAGATATTTAACATGTGTTTTATTTCCTTCTGTATGACATTCTATTTGGAGGGTAGGCCGGGGTGGAAATAACTCAGTGACTAAATCTTTTGCTCCACAGGATATTTTGTGCCACAAAAGCTTGAGAGACTCTTATTTGCCGAGGCAATACAGATAATTTAGGCAACCAATTTTTTTTCTAAAAGTCTGTATGAATGATACGAAAGCTTCCCAGATAATTGTACATTCTCATTTTCTTTTGACTATATAACATACCATTTAGCATGTTTCCAGCATAGCTATTACAGTTAAGATATGCTCATAAAGCTAAAAAAAAAAAAAAAAAAAGGAAATTCGAATTGAAATTGAGCATAATTGCCAGTAAAACTAGAAATACACATACACACACCTTTTGCTTATATTGAAAGTATATCTATGCTTCCTTAATTCATTCAGGTCTTAGATAAAACATTGGTTCCTCATAGCTCCCTTTTCATTCACCCCATCTGTCCCCCTTCCTCTTGCAAATACTATTCCTGCCCCTTGCAAATAGCCAAACTCAAACCCCTCTTCCTTTATCATTTTCTTCATTGCACTTATGATTTTAAAAAGGAATTCCTTTGTTTCTTGTTTATTTCCCACTGAAATGTAAGAGATCTGTGAGAACAGGATCATTTCCTATTCACTGCATATGACACACACCTGGCACTCTTAGCAGTGTAGGTCCACTGCAAAAACGTATTTAAGGAACAAATGAATGAAATATTTAAGAAAGCTAGTCCCAGATGACTAGTCCAGTGGATTCTCAAAACTTTCCTCACATAACATCTTTATTGAAATCCTTCCCATCTTAATGGGAAAGAATCGTACTTTGCATATCCCTAAACTTAATCTCTTCATTAAAACCAGCCTCCTAAGCACAAAACTTGGATGTCAAGGCCTTTTATTATGTCTCCTATGAAGTTTTCATTTTCTGCCTCATTAGCAACCAAAATATCAATGATCTGTTACATTCTCATGTTGACTTACTTGACTAAACAATTCTTAACTAGGCTAAGGTCATCTCCCCATTGGAGTCTATCATCTTCCACTTTCAAAGACCAAAATCTCAGTTCATTTACTCCAAGAAAGCTAATTAAATTGTACTCTGAGTTTTGCAGAGTAGAAATTTTTAACTGGAACATTTTGCTTTCAGTTCTTAAAAATATATTCGATTGAATTTGAATGAGAAAACTAATTCTGGTGAAAAGGAGTTTCTGCTATTGCCTATAATTGCATTAATTCTGCCCATTGTTTATAATATTATAATTAAAAGGTTAAACCAATACTATTTGTTAATAACTTTTCTCATTATATTTGTACAAAATCTTATTTACTCATATTTCATAATTTTACGCATCATCACACCACAGTACATTTGAAATAAATCTTTTCCCAGAATTAGTGTTGTCAACTCTCTGTAAACGTTTTCTACCCTATAATTTGAGAAAAATTATGTAACCATTATTGTGATGACTAATGCAAATAAATACATAATCAGCCTAGCCCAATACCTGACACCAGGTATGAGATCTAGACTATTTTTGGATTTTTTCTAGATTTTGCCACAATAATAACCCCAAAGTCTCACTGAGATACAATTATTTATTTCTTGCTCAGGTTACGTGTCAGCTGCAACTCTTCATGTATTTTTCTTACTTTGGCCGAAGGATTAGTCACTATCTGTGACACGTCATTCTTACTGCAGAAGGGAAAAAGCGAAAGGGTTGAGAAGCCACCTGAGGTTCTCAGAGCTTCTGCTCAGAACTGTCAAATTCACATTCCACTTGTTTTTTTGGCTGACAACTCACACGAATTTCACAGCAATAGAAGTCACAGGGCAACATGCATGGATGGAAGAACTGGGCACAGTCATGAAGCCACCACACCATTCAACCTATTTCAGGAAATCAACGACAAGGCTTAAGAACTCATACACTTTTTGGAACCGTTAACGCCAGGTCAATTAGAAGATACAAAACAATATGCAGACCCTTCTTAATCTAGCTCATTGTTTCACGATTTCTTCTCCTCAGGTCAAGTAGAAAGGAAAACGGTCAATTTGGGGCAAAAGTAGATACATTCATTATGGAGGTTCCTAAAATGGCTTAAAATGAACTCAGACAGGAGTCCCATCTGTGATATGCCTGAAAGGGCAGGCTTCACCACGCTCTGATAACCATGTACTCTTTGAAATACAAATTGTGAAAACCCATTCTTTTCAGCCCTTCCAATTCCAACAGAAAGTTCATTATCCAGAGCACACATCTGTCCTGGACCAGCAGTGCCAGCATCACCTGGGAACTTGTGAGAAAAGAGAAATCTCAGGCTTCACTCCAGTCCAGCTAAATCCGAAACTCCAGCAGATCCTCATGCACGTTAAGGTTTGAGAACCTCTGCTTTGCCATTCACAATAATTATCTGATCAAAGCAATATCATCAGGTGAAATTAAACTGAAGGCTAGACTTAGTCTATGACTCAAAAGTTCTCCTCTACTGAAGTGATGTTTTAGAAGACTAACATTCTTACTTCTAAACTTGAAAATCTGACAGTCTCTTTCAAGAAAAACTCAGGAAAAGAAAGAAAATGTGTATCTTTCCCACAAAATAAGTAGGGAGTTTTGATGAATGGAGATAAAATACAAGCTATATAAATAAATCCATATTGTTGTCTTTATCAGTAATTTATTCCTCTTTATTATTGAGTAATATTCCACTTTATGAATGGAATAATTGGTAAGTGGTGGTTCACTTACCAATACATATTTTTTGCAGACTTTTCTGTTGGGTTAACACCTATGTGACATTGTTAGGTCACACAGTAGGTGTGCACTTTCTCCAAAGCAGGTGTTCCGTTTTATACTCCCAACAGCAATGGATGAGAGTTCTGGGTTTTACAACCTAACCAATATATTGGTGTTTTCAGGCTCTTTAATTTTCTCAATTCTAGTGGTTGTGTAGGGATAATTCATTGGGGTTTTAATTTATATTTCCCTGATGATGATATTGAGCACCTTTCCAGGTGATTACTAGCCAAGCATATACCTTCTTTTTGTAACATCTGATAAAGTGCTTTTCCTATGTAGTTGGGTTGTTTATCTTTGTATTATGTAGTAATACAAGTGGTTTATATATTTTAGGTATAGGTTATTGTCAGATATATATATTTATCTGACTACATATGTGTGTGTGTGTATATATATGTAGAGAGAGAGAGAGAGAATATTTTATCCATGTGTGACTTTCTTTTTCATTCTCTTAAGAGTCTGTCTTGATAAGCCAAGTTTATTGTTTTTTATTATAAGAAATTCAATCAATTTTTATGGTTTTTGCTTTTTTTGTGTACCGTATATAAATCTGCATCAACTCAAGGTCAAAAAAAATTGTTTCCTATTTTCTTCTAGATTCTATTTTAGACTTTTACATGTGACTGTGTATACTGTGTGGAAGGGGTCCACTCATTCTTTTTCAAACATTTATGGTATTGTTCCAGTACCATTTGTTTAAAAGGTTTCCTTTACTCATTAACTTGCCTTGGCAACTAGCTGTAGTTGTGTAGACCCTCTCGACTTTCATTTTCCAGATACTTTTGTGTAAATATCTTTTCATATTCTATGTAGCTGTAAAATAATGGAGCATAATTTTCATGATACACAAAAAATGAGTCATTGACACTTTGCAATAACCCTCTCTCGCACACAGTTCTTCAATTAGCAAATGTAGGCAAAAACATGACTTCACATCCTGTAATTAGCTCATTTGACATATTTTAGTAATCCCTTGCAAAATGTCAACATGATCTATGGTAGCAGGACAGTGTAAATGTGTTTGCACTTTTCTTTTGCAGTTTCTCTGTGGAGGTGTCTGAAAATGTGTCTATACAAACTCATTAAATGCCTTTCCTCCTCATCTGAAGAACTATGAGACATAGACTTAACATCTACAAATCGTTTTTACATTGCAAGAAAAAAATCACTGGGAAACTGCATCACAATTTCATTTGTAAAGAAAATGTAATTAAATAGAAAATCAAATAAATTAGCCTTAAAGTGAAAGAATTCCCTAAGGTATTTACTAACTATAAGATAACATATTTTTAACTATTTGTGGTCAAATATGATTTCATGAAACAGTAGCTCCGTAAGGTGTTTCATGGGGAGAAAAGTTCCAGGATCAATTAATTTCAGGAAATATTGGTTGGACGGAGTTAAAGAGTTTTCTTACTGCAGGATATATCAGAGTCCTTAACTAACCAACAGGTGCTGAACATCTCCAAGAAGAGCACAGAGGGATCAACATATGTCTGATCAATCCGAGCATAAGATAGAGCTACAGAACCAGCAAAGCGACAACTCGAATTCAGAACACATGCTTCTAAAATTATTTTAGCAGAAACACTAAAAAAATTCTTTGACTTTACTGATTGCAGTAAAAGATACAGCTCCAATTAAACAATAACAAAAACGCTATACAGAGAGGCAACTAAGATAACAAGGGAGCGGGTAAGAAAGAGATAACAACAAAGAAAATAAAAGTACACTGGTAAAATTATATTGCCATTGAAAACAATGAAGATCAACACTTACCAGGGGAGATCTAACAATGATTTGGAATACAAACTGAAAAATATTACAAAAATGCAGAGGAGGCTGGGCGCGGTGGCTCACGCCTGTAATCCCGGCACTTTGGGAGGCCGAGGCGGGCGGATCACGAGGTCAGGAAATCAAGACCATCCTGGCTAACACGGTGAAACCCCGTCTCTACTAAAAATACAAAAAATTAGCGGGGCAAGGTGGCGGGCGCCTGCCGCCCCGGCTACTCGGGAGGCTGAGGCAGGAGAATGGCGGGAACCCGGGAGGAGGAGCTTGCAGTGAGCCAAGATTGCGCCACTGCACTCCAGCCTGGGCGACAGAGTGAGATTCCGTCTCAAAAAAAAAAAAAAAAAAAAAAAAAAAAAAAAAAAAAAAAAAAAAAGCTGAGGAAATGAGTAAGGGAAAATCACTGAAAGATGACGATAGATGTAGAACTAGCCAATCTAGGAGTTATGGGTCTTCTCTAAGAAAAATCAAGTGCAACAGTACCAGATGTGAGGTTGAAGAAACCATTGAAGTACACATTTTGTACCTAAAACCAGGTCTCAATGTGAAGTTAGAAACAACTTACCATGCTCCATGGATACATCAATTAAGAGATTCACATCATGACAGAATTTAAATATTTAAGTGGGAAATACATGTAGACCACCTACAAAGGATCAGATTTCTTACAATCAAAACAGTAAAAAATGGAGCATTTAGAAAGAAAATATTGTCATTCAAAATATTGAATGATTTGTCATTTATTTTATTTTCAAAATAAATACTGAATGACAATACTTATTTTGAACACCAAAGGTAAACTGTGTTCATGGCTAGGGCAAAAGAAAAAAATAATCTTAGCTATTCAAGGTTTTAAAAGACAAATTGCCCAAATAAAATTCTTTAAAAATTTACTTTGAAATTTATAACAACAAAAAAATAAGGCCAGGCACAGTGGCTCAAGCTTGTAATTCCAGCACTTTGGGAGGTTGATTTGAGTGGATCATGAGGTCAGGAGTTCGAGACCAGCCTGGCCAACATGGTGAAACCCTGTTCTCTACTAAAAATGCAAAAAAAATAAAAATAAAAATAAAAAAGTTAGCCGGGCGTGGTGGCACACACCTGTAATCCCAGCTACTCGGGAGGCCGAGGCAGGAGAATCGTTTGAATCTGGGATGCAGAGGTTGCAGTGAGCCAGGGTTGTGTCACTGCACTCCAGCCTGGGTGACAGAGCAAGACTCTATTTCAAAAAATAAATAAATAAATAAATAAATGGGCTTAAAATATGGGAGAATTGGAAAATAGGACTGTCTATATTAATCAATTCCTAAAGTAGAGAAGCCCCATAAAATAGTATTTTATTTTATTTACCTAGTTATAAAAAGCAAAGTTTATACTAATAATTTCCAGTAAGTAAAGATGGGAGGAAAATTGAAAAGATGTTAGATCTTTTATTTTAAATAGATGAAGAACAAATGGCACCATTAAATTTGAGACCTTGATATAAAATAAATACTGACAATGTTTTTAAAATAACATAAGGTAACCATTAGGATAAATAAAAATATATATTTATTTGCAAAGGATTGGGCATTAAACTGTATGCAATGTATTTATAAAATAATTAAAAGAAGACACAGAAAATTAAAACCGGCATGAAGAAAGGACAAAATAAGTTGGCAGGAATAAAATCAAATATATCAATTATAATAGTAAACGCAAATATTTTCATCCCTACCCTCTTACAGCAAAGATTTGTAGATTAGGTAAAAAATTAACAAAATCATAAATCAAAGTGTATGCTGCTCACAAGTGATAAATCTGACTCAAAGTAATGAAGAAGAATAAAATTTAAAGGGCTGTCAAAGATTTATCAAGCATATAGAAAAAATGCATGGTAGCCTAAATTTCAGACCCAGCAGAATTTAACACAAAACAACTAAACAAAATGAAAAGGTCATACGATTTTCTTTTTCTATATTTTGAATGTTAACGAATATGTGAAGTCATGAATTTTTGGTCAGTATCACTCATTATGAAGATATATGACATAAAAACTGTTAGAAACAGATGAGAAACTGATTACTATTATGAGAAAGTCTAAGCAGTATTACAAAGACTCAGAACAAAATAATAAGGATAATTTATTTGATATGTGAACTTCGCCTCTTACTCTAATCAACCTTCTCTAAACTCTCCACAGAACATTTATCAAAAATGGATATATCCATCATATACTAGATCATGTAAAAAGCATTGATTTATCAAGAGAGGGCTTGGCATGGTGGCTCACACCTGTAATCCCAGCACTTTGGGAGGACAAGGTGGGTGGATCACGAGATCAAGAGATCAAGACCATCCCAGCCAACATGGTGAAACCCAGTCTCTACTAAAAATACAAAAAAAAAAAAAAATTAGCTGGGTATGATGGTGCACGCCTGTGGTCCCTGCTACTCTGGAGGCTGAGGCAGAAGAATTGCTTGAACCCGGGAGGCAGAGGTTGCAGTGAGTGGAGATCATGCCACTGCACTCCAGCCTGGGCGACAGAGTGAGACTCCGTCTCAAAAAAAAAAAAGAAAAAGAAAAGAAAAGAAATATCAAGATAACAAAATGTTAAGTCATAGACAAGGAGAACATATTTGCAAAAGACATATCTGATAAAGTTGTTATTTTAAATATACAAATAACTCCTAAAACTCAACAATAAGAGAAAAACAATTTTAAAATGGCCCAAAGATCTTAACAGATGCCTTACTGAAGAAGATATACAGATGGCAAACATGTACGTGAAAAGATATTCCACATTATATATTATTTGTCATCAGGAAATGCAAATTAATACGATGAAATACTGCTATACGCTTATTAGAATGGCTCAAATCCAGAACACTGAAAACACCAAACACTGGCAAGGATGTGGAGAAAACACAGACTGTCATTCATTGCTGGTGGGAATGCAAAATGCTACAGCCTCTTTGGAAGACAGTTCAGCAGTTTCTTACAAAACTAAACATACTATATGATCCAGCAATCACACTCCTTGATATTTACCCAAAAGAACTGAAAACTTAATGTCCCCATGAAAGCCTGCACACCAATGTTTATAGCACCTACATTATAACTGCCAAAACTTGGAAGGAACCAAGACGTCCTTCAGTAGCTGAATGGATAAACAGTGGTACATTCAGACAATGCAGTATTACTCAGCAATAAAAAGAAGCGAGCTCTCAAGCCATCAAAACACACTTAAAAAACTTAAATGCATATTCCTAAGTGAAAGAAGCCAATCTGAAAAGCCTGCACACTGTATAACACTCCGGAACATGCAAAGCTATGGTAACAGTAAAAAGATCAGTGCTTGCCAGTGGTTGCAGGGAGGGAGGGGTGAACAGGTGGGGCACAGGGGATGTGTTGGGCAGTGAAACTACTCTGTATGCTACTGTCATGGTGGGTACGTGTCATTATAAAATTTACCAAACACATAGAAAATACAATACCAACAGTTAATCCCAAGGTATATTATAATAATTACTTTGAGGGATAGTGCTGTGTCAATGCAGGTTCCTGACTTGTAACCAATGGACCTACTGTGGTGGGGTGGGGGATGACGATGGGGGAGGCCACGCATGGGTGACAGAAGCGAGTACATGTACTTTCTGTTCAATATTACTCTCTGTACTTTCTGTTCTTTCTCTCTCTGTACTTTCTGTTTAACATTACTGTGAACTTAAAACTGCACTAAAAAATATATTACAAAAAACATTAAAATATCATATGTTTTCTACAAGCTGTGTTCTGTGGTGATAATTCCAAAAAACTTGTAAGAAATATAAAGAAATGTACATGGAAGAGGAATCTTATAACTCAGACTACTCTTTGAGAAGCAGTGAAAATGAAAGTACAACATGAAACCTGTTACAGAAATGAGTGAAACAGAAAACTCTAAGTTTTAATCCTTAATTCTCACAAATGTTTTATCTTTATTTGTAGACAAGATAAAGGAGTCTCCAAAAGGTGACGTGACCTCTGCAAAGTCATACAGTCATACAGTGTCTGAACCAGGATTTCACTGAGGTCCTCTGCCTCCTATTCCAGGGCTCTTTTTAAGATATACCACTGTCTCCCTATTGAAGAAACACTAGGATCAAAATTGGAAAACATTTAATTAGCCAATCCCTTGACTCTAAAACGTTGTTTTCATATTTTAAGGTTTCTGAAATTAGAATCAATTTTAAAATGATTTCTTTACAAAAAAGATGTACTTCTATTGTCTGGGAATTGGCATATTAACATCAGTAAAAATATCGACTGATTAGATTTTCTCCACAACTAAATTATCTTTAATAATAATGTGTGCAGCTGGATTTTAATTTAAATTCAAATCCTTCATTTGTATTAAAAATATCTTTAGAAAGCACTGAAAAAGGCCATCATATATACAAAGGACTGCCACAAGCAAAGCGATGCAGATAAAGATAGTAGAAATTGCCACGTTTCCTGGAGTAGATGGTAGTTTTTAGAGATAGATGAAAGATCTGACTGGTACAGCAAAAGGGCTGTCTCTCCAGGACTCACATCAATCAGTCCCAAGCTAATTTCTAAGGTAAGCTGCTTATTTCAGAGAAAATTGTTATTCACTTCCTATGACATTTTTCTAAAATTAAAATGTCCACAAAACTCATTCTTTTCTGTGCCATTAAATTGTAGTGTAATTTTCAAAGTGCTTAATAGATCAAAGATGATGAGAAAGGCTATAAAAATCCATGGGTGGTAGTGATCCTCATTTTAAAACAGCAAAAGCATTCCAGAAAAGTCTGTAGACACTGTCTATGAAGAAGACTACAAATTACCTGAGATCTCTTTGGAATGCAAATTCTGATTAACTGGGTCTGAAGTTGTATCTGAAATATAATTTGGTGCTGATACTGTTAGTCTAAAAACCACACTTTGAATAGCAAAGGTACAATGGTTAAGAGGTCCGTCAACCCAACTGAGTCAAAGTTCTACCATTTATTAGCCATGTGATCAGATACAAGCCATTCCCTTAAGTTCTACCTTCTTCCTGGGTAAAAGAGAATATCTACTGCATTTTAAAAATACATTATAGGGTTGATGAAAAATATATGTGCAGTCTTTAGAACAGTGTCTAACACATCATTAAATGCTCAATAAAATTAGCCATTACTGGCCGGGCGCAGTGGCTCGTGCCTGTAATCGCAGCACTTTGGGAGGCCGAAGCGGGTAGATCACCTGAGGTCAGGAATTCAAGACAAGCCTGGTCAACATGATGAAAACCTGTCTCTAATAAAAATACAAAAAATTTAGCTGGGCGTGGTGGCGGGCTCCTGTATTCACAGCTACTCGGGAAGCTGAAGCAGGAAAATCGCTTGAACCCAGGAGGCGGAGGTTGCAGTGAGCCTGGATCATGCAATTGCACTCCAGCCTGGGCAACAAGAGTGAAATTCCATCTCAATTAAAAAAAAAAATTAGCCATTACTATTATTACAAACAAAATAGTGAGTGGGGCCTGATGAGCCCTTGCAGCGCAGCGTAGTTACACAACTATCTAGCTACCACTGCAACACTTAACCTACAGAAGAAGCAATATCATCCCTTGAAGTCAAATTAAGTCTGTTATGTGATTTGTACTTGGCCGGTTGACTTTTCACTGGCAAAGCAAAGACATATGAAGTCTTACCTGGCAGGAATATAATGAATTTAGAATTTGAGGTCTATGAAGAATCCACCCATTTATAACTAAGAAGTTCCTGAACGGCTAAAATCTGTGCCAAGAGTGTTTACTAAGTCAATCTGTACACAGCAGGGCTACTGTCACTGGGCTTATTTCTGTCACTTTGTGACACCAGTGCTCCATCAGGCATGATGATTAAATCTACAGCCTTTCATCTGGTAAAACAGGAAAGGTAATTGCAAGAGTTGCAATTGCATCACTGAATGTCTTTTGCTTTAAAAAATAAATATATTGCCTTTGCCTCTGCATGTATCTACTGGCCTGGAACCATTATACAGTGACAATATTCTGTTTCAGAAGCATTATCTCTGAATAATTACCTGCTCCTTGTCTCCATAGAAAGCTGTACCGCAGAACCTCTTTTAATTTGGTATATGGCAGGATTCACAGATTGTATTTTATTACTATAAAAAAAATACCTTTCTCCACCCCCTACAAAAATGAAGGTAAGTGTTAACCACGTCGTGAATGATGGATGCTGCAGTTTGGGACGTTTGCAGCCCGCTGATGGGGAGGTTCTCCTTCACCTTCCGGAAGCACTCATCAACAAAGGGAATCTGTGGGTGGCTCTAGCTGGTTGCAGGGACCAGAATTTGAAGGGAGAGGAAATCCCTGATGCTGGGCCCTCCTGCCTGATTCTCCAAATGGTGACAGGGATAAAACACAGAGGGGTAGTGAGCCCTGTGTCAGGACTCAGCAAAGAGAAAGCACAGATGTTCACTGAGCTCTTCTCCCTTTCATTTTATTCTACTTCTGTTTTTCTTTTGGTCTCAATTCACGAGCAACCCCAGGTTAATCTGTATCCTGAGTCCTCACTCACCTCCCTCCCATGGACAATTACTTCATTTCCTTTGGAATTACAGACTATTTTAAAATGCTTTCAGGTGAACACTTCAAGGCTCAGAGCAGGGAAAATAAAAAGAAGCGTAGTTATTGGGGCATAGAACATAAATGTTTATCTAGAGAGGAGTGGCTAGGAGGGAGGTATGATTCAGGAAGTAATGGTGTTTACTTTCGCTAAAGCAACAGTTTTCACATTTGCACGACAACAGAAAGAAACCGGCAGAAATGTTTTATTCTAAATGAAATTAACAGATCCATGCTAAATAAAACATATGTAAGTGAATTTGCCCAGAGGAAGCAGTAGGTAGGGTAGGTAAAGCTCAACAAGCCCAGATTTCCTCTCACTCTCCAACGCAACCTCTCTAGTAAACATCTAGGAATATCTCCAGAAATTCTGGTGGCTTAGGTCACCCTGTACAAATCACTAAGCCACATGAATATAAGATATTGTATACATTGTAAAGTGGGCAGGGGGAGATGTTTAGCCAGTCTAATGGAAAGCTTACAAAATTGGTTCTTTTAGCTGTTTTAAGCAATAGGGTTTTTAAAAATGGGATTTAAAACAGGTCCAGAAGGCCAAAACCAGGCCTAGAAGGCCAGAATGTATACTCAAAAAAACTTTCATTCCTTTAAAATATTCTAAAGTCAGACTGTTTACTACACTGCCCTGATGATCTCACCTAATGTGAAGGAGAAAGGTCATTTGTTAATTGTCCACTTTAAATCATGAATCTCCCTTTAAATTTGTGTTCTGTGAAGGTTAAGTGTGATTACAACAGATTTCTTCACATCTTTGAACTACAGTGACTCACGGTGAACCCACTGCCTGTCTTCAGATTAAAGTCAACAGGAGATTTGGGTTTTATAATTTTAGAGAATCATCTTGCCAGGAATCTGTATGGGAGCCATACGTGAAGGAACAACTGTATTTATCAGCCTTTTATAAAAATAATGACATAATGCTTCTCCATGTGTAATGAGAAGTGTATGTATCTCATAACAAAATGAGAGCTGTATATAAGATAATTGGGTAGGGATAAGAAACTAATTTCAGTATACAAAAATATGGAACTTGATTTTATTTCACAAACATTTTTATGGCTTTTAGAGAAAAGTGTAGATAATTTTATTACTGTGGGCCTTAAGAGGTAAACTCTGAACATTTCTTATAAGTTGTTGATTATATAGTCAATATTAACTTACTCCATCATGGGATCAAGCTCAATTATAAACCTCAGATTCCATTATCATACTAATATTTAATATTTTAAAGTTTGTAGAAATTTTTTTTTTTTTTTTGAGGCGGAGTCTCGCTCTGTCGCCCGGACTGGAGTGCAGTGGCCAGATCTCAGCTCACTGCAAGCTCCACCTCCCGGGTTTTACGCCATTCTCCTGCCTCAGCCTCCCGAGTAGCTGGGACTACAGGCACCCGCCACCTCGCCCGGCTAGTTTTTGTATTTTCAGTAGAGACGGGGTTTCACCGTGTTAGCCAGGATGGTCTCGATCTCCTGACCTCGTGATCCGCCCGTCTCGGTGTCCCAAAGTGCTGGGATTACAGGCTTGAGCCACCGCGCCCGGCCGAAAATTATTTTTAAAAGGAAAGATCAAAACATGCAATTTAAATAGAGAATAATATTCATCCTAGTAACATTAACAAGTGTCAGTGATTTCCAAAAATCACGTTATTAACGAATTCAAGTTGTTTATCTGCAAAATATAATCTAATCTCAATTAGAGAAAAGAAGCATAAATAATGAAAAGTTCTCATATTATCTGTAATTCTCTTTGATATTAAATCACAACCACAGGAAAACACATGCGCGCGCAGACACACACACACACCCACTCCCCACACATCCCAGCCTCATTTCAGATTCAATTTTCTTTTCTCTTCCAGATCACTGCTGGGGAACCTAGAAGTAACTGAATGCTAGGCTAGAGGCGTCATATTAAATTAAATAAAGATTTTCTATTCATGGATCTGTAACTGTGTAAGAATCCATGCTTAGAACCAGTTCTGTAATTACTGGTACATGATCATTTATTCAAAAGAAGAAACACTGGATTCATCTGTGTACTCATGTAGTCATTCATTTCACAATCATTATTCTTTACTCTGAGTCAAATATTTGCTAGATTCTAGGTTTTAGAAATACAAAGAAAATCAACACTACTCATGGAGCTAACAGTCAGAGAGACGAACCTCAACAAATAATTAGAGTAAACGGCAAATACAAAACTAAAAGTGTGCACCAGTTTAGCTGGAATATGGAGGAAAATGTGATCACAGCTACATGTGAGGTTGCATTTTTTTCAAACTTACAAGGTGTCAGTGGTTATTCTAGACAGACAGAAGGGCAAAATCAAGAACCTTGACTCAATTGGTATTGATGGAAATAGGAATGATTAAATTTATATAGACAGAGAGAGAGAGAGAGAGAGAGAGAGAGAGAGACACTGGTGTTATTACTAGCTGTGTAGGGATAATCATGACACTATCATATCATGAGGTTGATGAGATTGTTAAATGACATATGTCAAACATTTAGAACAGTGCCTAGAACTCTATAAGTACTCATTTAATGTTAACTACTATTATTCATTAAATCTTGCATCTAATATTAGAAGCATTGCTTAAGAACAAAAGTTTAATCATATAGATGGATTTTTGGATATGGAGAAAGGTTAAGTCAATCAACCAGCCTCTAGTAACACACTGAGGCTCTGTGCAGGCAAAGGAAACACAATAAATAAATAGAAACCCCTGCCTGCTTATTTATATACCACCATCTTAAATGTTTTAAAACATTTCCTCCCATTTCTTTCTGTTCTATTATTTTTCTTTGCTCCCAACCAGCCTCAGCTCTTGACCTGAGGGTGCACATCTTCACTCAAATCTATGCTGCCTCTGGCTTATTTCCTTGTCTGATCCAGGCTTTGGGGATAATCAGCCATACTTTTCCATTTCCTTATTTCAATTATCCCCTCAAACTTTAATTTGTCATTGCCAACAGTCTCATTTCCTTTTGACTAAGATAAAGGTCTGCCTTTTCCCAAGAGAAGTCTTTTTGAGACTAACATTTCTGAAAAAGCTTTCTTTTCATACTGTCTTTATTTCAATGCATTAAGACTGAAAAATCTCCTGTCTCCACAGTCTTAAGAATTGAGATGGACAAGAGCATTTTAAAAGGTGGAATAAAAATTCTAGAGTGTGGGAACCTTTTTCAATGGGTATGCAAAGCTCATGTTAGGCTTAGCAGCAATCTGGGTGGGTTAGTTTCTTTATCCCTTTTTAAGTGGGAGAAAAAAAAGAAGGGCTGTAACTCTGAATTTCTATAATAAAAGTCTAGTTTTTCATGGACAGTGAAACTAAGGCTCAAGGTCATGTTTTCATTTTGCTGGAATGTCTGCAAGGGGTTCAGGTGAGAAGCAACAGTCTGTATGACAAATAAACAGAAATGGAAACACTGAGGCCCCAGGCTATATGCTTCCAGATTTTTTAAAAATGTGTTTGAAAGCTGATAAAGTGGTAGATGTTTCTAATTCCATACACACCCAGAGAGTGGAAGGATGCCTGGGAAGGAGACGTCCACTTGTACAAAGCTATTTATTCAAACAGATATTTTCCTGTTAATATTTCAGAAGAATGTGTATGATATTAGCATCAGGCAGCAGAAAGCTGCATAGGTACAAAGGTAGCAACAGTCCTTTGGGAGACCATCATAAACCCAGGCAGGCTTCACCTTGTCTGGTAATATAAAGAAAGACTGAACCACAGCACCTGCTCCATCTTCGCAATTGATTTGCTTGTTATTCTTTTGGAGAGGAAAGGTGGAAGGTCAATGACAGTCATGACACAGAAACTCACTGTTCTCCACTTTGGGTACAGTCCCAGGTGCAGTTGTTCAGTATCAGTCATCAAAGAGACAGGCACATTTGCCATGGAACTAACAGCAATTAATCTTCAGATTTCCTCACTGGTGGGAGTCTCTGGCACTGGGAAGGTCCATGACAACAGATGGCATACATGTTTTAAATTTTTCCAAAATAAGAAATTTTCAGTGAATTAAGATAACCGACTCTCCTTCTATTCCAACTTTGACTCAGCCACATTTCCTCTCATGTCCAGTGGCTCTGGAATGACTCCAGGTACTTCTGAGATTCAGCCAAAGAGAAGGTGAGTTGAGTACACATTCATTTTGAGATTAGTGGGGTACCATCACTTCTGTGGTTTTTCAGGGTATAGAAATGCCTTCTAGAAATAGTGCTGTAGACCTCTTGGGTCATGACAATTTAAGACCAGAGATCAAGTAATAAAATCGTATGCATCCTCTACTGCACAGCCCACATTTAGGAAGTTGAGAAGGAACAAGTTTTGAAGTACACACAGCCACCTACAACAGATGTGTAAGATTATAATTACATCTCCATATTCTAGATCTTGTGAGGTTTATGGTATTTGTCTGATATAAAAATGTAATTTGTGTTGATTGCCTTTTCATCCTAAGTTAGTATTCACCTTAACTTTGTACTTTTGATTTTGAATTCATTTTATTAAAAAGGACTCCCAAAATGTAAACCCTGCAAAATATTAATCTACTTATCTATGTTAGACAAAGACATGCATCCCAAATTGCAATGTAGAATTACAATGTAAAATTAGTAAAACAATTTAGATCATAATATTAAAATATTATAATTATGTTCATGGACTATTTAAATAGAATAATTGATTAAATGACAGAATATAATGCATATTATGCTTGGTCAAAATATCTTAATATAATGTATAATCATTAAAAACAATGTACCAAGATTATATTACAACATGGAATAAAATGTAACATTTCAAATAGGTGAAACAGGTAAGCTATAAAGTTGTGCTTTAAAACTAGTTATAAGAGAACTGGTTTCATTTTAAGACAAAGCAAGAAAAAAGCCAAGAAGAAAATCGTATCTCAACTGATCTATGTTTACGCCTATAGTTGAAATACTCTCAGTAAAGAGAATAATCTTTTATATGTTATCCTTTTTCAGATTTTTTTGTAGAAAAGCTTTTCAAAATACATGGGAATACATAATTCAGAAATAGCTTCTGATGTATATTCTGTTGACTAAGCCAAAGAATATGTCCAAAGATCACTGTATTCATTTCCTGGTCCCACAATAACAAATTACCACAAACTTTATGCCTAAAAACAACATGCGTTTACTATCTTACAGTTCTGGAGATCAGAAGTCTAAAATGGTTTTGCTGTGCTTAAATCAAGCTGTCATCAAGACTACTTCCTTTCTGGAGGCTTTAGGATCTCTTTCCTGGCCTTTTCAAGCTTCCAGAGATAGGCTGCATTCCTTGGCTCTTGGCCCCCTTTCTCCATCTTCAAAGGTAGTAGTGGTAGGTTGAGTCCTTCTCATGTTGAATCACTTGATTCTGACTCTTTCGTTCCCGTGTCCACTTGTAAGGGCCCTTGTGATTGTATTGGGCGCACCCAGATGATCCACTATAATCTTTTGATTAGCAATCATAAGTATCCTTTGCCATGTAATCTAACATATTCACAGATTCAAGGGATTACAGGGGTGTCTTTCATGGAGGCCATCTTCTACCTACCATAATCATCAATGAATTCTTTTGTCCCGTCATGCTGTCATTTGGTTATAAGTCTGAAAATAAGCTATGTATCATCTTTGTTACACTAAGAAGGTTGTACACATAATCAATGATACTCAAGATCAGTATCAACCTCAATGCAGTTTTATCTACTGAAAACTGTGGTCTGCTCAGGAGGACTCCTTAAAGTCTTACAGTCTCACATCTCATTCCCCCAATTCCCACCTGCCCCCAGTGGTGACCCAAGTTTAGAACGCTGTCATCCCTCTATCATCAGTGATTGATTCAAACTTCACCATTTCATCCAAGCAAAGTCAATCCGAGTTTTTCCCCTGAATTGTTTTTCTCCCTTAAACTGCTAAGGAAAAATCTATAATCTTTCTTGGTCAGAGCATAGTAAAACTATAACCTTACATGATGCTAAAATCCATGTTCCTCCTGTTTGGAGAAAAATCCATCTGCAATAGACAAGATTCAGATTAAAGGGTTGATAAAAGCAGAAATGTGTGTGTTGGAGGCTGCTGTGTAAATCCATGTGCATGTATGTGTACATGGGTGTAGGTGTGATAGACAAAGTGAAAGAGTGAGCGGCCGGGCGCGGTGGCTCAAGCCTGTAATCCCAGCACTTTGGGAGGCCGAGACGGGCGGATCACGAGGTCAGGAGATCGAGACCATCCTGGCTAATACGGTGAAACCCTGTCTCTACTTAAAAAAATACAAAAAAAACTAGCCGGGCGACGAGGCGGGCGCCTGTAGTCCCAGCTACTCGGGAGGCTGAGGCAGGAGAATGGCGTAAACCTGGGAGGCGGAGCTTGCAGTGAGCTGAGATCCGGCCACTGCACTCCAGCCTGGGTGGCAGAGCGAGACTCCGTCTCAAAAAAAAAAAAAAAAAAAAAAAAAAAAAAAAAAAAAAAAAAGAGTGAGAGAGGCCATGTAAGGTTGTCTAAGTCCCTTTACCATTCTTCCTCAAGGTCATCTGTACTCCTGTCCTTTTTGGTTTGTGAGCACATAAATCATTTGTTTGTTTCTGGTTGTTTGAATTGGGATTCTGCCACTTTCATCTAAGGTCTTTTAATTAAAATAGATGCTATACAGTTTTCTTATATGCTCAGCACTGTAATTAATGACAAGGGATTTTAAAACATAATAAAGAAAGCTAGAATTCTTTCAGGACATAGAAAACAAAGAACTACTCTATATGTCACAAACTGGAGATCACTGCTAAGTGTGATCTGGTACTGGCAACACCATAGCTTTTTGTTGCTAAGTCTTTGATCTATAGTAGGCATCAACCACGGTCTCTTGAACAGTTTCCTAATCTATTGCCTATGTTGAACAAATAAATAGCAAATATTCTCGCTAAACATAATTTTCCCCCATGTAGCTAGTTAATAGCATAGAAACAAAGTCCATGGAATCAACCAGAATCTATAAGCAGCATATGGAGAGAGGTAAATAGCAGCAACCCAAATTATTTCATTAAAGTGAATACTAGGAAGATTCTCTAGTCATCTTATATTGCCATTGTAACTAATCACATTGAGTGAATGATTAAGTAAATGAATATACAGTGAAAAAATAGTTCTAAGCCCAGGAGGTAGGCCCTGGATCATTCAATATCAACAAACCACTGTTACTGCTGCTTCATGATCCATTAATATATATTCACTGCTGTCTCCTCAGGTTCTGGGTGCTCTGCCACACTGAAATTGTCTTTGACAACTTAGCCATATCCCGCATATTCACAAGATTCATATGGATATTCACTAGCCAAAGTTAAAACAATAATAATATGGCTGAAGGTTGATTTAGCCAATCTATAAACTGGCTGAATATTAGGTTAGAGTCATGTAGGAATTGCAAAACACCAATTTTATTTTTTATTAAATTTCTATTTTTTTTTTTTTTTTTTTTTGAGACGGAGTCTTGCTGTCGTCCAGGCTGGAGTGCAGTGGCCGGATCTCAGCTCACTGCAAGCTCCGCCTCCCGGGTTTACGCCATTCTCCTGCCTCAGCCTCCTGAGTAGCTGGGACTACAGACACCCGCCACCTCGCCCGGCTAGTTTTTTTGTATTTTTTAGTAGAGACGGGGTTTCACTGTGTTAGCCAGGATGGTCTCGATCTCCTGACCTCATGATCCGCCCGTCTCGGCCTCCCAAAGTGCTGGGATTACAGGCTTGAGCCACCGCGCCCGGCCAAATTTCTATATTTTTAATAAAAGACTATTTTTACATAATGAGATGTGTCTGCTTAAAACCCTTTCAAATGAATCTCAATTAGCATAGAAATTAAAATTATTTCTCATCTTATTTCTGCATTCCTATTATTTCTAGAATGCCAGGTTATACTCATATGAGCATCCAGTGCTTCCACATTTATTAATCAGAATGGAGATCCTTCTCATGGATACACACTAAAATCTGAGGAATTATAGAACAAAAGTCACTCTCTTATGAGAGTAAAACAGGAGAGGAGTTCTTTTCTCTGCTTGAACTTTTGGTTGTTACCAATTATTCTAAAACGAAACTTCAGTGACAAATTCTTTTTTTTTTTTTTTTTTGAGGCGGAGTCTCGCTCTGTTGCCCGGACTGGAGTGCAGTGGCCGGATCTCAGTTCACTGCAAGCTCCGCCTCCCGGGTTTACGCCATTCTCCTGCCTCGGCCTCCCGAGTAGCTGGGACTACAGGCGCCCGCCACCTCGCCCGGCTAGTTTTTGTATTTTTTTTTTTAGTAGAGACGGGGTTTCACCGTGTTAGCCAGGATGGTCTCGATCTCCTGACCTCGTGATCCGCCCGTCTCGGCCTCCCAAAGTGCTGGGATTACAGGCTTGAGCCACCGCGCCCGGCCCAGTGACAAATTCTTATGACTTACAGTAAAATAATTTGGGGCTTGGTCTACCTTTTGATTCAAATATTTTTTAAAGCAGAATCAAAAACTATAAATAAAACTGGATATCACCAGTACTTCTATGTTTGACTACCTTTTGGATAACATACTAATTTACTTAGTAAACAATACAGTGCCTAGTTAAAGTGTATGTAGCTCAAAATATATCCCTTAATAATCCATTGTGACAGCTAAAAGTCTTTGTTTGATTTTATGCAGAGATGTCTAAATCACTGCCACCTTTGTTGATATTATGGAGCCCTTTTATAATCCGGCCAAAGAAGCTATGGACTCTTTCTGCACAAACATATTAAAAGGCAAACACAATATATTCGTGCCATTTTAAGGAGTTCTCATTGTTTGATACCCAACCATCCTCTGGGTGGCATGAATTCCAGGCTAAGAGTCCCTAGATATGGGATTCCCCAAATCCCTCATTACAATGCATATTATTCTGGCCAAGGAAGCACATCAGAGAGTAGCTCTCAGAAAACTAGCTATGGGCGGCATGCAGTGGCGCATGCCTGTAATCCCAGCACTTTGGGAGGCCGAGGTGGGTGGATCACTTGAAGTCAGGAGTTTGAGAACAGCCTGGCCAACATGGTGAAACTCCATCTCTGCTAAAAATATATAAAAATTAGCTGAGCATGGTAGTGCATGCCTGTAATCCTAGCTACTTAGGAGGCTAAGGCAGGAGAATCACTTCAACCTGGGAGGCGGAGGCTGCAGTGAGCTGAGATAGCGCCACTGCACTCCAGCCTGGGTGACAGTGAGACTCAATTTCAAAAAAATAAACAATTATAAAAAGAAAATGAAAGAAAACTAGCTATGATGGCAGAAAGCAGATCTCAGGGTTCTGAGCAACTGAGAACCACAAAAGGAAAGTTTTATGAAACAGATTTATACCACCAGAATTTATGCCCAAATACTTCATATTCACACTGGAGATCTATTTACAAATAAAGACTCCAATCCTACCTCGGATATACATAAGCTGGATGAAACAATTACCTGAACTTATCATATCCTTTCATCTTTCTGTGCTTCGTAATGGAATTTCCTGTCTTGAACACATTCTTCCCCATTTCTCCAGGAGCAAACTTCTGATCATTCAAGTTCACCCTCCCTCACCCTCTCAATTTTGCAGGCAGAGATCGCTTCAAATATCTCCATCACAGCACTGACTACATTCTACCGTAATGATTTATGTTTTTCTCTTTCTTTTTTATGCTGTATCTAACTGAACTTTGATACTTGTCTCTTTCCATTCGAGCTGCTATAAAATATACCATAGATGAGTAGTTCATAAACAACAGGTATCAAGCTTTTCAATCCTGGAGTCTGGGAAGCCCAAGATCAAGGCACCGGAAGATTCAGTGTCTAGCGAGAGTCTGCTTCCTACACATAGATGGCACCTTCTCACTGTGTCCTCACATGGTGGAACTGTCAAGCTAGCTTTCTGGGGTCTCGTTTGTTATTTATTTATTTAGTTTTATTATTATAATTACTTTTAGAGACACGGTCTCTGTCACCCTGGCTGAAGTACAGTGGTGACATCATGGCTCACTGCAGCCTGAAACTCTTGGGCTCAAGAAATCCTCCCACCTCAGCCTCCTGAGTAGCTGGGACTACAGGCATGTCCTACCACACTTTGGGGTCTCTTTTGTAACAGGACCATTCCCTTTCATGAGGACCCCACCCTCGTGACCTAATCACCTCCCAAACACCCCACCTTCTAATATCATCGACTTTGGGGCTAGGTTTCAACACGTAATTTTTAAGAAGGGCACAAACATTCAGACCAAAGTAATGTGCACAAATCAGCAAATAAAGTAGTATATGGTGGATAAGACATTTATTTTCTGAATAAGTATCTCTGGTGGAAGCAGGCTTGATTTCCCCTATAATCAGTTGAATAGTGTTCCTCAAAATTCATGTCCACCTAGGACCCCAGGGTGTCACCTTATTTGGAAATAGAGTCTTTGCAGAGATAATTAAAGACTAGAGCTGAACCATCCTGGATTTAGGGTGGATCCAATTGTGCTTATGGGAGAAAGGAGAAGGAAGCTTGGACACACAGAGAGACAGCCTCTCTGAAAGCTGTCTCGGAAGAGAGAGGTAGAGAAGGGAGCGATGCTGTCACAAGCCAAGGAATGCCAAAAGCCACCAGAAGTTGGAAACGGCAAAGAAGGATTCTCTCCTAGATCCTTGGGAGGGAACCTGACATTTTTCGATTTCAAATTTCTGATTTCCAGAACTGTGAGAATACATTTCTGTTGTTTTCAGCCATCAAATATGTGGTCATGTGTTTTTGCGGCCCTAGGAATCTGACCTGAGGGCAGGAGTGGGGTACACCTCCAATGTGAATCCCAAGGGGTCACCTGCAGCTAAGGGGGAAGGGGTGTTTCAAAATCGGGTTCTTCAAAGAAGCACTGTGCAAATGAAGGGTTTCTGGGGAGCATCTGAGGACAGCCTAACCTTCTCTGGGCTATTTCCTAGCATTGGTCCTGAGGAACCTCTCTCTGGACAATGTGCAATGGTTTTACTGCTAACCTAGCATTGGCTCATTGCTCCCCTAAGCATGCACCTCATATTCTCGGAAGTGTCACCTCTCACCGTAACTGTGAAAGCCCAACCAAAAACCTGGGGACAAAGCAGACAAGGAGCCAGCTTAGCAGTGGACCAAGCAGGAAGGCTGGGTTGTGTGAACAGATCGCAGGGAGCTGACATGGATCCGCTGGTCAGTTCTTTGATCAAATAATGGAAAATGTCCTCAAACTGCACCTATTCAGACTCATCCACAAAATTCTTAGTTTCATTAACAAGGAAAATATAATCCTGAGGCATGCCTCTCCTCAACACATAAGATAATATGCATGGGAAAAAAGACAATATGGAAAACCATTAGTCCTCTTGTGGTAACAGAACTAAATAATATTTTACTATTAAATACCACCATGGCTATTCTAGGAAAAAGAGTAGCTAAATACATTCCTCCATATTATTTTTCAAAGTAGAAATTATCTATGGTGAAAACCCAAAATGCATTTCTGACAAAGCCCCTTTCCTGGACTCTTTGACAATTCTATCTATTCAGTTAATTATCTTTCATATAGAACAAATAGTCATTGTCCTGTATGCTGATGGTATTCAAACATGCCTAGGGTGGTTCATTGTTCAAGATCTCCTCTCTCTATTCCTCTCTATAACCCTACCCGACACACCCACCCCTCTTTCCGCTGACTCATTCCTTTCCCTCCTATTCAACAAAGCTTTGGGAAAGGACACCACAGAGCAATAGGTTTTGTGCAACTTCTAAGCACTCCCTAAAGCCCTGTTTGCGCAGGGGGAAGTAGGGCAAAAAGTAAAGTGTCCATCCTGCTGCAGGACCGTGCCTGTTATACAACCCTACAGAGTGGTGAGTCTTCATGTGGCTGCTCAGCAGAATCACCCAGGGAGCTTTTAAAATCCTGGACGCCCAGGCCATCTCACAGACAAATTAAATCAGGTGGGAACTCAGCACCGGTATTTTAAAAATACTTCTGCAAGCTCTCCAAGTGCTCTCATCTCCTCCATGAATTTTTTAAGGATGAAGCTCACCTGACTTACATCTCCTTCTGGAAAACTTTATCCCTTGAATCTGAAATTGTTTTCCTGTTTCCTCTGCCATCTTCCCTGAGTTGTCATTCGGCCCACTTTCAATATTCCAATCTGGCCAAATATGACTTCCTGGGAGAGGTCCCTGCCCACCGTACTTACAGCAGCCCCCAGACTTCATCTTGGCCACGCTCTCACATTCTCTTGATTTCCCTTCTCAAGAAAATATGAGAGCTATCCGAAATTACTTATTTTCTGGTTTAACTTATTTTCCCAAACTCTATGACATCAGTTGCCTTGTCTCTTTTTTCTCAGCACTGAGAATGGTTCTGGGAACACAGGAGGGCCCTGGTAAATATATGTTGACTGGGTGAGTGAATGAAGGAATGAATGTTGACCTTGTTTTCTCTATTAAATTGTATGCCCCGAAGGTCATTTGTATGCTGTCTACTTAAATCCCTTGTAAGTCCTTACAATTGCATATTAGTTTAAAGTTAACAAAGAAGTTTCGTATATACTATTTCAAGTGTCTCTCACAATATTTGAAAGAAAACAGCAATTGTTATAACGCCATTTTTACAGATAACAAAATTAAGGGCCCAAAAAGTTTTTAAAAAAAATACAAAACTCGGCCGGGCGCAGTGGCTCAAGCCTGTAATCCCAGCACTTTGGGAGGCCGAGACAGGCAGATCACAAGGTCAGGAGATTGAGACCATCCTGGCTAACACGGTGAAACCCCGTCTCTACTAAAAAATACAAAAAACTAGCCGGGCGAGGTGGCGGCGCCTATAGTCCCAGCTACTCGGGAGGCTGAAGCAGGAGAATGGCATGAACCCGGGAGGCAGAGCTTGCAGTGAGCTGAGATCTGGCCAGTGCACTCCAGCTTGGGTGACAGAGCGAGACTCCGTCTCAAAAAAAAAAAAAAATACAAAACTCTACAGAGTCGCACAGAGAATACATGGTGTGAGACATCAGCTCTATGAGGACGTCATGCAACCACGTGGCCATCTCTTCCATCCCTGCCCCCTCAGAGCACATGCCCGCACAGTCAGTGCCTGGCTGCTTTGATAAGCTACAGATGCTGAGGGAAGGCATGGCATGGGCAGCATGTGTATCTTTCTACCCAAACAGGAAATTGATGCCTGTTAGAAGTGTTTCCAGGGACCATGCCAGTGAAGAGGGGAGTATCACTGATGAACTGATGAGCAGGGGTGAATAGTGTCAGTATGTGCTCACCCTGTCATACCCTTGCGTGGTCACAAGACTCCAGGCCTCCTAACACATCCAAAATCTTATTTCCTAAGAAGTCTAACCTAAAAACTGCAATCTCTCTGGGTTTTCCTCTCTACGTAGGGTTATCCAGAATGTATCTAGACTCAAGCATATATGGATTATGTCACTTGGATTTTGCTACCACCTTTTTAAAATAATTATATTACACTATACTTGAGAGGGTGAGTTTTGCAATTCTCTCTCACCATTGCAACTATAATTCAACAGTATCATTAACCATACTCAGACTTCCAGCAAATTAAAGGAAGCAGAAGGAGAGACTTTACCAGGCACTACATACTCCATATTTTCTTTTTTTTTTTTCACATTCCTTTTAACTTCCTTTAGTTAACTATTATACGATACAGGGCTCCAGAAAGAAATCTTGGCAAAAGAGTTAACGTCCTTATAAAGGACTTTACACATGACCTCAAAATATTTGCTCTTTCACCCTAGAGACTATCCAAATCTTAAGCAGCTTACAACTGTACGATGCCAGGCCATTTGGCATTATTTACCAATATCCACATAGCAAGAATATTTTGAGCATCGAAGAGACCAAAATTATTTATAAACTTAAATAGGAAGCCAAAGAATCCTGCCTTTTTGCCTTTATCCAAATAGTAGGCAACACATGAAAAATAAATATTTATGGAGAACCAAAATCTCATCCATCTTAAATCATTATATTCCAAAGGAAAGAATGTCATAACTGAAGAATATATTAGTTTGAATCTCAAGCAGATTCTTGGTAGAAAGCAGAGTCTGAAAGAATGATGGGTTAGTCACATGGTTCTCATGAGACACAGTCAGATCTTAGTCTGTCTAGTTAGCTACGCAAAACCAGATACAAAGTCTGCTATGAAGGTGAGTCAGAAATGACAGGCATGGTGTCCATTGAGTAGATATAAAATTTAGGGGTCCAGATGAATTAGAACACAGTGTCAAATTCACTTATTGCAAAGAGAGGTGAAAGGGAGGCAATGCAAGCTTACGGAGTAATTTCAAGGTCACCGAGAAGGGTTTTGCTTCCAGTTCAGTATATGCCTTGCTGGGTCACACAGCTGGCTAGTGGCTGAACCCTGACTAACTCAGGGTCTACTCACCTCTATCCCAGTAGTTTACTGTTCAACTAACTGCTGCAACATGTCCCTTTGCCATTTTAAACATGTAGGCATCTATATACATACCCAATATCTAGATAATAGCCATCTCATTCTCAAAATACAAATTTGACTGCTGACAGTTGTCATTTTAATACTTCGCCGATATGAATGCCTCGGAATAAAACAATTTTGGATTTGTGCTTGTTTTCTCATCTTCTGTCAGTAGTTAAGTAAACATGATACAAGGTACAGAAGGGCACATGAAAGGATGCTAAAGGATTTGTCTTGTTCATGGAAAAATTCGAATCTCAGTAAATTCAGTTACATAAAACTTGGCATTTTAGCAATGACCCAATGGATGGGCATGAAACAACGTTAACCTGGCGTTTCCATGACATCATTTTACTAACAATTAACCTCATAAGACAATTATGACATAGAGAGCTCTGCAGAGAAGTGGTTTTTTCTGTCTGAAACCTGTCAATCACGCAAGAAGAAGTTAGGTAGCTGGGGAGAGACATATTTCACCCCAGGCTGTCTCCCACCATTTTCTTATTTTTTCTAAATTATCACAAGTATGCTTCCTGTTCTTTACACGTTATTCCCATCATAACTCAGAGTTTCTGCCCCTGCTGTTCCTCCTACCTGGGATGTTGTTTTTTCTTTTGTTTTTTTTTTTTTTTGTATTTTTTCTAAATTATTATCTGGCTAATGCTGCTACTCATCTCTGCAGCCACCCACTAGGTTCACTCATTTCATGAAGCCATATTTGCACCCAAATTGGGCAAATGTCATCTTCCTCTGATTCTCAAGACACTGAATCCCTTCTCCCAACACACTTGTCATAATTATCAAAAATGCTTAGCTCAGGGGTAGCAGGCTTTTTCTGTAAGGGGCTAGATGATAAATATTTCAGGCTTTGTGGGCCATGTGCTCTCTGTGGCCACTACTCAACTTTGTCATTACAGCAAGAAAGTAGCTATATGTAAACAAATGAGCATGGCAATGATCTAATAAGTCTTTATTTACAAAAAGAGAATGCAGGCCTAGCCCTAGTTTTCTGACCACTAGCTTAGCCCAGAGATACATGGTGGTAAGATCGATAAATATTAGATGGATTAACTATGATAAGCAACATCATTTATGAAAATACGATGTACATGTTGTCTGTATGCTGTGAGTATAGAGTATCTGTATTCATTTTGCAACTATAGCACAATGACCAGCCCTATTAATTTTTGTGTATCCTAAGAGGGGCATCACAGGTTCTGATCAGCTATGTGACTCTACAGGCTACACAAAGGGATAACACTCTGCCTCACTGGTTTTCTATTAGAAAGAACATCTGCTGAGGCTGATTCTATGAAGATTATGGCTGATAACCAGAGCAAATTGTTTCCCATAAAAGTATCTGGTTTGCCTGTTTACATTGAATGAAATCAGGTAAATAACTGCTAAAGCTCTTCACTATAATCTGCACTGTAATTTTAGTGTTTTAATAGAAATAAATATATACTCATAGTAAAAAAATTTTCTTAGCTGTCACACATGTATTTTAAGCTTGCTTAGAGAAATTGGAATTAAATTCAAGTCCAATTTTCTATTTTCATTTCAAATAGATTTTGACAATATTGGTTGCAGTCTTTACTAGGAAGTTATCTTAGCCAAAGAATTTCACTGGTTTTCAACTTACAGCATAAAAATAATGTAAAATGTAATGAAACTTGTCTATTTATTTGGATCAATTCCTATCTTTAATACAAACTGTTCTGTTGCCGTAGATAAAGATTGTTTATTTAGAACAGGAAAAAAATACTCTCTCTTACTTGGTAGTAATACAGTTTTCGGGACTATTAGTTAGAAAAACCTCAGTTAATTAAAAAATATTATGTTTCTTATTTTCCACTGAATTATTTTTCTACCATCTCTTAAAAATAAACAAAACTATTAAATTCAGCTTCTGGATTCTTCTTTTCTCTCTGTTCTGTTGAATATAAAAATAGCAAGATGAAAGGCAAGATCAAACACAAGAGGAGAAATAAGGAACATAAATACCCACTGCAAAGGGGAGTCCCTGAAAAATCAACTTGCATGAGATTATCTCTTCTATTTAACAAGGCTCTTTTCCATTCCCTTTAATAATTTCCTTTCACATATGCAGGTTATGCCATTAGTTTAGTAAATGCTGCTTCATCATATGACTGAGAGATTTAATACTGGATTTCACTAGGACCTTCAAGTAGACGACTACTCCGAGCACCTGCACCTTTGGCTGTCTCTATGAGAATACACAATGTCCCAACACAGAGAAATCCAAGTGCACCATAAAGATAGATAAAGGATACCAGAAGCGCCCTACTTAATTCTCCCTCGACCCCAGTCTTCTCATATCAGTACTATCCTTAATAACCTCTTAATAAATAACAATTACATTCCTGAGGTGCTCTGAAATGTAGGAGGCATATACAGTTTAAGATATCATAATGAGTACAAAGAAAGCAAATTATGAACTGGTTCTTTTATTTCTACATATAATATTACTATTGTGGGCTATTGCACGGTAATAGAGCATACACAAGCCATAAGAGTGGGCATTATCAGTTCAAAGCATGCTCAAAGGTGCATGGAAGACTCCCTGGTGGTATGCAGGCTTATTCTTATCATTCAATGTTCATAACAAGACAAAGTCCAGGCCTTTCCTTCTGAAACAATTCACCAATTCATTTATATTTCTCCTCATTTGATGCACACTTAAAAGCACAACCATTCCTCTTGGATAAGAAATAGTAAATAAGTTAATTTTACAGGGTCATTTATTTATCATCTTTGGCTACAGTTTATAAAAACTAGGTTTCAAATGGCATAATTCAGTGCATGACTACTCCAGGGTCCTCTAGTGCTGGCAGAAATAACGAATCAATCTAACAGAAAGCTCAGAATGGAGTAAATCTGAACCCCACTTGCTTTCTCAAAGTACTACTGGAAGAACACATTGGGGTTCCCCTGTCACCTAAACACTCAGCACATTTCCTGCAGCAGTTAACTCACGATAAAATGGTTAATTAGGCCACAAAGGATTTTAAAATATAATCAGAATCACTATATATGGTATGCTGCTTAATTGAAAATGTTTGAAGGACTTCCCTTTTTTTAAACTTTCTCTTTGTTCCAAATAAATAACCTCTCTGTAAACATGGATAAGAAAGGTAATGATTCAACTGTCCAAAACTACAAAGAGTAAAAAACACACAGGTTAAAAAAAAAAAAAAAGGAAAGAAAACATGTATCATGAAAACTTCTCTGAAAAATAAAACAGGAAATTAAAGATGGGCTTTGCCAATAAAAGGGAAAGATAAATTGTGACTTCATTGAAAAATAACCAGATGGTGAGAATTTGGCATGCTATTATTCTTTGAAAGTATGTTCCTAGGTAAGGGAATTGAAACAATTCTTAATTCATTAATTAAAGCATGCTAATTGATAAAAATGAGGACATGGTTTCTATTTTCTAGAAGTTACAATATTAAATAATTAGCCTGAAGAAAGAATCTATCATTCTTTCTCCATTTCAAACCTTCCCTTATGGGGGTGTATGGTTACGTGTTTAAGGAACTAAAACATAAGCAATACCTCTTAGAACAAGTCTGATAAAAGAAAACCAAAGGGCAAACCGGACAGATAAGAAAAGCACATGGGATTGCAGTATCAAACAAAAGGATGACTTAGACACAAGGACAAATGATGATCAAAGAAGGCAAATACTGAAAACACAAGCCTCGGAATAATAATGCCTACAGATAAATCATTCGTTTTTATGATTATAGAAGTCAATGAAAGAAGTTTGATAAATGGCAAAAGTTTGTAACACCAACAGCAAAATACATTGAGAAGAGCTAGCAGATTATTTAAATTGTCACTACTAGTGGGTGAAGAAGACTTTTCTTATGCCCCGGCAGGAGAGCATACCTGTATAATCTATTTTAGAGATTATAAATCAGACTTTTTTTCTTCAAAATATTTCTTACTGTTTTTCATTTAAAACCTATGTATTCCATATCCAGTAATTAATACTAAGAGATTTGTACATGAATCCTGCTGCAAGAATATAAATTATGGCATTTAGAACTTGAATAAGAGAACATATAGATATCTAATAAAAAGAGGATTGATTGAATTATTTTGCTACAACCATATAATGGAATATTGTGCAGCCATTTCAATGACTCTGCAGAATTATATGTGTAACAGGAAACATGTTTAATATATATTGTCCAATAAATTGGCATGTAACAAGAACCTGTAAGTTATCTAAAACAACAACCTTGGAGTCAGAGAACACGTATCAATTTTTTTAAAATTTGCACCACTGGAATTATGTAAAATGGCAAACTGTTCAGATATCTAATTTCTTTTTCTGCAAAAAGAATAATAATTATACGTCTTCCTACCTCATTGCGTTTTTAGGAAATTTTTTAAAATGTATTATTCAAGGTTCTTATTTTACCTGTTGACTAAGTGTACATGAATGCTGTTGATAGAACAGCATAAATACATCACTTATAAAATATATGCATTTTTTTAGACCTATGTATTACATATCCAAGAATTAATACTAAGAGATGTGAACATGAATCCTGCTCCAAGAATATAAATTATGGCATTTATAAATTATGTATATAATATAAAATATAAATTATATAAGTATGATTTTTGTTGTGTTTGTTTACCTTGGCTTAACCATATTCCCTACATTTTATATGGGGAATCAATTATCATTCAGGAGTTCTCCTGCAATAACACCTCCCTCCAAAATCTCACTTGTTTAAAACAACAGGAGTTTCTTTCTCACTCACATCATAGAACCTTGGTGGATCAACAGAGATTTCTGCTACCCATCCTCATCCAGAGACCCAGGCTAACGGGTCAGAGACTGTCTCAAGCACTGCAAATCCTCATGCCTGAGAAAGAATGGCAGATTTTTCACTGTCTCTTATAGCTTCTGCTCAGATGTGATGCAAATTAATTTTACTCACTTATTTTTTTTAAGCCAAAGTCAAATTCATGCTCAGGAGAACATCGATAATAATAACGATGTATTCTTAAATCAGCAAGAATGTAAAACTAATGTTTAGCCTATCATAAGCCATTATATTTTTGAGCAGAACACTAGAAGACTAGATAAAATGTTTTCCCACCTTTACTCCCAGGAACCAAAATTAGGACAAGTGTCTTTATATCTATATTGACTATATGAGCTAAATCTCATTACATGAAAACATATCTACAGCCAATATGGTATAGAAATCAAGGAATCACAGGATACAGAATGCAAGATATCATATAAGTTATTCTACCTTGAAGACAAATGATCACACTTAGTCACCACCAACAGAAACAAATAATTTAACTTAATTTCTGATATATTTTATATATATATAAAATATACAAAATTTATATATATAAAATATAATATATATTATAGATATATAATATATGTAAATGCATTCACCTGATATTTATATATAAAAATATATAAATATATCTGATATATATAAAATATTAAAAAATATATAATATATACAAAATTTATATATAAAATATAATATATATTATAGATATATAATGTATATGTAAATGCCTTCACCTGGTCCCTGACGAACTTCAGTGTATTCTACTAGGATTGCTTTTTTCCATCTCATGAGCTAATGAGGCCCTCAGGCTTGAGAAACTGATGGGTCTTATAATTGCTTTCCTACCTCATGTAACCACAGCTGCAGTTTTCATTCATAAATTGCAAAATGAACTCTTGAAAAGTTTTCATACTAGTCATTTGCCTCAAAACATCCAGTGCCAATGAGTTTGCAGATGTAGCACTATGAGAAAGAAAGGATACCTGACCTTGACCAAAAGCACTCAACTGGCCATCGTAACTTCTTGGTTTTCATTTTCAAAAATCTTACATAGTGTCATGATTTCCTGTGAAATCACTTTGCTCGTGTAAGGAAACTGATAAACTTATTTAGCTTTAAAGTACTTCCAGAGGCTAAAATGAATTATAAATAATTTTAAAAACCATAATTCTATACATTTATTCAATACCTTTTTAATAAAATAAAGTTTAAACATACTCTATTGCTTAAAAATGGTAGCTACATAAGTCAGTGAATCTCGAGAAAGGCAGGAAATATGCATGTTTGAGGAAAAACCTAGTGGAGTTTATTAAGTCCCCAATAATTTTATTTTACTTGTTCTACATATTAAACAATTTAGAGACAAACAAAAAGCCATTGGTAAAATTATATACTTACAGTGATTTTCTCTGTTTGAGAGCTATTTTGTATGCTTTTCTTATTTTTCCATTATATGGTTTGACATTTTTAACTTCAAAATATGAAAGCATTTGTTAAAAGTATACATTTTGCTCATTTTTTTTGTTTTAAAATGTAAGTGCATATCCCTATTGGTTTCTGTTCTGTTTACTTCTACTAGCAACATAACCATTTGGAGTTTAAATACTTTTACTGAATGTGAACCCTTTAACTTAAATAATGCTTTAAGATACCAGACCTCCCTTTGCTGTGTTTACCACTTTAAGATAACAGCAAAAATCACTGTACCTAAAGTTCTCTAACTTAAATGTAACTGAAAAAGTATCCTCAAGATCAAAAATCTGTTTTTGAGATAAAGTCATTTTCTTTCCCTCCCAAGGTTTTCAATTTGAAATGGAATTGTACCGAGGATTATAATACATTTTTGAAAAGATACACAGATATTTTTTTAAAAGACACTGGTTAGCCTTCCTATGTTCATTTTTTTTTTACATGGCTGGCCCCAATAGATAAAGTTTTTTGTAAATGTAAAATAATAATGTAAAATTATTTTTTTGCTGTAGATTACAAGTGTTGGTAAATCAGCAGTCTGAGGGATATGAATTTTAATCTTTGTTTCTTTAAAAGCATGATGGCTTATGCAGCACTATAATGACAGTATTACAATGCAGATAGAACAATGGTTCCTGTTCAGGGTTACTAGTGAAATACAGGGCTAGTCAAAAATACTTCTGAAATTTAAAAAAAAATTATTATACCCATATCCTACTCCTCTATTCTTCTACTTACAACCACGAGGGGGAAATGGATATGAGAAAATACCTATGCTGCAAACAATCTGAGAGACTTTATGGAGTTTTCTTTATAAAGAATACTGTAAAGAATCAAAAGGACAGACAATACCAAGAAATGGCAAAGATGTGGAGAAACTGGAAACTCCACACGCGGCTGGTGGAATGTAAAATGGTATCGCCATTTTGAAGATGGTCCTGCGGTACCTCAAAAGGTACAACAGAGTCACTCTAAGACCCAGCAATTCCACTCACAGATACAGACCCCAAAGAAATTAAAAGACATGTCCACCCAAAAACTTGCACAGGAATGTTTGTAACAGCACTACTCATAATGGCCAAAAAGTAGAAACCCCATGTCCAAATGCCCGTTAACTGATGAAGGGTTAAATAACTGTGGTGCATCCATACGACAGGATATTATTCAGCCATAGAGGAATGAAGGACTGACATATGCTACAACTTTGATAAACCTTGCAAACACTTATGCTAAGTAGAAAAAGCCAGATGCAAGAAGATCACATATTTTATGATTCCATTTGTATGGAATATTCAGAATAGACAAGTTCATAGAGACAGAAAGTCGACTGGTGGTTTCTAGGGGTTCTGGGACAAGAGAATGGGGAGTGGCTGCTATAGGCTAACAGAGTATTTTATGATGATAAACATATTTTTTTGGAATTGGACAGTGGTAATGACTGCATAATTATGCTAATATATTAAAACACTGAGTGGTATGTGAATTTTATGGTATGTTAACTATATCCCTATTAAAAATACATTTAAAAAGAAAGAAAAATGCAAGGCAAAATTAAATTTCTGATCTAATGTTCAAGTGAAGAAACTCTTTCTCTGTTTCCTCTTTCTTTTTTTTTTTTTTTTTTTTTTGAGACGGAGTCTTGCTCTGCCGCCCAGGCTGGAGTGCAGTGGCCGGCTCTCAGCTCACTGCAAGCTCCGCCTCCCGGGTTCACGCCATTCTCCTGTCTCAGCCTCCCGAGTAGCTGGGACTACAGGCGCCCGCCTCGTCGCCCAGCTAGTTTTTTGTATTTTTTAGTAGAGACGGGGTTTCGCCGTATTAGCCAGGATGGTCTCGATCTCCTGACCTCGTGATCCGCCCGTCTCGGCCTCCCAAAGTGCTGGGATTACAGGCTTGAGCCACCGCGCCCGGCCTGTTTCCTCTTTCTTGAACAAAATTGGTAATAGTGTCAATTACAAGTTCTTCAAAAGTATACTTCATATTAACTTCGCTATTCTCATGTGAGAAGTGAAATTGCATTTCTTATTTTGATAAATCAAGAGGAATGGAATCTGTGTTCTTCTAGATGAATTTGTCCTTCTCCAATTTGTACTGATCTGATACCAAGAACACACCTGAGGCTACATGCCTTCCTTCTAAAATGACAAAACTTATTCATGGCTATTTGTTTATACAATGAATTTTCAAAAGCCAACACTGTCCTCAAAATAATGTTACTGGGTTTCATAAATGTCAGTGGACAATTAGATGGTCTCATTCAGAAAGCTTTAAGCAAACCTCTAAACTGTTTCTTTTTTTGATGTCACATTGAACTGAACTGAAATGAAACTGAACATACCTTAAGGCTCAAGTAGACTGACAGTGAGTGAGAGAGAGTCTGTGTGAGAAAGATATATGTAGAGAGAAAAAGACATATATTTCTCCGTGTACTTTCATTCATGGAAATTGGATTTATTATTAGTTCTAAAAGGACTAATAGCCCCTCATTCAGGGATCTCAGCTGTTTTTTAAATTAAGATGTGTGTGCATTGAATTCATTTGAATCGTGATGGAGAGGCCGTGGCAAGCCCTGAGGAGACCTCACTTACCCCTCCCAGAGCAAGGCAGATCAGAGCTTCCCTGGCACTTCCTGATGCTCTCCTCAGCCGATAGAGTGCAGGACTGTGGGTGCTCACACTTCTTCCCGTACCAGCCTGCTTTGCAGTCACATCGTCCGCAATTACACTGTCCATGACCTTCACGGTGAGAGCGGCAAAAAATAAAAATGTACATAAAGATAATGAAGTCAGAATTAGTTTTCATTCTAACAGCAAATGTCACAAATGAGTCAGGATCTTGGTGAATACAATATAACACATTAAGGCAAAGGCATATTTTTCTCAAATTCTTAAATAACTGATTTATGTGAACTGATCTTGAGGGTTAGAGGAAAGCAACCACTACAGATAAGATAAACAGTTTAGTAAGGCTATACACTTCAAGCTGTCAAATTCCAGGAGCATGTGATTGTATTGGTCTGCTGGGGCCTTAAAGGAGTATTTGGGCTGGGCACTGTGGCTTACGTCTGTAATCCCAGGACTTTGGGAGGGCGAGGAGGGCAGATCACGAGGTCAGGAGTTCAAGACCAGCCTGATGAACATGGTGAAACCCTGGTCTCTACTAAAAACTACGAAAATTAGCCAGGCATGGTGGCATGCACCTGTAATCCCAGCTACTCAGGAGGCTGAGGCAAGGAGAATCGCTTGTACCCGGGAGGCTGACATTGCAGTAAGCTGAGATCACGCCACTGCACGCCAGCCCGGGTGACAGAGTGAGACTACGTCTCAAAATAAATAAACAAATAAAAAAAGAAAAGAAAAGAAAAAAAAAGAAAGAAAAAACAGAACGAAGTATTTGGTGGATTTGGCAATTAATTCGCATGGAGGGGAGTCACAGGGAAGGGCAAACAATATACTTTTGAAGCAGGATTTTTTATTATTTTTTGCTCTTTAGACTCTATTTTTTAATATATAAATGTTCCTTTCTCAGTAATTAATGCAATAAGTGAAATTAAAACCAGTATGGATGTAAACAAAATTGACATTAACAGCCAAGTAGACATACTTAACATTAATAGAGCATGTTACAAACAATATCAGAGAGAGTATATATTCTTTTAAGACTTAAGTTTTTTTTAAGAGCAGTTTTAGTTACACAGCAAAATTGAGAGCTATGCAGAGATGTTCCATATACCTCCTTCTCCCTCATGTGCATAGCCTTCTCAATTACCAACAATCCCCACCAGAGAAGTACGCTTGTTATAACTGATGAGCATACACTGACACATCACCATTACCCAAAGTCAATAGTTTACATTAGAGTCCACTCTTAGTGTACACTGTATGAGTGTGAGTAAACACATAGTGACATGAATTCACCATCGTAGTATCATACGGAGTAATTTCACTGCCCTGAAAATCCTCTGTGATCTGCCTAGTCATCCGTCCCTCTCCCACGCCTTTCCCCAATCTCTGGCAACCTAATCTTTTTACTGTCCTCCATAATTTTGCCTTTGCCTCAATGTTATATAGTTGGAGTTACACAGTATATGTAGTCCTTTCAGTTTTTTTTTCAGTTGGTAATACGCATCTAAAATTCCTCTATGGATAAATAAACTGTGGTACATCCAAAGAATGGAATATTATTCAGAATAGGATTTTTTTAAATAAATGATTTAATGTATTGCTATTTATTAAGGTCTCACAACCACACTCAAATTGGGGGTCACAAACTGACAAAAAGCATGAAATCTAGAGTTCAGAAGAGGTCGCTCTTTTTCCCAAACCCAGATTTATTGAGGTATAAATGACCAAAAAAATTGTAGATACTTAAAGTATGTAATATGATATTTAGATATGCATATGCATTGTGAAATGATTACCACAACCAAGATAATAAACATTCGTCACCTCACACAGTTACCTTTGTGTGTGTATGTGCAGTGAGAATATCTAAGATCTACTCTCCTCATACATCGCAAGTAGACAGTATTACCAACTCTAGTAACCATGCTGTACATTAGATCTCTAGAATGTCTTCATCTTATAACTTTGAAAGTTTGTATGCAAAGTCTCCCCATGTCTCCTACCCCTCAGCCCTGAGTAACCACCCTTCTACTCTGTTTCTAAGAGTTTGACATTTTTAGATTCCACATATACGTGAGATCGTGAAGTGTTTTTTGTCTACGTCTGGTTATTTTACTTAACAGAATGTCCTCCAGGTTCATCCATGTTGTGGCAAATGAAAGGATTTCCTTCTTAAGGGATGAATACTATTCCACTGGGTATATGTGTGTGTATATATATAGATATACATATATGTAAATATACGCATATTATGCATATGCATATCAAATCATGTTACATGTATATCTATATATAGATATCTCACGTTTTCTTTACCCATTCATCTTACAATAGACACTTGCGTTGTTTTCATATCTTGGTTATTAGGAATAATGCTCCAGTGACCATGGAGTGCAGACAGCTCTTCAAGACAATGATTTCATTTCCTTTGTACATATATCCAGAAATTCCTAGATCGTATAATTCTCTTTTGGATTTTTTAAGGAAACTCCATAATATCATCCATAATGACTGTATCAATTTACATCCTCACCCACAACATGGAAGTTTTCCTTTTCTCCACATCCCTGCCAACATTTATCTTTTGACTATTTGATAACAGCCATCCTAACAGGTGTGAGGTCACATATCATTGTGGTTTTGATTTGCATTTCCCTGATTAGTGATGTTAAGCACTCTTTCATATACCCACTGGCCATTTGCATATCTTCTTTGGAAAAATGTCTATTCCGGTCATTTGCCCATTTTTAAAAATCTGGTTGTTTGATGTTTTTGCTATTGAATTGTATGAGTTAGATACAGTTTCAACGTTTGTCCTCTCCAAATCTCACCTGGAAATGTATTCCCCAATACTGGAGATGGGGCCTGGTGGGAGGTGTTTGGACTATGGGGGCAGATCCCTCATGAATGGCTTAATGCTGTCCTTTTGGTGATGGGAGTTCTTGCTCTGGTAGTTCACATGAGATCTGGTTGTTTAAAAGAGCTTCGCACCTCCTCTCAACCTCTTTTGTTCCTTCTGTCTTCCCCTCTCTCGCCATGTGATGCACTAGCTCTGCCTCTACTTTTAGCCATGATCACAAGCTTCCTGAGACCTCACCAGGAACAAAAGCTGGTGCCATGCTTTTTGTACAGGCTGCAGAAACGTGAGCCAAAATAGACCTGTTTTCGGTTTTTGGTTTTGGTTATTTATTTATTTAATTTTTTTTTTGAGACAGAGTTTCACTCTATTGCCCAGGCTGGAGTGCAGTGGCACGATCTTGGCTCACTGCAACCTCCATCTCCCAGGTTCAAATGATTCTCATGTCTCACCCTCCCCAGTAGCTGGGACTACAGGTGTGGCTAGTTTTTGTACTTTTAGTAGAGACGGGGTTTTACCATGTTGGCCAAACTTGTCTACAACTCCTTTCCTCAATTGATTTGCCCACCTTGGCCTCCCAAAGTGCTGGGATTACATGCATGAGCCACCATGTGCCTGGCCCAAAATAAATTTATTTTCTTTATAAATTACCCAGCCTCAGGTATTTCCTTGTAGCAATGCAAAAATGGACTAGAACTCATATATTTTGAATATTAACCCCTTATTGGATATACGGTTTGCAAATATTTTCTCTCATTCCAGAAGTTGCCTTTTCATTTTTGTTGTTTCCTTTGCTGCTGCAGAAATCTTCTAGTTCAATGCAGTCCCACTCACTTATTTTTGCTTTTGTCGTCTGTATTCTGGTGTTACATCCAAAAAAATCATTGCCAAGACCAGCAGCATGGAGCTTTTCTCCTACGTTTCTTCGAGTAGTTTTAAAATTTCAGGTTTTACATATAAGTCTTTAATCCATTTTGAGTTGATTTTTATACAGTATAAGACTAATTTCTTTCTTCTGCATGTGGACATCCAGTTGTCCCAACACCATTTATCAAATAAACTGTCTTTTCCCTATTGTGTGTTTTTCTCATCTTTGTCTACAGTCAATTGGCTGTAAATGTATGGGTTTATTTCTATGCTGTCTATTCTGTTCCATTGGTCTATGTGTCTGTTTTTATGTTAGCACCATACTGTTTTAATTACTATAGTTTTGTAATATAATTTGAAATCAAGAGCTATGGTGCCTTCAGCTTTGTTCTTGCTGAAGATTGCTTTAGTCATTTGGGGTACATTGTGGTTCCATGTGAATTTTAAGACTTTTTTGTTATTACTATGAAAAATGCCATGAGAGTTTAAAAATTATTATATGTACATATTTATGGGGTAGAATTACATGTTTTGATACATATATAGGTTGTATTATGATCAAATTAGGGTATTTCACATGACCATCACCTTATGCATTTATCATTTGTGGTAAGGGCATTCAAAAGCTTCCCTAATTATTTTCTAATTATAATATGCCATGTCTTACTGTTAACTGTCCTTACCCTACTGTGTAATAGAAGTTGAACTTATTCCCGTTATCTGATTGTAACTTGGACCACAGACCAACCTTTCCTCATCCTCCCATCCTCCTCCTCCTGTCTCTGGTAACCACATTTTAAACTCTCTGCTTCTATGATCCCAATTTTATTTTTAGATTCCAATTTTTTAGTTTTTGAAATAAGGTCTTTCTGTGCCTTATGACCTCCAGTTGCATTCATGTTGTTGCAAATCACAGGACTTCTTTTTTTTTTTTATGGCAGAATTATCCATTGTGTATATATACCACACTTTTTAATCTATTCATCTGTTAATGGCCACTTGTGATTCCATATCTTGACTACTGTAAATAGCGCTGCAATAAATAAAGGAGTACAGATATATCTTTGACATATTGATTTCGCTTCTTTTGGATATATATTTAGTAGTGAAATTACAGAACCACATGCATATTATAGTTCTATTTTTAATTTTTTGAGGAACCTCCATACAGTTTTCTATAGTGACTGTACTAATTTACATTTTCACCAACAGTGTGTCAGTGTTCTCTTCTCTACCTCCTTGCCAACATTTGTTTTCTTTTGTCTTTTTTTATTATAATTCTATAATAAAACCGATTCTAACTGGAGTGAAGAGTATCTCACTGTGTTGCTGATTTGCATTTCCCTGGCAATTAGTGATCTTGGTCATATCTTCATATACCTGTTGGACATCTGAATGTCTTCTTTTGAGAAATATTTATTCATGTATTTTGCCTGTTTTTACTTAGGATGTTTTCTTGCTGTTAAGTTCCCAACGTATTCTTGATATGAATCCTTTGTCAGATCCATAGTTTGCAACTATTTCCTCCCATTATGTAGGTCTATTTGTCATTCTTTTTATTGTTTCCTTTTTTGATCAAAAGCTTGTCAGTTTGATGTCATTCCATTTATCTATTTTTCTTTTTGTTGCTTATGCTTTCGAGGGCTTATTTTAAACATTCTTGCCCACAGTAAAGTACTATCCTATGTTTTCTTCTAGTAATTTTGTAGCTTTGGGTTTTACATTTAAGACTTTAATGCATTTTCAGTTGATTTTTGCATATCATGAGAAGTACTGGTTTAGTCTCATTCTTCTGCATATGGATATCCAATTTCCCCAGCACTATTTATTGAAAATATTATCTTTTCTCCAATGTGTATTCTTAGCACTTTTGTTGAAAATCAGTTGGGTGTCAGTCATGGGACTTTTCACAGAAATTGTAATGAATCTGTAGATCACCTTAGGTGTGCGAACATTTTGACAATATTTATTTTTCTGATCCATGAACATGAGATATCTTTCCATTTATTTGTGTCTTCAATTTCTCTCATCAATGTTTCATATTTTTTGGTGCAATAATCTTTCACATTCTTGGTTAATTTTATTCCTAAATATATTATTTTTGACACAACTGCAGATGAGATTGTTTTCTTAATTTCTATGTTGGTTACTTCACTGAAGCAAAATGTTATCTTATGGAGTCTCCACACTTTATTTTCATGCACTTTTAAGCATATACTACATGTTTAGCCTAGAGACCCTTAGAGTAAAACCGGTAACCTACATGGAGTTTACAATCCTTGAAGATTAGCCTAATGTATACAAAAGAGGTCAGAAAAGATATTAAATTTTTTGACACATGAATATACAGTTTGCAAAGAATTGTGAGAAACAGTGGTATGCTTTCGCAAAAATCGACCTACATTATCAATAAAATAACGGGTTCAAATCCTGGTTCTGCTTCCTACAAAGTGGGGCTGGTCAAATGACCACCTCTGAGTTTCAGTTTCTTCATTTTAAAAAGGAAGAAAATATATTATCAATCCACATTTATTGGGAAGTATATTAAATAGTTTAAATGCTACATAAAAGGGAGCTACTATTATTTGTATTCACCAGATCCCACATTACAAGCAGGTAGAGGAAAGCAGAGTTTCAATGAGCTTTCCATAATTCCTAATAAACATGAAGCTACTCATCGCTGCAGATGCAGAACAAAGTAGATTTCTATAATTGCTGCAAAAATGCATGAAGAATTTTAAAAAGTGGAATTACACTCTTTAAAAGCACATATGTTAATGGATGAAAATGCAGACTGTCTTTAGCATCTGATATTAATGTATATCATCCAATATGAAAATTGGCCTCCAGTGAAGACTAGACCCTTTTACTAATATTCCTTGAGGTTTGTGGTTCCATCTTCTGAGTTTGAAGAAACTGGACAATACACATATGTAGAAGCTTTTCACCATTTATTTAACTAATTTTTATTTTTAAAAAATCACAAAATCATAAATCAAAGTGGAATGAGACATTAGGGATCACTGAATTTAAATCTCTTATTTAACCTCAAATTCAGTTCAATTCAGATGCTCATTTGTTGATCATCTGCTATGTAACAGAGTCTATTTGACAAATTGTTGCCATAATTATCTACTCTAGACTTCAGTTGAAAGGAAAAGAAAATTGTTATTATTAATAAACATACATGACATACGAATATGATTATTTAGACCTTATATTGTGGGAATTTTTTTAACAGTTTCTGCTTATTAACAATGATATTTCATATGCTGTTGGATTCTACGGCTTTTACCATTCATTCACCTCAGTTTAAGAAGTTCCCATTGGGCGTGGTGACTCAAGCCCATAATCCCAGCTACTTTGGAAGGCCGAGGTGGGTGGATAACCTGAGGTCAGGAGCTCAATATCAGCCTGGCCAACATGGTAAAACCCCATCTCTACTAAAAATACAAAAATTAGCTGGTCATGGTGGCACATGCCTGTAGTTCCAGCTACTTAGGAGGCTAGGCAGGAGAATCGCTTGAACCCAGGAGGCGGAGGCTGTAGTGAGCTGAAACCGTGCCACAGCACTCCAGCCTGTGTGACACAGGGAAACTCCATCTCAAAACAAAAACAAACAAACAAAAAAAACCCAAAGAAGTTCCTATCTTTCTTTATTTTCAGCCCTTAGGTAAGGTTAAGGACAAACATTGCAAACAGATCTGCATTGGAAACGCATATATAAATAATGATTTTAACACATATATCTTTAACACTTAAAGTGCAGTCAATTCTGTTGTTTCACAGGCGCCAATGGCTTTGAAATTCTTGGAGACAAGTGGTTTTATTTCAGAGATAGTTAGATCTGTTGTGAGGAAACTGGTCAAAGTACAGAACATGCTGACATTTGTGAGAGACTTGTTGATACTGGAACAACAACATTGCTTGTTGACACTTTAACAATAACATTGAAAACCAGACAGGAGAGGGAGAAAAAGTTTCTCTACTCTTGAAAGTTTAATGGCTGTGAAGGTTAGAACAATACATCTAGCAGATGCAGACCCCGGGAAATCCCTAACTACCCAACAGAATGTCCCTGCCACTACAGCCCACCTGAATTCACAGGCAGAGATTCCCCCACAGGAGGATTCCCTCCGTGGAGCGGGAGAATAAAGTAGAAACCTTGGGGGCAAAGGCAGGTACAGAGGGAGACCCATGACTGAAGGGAGAATGTTCTTAAGTTGCATAGTTGGAATCCATGTTCAAAAGCAACAATTATTCTCTATCTGAAGTCCATTCACATGTTGACATCAATAAAAAAATAAGGGCAGAATAAAACAAATCCTAAAGACAGAAGTTATTCAAAAGAGATTTTTAAAGTTAGAATCCTATCCAATAAGTAACAAAAGTCAGATTAGTTGTGGAAGCCTTAATACCTTTTTTTAAGTTCAGATGCTCTAGACCTGCAGGAAGAAATCATTGTCAGTCTTTTACCTTTATTCTCTCATATGCACGTTCTGTTTTCTTATCATTTTATTTTTCTCGGTCAGTTTTTAATTCTCTAAACCTTTTTCTCCTTACATAATTCTATATTGAAGCCTTATTTTTATATCCCATTGCTATTTCTGATGCTATTCTACAAATATGAGGGGGAAAATAGAGCCTATAAGCTCTCACACCTCTTTTCCTGTGTACTTAATGCAGCATCATGAACATTCTCCAGGATCATGCTTCTAACTACATGCTTCACCTCCAGGCACTGCCAACTATAGCAAAGCTTGGAAGAATATATATGTGTCCTTACTTTGACATGCATGTGATGACTCCTTAATAGCCTTTGCAATAACACACCTGCAGCCAATTGCCTGCACATTGGGATGAATTTAAGAGATCGTGTCATTGCTGTGATTAGCTGAAGGATAAAAGACCTTAGCCCTAAACAGGAAAGTATCAAAGTGGGAGAATATTGTTTAGTTCAAGATGGCCAATATTCCTCCTCAAATCATCCATTGATATGTCTTCTATGCTTTACCACCAGGATTTGATATCAATTGAACAAGTTCAAGCTGAGGAAAGAAGAGCCATTTAAATATGAGTGACATACGTAAGCCATCCATAAAGAATGAAGCTCCTGAAAGTCAGTGAATGTATGGTAACCAGTTTAAGTGACAAAATAGTGGCACAGAAAGTGTTTGATGGTTTTATTGTTTGGGGAGAGTACAACTGGTTTTATTGTTTGGGGAAAGTATAATTTTCTAAATAAGATATCTCACTGTATATCATAGAAGAAGCAAGCCTAAAAGTGCATGGATAAAAGTTTCTATAATTCTAGCCTACTATAATAAAAAATAGTATTGACAAGAGTATTGCCTAATTTAAATGTTTATTACAGATTAATTGACAGAAGTTAAAACATAAACATAACTTTTGCTTTTTCAGTAATAAAAATTATATCCTACATATTTCAAGAAGTTAGTCATGTGCTTTCAAAATATTTTTTAGAATATTAGAGATATCACTTTAAGTGAAACTGTATCTGTCCTACAACATCCTTCATGATATTTAATTGGTAGAGTTTAAAAATCACTTAGAAATGTCAGGTGTTGGTATCAGATTCTCAGGCAGGTATTGGGCTTTTCAGATAAGACAGAAAATTATAAAACAAAATTGCAACTTTTCTTGTGAAGTTACCGGTTTCTCAATTCCAATTTTAAAAGTTATGCCAAAGAAAGAATCATTTGGTAAAGTCAAGAAGATGAAAATGTTGGGTTTTGCTATACAGAAGAGTTTAAAGATAATGATATCTATTTAGCATGAAAACCCTTTAGACTGCCAGAACATTATATCAGGGTTTTTTTTTTTTTTTTTTTTTTAAATAGACAAATAGTGAAAAGGTCATAAAAGAAGAAATCAGGAGACTTGTGTCCTTCGTCTAGATGTGCCACTATCTTTTCTGGGCCTTATCTCAAATTGCTTTATTTTTCAAATGAAAGAACTAAAAGAAGATAAATTTGCCGCACGGGTCTGAAATGCGATGCTTCCATGCTAGTTTGTCAAATTTATGTGTATGTTAAGCCTGCAGGTTTTAGTTTCATTACTTCTAACCAGTATTCCTTTAAACTGTGTAGGCAGAAGATCACAAAATAGAGATGAAAGATTCAGAATGGTGCTGTTTGTCCCTGATATCGAACATCAGAAGAATTCAAATAAGAGAAATGCTATCTAAAGACCTCTCTGTATGTATATACACATGCGCACACACACACACACACCAATGGAAGAACAATACAGTGCTTGGTGTTGGTATAATCTACCTACCATAAAAATGGCTGCAACCCAAAATACCCATATGAAAAGGAAGATTTGCAGCAAAAGCAGCCACCAAGTAGCCCGAAGACCACGCCGGGAAGGCAGGAGTTATTAAGGCTCTCAGGCTATTATAGGAAAAGGTGTTAACCAAACCTTTCCTTGTCTATTTGTAACTATTGTGTTCTTTGGAGTTATGCTATCCAAACTTCAGAAACAGGTGCAGGTGTTTCAGGACAAGTGCAGTTGCATCTATTCCAGACAAACACTTCCCTGTTTTAGAGGATACTTCTTTCTTTTTAAAGGATCAAAAAATGCCCGTGAATTTGAATCTGATGTTAATAAGTCTGTTAACATGCTTCCAAAGTAACATGAAGACCATCGACAGGGAAAAGCCTTGGGGAATAACTTAGTGCTTGCTATTTTTTTAAATTCAATATATTAATTTTTCATTTCCAGAAAATGCAGTCCGAATATACTTAATCACTTCCTTTAGTTTCTTTTCTTAATGCTTTGGCAATCCACAGGGACAAATTTCACCACATAATACGGTTCTATCAAAAGATTCCATTTTCCAAACTAATAGAACCCTAAGCCAAAACTTGCCTTATATTTTCATAATTTTCTTAGGCAGGGGAAGCTGAATGATAAAGTTTAAGGTCACATTGCAGCGTATTTTTCCAGTTATGGGATTTGGGGAAATAGAGCTGAGTGGTAAGCAGCCATTAGGAATAAAGCAGTTATATTAGAATCAGAAAGTAAATTGGGTGTAACAAAGAGGACAGTCGGGACACATCAGGATGCCCGTTCATGCCCTGATCATTTCAGTCACACTCAAATTGGGTCAACAGTATTATCTTTGAGGGGTGCGTGTATGTGTGTAGTAAAACAGTCATGTTGGTGTATGGGTGAACGAACATACAAAAACACAGGTATTTTGTGGATGATGAACAACAGATCAAAGAAGTAAATAAAATTTATTTATTTGGTGGGTGCAGGGACCATGTTTCAACATATTTGTGTCCCCTATATTCATGATGCGTTAGGCATAAAATACTTACATTTAAATGCATTACTGAATAGATAAATGGAAAGAATGGGAATGAATGAATAAAATGAGAATGTCAATTAAAAGAGCTAACTTGAACTAATCCTTCCAGAGATTTCCTTGGACTTAACTAAAACCAATACTCTCAGGATGGCAAGAATAGGAGCTAAAAATAAAACTTCATTTCATCCGAGCCTTATTATATTCTAGACTTGCATAAATGACTAGAGAATATTGATGTCATTGGGTTACTTCTGTCTCATAACACAAAGGTATTAACATACTCAATAATCAACTATATGGCACTCTTCTTACACTACAACTTAGACTGGTAATTAGGAAAAATTTAAAGACTAATAATTCTCTAAGCGTAATACCATACAGCATACAGAATTCTACAGATTCTGTAAGAATGATAAAATACTCCAGAGATTGATGTCTGCTACAGATCATAGTGATGTTCAGAGAAGCTTAGTTTCATTTTTTTTTTTTAAATCTGAGTACCCAGAGGACAATTCTTCCTCAGAAAAATAAAGTAAAATTGGAGAATTGTATTTGCATCACCTGGAGATTAAGTTACATGAGTAGTCAGGCTATAAGTGTTTAGAGATGACACTTTAATGGCAGTATGAACTTTATCAGGTTACTTAATTTCTCTGAATGTATTTTCTCTTCTGCTAAACTATAGACAGTAATGCCTCCCTGTCTGAGTTAGTGTGTAAATAAAATGGAATGAGGTGTATAAAAGAACTCAGTAACGGTCCAATAGAGTAGGGTATCTGTAAATATGAGTTTTTTCTTCTTTCCTCAATTCCTCATTCTCAGTGTGGGAGCCAAGCTGTGAAAAGCTGGCCACGTTCAATTCACTTCAACCAGTGGATCATAAAATCACAATAGATTGATGTCTTATTGTCCAAACTACAGTCAATTGTGCCATCACCTCTTTCTACCCCTACCTGTCCATACTCACTGGGTGGAGTCTCATAGGGTATGGAAGAAAGGAAAATGTGAGAAAAAAGAAAACAGGGAAGAGGGATTGGAGGGGAATAGGGTGAGGTGGAATATTAGATTCCAGGGCAGCCTCCTTAATGACACTTCACCTGCTCAGCCTAGAGTAAGCACTCCAAGACTAAATGACTCACTGCAGGAATGGCACACAAGCTCACACAAGGATTGAAGTGTCAGTTCAGAAGTCATCACCCATCTTCACGCCATGACCCCACTCCCTCACAGTGAGATGCACTGGCTCACAGGGCCCGGAATTATCACTGTAATGCAGTTAGTTTGAATTTTTCAACCCAGTCCAAAATCAGGATCAACATCAGAATTATGGATTTCACAAGAAAGCGAATACTCATGGGAAAAAGGGGTCCAAATCAGCAAGTCCCACACTTAGAATTTTAACATATAGCCTTTTATATGCCTCCCTTATTTTCTTATTTTAAAATTGTGTCAATTCACATTTATCTCAAAAGCAATCTCAAAATGACATTGTGGCCCGGCACGGTGGCTCATGCCTATTATCCCAGCACTTTGAGAGGCTGAGGCAGGCGGATTACAAGGTAAGGAAATTGAGACCATCCTGGCTAACATGGTGAAACCCCGTCTCTACTAAAAATACAAAAAAATAGCTGGGCGTGGTGGTGGGCGCCTGTAGCCCCAGCTACTCGGGAGGCTGAGGCAGGAGACTGGCGTGAACCCGGGAGGTGAAGCTTGCAGTGAGCTGAGATAGCGTCACTGCACTCCAGCCTGGGTGACAGAGCAAGACTCCGTCAAAAAAAAAAAAAAAATTACTTTGTCAAATGGCATTTCCTGAATGCCAGCATAGTTTTAACTACCAACTGTATGCTTACAACTAGAAATTCTCTTGGTTTAGCCCTGACCCAGACTCACATATTCAACAGGTTTGGAAAAAAATGTAAACTTTCGCTTACCCTTTGTCCTCTATGCTGGAGATGTCTAGAAACAAACTTGACAACTTCCTTCCATATTCCCCATTTCAGTAAATGGCACCAACATTTTCCTAGACACTCAGACTAGAAATCTGGTAACCACAGCACTCTACTGCCTAAAACCATCATTAGCTCTTTATTGCCTTTAAAATAAAACCTGGGTCTGCAGGAAGGTAAAAAAAAACCCAGTTCTTGTTTCTTAACCAACTTTACCTTTTACCACATGCTTCCTTACTTGGCATTCTGGTAATTTCAAACTGAGTCTGGCCCCATGCACAGATTCTATCCCTCTGTTCCTTCTGCTTGGAATGCCCCTTTCATCTTTCTTTACCTGCAAACCTATATATATATATATATATATATATATATATATATATATATATATATGATGAAATCTACATGCATTACAACCCAATAACCTCCTGCAATGCATGAGCCCTACATCGCCACCACTGTGAAGAGCCACATCACCCTAATTAAAATGTCCAAAGGCCTCTTCCCCACGATTCTCATCATCTCTTTGGAACATAGGCTCCACTCACTAGTCATGAGCTCTTTTATTACCACTGTGTTGACAGCAATGATAATGGAGAACATGACCATGTATAATGAATAATAGAAAAAATGCCCTCAAGAGAGTAGTGTTCACAAAATGTTTAGGAAATCCTCTGGAGCACAAGACATTCTCAGAAGAGGGAAACCCTTCTGCAAAGGGAAGATTTAGCAGCAGGCTTTCCCCAGTCATTCTGGAGAAGGCTTTGAAGTTCTACACTCATAATTAAATGGGGCAGGTCTTTTATCTCCCTTTGCTGGCAAACTTTCAGGAGACCAGACGAGTTTCTATCCATCTGCATGCACCAATCAGGCAGTCAAGCCTAACAAGATGTGTATGTGTATGTCTCTACCTTATGGATTATCAAATAGAACTGGACTGAAAATCCATAACTCCATTTTTGCTAAATGATACCTTTTTAGATAGATTTCTGACTGCTTTCTGTTTCTTTGTACTTTTAGACATCCTGGCCTTACGTATTTTATTTCTTTGCATTTAGATTGCAAACTCCATGAAGTCAAAGATCATGGCTGTCTCCTGTCTGCTACTGGCTTCTACCACACCAGTAGCCCAGATGTCACTCAGTCCCTAACAGACAGTAGCTGCCCCCTAGTATTTACAGTCAAAGATTTTTGAAACTACTAATGGATATTCAATTATAGACTACATTGCAGAATGACTTTAGTTTAAAGCCTGTCAAAGAGTTAATGCACAAAATAACCCTGGGCGTTGTATCATCCTGTTTTGTAATACATTAATACAGCTGTCCTGATGGCAACTATCCTGTTCATTGTCGACAGCTCTGCGAGTTTTGCAGTCTCAGAGTTGAACTGAGTAGCTATCTAGAGCTAATGGTTTTCCTGGGTGAGGAATTAGACTAACTTGAAAAGAGTGGGTGCCCTCTCATCTCTAGTCTTTGCCAACTTCGGGGATTCTCTGGAGGTTTTCCAAGTCACTAGTAGGAGCACTGCAAATATAAAATGCTTTGGAATGCACATTCAGTTTCTTTTACAGGGTCTGTGAGAATCAGAAATCTTGAAAACAGGAAAATACGTATTTTTTTACTTTTATTCATTACGTTTTGCATTTTTGTGGGTACATAGTAGATGCATGTGTTTACGGGGTACGTGGGGTGTTTTGATACAGACAAGCAATGTAAAGTAAGCACATCATGGAGAATGGGGTATCCATCCCCTCGAGCATTTATCCTTTGTGTTACAATCTAATTATACTCTTTACATTATTTTAAAATGGACAATTAAGTTATTGACTATAGTCACCCTATTGTGCTATCAAATAGTAGGTCTTCTTTATTCTTTCTAATTTTTTTTTGTGCCCATTAACCATCCCCACCTCCCCCTCCAGAAAAATAGGAATTGAAAGAGCCCTTACCTGAACAGAAGTCATCAGAATATCGGTCATAGACAGCTCTACAGTCCCTTTCATCGCACTCACAGGTGTCCCCATGAATATCTCCCCAGTCCCCAGTTGGATCAACATCGTGACAGGTACATTCACCACATACACAAGTCCCTAGGTGAGAAGAAGAATTTTATAAGAGTCCAGTCAAGAAAAACCATGAAAGAAAGCATTTCACATATTGCTTATTATTTTCTGCTGCTTACTTTGTATTTGGAAAAAAAAAAAAACCACACATATTAGATAAAAATATTCTAAAAAGGAAAAGCACCGTCTAATACTGGTAATAGAGATTCCTTAATAAACAAAAATTATATATTCTATAATTATGTGAGTTGGTGGAATGTGTCATTAGTATTGTGTTAGTTTCCTTCAAAGATAACACTAAAACAATTTATATAAGATATAATCCTTTCCCTCAAGAAGCTTGCAATCTATTTGGCGAAAAGAAAGCTAATTAGAAAGAAAAATTAGCAAATGCTAAAAACAATGTGTGACTATTTTGTAAATTAAGACATGAATGCTCTAAGAATTTGGAGAAAGAGGATCAATGAGGGTTGGAGTAATTAGCAGTGGATGGATTGGATATATAGGGATTAGAGGAAACGTTCTAGAAGACATTGGAGGTAGAACTAAGAGAAAGTCAAGAAGAAAAGACTAAGCAATGAAGGGTAGGGATGGGCATAGGAACCCTGAGGTGCATGTTAAAAAAAGACTAAGAAGTAAGGTTTGCTAGATCAGATGAGTCCAGATTATAAAGAATGTTGGAGATCAGATTGAGAGATATAAACTTGGTCATATGCAGATTTGCAGAGGGAAATACCCATCTGTAAAACATATTTACTCTGTGTGGATTACCAGTAACTATCTTTAGGGCAACCAGCTAATCATCTGATAGAGACATAAAGTTAAATCTTTTTCTTACCTCTAACAACAAAATAAGTACCAGTTGGATTAAAGATTTAAATGTACAAAATAAAACAGTAGAATATGAACTAAACTCTTTTTATTCAAGACCCTCAAAGCACAATTACTAAAAAAGGAAATTGAAAATTTCCAAAAAAATTGAAAATTTTGGTTGGAAACAAAACACTGTAAAAAAAAAAAAAAGACTGATAAAGCTGAAACAAGTGGTTAATATGTCTGTAAAAGACAAAGAACATTTACAAAAACATATAAACATATCATAGGATTGAATATAGAAAGGATTAATATGCCCAAAGTGAAATAGACAAAACCAAAGAATAGGAAATTTCATACAGAAATAATGATAGAGAAAGATGAAAAATGTTTATCACTTAATCGACCACTACTAAGTGGGTAGCAGTGGGAGAGCTTCAAAATAATCATGATTGGCAATTATTTTAGATGTCAGATTGTCAGAGGTAGAAAATATTGCTTGCACATCCAGACTTGGTAAAGGTGTGGGACAACGGGTACTTTCTGGCCCTGAACAGAATGTACAAAATGGTACAACTTTCTGGGTAGCAATTTTACAATATGTACTTTTTATACCTGTGTTATTATTTAGACATATAGCTCACTTTAATTAATGTACTTTATTTCTGTTAGGTAACAGAAATAAAAAGTACACACAAGTATATGTTCAGAAATATAAAATATAGCTGTATTTATATTTTTGAAAAACTACTAGCGACTGAAATATTGATCAATGGGGAATTAGCGAAGTAATGGTGCACACATATGGACTAGCTGGCAATCACTGAGTAATAATTAGGTTTTTGCTCCATAAACATGGAAAGATAAATAACATAGATCATGAAATAAATAAAAGTGTAAAATTACAAATCAGCATGTACAGTACGATTCGATTTTTTTCTTTAATAAGAAGGAAATACAGGGATAGGGCGGCCACACAAGTGAATTTTAATAAATAAATACGGACTGAAAGTTCATGTACCAATATGTAAAAGGAGGTTACACCTGGATGTTAGGTTTGTGGGTCATTTTCTTATTTTTCTGTGTATTCTACTTTATTATCTAGATTTTAAAAAATGAATATGCATTGCTTTCATCAGAGGATAAATGAGTTTGGTCAGGAGGAACGGGGACTAGGAGCTATGCAGATGTGACAAAGTAGCAGCTTCTCAGCCATGTGTAAAGGGGTCCAATATGAAACTCAATAAACCAGGTGGGCAACAGAGGACATTTGTTCTATTAATGGCTATGTCTGCGACGTTGGTTTTTTGGCCCCTGAAGATGGGGAAAAAGGAAGACAAGATAGGTATGTGCAGGGACCGGTGTCTTTCTATTACCTATGGATGCAATGACACAGAAACGTTTTCAGGGTAGTCAGGCGTATAACCTTTTTAGAAAAAACAATGACTCATCTCAGCACCCACTTCTGCCCTGTCTTCATGTACCCCTGAGTCTCAGAAGCTGTGAGCCTCGTTTAGGCAGGCTGCTTCCTATTATGCCTCTGCCAGATCTCCAGGTCAGAACGCTCCAAGCACAGCGAAGTGGGAGGCAGGTGGCTTAGCTTATGTTTCTGAAGGACGCCGTCTCTCACAGCCAATGTAACTCTGCTGCGGAACCTGACCTTAATCCACGGCCCAACCAACTCCATTTTCCACCTCTTTCTTTTTGACAGCTAAATAGTCATTTTCCACAGTACACAGTTCAAGCTTCATATACTTATAAATGGTAACTGTGACTCCTACTGCATAAAAGGACTTATGCAGAAAACACATCCTTATACATAAAAAGAAACCATAAGGTAAATTCGTATGATATATAGTAAGATTTAATCCCCACAAAGAGGACTTTATGATTTTGTTCCAAGTTCCTGCCTTTTTATTTATTTTCTCTATGTAAAGAAATGTGGCACATTTTATTCCTCTATGTCAGTTTCTGAAAGGCGATATGCTATGGTTTCTGTACTAGTATTATCTATTACAATGCACGTATAGAAATGAGGCCGGGCGCGGTGGCTCAAGCCTGTAATCCCAGCACTTTGGGAGGCCGAGACGGGCGGATCACGAGGTCAGGAGATCGAGACCATCCTGGCTAACACGGTGAAACCCCGTCTCTACTAAAATATACAAAAAATTAGCCGGGCGAGATGGCGGGCGCCTGTAGTCCCAGCTACTCGGGAGGCTGAGGCGAGAGAATGGTGTAAACCCGGGAGGCAGAGCTTGCAGTGAGCTGAGATCCGGCCACTGCACTCCAGCCTGGGCGACAGAGCGAGATTCCGTCTCAAAAAAAAAAAAAAAAAAAAAGAAATGAAAAAAAAGTTTTCCACCTATCTGATTTTTTTAGTTTTAAAGAAGAAGTATAGTCACTTTTTAATGTCATCCATAGGCAATGAGAAGTTTAGGATGGCTCTCTTTATCATTAGGACAAAGGTAAAATTAAGTATTTTCAAGGAATTTTAAAACTATGTTTAAACTGTTTGATTTTATATCAAAAGTTAGTTAACTACCTTTAAGTTATAGTTAGCAATATTAATATATTTGTTAACTTCCTTTGTAAAGTCAGTGTACATTTCATATGGCTATTGGATACATACTTTTTAAATCTGTTGTATTCGATATCACATTTTTATTATTGCACACAGAAGTTAAATTAGTCCATATCAAATCTGCATTTCAACCAAAGCCTTCCATTTACTCATAATTAAGACAAGAGGGTTTTCTGAATGCTCTCTGGATAATTAGATGCTCATGCTGTAGATGGTTCTGTTAGTCAAGAGACATTTAACAGAAGTATCTACAGGAATTGCCTTTTAGCTGTACTGTGCTATTTCTGGAGGGCTGCCAAATAAATTACAGTCCCTAAGTTAACTGTTTATTCAGTGAAGCTTAAAGAATGACAGCAACTTTCTTATCTTTCTCTTTTCTACTCAATAAAAAACAAGACAGAAAAGACTGTTGGTATAGTAAATGTTGATTTACATCAAAGTAAATGATTAGGAGATAACTTCCTCCCACACTAGAGGACATACAGAGAAAAGAAGTGTTAACAATTAAAAGCTTTGTTTGCCTCCCCATTATGTAGTAACATGTATGAATGACACACCTCTGTTACTGCAGATTTTGCCATCTGGAGATGTGCATCTTCGCTTGCTTTCCCAGGGGGTGATATCGCACTGGAATTCACATTTATCTCCATGCCAACCAGCCTTGCAGTAGCAGTTTCCACAGTAACACTTCCCATGGCCTTTACCCAAAATGAATTTTATACAGTGAGGAAAAAAGCAACTTTCATAAGCAGAATTAACTTTCTATCTCTTTGTGATCACTTTTGCCTTCTGAAATAACGTCACAGTTCAACATTCCTTGCCTAAAATCATCAAATTACACAGCTTTCTCCAAACACATCATGGTTGTGCCTTTACCTGCTTAATTACACAAAAAGAGCAATGTGTCCTTTAACTTGGCCTAGACAGAGAACTGATTGAAAGTATTTTTAACGAAATGACATGAATGACCATGAGAGTCTATTACTTTTCCATCTCAAATGCACGCATCAAACCCACATATAAATGAGCATTCACTCTAAGGACGTTTCTTGAATTAGTTATTAAAATATTTCATTTGAAATCAACTATTGAGAAACCAATGGTGCATATTTACCTAGATACACATTATGAAGGACCAAACAACTCTTTAAAGCAGAAGAAATATTGCATCTTTTCACTCAACTGTGTCCCACAAGCTGTTGGGTTCTACCATGTGAGAGGTTTTCAGCCTAGTCTATGTTTAATCCTCATTTAGACAAATAAAATACCATGGGCCCTCGGCCTCACAATCAAACTCCCTTTCGACTTGTCAAGGGGATAGCAATGACAGCTAAGGGCACTCATCATTTTGTGTCCAGATGCCCTCTTTCAGCTCCTACCTCTCTGTAACCTGTCACCTGCTCATCTGCATTTGCCTCCAAGCCATCTGTAGTGAATTATCACATCACTGCTTTCCTTATCCACATCTAGCAATCCTTCTGCAAATTCCCCAAAGATGGCATTTATCCCAAAATTTACTTCTTGTACTCTCATCTTTGTGGTTACATCACCTAAGCATAAATGTATGTCCTTGCTCTTGTTTTGTTTTTAGTCTATTCTTTCTGTATTATGGGAGTTTGTGTTTTATCAGTCTATGGCTAAAGTCTTTGTTCTTTCCATCTCTCTTCTCTTACAGCCAAAATCCCCCAAAGACAATGCAAAACTGATTATGAGACTACTTTTCATTGGCTTATAAGCGTATTTATCATTCTAACACTATGGTATCTCTGGCCAATGGCAAGAACTTTAGTAGGACCTGTAAAACTCACATAAGAAGCAGGAATTACAACAGAATATTCTGGTCTCCTATGCTATTCACATCCAGCAGATGAGACTGCCATCAAGAAGACATACATGTGAGAGACAGAGACAGACAGATGAGGAGAAAGAGTGCTTAGTGAGACACAGAGAAAGAGACAGGGACCCAGGGCCATGTTTTCTGTCTAAATAAGTTATAATTGGGATATTCAAAGAAAATCACTTCTTAACCTAACAATCAATGACCATTTCCATAAAGAATTTGAATTTTAAATTTGTTTACTTAAGCAAGTGCAAAGGCTGTCAAGTGATTTAATCAGTACAGAAAATATCATCTATGTATTTTATTTATGAACTTAAAAAGGTGTCCACTTGCACACACAACTAAATCACATCCTAGTGATATATCACAGGACTCAATAACTCAAGGATTACACTGAAGAAAAGCAATAGTGTATATTAATTGCTTTTCTTAGGAGTCAGGTTTGTAAGACCCAATCACCTTTTTAGACTACAGAATTTATTTTGTCATTTCAGAAAATTTATACAGAAGGTGCTACATACGTAAGGCTTACTATATTAACAAATAATAGAAAATCTATATTTCTCACATCCAAATTCTTTGAATATTTATACAATTCAGTATCGAATTCGGGTTCTACTAAGAAACCTTTGAGTTAGAGGTAAATAAGGAAGCAAAAATTATGTAACGATACACATCTATGCAGATATGGAAAATTAAACAGATATCCACATAACTCAAATAAAAATATTGAACAAGACACATCTGAATAATTGAGATTAAAATGTGTGCTTTAGGACAATACGTATTCCACACAATAAACATAATTCTTTGCTTTGTGCAAACTGAGAGAGCAAGAAAATCTCTATTTGTACTGCTTCACTGATGAACTGTAGAATCATCTCTCAGCAGATTGGTTTCATGTGAATGACACATGGAAAGATTTACAATCCCAGGCAATGTCACCCCCAGAGGGTGTTTACTAGAGTGCTGGTGTCCTTGTTCAGAGACTTTGCACCATGAAATTGCTCAAACAAATGGAAATAACAACTAGAAAGTTTGAAAGTTAAACATTTTCTGTTGTGTTGTTTCAAGTTACATGTTTCTATGTACACATGCAGATAGACTGATTTGTTGGTGTGTATCACCACACACTGGCCCTAAAGCATGTTTCAGTCTTCTTTTTTTTTTTTTTCATCTGTAATAATTAGAAACTAAACTTGAAGAGGACAAATACATATATTTGTGGATGGATTTGTCTAATTGATCTAATTATTTTGGATTGAGCCCTTTAAGACAGAATTGTCTGAGCAGTATTTTGCTTAGGTCATTGGCTTGGAAAAAAGAAAATAAGAATTTTATGTTTGTTTGCTTTATCCAGGTGGGTTGTACAGCCAGGAGATCAAGGAGGAAGGGCCAGTCAGGCCTAAAATAAGTGTATTTGGATGACTCATAGGAATTAAAGCTACCAAAATGTAAACAAAGAAACAAGCTTGTCCTATGCTAGCCACACTTTCTCAGGAGTCTCTAGTTCCACCTGGCCCTATTGGGTCCTAATCCTTATAGAAAAACAATACTTCTAAAACTACTATTTCTGCATGCGGGGCAGTATTTCTTCAGCTGGAATCCCATCAGATAGGAGTCAAATATAAGTTTAATCACAGCAGAGAAGAATTTACCTAAACCGAATGATTCTCTCTGCTTTCTACTTTCCTTTTCCTATGCCAGTCAAAGTTGCAAATGGAAACTCTGGGCACAGGCTTGCAGGATGAGCAGAAGAAACGAAAACCACAAATGGTGAGGAGAGACCCCTCTTGCGGAGCTCTGAGCTCCGACGCACTGATGCAGTCGGGAGTGGTGAGGCGTCAGGAACACAGACACGAGCCCAAATTCTACTATCATTGGTGGACTGACCCTGGGTTCATTACCTAATTTATTCAAGTCCCAGGTTCCACATCTATCTATGTAGATAAACATAATTCTTACCCTAGAGTGATGTTGTGAGAGAAAGTATAATGAATGTAAAGCACTTATTGCAGAATTTGTCACTAGCAAACATGCAAGAACTGCTACAACAGAAAAATGAATTCAGTAATGGTGGTACATAGAAAACGTTATCTACGTGTGTAGGGACAGAGAGGGAAAGGTAAACTCTAGGCTAATAACCCTATTGACCTTCAGTGTCCCCAGTAGGACATGAGACTCATGTTTTAGAAAGGGAAAAACAAAGAAATGAAAATATACACTTAAGAGAGTAGGAGAAAGGAGAATAAAAGTGGCTAAGGTGAGCAGAGGAGATGGTATTCTACTAGGACTACTTCAGAGCTATGCAACTGGCCTGTTGCCATAATGACACAGCTCTCCTCTGGGGCCAATTTGGCTTTGCATCTAAAAAGTACTAGTCTACTCTTAATGCCATAGTCTCACTCTCCTTATACGAAATGTTTTCCAGATAAACATAGGTTTAAACTGAATTAGTACACCTAGAGCAGAAATTTACGTAGAGATAAAAGAACAACGTAATAGGTGAAAAAACAGGTACTTTTATTAATTTCTACAGAGCCAATATACGTACCTCCACATATTTCTTCTGTTTCATCATCTATGCATTCTCTATCGTCACACTCACAAAATTTACCGTACACAAGTCCACTTCCATCTGAATTATCACATTTACACCTGCCACAGTGACATGTACCTAAGCCATGAAAACAAAAAAGACTATTTGTCACATGCATACAAAATTATAATTAATGAATTTTTATACCATCTCTTTTAAGAGAGTAGATAATCCAAATCGATTTAATATTTCAATTAGATATTTCTGTGGGCATGGTGAGGTAAAGTGCATGCTACTCTTTCTTGAGGTTACTGTAGCATGGCAATTATATTTTACATCACACAACTATTATTATTGACCTCTAAAGGTTTAATGAATGTAAATTTGACCTCTTCAAGCGCAGAGCTACTTTACACATAGCCATCCAACCAATGCATGAAGGTCTTCTGATCACACCTGGGTCTGAAGTGAAATAAAGCAGGAAATTCTAAGCTTTGGGAGGGAAACAACCTTGCTTATCTTCCTCACCAGTATTTATTCAATGCTTTGCACAATGTTTGAACATACTATTTATATAATTAGTATTTGCAGAAATAATTTATTATCAAACGCATAAATAAAAATCACATGTGCCCCTGATAATTTCCCCTCCTCAGCATTAACTTATACTGATACACATGTCCTTACAATAATGGGACCAGAGTGGATTTCCTTAGGCATGGATTGCTGGGACCTCACCAGATTCTCAGGGAACCTGAGAATTAGAGAGGCATGCTAGTCACCTGGTCTACCACGAGCCACATACTCATCCAAGTCTGAAGATTCTACCACATCCCCCAAAAGTAATTTCACCAACATTAATATTGCACTCAAATAATATTGACAGGTAGAATGCCCACTTGAGAAATTCCCTTTTTAATGCATCTATTTTGAGTTTTAATGCTCATCACAGCCATCAACATGTATCAACCGAGACTTGATCACTCACAAGAAACCACCCTGGACTCTGAAAACCCAACAGGGATCAAGTCAGACATAACCCTCCTCTCAGAGTTTTATATGAGCAAAAACCAATGTGATAAAATAAATACAGAAGTGCAAAGTGTTGCAGAAGCACACAGCAAGGGAATTTAACTGAGACCAGGAGGTCAAAGTCAGAGTCCCTGAGGAAGTAGCTGAGAACTAAAACCCAGGTGAAAAAGCAAAGCTAAGAGAAGTGAGATGGGAAAGAGGCTCACTTCCAGCACGAGACAATAGCACAGGCTCTGCAATAAAAAAGGAGGTGAAGAGAAAACATCACATGGGATTGAGGTTTACAGAACAGCGTGAAAAGTGGCATGAAATGCATAAAGCAACCTGAGGTGCAGTTCATGGAAGTCTTATAGGTCATGTTAAAGATTTCCAGCTTTAATCCAACAACAATTGGAAGACACAGAAGCAACGGAGTCCTGTGATCACATATGAATTTTAACCAGATTACTCTGGTTGTCATGTAACAAAAACTAAATGAAGCAAGAGCATAAGAATGCATGAACTAAAACGAGGCAAAAGTGGACACAAAGAAATAAGTTAAAGGGCTGTTACATTTATCTGAAGGAAAGAAGACAGTGGCTAGATACATGATGTGGTAAGTTTAGAAAGGACCAAATGCATTCGGAGATATTTTTAGGAGAAAGAATAGAGGGCATTTGGTGACTGACTATAAAGGGCAAAGGATGGTAAGGAACCAAAGATGCTGTTTATAATTTGGTTTGAATTACTAGATATTGGCAAATCCATATGTGATGTATTACAAACAGCATGAACTTGTGAGTAAGGTACAGCTGTAGCTCAATTCTGAGTTTTAATCTTCATGAGCTATGCATTTTTAAAGGCATTGCTTTCATTTCTAATTCCCAGATTCCATATCTGCAAATAATCTCTGCTTCATAGAACTGCTGCCAATACCAAGTGATGAATATGTACCCAGTCATGTTTCTAGAAGCACTGCTGAACCTAGTGCATAGTAGGATTTGAGAAAATTCCAGGTTCTTCCTCTTCTCCCATTAAGATAGAGTATATTTGTCATACTTCAAAACATTTTCTCCAGAAAATATATTTATGGACGCTGACAATATCCTCGTTTTCATATCCTCTGTATGATTCTGTTACCCATATCACTTGTAACTCACTATTATCTATACAATTTTCTCTCATAGTTACATATAAATGGTGATTTTGCCGAATTTATTTTTCTACCTTGCAAATACTCATGTGAATTTTCCTGCTATTAAACTTCATTTTATTACATTTTTCCCTAAAATCTATCTCAATTCATAAAAGTAATTTGAAATCTAATGCTATAATTTATGCTATTGCTTCATCTAGTTTTTATTCTCTAATTATCATCCTCCTTTTTCATTTTCACATTTATTCATTCTGTCTCTCAACCACCCAAATATCCAGCCATTAAGCTTTCTTGTTATCTATCTATTATGCTATTGGCAAGGAACTAGGTGCTATAGAAAATAATGAGATGCTTAAAATTAAGTAAATCATAGACCAGGAAGAAAGAGATACCCTATTAATACATTTCGTATAGCATTTTCCACAAGTCTATTGCAAAAGCCTTTGTGTCATATGTTTTCTTATTTTATAAATACAAATATAAACCCATATAAATATTATACATGTAACCATATATAATATGGGTCTCTCATATACAATATGAGAGCAGGAAGTCACTTGGTTAGGGTTGTGTATGGGGAAGTTTTTCAGGAAAGATGGGAAGGAACAGCCTCTGTCTCCAAATTCTATGACTCCTCACTGAAGTCCCCCATAGGCAGCTTCCTCTCATCCACACGTCAGAACCATTCCTGGCTGATGTGGGAAGTTTACAACAGCTCAGAGACTTCCTGTCTCACCCATAAAACAGAATTCACAATTGAGCCTCCAAGACATGGCATATGGACACCCAGGCAAAAACTCCAGACTCCTGTGCTCATGTTATGACACACAGCTTCTCTCTCGTGGTTGCCAGTTATTTCAGCCTCTAGGATTGGTCTTCTGCCTTACACTAGATTATTTTAGCCCGTGTTTCTCATAGTGCCCAATAGAGCTGACTCTCTCTAGGATGACTGACCAGACATGTACAGCAGCCCACACCCCTGTGCAGTGGTGCTGGGGCCTCACCCTGCTCTGCACACTAGACCTCCCTTCTAGTTTTCCCAGAAAGTAAGCCTCTGGAACACTTTGGTTCCCAGTTCTGTCTCATCCTGCCCTTCAGTCTCATTCCCCAATCCACTTAACTCTTCTTCCCCTTCTGCTCCAAACTACTTGAGAAAACCACACCGTGATATGAAAGGGAAAGATTAGTAGAGACTTCATAGGCTAATGCAATTTGGGGGAAGTGGTCCTGAACTCGGATGGTGGAAATGGGTATTAAAAGAAAGACAGGGAGAATGAGATTGCCAAAGTAAACATGAAAGGCTTAGATATTTAGACAAGAATAAATGAGACAGAAGAGATTAAATGCAACACTGAATACAAATGTATCTTTTGGCCAATTGCATTTCTGGTAATTTGCCTTGAATATACACCTCCAAAAATATAAAAATATATGTACACTAGATCATTCTGCGCAGTATTATTTACAATCCAAAACACTGGCAACTGTCTAAATGCTCAAGCATAAGAGCTCAACTGAATAAATTACATTGCATACATAGAATCCAGTCTTATGCTTTTGAAAAAAATAACCAGAAGGATTTCTATGAACTGATTTGGAAAGAATTCCAGGAGATTATATTGAGTGGTAAAAGCAGAGTGCAAAAGAACACATGGAAAGCACAACCACTGCACGGGAAAAAAATGGGAAACAATAACACAAATATTTCTATTTATCTTCACACAAAAAGAAATACATGCACAGAGAAGAAAGAAAGCGATAAAGTTGGTTATCTGTAAGGTGAGGGTAAGCAGGGTGCAAGGTTTGACGAACAGAGTGATGATTCTCTGAGTATGCTTTTCTGCATAGCTTTGACTTTTAGAAGCAAGTTACTGTACTATACATTATAAAATATGTTAATACAGATGGGAAGGGATCATAAAACCTAAAATTGAAAGTGATCTGAAATAAATAAGCTAACTTGTATTTCAAACAAGTGTCATAACCACACGAAAAGAGAAGAAAATAAAATAAGTCTGAATAACTTATAACACAGCATTCGACTACATACCCCAATCTTGGGCATGATTGAGGTACACTGAGTGGGGGGAAGTGGAAAGGGGTGGACTGCAAATCCTAATCTCTTCTGGTAGATTTTCTTGGTTTAGTGGTGTGTCTGCAGCACTTCTAGAAGTAAGTAGAGATGTAGCATAGGATTCAGCAAATAAGTAAGTATGTTGGAGGTATTGGGAAACAGGGTTCTCCCTTTGAAAATGGGACATGCAAATATGGAATGGAGAAAACAAGAAGTAATCCTGTGAGGTTGGACTGGAATTAGATGTATTGGTGTAAATTCATGATTTCTAAAATATGCATGTATGTGTACATGCATATCTGTGTGCAGGTATGTGTATATGTATTTGTGTGTATATGCACAGGCATATATTTACTAGTGTCAAGATAAATTAAAATGGAGACAAGGCCTAAATAATCCCTGAGCAGACTAAGCCATTGAGGCCCCATAAACAACCCTAACTTTGCCTGATACTCAAAAATGACTGAAACTTACCTAAGTTACATCTTGTAAATGTCTACATTAAAGAAGAACAGAACTTAAGTTTAACCAATCAGAAGCAACCAACAAACTTATATAACTAGGGACTTTCCAAAAGGATAGACTAAATAAGGCAACCATATAATGTTAGCCAATCAACTATTTTTCTTTGCTTTCTTTTTCTGTTCACCCTATAAAAGCCTCCCACTTGCATTCCCTCAATGAAGCTCTTGAACCACTTCTGATTTGGAGCTGCTTGATTCACAAATCATTGTTTGCTCAGATAATATAAAAATTGTATTATGATTCAATCTACCTTTTTGACACAAGCCTGTTTGCAGAAAGGGCCAAGAAGCAAATACACTCCAGTGGAAATAAGCATCCCTAGTGCTCACAATTTTTATTCAAATATCATTTTCACTAAAAGGAATCAGGGCTATTTGGACAAGTGGCTGATTCCAAAGGTGTGGTGAAGCAGGTCCAATACGACCCTGGAATGTGTTATTATGCCAACAAGTAAAGAATTGCAAAAACAAAAAAACAAGGGAGGCATGTCACAAAAACACAAAAGCTAGCCTGATGGGCTCTAATACCTAATCTGGAAAATTCTGTGCACCAGAGTAATTATGTACAAAATGAATAACAAATTACTGAAATAATAAGAATTGTGCTTCTAGACTGATAATAAGTCACTAAGTAAATGAAATATCAAGTAACTGGTAAGTGAGAGAGGATTCCTGTTTGTGATAGAATGCTGAGTACCAACTAGTCCATTTGGAGAGAATGTTACAGTTCTTAAATCATCATTTTCCAGTCATCATTGTCAATACTGCATCAGGTCATTGTCATCCGTGGATGATAAATCTAGGGTAATTTTAGTGAGGAATGTGATACATGTATGCTTTTGAAGTGTTTCTTCATAGACTGCACATTTGTGAAGAGGGTAAGTTAGAAATAACACAGTTGAGACACCAGCCAACACCTTGACCATCTCATCAAAACTGACACCATCACTATGAGCAGATGGACATCATGTGCTTCCATATGAAACATTTTGAGAACATGAAACCATTTCTCCAGTGTTTTACCTCAGAATGTGTATGATGAATCTAATCATGGGAGACATAAGACAAATCCAAGATAAGTACATTTTTCTTTTAATAAAATGGGGACAACTTTCTTCAGAAGTTTCAATGCTCCAAAGGCAAAGTCTGTGGAAATGGCCCAGCTTAAAGAAGAGTAAAGAGAGATATAAATATAATATTTTCAATAGACTGAATCCTGCAAGGAGAGAAAAATGCTATAGAGGACACTATTGGGTCACTTGACTAAACCAGATTATGAATAAAGGTATTGCATCCATGCTTAAAAAATGAGAGAGTACAGATGTCCTAGAAATGCATTTATATTTTATTGAATACATTTTATCATCCACTGAAACACTTCTGTATGTTTTCTCCTTTAAGATATGTTCATGTGGTGAATTACATGTTTAGATTCCTTAATATTAAACATCTTTAGAATCCTAGACTACGGCGTTTGATTATAATGTTCTTTAAAAAATAAAACCCTAAATTTATTTGCAAACAACAAATAAATAAATCGGAAATTAGATTTCAAACCCAAAACAGAATTCAGGTCTTGTTTCTGAAATAAATTTGCAAAGAATTTTTTCAAGATGAAAGACGCTATGGGGCGTGTGTGTGTGTGTGTGTGTGCGCGCGCATGTGTGTTTTGGAGGGGTGGGTGTTATGAATTGGAAGTAGAGAAATCCTACTAAGAAGAAAGAAAGACTGAAGTGCTAGAGAAATATGATGAGAACATCATGAACACAGAAAGGGACCTAACTGCTAAGACCATTTGTCATAACCCCTGACGGATCCACTCACACCTTGCTTTGGATATGGTCCTGATTCCTATCAGCAAAACACCTTTACTGAGTTCAGTCTAAAACACAATCTGTTGCAATCAGACTGTGGGGAATTCTCAGCTCTGGTTAGAGATGGGCCCTACCGAAAATGTGAGCTTCAGGAGGAAAGGTACTCATTTGTGAAGTCAAATCCTGACCTTTAGCATTTAGAGCAATGGGTCGCACACTCGATCTATATTAAAATCACCCAGAGAGCTTTAAAAAAACCACCAAAGTCAAGGCCAGACACCAAAGCACTTGAAACAGAACCTCTGGTGTACTACATGAGAACTGACGGTTTATTCCTTTCCCCTTGGGATGCTGATGTTCAACCACGGTTGAGAAAAATTGATTTTGAGGTTTCACCTGCCCAAATGTAAAAATAGTATTTAATTTAGGTAACACTCGCTAAATACCATTGAAACCTAAACTGCAACTCTTTTATATGATTTTGCTAATCAATTTTAATAACATCTCTATAATTTTGTAAAAAATATTTTCGAATAACTTCTATAAAACAAAAAATATTTTGATCAAACAAAATCTTTCTGAGACTATATCCTTCAAAGAGCTTTATAACCAGTATATCTGAAACTTCTATCAGACTTAAAGTATTTGGTTTTATTTTGCGAAGGTAAAAATTCAAAGCACCCTTGATCTGTAACAGAAAATAATTAAGTCGGTTTATATAAATCCCTTTTAACAGATGTAATCCGGTATTCAATATCATGGCTCGCAATTTACATAAAATGTTGTTGGGGTGTTGTTTCCAGTGAATATCCTGCTAGAAGGAGGCATTTGGAACAGCTGGAAAGTATCAAACTTGCCTGTCTCAGCAAGATGGCATTTTTGCTATTGATTTATCTGAATTTCACTTCTAAAAAACATACTCAAAAGCAGACTCACTCAGAGATTCGACATTCTCCATGCCCACATATTTCCATTAAAAACAAAATTTGATTATTTCACTTAAGCATTTTCACAGGGTATACTTCTTACCTGCATTAGAGCAGATGATGTCTTGTGAATTCTTGCACATTTGGTTACTTTTCTTCTCTGTCAAGTCACAGTGAGTTGGGTACTGGCAAGCATCCCCATACCATCCCTGGTCACACTTGCACTTGCCACAGTCACACTTACCATGGCCTGAGGATTGAACAACATCTAGTCAGACTCAAATTGTTTTCCAAAGATAACCATTACTGTAACACACACTCTTAACGGTGACATTGATTTGGGACTGAGTTATAATAAATTGAAACTCATGTATATCACAGTGGCTGAGGGGTAATGCTATTATATAAAATGCAATAGAATGTGAAAATTTTATTTCAATAATCAACTGATAAACGATTGTGAAAACATTAATTTATGAAGACACTAGGATAATACATTAAAAAACCTAGTAAATCACATGATCAGAAAATTCAGCACTGAAAAAACATTCTATCCAGCATCTCAGTATTTAAGAGACAAAAGTCCAATGAAAAAATACTTCTACTTAACTGTATTTTACGTAACACATTAAACCACAAACTTGAATGAAGACTCTTACATGAAACTCTACTAAACTAAACACTGGCCTTACAGTTACTGAAATTAAGCATGTAATGAAATTTATGGATATATTATATACCAACTTCAGTAATATGGTCATAAAATATGTATATATTTTGTTTCATATTCATCAACCTCCACAGAAATTTCTCAGTCTTTAATGTTCTCAATGGTCATTTTGCTTTAATGCATGTTGTTTTCATTGTTGTGATCAGTAACGTTATTAAGTCCTGCTTGATGAAGCCTACTAGTTTTTATTGATTGCACATTAGTCTGACAGAAGTACAAAACATGTGCAGTACTTAGTCCTTGTCCTCAAAGAACTTACAAACTTCAAAGTCAAGGCTAATATACAAAGAAGCTGATGTGATTTCAGCCAGAAGTGATTGTCACCTCGAGTTAAGTTGAGCGATATGGTCTATGACCTATAGACATAAGAGTAGAGACTTTATGGACTTCCTTGACGGTTAACTGGCCCTTGAAAGTTGAACAGATTTTGAATGAGTTACAGGAAGAGTGTACATACATTACTCAAGACAATACTACTATGTCTAAATGTCTAAAATTCACAGGCCACATGAAGTCATTGATCCGATTCAACGTGGTAGCTGAAATCCAAGGGATAAGGTCCAGATGGTTGGTCAGTATGAATGGCTTGAAAGCTGCCCATCTGGGCATGTTCGGCAGAGCCTGAATCTGTGATTGGCTGTGACTTTAAAACTGCTCTTTATGGTGGCTCAGTCCATGTAAATGTTCCTATTTCTGTTGCATTTATAAAATTATTCTATTTTATAAACAAAACCTTGCAAGTATCTTAACTGAAATTCATTCTATTTGGCACACATTACTTCGTCCAGTTGATGGCATCATTGTGCATTCCTACCTGGCCCTACAAGATATTGTCAATCTTGGCCAACTTGGTCTCATTTATAAGCAAAAGTGATCTCTCCTGTCAACCACCTGGACTATTTATAAAACATTAAGCCAAATTCCTGCAGTGGCTAAGGCTCTTTGATAAATCAACTATCTTGGAAACTGTGTTGACTCTTTAATAACATTAGTGTATTAGGTTGAACCATATGGAATTGCCACTTTCATAAGTTGAATATCAGCTGTTTCTTAAGGTTCCACACCAATAAACAGTCTTTATATAAACATTAAAGAAAATAGAAATGATTTAGAAGATAAAGCATTATGGTAGCAATAATTTGGTGAATCAAGAATGAAAGACTACTTAATGTGATTTTTTAAATTTTATATTGAATAGGACATCTTAGATCCTAAAGTATACACAATAGAGATGGGAAATAATTGTGGGTCAAAGGTAACATCTTTTTAAAGGTTAGAAGGTTAAAAATAGAAAGATGGGTAAAATAAACAAAATGTATACAAGATAGGGAGAGATGTATCTTACATCCCTTCCAAACTGACCCAATGAAGCATCAATAGAAGCAATATTCTGAGTAGCTTATCCCATGAAGTGAGTCCACGGAGGCTCAGTTTCATGAAACTCTCTTTACAGAAGATTCTAAAGTAAAATAAACACGGAAAAGAGCCTGCTATCTTCTGTTTTAATGTGTCATGATATACATCAGCACACTAATGAGCCTCATATGTCCTATCATGAAAAATATTTTTAATTTTTCTTACCTTAGAATTTGCAAAACTTTGGCTAGGAGGCCCCATTTTCTCAAACCCATATTAGCATCTTAGGCACATGCTTAAATTAACACTGTGTCAGACACTATAATGTGTTTTCAGCTTCTTCCTTAGCATCTGTCTGGAGGCAAAGATGACAGCTAATGTCAGACAGGGCCATCTGCCTTTACATTCTTTCTAAACCTTATGCCCAGTAAGGGTTCCATGATTCATTTTCTTCCATTTAGGAAAACTCATTGAATAGGAATTGATTTCTGACTGTCAAGAATTATCAAATAGCCTGTGTAACCTTGTTAAAGATAGATATATATTTTAAAAATAGTATTCAGACTATTTTTTACAATTTTTTCTAAGGTTAATAAGAGCTTTACCAGACCTTGAGGAATTAGGTTGCTATATTATATTGTGGCAAGGTAATCTACGTTACAGTGTTAATAATATGGCTTCAAAAAAAAATCTCATTTTTCAAAATAATTTATTTGTTATGTGTTAGTTTCCTGAATCTTCCATACCAAAGCACCACAAACTCGGTGGCTTAAAAAAACAGAAATTTATTCTCTCACAGTGATGAAGGCTGGAACCTGAAATCAGGTTGGTTAGTTCTGGAGGACCTGAGGGAGAAATTGTTCCATGCTTCTCTCCTGGTTGTTGGTAGTTGCTGGTCTTCTTGGGCATTACCTGGCCTGTGGCAGTGTAACTCTGCTCTGATGATACTGCATATCCTTTCATATGCTTATTTGCAATACATCTATCTTCTTTTGCCCATTTTTGTATTGAAAGTTGAGTCATTTTTTATATATGAATATATAACATATATAATTATATATACACATGTACACATACACATATACCTATATTTCTATATATATATGTTTATAAATTTATATATACATGTATATGTATGTTTATCCTGGATGCAAGTTCATTGTCATATATATGTATATATAAAAAACATATATGTATATCAACATACATATACACACATATATGCACATATATATCCAGGATACATATGTGTATACACACATAAATTGTTATATATACATTTATGTATGGATATATATGTATACAAATTATGTATACATATATATGTACATATATCCTGGATAGAAGTTCATTGTCACAAATGTAATTTGCAAATATTCTCTCCCAATTTGTGACTTGCCTTTTGTTCTATTAACAGTATCTTTTGAAGAGTAAAAGGTTTTGATCTTAACCCAATTTATCAAGTTTTTTCTTTAATAGTTGTTTTTGTGGTATCTACCTGAAAAACCTTTGCCTAACTCCAGGCTTATTCTTCTGCTACAACCTCAGTCTTGGTTACTGTGATTTATAGTAAGTATGGAAATCAAGTATTCTGAGAACTCCAACTCTGTTCTTTTTAAAAATTATTTTGGCTTTTGTAGTTCCTTTGATTTTCTATATAAATTCTAGAATCAGTATGTTGACATCAGCAAAAAAGCTTGCACAGATTTTGATAGGGATTGCATTGAATCTATAGATAAAAGTAGACAGAATTGCCAGTCTTAACAATATTTAGTCTGTGAATACAGTGAAATACATGGGTTGAGTTTTTAATGTTGTACCAGACTTGCATCTTGAGACATACCTCATTTGGTTGTTAAGTATTGTATTTTATGTATTTATATATCGGATTCCATTTACTAATATTCTATTAAAGATTTGGTGGTCTATGTTTATAAATCACACTGGCAAGTAGTTTTGTTTGTTGTAAGGTCTTTGCCTACTTTAAGGATAAGGAAAATGTTGCCCTAATGAAGTGATTTGAACTGTATTCTCTAATCTCCTAGTTTTTGGAAGAGGTAGTATAGAATTAGCATTATTTTATCCTTAAGGGTTTGGTAGAATTTGCTAGTAAAATCATGGGAGCCTAGAATATTCCTTTTTACAAATGTTTAACTGTGATTCACTTTGCTTGACCAATACTGGGCTATTCAAGTTATCTATTTCTTTTTAATTGATTTTGGCAGATTGTGTCTTTCAAGAACTTGGCCCATTTCATTTAAGTTCCTGAACTTAACAGGCACAGACCCGCTGATATCATAAGCTTTCTATCTTTTTAACATGCATAATGTTGGATATTATGTATGCTATTTCATGCTGATGCTGGTAGTATTCGTATGTCTTATATGTTTCTTCATCAGTCTGCTTAAAAATAAATCAATTTTATTGTTATTTTCAAATAATCAGCTTTTGGTTTTGTGACCTTTCTTTATTGTTTTTCTCTTTTCAATTTCACTATTTTTTTCTCTAATCTTTATTATTTTTCTTCCTTCTCCTGTATTTGGATTTAATGAGGTCTTTTTTCTATTTTCTAGGGTAGAAGTATAAATTAATTTTAAACACTTATTCTGTTCTAACAAACATTTCATTCTGTAAATTTTTCTCTAAGTACTATGTTAGCTGCAATCCACAAATTTTTGATATGTTATATTTTTATTTTCATTCAGTTAAATATTTTTATTTATAAATTATTTTATTTTCATTCATTAAAATATTTTTAATATCCCTTGAGATTTCCTGTTGACCTACGGGTTATGTAGCAGCGTGTTGTTTAAATTTTTTTCAGATCTATTTCTGTAATTTCTAGTTTAATCACATTATTATACGATCATACAGTTTATTTTAAATTTCTGAAGGCTTCTATTATGACCCAGAAGATGATCTATCTTGTCCAATTTTCCTTATTGGAAATTATTTTAAAATACATTACAAATACAAATACAAATACAACAGCAGAAGATACATTATTTTAAAATAATGTATCTTCTGCTGTTCTATAAATGTCAATTTGGTCAAGCTGGTAATCGTTTTGTTCAGGTTTTCTATATCCTCACTAATTTTCTATCTACTTGTTATGTCCACTATGATAAAGGAGTATTGACATTGACTACAATTGTGGATTTTTTCCCCTTTCAGTCTGTCGTTTTTAAAATTTATGTATTTTGAAATGCTTTATGTGCATATATATTTAGCATTTTTAAACTTAGGATATAATTACTTTTTCTTTGTGTAATATCTGTCTTTATCCTTGATATTATTTCTTGTCCTAAAGCCTACTTTGTCTAATATCAGTAAAGTTGATCTAGTTTTCATTTGACGGGTGTTTGCATAGAATACCTTTCCCATTCATTTATACTTAACCTGTCAATGTCTTATCTTTAAAGTGGTTTCTTATAGATTAGTCATGTCTCAGTTTTTATACAATCTGACAATCTCTATCTTTTAACTGGTTAATTTAAAGAGGTCACACTTAACATGATTTTTTTACATTGCTGGATATAAATCTACCAACTTTCTAAGCAATTTTCATTAGCTTTATCAGTTCTTGTTTGTGCCTCTTTTTTCTGCTTTCTGTTTTGTTTATTGAGGATTATTTTTTATTCTATTTCCTCTACTATTTGTATACTTTGATTTTTAGTGGTTGTCCTATTGTATACATTACATATCTTTAATCAACCAGAGTTTACATTCAAATAATATTGTACCACTTTACATGTAATTTAAGGAACTTAAAACATTAAATTCCCAGCTCTTTCCTCTCATTCTTTGTGCCATTTTACTTATGCATAAACACACACACGTTTCCTATAGACACAGAATCTACTGCCATTAATTTTGTTTTAAACAGTCAGTTATTTTTAGTTGCCCTAAAAATAAAACTATAATGCTATTATACTTTAATTTATTCCATTTCCATTGCTCTTCTTTCTTTGTGTAGATTCAAATTTGTCAAGTATCACATTCGTTTTGTCTAGAGAACTTCCTTTACATTTATTTAGGGTAGATCTGCTGTAATAAATAGCCTCATAAAAATCCTTAATTGTTTTCATGTTTGGAATATACTTTTTGCTGGATATAGAATTCAATGCTAACATCTATTTCTTTCAGGCCTTCAAATACATCACTCCATTTTCCCCAAGCTTGCATGGTTTCTGACAAGAAGTCCCCTGTCATTAGTATCTTTGTTCCTCTGCATATAATGTTTCTTTTTCTGTAACTGCCTGTAAGAGTTTGTTTGTTTTTGTGTTTGGTTATTTGAAAATGATAAGTCCACCTCTTTGTTTTTGGGTGATGTGTATTCTTTGTTATTTTTCTATGTCAAGCTTTCATTTATTTATGTTCCTGTTTCCTTCCCATAGCTGCCATGGATACTCACAAGTGCTCTAAGAGCAAGAAGATTTATTACCCTTCCCCCAACAAAGATTTTGTTTTATAGAGGAAATAGGTACCAAATGTCTGGATAGTTTCATGACCATCCTGGAGGAGTTGCTCCTCTCTTCCTTGAGTTCCCCACTTCCTGGATCTGTTTTCAAAAGCATCCTCCAGTCCTTTCTGTGAGAGCTCAGTGGGATTTACAGATACAAATCTGAAGAGGGTGTGGACTCTCTCAAATTCTGCAGCACCCAGGGGCTTCATGCTCATTCACAAGGGCACGTTTGGCCACTAACAACTTTCCCACCACCCTTCTCAGTGCCTAATTGTGTCTACCCAGCTAAGCCCGAGCTCATTTCTCTCTCTCCCTTCATCTGCCTATCTCCAGATTTTGGGCCAGTTGCTTTTCCTGTGACTTCAGATCTTGGATGAATTCAGAAACACATGGGGATTTTTAATTGTCCCACTTTTCTTCAATGTAAGAATGGGAATCACACTTTGTAACTTTCTACGTCCCTAAGTGGAACCAGAATCTTACAGCCACTTTGCTAATAAGTTCATTAAGGATAAAGAATAACTAGAGCTCACATCCCCAACACCTGTGATGCTATACAGCCCTGCACTTACATGTATATTGGAAATAATCAATTATAGCTCAGAGCTTTTAAATACAAAAAAAAAAAAGATAACTTGAGTTACCTGTATTTGTCTTTTTAACCACTTGGAATGTTTGTTTTTACATTTTAAAACAGCATACAGAGGGATGTAATGTGTAACTTTTGATGTAGGTGTAAATTTTTGCTCATGTATAAATGATTTAACTTAATTTTATAGTATCTTTTAAAAGTAAATGTATTATTCTACACACATTGTAATGTGTTTTAAGACTAAAAACAAATTTTAAAAATTTGATTGTTAATTATCTTTTCACGATTACTACTGGCAACAATTTTATCACATAGAGAAGGACAGATATTAAAAGTTTATTCTCTCTGTGCATCAAATAAGCTAGGTGTACCACTGCTACAGCCTCATGATAACCTTGAAATAGAGGTATTTTAATTTGAACACTTAGTTGACTCTGCCAGCTAAAATCCATTTGCTTTGTTCAAATATGTAAATTCCCAAAACCTGTTTTGTGTCCTATTTTCCAGGTATTCAAATATGCTCAGTTTATAATAGATAAACTCAATTTTTCTCTAGTCATTTTTGAGCCACCATAGATTCCTAAGCCTTCTCTAGTAATAAGAAACAAAGAAACTATGTCACATTCTAAGAAAAAATTGTGAAATAATTATTTATCTGATATTACAATTATTTCATGATTTGAGATAGAAACTTCACCATTTTTAAGACAGGGCACCAGTCCCTGGCTTGCTTCTCAAGCTGAGGAAAAAAAAAAAAAGTTCCACAGATATTTCTGCTTTTCATTCCTGAGAACACTTTCATGTGGACAATGCAAGAATATAGAAGGTTCCACTGCCTCGAAATTAAAAGGTCTCTACTCTTGTCCTGCCTGGACACTAACTAGCTATGTAATCTTGACAGGAAAATAAAAAAGAAGAGAAGAAAAGGAAACTAATAATTATTGGCTTCCACTACTATGATGAGTACTTTATGCAAGCTAGTCTGATTTTCATAATGAGCCAATAAGATGGGCTTTGCTTTTCCATTCTACAAGTGAGAAGACTGAGCAGAGTTTAAGTAGTTTGGTTTGGCTCAAGTTCACATAGCTGGTAAGCTCAAAAGCTACATTTTTCCCATGATAGCCAACATTATCTGTTTAGTTCTGGAATTTAGCAATGGACTTGAAAGGACTCTTTTGCTCTAGGAAGAGTGGTGCTAGCAAAAGCTATGGACTGGTTGTTTGATAGCACTGGTTTTATTTTTACTGCTTCCTTTGAAACACACATGCTTAGAACTGGATTATTCATAACGCTTGGTGAAAGAACTTTAACAGTAAAGTTATTGAACTTTAGTCATGAAACTAGTCATGAAATTTTCCTTGAGCTACCTCACTGTGCTCATGTGCAAAATTAAGAGATTGGATTGAATAGCCCCAAGATTCCCTTCATCTTGAAAATCCCATACTATACCCTCAATTATTTTCTTTTTCTCATAACAAAGTAGTATTTTCAAATTGGGCACTTAACCTATTAAAACAAAGGGGTGACAGACATCAATTTATTGTGATCAGATCTTGTTTGCTACTAAAATCAATGATAACACAGTTAAAATTCTATGTGTCATTCAAAGTATCCATTAAAATATTGCAGATAATCAAGACATGCTTATTGCTAAGGTGCATTTGCATTCATACTACTAAAACTGGGGGCTTTAAATATTAGAATTCTAAAAACCTGTGACTGAAGGAAGAAGCTGAAATTACAGTAAAGCAAAATACAGTATTTTGGCTGAACTTAGAAAATTTTATAAAGTCAAACATATATTCATGTGTATCAAATTCATGAAAGTTATATAAACACACACACACAAATACAAATACACAAACACTAGTTTGGGATTCAGGAAACCTCTAGGTGTTAGTATAGATGATGTCACTGCTAGCTCTGTGGACTTCAGCCAGTTGGTTAATCTTTTAATGTTTCTGGTCCCAATATTTTTGTCTGGTAAATTAAAAATGTATACGAGATCAGAATTTCTTGAGAGAGGCAAGGCATGTCCCTTTAAGAGGGTATCTGAATTTTTTCTTCCTGTGTCCTATTCCATCCACATAAATCCCAAAAACTTGGCGACGCTTTCCCTACCAGAGAATCCATGATAATAAAAGACAGTATGGCATATCTCAGGTGTCCCGAGAAGGGAACGAGAGAAAGGGAAGACCACTAGATTTGATGACAGACATTCTCCGTTCTCTTTGTCACCTTCTAGCTTTCAGTTCTAAGACTCTATTTGTCAGAAATCTTTTTTAAAAATTGTAGATTCGGGGCACCTGTGCATGTTTGTTACATGGGTATATTGCCTGATGGTGGGGACTGAGCTTCTAGTGCCCCCATCGTCCAAATAATGAGCATTAGATCCAAAAGATCACCTTCCAACCTCCACCTCCTCCCTCCCTCCCTCCCCCTTTTTGGAGTCCCCAGTGTCTATTACGTCAATCTTTATGTCCCTGTGTACCCATTAGTTAGCTCATTCTCTTATAAGTGAGAACATGCAATATCTGGCTTTCTGCTATATCAGAAATCTTTAAAGATTCCTCCACCTCTTTTGCAATAAAAACAATCCTCACTTTAGTTTCTTCCTTGGTCTTTTGCCTTCTTGTTGGGCTTCTTCTTCTTTTTTTCTTTCTTCTTAAGACGGAGTTCGTGGCGCTATCTCATCTCACTGCAACCTTCGCCTCCCGGGTTCAAGCAATTCTCCTGCCTTAGTCTCGCGAGTAGCTAGGACTACAGGAGTGCACCACCATGCCTGGCTAATTTTTGTATTCTTAGTAGAAACGGGGTTTCACCATTTTAGCTAGGATGGTCTCAATCTCCTGACCTCATGATCCGCCCACCTCGGCCTCCCAACGTGCTGGGATTACAGGCGTGAGCCACCGCACCCAGCCCCTTGTGGGGCATTTTATTTAAGAGAATCTGTTAGCATCAGATACACCAAATGACAGAAGCCTCTCAAGCCGGAGAACTTAACATCTACCAATATTTATTGGTCAATTCAAGTGCACTTGATAATCAAACAGGAATACAAGACTCTTGAAATGTTGTATCCAGAATAGGATACCTGAGATAAGTGAAATCTCCCCAGTTTTACTGAAAAAGAAAAATGCACCTTCACAAGTCACTCTTACTTCCTCCCTCACTGTAGAGGGAGGAAACTATGTCACATCTAGAATTCTAAGAAAAGATCATGAAAGAATTCTTTATCTGATATTATAATTATTCCATGGTTTGAGATAGAAACTTGACCATTTTTAATACAGAGGCACAAGGAATCTGGCTAAATGAATACATGCACATTTATGTGTGCATATATGTGTCTATGTATTCACATATGATGTAAGTATATGCACAGGAGATCAGCAAGGCTATAAACTTTATCTTTTAAATGGTGACTCAAAGTAAAAGCATTGCATAATGAGATGATATTTAACATTCCTCCCAATGTTGAAAATGTTTTTCAGAACTCTTTGAATGTGCATCTTTGATAAACATTAATAATATTCTTCATCCGACACTGCTGCTTCGTTCTTCATCCTAAGTTCCACTGGATACCTAAGGAGCAATCTCTGCTCACAGCCTTATTCCCCATTCCCCAGCAGGAGCTGTGCATCAGCATGGCACCGCTCTGTCTGTCCCATGAGGAGGGATAGGCAGGGCTGTGGAGTGCAGGCTCCAGTAACAGACTGCTTGACTCAGATTCTGCTTGCACGACTTGCTCACTATGTAACTTTAGGCAACTATTGAATCCATCATATTAGTTGGCTAAGAACTGCCATAACAAAGTCCCACAAATTGAGTAACTCCAGACAACAGAAGTGTTTTGTCTCATATTTCTTGAGACTAGAAGTCCCAAACCAGGTGTGAACAGGACCAGGTCTCTTGAGACTTTGAGTAGAATCCTTCGTTGCCTTATTTTGGCTTCTTGCAGTGACCTACATTTCTTGGAGTTCCTCAGCTTGCAGTTGAATCACCCCGATCTTTGCCTCTCCAATCATTCCAATTACATGGCCTTCTCCAGTCATGTCTCTGTATGTCTCTTCTTTTTTTTTTATTTTTTGAGACGGAATTTCCTTCTTGTTGCCCAGGCTGGAGTGCAATGGCTCAGCCTCCCGACTAGCTGGGATTACAGGCATGTGCCACCACCCCTGGCTAATTTTGTATTTTTAGTAGAGACAGGGTTTCTCCATGTTGGTCAGGCTGGTCTCGAACTCCTGACCTCAGGTGATCCGCCTGCCTCGGCCTCCCAAAGTGCTGGGATTACAGGCGTGAGCCACCGTGCCCGGCCTCTTTTCTTCCTCTTATAAGGATACCAGCCATACTGGATTAAGGGCCCACTCTACTCCAGTATGATCTCAACTTAATAAATTATCTCTGCAAGGCCCAATTTCCGAGTAAGATCACATCCTGAGGTACTGGGTGTTAGAACTTCAACACATCTTTTGGGCAGACACAATTCAACTCATAACACCTCTCATGATCTCTGCTTCTTCCTATGTGAAAAAGGAGCTAATAATAGCACCTCTCTCAGAGAGCTGTTAAATGAGTCAGTACCCACAAAGCACTTAGAACACTACTTATCAATAAAATGATAGTTATTACTATCCACACTGAAAGTGTTTGGAGAGCAGGTTGTCCTAACACAACTGTCCTGACCATCACAACCCAAAACTTAAATAAAGAAGTACTTTTGCAGAATGAAATAAAGGACATTAAGTGCAAATTCTGAGTCTGAGTCCTTCTCTCATATAGCACACAAAAATCCCTGATCAAATACTAATAGTGCATCTGGGTTACAGAGGTACGAAATTTTCCTGGTGAATGTCCATAAAACAAACAGACAAATTACTAAGAGATGAATTCAAAATCAACTGGAGCCAGATAAGAATTTTAAAGACTTTAAAGGGCTAACCAATGTTTTATCTATATAAAATCACACACACACACATAAAACACTGAAATACATGCACATATATTTTCTTGTGTGTATTGTCAGTATATTATTTCAAGGTTCCTAAATGCCACCCCTTCCCATATCCATATTATACCTTGACATCAGCTGCCTTTGGAAAAGCAACAGAAACATAACCAATAGCAAAAATTCATTTTTCTGTGTTTTTCATCTTTAGAGCAAAGGTCCTGATACAAACCGGTGGTTTCCGAAATGTAGGGCCCTCACTGAGGGAGTTAAAAAAATATATTTGGTATACAAGAAGAAAACACTGGAATTAATACTTATCCTTATTTTTGTTTTATCTTTAAAAATGTTTATTTTGCACATTTTATGTGCACAACATGTTGACGTAAAATATGCCTATATAAATTATAAATGAATATGCATATATGTATAAATTTTACTTCTGATGTGTAATCAAAAATGTTTTGCATTGAGGTAAGCATAGATTTGCAAAGCTGTAGGAAAAATTCTATTTTTTAAGCTGGGTGATGAACACACAATATTAATATTGCTATTTTTTATACTTTAGGATATTTCACTCAAAAATTTTAAAAAGGAAAAAACATATACGTTACAAACAGTCTTTCTATAAGCAATAATATTAAAGATGTTGTTTAACAATGATAGTTTTTTGGGATTTCAATGATATCAAGAGATGTTACAACTCATAGTATCCTGACATATTCGCAAGTCACTGCCTGGGGAAGACAGAGAAATACTAATCTTTGCAAGCCGAGGGGCTGTGAAGAGCCAATAGAATGTAACTACTGACTATTTAAATGAAAAGGACACTATTATTCAGAAAAATGTTACACTAGTATGAGAAATGTATAGAAAAGCTATGAATTGTGTGGCACTCCACAAAAAGGCCCTGTCCCCTGCCCCACCCCAGGAGGGATGGAGTATAGACAAGGGAAAGACAGAGCCTGTGGTCCAATCTGCACATCCCTGCAGAGGATTTGCAAGTTTTCTCTGAATCATCTCAGAACAATTTCAACAGAATAAACTTGTGGCTGTTGAGGCCACAGGTGCCTGACCTAGGCCACCAAGTGTCCCACAGACCCAGCATGGCTCAGGAGAACAACCATAATTGCTCCAAAGGAAGGTTGCTGTCCTAAGAGGGCCTATGGTGAGAACAAGTAGATGGGCCCACAAGGACTGCCAACCACTGACCACATGGGAAATAGAGATGTCATCGTGTAAGACAGTAACCGGAGAAATGATACGTAAGCAGGGACCAGGTAACAGTGGCAAAGCCCTGTGAGCTGTGAGCAGTTTACTCCCAAGGATTATTGTCTTGACTCCAGGGAAAACCCACATTGATTGAGAGCAACCTGAATGGGATTTAATAACATTCTGTTATCAGCGGACTGAGAGCTGTTATGGGCTAAGTTGTGTCCCCCTACAATTCATATTTTGAAAACTTTAACCCTAGTATCACAGAATGTGACCTTATTTGGAAATAGGGTGGTTGCAGATAGAATTAGTTGAGATCATACTGGATTAGGTGGGCCCTTAATATGATATGACTGATATTCTTATAAAAAGGGGAAACCTTGGCCGGGCACAGTGGCTCACGCCTGTAATCCCAGAACTTTGGGAGACCAAGACAGGAGGATCACCTGAGGTTGGGAATTAGAGACCAGCCTGACCAACATGGAGAAATCCTGTCTCTACTAAAAATACAAAAGTAGCCCGGTGTGGTGGTGCACGCCTGTAATTCCAGCTACTTGGGAGGTTGAGGCAGTAGAACCGCTTGAACCCAGGAGGCGGAGGTTGCAGTGAGCCGAGATAGCACCACTGGACTTCTGCCTGGGTAATGAGAGAAACGCTGTTTGAAAAAAGGGGGAGAAATCTGGACACAGCACCAGGCACACAGAGAATGCCTTGTGAAGATGAAAGCAGGGATCGCGGTGATGTGTCTACAAGCCAAGGGTCATCAGCTGCCAGAAGCTCCCAAGGGAGCATGGAACAGAGCCTCTCTCACAACCCTCAGGAGGAACCAAGCCTGCCAACACTTTGATCTCAGCCTTCTGGTCTCCAGAACAGTGTGACAAAAAAATTTCTGTAATTCAAAACCATCCCATTTGTGGCACTTTGTTATAGTAGCCCCTGCAAACCAAGGCAGAAACTCAACATACAGTCTTCAAAAATTATAGGAAAATGAAGATATATCATTTTGCATTTCTGAGTTTACAGTTTCAAAAAGTAATTGCCACACATTGACATATTCAATGCATTTTAATCTATATGTTTAAGAGGTGACCTCATAAATGAGGGTTGAAAGTTATATGAATCTTGGCAGAAATAATTAAATCTGAATATTGTACCTGGCATACCCAGGACCATCCTGAAAACTACATCGGAAGGCAAAAACTTCTGAACCAAAGTATGTATTTCTCCTTGCTAAAGTGTATCTAAAGGCAGTAGGGAAAAAAAGCAATAGAAATCTCCCATATAATGAAACACAGCTGAGGCAATCACTAAGTAACAGGCCAAATGCCTCTCTATGACTTTTCTTTCTAATTCTACTTGGGATTCCTCCATTCCCCAAAGTTTGTTGTCTAAAAAACAAGACCACTTTCTTTGTCTGAAAAAAATGTCAGTCCTTTCCTATTAACAACCCTGCATCGCTACATTCCAGTGGGCTGTGTAAAGAATCCCCCACACAAAGCTTACAGATTATGCCTGAGGAGTAGATGTTTCATAGGCAGAGAGAATATTTTTACTGCTCCTTCAAATAAATTTGTGACATGGCTAAAACAAAGATTACCAATAATCACCTTATGCTCTACAAATGTTATGATCACTCAATTCTTTGGAATGTTATTTTCTCCTCGCCCAGCTGGAAAGGAGAAGAGGAAAAGATTGCAATAATTTATTTTTCTTTCCTTCTCAGTTCAAAATTAACAAACGTTTATATTTTGAGTTAACTTTACTGTAAATCCTCTAATTGCAACGACTTTTCTATTTTTTTTTTTTTTTTTTTTGAGACGGAGTCTCGCTCTGCCGCCCAAGCTGGAGTGCAGTGGCCAGATCTCAGCTCACTGCAAGCTCCTCCTCCCGGGTTCACGCCATTCTCCCTCCTCAGCCTCCCGAGTAGCTGGGACTACAGGCGCCCGCCACCTCGCCTGGCTAGTCTTTTGTATTTTTTTAGTAGAGACGGGGTTTCACCGTATTAGCCAGGATGGTCTCGATCTCCTGACCTCGTGATCCGCCCATCTCGGCCTCCCAAAGTGACTTTTCTATTAACTCTAGCTCCCTAGGGAACCGTCACCGTACGCTGTTGTAAGTGGGTAGTTAATAAACGTTATTGACAGTTTGCTTGATCTGACTTAAAACAAGGCAATTATTCTCCTGAAAGCCAATAGAAGGACTTGAAGGCATGAGTTTTCCTACAAAACAAGATCAGCTATCTCAAAAACATCTGCACTTGGCATGGAGACTAAAGTGAGTTCATTGCTATTTATCCTTTAAAACTTCATAACTCGTGAAATAGCTCGCAAGATTTACAAAGCAATTCATGGACAAGGGAAAAATATTTCAAATGAGTTGTCCCTTTTGATTCTATTTTTAAAAAACACCTAGATCAGTAGACAGAAAAATTAAATTGAGAATAAATCCATAGTCCAAACAATATTTTGCAGGATGTGATACCCTCTCTCTGCTCTGATGCCCCTATCTCATTTCTTGAGGACTATAAACTGGACATAGTTCATTCAACAAGTAGAACTCTCCTAGAAATAATGTATTTTGGTAAGGGGACTGAAAACTCTACTCAGGTGTATAGGTAAGGCAAGGTTGCTACAGTAGCCAGTATGCACAAATGTTTTGAAGCCATTTAAAACCAAGGCACTTGGAGATTGAGGAAAAAGCATGACAACAGTGGTAGCAATCACTTCGACAAAAAGGAATATCTTACCATGAAAATATGAGCAGTTCAAAGCTCACCACCCCCATCAAGGCTGCCCTCCCTGCTCTTGACCCATGGGCTATATCACCCCCATTCTGAAAGTCTGTCATGATAGATAATCTTCACTTAGTTTTACATTTACAAAATATCTCATTTTTAATCATTCTAGATAATACATCTTGTCTTCCTTTTTGCATTGGCATACCAGTATTTACTTTGGAAAATAGCTTTACCAAGTTTATAATGCATAAAATAACATACATATATGTTAATCTTCTGAGTTACAAATCACTTTGACTCGCAAAATGGCATGAAAAACAGAAAACATAAGCATCTCCCTCACTTACAGAAAAGGAAATTCTTGGTGAACGTCTTTTCATGAGTCTTCCAAATTTTTAGGCAATCTCTCAAGTCACTTACCCAGCTCAGGTATCCTGGAGCTGAGGAACAAGATAGAAATCCCCTCCCTTCCTGAACTTTCTTCCTCATCCATCTTGCTTCCTTTTCTCCAGCCCCTAAGGCCATGTCTAGGTCCATTCCTTTCAAAGAGCCTTGACTTCTTTGCCTTCTGGTTCTTTGGGTCCCGAATTCCTCTCTCTTCTCTATTTCAACCTCATTTTTGATACCTCCCCTTAAACCATAAAATTAAGCAGTGTCTCCTGTTCTTTACAAAATATAATCAATACTATACTAGGCAAAGGTAGGTTTCATTCCAAGTCTCACCTTTTATTTATAATCAGATTTCATTCGCACCATCCTACTGACATTTCTCTAAGATAAACTAATACACTTTTTACTGCTTGGTTCAATTGCCTGTTAGATCCTTACCTCATTGGTTGCTTCTTTGTCTTTTGACAACTTCTCCTTTTTCTCCTACCCTCCCCGAACTAATCTGTATCCTCACCCCTCTCCATCATGCCTACATGATGACAGGGCATCAGCAAAATCCATACACCCCAATGGATCCAAGAAACGATGAAGCAAATAAAAGAACACGACTGGAACATGTATTCTGAAGAAAGTTAATTAAACCTAAAGATATTCTTCACATGACTGAATCACACTAAGTTTTAAGTAGGCTTGAACTAAGTTATGTTTTATTAAGTTTTGTTCTGTTTTTTTCCCCTGGCATTCAGTGAGCACTTGGAAAATAGGAAGAAAGCTCATGAGAAACATCAGAGAAAATAGAAAGGAATTAAAAAATACTTTCTTTGCATATTGAAGATAAAGAATGTGAAGTTTAATCTTCCACAAGCACACACTTACCAGTTTTCTTAAATCTGGTACTCTACCATACATACTGTTCTGAGCCTTGATTTATTTTTCCACCTAAAAAATATCTTGGAGAACTTTTGTTGAGACCTGTGAAGGGGGACTGAGATTAGATTTCACCTTACTTTCAGACTAACAAATTAGCCTGCCACAGTTTCATGGATTCTGGCAGAAGACGTGAGACTCTTGAGTCAGCATCAAGGGGCTTTATAACAGCAAGAGCGGTAACTGGAATATCAATTTGAGATAATTAGCGAGCTTTACTTCCCAAGGGGTAACACAATGAGAACCCAGTGGTGTTTGAACATGCAGTTGGTTGTGTTCCAGGAGAGGAACCCTCAGGATAGGGGGTCCCGACTCTTTCACAGTGGGCAGTAAGCATTCCTGACCTTTGCCCCAGAAGGAGACAGTGGTTTATTATATTAGGCTATAAATACACTTTTTTTCTCCAGAGGAAGGCACCACGTCTGTCTTCTCACGCTGTTCTCTGAAAAAACAGCCATGAAAAGATAGTCTGGAACAAAATTAGTCAGGGCCTATGTTGACAAAAACATGCAAACACAAGAGTCCCATGGAGAATTTTCTCCCAATATCTAAACATTATCTATATTCCAGCTCACAGAAAAACACTTATTCTTTTGAATAGATGCATAATTTGTGACTGTACATAGTATATAGCCATAATCAGTTAGCAGTCCTTTATTAATGTACATTTAACTAGTTTTTGACCATTTACTACTACAAATTATATCGTCATAAATATTCTTCCTTACATGAGCATCTTTGTTCAGAAGTATGAATAGACCTCTGGGATCAATTATTATATGTGGAATTTACCGATAAAAGCATATGTATAACAACACATTGTTAATAGATATGGCCAGATTTGTTTTCAAAGTTATATTAAATATATTTTCACCAACAGTGTGTAAGAATACACTTACCAACACATAATAAAAAAATTACCAAATAACTTGTGTCAATCTTGGCATTAAACATTATACTGGATATTTTCATGGACATGTGTCAACTGTGAATAAGATTCAAAATCTTCTCATTGGTTTACAAATCATTTTTGTTATATAAACAAAAATCTTTTTTAAAATGTTATTAGAAGTTCTTATATATTTGGCTTATTTTCTATTGAGTCTTGAACATTTTCATTATTTTTATGGGCACTCAATTTTGTATGTTGTTTTCAGCCTTTTACTTCCATCATGTTGCAGCTATTTTTCAGTTTATTTTTGATCTTTTGACTTTCGATAAATGGCATTTTTCCATAAAATGTTAATATTTATTGCTTTAAAATTATTTAATTTATGAATTCTAAGTTTTGTGACATATATAAAGTTGCTTACACTCCTAAATCATATGATCAAATTCTCTTATGCTTTCTTCTTGAAAGTTTGGTTTTATGCATATATCTGGAATTTTTCTAGTGCAAAAAGTATGGTTACTATCCATATTTATTTTTTCCATATGGCTAGACAGGTTTTTGAAGGACCATTAATGAACAACTTATTTCTTTCTATTTAAAATGTCACCTTTGTTAAATACTACATTCCTGAATATTTATCTTTTTCTCAACTCTATAATCTTATGTTGATGTCTGCCGATCTCAATGTATGCATGAATTCATGTGTGACTGCCAGACTTTTAAATGTTCAAGTGTAATAATGTATTTTTAAAAATAATTCGTAGGTCTGATGTCCCTTTTGTATTCTTCATTTTAAGCCTTTATCTTTCAACTCGGCTTATTTAATACCAAAAATAAATCTTGGAATTTCTTGGAGAGGGTAGTTAATCACATTAAACATGAAGATTAATGTAAGGTAAATTCAGATATACAATAATTTATAATATAGGAACAGTTTGCCAATTTCAATAATTGTCTACTATACTCTCTTATTACTTCTAAAAATCCTTTTGTTTCAGATATTTTGTTTTCTTTTGCTTTAGCTGTACAATAAGATCTTTATCAAGTTATTGGTCGTTAAATAGTTAACTTTTTACTTATTTTGTTATTTCCCCTTCTATATATAAAACAATGTTTAAAATAACAGAAATGGATATATGTTTCTTATTATTCACTTAAATGCACTAAACTTAATGCTGCTTTTTGGGCAGACTATGATACGCATTCTTTTCGTATATAGAAGATATTCACCCATTTTAGTTTATTGTCATGCATTTAAGGCATAAATTAAGTTAAATTTTATTAAATAGCTTTTCAAGCTCTGTAGAAATGATCACATGATTTTTAAGTAGGTCAATCTATCACTATGGAAAATGATATTAAAAGATACTAAGATTAAGCCAGCCTTCCCTCTTTTGTACTGACACCACTGGTAATAGTATAGTATCCTCAAAAATGCTGTTATTTCTATTTGCTAATACATTATTCAAAGGCGTAGCAATCCAGTGAGTTTGGTATAGAGTTTTGTAACGTCATATTTATCTGGGGATATAGTCAATGTTTTGCAGCCTTGAGGAATAAACTTCAGAAGTTGACCTTCTTTTCTACATTCTAAAAGACTTTAAGAAATAATTAAACTTATTCTTAAAAGTTTTATAATATTTATCTGTGAAACACTTTGTCTTTTTTCAGCACTTGGTGGTGATAGGAATTTTAAACATCTAAAACGGTAATTATGGTTAACAGACCTCTTTAGAGTTTGTTTTATCTCTTTGTATGTGTGTGTATGAATGTATATATATATATACAGAAATATATACATATATTTAATGTAAGGAAGTATTTTTTCATTTTCCTTTTAATTGTTGTGGGTGCATAATAGGTGTATGTATTTATAGGGTGCATGAGATATTTGATACAGGCATACAACACATAATAATCATATCAGGGTAAATGGGGACCTATCACCTCAAATATTTATCCTTTCTCTGTACTAAAAACAATCCAATCTTTTAGTTATTTAAAAATGTACAATACTTTATTTTTTACTGTAGGCATCCTTTTGAGCTGTCAAATACTAGATCTTATTCATTCTATGTAATTATATTTTTGTACCCATTAACCACCTCCAGTTCCCTCCCCACTACCCTTCCCAGACATCCATTTTATCTAGGCTTGCTTTAATATTTACATGTATAAAGATTTTTTATTTGCAATACTTTCAGATCTTTTTGTATACTTCCAAAGAGGTGTTAAGGAAAAAAAGCTGTCTTTTAAAATATTTTTCTTACTAAACAAGAAAAAATAAAATTAATCTTTTAATTAAAAATAAAGTCACTAAATATCAATTCTAAGAAAAGGAGAAGGACTAATTAAAGATGATAGCAGAAATTAATAAATTAGAAAATAATCACATGAATATATGAGCTTCATAAATTCCATAGCTAGTAAAATGACAAAGTCATTAGCTTTCATAATAAATTCAAAAAGGAGGAAGATGGGTATACACCAAACAAACAAGAAAAAATTAGCAATAAATTCTAGAAGGAAAATAAAGTGCTAAGTAAGTCCATAAAAGATATAAATAGATAGGTTATACAGACACAAATTTCTGATATTCAGGATTTTCATTATTTTTGTAATCTTGGTGGTCTGCAGTCTGGGTTTGACTTTTATTGCAAGATTTCGAAGAGAGATTTTTAATAATCAATAGGATTTTATTTTGTGTTTTATTTTCTCTAGTTTTATTATTCTTTTCTTTCTAAAATTAAAGAGATCTACTGATACCAAAATATTTGAGAATTGTTTTTCCTTCACATTGCTATGCTGTTTTGACTTCACTTGGTAGCATCTTCAGTAAAATACTGAAAACAGTTGTGATTATAACCCACCTTATTTAATTCCTGATAGTTTACCATGTTCTATCTCTTTTTGAGTCAGATTAAAAAATATTTCTGGGAAATTGAGATTCATCTAAATTTATAAGCCTGCTAGGTAAAATTTGCTTGCTGTATTCTTAATTCTATGCTAATTCTATAGTTAATGTATACAGTTTCATTCTTAATATATTTACCCATTTTTTTCTTTGTTGTTTTTCTGTTAGGTTTGTTTGTTGCTTTTCACTTTTGTTTGCTTTGTTATGGGTTTGCTAGTTTTTTAAATTAAGTTTGCAGGAAGACTGTACAGTCAAAGACTTAACATTTGCGTTTTTAAATTCTTTCCATCATTTTTGTTTTCATTATCTTTCTTTCCTTTTCTAGGTTTATTCTGTTCTTTTCTTACTTTGATTTTGGACCCTTAAAATGTTCATTTGTTTCATTTCTGCTATGTGAATTGTTTTGTTCCACAATATCATGAACACTAAAGTGTATATATAAACCCTATCTACGGTTTAACACCTAATAATGAAATTAAAGCCATGTAACCACCACCTGGACAATGAAAACCAAAATCACAATGAATATCCTACGTGGTCCTCTGCGATGGCACCAACCACCCTGAATTTTATGTTTACGATTTCTTTGCTTTTCTTTACAGTCTTACTGAACTTGTAAATATGCACAAGTGACCAGTTTAACTTCACATATGTTCTACCGTCCATAGAGGAATCATACTATATGAACTCTGTCACTCAAAGCTATTATTTTCATCATAACATTTTACCCAATATTATGTTTGTAATATTTATAATATTGTAAGATTCATCCATTTGGTTACTTGCAGCTGTATTTCACTCATTTTCACCTTAATGTCTTTCACTGTATGATTATTTTTAAAAATTATTATTTATTCTGCTGTGGGGCTTTGGGGATTACTTTCAGTAGTTGTCATACTAGGAATGTAATTATAAACAGGTATAATATTCAAAAAATTTAACTAGGAATAACCAATCTGAACATATGTCAGTCTAGAGGCTCACTGCTTTGCTCTGCCTTCACCCTTTAGTTGTTGAATCCTAGGCAGGTCCATGAGTCCCAGGGGAGGGCCCCAGTGGAAGAAAGGCTGAAGAATCATAGAAAACTTGGGGCAACATCTTCTCACCAATTGCTAGAGAAGTATCATAGTATTAACAATTACTATAATTTAATCAGCACATAACAGCTGAATATCACCCTGGCCAATAAGCATTCTTGAACATAGTTTAATGTTCTATTCTCCAACTGATTTTTCTCTATACCATTGTTTAACTAGAATATTAGCTAAATGAGAACCAAGACAGTTTTGTCTTGATAACTGTATCTACAATGCCTGGGAAAGGTGTTTATTAAAGGGGCTCATCTGTTACTTCCTTGATAGAAACTTTTTCTCTCATAGTTTCCCCAAAATGCTCTGAACAGGATATTCTTTCAGTTCTTCAATGTGTGAAAATATCTCTTTTGTGCATATATCTGATTGATTGATGGCTGTTTACTATAAATTCCCTGAACAAGATTTTTTTTTTTTTTATTGTTTATATCTAGCTTGGTTCTCCCATTAGATTTTTTCCTTATCTTTCAAATCTACTAATTTTACCATGGAAGACTTTACTGCTGAATTATCTGTTGTTGCTTTTTTTGAATTTTTGTTTTCCCCCAGGACTTATTTTTCCTTGTCTACAGATAAACGTGTACATCTTTTCAACAAGTAATCTTGAATTACATCTTTGAAAATTGTTCCATGTTTTCTGTTCTCGTCAGCAAGTGCACCAATTATGTTTTTGTTGGATTTCCCTTTTGTCCTTCTTTGTATATTATTTTCTCTCTACTCATTGGTGTAACACTTGGTTACTTTTCTTTCACTTCTACTAATATTTTTAAGCCTGTGTTTCTTGTTCCCAAAGGGCCTGGGTGCATCTATTCTTCTTGTCACTACATTCATTCTAATATTCTTCATCCTTAGAGTATTTTTATGTTTTCCCTATATTTTCCTCCAAAACACTGCCAGTTCATCTTACCGTTTTAGAAGCAGCACAGCATAAATCTCAAAGTCAAAACTCCGCAACTGTACCACTGATGGCAAAGCTCCACTACATGGATTTGCTGTGTGAACTTGAGCAAGTTATTTAACCTCTTTGTATATCACAGAATACTCATCCATAAAATGAGAAAATGGTAGTATTTGCATTATAGAATTTCTATGTAAAAATATAATTATAAACTGCTTAAGAGTGCTTGTCACATAATAAACACTATATAAGTATTTCTTAAATCCTTTTAAAAAAGAATGTCTCTCTGCTTTCATGTATTTTTTCCCTTATGTGCCTGACATTTCTCCTTTGAGCTCTTATATCCAGGAAGTAACATATCCATTAGCTTCTTACAATGAAACACTTTCTTTTTAATTTTGTAACATAAAATAATTGTTCACAATTTACAGTTCCAGAGTGAGATCTTTCAGGTGCTGATTTTTTCTGGAGTTTTGCTTATTATGTTCATGTGATATATTTTTAAAAATCAATTTCTAAAGGTAAATTTAAAAAACCAAATCTTCATATGTAAGTTTAATAGATATGGCCTGAAAGTTCTTTAAAATGGTTATAAGCAATTTTCATTTCTACCAACAACTGTAAGTCGGTGTTTCTTCCTTTTTGTTTACTACTTGAAAGGTTTCTTGACACTCAAATGGGAGAGGAAACTTTCCAAGGGCTCCCAGTATGCCTCCTCATATTCATTACTTCTAGTCCATTATCATCTCTTTACATGGCCCCCCAGCCCCAGTCAACTGTTTCCTTCTTCAGAACTAAGAATTCATCTTCTTTAGAACTACTTGCTTAAGGGCATACCACTGATAAATAGCAAAAGTAGAATAAGAATCTAGTTTTTGTCTCTACAAATCCTGTTTTTCTACTACACATTTCCTTAGTTACACCAATATAAATTTTAAAACTTGAGTCTAGGTAAAAAACCTGTTTTACATACATGAAATTATAATTGTCCTTCAAATGACTCTTATAAATAACTTAGTTATCCTAATACTGATAAAATTATGATGTATATGTACATAGACATTAATAGGCTTTAATTAGTGTGAAACTTTAAAACACGATCCAAACATAGCTTTTATCTATGTAACCAAAGTTTGACATAAGATTAACAGTTAATTATTGTATAATTATTTAAGTTGATTAAGCTGCAACTAACCACCTGTCAATAATCATGACTAAAACTCAGTTGACCTTCATGCAAACAATCTTAGAATCCATTAAACAAAGCTAAAGATATAGACTACCTGTAAGGTTCATAGTAAGATAAAAATGACTGGGAGTTTATTCAAGCAATTTAATGCATTGTGATCCACATGACAATTTTAATTCTCTGGGAAATAAGAGGAAACTTTCTGCTTTATATGAAAAATGTGTGTTTTTAAATTAATAATTTAGTTTTGTTAAGATGATTCAATCAACCTTGAATCTAGGAAGTCTAGCAAAGGTACCATACTGCTCCATGCTAAGGGAAACAAACTGCCTGTCATTTAAAATGTATACTTTCATTTTCATTTGACCTTTCCAAGGCCACAGTAAGCAACAGCATCCCAAAATTGCCATATATCATTAGGCTTCATGGCTGAGTTCAAAGCCTTCCTTTGAAATGTTAAGTTTTTCTAAAGATTAAGTTTCATATAAAATTATTTTAATATCATCTATTTGCTACTCAAAATATGTATTCTATTTTAAATATTTCCTGAGTTACTTGACCAAAATTTGTATTGGTTCTCAGTTTTCTTCTCAAATAAGATGGAACAGCCTGGAGAGCCAGTCTCTGACTGCTAAGATGTGGTTTGAGGCAGTTAGAGCTGAAATAATTTTTTTGTGTCAGGACTTAAAACATGTAAGTTGATTAGAATATGATGAATTTCACATGTCTCAGGAAACCGATCATGGAATGTTAGAGAAGGGGCGACTTTAACCTTGTCACCTCTATATGCTTACATATGTTTTATCATAATGGGGAAGAGAAACACTGGGTGCTAGAATAGGTTTAGGAAATAGTTTATTTTAAAATGTAGATAGTTTTCATCACAGACAAAAGCATCCTTCTCAAAGTAGAAATAAGCTAAGAATATCTATGTATTAAGTTTATTAAATGTGATAAGTTTAAATTAAAACTTTAAATGCCATTCGTTTCTTAAATATGCACCAGTGACATCTGCTTCATGTATTTTCTGGAAATAATTATTAGTATGAGATTATAATAAATTAATTTGACTAGAAATCATCTTCTGTATTGAAGGGTATTATTTGCTAGTGAGATAACCATAGGGAAATACTAGAAGGCTTGCATCAATTTACTCAGAAGTCTTTATGAGGCAGATTTAAAATCCTGAGGGTAAGAAAGGAGTACATATTATATCTAGGTCCTCAGATTTATTAGCACAATGAATTATTGGCCACAACTTATGAGTTGAGAATGAGAAAGCCAACATTTAAAACAGGGAGACCAACTGACTTGCCTCAAATCGTAAAGTTGTACTCAATCTTAATATCCACGATCTTCTCTTTTCTACTATACTACTCAGCTTCAACAATTGCTCTCAATTTTGCCTCTTCTCAATATCACTTTCAAGAAAATGAATGCCTTCATGGTTATTTATTTTACAATTACGTATGTTTAGAAATTATGCTAAATAATCTTTATTAGTTACTCTGGGGATAATGGATGTTGCTTTATGTATTTCCTCTTCTGGAGACTGAAACTTCTAGAAGTTTAAAAAAAAAATGCCACTTGTTCTATTAGTAAGCCTGACTTCAGGGAGGCATAGGGCACAAATACTGTTTTTAGAGGAAACAAGTATATCCTAGTCTTCTGATTATTTGCCAGGCAGAGTCCTTTGAAAAGAAAAAGGCCACCAACCTTTCCCAGATATTTATATTTAAGGTAAAGAGAATATATTGAGGTTCAAATACAAAATCTATTTCAAAAGCTAAAATACAGAACTAACCATGAGAAATAAACTTTAAAAACTCTACTTCAACAAAAATTAAGCCAATTATCAATGTTTAACTTATAGTTCCTAACAGCCATATGAAAACTTTTAACTTGGACTTTTAAGAATGATTTATGAAGAAGACGTTTGAATTGGAAAATCTTGCAAGAAAATGTTTTTTTTTTTTTTTTTTTTTTTTTAAGACTCTGCAAAAGTTTTTGGAATCAAATCGTCTTTGAAGAGCTTAAGAACATATTGGAACATGTTGTTGTTGTTGTTATTGTCATTGCTGTTGTTTGTGAAGATTATATCAATTAGCTTCAACATGTTTTCAGTTCTGAAATATGAACTCTCAACTTATCCTTAAGGTAAGAGTCTGGACCTAGATTAAGTTTAGATAAATTTGCACAGGGACAAGCTCTGAGTCAGCCCAGATTCCCTCAAGTCAGAGGAATTTTAGAAAACCTCCTCTCATGATTTTAATAGGGATTCAAAGATGTTTTGAGAGAGGCTGAAAGTTCAAACTAAAATAATTTGACCAGGATGTCTCTGGTAGCTAACATCATATTCTCCAACTAAGGTCTAGCATTAACTCCAAGCACTCCCAGAAGAGCACAGCCTCCTGGAGCTCTGAAAGAGTGGGTGAAGCCTCATCAAAATGTAATGTCTGGGAAACATCAGAGTACACTTTTTCTAGTCTTCTGCTTGAGTAGGTAAAAGTTTGTTTTTTTTTTGAGTTAATGAAAACATACTTAAGATTCCTAAAATATCATCTGTGAAGATTCATCTTTAATGGGGCATTATCACCAAGTAGATATATTGAGCATAATGCAGCTAAGGGCTAATGACAGCAGAGAAAGAAAAGATTGTTCTAATCTCTTTCTGGGGTCAATTCAGGAAAGCCAATCCCAAGTGAAGTAAAAGCAATGATGCTTCTGATGAAGAAACTGTCAAGTCAAGAGGAATATGGCAAACAAAGCTACAGAATGAAGGCAATAAGCGTGGTGGTCACAATCATCTTTGACAAATGCTCCATCTCTCTTTGCCGTAGCACCACCAGAACAACTGATGCTACACTATTTTATTCTACCCTGGGTTAATTGAATCATCTCTCCTCTTCATCTGGATTAATAATTACTGCTGGAAAAAAGTCATACCTATGTGCAGATGTATGGAATGAAAGCCATGGTCTCCAGATTTCTCTGAGCACTCAACACAGCTTAATAAGCCCTTTATGGCCTTTAAAAAAAAATCTCCAACACCTTCCATCAACTTTTTGATCTTTCTGAACCTTTAACACCCCCTTTCTCATCTTCATCCTTTTCAGTCCTAACAGGCTGCCTTTTTTTATGCTTCATCAAGAAGATGGAGGCCATCATGAACTAAGATTTATTCTCACTGGTCCTGTCGGTTGTGACTGTCCAACCTCTGCACTGACCCTTTCCAGGGTCTTTCCATTTTTAGAGGAAACAGGAAGCTGCCTGTTGATTCCTTACTGGTGTATGTGAATCTTAGAGTCCTTTATTCTCCTGGATTTGAGTCCATCTTTCTCTTACACTTTTAAATTGTCTAATCTTTTAGTGTGTTGCCCTCAACCTAAAACCATGCCTATCTATTTCTTCTTCAAAAAAAAAAAAAAAAGCAAACATGAAAGCAACCTTTCTCAACTCTAAGACTTATGTACCTATTTCTTGTTTTATCCTTTCCCTCCCAACCCAAGCTTCTGGAAAGAGTAGCCCATGCCTGCTGTTTCTCCTTCCTCCCCATCCATAAATGGTTCTCCCCTTCCAAACTTTCGCTCTCATTACTCCCTGAACCTATTCTTTTCAACGTTGACAATGACCTTTGTGCTGTGGATACAAGAACTATAGTCTATATTTGTATAATTAGACTGTGCTGATTATGATGCTGTTGGCCAGTTACTTATTTTTTCTTTGAAAAACAATCTTTGTCTTCCCTGACACACTACTTCCTGAATACCTTTCTGTCTCTGATTATTTCTTCTTTGTTGCCTTAGTGGCTTCTTATTTTTTAACTTGGAAAACAGGCAAAGATTTGAACAATTGGACCATTTCCTACTTCACTAATTTAACGTTTTTAATGGAATATTTAATCTTCTTTGATTTCAAGGTGTCCAATGTAGTAGCCAAATAGATTGTTTTTATTAGAAAAGAATGTTTTATGAATCATATTAGGAAATCACTAATGTTAGGCCTTAGCCAAGATGCTTAGCCAAACTCCTATTGCACTTCAGCATTGGAAACCATAATACTCAATTACCTGCTGCAAAATCTTCTCTTTTATAAAGTTTAATATCATATCAAATCAGTTTCAGAATGTGAATAATACGAACAAAACTTAGTGTTTGGATTTACACAAAACTTCTAATCAAAAAGTTTTAACCATTACATTTAATATTTATTTATCATCAAATATAGGGAAGGATCCAGACTTTAAGGACTATGTTTCTCAATGAAGGAGTAAAGCATCAAAAGAATTTGCGGAAAATATAAGAAATAATGCTGCAATTTTAAGTCTGCTTCTAAAAATATTCAGAAACCATTTATACCAACACTGCACAGAGATTTGTTTGAAGACAGTGTGTCTAGTCCCTGGGTTGCAAAGGAAGAAAAGTATTACCTGAATCATTTTCTTTGAGAGAAGAAGAAAAGCTTGATAATGTTGTTACTGCAACACGACCACTAGCAGTAAGCTATACTGGCAGAGGTTGGTCTGGCTCTTCCAGAGACCCAAGTTGAAAGTCAGTGTCCCTTTAGAATGGGAAATGTGCAGCAGGGACATTCCAGAAATAATCACATGGCAGTGCTGAGGAACTTTCACCCTACATTACAATGCCATGATTTTGAAATTTGACCATAAAACCTTTTAATGATAAAATTAATATCATTAAAGTGTTAGTCACTTTCAGATACACTCTTGTAATCCTAGAAGTGTGTCCTATGATGATGACATTCAGCTTTGGCCTCTGCTTAGTTTGGCTCAATGTTGATTTTAACACCCAGCCGTTGGAAATATGGCCCCTTTATTATGTATTGTTAATTGTGTTTCCAACAGTAGTTCTTTATTTTCTATTCTGATAATCCTAGGTTAGTTTAATTGCATGTCTTTGAACAACCACGCTATAAAAATTGAAACTAATATTAGGAGTTGGGACCTAATGCTCTCGGCTTCCACTGATAATTACAATCATCTTTATGGCAGTGAAATGCTATTATTTAGAGTTGTTACTTTGGTCAATCTTTTCATTTTATCAAAATAGTGTTATGCAAAAAAAGACATTTGCAGGCAATGGTTTAAAATTCCTTTGCATATGTACAGTTTCATTTGATAATTTCATGTTCAAAGAAGAATTTCGTTTGTTCAGTTACTTTACTTTTTTCTTTCTAATCTTAAGTACCAGAGAGTAAAGAAGACTTTATCAGCAGAAACACTATTTAGAAAATCTGCAATAAGAATAATGTTTATAATCCATGGAACTTACATTTTAGGAAGAAAGATGAACTTGCAATTAGCATCTAAAGATGCTCATGCTGAATTCCAAAAATATATATTAATATATATTTGGAATCTGCTAAAATATAGTTAAGCATCTATTAAGCAGAACAATTATGAATTTGATGATTTTTAATTTGCGGTGAATAAACACACTACTTGACAGATAATGTACTGAATATTTACTCTGTCCAGGTTCTTAAGATAGAAATTACCGGCCGGGCGCGGTGGCTCAAGCCTGTAATCCCAGCACTTTGGGAGGCCGAGACGGGCGGATCACAAGGTCAGGAGATCGAGACCATCCTGGCTAACACGGTGAAACCCCGTCTCTACTAAAAAGTACAAAAAACTAGCCGGGCGAGGTGGCGGGCGCCTGTAGTCCCAGCTACTCGGGAGGCTGAGGCAGGAGAATGGCGTGAACCCGGGAGGCGGAGCTTGCAGTGAGCTGAGATCCGGCCACTGCACTCCAGCTTGGGCGACAGAGCGGGACTCCGTCTCAAAAAAAAAAAAAAAAAAAAAAAAAGATAGAAATTACCTTCTTAGATAAGGAGAGAATTACTGAAAATGATTTTGTGTACTTCTTTACATATTTTGTTTTAAAAATTTATTCAACAGCAACCATATGATTAAAAATAATATCTTCAAATAAACAACTTCTAAGGAATAACTTGGAAAAATTCGTTCTTTAAATAGAGGTATACAGCTTAATTTCAAGATGTGCATGTTGAATGTCTTGAATGTTGGAGGGCAAATTGAAAAGTATAAAACTGGCCGGTGTGGTGGCTCATGCCTGTAATCCAAGCACTTTGGGAGGCCGAGGCGGGTGGGTCACGAGGTCAGGAGATCAAGACCATCCTGGCTAACACGGTGAAACCCCATCTCTACTAAAAATACAAAAAAAAAAAAAATTGGCCAGGTGTGGTGCCAGGTGCCTGTAATCCCAGCTACTCAGGAGGCTGAGGCAGGAGAATCACTTGAACCCAGGAGGCGGAGGTTGCGGTGAGTGGAGATCGCGCCACTGCACTCCAGCCTGGGCGACAGAGCGAGACTCTGTCTCAAAAAATAAATAAATAAAGAATAAAACAAAACTTCAAGAAAAATCAAAATCACTAATAAAACACCTAAATTACTTAGGAGATAAAGTAAATTCCCCCCCCCCAAAAAAATACACTATGAAGTAATTGGGTGTAGCAAGTTCCAGAAACCAACCACCCCTGTTTTCGAGTGCAAATGTCTTACTTCCAATTCTACAAAATCCTACTCATTGACCTTGACCTCACACTATATTGTTAATGGCTATTTTTTAAATCCTTTCCAGAGTATTGCTTTAAAACAGCACAATATCAACTCATAAAACTAGCAGGACTTGGATAAATATTTAACAACTGAATAAGTACATGAACGTTAACGATTAGCAAAAACTGAAACTGAAACTTTAAGTTACAGTTAAGTTAAATTGCAGTTCAGTGTAGTAGCAGCAGAAATATCAGAGCCCTGAAAACATATCATGTAAACAATTGTTTCCTTTTCCTATTCCATAACTTTTAAAGTCATTTAAATTACATAAAGTAATATTGACGATCTCTGATTAGAACTAACTAGTATAAGCTTTTTGTAAAATCAACAGTTACAACTAAGTATACAGTATACCCATTTCAGTTAAATTTCATAAACTTAGCCATTATTGAAAGTTTATCCTATATACTTCCAAAGTTTTTAAGATAAAAAAAATCCTCCAATATTTCTTCCTATATTGCAACTCTTCTAGTAGTTCAAAGAAAGAAAGACAAGAAACCTCCATGGACTTTCAAACGTGATTTTACTTTTCTTAGTGACTTTTTAAGATGAATCTAGACCCAACCAGACACTAAGTACATGTGTGGTTTGCCCTTCAAGGATTTGAAGTTGATAGTCAGTCCAAGAAGATTTCATTGGAAACTGTTGCTGCTCACATGCGACATATCCCAAAAACGTGTTTTTAGATCAATAGCCAACCTAAGGAATCAAAATCTCATCAGTGTAGTCAGAGACCCATACCTACATTTCTAAAACATTTCTCAACAACCTTAGTGAAATCAAGCAACTCGCCATGGCTGTTCATGGTATATACTCATTTATAGATCAGATAAAATTTAAGATTTAATCTCTGTGTTAATTTTTTTATAAACTAAAGGCTACATATGTAAATTGCCAAACATAGTCAAACACATTTAGATAAAATGTATAAAATATCAGGATGTAAAATAAAATAATACTGATTTCTATTACAAGAAAAATGTCCAGAGAGTACAAATCAGCACAGACAAACTTTACTTTCAGTCTTGGTTTTGGAAGTCTTCCATCAAAAGGGAAGGGCTACGAAACTAGGAGACAGTGGCAGAAGCATTCTCAAGGGAGAATCATCTAAGCAAAACCCTGGGTGAGGAAAGGATCACCCTGATACATGGCATCCAATTATGCCTGGCACAGAAGCAGCGAGGCAATTGCTAATATTATTATAATTACTCTTAGTTATAAGATACTAGTAGACATCACTATAGTATATTCTTTTCTTTAAAGTGAAAATGTAATGTGATTGTCCAGCAATACTCTCTCTCTCTCTCACCTACTCTCTCTCCATATATATTATATATGTGTATATATTATGTATGTATATATTACATGTTATATTGTATATATTATATATCTGTTTGTATATATATGTATAATTACATTTCATGCTTTTCCCCATTAAGCTGCATTTAGTCATAGTTCTACACGAAAACTTGTTCTAGTCTTCGTACTAAAGTAAGACTTGTCAACATAAGTAACAATGTTTTTAATGCTTCTCACCAGTGTTTAATGTGTACCACCTGTCTCTCCTCTCTAGTCATTTTGGTTGTTTTAGGCTGTTTCTTTACTAGATTACTCAATATTCCCTGAGTTCTTGCTTATAGATAACAGTTTGTCTATGCCTTTTATACCGCAAAGTGATTTTTTTAGATAGAAAATTGTTGGCTCACAAATTCGGTTTTTTTTTCCTTGATTATCTTAGCTGCTGTATTAGTTTGTTTTCACACTGCTATAAAGAACTACCTGGCCGGGCGCGGTGGCTCAAGCCTGTAATCCCAGCACTTTGGGAGGCCGAGACATGCGGATCACGAGGTCAGCAGATCGAGACCATCCTGGCTAACACAATGAAACCCCGTCTCTACTAAAAAAAAAAAAAAATACAAAAATACTAGCCGGGCGAGATGGCGGGCGCCTGTAGTCCCAGCTACTCGGGAGGCTGAGGCAGGAGAATGGCGTAAACCCGGAAGGCGGAGCTTGCAGTGAGCTGAGATCCGGCCACTGCACTCCAGCCCGGGCAACAGAGCGAGACTCCGTCTCAAAAAAATAAATAAATAAAATAAAATAAAATAAATAAATAAATAAATAAAGAACTACCTGAGACTAGGTAATTTATAAAGAAAGGAGGTTTCATTGACTCACAGTTCCACTTGGCTGCCAGAACCTCAGGAAACTTACAACCATGGCAGAACCGGAAGCAAAGCAAGTCTTGCATGGGGGCAGGAGAGAAAGAGCGAAGGCAGAAGTGCCACTTTTAAACCATCAGATCTCGTGAGAACTCACTCACTATCATGAGAACAGCATCCAGTCACCTCCCACCAGGTTTCTCCCTCAACACGTGGGGATTACAATTCAAGGTGAGATTTGGGTGGGGACACAGGGCCAAACCACATGAACTATGTAGACTCATTTTCTTCTGAGTATAGTTACCAAAAATGCTGATGCTAACAGTTTTCTTTTTCCAGTGTCACTTACTATTCTTTCTGGGTGCCCAATTATTATTTTTTCTTTTTCTTTAGAATCCAGTAGTTTTATTAGAATATATTTTGGTCTTGGTAAATTCTGGTCAATGTGGCATTTGGTAGGCTGTTTCAACGTGTAGTTTGAAATCTTTTTCAACTTTTTTTCACTGCAGAAACTTTTTCTGAATTATAGATTTTAGTATCGGTTCTTTCCTTTGCTTTTGTTTTCTTCTTTAGAGATGCCTATTATCCATACTTTAGAACTTCTTTACTCATATTCCAGTTTCCATTTCTCTCTCAAATTATTTTATTTCTTTCTGCATTTCTCTTTCTCATTTTTTTCTACTTTCAGCTTTGTTTTTTCTTAAAGCATTATCCATGTGTTTGTTTGCTCTTTTGATATTTCTAGTTTAGTCTTCATTTCTGAAGTTATTATTTTCTTTCATTTCTATTTTTCCCTATGTTATAGTGCCTAATTTTTGAGTTTTTCTAATTCTGTTTTATAATGTTATTCCATGTTTTGCATTATTTTCTTAATGTCATATAGCTAGTTTTGAAATACAAGTTGATTTTTTAAATTTATTTTATTTGACTAGTTTTTATCACCTCTAGGTAAGTTATTTGTCTCATTCTCTTTTGTCTTATAATATCTTACCATGAGATTTGGCCTAAATATTTTGCTATGCTTACTTTTATAGAAAATTACTTGATCCATAACTTTGAAGTTCAGAATATCTTGTCTACCTTCACAGAGCTCCCTCTTCTGTTATTTTCATTTTAAGAACTACTTAATGACATTTATAGAACATTCATTATATACATTTAGTATCTGGAGAACAAACAACTTATTTCTAAACCATAGGTAAAACCAGAAATCACAAATACATTTAAAAAATATTTTAAGCAAAATAATAATGACAAAATAAGAAAATGCTAAAAATCAATGATCTAAGAGTTCTTCTTATGAATCTAGGAAAAGGAGAACACAATATGGCACAAATAAATTAATAAATATAAGGGCTAAAATAAAGGAAAGAAAAAACAAACCATAGAGAAAAATCAGTGAGGCCAAAAGTTGACTCTCTGGAAAGATCCATGAAACTTATAAACAACAATGTACACAAACATTTGTGTTAAAGCCACAAGTAATCAACAAATTATAATATTCTAAATTAGAGTGAGCACTAGAGATTCCTTGAATATTATAAAGTCAAAAAGACAGTATTATAAATAGCTCTATGTCAATAAATTGAAAACTTACATTAAATGAATAAATTCATTGAAAGACAGAAGAAAAAAACTGACAAAAAAGAAATAAAAATATTAAAACCTTTAAATATTAATAAACCTATATTTTTATATAATAAAAACAAGAAATAAAAACAATAACTTTGTAATAAAATATTTTCCAAGAAGGAAACAGCAGGTTGCTTATAAAAGCAGACAAAACACATGAACCATTCAAGAAAATATAATCTACAAATTGGATTTTAACAAAATTGTAAACATTTTACCTTCAAAACATACAGTAAGAAAAATAAAAGACAAGCTACGGAATGGGAAAAATTACTTGCAATATGTATACCTGCCAAAGGATTCCTATCAAGAATATATAAATGCTGTTCTGAGTAATGAGAAGACAAATTCCTAAATAAATATGATAAAATCTGAACATTCACTTTCCAAATGAATGTATATAAGTGGCCAATAACCATATGAAAATATTCAAAACATAGTTATCAGTGAAATTTGATACTAGTAAAATTTAACTGAAATTTGGTATCAGTGAAATTTGAGCACATTATTAGAATGGCTAAGTTAAAACTCTAAAAAAACCAAGTGTTGACAGATACAGAGTAACTAGAACTCTCAGACATTGTTGAGGATTATGTAAAACTGTTTCATAGTTTCTTCTAAAATTAAACGTATTATTACATTTACTCAAGAGAAACAAAACACATGCCTACATGAAAACTTAGGAATGAATATACATCATAGTTTTATTCATAATAGCCTCAAATGGAAACAACTTAAATGAGCATCCATAGTTGAATGGTGAAAGAAATAGTGATATATTCATACTTGTAATACTACATGCAACAGCATGGATGAATCTCAAAAGCATGCAGAGCAAAAGATGTTGGACACAGAAGAGTACAATGTACATTTTCCTTTTATATTACATTGTAGGAAATGCAAACTAACTTTTAACAACAGAAATTAGCTCAGTGGTTGCCTATGGGCTGATGGAAGGAGAGATGAATAGTCAAGGGACATGAGGAAATATTTAGGAGATGATGATGTTGTTTTGTATCTTGACTGTGAAGGTAGAATCAAACATGCATGTATGGCCAATATGCACTAAGGTGTATACTTTAAATGGGTGTGATTCATTGAATTCAAATTTTAGCTTAATAGATGTGATTTTTTTAAAAAGAGACTAAAGAGACATAACTAAATAGGGTGTCTGAATTTTGGTTGGCATAGAATAAAAAGGAAATTCACTTTAAAAATATTCTGGAAACAATGGGAAAATTTTACTTTAGATATTATATTATACAAGAAATTATTGTTATTTTTCTTGGGTATGATTATGGCATTGTGATGATATAAGAAAATGTTCTTATTTTTAGTAGATGCAAGCTGAGTATTTGGGGTTAGAGTGCCATGATATCTGCAACTTACCAAATAATTCAGAAAAAAATTATAAGCAAATAATACATAAATCTATGATGGCACTATAGATAAATAAACATAAAAACATACAGAAAAATGCTAACTAGTGTTTAGTTTGGGTGCTAAAGGTATTTATTGTACTTTTCTTACAGACACACACACACACATACACATATACACACACACATACAGAACTCCAATGCTGATTTTTCAGATTTCAAAATTAAAACAAAAGAGTGCCTAGAAACTAGCCTTTGGCTTTCTGTTCCTGTGTTAGTTTGCTGATAATGATTCCAGCTTCATCCATGTCCCTGCAAAGGACATGAACTCATCCTTTTTTATGGGTGCATACTATTCCATGGTGTATATGTGCCATGTTTGTTTTATCCAGCCCATCATTGATGGGCATTTGGGTTGGCTCCAAGTCTTTGCTATTGTGAATAGTGCTGCAATAAACATAAGTGGGAGTTGAACAATAAGAATACATAGACACAGGGAGGAGAACATCACACACCAGGGGTTTGGGGAGGGACAGCATTAGGGGAAATACCTAATGTAGATGACGGGTTGATGGGTGCAGCAAACCACCATGACACGTGTATACCTACGTAACAAACCTGCACATTCTGCACATGTATCCCAGAACTTAAAGTATTTAAAAAAAAGACAAAAGAAAAAAAGAAACTAGCCTTTGGCTCCAGAGTTCTTACTGCCACAACTTCAAGTAAAATGTTTGTATTTGAAGGTAGAAAAATCTAAAGGTAAGAATTGATGTGAAGCAATCAAAATAGGGTTGTTATTTTTCAAAAGTAAAAATAAACAAGTGTATCAGAAATATATATGAACATATACATACACATATGAAAATGCAAAATTTATGATTAACTGATATTGATTTAGAAAAATATAGAGAAGAGAGTTGTGAGGTACCACATATCAAGACCCATAAAACAGTGATATATGTACATATGCATATATATTTAAACGCTTAATAATGACTGGAGGTGTTACTGCTTAAAGAGGGCTTTAGTTTTAACTGTAATACTTTAATGTTATACAAATGAGAATGTTTTCATGTGTGCACATATCCCCTATTTTTTATAATAAATAAAAATTAAAATAGAAATAGTAACTGTAAAACATCACCGATTGCAATTATTTGTGCTTTCCATGGGAGTAACGCTTTTCTCTTCAAAATAGTTAACATTTATTAGAAAATAGACACGGAATACATCTGGAATAGTGGAAGAATAAGAAAAAGAAACCTAATTTTTTTCCACAATAAGAAAAGGTGCCTGTGTAATCTAATCAGAGTAATGTAAAGCCAGAATAAGGGGGGCCAAGAAAGAGATAGGAAAAGGAGCTGACGAAAATGTAGGTTTGAGTCAGTTCTATCTTAGTTACAATAGATAAGATGACCCCAATTGACTTTTTATACTACTCTTATTTTTCCATAATAAAATTCTCTCTTAAAATAGTTTTAGCCATTTGCAATTAACAACTAATCAAGTTTTGTGAGCAATGCTTGAATGAAGAGGAATGAATCCCAAACAAGAAAAGCCCATTAATCAGGATGTAAATTACATAAAGAAGGTTGTCCTTTAATAGCAGTCATTTTTCTGTATACAATTATTTTATTTTTAAATAGTAAAGTCTATATATGAACTTGTATCCGTTCAATAAAAGAAAAAACTTTGTAATATCCAAGACTGCTTAAAACACAATGAGCACCCTTATGAAGAAAACTTTTTCGGCCGGGCGCGGTGGCTCAAGCCTGTAATCCCAGCACTTTGGGAGGCCGAGACGGGCGGATCACGAGGTCAGGAGATCGAGACCATCCTGGCTAACACGGTGAAACCCGTCTCTACTAAAAAATACAAAAAAACTAGCCGGGCGAGGTGGCGGGCGCCTGTAGTCCCAGCTACTCGGGAGGCTGAGGCAGGAGAATGGCGTGAACCCGGGAGGCGGAGCTTGCAGTGAGCTGAGATCCGGCCACTGCACTCCAGCCTGGGTGACAGAGCGAGACTCCGTCTCAAAAAAAAAAAAAAGAAAACTTTTTCTCTATAGCTAGAGGTACTCAAAAAAGTTTGGACAAGCACTACAAAAAGAAATTGCATAAAATTTCAATAATAGGTAGTTATTCATTCATCCTTTCACCAACAAACATACAAATGGAGTGCCAACCATGTGCCAAGGTTGTGTGTGGCCCTCCAAAAGCAGTGCTGAGTCGATGCATCTGTGATTACCTCTACATGTACCTGATACTACAGTAGGAGAAACAGATGTTAATTAAATAATTACACAAACAAATGCAAAATTACATCAGTAATGACAGCTGTATAAGTATGTCAGTTGGCATAGTGACCACCAATATCTTTCCCAAATGAATGTGGATTCATTTTTTTCACAGTCTACTCTACATATCAAGCCCTGATGTCATTTTTAGTTTTGTATTCAGGAATACTCACACAAAAAAAGAAGAAGAAGAATATATTGAGCTTTACAATCTATCTCTCACCAGAAAAGAACTTATTTCTTTTATAAAATAAATTAGGAGAAGGGCAATGTGAGATGATTAAATAGAATCTGAAGCACATCATGAGTGGCATTGTTTTTTGAAAGGCTATGCTCCTAACGAGGAGAATTTCTAGCAAAGGAGCAGTTGTTCCCTTCTTTCAACCTTCTGCCAGAATAAGTTGTTTAACCTGCAGTGTAGAGGAGAGCTAGAAAAAAAAAAAAAAAAAGTTTGTTTCTCCCCTTAATCTCATTAAGAAGACACAGATTAATCACACTGCACTGCAGTAAAAATGGTTCTGTCACCTCTCGTTCGCCCACTTATGGCCAGGGAATGGCTACTCACTTGGCCAGCGTCTACAAGTCTCTCAGCCATCTCATTTTGCCTCTACAAAAACAGACGTGGTCTGAGAAGCAGTGAGTGAAGCTTTTGGAAAAGTCATCCTGGACCACACAGCAGTTGCTCATGGCAGCATGAAATGTCCATCCTTTCTACCACCTGGTCCTGAATCCCTGGAAGTGACACACACTGCTTCTGGGACCAAACTGAGGATTACTATGATGGAGCAACACATGAGCACATGATTTGATTTTCTTTCTACAGTCACAACCCCTCCAAGAATTGGCTTGTGTGCATCCATTTTAAGTTCAAAGTTTTGTCAAGCGAATAAAAATAAGTCATCTTAAATGTGAACAACATAAACTCCTCTAGTGAATAAGCAACATCTTTAGTTTTGACGTTTTGGAAGACATCTGTACTAATAACAAGTTTATGGTTTTTTTAACATGTAAAACCAGCAGTCTAGGATCAGCATTACTCCAGAGCAGAAGGTTCACTGTCCATAAAGGTACATAGTATTTTTGTCAAAATATGCCGTATAGATAGCAAAACTTCATTAATTTGACATTCAGTTAGCAAAAACACTTTCAGCTCACAATACAGTGGGTGGTGAACTGCACGCTTCAGGACATCTTCTAATCCAACTTGGAGGCGGACTCTCACAAAGAGGATGGTTTGCCAAAAAAAAAGGAAGTCATGGGAAAAATGAAAAGGCTTCTGTGTTTGTCATCCAGGCCTGGCCTTCTCTTATGAACAGGTAATTTGGGGTCATTCACAGATTACTGAAACATGCCCAGCAATAAACTGAATTTCCTAAGAAATCCAGGAGCTAGGGCCAAATATTTATTTCAAGGACAAATGGAGCTAGGATGGACAAATAACTTTTGTTTCATAGAACAGATATGTACTAAGAAAGGTAGCTAAAGATCAAATTTTCATAAAGCAGCATTATTTCCATTTGTCTACATTTTTAATTCGCCTAAAAGAAAAAACATCCCTGAACAATCTGAGGTGAAATCTTTAGACAAGAGAGGAATGCATTTTGAAATGTCTGTCCATTTGGCATTATTTTGCCCGCATTTCCACCTCCTTTTGGCCCCATAGGTTTGTGATGTGTCCAGCAATCCTCTCTCTGGCTTTTCTCTTCTTGTTTTGGTGTCTCAGCAAATGACTTGCATTCTCAGCTTAAACTTGCTTTTCTTTCCTAGCATTTGCTAAATCCCTTGGTTACAGTGAGGCAGCCTTGCAGTGGCTCACATCCTTCTAGTATTCCCCATGGAGACAGCAGGATGCCCTGAGCAGAGCAGTGGTTATCCTTTAAGAACATGATTGGATCCCATCACCTCCATGGAACTATGGCAACAGTGCAAGATGGAAGTCAATACATGACTTAGTCATGCTGATACATACGTCCAGGCCAGACGATTACTTCCTCCATTTTTATTCCCTAGGATTACTGGATTTTCTCTATCATCGGCTACTATTGCACTCATTTATTTTTTTTTTTTTTTTTTTTTGAGACGGAGTCTTGCTCTGCCACCCAGGCTGGAGTGCAGTGGCCGGCTCTCAGCTCACTGCAAGCTCCGCCTCCCGGGTTCACACCATTCTCCTGTCTCAGCCTCCCGAGTAGCTGGGACTACAGGCGCCCGCCTCGTCGCCCGGCTAGTTTTTTGTATTTTTTAGTAGAGACGGGGTTTCACCGTATTAGCCAGGATGGTCTCGATCTCCTGACCTCGTGATCCGCCCGTCTCGGCCTCCCAAAGTGCTGGGATTACAGGCTTGAGCCACCGCGCCCGGCCTATTGCACTCATTTAAAAAACTGGGCCTGAAACTCTCTCATTGCAAGGTTAAACAAAATAAATGCCTCTCTCTAAAAAGCACTGCTAATAATTGGTTTAAAAAGAGATGCGAAAAATAATCTCATCTGGAGTTTTGATCGTAATTAACCACCGATTCTAGTATCTTATTTATTTATTTTGTATCAAAAAGTTGTGAAGAAATCCCCCCAAATTTATGTTTTTCATTCAATCTTACAGTCTTTCATATTATTTTTTATGGGAACTATGATGACACAGAAAGAGAAGTAGATGGAAAAAGAAGACAGAAACTTGAGTACAAACTCTATGTGATCTGCAGCAAATCCCTATATCTGCAGTATAGGATTGAAATATTAGCAAGCCTATAGCAAGCCTAATATTTCAATCCTATACTGAAAAAGCATATGGACATGCTCAAACATGAGCAGTTACCCCATACTCATAAATCACTGTATACACACATGGCTTTACTGACAGAAAATATATTACTACATCAATGAGTAAAGATCTGACTCTTTTTACCACACGAGACACTGACGTAGAAATGGGGACCTCCTTCTATCCCATTTGCTAAATCAATACAGCATTAGTATCAGTATCACCATCATCATAATCATTATCATCACCAATGGGTCATCATTTATAGCAGGAAGTCTACTTGATGCTTTACATATATTATCTAATTAGCTCTAAAAAATTACCATCAGAAGGACCTGTTATTATTTGTCTCATCAATCCTAAAAATAATGACATAAGTAGGTGTTGTTATTTACTGTTTGCATTTAATAAGGAAAAGCTCATACATTTACTCAGATTATTATTAAAAAGTGAACTTTTATTTGTCTGTTCCAAACTTTATGTTTATTCTCTTTATTGGAAAGAAGGAAGAAGGGAAGACAGGCAGGCAGGCAGGAAGGAGCGGTGGGAGTAAAGGGATAGAGAGAAAGAAGCAGAGTAAGTGCACGTTAGCCTGCACTTTACAGTACCGTAGCCAATAGCTACATATGACTACTTAGATTTAACCTAATTAAGATTTTAAAAATTAAAAATTCAGTTTTCAGTTTGCACTATGCTTATTTCAGGTGCTCAACAGACAACCATATTGGGCATTACAAATGAAGAACATTTTCATCACTGCATATAGCTGTATCAGGCAGCCCTGGGGTAGACTATAGTGCCCTTAGTGCAGCATTCTCACATCAAAAACATTTTTGCAGAGACCTGGGTACTATCTCTCATATTACCCCAAAAAGGTTTATTTCCAAAATATTTCCAGGCTCCCCTTGATATTCCATTATGGATTTGAACATATGTATTTTTAATGCATACCACTAACTTTATTTTTGAAGTTTAGTACCTACTAGAAAAAGGAGTATTTTCTGCATGTGGGTGTGCATGTATCTGTCTTTACAATAATTAGTTTAAAACATGAAGAACTGCCTTCAATTTGTATGTCTAAGTATAATGGCTGAAAACGTACTGCAAGTCCTAACTGCGGTAACTAGCTGAATAAACTGCGGTAACTAGCTGAGTAAACTGCGGTAACTAGCTGAGTAATTGGAAAAGTGATTTAAGCAATTTCCTTAACTGTGAAATGGAGATAAAATAGTAAATATCCCCATGAGATTATTTGATTAAACAAGACAATGTTTACAGTGTACTAATATGGTCTCCAACACATAGTAAGAATATAATTAATGTAAATTATTGTTACATTGATAAAAACATAAATGCCATTATTTGACTTAGACTTCGTATGACAAAATTACATTTTCTCCAGGCCAATATTATACATACCTGGGGGATCCCTGTCTAAGACAAACTGAGATGATATACTCAGTAATGGTGCTAATCAATATACTGTTCTTTTTTTCACCTTGAATTGGCTTTAAATGTTCACCAAGTAATTAATCCAAATCAATAATTAAGAAGATTCAGAATTATAGGAGCAATAATGCTGATTGGATTAAGATAAATACTCTGGAGTAGACATCAGTTGATGCCATTTTAAATGTGACTCTTACTGTTTAGACAGATGACAGAAGTACCTTAGGGAAACAGAGATGAATTAGATTTATCCAGGAACACAACAATGCATGCATATGAACACTTTATGTATTATGTATGTTAACCTAAAAATTGATGGTAATATACTTTTTAGTGATTATGTTTAATCAAATTATTACATGCTAAAAAAGTTCCTTCAGGACAAAAATGCATGATTTTATGGTTCCTTACAAATGAAAAAACGAATTTACAAGCTTTTCCTTTAAAAAGAAGAGGAAACATTGGTTGTACTGACCAGGAGTCTCAGTTTAATGATTGGTTCCTTTCTTAACATTTTCATCTGAGGTCAAATCTCTGAGAAACAGCAAACATGCCATTTTTTCAAGTGTGGGGAACACTGAAGAGGAAAAATTTTTGAGGGACACTTCATGGCAGGTACACGCCAGCTCACTTCATGCCATAACATGGCATGGGGGAAGGAAAATGGCCTGTAGGTGCAATAAAGGGGCATTGCTGTGGGGACTTGGGCCACCACTGACCCGACCTGGACAGACGCCTTGGTGCACATTTCAGCAAGGCTGGCACAGGTAAGTAGCCACCTAGGACAGAGTCCTCTCCAGCCCTGCCCCCAAACACTGTATCATCCTCTAAACCCATTGAAATTCACTTGCATTCTTATGGAAAGGAAGAATCCTGAATTGGCCAAGATTAACTCTTCACCACACTGGCTGAATTACAGAATTTGGACCACACAACTCATAATCAACCTGTATTTCCTGAACATCTGGATTTGCAGTCTAAGATCCTTATCCTTTACACACGTCAGGATGTAGAATTATTATATCATTTAGTGGTCCTGGTTTACAAGACATGGTTCTCAAACTTTGAGTGCTTCTCAACCCAGAGTGTAGTCACAGTCATGAGAGAGAGCTTATGAAACTACTGATGTCTGGTTGAATCCCAGGCATTCTGATTTAATTGGTCAGTGATGCAACCTGAGTATCAGGAATTAAAGAGCACCCCTAGATGAGTGTAATGTGTAGCCACAATTAAGCACCAGTATTCTAAGTTAAATTTCATGTTTTTCTGTTTGAGAGGCCTTAAACTCTTGAAAAAAAAAAAAAGCATCAATAGCTTTAGATAGGAAGGTCTCTGGGTACCATTGGTGGCTTTAGGAACAGGTACTGATGTAGGATTTAAGAGCTGGGTGATGCAGGTCCTCTCCCTCGCCACTGTCTCTCCATGTTGGGAATTCAGTTTTTTGGTCTCTTGCCAGAAATGTAAATATCAAATATTGCTAGGGGCAGACAGAGGCAAGGTGAGGTTGGCATATCCTCAAGTCATTCTTTTCTTCTCATATCCAGAATCAGTGAAGAGAAAAGCCACATTTCTCCCTAGTGACCAAGGAAGCTTCATGTCACCTTGAGTGCAAGAATATTGGCCATAGAAACCTTTGCAAATAAATGTCAGGAGAAGCTTTTAAGCTGAAGTTCATTCTCTGCCAATTTGATTTCACACAGACTAGATAGGAATAAACTTTCTATCTAAGTGGTAAATACGTACAATTGGAGTGGTATCTAAGCATGCTGAATTTCAAAATTAGAGCGATTATTCAGGAAACTTAGGAACCCAAATCAGTTTACATGGAATTGTGTGAACATACTAATTAAAACATTTCCAGGTACTTTTTATTCCTAGACAGTATAAACTTAGAAATAATTTGACAATTAACAAAGATGTTCCTGAATAAAATCTATCTAATCCAGAGAATTTGCCTTGCTTGTTAATTCGAAGACTTCTAAGAGGAACATAATACAATTAGCTTGTGGGCTATAATAATATCCAATCACTATCAAAATTGGTTGTTGCATTTTTTTATCTTTTCTTTTGCTTGTGCATATTTTTAAAATGCAGTCAATTACTAGTTGCAATATTGTGGATTTCCTTGAGCAGAAATTGAATGCAAGTGCCCGGAGAATATTATCAAATCAAAATCCCATTGAATCATCAGAATAAACTGGACTGGATTTGTTAGTATATGATTCTGAAAAAAACTATTTGAATTTCCAAAATAGATTATACACAAAGATAGTTTTATAACCACATTTCATTTAGACATGATAATCTAACCGTAGAGATTAGAGTGCTTTTTAATCACAATTGTCTCATGAAGAGAAAGTAAAAGATGGGACAGAGGAGGATTTAAACAAAGAAAGCCCACTTTCAGAAATACCATTTTAAAAACACGTACCCAAACATAATTCAAAACACTGCTGTCAAACTATTTCAATAAATACAAAGTACACCAAAATTAGCTCATTTTTATTCTCTTTCTCTCAAGAAAAAGTACAGTCAATAATTCTCAGACCAGAATAACATAGTGGATAAAAAAGGGGAACAGATTGTTTCATTTTCTTCTGCAACACAATATTGCAGTCTCACAGTCAAAAAGACAGCATCTAGATGTGGGTGTATAATTGAGTTAGTTAATCAGGACTTCCATGTTGTTATCCTCTTTGATGCACTTTTAGTGCAGAAATAATAAGTAATGTGTTCTAGAAGAAAAGCAACTGAAAAAGGTAGACTGGTTAAATGCCATTTTCGGTTACTGATGATAAATGAATTGTAGTTTTAAAAGTACCTCCCAGAGAAGATCAATCTGATGACTTATATGAAATGTTTCACCTAGATTCAAAGAGTTCCTAAAGAAACTTCAAAGTTTGTTCCACTGTCAATTACAACAGTTTCACTATTGGCTAATCCTACCCTCTACTGCATAGCAGAAATATGTCTGCATACATAAATATTTTGGACAGCATTTGGTCAGTACAAAACCAAACAAATTACCATCAATAAAAGAAAAAGAAAAAAATGGCAGATACCTTTGCTGCTTCTAAAACCCTGAGAGGTATCCCGGCATGTCTCAGTAACTGCAAACAGTTCTTGGCTAACACAACCCAACAGGAACTAGTGGAAAGACTCACCAAGGAAGCAATTCTTTGTTCTCCAATGGAACTATTTCTTACTACCAACACACACTTAAAGAAACCTTATCATCTTGTTGTCTAAAGTTTTGTGTACCATCAAAATTCTGGGCTAAAAAAAATACCCAGAGTTTTAATTGAGGATTATTTATATAGCTAGCTTGTGATTAAAAAAAAAAAAAAAAAATTGTACTCCAATGGCTAGAATCAGTTATATTTTACATCATTCACATATAATGGATTTACATCCAAATTTACAAACATTAATATTTAAAATGTAGAACCACCAATTATTATTATAAGTCTTACCATAACCTCCAAAAACAAAGATAAAACCAAACATAATTTAATAACTTTATTTTAATGACAGTGTTGAGTATCCCAAGTTTGTTCATTCAAAGTATTTTGTATAAGAACACAATAGGTTTGGAACAGAGATCTATATCATAAATTCCTACAATATTTTCTATTTGATGGTGAACTTTATGTCAGTTGCACTTTGTATTTTCATATTTAGATGGAAGGAATATGGGAGCCCTCTGGTGGCCAATATTAAAGTGCTTATTAGTACAACCCAAATTCCCCTACCTGGGACCTCAGGAGCAAGGATGGAAGGAATGGAAGTCATCTAAGTTCGAATAAGTGAGGGTACACACATAGGAAGACCTATGTGTCTTCCAGGTTTTAAGACAATACATTTAGTGGTCATTTCAGGTTCAACGTTAAACTTTCATATATGAGAGATAACAAAGGAATTGAAATTGAGACAATATATAGATGTGATTTTGACAACAGCTGGGGGAGAAATATGGAAATTTTGTAATATTAACAGATATGGTTATTAATAGATATAATTAATTTGTTTTTATATTTCTCATCATTTGTAGAGTACTTAGCTTGTTAATATCTTTCGCTACACAAGTGACATTAAAGAAGAAATGAGAGACTTTAGGAAATAAATTATCTCCTAAAAATGATTCCTAACCAAAAAATAATAATAATAATTCAATGTCATTCAGCAAACAGCACCTTTGTGACTTAGAAGAGTTTATGCACTTCTAAAGTGATTAGTTTTTTCCAAGGGAGATAATTATTCCCTCTAAGGTACTAAGTCCTGGCAATTTCAATGATGAAACTTAGCAAATTTTTAACAGATGTCAACATTCTGACCACTTTCAACTGCAAGTTTCCCTTTATCTTCCGTCAAGCAATGAGTTTATATCTAACTATTAAATTAGCATACACCAGCCAACACACCTCCTCATACAATGCAAGAATACGGGGATGTTTAGGATAGAATATTTAGGATATAGGTAATTTTGTCTCATTTTAGAATGTGTCTCATTTATAGATCATCAAATGGAAACACAGATCATATGTTTATGTGTTTAGAAATATTTTAACTATCACAATACAAAGCCACAATAATGCAGAAGATAATAAATTTAGGGCATTAACTTCATATGATGAAATTCACATTGAATAAATGAATACTATATATATATTTATTTATATATGCCCTTCATTCTCAGTTATTGTAGAAAAATAAAAATAATTCTACATTACTAAGTTGTTCTTTGAGATCAGGAGTATTACATGTATGATATTTTCCAAGATCATTTAAGTCTAGAATATTATTGGTGCAAAATAATTACTGCAGATGTGAATAATGCATCCTTGTTAAGAATTCATTACTTGTAGGTCAATCTCAGAAGTTGATTTCATTGGGTCAATGGTTCTTCATTAATTTGAAGTATAATTATTACTGACTATTTTAAAGACTTTAGACTTAGAAGTGCAAGAGCATTATAAAGGCAGAGGAATTGTAGCCATAAGTAATTTTGATTAATGAAAATTCAACAGCCCTTCATGCTAAAAACACTCAATAAATTCGGTATTGATGGAACGTACCTCAAAATAATAAGAGCTATTTATGACAAACCCACAGCTAATATCATACTGAATGGGCAAAAACTGGAAAAATTCCCTTTGAAAACTGGCACAAGACAGGGATGCCCTCTCTCACCACTCCTATTCAACATAGTGTTGGAAGTTCTGGCTAGGGCAATCAGGCAAGAGAAAGAAATCAAGGGTATCCATTTAGGAAAAGAAGAAGTCAAATTGTCCCTGTTTGCAGATGACATGATTGTATATTTAGAAAACCCCATTGTCTCAGCCCAAAATCTCCTTAAGCTGATAAGCAACTTCAGCAAAGTCTCAGGATACAAAATTAATGTGCAAAAATCACAAGCATTCTTATACACCAGTAACAGACAAGCAGAGAGCCAAATCAGGAATGAATTTCCATTCATAATTGCTTCAAAGAGAATAAAATACCTAGGAATCCAGCTTACAAGAGATGTAAAGGACCTCTTCAAGGAGAACTACAAACCACTGCTCAGTGAAATCAAAGAGGACACAAAAAAATGGAAGAACATACCATGCTCATGGATAGGAAGAATCAATATCGTGAAAATGGCCATACTGCCCAAGGTTATTTATAGATTCAATGCCATCCCCATCAAGCTACCAATGACTTTCTTCACAGAATTGGAAAAAACTGCTTTAAAGTTCATATGGAACCAAAAAAGAGCCCGCATTGCCAAGACAATCCTAGGTCAAAAGGACAAAGCTGGAGGTGTCACGCTACCTGACTTCAAACTATACTACAAGGCTACAGTAACCAAAACAGCATGGCACTGGTACCAAAACAGAGATATAGACCAATGGAACAGAACAGAGTCCTCAGAAATAATACCACACATCTACAGCCATCTGATCTTTGACAAACCTGAGAGAAACAAGAAATGGGGAAAGGATTCCCTATTTAATAAATGGTGCTGGGAAAATTGGCTAGCCGTAAGTAGAAAGCTGAAACTGGATCCTTTCCTTACCCCTTATACGAAGATTAATTCAAGATGGATTAGAGACTTAAATGTTAGACCTAATACCATAAAAACCCTAGAAGAAAATCTAGGTAGTACCATTCAGGACATAGGCATGGGCAAGGACTTCATGTCTAAAACACCAAAAGCAACGGCAGCAAAAGCCAAAATTGACAAATGGGATCTCATTAAACTAAAGAGCTTCTGCACAGCTAAAGAAACTACCATCAGAGTGAACAGGCAACCTACAGAATGGGAGAAAATTTTTGCAACCTACTCATCTGACAAAGGGCTAATATCCAGAATCTACAAAGAACTCAAACAAATATACAAGAAAAAAACAAACAACCCCATCAAAAAGTGGGCAAAGGATATGAACAGACATTTCTCAAAAGAAGACATCCATACAGCCAACAGACACATGAAAAAATGCTCATCATCACTCGCCATCAGAGAAATGCAAATCAAAACCACAATGAGATACCATCTCACACCAGTCAGAATGGCAATCATTAAGAAGTCAGGAAACAACAGGTGTTGGAGAGGATGTGGAGAAATAGGAACACTTTTACACTGTTGGTGGGATTGTAAACTAGTTCAACCATTATGGAAAACAGTGTGGCAATTCCTCAAGGATCTAGAACTAGATGTACCATATGACCCAGCCATCCCACTACTGGGTATATACCCAAAGGATTATAAATTACTCTCCTACAAAGACACATGCACACGTATGTTTATTGCGGCACTATTCACAATAGCAAAGACTTGGAATCAACCCAGATGTCCATCTGTGACAGACTGGATTAAGAAAATGTGGCACATATACACCATGGAATACTATGCAGCCATCAAAAAGGATGAGTTTGCGTCCTTTGTAGGGACATGGATGCAGCTGGAAACCATCATTCTTAGCAAACTATCACAAGAACAGAAAACCAAACACCGTATGTTCTCACTCATAGGTGGGAACTGAACAATGAGATCACTTGGACTGGGGAAGGGGAACATCACACACTGGGGCCTATCATGGGGAGGGGGGAGGAGGGAGGGATTGCACTGGGGAGTTATACATGATATAAATGATGAATTGATGGGTGCTGATGAGTTGATGGGTGCAGCACACCAACATGGCATAAGTATACATATGTAACAAACCTGCACGTTATGCACATGTACCCTAGAACTTAAAGTATAATAAAAAAAAAAAAAGAAAATTATTGTAAGGAGTATATAATTTCTCTTTTAAAATTGTAACATTCTCTTAAAGACATAATACATCAGATAAAATTTTTTGGTATTTTGTCTTACCATGATCATCATGATCAACAACAAAATTTTGGCACCATGTAATAATTTTCTTAAATTTCAGTGTACATAGGCATCACTTGGGAGGCTTATTGGATTCCCAAGCTCCATACCCAGTAATTCTGATTTAGTCTTACTGGTCTTACTTTGTACCTGCCTTATGCCATAAGCAGTTGCACACCTACCCAGACTCATCAATATCACCTTCACAGTATAGCTCACATCTGTCACATCTGGTAGGCATTTGTTACATACTATGGGGGCAACACTTTTTCATTTTTATTTTTCAATATCCCTCTTCACACTCTCTGGAATATCAGGTAAGTCCTAGGTTCCACTGAAGAAAAAGGAATTACACAAAACCGTTACTCATAGAGGGTGCCTTAGGGGTGTGTGCCATAGTACTGTACACTCAAAGGCTGTTCCTTTAGAAGTTCTCATTGATAATGCCTAAATAGGTGGACCCATAGTTTTTGCAAGTTAAAGTTGTTGACAACATGCTTGCCAAGTGAAAGAATGCAAGATTTTCAGCAAAGAAAGAAGCCCCAGACAAAACAAATTCACCAGCACAAACAAAAGAATTTCCTGACACACAAATGGGCAGGACAGCAAACCACTGCTATGTCCTGGTACAGGAAACACCCAAGCAATCTTTATAACTTATTCTGTTATAATATATTCTGAATCCCAGCTTCCAAGAATGAGGCACAGATGTGGGATCTGGGTGAGGCTTTGGCATGCAGATTGACTTAAGGGAAGGTAATCATAGATAAGAATCCACGTACCTCACAATGTTCAGAACAGAAAAGACATCTTCCAGTCAAAGAATAACTAAATTTCCTTGCAGTACTCTGGCTCTCAAAACAAACAGTCAGCCATCCCATGGGAATGGTCCTTGTGCTCGCTCACAACCTATGAATTACAATCCCACAGTCCTAGATCTTGGATGAGGTATTTAAATACAATCTGTATCCAATTACAGCGTAAAGCTTCATGTCCACTCAAGGTTACACAACCATTTGTTCACTACTTCTCAAGGAAAATAAGTAAATTTGTGAAACATAAATCTCACAAGGCGAATAGACCTAAATCCACATTTCTAAATTTGAAACATCATTCAGATAATGGAAATTCTTAAGCAGAGGTAAATCTTAAAAGAGACATGGAGACAGAAATTTCCTGCATGGTGAGTGGCCTGAGGAGGAGCATGAGTGGACCCAGAATGGGAATAAAAATAGAAATAAGTGAGAAGTGAGGAAGAAATACAGAAATAACCAGGCAAAGGCAAAGTAGAAATAACATGCAGAATAACAAAGCAGATCATCAAACACAAAGGCAAGTGGAAGAGAGATATCCATCTGAGCTTGGAAGTAAAATGACGTAAATGAGGATAGAAAAAATAGGATGAGTAGTCGAATTACAAAGAAACTCAAAATCCACAGGAGTAACTGCTACTATTAGTCAGATGGGTATTATTTCAAGAAAACTCTGACATTTTTTAATCGGTGTCCCTTTATAAAAATAGTCCACAAAGAAAGAAGTACGAGGAGTAACATACCGATTCTTCAGGCACGAACATCATTTCAAATTAGAATGACAACGTTCAAATTAATCTGCAGACTGAAAAAGAAATTGCACATTTTGGTATGTCTGAGAGAAGGAATTCTTCCTCCCTTAGCTGATGCCATCAAGGAGACCTCTTGTTTTCATTTTCCATTGTAGCATAACAAATGACCACAAACAAGATGCTTAAAGTAACATCTATTCATGATCTCACAGCTCTGCAGATCAGGAGTCTGGGCACAACTTAGGTGGGTTCTCTGTTCAGGAAGCTGACATGAAGGTGCATGTCTGGCTGCATTCTCATCTGGAGGCTTGAACAGGGAAGCCTTTACCTCCCAGCAACCACAGGTTGTTTGTGGAATCCATTTCCTTGCGACTGTAGGATGTATGAAAACTTGCTTCTTCAAAGCCAGGAAAGGAGGGCGAGAGTCTCTGCTGCTTTGAATCTCTAACTTCAGGGCAGGCCTGGCTTTTCCTAATTTAAAGGGCTTACCGGATTTGGTCAACCCCACCTAGTAAAATTTCTCTTTAGATTAGCTCAAAACAAAAGCTAGGGACTTAATACTTCTGCAAAAATCCTTTCAGCTTTGTGTATAAGTTAACAAAATCACTGAAGTGACATTCCATCCCTTTTGTCATATTCTAGTGGCTAAAGGCAAGTCCCAGGTTCTACTCAAGAAAAAGGAATTATACAAGGGCATGAATCATAGAGGGTTCCTTAGGGGTGTGTGCCACAGTACTGTATACTCAAAGGCTGTTTCTTTAAGAGTTCTCATTGGTAAGCTCTAAATAGGTGAACCCATACTTTCTGCAAATTACAATCATTTCCCTTTCTACTCCTAAAGTTTCATTTTTTCAAATTGGAGTACAAGAGAATGATTATTCTAAGAAAGAAAACAATAAATTAGGAAAATTGAATGTAAGACCTCAAACCATAAAGTTCCTGGAAGAAAATCTAGGACATACCCTTATCGACATCAAGCTTGGTAAAGGATTTATGGCCAACTCCCTAAAAGCAATTGCAACAAAAACAAAATTGACAAGTGAGATCTAATTAAACTAAAGAGCTTCTGCACAGCAAAAGGAACCATTAACAGACTAAACAGACAACCTACAGAAAATATTCACAAATCATGTGTCTGACAAAGGTCTCATATCCAGAATCTATAGGAAACTTAAACAAATCAACAAGCAAAAAACAACAACCTCATTAAAAAGTGGGCAAAAGACATGAACAGACACTTCTCAAAGGAAGATATGTATGCAATCAACAAACATATGAAAAAATGCTCATCATCACTAATCACCCTCGAAATGCAAATCAAAACTGCAATGAGATACCATCGCACACCAGTCAAAATAGCTATTATCAAAAAGTCAAAAAACAACAGATGCTGGCAAGGCTGGCAGGCAAAAGAGAACTCATACACTCTTACTGGGAATATAAATTAGTTCAGCTACTTTAGAAATCAGTTTGGAGATTTCTCAAAGAACTTAAAACAGAGTTACCATTTGACATAGCAATCCCATTACTAGGTATATGCCCAAAGGAATAGAGATCATTATGTTGCACTCATATGTCCACTGCTGTTCTATTCACAATAGCAAAAACACGGAATCAACCTACGTACCCATCAATGGTGGATTGGATCAAGAAAATATGGTACATATATATCACAGAATACTATATAACCATAAAAAAGAATGAAATCATGTTCTTTGAAGCAACATAGATAAAACTGGAGGCCATAATCCTAAGTGAATTAACACAGGAAGAGTAAGCCAAATACCGTATGTTCTCACCTATAAGTGGAAGCTAAACATGGAATACACATGAACATAAACATGGATATAACAGATGCTGAGGACTACTAGAGGTGGGGATAGAGGGAGGGAGCACTGGTTTACAAACTACCTATTAGGTACTACGTTCACAACCTGGCTCCAATATACCCATGTAACAATCCTACACATGCACCCCCTATATCTAAAATAAAAGCTGAAATTAAGATTAATTAATTAAAGCTAGTACCCCTAAAAAAAAAAAAAAGAAATTGGATTTCTTTTCTGTAGTATCTTTTGTTCTTTCAAGGTCACTCCATAATTTATGTCTAGGAAGGCACGCTGTTAAATTAATTGTTATAGTAACCAATAACATTTTTTAAAGCATTGGGGATTTGAATTCCGACATGAAGTTAATAACAGGAAACTTGAGAAATGGTGTTTTTCAAAGAGATTAGACTAAAGGAGTTTATTTGATAGGTTAAAACTTTAAAGAGACTATGGGAAGTCTTTTCTGTTCACTCTGGAATCAGACACAGAGGATGACTGGCTTTGTGCATCACTAAAACCAAAATTTCCCCATTCATTTTTTCTTTGGAAAGTCACTATGATCAGTTTCAAACTTGAAATTAGGTCCTTTTACAAACCTTACCATACAACAATAATAATGATATTGAATATCAGTTAATATTGAAACAATCACAACATGTGCTAAGTAAACCGGGTCCAATGGTATTATTCAATTTAGAACCTGGATAGAATATTATTTCATGTTTGTTAATAAAATCAAAATGAGGGATGAGTGTTTGAATGTGATTCTCAGACTTGCTTAATGCTGGTGCAAGAATAAACAGATATAAAAGACTATATGGTTTGGCTGTGTCCCCACCCAAATCTGATCTTGAATTGTAACTCCCACAATTCCCAGGTGCCATGGGAGGAACCCAGTGAGAGGTGATTGAATTATGGGGGCAGGTCTTTCCTGTGCTGTTCTGGTGATAGTGAATGCGTCTCATGAGATCTGATGGTTTTAAAAATGGGAGTTTCCCTGCACAACTCTCTCTTTGCCTGCCACCATCCACATTAAGATATGACTTGCTCCTCCTTGCCTTCCACCATGATTGTGAGGCCTCCCCAGTCATGTGGAACTGTAAGTCCATTAAACTTCTTTCTTTGTAAACTGCCCAGTCTTGGGTATGTCTTTACCAGCAGTGTGAAAATGGACTAATATGACAGATATAAAAGCTTTACTTTTATATTATTTTATTTTTTGTCTGTGATTTATGTTTGGCTCCTTAGCCACTGTTTTCTATTAATATGAGTCAATGTTCAATACTAATAGGAACCAGTTTCAAATTTGGGAAAGGAGAGAATTTTTTTAAAAAACCTTAAAATACAGTTTATTACAATAAATTTGATTTAAAAAGTTTCTCAAAGAGTTGAAATATTGAAAAGATCAAAGAATCAAATATGGAATATTCATCTGAGCTCTGGACAAAAACTTTCTTAATAATGAGAGAAATCACAAAGAAAAAATCAATTGATTTCACTACATATAAATTTAAGACTTCTAACATAGAATAAAACCATGTAAATTTTATATCAAAAATATGACCAAGCATAAATATCCATAATATAATAAAGCTTAATAAATATTTATCAGAAAACACACCCTCTAAGCTTTAGTGAGAAAAATTAGCAAATATTTAAATATGAAAATATTCAATTCCAGTGATGATGTGATAAAATGGAAGCTCACACTTTGCTGGCAGGAAGGTAAATAGAACCATATTCTTATAAAGCAGTTTGGCAAATATAAGACGTAAGATGTTCCATACCTACCAATTCAATAACTCTTATCAATCTATCTTATGAAAATGATCAGAAATGTAGCCAAATATTTTTATGCAAAGATGCTTATCATTGCAGTTCTTATAGTAAACTGGAAAGAAACTAAATGTATAACTTTTGGTGAATTGATCATATTACGAATGTGTATAAAATACATAAAGCCCTGGCAAAATGTTAGGTAATGAGAATACAGTATTGAAAGACAAAGTTCTTGCCTTTATGGAGCTTACATTCTAGTAGCAGAGACAGCCAAGAGACATAAATAAATAATTACAGATTGTCAGTAATGCTACAGAGAAAATAAACTGGGTAATAAGGTAGAGTAACTGGGAGAGGCAACCTGTGAGTCAGTGAGCAGATAAAGTCTCTCATCTCATCAGAGGTGACTTTTGAACTGAGGCTTGAAATATGTCAATAGGTCAGTTGTAGAGCCAGCTGCAGAAAGAGAGGTCCAGACAAAAGAAAACTACAAAAATCAATACACAAGAAAAGGTTTGGTGCATTAAAAACTACATTTCCCATACTCCCTTGCAAGCAATGCCCTGTGTACAATCTAAGTTTTATGAACTCAACTTGGAAAGAGAATAGGATAAACATGAAGTTATTTCCAAAAGCTTAGTCTTAAAATCTCTGCCTTCAGTTATTCCAATGGCTCTGTGACCTCATTATTTCTATTTTGCCTTAAAGTTATTTCCAAAAGCTCAGTCTTAAAATCTCTTCCTTCAGTTGTTCCAATGGCTCTGTGACCTCATTAGATCCATTTTACCTTAAAACATCAGCCAGAAAGGACGCCGTATAAAAATGATGTATACAAAGAAGATAAGAAAGACTACATAAAAGAATGAACAGTTTCCTAATATCAATAATATTGTGGGTGCTTTGCTGCCTCACATTATTCTATATTTTTAAAATATCAAATAATTTATATATTTTTTTCATTAGGAAAGGTAAAAAAAACATTCTAGAAAAAGGTATTATTTGAAGCAGGATGATAGGTGAAGAAAAAATATTTTTGGTCAACACAATCACAAAAATAAAAGCATTTATTTGTAAACAAAAGCATTTATTTGTAAATAAGTCATTTATTTGTTCAAGTATTTTCTGGATGTCCACTCTACCACTCTACCAAGTGCTGTTCTTGGTGCTGGGGTAAAGCAGAGAACAAAACAGCCTGTCCTCCTGCCCCCATGGAACTTCTGGTAGGAAAAGCAGAAAGTAAATAGCTCTGACTTCTCAACAGATAAATGAGGAAGCACTATCTTCCTGAATATTTCATGAAGTTGCAAGGAAAAGGGTTGACACTACATATTATGTGGGAAGACTTTACGGGGCGTGGAGAGGGAATCTCTACATGTATTCCTTTTTCTACCAAATGTCTTCTTCAGCTCAGCAACCAGGCTTTTCTTATTTCCTCTTCCTCCACCCCAGCAGTTCTTCTTCTCCTAGATCTTCCCCAATGTCTCCATATTTCCTTTCCTCATACACAAAAGCTTACCTCTTCCAATTACATCTTCAAACCCCTCATCTCCACTGAACAAACAATGACTCTGAAATTCACAGTTCTTGGAAACTGGAAGCATATTTTGTTTTCATGTCACAATGGGTAATCAGTTTATAGTCAAGAGAGATCTTAGGAGACAAGGATCCTACATGTTACACAAGTCAAAGGAAATAAAAAATAAAATGCAAGTCACAGGAAAAAATAGAAGGAATCCTTTAAGCTGAAGCAAATTTTATCTCAGTTACAATACCTTTTGTGTTTCCTCAAGAGTCAGGAATCATTCCTCATATGGAAATGTGTGCAGCCTGCAGGTGACAGTGGGTAGAGGTATGGAAGCAGGGCAGGGACAATTCTGGCTCTGCCTACCTGGCTGTGCCCTGATTGCCCACTTGTGCACCTGCTATTTCACCCTGAATACTTGGCACATCTTCTAAGCATCCCAATACCTTGCTGCATGTGGTCTTTCCGAGTCACTGTGAAAAACAATGCCTCCCATCAAAACCACATTGCTCATCTGATACACATGACTCTAGAAACTTATCCCAGAATGAGCAAAATAGAGACATTAAGACATCGTCTTTGACACAGTTTAGTTTTGTCTTTAACAATCAAACAAATTTAACATTTCTTCTATCTTCAATGTCACAGATGCTAGATAAATGTAGAGAGATATGCCTCTGGTCTTTTGCCCTAAATCAAACCAAGTTCCAAAATTCAACACATCAGGAATGTCTTGTTTGGCTCAGCAGTACATTATCACATTTTAGGACATCTGAAGTATTCTTGAATGTCCTTAGGTTAGTTCCACAGTGAGCACATAGTAGTAGGCTTGCCATCAAAAGAATATTCACTTGGTAGGAAAGCCCACCTCTTCAGAAGCAGCCCAGTCTCTTGCTAACAGATCTCTTTCTCATGTCACTACTGCACTGTCATCCCAGGACCAACATGCAGCCAAAAAAGGGAGCTCAGATGCTGGTGCTTTGCTGCTGAAGCAACTTTCAAACCTGCAGGCCTAGTCCCAGCAAGCTCCGCTTCTCTGTTGCCGGTTTAATAGTTTGTGAAGAGCTGGAAAGCTGCCACCCAAAGTTGTCAGTGTCCTCCTATTCAGTGGCCAGTTCAAACAGTGGTAGAATTGCTTTGGGGAGTATTAGCAAGCAGGAAGAGAAAGGGAAAATCGGCTATCGATGGTTTGTCAGACGGAGAGAAAGCCTTGAGTTTGTTGGCTGGCAAGGAGGGTAGAAACCTCCGATCTTTTGCAGTTCTTGACACTGCTCTCTTGTCACCCGTGTATTCCTAGCACCAAATACAGTGTCTGATGTACACTGAAGCAATCAATACAGATTGAATAAGATAATAAATGTTTTATCCATTTCAATAAAGATTGAATAAGATAAGGAATGTTTTATTCATTATTACTCCCCTAAATCCTGCAGGCCAAGTTAGCCACACCTGCTTAGGGTCCCCAGGGCAAATGAACATCTTTCTCTCCAACATTTCATCACATTCTACTCTACAGATTATTTATTTATATCTTCTGCTAGACTATGAGTTCTTCAAGAACATGCACATCCAGTCCACAGTAGGCACTCAGGAAGTGTTCAGAAAATAGGTTAAAAAAATTCCATGTACATGCACACTTCTACTACAGGAATCTTCATCATTCTGATTGTCAAAGACAAATGACACAGAGAGAAGCACAAATATCCTTTGAGACAATTCCACTGACAATCCATCTGACAGCAAATCTCATTCAAATACATTTTCCTTGTGTGAATGTACTCACTGTTAATTTTGGCCTTTTGTAAAGGTCTCAGCTTTAAATGTTTATAATAAATAAGTAGGCAGGCTTGAGAGATGGTAACAGCTTAAAGCACAGCACGAACACCCAAAATACCTCAGTATTAAACACTTCCTGGAGAGATGACCTGCTGAATGTTCTATTTTGCCCTTCCCTTCTTCCACTTAGTTAGAATTATCCCTAATTGTACAAAAAGGCTGTGTGATGATGGTTTTTTTCTTTGACATTATGTGAAGATTTCATTTTCTCCAAGTATGGTGCAATGCACATTAGAGGAATTTGCCAGGTATATTTTCCCCCTAAAACACAGACAAGACAGAAGCAGCAGCTACCAAAGCAAGTCAAAGCAGTGAGTCAGCCAGCCAGCTTCTTTAAATTATCTTTCCACAGAATAGGTACAAAAGGCTAAGGCGAGACGCTCATGAAACGTTTCTGACTTCACTATTAATATTTTCACATAAAATATATATACAGGCCGTGTTTTATTTATCTAAAATTAACTTATTAAAATGTTGGTTGTAAATATTAGTCGTGAATGGATAATAGCATTTTGATGTTCTTGATGAATAATTTGACATAGATATGGAAGGAAATACACAGAACATTTGCTTTATTAGTGAATGGTATTCTACTTGGCCATAAGGTTGTGATGCACTCTTACTATCATCTTATTTAATCTTCCAAGCATTTCTGAGAATCAGTGCAAAACAGTAGTTAAGAGTTTGGGCCTGGGTGTCAGATTGTCATTCTCAGGTTCTTTGCTGCATTGTGACTCTAAGAGGCCGTGATTCCTTTCCATCCACTTTGTATCTCTGGTGGCATGTGTCAAGCACGGAAGGCATGAACAGTTTTATAAGAAAAACAGATCTTTAACTTTTAAAAAAATAAGTATATGCATCCGATCTTTAACTTTTTAAAAAATAAGTGTGTGTATCCTAACCACAGTACCTTTGATAGTCCTCCTGGAAATATATGTTTATAAAGCAAAATAATTATTTTTAACAATTATTCCAACATTTAGCAAAAATATGTCTTCATTTACAGTTTATTTTTTAATTGCCTTTATCTTTTACAGGTTGAAGGACATGACCGTGTTTAAGCCACAACCTGAATTTTTCATGTAATCTTTGCTTTACCAAGTCAAATTAGCCTGAAACCATCAAAGTAAAAATAATGATTACAGGATTTAGAGAAAGCCAGATTTGAATACTCCCTGTCTTCCGAGTGACAACCTGCTCCAGTCTATCACAGGCTGCTATTTAGTTATTAGTTGCTCTGATGTCTCAAGACATCATCATCTTTAACAGCATCCATCATCTAGTCCATCATCTTTAACAGCAAAGAAGGAAAGTCTCACCACTACCATTCATCGCTTTCCTGCAGTTTTAGCTATTGAGACTGAAGGAAGATTCTTCTCTTCCAGGGACTAATCCCTCCCCACAAAGAAAACCAGCTCTTTCTGTTGTCAGTGGTTCCTCATTTTTCGGGAAACTCAGGGTGTTCTCCCCTAGGGGGTATGTTGGAGGTCATTTCAGGGGTGCCCACCAGTGTCACTTCTAAAGGCATAATCTCTAAAAACCATGAACAAGCTCTGCATGGATCCAGCCCAGGTGAGTTCCTGGCCCACCTTTCTTGATCCCAGCCCCCAAGGTAGGAATGTGGTCTCTTTTCCTTCATTATTTCAGAATAGTGCTTCCCATTCCTGGAGTCTAATTCTTCAAATTCTTGTTAGCATTTCTTCCACAGGTTCAGCAGTCCCTTCTGTAGAGTAGACACCTCCTAAACCCCTTAAATGGTCATGCCAATGAGAGCCTCACTCCCTGACCCTGAGTACAAACAGTCCGAGGAATACAGGGTTAGGAAAGATGTGTATGACATTAAGTGCACAACCATATTTCTTCAGATGATCCAGATCCTTCTGCCTCAATCCTAATTTTACCTCCCTAAATTTCACAGTATAGGAAAACTTAAAGGACTTTAAAATTGATTTCCCCATATTTCTTTTACCAAATACGACATATGGCTGGTGGAAAATAGCACTTGCTTCAAATTTTGTGTGACTTTGAACAAACCACTATCAGATTAATGCCATTTTATTGGGTACACATAAAATAAGTTCCCAAGAGCACTGCGTTTGAATTGGAGGGAGGAAATTGTTGGAGGGCACAATCTGTAGATGGAGAGACAGAATGGAAAAAGACTAAGGAACAATCCAATATATCTTGCCTCTTTCTCTCTTCTCTCCAAGGGAATGACTGGTGTAGAAAGAAACATCCTAAATCTTTTTTTTTCTTCCTGAAACCAGGCACATGAGAATTTAGGGGAAAAGGGCCTCTGGCATTCTTACTAGTAACACTTCCTTTGCATTATGTTTGGATAATGTATAATCATTGTAGAAGCAAAGATTGTGGTTTACTCATATCTCTCATAATTACCAAACAAGGCATTAAATATTCAAAGTTAGCAATAAAAGTAATTTAATTAGTAAATGTATGAAGCAGCCTACCTGTACTCAAGTAAACAGAACAACCATATAACTAGCAGTTTTTGAGAATAAATTTGTAGGCCAAATTTATTTAGAATGATATCTCATACACCTAAGAGGCCATTCTGAATGTTTCAGATGGAAAAGACTTGACATTTGCCAGGTACACCATAATGCTTGTTGAATAAGTGAATAAATAAAGGAAGGAATAGGCACCAAGGTAACGATCTCTTTTGAAGAAAGAGAATGGGAATAAACTTAGGATGGGACACAGGGCTCCAGCATGGCCACAGACTTTAATTTCTTAGCCTGAGCAGTGGGTGTAAGAATTTAACGTTCTGATAACTTATTATATCATACATGGTCCTGCGTGGTTTTCTTAATATGTGTTTCCTTAATATGTGTTTTATTTAATGAAGCAAATGTTTTAAATTGGAAAATAAAAATAATTTGCATAAAAATTAAAGACTTAACAGCTTAAACTATCTATCTTATATAAGGTTTAAGCTATCAAAGAGCTTTGTTTTTTTTAAGTGTGTACTTATATATCTATGATATCCATTCAATACCTAAATTAGGGTGTCTGCTTGAGGTCCAATACACATTCTTACTTTTTGTTTTGTTCGTATTCCACTTTCTTTCAATGATGAGGCTCACCCAAAATGCCCTTTCAGGTGAGAGGGAAGCCTCTGGGGAAAAGGAACTGGCTTACATTCGACCTGGTCCTCAATTTCTCCATCTTTATAATAAAGGATTCCCAAAAATTCAACCATGAGCCACTTCAGGAAGCTGGTTAGGGAGCATGTGCTGCACCTGTCCTAGTCTGTTCACCACTGATCTAAAAGTTTGTCCATTAGGACAGACCTTGGAGATGTTCTGACCTTATGGAAACACAACAATCAACATTACAATATATTCTGTAGAACAAAACGGACATTGCTAGGGAGGACAGCCTAAGGTCATACGGCCCTTACAGATCTTTCTATCAAAAAGTAGGAGTGGTGAGGGACTTTAAGGGCTATCATGGGGCATTACAATTCTCTGAAACCACTACAATTCTCTGGAACAGAGAATTGTAGTGGTTTCCTTGCTGTGTAATATCTAAGAGTCATTTTTCTTTTTTTACAACATTGTATTTTTGTTTACTGTAATCAATGTATCTCAAGCGTCATTGAGGATGTCGGTGTCAGCTGCATTCTCGAAAGGAAAGCTCTTCCTTGGTTTTGCCTGGAAATTGAATGGACAGGGCACTGCACGCCAGGACTCCCATTCCACTGGGTTCCTGGGAACAAGCAGATAAGGTGGCAGAATAAGTCCAGCCACACCAGCAGTAGATAACAGGACAATCACTCTCCATACCATGGTCAACCATTACTGCAAGGATTCTGCAGAGGAGTGTAATTCAGGGAATTCTGGAAGCCTAGGCCACCAAAGAAAGATCAGGAAATATGGGAGGAATTCTTATCATCTCTTCATTTCACCCTTCTTTCCTGAAGAAAGGTCATCAGATTTAGGCCAGATAGCCTGCCAATCATCCATTAAGCCAAATAGCAGGAGCCAAAAAGTGAACCACCTATCAAACTAAACTCTACCCATTGTGAAGCAGAGCAGGAGACACACAGTAATAATCAGAATAACAGCCACTAAGATATATATATATATATCCCTTTACTGTTTTAAAATAATTGTCATTGTTATTTCATTTACTGTCAGGAGGAAGTAGGAAGAGTAATTAGGTTAGATGAACGGTGAGCACATTCAGCTAGGCAATGAAGTTGGGATGGGATTCCAAATTTAACTTGCTTTTGTCCCGAAATTGTTCAAAGGCACCCTCAGACTGGATATTGCAGTAGACTCTGATCTCTTATCTAGACACAAGCCTCACAAAGGACTTGTATATGTGACCAAACAGTTTTCATTCTTATTATTTTTGGAAAAACAATCTGCTTAAAGGCTGTAAAATGCTACTTCCAACCAGGATGCCCTTCTACATCTCCAACTGACTGACATGGAAGTGCAGGAAAAAAGCAATTGAGTGGTTACTGACCAACCCAGTATCGGAGAAGGGGCAGTTTCCTTTACCAATGGGTAAATCTGCTCAAGTTCTTTCTTTTTCTGAGAAATTCTGGAGGATTAATTAGTAAATGATTTTTAAATTCTATGTAATTTGAAGAATAATAATCTCTGAAGAATTGTGTAGCAGTTGGTTAATATTCAGAAAGAACATTTCGCTCCTGAGAAGAAAGGATTCACACAAATATAATAATATAGCATAATGAATCTCATTGACAAAGAGCAACATGACATTTTTAACTTGGCAATGTTTTAATTGCATCCTTATAAATGAAACTTTCATTTCCAATATCAGCCAGCAGGAATTTCACTACATTAAACTCTGTTCTAAAAGGGAATCCAATGGACTCCACTCATAACTATTCAAGAAAACAATTTATAAAGAGATACTGCATCATATATTTTATTGGACCTTTTTTTTTGCTGGCTCATGGGAGCAGGCAATGATCAAAAATGATCCTAACCATGAGGAATTAAATAAAGTGTATTCTGGATTTACTGTCTTTATCCTTAGGTATTATTTTGTGAGACCACAGAAAATGCGAGGGTCTAGTGGCCAGTTTTAATAAGACAAACTGATGGTGGAAGATAAACCAATGGCCTTCAGTGGGGGAGGCATCAGATGAAAGGAGTGGTGACAGGCCCAAGGCCAGCCAGTGCCCACACCTGGAAAGCCACACCGAGGTTCATGAGGTTGAAGAGTCAGTGGAAGGAGGCTGACGCAGCAGACAGCAGGAATGTCCTTCATCTCAGGGGCAAATTAGGGGACACAGGCATCAAAGCCCTGTGCCATCTCTTGTTTCTCTTTTCCCCAATTATTTTAATCAAAAATTTTAAATATAGAAATCACTCTCTTTTTTTAAAGTCAGAGTAATCCATTTAAGATTCCTATGAGGATATGTTACAAATAGAAAAATCAGTTGCCAAAGTCTGTTCATTTCTATGTGACTCACACTAAAGGGACAGGGAAAGCATGAGACATTTATTTGCCCAAGCAAGAAGTGGCAACTCTAGATCACTTCTCTTGTTCTCTTTGCTCCAGTTCCAAAATTGAGTCAGGGCATTTTACAGTGAAAGTCAGAGTCAGGAGAAATGAACTTAAGGAGAAGAATATCTGAGTGCTGGCAAACAATTTTCTTTATCCATATAAAACCATAAAAATTTGTACTGCCTTCTACTGTAAGGTAATCTCTGCAGCCATCTATGCTGCTGATACAATATATTTTGTACTGAGTACCTCTATGTAATTACAGTGTAAAGACATGAGGGAGGGGCTGACAGAACTAAAGAAAAGTAGAAGCCAAATAAGAAATATCCAGCAACATCTGGTCTTTGATAACTAGGATAAAATTTGTAAAGCATAATAAAAGGATATGTGGCAAATGCAGGAGTCTGAAACCGCTTTATTTTATTTTATTTTTGCAGATAGCCAGGAAACAAGCAGCATGAAGTTAGCGCACAGATAACGCAAGGCAAAATTGTGCTTGAAGAGGACATTCAGAAACTGACACGATTTGGCTGTGTCCCCACTCAAATGTCATGTTCAATTGTAGCTCCCATAATTCCCATAGGTTGTGGGAGGGACCTGGTAGGAGATAATTGAATCATGGGGGCAGTTTCCCCCAGACTGTTCTCGTGGCAGTGAATAAGTCTCATGAGATCTGATGGTTTTATAAGGCACTTGGTTCTCATTTCTTTCCTTGCCCACCGCCGTGTAAGATGTGCCTTTTGTCTTCCACCATGATTGCGAGGCCTCCCCAGCCACGTGGAACTGTGAGTCCACAAAACTTGTTTTTCTTTATAAATTACCCAGTCTCAGGTACATTTTTGTCAGCAGCCTAAAAACAGACTAACACAGAAACCTAGGTAAAATCTCCATCTGTGGCCATTCGTGCTATTAGGCTCTAGGAGAAAGGACTGGAGGTTTAAGCTGAGTAATACATCGTACACCTATATATAAGTATACAACTAAACAAATTATTTAGGTCATCTGTATTTTTTTAAACGGAATGTTTTATGACATTTAACCTCTTCCTATTTTTTCTTCATAAAATCATAAAGCCTTGAACAAAAATTACTTGAATTCTAAATTAACACTACTACAGATCTCTAGATGTAAGCTGACACAAGTATCACCCCTTACCATCTGTCCTGGATAAACAAGTCACAGGTATTAACTTAAATACAAAAGAAAAATTATAATATGTATATGTATTTATGATTAAAAATATGCCACATATTTCTACTCTAAGACAAATCATTATGGAAGATTATTTTAACAGTCCTGGATGTACATCTTATTTGAGAAGTTACAAATAAAAAGCTTGTTCACATCTGCAAGGGAAATACATTCTCATCAGGCCATGTGGAAAGCAAGGCCACTCACCGAGATTTCAAAGGAAATGTAAGTTTGAAATGGAGACAACTCCCAACAGAAGCTATATGAGGTCTCAGAGAACATTTCTTTTGGTACAAAATTATTAAAAAAGTGTAACAGAAATTTAAACTGAAGGGTCAGATATATGAAGATGTGCATACCAGGAGTACCAAATCATAAAACTGAATGGAAAACCTTACTGAATGAAATCGCAACACAGAACCAGGCACTACTATTGGAAAAACATTCTGATCAGACAAAATCTTCCCCAACCTCTGCTGAAACTGTCGACGTATTAAACTTTGCAGAAGGAACACTCATCTTTGAATCTAAAAGCAGAGAACGTTGTAGTGGCCCGAAAAGGGAAAAAAAAAAATATCAGCTTCATTATTGTACTGCGAAAAGAAGAAACAAAAGACCATTTGCCTCAAGAGCCCCTCCACCTCAGAGTTAATTTCCAGAAATCTTCCCTACAGACCATTTGGTCGTCATCTGGGGAGACTGCCCTTGAGGCGTGTGACATGGTCACTTGGGGAGTAAGGACTGAGAACTTCCATCTCAGGACAAGTACCACTAGAGACAGTGAGCACGTTTGCTCAGGAACTGCTGGTGGCCAACTTAAATTAAAACACACCAAGTGGAATGAAAATGTGTCTTTCATTTCTAGCTTCACTTTTTCACTACTGTGCCCAATTACATGGAACTTTCCAGACTCTGGCTCCATGGTTTATATGTCCTGGTCCAACTAAACAGGAAAAATTAACATTGCAATTATATATTTTGGGGATGGCATACATACAGACTGTGGGGTAAGTAGAAGAGAAAAGAAAATGTCATCTCCTCATGTCTAAAGCCGGCTCCATCACCTGCTACTCATGTGCCTGGGATCAAGTTTTCAGAACTCTCTAGTACCTAGATCATCAACCTACAATGTAGGGACTCAAAAGGATTTACTTAAAAGGAATAATGTGAGGAATTAAATCATCCCCTTACAGTACTTATCACAGTTCCTTGCACATTTGTAGTAGTCAATGAATGTTAGTTATAATAATTAATATGATTGTCAGGTAAATTTACTTACAGAGCCAGAAGGCTACTTTAGAGGGCCTCAATTCTAGCTTTGCTCATTCTGTAAGGCCAACTCTCCCTCTCTTTTCCCTCTGACCTCAGAACCCCCAGGTGGGTCAGCAGGCCCCCAGGCCTCTCGCACTGTGGGCTTTGCCCTCTGCTATGCTCGTTCTGGGCTCTCCTGGCTCCTTGACATCCCCTTCACTGTGATCTACATGCCTGATACTACAACATCCCAGGTGTCCACAGGTCCCTGTGAAACAGATCCCTATTTACCTAATTCCTCCATGTTCATCTCTGTATTTTTAAGGACACCTTTATTCAGGATATAGCAGGAAGCTTCCACCAAAGTACCTTTATTGGATGAAAAGGAAGGATATGGGAGAGGATTGTCCTACCTGAAAGTGACAACAGAGAGAATTCAGTTGTGCAGGAATTAATATTCAACATAATGGTCTCTAATATATGTGTGTATTTGTGATTACTGCTGTAATGACAGAGAGCAGTGGCAAGAAGGAAGTGGAGGATGGTGAGGGTAAAAGGTTCCAAGGAAAAGTCAAAGGCCATTGATACTGATTATCGATATTTAAAAAACCAGTAAGATGAGAAGTGGAAAGACTTAAAAATAGATTTTTTCTCTGTAGGAGTAAAACTAATTACAGCCATTCGCTGTGCCCCACTTATCATGCATGCCTAATTATCATGCAAGCACAAGCACAATTATGTCTATTGTTAAATATTAAAATCCTAGAACCAGAATTTTCAAGCTTGGAGAGACTTTTGAGATCATCTAGGTCAAGCCACTCCTTTTACAGTGAGGGAATTTGAAACACAAGAATTTAAATGACTTACAAGATCAGAGATCTGTGCTCCGGCAGAGAAAACCCCAGCCCAAGTCTCCCAACTGTCAGCCCAGGGCTGTATCCCTGCTGAACACTAGCCTGCCAGGGAGCTGATCTACCTCTGGAGTACATTGGATTGGAGTATGAAATTCTATACTGAACACTGTTGTCTTCCAACAAAAATAGGTTATGTATTAGCAAATTACTCAAGTAGAAATATTCTGTAAGGAAAAGCAACTCTGGAGAAATATAGACTGGAATATATGTATCTGTCAGAAGGGGTGGGTGTCTGCATGTAGATAAATGTGGAATTTGAAGCTGGTGGGAAAATTAAAGAATATTAAGAAAACCAATGTAAGACAAGTAAGCTTTCAAAATGTCTCACTATATTATGAAATACACAACGTAAGATATATCAGTTTCTCTCTCAATGAATTGCTTTTACCTAGAATTACAGTATTATTTTTCCTGTCTTGAGATAAAGGAAAGCCATACCAGCTATGTAAACTGTAAATTTACCTACACGAATGGGAAAGCTTATTCCTTACCATGTCCCAGACAGACACTATGAAATCTCATACACCTCCCTGGTAGCTCCAACTAAAGATCCCTCCTAATCCTCTTTTAACTCCCCTACTCATGCCTATCCTTCTGGGAGGAAGGCCCTTCATATAGAATGATTGGAAATGTACCAAAAATCATTTACTTAAAACAAAATCCCTTTTGCTAGTTACCTCTTTGTACAAAAAAAAAGTGTGCACCCAGAAGATTCCTATACAAATAGCGATCCCCCTGTTGAGGAGCTGCATGGATTAAATCTGGGGAGTCAGTGAGGTAAACAGTCAAACCTTGAGAGGATGAGATGAGAACAAGCACATTTTCATGAGCGGACTCTACGAAGGGAACAGAAAAGCACACCTTGTGGGGGTGACCGTGTGTCTGCCTGTGGAATAGAGACAGAGCATTATCTGTGTGGGGCCTGGGAAACAAATGTGAATCCGTTCACAGCTACAATAATGGCCAGCTCGGATCCCACCATTTCCAGCACTTCCACATCAGACATTTCTAACTAATGAACACCAGGAGTTTTGCCCCAGCCACCATTCCTGCTACTTATTTTGGAGCCCATTTAAAGTCAATAGTCTTTCTGGACAATTAATTTGGAATATAAACTACCATAAAAGTTAAAAAGGGTTGGCAACTTCCATGCTCTTGCTGATCACTTAAACATGAAGAGCTAACTGAGAAAGATTCAAAAACCTTCCACCATCAATTAAGAATGTCGATTATGGGAAGCAGAGAAATATAGCACTTGTGTGATATAATCGCCATCACTCTTTGTCTAATGCATTCCTATTCTTTGGCAGTGGGTATCATACTACTGTAATCCTGGTGTGTTATGGAACCAACATTAACTTGAAAAATATAAAAGTAGGCCGGGCGCGGTGGCTCAAGCCTGTAATCCCAGCACTTTGGGAGGCCGAGACGGGCGGATCACAAGGTCAGGAGATCGAGACCATCCTGGCTGACACGGTGAAACCTCGTCTCTACTAAAAAAATACAAAAAAACTAGCTGGGCGAGGTGGCGGGCGCCTGTAGTCCCAGCTACTCGGGAGGCTGAGGCAGGAGAATGGCGTAAATCCGGGAGGCGGAGCTTGCAGTGAGCTGAGATCCGGCCACTGCACTCCAGCCCAGGCGACAGAGCGAGACTCCGCCTCAAAAAAAAAAAAAAAAGAAAAAGAAAAATATAAAAGTAGAAAAGCGCATATAATATCATCAACCTAACACTAAATATTTCACAGACTTTTACATTTTTGTCTTATGCATGTATACTTTTCATATAGTTGAAAGGAAAGTGAACACAGTGGCTTTGGCTTTTTAAACTCAATTGTTCATCATATTTCCATAAATTAAGTCTTCATACTCATCATTTTAATGACTGTAAATTACCACATTAGTTAATATGCTATCATTTATTTTATATTATTGGATACACAATTTGCCTACAACACTTTGCTATCATAGCCATCATATGTATAGCATTTTCCTTCTTCTGGATTATTTTCTTATGATAAATCTCTGGAAAGAGCTTATTGTTGCTGAAGTTAAAGCTTTGTATGTGAGAAAGTGCATATAAAGCATATGTAATAAAAATGTATTTATTTGTATAGAGGTGTGTGTATCTTTGAATAGTTTTTTTCTGACTGCAGTGTTATATTTCAGTCTGTTTCCAATGTTTACTACGATATAATTTTCACAACTCTTTAAAGATTTGTTAATCAAGGAATCATAAATAAAATCTGAAGAATAAATAGTCACCAAAACTTCAGTTCTGTAGCTGATCTAGAACATGAAGGCAAATTTCATCTGAAATATGAGCTAATTTTGAGACTTTAAGTAAGCTGTATAACCTCTCTGAGTTTCAATTTACTTATTTAAAACAAAACAAAACAAAAATAAACAGGAACCTCTAAATCCTCTGTTTGCTTTTTGGCTGTCTATTAACAGGCATTATTATTTGATGACTACCAAATAAACACATGCCACATGTAATTGTCTTACCACAGTAAGTGGCAGGTAAACAATGTGTCTCCTCAAAATGGCTGAATAGTGAAGTATTCTGATAAATGATACTGAAAGGACAAACCTAAGTATGTGATCTTGGGTTAAGTACAAAGAAATAGAATTAGTTAAAATGTCTATATAAATCTAACCTGGCAAATCTCTTAAATGGATCTGAAATTAGAAACTAGCAACAGACGGCAACATACTTTGCACAAAGCCAAGTTTCCTATAACCTTGAAATTCTGAAAGGCCCCCAAAGAAGAAACATCTGATAGCCGGGATTGTCCTCAAGACAGATGAAGCTAATGGACTTGTGTCAAAAGAAAGAAAATGAGATCGATGTTCTACAGGCTTAGGTCCCCCGGGTGCAGGGACATTTTGTCATCAGGCATGTGGAATAAATCTTCGGGTGAATGGGAGGACAGATGTGGAAAAAATATTGGCAGGATGAACAGGTGATGAAGGTGCAAGTCACATATCACTCAGGAGGAGAGTTGTTGTGCAGCTGAAGCATGTCCCGGACAAAGAAAATCTTGATGCTGATGTTATCATTCCTCCCATAGATCAGAATCACTCCAGACCATAAAAGTGAGTGCAAAATGTAACTTCAATGAAAGCACCGCATAACACAATTTACTGCAATATTGAGAATTGTAATAAGAGTACATGACATGAGAATTATTAAAACTATGTAATCAAAATAGCTTTATTTTTTTTTTTTTCAATAAGTGACACAGTTGGTATCTTCTTAAAGATACCCAGCCTTCATTCAGTTCATCATCCTTCAACAACTCTTTGGGATAGAGGATGAAAGACAAAAATGAAAGAGCTCCATTTCTGCTAAGAAACTCATACAGTTCAGTTGGCCCTTTATTTAAGAAATAGTAGAGGTGTATCTAAGCTCTAAATATCAGCTCCTTGAGTAAAGGATGATTTGAAATCTACTCATTCCATAAAGTCTGTAATTTCCACCTCCCCTCCCACCCATTAACCCGTGGATTTATTTACACAATAAACTTTTTACAATATCTACTTTGTAGGCTTTGTACAATATCTACTATGTGCTTAATAGAGGATTTACTACCAGAAAAGTTATGGGAGTAAAGAAATTCTTAATAAATGCATTTCATCCTTAGGCAGCCTGAAGCTTCTCCATTTGAACTTGGAGAAGGAAAGGGAGTGAGGAAGTTTAGGATTATTACAGAAGCAATGCAAAGAGAAAGAAAGAGTTAATATTTGGCTTTAGGAATTCAAAAGAGGATTGTACAGTGAGAAAATATACTTGAGAGCCAAGAGAAAGGATTGTCTAAATTCCTCTGGTAACTACCATTTATTTCACCAACAGCTGAGGCTGGTGAATTACATAATGGAATTCCAGGGAGGGCAGCAAGGAAAAGAAAAGGAAAATCTCACTCTTTCAAGCTCTGAGGAATTCGGGAAAAGAAAGGCAAAGAAAAGAGGGAAGAGAGAAGGAGAGGCAGAGGAGTAGACCCACAGAAGTGAATCCAGACCACCCTCTTAGGTCACAGCTCCAGCTTCTGTTCCAGCTCCACAGAAGCTGCCATCAAAAACTTGAGCAGGAAATTAGTATCCACTGTAAATTACAAAAAGGTCCTAAAAACTGCAATAAACTGTGTCAGCTCCATTGAGCCAAATGGATTTCTGGACTCTAATAGCAACCACATTCATTTCATAGCACTGTTCTCAGAAAATAGCAAATCACCTCCTAAATGAATAACTGCTGAGCAGAACCACAAATACCATCATATACTGACTTAAAGCCTTTGAACTTTCAAAAGAGGGAACTGCATTTATTCCAGACACCTCTGTAAGAAAGCAATGCACTAGATCCTTGAGGAATCACTACGCTATCTTCCACAATGGTTGAACTAAGAACCAGAAATACCATTTGACCCAGCAATCCCATTACTGGGTATATACTCAAAGGATTATACATCGTTCTGCTATAACGACACATGCACACGTATGTTTATTGTAGCACTATTCACAATAGCAAAGACTTGGAACCAACCCAAATGCCCAACAATGACAGATTGGATAAAGAAAATGTGGCACATATACACCATGGAATACTATGCAGCCATAAAAAATAATGAGTTCGTGTCCTTTGCAGGGACATGGATGAAAGTGGAAACCATCATTCTCAGCAAACTAACACAGGAACAGAAAACCAAACGCCTCATGTTCTCATTGTTCAACTCATTGTTATGAATGACAGGGACACAGGGAGGGGAACATCACACACCGGGGCCTGTTGGGGGGTGGGGGAACTAGGGGAAGGATAGAATTAGGAGAAATACCTAATACAGATGATGAGTTGATGGGTGTAGCAAACCACCATGGCACGTGTATACCTATGTAACGAACCTGCACATTCTGCACATGTATCCCAGAACATGAAGTATTAAAAAAAAAGAAAAAGAAAGCAATGCTCATCCAGGTGACTCGAATTTTTCATCTTATAAATGTAGCTTAAAAATCATCAGAAGAATGTGTGGTATAAGAAAATGACAACGTATGATGGAGAAGTTGTTATAATTTGGGAGGCCACACAGGCTATCTACCATAATGTGATGAATTATAAAATCCCTTCAAATGTAACAATCTGAATAAAACTTCACTACTTATACTTGCTAGATAAAGTTGCTCATAATGATAAAAAATTTTCAAAGTAGGTTAATTTGGAAGCTATCTGCTTTATAGGGTAAATTTTGTAGTGATGGTAATGGACAGAAGGTCTAAGGAGGGTCTGAGGATAGAGTCTTTAGAGAGTGCTAGAGCGGGGCCCTGACAAATCCCACCTCCTGACCTTGCAGAGGAGAATGTAGGACAAAAAAGACCTATGCATTTTATTCATAATCTTTAATCACAGACAGAGAAGCAGATAGAGTTTCATTAACGACAAAATTATTCACAGTAATTTACATAGTTACAGGTGGGAGATATATAAGCACTTACAAATTATATTGCAGAAAAGTCATCAGAACCTTAAAAAACCATTTCTGTAAACTTTTAAGTGGTCCACCAAAAACCAAAAAAGACATTACACACACAATGTGTGTCATAACACTTATTAACAATGGGACCAGTCTGAAGATGTTCTAGAGGTTCTTTACTAAATATCAGTAAGTGTCCATGGCCCTTGGGCAACTCTAGGGATTCCCAGCTAATCAAGGGAAAAACTTGTTATTCAGCGATGATTTCTCAAATGAACAAGAAACTCTGCCCCTTCTGTCTATAAGTCCGTCAGACTAAAATTGAGCAGGAAGATAAACAGAGCCAGAATTACTGCATGTGGCTTTGCCTACATGTGTTAGGTTTGGCATATTTTGTCAAAACACTTATTCGAAGTTTAGCCTCTTCTCTGTGGCCATTTCCAATTTCCTATCTTCAGAAGTTATACCATCTCAAGCATACAAATCCCTCTCAGTCTTCAAGACTCAGCTCAAACAGCACCACCCGCAAGATAATCTCAGGCAGAAGTAATGGCTACTTAATGTGTGTGAAAAACACATTACTCACAGCCCTGTTAGTAGTATTATTTTAATCAGTTCTGTCTTCACTGGCTTCAGGGTTAGACTGTTCTTTATTGCCTAAGAGGACTCTGTGTATAGTAGTTACTTATCAAGTGTGTCTTAGTCAGCTAGGGCTACTACAACAAAAATACCATAAAAAGGTGACTTAAATAATTGATATTTATTTCTTACAGATCTAGAAACTGGGAAGCCCAAGAACAAGGTGCCAGAAGATTCAGTTCTTGGTGAGGGCTCAGTTCCTGGCTTGCAGATGGCAGCCTTCTTGCTGTACCCTCACATGGTGGAGAGAGAAAGCTCTTGGTGTTCCTTCCTTTCCTTATAAAGGTACTGATCCCATTATGGGGCCCCACCCACATGTACTCAACTAAATCTAATTATTTCCAAAAGGCCCTGCCTCTAAATACCAACACACTGGGGGTTAGAACTTCAACACAGAATTTTTGGGGTAAACAAACATTCAGTCCATAACAAAATGCTAATAAAAATTAATGGAAAACACTACTTACCTTTATTAAATGCTCTCATCACTGCAACTAAGTTCATGAGACAAAGTTTTAAGTAAAAATATTTTGTTTTCTACTTGTTCTAAAAGCTAGCAACCATCACACCAAGACCTTTAGTCCACTTCTCACTGGTTTCTATTTTTCACCAATGAGTCAGACAAACTGAATGTTATTCTATCAGTTTGATCAGTATCTCAGCAACCTCTGATATCAATGACCTCATCTCTACCAGGACATTTGGTTGCTTTGTTTTTTTCCTGTACTGTGAAAAATAAAATAAAAGTTCCCTAACTCTCTTCTTTCAGAATGGATCTTACCAAATGTTATTCAAAAGCATGCTTCCCTGGAATTATTTACATTCACTCTTTTCAGAAAACTAATTTTTCTGCTACAGATGCTATGCAATATTTTTCTAACCCTAAATCTGATATATATTCATCTATGTCAGCTGCTCTCTGCAAATCACATGCCGAAGTATTGAAGAGGAACTAAATTATACTGAGCCCCTCCTGTATGCTGTGTATTAATAGACGAGGAAGGGTTCCATACAAATTTAATGGGTGTGCTGAGGTGAAAACTGTCATTTCAAAGCTATAAACAGTTTATATCTCAAAAGAAGTAGAATTTGATTTCTACTTTGGAATGATTTTTGTTTGATTTTTAACACCACCTGAATCGGACCTCCATCTACCCACGTGTTTATCCATCTATCAGTCCTTTATTTCACATTCTTAGAATAGACTGGAATGCCAGGGCTATATGAAGTAAAATTTTATCTGTGTACAAATTCAGGAACCTTTCTTTTAATTGTTGGATCTGTAGATTGACATGATGAAAGCTGTCTTGTAACACATTTTAAAACAGAGTAGTAGTAATCTAGCCACTCATTATAGCTTCTATACTTAAAAATATACTTTAGAGATAAATCAAATATTTTCATTTGGAGACATTAGCATCAAGAAATATATCCTACAGAAAAGGCAAAATAACCACACCTCCTAGCTTCTTTAGTGTGGTGTTTTGGCTCCTACTGGTAAACAGCCACTAACATTTGCAGCTGGGCCACTTCCGTGGGATGCAGGAAAAAATGGCTTCCTGAAAACACCAAAAGATGAAAATGAACAGCCACAAATGAAAGAAAAGGAATATAACTCCCTTTTCTTGAGAACTGGGAACCTAATATTGGCATGGCTTTAGTCTTCTTTAATCTTTAATGAGTCTAACCTCATTATCACTCACACATAAACAAAAAATTCCATGAGGAAGATGCACAATTATTGCCGTTGTCAGAACATAACACATGTCTCCAGAGGTTGTAGTGGGGAGCTCATGAATAACACATAGGGTACTTAGCACAACGCCTGAGCACACGGTACATGCTCAGTAAATAGCACTTTCTAGTAACATGTTCTGTTCTTATGCTTAGACAAGGAAACTGAGGTGGTTAACAGCTCTCTCAAGTTAGAGTTGACAGTTAGCTTAGGTCTTTCCTGGTTTAAAGCCTGTGACCAGGAAACTCTCCCATTGTCAATTCCTGAAAGCACTCCAGTTTTACCCCTCAATGCAGGGAACGTAGGAAAACTAAGCAGGCATATGCCTTAGTCCACTGAAAGATAAAGAAATGAACTTGGAAATGCCATGCAGTCCTCTCTGCCATGATAGAGAGTTAGTTAAATTTACATATAAACCTAAAAACTAGACTCCCTTTAAAGTGATACCAGAGGATGAACAGATTGCTCTGAAAAGGCTGTACCTTTAATGTAAAAAGCAATTGCTCCTTTGTCTTCAACCTCGTTTGGAATGTATACTCCCTCAAATGGCAGTGCTAAGGCTGGCTCCTGGGTTAGAAAAGTATGGGCTGTGAAATCCAAACATCCTTCAAGAAAAACCAGTATCTGTTTACTGTAGGTCCCAGTCCCTGCCATCCTCCATCCCTTCTCATCACGAGGGAGGCCCATTTGCTCTCCTCCTCCGAACCCCAGCATTCTTACCAACACCACCTCCTCAGCCTCAACCTCCCTGCATGGCTGTTTGCAGTCAGGCTCCCCTGTGCCACTGTCACACTGAGCACAAACCTAGTTAACTCTTCCTCTGTCTTCTGAGCATCATTTGAGTTAGAAAGATTAACCCTTCTTTCTGACCTTAATGAACTGTAAGGAAATAAAGCCTACAAGCTGAGATTGAACATACTTCTATGAGTTCTCTGCATCCAGTTTCTTAAAAAGCATGAGAATTCCTTACTTTGGACCAGTGTGTTGCCAGTATATCTGCGCAGGAGATTCACTGAGGACACTGGTTAAACTGCACATCTATGGAATGCACTTCGGAAAAGGGGCTTAGGAAACTATATTGCAGAAACACACCACAGGTAATGCTTATGATCACCAAAGCTTGGAATGCATGGCTTTAGGCCATTGGTGATAACTCTATATATTCCAGAGGTAGTTTAACTAAACATCACATTAATTTATATTAAATAATTATTTTGTCAAATATAATTGCCAATTTCAGCTAAATTTTCGCTACCAGGATTTCAAAAATTACAACCATATTTTTGAATCCTAAGTTTCTCTTTTTAATGACATTGGTGTAAACCTCCAATATGGGTTTTACATTTAAACAAGAGGGTTGGTAATGTGGCAAGTTTGGTATTATTTTAGGTCACAGGACAAGGACAGGCTGTTATCAACAGGCTCTATATAATTTCCTGTGTTCCTCAAACATCTCCCAGCAACAGACCTGATATGATTTAAAATTAGCCTGAGCAATTTGACAGGATCACAACACCTGCCTTGCAGCTGTAACTACACATTTCTCTTGTGAAATGTAATATGCCTGGTAGTATGCTAAGCCTGAACATTTATACCTAATAAAGATATAGTAACAAACAATAAGATAGGCTATGAAAATCACTATGAGAACCTTGAAGCAATAAAATAAATCCAAGGTTTATGAAGAAGTATTACAATTTTTTTTATTATTGACCTTATGAATGTATTTAAGTAGTTCTTTATATATTTTTATAAGTCTTCCCATTTGGCTGATGCAATCTAGAAAGCATTAAAAATAAGAGCTGACATTTAATACCTACATAGGCATTTTTGGGTGTGTGAAATTAAACCAAATAAAATGCGGACTACTGGATGTGTGCTTATGTTCCTTCTAGCGCTAAACAAACATGCATTGACTGAATACATGAATAGTAATATAGCCACAGAGAATAGCAATTAGCATTAATGATTAAAATTACCATTATTTACAATACTAAACATGACATTTAAATAGCATCATGAAGTTTTAAAGCTGCAAGAGGTCTAGACTTTTAAAATATGAAATCCATGTGGCAGATTTGCATTATTTACCATTTTTGCCCATTTCTCAAATAGTCCTTATTTTCCCAGTAACCTACTCTCCTGTGTTTTCCCCAACATCTTTCATCACTTATTTTTTGATGGGTTCTTATTTCCCCCATATTCTTTCCCTCTGATCTTTCTTTTTTTTTTAATTTTTATTTTTATTTCAATAGTTTCGGGAATCAGGTGAAGTTTTTTAGTGGTGGTTTCTGAGATTCTGGTGCACCCATCACCTGAGCAGTGAACACTGTACCCAATGTGTAGTCTTTGATCCCTCACCCACCTCACACCCTTCCCCCTCCCAAATCCCCGGAGTCCATTATATCATTCTTATGCCTTGGCATTCTCATAGCTTCGCTCCCACTTATAAGTGAGAACAAATACTTGGTTTTCGATTCCTGAGTTACTTCACTTAGAATAATGGCCTCCAGCTCCAACAAAGTTGCTTCAGAAGACATGATTTCATTCCTTTTTATGGCTGAGGAGTATTCCATGGTGTATATATACCACATTATTTTTATCCACTCGTTGGTTGATGGGCACTTAGGTTGGTTCCATATCTTTGCAATTGTGCTGCTATAAACACGTGTGTGCATTTATCTTTTTCGTCTAATGATTTCTTTTCCATTGCTGGATTGAATGGTAGTTCTACTTTTAGTTTTTTAAGAAATCTCCACACTGTTTTCCATAGTGGTTGTATTACACTAATTTATATTCTCACCAGCAGTGTAAAAGGGTGCCTTTTTAAAAAATAGATGCCAACCAACATCTATTGTTTTTTGATGTTTTAATTATGGCCATTCTTTTTTGTTTTGTTTTGTTTCGCTTTGAGATGGAGTCTCGCCCTGTCGTCAAGGCTGGAGTGCAGTGGCGCGATCTCGGCTCACTGCAAGCTCCGCCTCCCGGGTTCCTGCCATTCTCCTGCTTCAGCCTCCCGAGTAGCTGGGACTACAGGCGCCCGCCACCACGCCCAGCTAATTTTTGTAATTTTAGTAGAGATGGGGTTTCACCATGGTCTCGATCTCCTGACCTCATGATCCGCCCGTCTCGGCCTCCCAAAGTGCTGGGATTACACGCGTGAGCCACCGCGCCCGGCCTAATTATGGCCATTCTTATAGGAGTAAGGCAGTATCTCATTGTGGTTTTAGTTTGCATTTTTCCCTGATGATTCGTGATTTTGAGCATTTTTTCATGTTTGTTAGCTGCTTGTATATCTTTTTTTGAGAACTGTCTATTCATGTCCTTTACCCACTTTTTAATGCAAATTTATCTTTAAAAGACATGTGAATAAAAGAAAAATGCACCATATATATTCACCTATGTAATTACCATTTCTAGTTCTTTTCATGACTTTGTGTAGATTCATCTTTCCACTTGAAATGATTTTCCTTCTGCCTGCAGAACTTCTCTAGCATTTCTTCTAGCTCACATCAACCAGTGATGATTCTCTTTTGTAAGCCTGAAAAAAGTCTTAATTTCACATTTGTTTTTGAAAAGTATTTTGCTGAGTTTAGACTTCTAAGTTTACATTTTTTTCTTCAATCCTTTAAAGATGTTGTTTTACTGACTTTGAAATAAGAGAAACCTGCTATCATCCTTATTTTTCTTCCTCTGTATGTAAGATGCTTTTTTTTTTTTTTTTTTTTTGAGACGGAGTCTCGCTCTGTCGCCCAGGCTGGAGTGCCGTGGCCGGATCTCAGCTCACTGCAAGCTCCGCCTCCCGGGTTTACGCCATTCTCTCGCCTCAGCCTCCCGAGTAGCTGGGACTACAGGCGCCCGCCATCTCGCCCGGCTAATTTTTTGTATATTTTAGTAGAGACGGGGTTTCACCGTGTTAGCCAGGATGGTCTCGATCTCCTGACCTCGTGATCCGCCCGTCTCGGCCTCCCAAAGTGCTGGGATTACAGGCTTGAGCCACCGCGCCCGGCCTTCTCTAGATGCTTTTTAAGATTGTCTCCCTGTTAACGGTTTTGAGCAATTTAATTATGACATGCCTGTGTTTAGTGTCTTCAGATTTCTTTGTTTATAGTTCAAGTTTATTGAACTTCCTGTGCTCGTGGGTATACAATGTTCATCAAATTAGAAATATTTTCATTATTATTTCTTCAAATATTTTGTTGGTTCCTGTCCTTCACAAATTAAATTATACCTCTATTAGATCATTTAAAATTGTTTCACAGCTAACTGATGTTCTATTCATTTTGAAAACTTATTTTCCAAATAGTCCTAGGATATGATTACACTAAAAACCCAGACTTCCCCCACTATACAACATATTCATGTAGCAAAACCGCACTTGTAATCCTAAAATTTATACAAATAAAAATATGTTTCTGTTTTAATTTGGAATAGCTTCTAATGCTCTCTCTTCAAATTCACCATTTTTTCTTCTGTGATGTGAATCTGCTGTTAGTTCCATATAGTATTTTTTCATATCAAATATTGTGGTTTTCATATCTAGAAACTCAACTTGGGTCAATTGATAATGTTGGAATAGAAAAATGACTGCGAATTCTTAAGACTCAAATAAACCATGTAGAAAACCTACACATAATCACTGGTAGGATAAATAAAAGTAAGTTCACGGCAGGAAATATTTGAAACCAGAAATCATTATCATTCAACTCTAGGTATTTTGTAATTCCCTTCATGTTTTCCTAGGGTATTAGAGAAGTAAATTTTTTATGCTGATGGGTTTTTACCTATCCCTTTTAACCACAAAAAGTAAAAATAAAACTTAGAAAAATACTAGGAAAATTTAGCTAACATGTTGCTTGTGGAATTTTTTTTTTTTCGGTATTTGCAAAAGTATCTACAATAAGCAATATGTAACTAGTTAGACAAAAAGCAGAGAAAAAACAAATATGCCATCTACACAAAAGAATGGAGATTGATGAAAAAAATCATGACAAAGCTCCACAGAGCCTAAACTTTGAAGTACTGTTTTTCCCTTTCAAGAATATCTGCCATATCCGAGGCCCTGCTGTGTGAATGAAGGATTTCTGATTAAGGCTAAGCTTCCTTTTAAAGAGTTAATTGATACTTTAATTATCTTAATGATGACAAAGCCTTTAATTATCCTTTAATTATCTGAGTTATTTAAGCCATTCCACTTAAAGAAATATGTGATAACAATCAGATTAGATTTCTAAAATATGTGGTAAGATGGTAAAATGAGGATAATTTTTACATTAAGAAGGAAAAAATTGAATTTTAGAAGGAAAAACATATTCAAATAAATGTTATTTTACAAACATCAAGCCTATCCTCCACACTAGCCCAAATAGCCCAGTACGAATAGTGTAATCAAAGTTATGAAACTAAAATTGCCCTCTAGGTAATAGGACGTTGGAAAATGGGACTGTGCATTTTCTGTGCAAGTGAACATTTTTCTCCTTCTCCAGTCAAGTGATTGACTTCTAGAGCATCTCTGACTTTTTTTTTTTCCATCAATAACTTCAGTTAAATAAATTTTGGCCTGAGGTTGTCTTCTGAAACAACTGAATCTTTGCTGTTTATGACACATTACTGATGATATTCTACATCTTCTTCTCCTTCTTGTGGCAATGCCCCCATACTAAATTAATTGCAACCTTGGAGATGGATAATACGACTAGAATATGACAATTAGAACATCCCACTCACTCGGCATTGTGACTGGCTGAGGGATAAAGATAATCCCTGAGTCAGGCTACCCAGGAACATCAGGACGACTCTAGGTGAGATAATTTCTCTGTCCACTGGACAGGGTGCTCTTATAATATGTATCTAATGTTGTCGTTAGCCACCATGTGAATCCTGGATGTGGGGCTATCCCACTGCCTAGCAGAGTCCACATTTAGATCCTGGTGGTATCCTTTGAACCCTAAGTTGATTTGCACCCAGGGATAGATCCAGCCCTACACCAGTGTTTCTTAAACCTGACTGTGGAAGCATCAGAAGCTGGAGGACTTGTTAATGCACAGGCTGTTGAGCCCCACAGCCAGAGTCTCTGATGCCGTGAGTATGAAACTGAGAATTCACATTTTTAACCAGTCCCCCACTGATGCGTGTGCTGCTGATTCAAGAATCACACTTTGGAAAACACAGTCCTAAGTACTTCAATTAAGTTGTCCAGTAAATTATAATTTTTTTCCTTACACATACTTGGGTTGGGTCTTCTACTTTATACAGACTCCAAATAAAGTATCCTACCTGATACACCTATAAGTATTTGAAAAGCATCTGCCTCCAAAATTAACCTAAATTACTTTACTTTATTTAGTGTCTATATATGGAAAGTATATGAGGAAATTATTACAGCATAACATAAATTTCATGGTATATTTAGGGTGTTTTCCATTTCATACTATGCTACAATTAAATTTCATTCCATCTTGTAATCAAATGTCATAGGTACACAAAAAACTAATACTTAGATTTCTTTTCATTATAAAAGAGAGTAGATTTCTGGTATTTTTCATGAGAAATTGACAAATTTAAATGGAAGCTATTTTTACAAATGAATATAATTAACAAGGCAGATAAATATCATTTTACTTCAGATATAGTAAAACAAAACAAAACAAAACAAAAAAACCTATACTCAGTGTCACAACCAGTGTTTTTCTTTTCAACATGGAATCTATAATTTTATTTCTCACTCATCTTTCCCAACCCTAATGAGAAATGGTTAACCCACATCTAAAGGGTCAAAGTGCCCTAGACAGATACCCATAAACAAAAATACTAATTTAAATAACTAGAAAAATATCCAGATTCAATATTTTAAAGAAAATGTGTCGCACTCAATAGTCAACTTTTTCAAGTCTTCTCGGCTAATACATACTCATTATGTAATAGACTGGTAATCTTTGGGAGTTGATGTATTCTTTGACCCCCGCTTTCTACCTTCACACTGTCATTTCATGAACAACTGCCCCTCATTCCTTGTCTCCCAAATATTGCCTTCTAAATTTCCCCTTTCTGGCCCCACCACATTCCTCTTGACTCTCCCAGGTATGATAAATGTTTGGGGTGATGGAAATGCTAATCACCTTGATTTGATCATTATAATCATTATACATTGTATATGCATATTATCACTTTGCATACCATGAATATGTGCAACATTAATGTCAACTAAAAATTAAATGGGGAAAAATAAAAATATATACAACTCAAAATAAAAAGGAAAGCTTGCATGTTAGCGAGGAGTGTAGAGACAGAACAATGAATGAATTAAAAAAGATTTAACCAAGGATGAGCAAAAGGTATAAGTACTTAGCAACAGAGCATGATGGACATGAGTGTTCCTCCAGATATTCAGGGTTTTAACCTGAAATTCAAATCAAAAAGACACTCAGATATCTCTGGGATGGGGTGGAGGAAGGGTTGCAGAACTTGCAATATTTGAGAGCCAGAACGTCCATAATAGCTTACATTTACCAAATTGCAGCCCTGCCTCCACCTCTTAACCCAGTCTCCAATTCCCGTCAGTTCTATAATACCACAATGTGCCTAGCATCGTTCTTTCCCTTTTCTTCCTATAGCCACCCACAAAATTTTAGAGTATTATTAATTTCACTATTAGCTATTAAAATAGCTAAAGAGCTTTCTCCTTGTTCTCTCCATTTGAAGGCTTTTTATCTTTTTCCCATTTATCCCAAGAGTGATGTCCCAGAAACTCCTTTCTGGAAAAGCCAATTCTCTGCTCACATTGCCTGCCAAGGGCGTTCACAGTGTCTCACAGTGTCATATATATATATATATATATGTATGCGCATGTGTGTGTGTATATATATGTATATGCATGTGTGTCTATATATATGCATGTGTGTATATATACACACACATATATATGAATACACACACACACACATCTATCTTTTGGCACTAAAAGGTTCCCTATGAGCTGCTCCTATGAAAGTTTCTCTCCAACAACATCTTTAAAAGAACCCATTGCCCTAGGCAAGCAAAATGTCCATGATGTCCTACCTAAAAATTTTGCTTGTTTGACTACAATGCAATTCTACTTATACCCACCAGTCAACATCATGCTCATTTTCAAAACAACCCCAACTCCTCACATACAAAGCACTTTTTACTTCTCTAAAATTGCATTATGCTATATCATAAACCTACTACTAAGTTTCTCAAGGACAAAATCATATGATTTTTTACTCTGATTTTTTTATTCTCAATTTTTATGGGTACATGGTAGATGTATATATTTACAGGGTGTGAGCTACTTGGATACAGGCATAGAATGTGTAATAATCACATTAGGGTAAATGGGGTATTTATCTCAAGTATTTATCATTTCTTTGTGTGACAAACATTCCAGCTGTATTCTTTTAGTTATTTTTAAATCTACAATAAATTATTTTTGACTGTAGTCACCCTACATTCATCTAGTGTTTGTGTTATCAAATGGAAAAAATAGCATCATTGTGCTGTCAAATACTAGATCTTATTCACTGTATCTAACTATATTTTTGGACCCTTTACTCATTCCTACTTCCACCCCTCTGCCACTCACTGCCCTTCCCAGTCTCTAGTAGCCATCATTCTACTCTCTATATCCATGAATTCAATTGCATTAATTTTTAGCTCCCACAACTTAGTGAGGACACGCAAAGTCTGTCTTTCTGTGCCTGGCTTACTCACTTAAAATAATGTCCTCCAGTTCGATTCATGTTGTTTCAAATGACAAGTTCTCATTCATACTTTTATGGCTGAATATTACTCCACTGTGTATAGATAACACATTTTCTTTAACTGTTCATTTGTTTATGGCCACTTAGATTGCTTCCGAGTCTTTTGTGATACCGAATAGTGCTGCAATAAACATGGGAGTGCAGATATCTCTTCCATACACTGATTTCTTTTCTTTTGGGTATACATCCAGTAGTGGGATTGCTTGATCATATGGTAGCTCTATTTTTAGTTTTTTGAGGAACTTCCAAATTGTTCTTCACAGTGGCTATGCTAATTTTCATTCCCACCAACATTGTATGAGGGTTCCCTTTTCTCCAACTCTCATACACTGTTGGTGGGAATGTTACTGCCTGCCTTTTGGATAAAAGCCACTTTAACTGGGGTGAGATGATATCTCATTGTAGTTTTGATTTGCATTTCTCTGATGATCAATGATGCTGAGCACCTTTCCATATACCTGTTTGCTATTTGCATGTCTTCAGAAATATCCATTCAGATCTTTGGCCCGTTTTGATGGGATTATTAGATTTTTTTCCTGTTGTGTGAGCTTCTTTTATATTGTGGATATTAATCTCTTGTCAGATGAATAGTTTGCAAATATTTTCTCCTATTCTGTGGGTTGTCTCTTCACTTTGTTGATTGTTGCCTTTGCTGTACAGAAGCTTTTTCACTTGATGTGATCCCATTTGTCCATTTTTGCTTTGGTTGCCTGTGCTTGTGGGGTATTACTCAAGAAATCTTTGCCCAGACCAATGTCCTGGAGAGTTTCCCCAACTGTTTCTTTTAGTAGTTTCCTAGTTTGACGTCTTAGATTTAAGTCTTTAATACATTTTGATTTTTGTTTTTATATATGGTGAGAGATAAGGGTCTAGTTTTATTCTTCTGCATATGGATATCAGTTTTCCCAGAGCCATTTATTGAATAGACTGTGCTTTCCTCAATGCATGTTCTTGGCACCTTTATAAAAAATGAGGTCACTGTAGATGTATGGATTTATTTATGTGTTCTCTGTTCTATTCCATCAGTCTACATGCCTGTTTTTATGCCAGTACTATACTGTTTGGGTCACTATAGCTCTGTGGTATAATTTGAAGTCAGGTAATATGATGCCTCCAGTTTTGTTATTTTTGCTCAAGATGGCTTTGGTTATTCTGGGTATTTTGTAGTTATATAAATTTTAAGATTACTTTTTCTATTCCTGAGAACAATGTCATGGTATTTTGATAGAGACTGTATTTTATCTGTAGATTACTTTGGGTAGTATGGATACTTTAACAATATTGAGTCTTCTCATCCATGAACATGAAATCTCTATTTTTTGAATCCTCTTCAATGTTTACATCAATGTTTATAGTTTTCATTGTAGAGATCTTTCTCTTCTTTGGTTATCTCATTTTATTTGTAGCTGTTATACATGAGGTTACTTTCTTGATTTCTTTTCCAAATTGTTTGCTGTTTGCATATAGAAGTGCTACTGATTTTTATATGTTGATTTTGTATCCTGAAACTTTACTGAATTTATCAATTCTAATAGCTTTTTGGTGGAGTGTGTGGGTTTTTCTAAGCATAAGATCACATCATCTGCAAACAAGGATAATTTGACTTCTTCCTTTCCCATGTGGATGACCATTATTTCTTTTTCTTATCTGATTACTCTGGCTGGGACTTCCAGTACTATGTTGAATAACACTGGTAAAAGTGGGAATCCTTATCATGTTCTTGATCTTCAAGGAAAGTCTTTCAGTTTTTCCCTGTTCAGTAGGATACTAGTCATAGGTCTGTCACATATGGCTTTTATTGTGTTGAAATATGTTCCTTCTATACTCAGTTTTTTGAGGGTTTTTATCATGAAGTAATAGTGACTTATCAAATCCATTTTCAGTATCAACTGAAATGATCATATGGCTTTGTCCTTCATTCTGCGGATATGTTGTATCATGTTGATTGATTTGCATATGCTGAACCATCCTTGCATCCCAGGGATAAATGCCACTTAGTCATGATGAATGATCTTTTTAATGTGTTGTTAAATCTGGTTTGCTAGTATTTTGTTGAGGGTTTTTGCATCAGTGCTCATCAGAGATATTTGCCTATAGTTTTTTTTTTTTTTTTTTTATTATACTTTAAGTTCTAGGGTACATGTGCATAACGTTTATATCATGTATAACTCCCCAATGCAATCCCTCCCTCCTCCCCCCTCCCCATGATAGGCCCCAGTGTGTGATGTTCCCCTTCCCGAGTCCAAGTGATCTCATTGTTCAGTTCCCACCTATGAGTGAGACATGCGGTGTTTGGTTTTCTCTTCTTGTGATAGTTTGCTAAGAATGATGGTTTCCAGCTGCATCCATGTCCCTACAAAGGACGCAAACTCATCCTTTTTGATGGCTGCATAGTATTCCATGGTGTATATGTGCCACATTTTCTTAATCCAGTCTGTCACAGATGGACATTTGGGTTGATTCCAAGTCTTTGCTATTGTGAATAGTGCCGCAATAAACATACGTGTGCATGTGTCTTTGTAGTAGAGTAATTTATAATCCTTTGGGTATATACCCAGTAGTGGGATGGCTGGGTCATATGGTACATCTAGTTCTAGATCCTTGAGGAATCGCCATACTGTTTTCCATAATGGTTGAACTAGTTTACAATCCCACCAACAGTGTAAAAGTGTTCCTATTTCTCCACATCCTCTCCAACATCTATTGTTTCCTGACTTCTTAATGATTGCCATTCTAACTGGTGTGAGATGGTATCTCATTGTGGTTTTGATTTGCATTTCTCTGATGGCGAGTGATGACGAGCATTTTTTCATGTGTCTGTTGGCTGTATGGATGTCTTCTTGTGAGAAATGTCTGTTCATATCCTTTCCCCACTTTTTGATGGGGTTGTTTGTTTTTTTCTTGTATATTTGTTTGAGTTCTTTGTAGATTCTGGATATTAGCCCTTTGTCAGATGAGTAGGTTGCAAAAATTTTCTCCCATTCTGTAGGTTGCCTGTTCACTCTGATGGTAGTTTCTTTTGCTGTGCAAAAGCTCTTTAGTTTAATGAGATCCCATTTGTCAATTTTGGCTTTTGCTGCCGTTGCTTTTGGTGTTTTAGACATGAAGTCCTTGCCCATGCCTATGTCCTGAATGGTACTACCTAGATTTTCTTCTAGGGTTTTTATGGTATTAGGTCTAACATTTAAGTCTCTAATCCATCTTGAATTAATTTTCGTATAAGGGGTAAGGAAAGGATCCAGTTTCAGCTTTCTACTTGTGGCTAGCCAATTTTCCCAGCACCATTTATTAAATAGGGAATCCTTTCCCCATTTCTTGTTTTTCTCAGGTTTGTCAAAGATCAGATGGCTGTAGATGTGTGGTATTATTTCTGAGGACTCTGTTCTGTTCCACTGGTCTATTTCTCTGTTGTGGTACCAGTACCATGCTGTTTTGGTTACTGTAGCCTTGTAGTATAGTTTGAAGTCAGGTAGCGTGACGCCTCCAGCTTTGTCCTTTTGACCTAGGATTGTCTTGGCAATGCGGGCTCTTTTTTGGTTCCATATGAACTTTAAAGCAGTTTTTTCCAATTCTGTGAAGAAAGTCATTGGTAGCTTGATGGGGATGGCATTGAATCTATAAATAACCTTGGGCAGTATGGCCATTTTCACGATATTGATTCTTCCTATCCATGAGCATGGTATGTTCTTCCATTTGTTTGTGTCCTCTTTGATTTCACTGAGCAGTGGTTTGTAGTTCTCCTTGAAGAGGTCCTTTACATCCCTTGTAAGCTGGATTCCTAGGTATTTTATTCTCTTTGAAGCAATTGTGAATGGAAGTTCATTCCTGACTTGGCTCTCTGCTTGTCTGTTACTGGTGTATAAGAATGCTTGTGATTTTTGCACATTAATTTTGTATCCTGAGACTTTGCTGAAGTTGCTTATCAGCTTAAGGAGATTTTGGGCTGAGACGATGGGTTTTTCTAAATATACAATCATGTCATCTGCAAACAGGGACAATTTGACTTCTTCTTTTCCTAACTGGATACCCTTGATTTCTTTCTCTTGCCTGATTGCCCTAGCCAGAACTTCCAACACTATGTTGAATAGGAGTGGTGAGAGAGGGCATCCCTGTCTTGTGCCAGTTTTCAAAGGGAATTTTTCCAGTTTTTGCCCATTCAGTATGATATTAGCTGTGGGTTTGTCGTAAATAGCTCTTATTATTTTGAGGTACGTTCCATCAATACCGAATTTATTGAGCGTTTTTAGCATAAAGGGCTGTTGAATTTTGTCAAAAGCCTTTTCTGCATCTATTGAGATAATCATGTGGTTCTTGTCTTTGGTTCTGTTTATATGCTGGATTATGTTTATTGATTTGCGAATGTTGAACCAGCCTTGCATCCCAGGGATGAAGCCCACTTGATCATGGTGGATAAGCTTTTTGATGTGCTGCTGAATCCGGTTTGCCAGTATTTTATTGAGAATTTTTGCATCGATGTTCATCAGGGATATTGGTCTAAAATTCTCTTTTTTTGTTGTGTCTCTGCCAGGCTTTGGTATCAGGATGATGTTGGCCTCATAAAATGAGTTAGGGAGGATTCCCTCTTTTTCTATTGATTGGAATAGTTTCAGAAGGAATGGTACCAGCTCCTCCTTGTACCTCTGGTAGAATTCAGCTGTGAATCCATCTGGTCCTGGACTTTTTTTCGTGGGTAGGCTATTAATTGTTGCCTCAATTTCAGAGCCTGTTATTGGTCTATTCAGGGATTCAACTTCTTCCTGGTTCAGTCTTGGGAGCGTGTAAGTGTCCAGGAAATTATCCATTTCTTCTAGATTTTCTAGTTGATTTGCGTAGAGGCATTTATAGTATTCTCTGATGGTTGTTTGTATTTCTGTGGGGTCGGTGGTGATATCCCCTTTATCATTTTTTATTGCGTCTATTTGATTCCTCTCTCTTTTCTTCTTTATTAGTCTTGCTAGCGGTCTGTCAATTTTGTTGATCTTTTCAAAAAACCAACTCCTGGATTCATTGATTTTTTGGAGGGTTTTTTGTGACTCTATCTCCTTCAGTTCTGCTCTGATCTTAGTTATTTCTTGCCTTCTGCTAGCTTTTGAATGTGTTTGCTCTTGCCTCTCTAGTTCTTTTAATTGTGATGTTAAAGTGTCAATTTTAGATCTTTCCTGCTTTCTCTTGTGGGCATTTAGTGCTATAAATTTCCCTCTACACACTGCTTTAAATGTGTCCCAGAGATTCTGGTATGTTGTATCTTTGTTCTCATTGGTTTCAAAGAACATCTTTATTTCTGCTTTCATTTCGTTATGTACCCAGTAGTCATTCAGGAGCAGGTTATTCAGTTTCCATGTAGTTGAGCGGTTTTGATTGAGTTTCTTAGTCCTGAGTTCTAGTTTGATTGCACTGTGGTCTGAGAGACAGTTTGTTATAATTTCTGTTCTTGTACATTTGCTGAGGAGTGCTTTACTTCCAATTATGTGGTCAATTTTGGAATAAGTGCGATGTGGTGCTGAGAAGAATGTATATTCTGTTGATTTGGGGTGGAGAGTTCTATAGATGTCTATTAGGTCCGCTTGGTGCAGAGATGAGTTCAATTCCTGGATATCCTTGTTAACTTTCTGTCTCGTTGATCTGTCTAATGTTGACAGTGGAGTGTTGAAATCTCCCATTATTATTGTATGGGAGTCTAAGTCTCTTTGTAGGTCTCTAAGGACTTGCTTTATGAATCTGGGTGCTCCTGTATTGGGTGCATAGATATTTAGGAGAGTTAGCTCTTCCTGTTGAATTGATCCCTTTACCATTATGTAATGGCCTTCTTTGTCTCTTTTGATCTTTGATGGTTTAAAGTCTGTTTTATCAGAGACTAGGATTGCAACTCCTGCTTTTTTTTGTTCTCCATTTGCTTGGTAGATCTTTCTCCATCCCTTTATTTTGAGCCTATGTATGTCTCTGCATGTGAGATGGGTCTCCTGAATACAGCAGACTGATGGGTCTTGACTCTTGATCCAGTTTGCCAGTCTGTGTCTTTTAATTGGAGCATTTAGTCCATTTACATTTAAGGTTAATATTGTTATGTGTGAACTTGATCCTGTCATTATGATATTAACTGGTTATTTTGCTCATTAGTTGATGCAGTTTCTTCCTAGCCTCGATGGTCTTTACATTTTGGCATGTTTTTGCAATGGCTGGTACCGGTTGTTCCTTTCCATGTTTAGGGCTTCCTTCAGGGTCTCTTGTAAGGCAGGCCTGGTGGTGACAAAATCTCTAAGCATTTGCTTATCTGTAAAGGATTTTATTTCTCCTTCACTGATGAAACTTAGTTTGGCTGGATATGAAATTCTGGGTTGAAAATTCTTTTCTTTAAGAACGTTGAATATTGGCCCCCACTCTCTTCTGGCTTGTAGAGTTTCTGCCGAGAGATCTGCTGTTAGTCTGATGGGCTTCCCTTTGTGGGTAACCCGACCTTTCTCTCTGGCTGCCCTTAAGATTTTTTCCTTCATTTCAACTTTGGTGAATCTGGCAATTATGTGTCTTGGAGTTGCTCTTCTGGAGGAGTATCTTTGTGGCGTTCTCTGTATTTCCTGAATTTGAATGTTGGCCTGCCCTACTAGGTTGGGGAAGTTCTCCTGGATGATATCCTGAAGAGTGTTTTCCAAGTTGGTTCCATTTTCCCCCTCACTTTCAGGCACCCCAATCAGACGTAGATTTGGTCTTTTTACATAATCCCATACTTCTTGCAGGCTTTGTTCATTTCTTTTTCTTCTTTTTTCTTTTGGTTTCTCTTCTCGCTTCATTTCATTCATTTGATCCTCAATCGCTGATACTCTTTCTTCCAGTTGATCGAGTCGGTTACTGAAGCTTGTGCATTTGTCACGTATTTCTCGTGTCATGGTTTTCATCTCTGTCATTTCGTTTATGATCTTCTCTGCATTAATTAGTCTAGCTGTCAATTCTTCCACTTTTTTTCAAGATTTTTAGTTTCTTTGCGCTGGGTACGTAATTCCTCCTTTAGCTCTGAGAAGTTTGATGGACTGAAGCCTTCTTCTCTCATCTCGTCAAAGTCATTCTCTGACCAGCTTTGATCCGTTGCTGGCGATGGGCTGCGCTCCTTTGCAGGGGGAGATGCGCTCTTATTTTTTGAATTTCCAGCTTTTCTGCCCTGCTTTTTCCCCATCTTTGTGGTTTTATCTGTCTCTGGTCTTTGATGATGGTGACGTACTGATGGGGTTTTGGTATAGGTGTCCTTCCTGTTTGATAGTTTTCCGTCTGACAGTCAGAAGGACTGTCTGTTGGTCTGTTGGAGATTGCTTGAGGTCCACTCCAGACCCTGTTTGCCTGGGTATCAGCAGCAGAGGTTGCCAAAGATAGAATATTGCTGAGCAGCGAGTGTACCTGTCTGATTCTTCCTTTGGAAGTTTCCTCTCAGGGGTGACTCCACCCTGTGAGGTGTGGGGTGTCAGACTGCCCCTAGTGGGGGATGTCTCCCAGCTAGGCTACTCAGGGGTCAGGGACCCACCTGAGCAGGCAGTCTGTCCGTTCTCGGATCTCAACCTCCGCGTTGGGAGATCCACGGCTCTCCCCAAAGCTGTCAGACAGAGTCGTTCGCCTCTGCACCGCCCCCGCTGCTTTCCCTATTGGACCTCAGCTGTGGGCTGTCCCCAGAGGTGGAGACTACAGAGACAGGCAGGTTTCCTTGAGCTGCTGTGAGCTCCACCCAGTTCGAGCTTCCCAGTGGCTTTGTTTACCTACTTAAGCCTCAGCAATGGCGGGCGCCCCTCCCCCAGCCTGGCTGCTGCCTTGCGGATAGATCGCCGCAGACGGCTGTGTTAGCAGTGAGGGAGGCTCCGTGGGCGTGGGACCCTCCCGGCCAGGTGTGGGATATATTCTCCTGGTGTGCCTGTTTCCTTAAAGCGCAGTATTGGGGTGGGAGTTACGCGATTTTCCAGGTGTTATGTGTCTCAGTTCCCCTGGCTAGGAAAACGGATTTCCTTCCCCCTTGCGCTTCCAGGTGAGGCGATGCCTCGCCCTGCTTCAGCTCACGCTGGTCAGGCTGCAGCAGCTGACCAGCACCGATTGTCCGGCACTCCCTAGAGAGATGACCCCAGTACCTCAGTTGAAAATGCAGAAATCACCAGTCTTCTGTGTTACTCGCGCTGGGAGTTGGAGACTGGAGCTGTTCCTATTCGGCCATCTTGCTCCGCCTTGCCTATAGTTTTCTTACTTTGATGTGTTTTTGTCTGGTTTTGGTATCAGGGTAATATTAGCCTTACAGAATTAGTTTGGAAGTATTCCCTCCTCCTCCATTTTTTGAAATAGTTAAAGTAGGATTAGCATTAGTTCTTTAAATGTTTTGTAAAATTGAGCAGTGAAGCCATTGAGTCCTGGGCTTTACTAGGCCTGGGAACTTTTCATTAATGTATAATAAAATATGGTTTCAATTTTATAACTTGTTATTAGACTCTTTGGATTTTGAATTTCTTCTTGGTTCAATCTTGATAGGTTGTATGTGTCTAGGAATTTATGCATTTCTTCCAGGTTTTCTACTTTATTGGCATATAGTTGTTCATAGTAGTCTCAAATGATCCTTTGAATTTCTGTAATATCAGCTCTAATGTCTCCTTTTTCATCTCTGATTTTATTTATTTGGCTCTTCTTTTTTAGTCTGGCTAAAGGTTTGTCAGTTTTGTTTATCTTTTCAAAACACCAACTTTCCATTTGGTTGATCTTTTGTATTTTTTTAATTTGATCTCATTTATTTTGACTATGATCTTCACTATTTATTTTCTTCCAATAATCTGGGGTTTGATTTGCTCTTGCTTTTCTAATTCTTATTTTTAAGTCTGAATTTTATTTGCTTTGAATCAATCATAATGTGGAAAATACAAACTGTTTAAGCAGCTAGAACATAGTATTTTTTTGGATCTTCATTTTGGATTTGAACTTCACATAGGCCTATTAATTTTTTTTTGTATTTACCATTTATTAATTGGAAGTGGGTCATCATAAAGGTCTTCATCCCCATCAGAAGAGGAGAGGTTGGTCTTGCTGTCTCAAGGGTGGGAGAGGAGACAGAAGAGGCAGGCACACTTGGTATAACTTTATAGAAATATATCATAATTTCAGTCATTTTTCTTTTTTTAGAAATGTTTGCATTTGGTACCAATTCTTCTTCCATCATTTGCTTTAGTGTCAGTGCCTAGAACATAGAAGGGTCCATGTCATAAAAGAAGTCAAAAGCAGTCGTGAGTAATCGGAATCCTTCTGCCAGACTGTCTAATGCCACTTTGTTTCCTAGCACTGCTGCTTCTGTGTTGTCTTTCTCATGATCTGGCACTGGTTTGGAAGCACTTGTCTCCATCAAGTTGTCTTCTGTTAATTCTTCTGGTTTGATGTGCATAAGCACTAGAATTTCTCCAAGATCCAATTCCGGAAACACTTCCTCGCCGACTTTTTTGGTCAAATTTACAATCTCTTTCTTGATTTCCTTGATTGGCTCTTTCATAAATCCTGTGGCATCATGTACATCTGGACACACTTTTCTCAAGCATTGTTTGGGACATGATGGCTTTCATGGCCTTTTCTTGAAAAATGATGGCATTGTCAGTGGTGTAATCCTTTTAGACTTTTGCGACGTTGTCTCTATTGGGGTTCTCTGCCATAGCATTGACAGTCTTTTTTCATAGCGTTTTTTCATACTTTCATTCATAAGTAATGAGCTTTAAAGGTCCTCGTGACCCACTGATCTGGAGGCTGAATTAGAGATGTTGTGTTTGGGGGTAAGTAGACCATTTCAGTGCCTTTGATGTTGAGCTTATGGGATTCTGGGTGACCAGGGGCATTTTCCATTATCAAAAGAATTTTAAAAGACAGTCTCTTACTGGCAAGGTATTTCCTGACTTCAGAAACAGAGCATTGATGGAACCAATTCAGAAAATTGGTTCTCGTTCAGACCTTCTTGTTGTACAATAAAAAGACTGGCAGTGGGGTTTATATTTTCCCTTCAAGTCTCAGGGGCTAGCAACTTTATAGATAAGGGCAATCTTGATCATAAACCTGACTCCATTTGCACAAGACAGTACAGTTAGCCTATCTCTTCCTGCCTTAAATCCTGATACTTGCTAGCTCTTCCTTACTAATAAATTTATTCTGTGGCATTCTCCCACCCCCCTCAGATTAAGGCACTTTCATCTGCATTAAAAACCTGTTCAGATATTCTTTCTCCTCAATGATTTTCTTAATGACTCTGGTAACTCATCTGCTGCATTTTGGTCAGTAACATCTGCTTCTCCTGTTATTTTGACATATTTAACGCCAAACTTCTTTCCAAAATTATCAAACCATCCTTTGCTGGCATTAAATTCTCCAGTTTTGAATCCTTCACCTTCCATTTGCTTTAAATCGTCATGTAATGACTTCACTTTTTTCTCAAATCTCACTGGAATCTATAGGCGTGCTTTTCTTTTTTTTTTTAATTATACTTTAAGTTCTAGGGTACATGTGCACAACATGAAGGTTTGTTACATGCGTATACATGTGCCATGTTGGTGTGCTGCACTCAGTAACTTGTCATTTACATTAGGTACATCTCCTAATGCTATCCCTCCCCCCTCCCCCCTCCCCACAATAGGCCCCAGTGTGTGATGTTCCCCTTCCTGTGTCCAGGTGATCTCACTGTTCAATTCCCACCTATGAGTGAGAACATGCAGTGTTTGGTTTTCTGTTCTTGCGATAGTTTGCTGAGAATGATGGTTTCCAGCTCCATCCATGTCCCTACAAAGGACAAGAACTCATCCTTTTTTATGGCTGCATAGTATTCCATGGTGTATATGTGCCACATTTTCTTTTTTTTTTTTTTTTTTTTTTTTTGAGGCAGAGTCTCGCTCTGTCTCCCAGACTGGAGTGCAGTGGCGCAATCTCGGCTCACTGCAAGCTCCGCCTCCCGGGTTCACGCCATTCTCCTGCCTCAGCCTCCCGAGTAGCTGGGACTACAGGCGCCTGCCACCTCGCCCGGCTAGTTTTTTGTATTTTTAGTAGAGACAGGGTTTCACCATGTTAGCCAGGATGGTCTCGATCTCCTGACCTCGTGATCCGCCCGTCTCGGCCTCCCAAAGTGCTGGGATTACAGGCTTGAGCCACCGCGCCCGGCCATGTGCCACATTTTCTTAATCCAGTTTGTCACTGATGGACATTTGGGTTGATTCCAAGTCTTTGCTATAGTGAATAGTGCTGCAATAAACATATGGGTGCATGTGTCTTTATAGGAGCATGATTTATAATCCTTTGGGTATATACCCAGTAATGAGATGGCTGGGTCAAATGATATTTCTAGTTCTAGATCCTTGAGGAATCGCCACACTGTTTTCCACAATGGTTGAACTAGTTTACAGTCCCACCAACAGTTTAAAACTGTTCCTATTTCTCCACATCCTCTCCAGCACCTGGTTGTTTCCTGACTTTTTAATGATTGCCATTCTAACTGGGGTGAGATGGTATCTCATTGTGATTTTTGATTTGCACTTCTCTGATGGTGAGTGATGAAGAGCATTTTTTCATGTATCTGTTGGCTGTATGAATGTCTCCTTTTGAGAAGTGTCTGTTCATATCCTTTGCCCACTTTTTGGTGGGGTTGTATTTTTTCTTGTAAATTTGTCTGAGTTCTTTGTAGGTTCTGGATATTAGCCCTTTGTCAGATGAGTAGATTGCAAAAATTTTCTCCCATTCTGTGGGTTGCCTGTTCACTCTGATGGTAGTTTCTTGCTGTGCAGAAGCTCTTTAGTTTAATTAGATCCCATTTGTCAATTTTGGCTTTTATTGCCATTGCTTTTGGTGTTTTAGACATGAAGTCCTTGCCCATTCCTATGTCCTGAATGGTATTACCTAGGTTTTCTTCTAGGGTTTTTATGGTTTTAGGTCTAACATTTAAGTCTCTAATCCATCTTGAATTAATTTTTCATATATGGAGTAAGGAAAGGATCCAGTTTCAGCTTTCTACTTATGGCTAGCCAATTTTCCCAGCACCATTTATTAAATAGGGAATCCTTTCCCCATTTCTTGTTTTTGTCAGGTTTGTCAAAGATCAGATGACTATAGATGTGTGGTATTATTTCTGAGGGCTCTGTTCTGTTCCATTGGTCTATATATCTGTTTTGGTACCAGTACCATGCTGTTTTAGTTACTGTAGCCTTGTAGTATAGTTTGAAGTCAGGTAGCATGATGCCTCCAGCTTTGTTCTTTTGGCTTAGGCTTGTCTTTTCTAATTCTGTAAGATGCACCACTGGGTTGTTTATTTGAAGCTTTTGTACTTTTTTGATGTACGTCCTTATTGCTATAAACTTTCCTCTTGGTATTGCTTTCATTGTATTCCATAGGTTTTGGTATGTAGTCTTTCCATTTGTTTCAAGAAATTTTTTAATTAGTTTCTTAATTACTTCATTGACCTACTGGTCATTCAGGAGCATATTGTTTAATTTCTGTGTGTTGGTATAGTTTCCAAAGTTCCTCTTGTTATTGATTTCTAGTTTTATTTCATTGTGGTCTGAAAAGATATGTGATATAATTTCAATATTTTTGAATTCATTAATACTTGTTTTGTGGCCTAACAAATAATGTACCCTTGAGAATGATCCATGTGCAGAGAAGTATGTTGATGTTCTGTAAATATCTATCAGGTTCAATTGGTCTGTAGTGCAGATTATGTCTGATGTTTCTTTGTTGATTTTCTGTCTAGATGATCTGTCCAGTGCTGAAAGTGGGGTGTTAAAGTCTTCAGCTGTTATTGTATTGGGTTATATCTCTCACTTTAGCTCTAATAATATTTGCTTTACATGTCTAGGTGCTCTAGTTTTGGGTGTGTATATATTTACACTTGCTATACCTTTTTGCTGAGTTGACTCCTTTATCATTATATAATAACCTTCTTTGTCTCTTTTTATAGTTTTTGTCTTGAAATCTATATTTTCTGACATAAGTATAGCTACTCCTGTTCTTCTTTGGTTTCCATTTGTATGGAATATGATTTTTCATCCCTTTATTTTCAGTCTATTTGTGTCTTTACAGATGAAGTGTGTTTCTTGTAGGCAACTGTTCATTGGGTCTCATTTGTTTCATTTAGTTTTTGAATCCAGTAAGTCACTCCACGTCTTTTGATCAGAGAGTTTAGTCCATTCATATTCAATATTATTATTAATAAGTAAAGACTTAATCCTGCCATTTTGTTGCTTGTTTTCTGGTTGTTTTGTCATCTTTCCTTCTTTCTTGCTTTCCTTCCTGTCTTCCTTTTTGTGAAGATTATTTTCTCTGATGGTATGTTTTAATTTCATTTTAAAACTTTTTATCTGTCAATTTTGGGAATTGAGGTTACTATAAAACTTGCAAATAATATAATTTTTTTTTTTTTTTTGAGACAGAGTCTTTCTCTGTTGCCCAGGCTGGAGTGCAGTGACATGATCTTGGCTCACTGCAAGCTCTGCCTCCCAGGTTCATGCCATTCTCCTGCCTCAGCCTCCTGAGTAGCTGCGACTACAGGTGCCCGCCACCACGCCTGGCTAATTTTTTCTATTTGTTGGTAGATCCTGAGTTTCACTGTGTTAACCAGGATGGTCTCAATCTCCTGACCTCGTGATCCGCCTGCTGTGGACTCCCAAAGTGCTGGGATTACAGGCATGAGCCACCGCACCTGGCCAATTCATTCTTTCAAACTGATGACAACACTGATTGCAAAAAATGAACTAACAAGCCAAGAGAAAACTAATGTAAATGACAAGTGAATGCGGACAGCACACCAACATGGCACATGTATACGTATGTAACAAACCTGCACACTGTGCACATGTACCCTAGAACATAAAGTATAATTTTAAAAAGAGAGAAAACAAATAAAAACTCTACACTTTAACTTCACCCACCCACTTTTTAACTTTTTATTGTTTCTATTTATGTTATTATATTATGTCTTAAAAAGTTATTGGTGTTATTATTCTTGATACGTTCATCTTTTAGTCTTTCTACTCAAGATATAAATATTTTACAAACCACAATTACAGTGCTATAATATTCTGTATTTGTCTGTTTGCTTACTATTACCAGTGAGTTTTGTACCTTCAGATAACTTCTTATTGTTTGTTAACATCCTTTTCTTTTAGATGGAAAAACTAGCATTTCCTGTAGGACGCATCTAGTATTGACGAAATCGTAAGCTTTTGTTTATCTGGGAAAGTTTTTGTTGCTTCTTCATGTCTGAAGGATATTTTCACCGAATATACCATTGTAGGGTAAAATTTGTTTTTGTCCCCCTTCCTTCTCCCTCCCATCGGCATTTTAAATATGTTGCACCAGTCTCTTTTGGCCTGTAAGGTTTCCACTGAGACGTCTGCTGCCAATGTATTGGAGTTCCTTTGAATGTTACTTGTTTCTTTTCTCATGCTAATTTAAGAATCTTTTCTTTACCCTGGACCTTTGGGAATTTGACTATTAAATTCCTTGAGGTAGTTGGGAATTTGACCATTAAATTCCTTGAGGTAGTCTTATTTGGGTTAAATCTATTTGGTGTTCTATAACCTTCTTATACTTGAGTATTGATATATTTCTCTAGGTTTGGAAAGTTCTCTGTTATCCCTTTGAATAAATTTTCTATGCTGATCTCTCTCTCCCCTTTTCCTTAAGGCCAATAGCTCTTAGATTTGTCCTTTTAAGGCTCTTTTCTGGGTCTTATAAGCATGCATTTTTTTATTCTATTTTTTTTTTTGTCTCTTCTAACTATTCAAATCGCCTGTCTTCAAACTCACTAATTCTTTCTTCTGTTTGATCAGTTCTGTGGTTGATAATACTGATGCATTCTTCAGTAAGTCAACTGAATTTTTCAGCTCCAGAATTTCTGCTTAAATTTTTTTTATTATTATTTCAATCTCTGCTAAATTTATCTGATAGGATTCCGAATTCCTTCTCTGTGTTATCTTGAATTTCACTGATCTTCCCCAAAACAGCTATTTCAAATTATCTTTGATAGGTCACATAACTCTGTCACTCCAGGATTCGTCCCTAGTGTCTTATTTAGTTTGTTTGGTGAGGTCATGTTTTCCTGGATGGCCTTGATGCTTGTGGATGTTCATTGTGTCTGAGCATTAAAGAGTTAGGTATTTATTGTTGTCTTCACTGTCTAGGCTTATTTGTACCTATCTTTCTTAGAAGGGATTTCCAAATATTCAAAGGGAATTGAGTGTTTTTATCTAAATCTTTGGTCACTGCAGCTGTGTCTGCATTAGGGGGCACCCCAAGCCCAGTAATGCTGTGATTCTTACAGACTTGTAGAGGTATCCCCTTGGTGGTCCTGGGTAAGATCCAGGAGAATTCCTTGTATTATCAGGCAGACTGTTGTTCTCTTCCCTTACTTTCCTCCAAAAAAATGTAGTCTCTCTTTTCATGCTGATCTGCCTGGAATGGGGGGAGGGGTAACACAAACACCCCTGTAGCAACCACTTCTGGGACTGCTCTGGGTCAACCCCAAAGACAGCACGGTACTAGGTCTCATCCAAGGCTCACAGCAACCACACTGCCTAGCTACTGCCAATTTTATTCAAAGCCCACTTCAGTCAGCAGGTTGCAAACTGAGCCAGGATTGTGTTCCTCCCTTTAGGGCAGCAAGTTACCCCCTGGCTCTGGGCTGGTCCAGAATTGCTGTCCATGAGCCAGGGCATGGAGTCAGGAAACTTAAGAATCTACTTAGTGCTCTTTCTGCTATGATTTGAGTTGGCACCCAAACTGCAAAACAAAGTTCTTCCCACCCTTCCCTCTCCTTTCCTCAGTCAGAAAGATGTCTATCCATGGCCATGACCACCCCAGGCCTGGTACCAATGTTCACTCAAGGCTTTGCTTGTGGTGAATGCTACCAGGCCTTGGTTTCTCCCTGCAGAGCAGTGGGCTTCCCTCAGGCCCAGTGTGGATCCAGAAATGCCATCCAGGAGTCAAGGCCTAGAACTGTAGAACTGGGGACCCCAGGGATTCACTTGATCCTCTATCCCACTGGGCCAAGCTATAAGACAAAATTCCCTTTACTATTCCTTCTCCTTTCTTCAAGCAAAAGAAATCTCTCCCCATGGCCACCACCCCTTGAAATATGTTGGATCACACCTGAATCTAGCATGACCCTGGGTCTCACCCAAGGCCCACAGCAAATACTGCCTGGGTACCACTGATATTTATTCAAAGCCCAGGGACTCTTTAGTCAGCAGGTGATGAATTCTGCCAACACTGGGTCCTTCCCTTCAAGGTAGTGGGTTTCCCTCTGGCACAAGGAACTAGGGCCTGGAATGGGGGCTCTGGTACACTATTTTATTGTGGCTAAGCTGGTATCCAAGTTGCAAGACAAATTCCTCTTTACCCTCTCCTCCTGGAGCTATGAGTTGCAGCTGCCTAGGGTCAAAAGAGGGGTGATGCACACACTCCCTTGGCTGCCCTGGCTGGTGTCTTATGAGGTCACATGCATCCCACATCCACTGGCTCCAAGCCCAGTACAGAGCAGTACTTGCCCAGAAATCATAGTTCTTATGGTCTAGACTGTCTTTCAAGTTTATTTAAGACACCAGAGTATTTTAGTCCACAGTGGTGGTGCTAGCCAGCACTCAGGCTCCAACTGCTGGAATGGATGATTCCTCTCTGGCTGGGGCTGATCAAAATGCTCTGTCTGTGGGCATTGGCTGAATCCTGCCCCTTGTTGTACAGGGCAAAACTGAGTTCCAATCCGAAGTTCCACAATCACTGTTCCCTCTCCTTCAAGCACAGAGATGGTCTCTCCATGCAACATGGCTGCCGCCAGTAGATGGGGGAGGCATGGTGTGGTGATTCAAGACTGCCTTTCCTACCGCTTCAGTGCCTGTTTCTTTGATATGGTATTGAAACCAGGCACTGTGATCACTCATCTGGTTTTTGGTTCTCCTAAAGGTGCTTTCCTGCATGGATAATTGTTCAATTTGGTGCTCCTATAGGGTGGATGATCACTGGAGGGTTCTATTTGGCTATCTTGTTCCACTTCCCGCTCAAGAATCATATTTAAATCTTTATAACCTCTGCAGCTACAAATACAGCATCTTATAAATAGTAGTTGCTTAGTAAATAACTGTTGATTGAACAAACAACATAATTACACACACAACATAAATATATACAACTCTTATTTTATATCAATATATAAATCCTTGGCTCTATATATGAGAAAGCAGTCCATTTTTAGAGTTTTCATTCTTAAAGATTGTGTCTATTTCATATGGATAAATATGTTTGTCAAATATATTTATACAAATATGGACATCAAATCAAAACATATCTTAAATTTCAAAATTGATGAAACTTTATGGAAATATGAGTTCCTAGAGGACTTAAAGTTCCTCATTAAAAATATGAAACAATCCTCTGCATTAAGTGAATGGACTTCACAATAGCGTTGTCAGTTAATTTACAATAGTTGACTGGCCACCCAATGTCTGTGTGACAGCTAACACCATTTAAAACCATTTACGTTTTCCTTTCTTCTCAAGTAAATTGAGTTAATATGGTTTTAAAAACCCCAAAACAGAAATTTGAATAATAATAAATATGTTGACTGCTTCCAACACTCTTGAAGTTCTCAAGAAACTCTAAAAGTAGCTTATTCAAAGATCTAAGCATATTATCCTACATAAAATATTATTTTAAGGTAGAAAAAGCATGAAAGTTAAAGTAATGTAACAAAAAGTAGGTAAGTGACTTACTGAATGTGCATATGAAAACAGACAGCTACTGAATCTGTCTCATGATTTGTACCAGTAGCTTGGTTGTAATCTTTGCTGTGCTTTGTGGGATTTGTAACATTCGTTTTTACTAAGAGCATTTGGAAGGTGCCATAAAGTGGCATATTGGATATATTTCAGTGCAGTGTTCTTTAACTCATAAGACATTAAGTCTACATTTAGGAAATTAAGGATTTTTGTGAAGGGACATGAAAATTTTTAAACAAGTAAAAATATATCCAGAAGTTAATACATAAGAGAGTTCATATCAATCTCATAAAAATGAATTCCCTAAACATAGACCTAGTGTCTTATGATGTCAGTGTAATTTTACTATGTAATTATTAATATGGTTATAGTTAAAATAAAAATAAAACATATTTATTTCCAAATTAAATTTAAATGTCAGATATTTATGATCATGTCAATAAACTAATTTCACTGAATATCTGAATATCCTTTCTAAATCCTACTGATGGTATTACTGCTCTGAGCTCCTCACTCACTCCCACCATGCCACCATGCAGAACAGAGATATCTGGCTTGGGCCTGGGGCTCCTTTTGCCCAGTGATATTTGGATATAAACTGCAGGTTATTGGTTCAGAGTCAAAGCTTTAAGAGATCTCCAGTATTTCCTCTCCCTTTCCAGTGCTCCTGTGATCCACAATACCGAAAACATAGCTCGGGTAGCATAAAAATAACATGCAGCAGAATGCAGCCAGCCCTCAGGCTGAAGTCCAGGCTTGCCTGGCTGAGTTGTAGCTCCTTTGCACACCCAAGAGTGAGACATATATATATAGGTGCAATGTATATATACACACACACACACACATATTTGTGTTGTCTTTTTGTAAGCCACTAAATGTTGTGGGGGTCTGTAATGAAAAATTCTTGAAGCAATAACATCAAAGACCTAAGAGAAAACCTTACAGAAAATCAGATACTATTCCTGCCCTTGAGGAGTATATAATTTAATCATAGTGACACGGGAATGGCCTGATAATACTGATAACAAAAAAAGAAGCTGTTGCTGAGGATTTACTACCTGCAAGGGAGTTTTCTCAATAATAACACTGAGATGAGGAAACAGAGGCACAAGCAAATCAACTAACTCGCCAATATCAACAGTTCATAATAGGCAGAGCCAGTTTTGGAACCCGTATAGTCTCTCTCCTTCAATCTCCTCAGTATTCTGCCTCTCACACTTTCACATATGAAAATGACATTTAATGATGGTAGATTAATACTGCATGTGATAATTCAAAATTCAGAAAAGAGATTTAACACTTCTTGGGGGCATTCGTTAGCCGGTGTCACTGTGCTAAACGGTGTAATAACAAAGTGACTGACGGCACAGTTTTTATGTCAGACAACATGTGATCTTAAACATTTTATTTAATCTTTTTGAGGTTCATGCTTTTACCTTTAGAATGGTAAGATGATTTATCCTGCTATTTGTTTATTGGAAGAATTTAACACCACACAAGAAGTATATAGTAATTCTAAATAAATGTTAGCTGTATTATCATTACCTTATTTCAAATTCATAATAAGCATATAGGATGATTCTAACTAAATAGATTTTTAAGGGCACCCCATAGAATGTTGTCCTATTAGAAAAGGAATTATTTTTTCAGACTATTGCTATTCTCCTCTAAACACCCCTCCCACCGCTCCCACACACACCTCATTCGTTAGTTGTTCTTCAAAGTCATGGCTCTCTTGCTAGGTTGCCCAGTTGACTTTCATATAAAGGGCAGCAGAGGCTATCATGGTCTTTGATAACTACATACCCAGAGGGTAAATGTTGAGATGCACACAAATATCATTATTTCATTGTGCTTTAACAGACCGTGTGCCTATAGTTGGGGAATTAAAGACAAACGCCAAGTCTGCTTTATAAAATAGTAATGCCTAGGCAGGAGAATCACTTGAACCCAGGAGGTGGAGGTTGCAGTGAGCCGAGATCGCGACACTGCACTCCTGCCTGGGTGACAGAGCGAGACTCCATCTCAAAAAAAAAAAAGAAATAAAATAGTAATGTCTATATTATAATACTTTTCAAGCACTGGACATGCATTAAATAATTATTCATGGATATGAAAGTTCTTAAATCCTGAAGGACAGCAGAGCTTCCAAGGTTAGCTAAGGTTAACAGAATATTTTGTTTTAGCAGTCAACTGTAAGAAAATTATTTCCACCCTTTTATCAAATCTGCAGTCACTGGATTCAGCTCCTGTTGCCTTCTGATGGCTGAAATCTCACAGCTAATGAAGCTAGGTCTGATCATAAGATTTCCCTGTTCTTCTCTAGACATCCTTTTGGAGATGTTTAATAAGTGCCTTTTGAATTTAACTGAACTGAGGCTCAGAGAAGTTACATGATTTGTGCAACATCACACAGGCAGCAACAACAGCGGAGAAAGATCACATGGCTTTGTTTTTTAATTTCAATTCCCAAGCATTTTCCAGAGCATTCTGCCTCTGCATTTTCACCCTACCCAAACCTTCGTGCTTAGTTTTCCTAAGGAAAAGATTGTTAAATTCAGTAAAGACTACTATCTTTTAATAAAAGATCAGTGCATTGCCACTCATAGGTCTTAAAATTCAACATCTGTTTTGTTTTTATGTGTGTGTGTGTGTGTGTGTGTGTTTGTTTCTTGTTTTTCGTCTTTTTAGATGGATAGATGGAGTTTCACTCTTGTCGCCCAGGCTGGAGTACAATGGCATGATCTCAGCTCACTGCAACCTCCACCTCCCTGGTTCAAGCAATTATCCTGCCTCAGCCTCCTGAGTAGCTGGGGTTACAGGCACCCACCACCACGCCCAGCTAATTTTTCTATTTTCAGTAGAGACGGGGTTTCACCATATTGGCCGGGCTGGTCTCAAACTCGTGACCTCAGGTGATCCACCTGCCTCGGCCTCCCAAAGTACTGGGATTACAGGCATAAGCCACAGCGCCCAGCAACAACTGGTGTATTAACAGGGATATCTGAAATATTGAACGATCACAATATCCAGAATCCCAGGTAGGCAGGATGTCCCCATAAGCCTTCATATTATGACCCATGGTCCACACGTTCATTTCCAAGGTGCAAAGTGAACCTACGTGATGATCCAATCAAAACTGTTCAGTTTTCTATAAATGCCTTTCTTCTCTCTCTTTGCTCACATTGATTTGATCTCAAAAAAGCTATACATATATTAAAATCTGCATGTCTTTAAATTTTTTGAGCTCACTTTATAAAAATTAATTTTATAAGAGCAAAAGAGAATCTCTGATGTGACCTGTTCGTAATAGCCAAAATATGTAATACACAAAATAATATAAGGTAATGCCCAAGGAAATAACAAATATGTAGAGTCAACTCTCCTACCTTCCTTTTCTTTCACTTTTATAGACAAGAAAAATTAGGTTATGGAGGAGTTCCTTCAAAGGCTCACTCAGGAGGATCCTTCTTATTTGGATATGGTTGATGTTAAATGCAATCTCTTTAAAAATTTCAACTACAGCTGAGAAAATACTCATTATCAGTACAAGTAATTTTGCCCTAGTGATTTTGGTTATCTCAATTTATTTAACATTAAATGCATAAGGGGTTCTTTTGCCCAGTACTTTCTTAAGATTTGAGCTTTTACATGCACTCTCGAAGACAAAAGTAGGAACCAAAATCTACTTTTTCCAAGAAAAAAACTCAAGAGAAGTTATATTTTTAAATGTAAATAAAGTTTCTGAAAGTTATGTTTTCATTTTAGTACTCCAAAATTCATGAAGAAATTATCCCCACATATACGGTTTTAGGATAACTTTATCATAGTGCTGAAGAAAACCCTTCTATTGATTTGGGGTGGGAGGAATTTCTCCTCAGCCTTACTTAGCACAATAGTTGGAGAGTAATTGTTTTGACTATCTCTTAAAAGTTATTTAAAAAATTGAATGAGGGCCGGATGCGGTGGCTCACGCCTGTAACCCCAGCACTTTGGGAGGCCGAGGCGGGTGGATCACGAGGTCAGGAGATCGAGACCATGCTGGTTAACACGGTGAAACCCCATCTCTACTAAAAATGCAGAAAATTAGCCGGGCGTGGCGGTGGGCACCTGTAGTCCCAGCTACTTGGGAGGCTGAGGCAGGAGAATGGTGGGAACCCAGGAGGCGAAGCTTGCAGTGAGCCGAGATCGGGCCACTGCACTCCAACCTGGGTGACAGAGTGAGATTCCATCTCAAAAAAAAAAAAAAAAAAAAAAATTGAATGAATTCATATGTATGAAAATATTTTCCAGGATAGTATACTCAAATATAGGTAGATACTACTCTTATTCATTTGTATTACTAAGGTAGCGTTAATTTCAAGGCTTAAAATTATCCAAACAGGCAACTGAAAGTAGTCTCTCCAGTACACAGTTAACAAATCAAATATTTTCTTTCTTGAAACAAATGAATTATTTCCATGTCAAGACAGCTCTTAGAGCTTATATAACTAATGGTGTTGCCCAGAAAAGAAAAGAAAATAGTCTATAACTTGTCTTCTGTATTTTGGAGAGGAAACCGCTTAAATGGCCAAGTCACTTTGTTTATAAAAATAACTAGTTTTTGTCTAACTATTTTGCACAGCAGAAAATGATAGCTTTGAAGGAGCAGTAATGAACAATTAGGAAATACATTTACCACATTTTCATTTTCTGATTTTGGCTCCTTACTCTACCCCATTGACTAAGTCGTGAATTTACAGTTCATACCTTGCCATAGGAGAAGTTTTTAAGCAATGCCAAAACTCATTGACCTCTTTAAAAAAAAAAATTAGCCTACCTTTCCCTAGGAAGTTTCCAGATAAAATAACAGAACAGGAAGCTAGAGTGGGTAGGTATTCACTTTGAATAATTCGGTGTTTGAACTAGTGAGTATGTACAAACAATTACAATGATAGGGCTCTTGGCACAGGGACTGACTTTATCGTATACCCTAAGAGTGGGGTTGTACAAGGTCAAGTCGGTAAGCACTTTTATAAAAGTCTTATTTTTCTTTTCTCTTTATAAAGCCCTCATTCTTCTACCCACCCTTAAGTAAGATGATTTAAAGTAGATGGAAGAATGACTTCTATTACAAAATATAGTTTCTTATTTGCCAGGAAATGTGATTCTTGGAAAGACAAAGCACTCCTTTTCCAAAGAAAATGAGATTTGCAACCTCCATGCAGCTCTCTATCTTTATCAATTTAGAAGTTAATAGAAAATAGCTTAAGAATTTACCCACGTAGAGTCCCAAAAACGCCCTGATAAATTCCTCTGATACTCTCAGTCTAGCGGTGCCAGATTTTTCCACCTCCTTAGACGTGATTCTTGCCTTTAAATCTCAGACCAGGTTTGGAAGCTAAATTTCCCAAAGAACAAAGGCTTCAATATCCCCATCCCACTGATGTGAGGTTTCCCTTGGCCAAGGTCAGCTAGTAGACCGGCTGCTATGATGCAAATATTGACCCATATTTTGGAACCTAATCCCCAATGTGGCAGTATTAAGAAGGTGGGTGGGCCTGTAGGAGGTGAATAGGTCATGAGTGCTCCACCCTCATGAGTGGGATTAGTGCCCTTATAAAAGAGGCGTGGCGGAGCCTGTTTCCGCCTCCCAACATGTGAGGATACAGGAACCATCCAGGAAGCCGAAAATGAGTCCTCACCATACACTGAATCTGCAGGTACCTTGATTCTAGACTTCCCAGCCTCCAGAACTGTGAGCATTAAATTTGTCCTGCTTCTGAATTACTCAGTCTAAGGTATTTTGTTACAGCAGCCTGATTGGACTAAACCATCTACCCTGCAACAAATTCTGGAGTCCTTTGGGTTGACATAAAAGGACACTAGACAGTAATTCAAAACCACACAAAGCAAGTTCCAGGAAAGATCGAAATGTATTGTTTACTCAGAACTGTGCTAAATACCTTTTTTTGTGTGTGCTAAATATGTTTGTCTTTAGTTTCCAGAAAAATATGTGAGATGGTGCTAGTATTCAGAATACTCGGCATACTTGTGAACATAAGAAATGTGAAATCGTGAAAAATGTGTTTGGTGTAGACCATATTAAGTGACAGTGATGTTAAGATCTAACTAGACAGATGGGAGCATACAGGGTGAGAAAGAGGAAACAGGGTCAGCATGCCATTAAAGAGGAATGAGATTCTAGAATGTCTTAATGGCCAAGGAGATTGGAAGCCAAAGTTTAGATTTGATACCCATAGTATATACCCTGCGTGTGTGTTCATGAAGTAAATCAAAGCAGGGGTACAGAATAAGTGGCCAGTATAAATGGTTAGAATGATCTTTAAAGGGAATTTGTAAAAGCACGGATACTTGACAAAATGTCACTTACAGTGATTCACCAAGTGGTGGTACACAGGATAGACAGAATGGAAGACAGCCTGAAGCCTGACGTGTGATAAGAAGTTAACTATTATTAATGTTCCTTGTCAAGGGAAATGAAGGCTAAGCTAAGGCACTAGCAATAGAATAAAATTCAGCAGAAAATTAAGTAAAAACATTAGCAATGTTGGCAGGATATGAGAGCAAATGAAAAGGATGAGTCAAAGTTGGCCATGGTTTACTTGGATGACTAAGAAGATCCCCATCCCCTCCAAGTTTTCTTGGCCTTTCTGACTCCACGTCTTCATTTTGGTTGGCTTGTCAACTGTTTCTCAGTAACATCACTACCTCTGCTCTTGGAGTTATGAGCGTCTTTATCCTCTACCCTCTACACGGTTACCACTATCCTCAATTATTAATCTTTTCAGATGCTTTTACCTAAATATTTATTCCATAGCCATGATGGTAATTTAAATAAGCTGAATCTCATGTATGCACTGAACATATATTTACTGAGTCCCTACAAAGTGCCAGTTACTCATTGCAGGGATCCTCGACCTCATGCCTTCCCTTTGAAAAAGTCAGAAGTACTATACCAAATATAAATGGGTGACTGAGGCTTAGGTGGATATTTTTGTTATTTGCCAAGATCACATAGTGGATCACATAAGTGGAAAAGTGGATAATAGGGCCTGTTTCTCCTGTCTCCTAATTCAGTTATTTTTCCATTGATGCAAGCTGCTTCTTAAGGCAGAGAGTCTTAAATCCAGACAAATCTAAAGCTGATTTATCACATTATTTTATTTCCTTTTTTCTTCCTTCTGAGATGTGACTACAAAATTCAGAGTAGTTTAGCAAAGAATAGCATATCTGTTAATAGAAACCATAATTTATTATTAGAATCAAAATAATACAAGCAGCTATTATTGCCTCAAAGATAGAGAAAATTTATCATTAGTTTTATATTTTTAAGACTATGTCTTTCAGAGGACAGCTATAAGAGAATCCTGAGTGATTTTTGTCTCCAACCCTAGACTCAAGGATTTCCAATGAAACCTAATTTTGGTGACATTTCCAAATACGCCACGAAAATGTATATAGCATTAAAATATATTAGTAATAAGAATGTCACTATTATTTATTTTGAAAAAAGAAAAGAAACTGTTTTCTCTTTTCTATCTTTGCACAGTTTTAGTATAACAATATGAGGACCATTTACCAACTATTAACTGTAATTCGAATGTGACTTGAGTAGCCTAAAAGCATTTAGTTAACTCCACAGTGAAAAAAGAATCCAATTATGAATCACCCAAATGATATGTCATTGTTTACGTAGCATTCATTAAACAGAGAAAGACACAAAAGTATTCCCCAATGAGATATTGATTTCTAGCAGGTTTACAAATGTGGTGTCAATCCCAAGCAACCTTTATATCAAGAGTGTCAGCATTACAGAAATTTGAAAGTGGACTTGACTTCGATCTGCAGGTAGTAGTCTACCAGAAAAGGGCTTATGCATCTATGTCCCTGTGTATAGCATTTAGACTCACACATACATCCAAACACATGTATATATGTATGTTTGTGCACATACTTACATATTCACATATGTATGGTATATGTACATAAAATTAGGGTATCAAATATGTATACACATATAAATATGTGTATATCTATTATGTTTGTATAGGCAATCAAAATATATACATATACCAAATATAAATGGGTGAAATATATATTTTGATTGCCTATACAAGCATAAAAAATATATAGGAGGATATATATACATATACATATATAGAGAGAGAGAGAGAGACCCTCCCTGGGTCTTCTCATTTATGTATACATATACATAATCAACCAGAATGTAAAAAACTACATATATACATGCAGACACATGCATATATGTCTGTATCCTTAATATCTGAGGACATCAACACTTAGGGTACAAGCCAAGACTTTAGAGGCCACGAATGGGCAAAAAATGAGATGACAGAAATAATAACTAAACTCCTTGTGAAAAATGAACATTATTTGAAAATGAAATTTAAAAAAAAGAAATGTGATGAGAAGGAGGGGTTCAAACAGGATAAAGAAGAGAGGCTGAAGTACATAACAGTGCATTGGGAGTTTTAAGAATGGGCCAGGCGCGGTGGCTCACACCTGTAATCCCAGCACTTTGGGAGGCCAAGGCTGGTGGATCGCATGAGGTCAAGAGTTTAAGGCCGGGCGCGGTGGCTCAAGCCTGTAATCCCAGCACTTTGGGAGGCCGAGACGGGCGGATCACGAGGCCAGGAGATCGAGACCATCCTGGCTAACACGGTGAAACCCCGTCTCTACTAAAAAATACAAAACAATTAGCCAGGCGAGGTGGCGGGCGCCTGTAGTCCCAGCTACTCGGGAGGCTGAGGCAGGAGAATGGCGTGAACCCGGGAGGCGGAGCTTGCAGTGAGCTGAGATCCGGCCACAGCACTCCAGCCTGGGCGGCAGAGCGAGACTCCGTCTCAAAAAAAAAAAAAAAGAGTTTGAGACCAGTCTGGCCAACATGGCAAAACCCAGTCTCTACTAAAAATACAAAAATTAGCCAGGTGTGATGGTGGGTGCCTGTAGTCCCAGCTACTCAGGAGGCTGAGGCAGGAGAATTGCTTGAACCCAGGGGGTGGAGGTTGCAGTGAGCCCAGATCGCACCATTGCACTCCAACCTGTGTGACAGAGTGAGAATCTGTCTTAAAAAAAAAAAAAAAAAAAAAAAAAAGAACTGGAATGACTCCTATTCAATCTTTAGTTGTTTGCATTCTTATGATTAAATAACACACAACCCAATGTCTCCAGAACATTCAGTAATGTTTACTGCATATTTTTAAAAATCTGTGAGTTATTTTGATTTTTTTTTAATTGTGTTGCTTTCTGCAGTTTTGCAACTGAAGAAGCAGTTTCTGGGATCAACCTATTTGGACTCAACAATTTCGAGGAGATCAAGGAACACCCTAGACATACAGGCATCTCAGTGGAGGAAAGAGTCAGAAGCAGAACTGCACTTACAGAGTAAGCCCTGGGAGTTTGCAGATGTCTAAAGGCTTCCAGCAAAGAAAAAGAATGAAAATTCCAAATTCAAGGACTAATTACACAGTTCTGAGGGTAAGGTTCTGGAGCATTCCATGAGATCAATTATGATGGTATAAATCAGAGTGCAGATGTCAGGGACAGGAACACAAAAGGCGGGTTCTGAGACAAAGACATATACAAGACTCAGAAAGCTGGCAGTGCGGTAAGTTGGGGCCTGATGCAGTAAGCTCTCAGATTCCTCATGCTGGCCAGGGCTGAGGGCACACCCAGCCCTGGCACTATAGAGTAGGCAAGCTGGCTGGGATAGAATAGTTCAAAGACTACCAGAGTAATTCCAAGACATGAATTTAGTGCTGGAGGAAGATATAACATGGAAAGAAAATTGCTTATTTGAAAATAAATATCTTAGGACCAGGAATTCAGCTAGGGTAGGAGAGGGGTGTCTAGCATATTTAAGCATAATAACTCCAGTGATTTATTAATCACTCATATGTATTTGGCACTGTCATTATCCCTATTTGGTATTACTATTGCCCTCTTTTCAACCATAAGGAAACGGAGGTTGTCACCTCTTGGGTAACCTCCTCGTAGCGCCACAGTGGGCAAGTGACAATGTCAGGCACTGAACGCAGGCAACTGTTGGGCTTTAAGTCCCTCTTCATGCTTTAGAAAGACACTTAGTGTTCCTTATCAGAAATGGTGTGGAAAAGGCCAGATGCCATGGCTCACACTTGCAGTCTCAGCACTTTGGGAGGCCAAGGCAGGTGGATCACCTGAGGTCAGAAGTTAGAGACCAGCCTGGCCAACATGGTGAAGCCCTGTCTCTACTAAACATACAAAAATTAGCCAGGCGTGGGGGCATATGCCTATAGTCCCAGCTACTCAGGAGGCTGAGGCATGAGAATCGCTTGAACCCAGAAGGTGGAGGTTGCAGTGAGCTGAGATTGCTCCAATGCACTCCAGCCTGGGCAATAGAGTGAGACTCCATCTTAAAAAAAAAAAAAAAAAAAAAAAAAAATATATATATATATATATATATTATATGGAAAAGACTGGTGCCAGAACAATTAGATCATGTAGATAACCTCAGAAAAGAAGGAAAAGACTCAGTCCTTGCATCATCAATGGAGCATAAGAAGAGCTAGACGTGAATGAGTTGGAACCTCTCCCTTGCCATTCACACATAGAAAGTCCCTTGCACTTTATAGGAGGGTAACTATGCTGAGAAGACTATGGGCCCTCAAATATGGCCATACCCTTGCTCCTGAAACCTGTAAACATGTCACCTTATGGCAAAAGGCACTTTGCTGATGTGATGAAGTTTATGGGACTTGGATGGGAAAGTTATCCTGGATTATCTGGGTTCAGTCTAGTTAAAATAGTCCTTAAAAGTGGAGTATGTTTTCCAACGGTGGTAAGACGGGATGTGACAATGGAAGAGGCTCTGGATGGCAGTGTGAGAAAGGTCTGACGACCTGTTTCCGGTTTTGAGATTTGGGAGTGGGGTACTTACTTGTAAGGACCCAAAAGCAGCTTCTAGAAGACAAGAGGGACCCCCACCTGACAGCCAGCAAGGAACTAGAGACCACAGTCTTACAGCCACACAGAACTAAATTATTTCAACACCAATAACCAGGAAACGGATGCTTTCCTAGAGTCTCCAGAAAAGAACAGAGCCTATCAACACCTTGGCCCAGAAGTCCCATGTCAGGAGACCTTGAGACCTACAGAACTCTAGAAAAGACATTTGAGCTGTTTAAGCCTCAAAGTTTGTGGCAATTTGTTATAGCAGCAATAGAAAAATAATACAAGGGCAGGGTATGAAGCTTCGCAAAATGTCTTGTCTTACTTCATAAGTTTGCAGACAGGGAATTCCCTGAATGATAACGGGGCTCTCTACTCCCAGAGAATTTTTTATTTTTTTATTTTTTTGAGACAGGGTCTCATTCTCTCACCCAGGCTGGAGTTCAGTGGCCTGATCATAGCTCACTGCAGCCTCAATCTCCCGTGCTCTAATGAGCTTCCTGTCTCAGCCTCCTGATAGCTGGCACTACAGTCACCCACCACTGTGTCTGGCAATTTTTTAAAAATTTAGTAGAGAGCAGGTCTCACTATGCTGTCCAGGCTGGTCTTGAACCACTGGGCTTCAAGGATCCTCCCACCTCGACTTCCTAAAGTACTAGGATTACAGGTGATGTGAGTCACTACACCCAGCCCCTCCTAGGGCATTAATCACCCACCTCAAGAACATGAAGCTGCTGAGTCACAAGGTCAGATGTAACAATGTGTATCTGAGGCCCAGAGAGCTGAGCAGCTTTTGTGGGGGTTTATGATATCAAGAACATGGGATGTCAGTTTTAGCATCATGTTTCAAAATATACTGAAGACTCTGAGAACCTTATGAGGGAGGTTTATGTTTTGCAAATTTAAAATTTGTAATACAAATAAATTTGTTTCCATATGTTCCTTTCTCATTCTGGGGAAACTTTACATAGAAAATAACTCCTGAACTTCGCACATTTATACTATTTTATCTAAATACCATAATGCTATAAATATGTTCCTCTAGATCATCAAGGTGCAGGGATGACCTAGTCCAGGGCAAGGTCTGTCTGTTTCTGTGTGATACAGTTTGGATGTGTGTCCCCTCCAAATCTTATGTTGAAATGTGATCCCCAATCCTGTAGGTGGGATCAAGTGGGAGGTGTTTGGGTTATGGGGCCGGATGCCTCATGAATGGCTTGGTGCCCTCCCCAAGGTAATGAGTGAGTTCTCTATTTGTTGACAGGAGAGCTGGTTGTTTAAAATAATGTGGTGCCCCTCCCTCTGTCTCTTGCTCCTTCTCTTACCATGTGACATGCCAGTCCCCGCTCACTTTCCATAAGTAAAGGCTTCCTGAGGCCTCACCAGAAGCCTAGCACATGCTGGTGCCATGCTTGTACAGCCTGCAGAACTATAAGCCAAATAAACCTCTTTCCTTTACAACCTACCCAGTCTCAGGGATTCTTTCACAGCAACACAAAACAGACTAAGATATTTCGGTAGAACTGCAGAGCCTTGTACAGATAAAGCAATACAATTGAGGAAAATCGCTGTGCACGTTTGGCACTTTCTTTTAGAATGAAAACATTTCACTTTTATATGTCACTTGGGCTAAGGCAATATGCATTTATTCAACACAGATGAATGTAAGAAAGCAGAGCTCCTGAAAAATGGCTTACATGAAGTAGGTGAGCTAATGGTGGAGAACTCCTGAATGTGTTTCCAAAAACTACAAGTGATGTGAAGACTATGAGGAAAATACAGGAAAGAGGCAATGTGAAAGCCAGTCTGTCTGTTCAAGACATTTATTTACTGGTGAAGGGGATTTAGGCAGATAATATTCTTATGCGCTTGGTGCCTCTGACTCAGAGACAAGGAGGGGATATTTTGTGAAAGAGAGGGGGTGGTAAATCCAAGGTGGGCTAGATGGAGGTAAAGGAGTGGGCAAGGAAGACAGGATGAAGACTGAAGGAAGGGAGAGAAGATGAAAAAATAGAAAAAGACTAGTGAAGAAAAACCCCGAGTGAATCCACAAGTAGGCTCGGAGGGAAATTGTTCAACAATCTAAGAAAAATGCAATTGGAAGGGAAAGGCAAGTCAAACAGTCCTCAGACAGCCTCAAGAACCAGGAAGTCCAGTTCTCATGAATAACCACATATAATTCCCATACTATTTACTTCATAGTGTAAAAGTCAAATATCTTCAAGAAAAAAATTCCTAATTTTTACATATTAAAAATGTTTCAGTGTATTCTAATTATTTTAAATGTGTTATATTGTTAATGTTTATACATAAAAATCAATGTTTAAGAATGGCTTATATGTATTTTTTATTTTTCATTTATTCATTTAAAACAGGGCCTCCCTCTCTTGCCCAGACTGGAGTGCAGTGGTATGATCATGTCTCACTGCAACCTATGCCTCCTGGGCTCAAGCCATCCTCCCCTCTCAGCCTCCCTAGTAGCTGGAACTTCAGGTGTGCACCATGCCCAGCTAATATTTGTATCTTTTGTAGAGACAGGGTTTTACCATGTTTCCCAGGCTGGTCTCAAACTCCTGAGCTCAAGCGATCCCACCTACCTCAGCCTCCCAAAGTGCTGGGATTATAGGTGTGAGCCACCACACCCAGCTAAGGATGGCTTATAGTCTGAATAAATGTATAAGTGTATACAAGATATGAATATTAAATAAATGTATACATACATATATATGTATATTTCATGCTCAGTGTCACAGAGAATATAAGGTTCTTCATATCCATAAGGATACTGTTGCAGAAAAAGGCACTAAATATCAGGTAAATTAAAAAACTGGCTCAAGGTTAACAATACAAGCAAGTTAACCCACGTTAACAATTCAGACAAGATTCCCATCCTGCCCCAAATGTCGTGGCCAGTGAAATCGGAATCTCTTTCTGCTAGCATTAATTTTTCATTTTCTATCAATTCCACTTAAAAGAACTATAAGTCATGGATTTGGTTATCTGGTTCTTTCCTGTGATTTCTTGATTCCATCAGTTCCATCATACTTCCAATCTAGCAGGCTTAAAAACCCAGCATGAGTTTTCATTCATCTGACTCATCCTTGGGCACTAATTCATATTGATTCTACTTTTAAATGGTCTTTAAAAATAATAATAATAATTCTGTTCTTATTGTCTCTCCCATGGAGTTCCTCCCCATTGGTTCTCTACTTTAACTTGCCATGCTTTGGGGCACCATACAGTCGGCCCTCCATATCTGTGGGCTCCTCAATGGCAGATTAAAAATACTCAGAAAAGGGCCGGGCGCGGTGGCTCAAGCCTGTAATCCCAGCACTTTGGGAGGCCAAGACGGGCGGATCACGAGGTCAGGAGATCGAGACCATCCTGGCTAACACGGTGAAACCCCGTCTCTACTAAAATATACAAAAAATTAGCCGGGCGAGATGGCGGGCGCCTGTAGTCCCAGCTACTCGGGAGGCTGAGGCAGGAGAATGGCGTAAACCCGGGAGGCGGAGCTTGCAGTGAGCTGAGATCCGGCCACTGCACTCCAGCCTGGGCGACAGAGCGAGACTCCGTCTCAAAAAAAAAAAAAAAAAAAAATACTCAGAAAAAAATAACAGTGTAGTACAAAATAATACAACTAATATATAATAGTTGTATATATAATATAACTATTTACATAGCACTTACATTGCATGAGGTATTAGATGTAATCAAGAGATGATTTAAAGGTTGCTGGAGGATGTGTATAGGTTACATGCAAATACTACACCATTTTATATCAGAGGCTGGAACATCCTTGGTATCCACTGGTAGAGGAGGCTCCCTGGAACCAAGCCCCAGCAGATAGTAAGGAATGACTATGTTCCTTTCCATGAATCAGAGCACTAATGATCGCTCCCATATTTGAACTCTTAATAGCTCTTATATGCTGTTTAATCAAGAACAAACTCTCTATAATACGATCAACTGTAATTCTCAACCTATCTATTATTACTTTCCTTACATCTCTAAGATCCAGCCAAGCCAACCCTTGCGGCCCTCACTATTTCCCAAACATCCACATGTTTTTCTGTTTCTACACCTTTGCTTAAGATTTTCCTTGCTCAGAATTTCAACAGTTCACTTTTCAGATTAAAAAATCTCCCAGTAGTTAAGTGCTTATGTCAAATGCTACCTCTTTCTCAAGAACTTTTAACCATAATATACAACCCCTGGCTCAAGGGAGCCCTCACAAAATGAGGAGCCCTCATTTGTACAAATGATATCTTGCATTATATTATAGATATGTGGTATTTCTCTTTGTCTCCCTACTCAATGGTAAGCTGCCTTCTATCCCTCATCTTTACACTCCCTTCAACAGGAGAGAGCCTAGAAAACATGCAGGGCTTCACAGGTGTTGCTAAATCGAATTATATTAGCTCTTCCTAAATTACTAAAACCAAAACTTTTTAGGTGATGTATTTCAACAGCAATTTCAAAAGATTTCTGAGAAAACAATATATTATTTAAGTGTCATTACAGCTGGTCATGGGGGCAACCAGGAATGCTTTGGAAATATCAGCTGAAAGTTTCTTTCCATGCAATCAAACATTTGCCATTCTTTCTTTTTTTTCTCTTTTTTTTTTTTTTTTTCCTGCAATGGAGTGTTGCTCTGTCACCCAGGCTGCAGGGCAGTGGCACAGTCTTGGCTCACTGCAACCTCTGCCTCCTGGGTTCAAGCAGTTCTCCTGCCTCAGCTTCCCGAGTAGCTGGGACTACAAGGAACTCACCTACTACACCCAGCTAATTTTTGTATTTTTAGTAGAGACAGGGCTTCACCATTCTACCAAAGTTATTTTACCCCTTAATAGACCATCACATCCATAGGAACACTCACTTGCCTGGATCTTTGTGCTATAATAGTCTGAGGAAGATGCATGTGCCATGAACAAGTGGACAATGGAAGAAATAGACTTCTAATGGCGGGAGCCTAATCACTTTCAACCAGCGCCAACTATAATAAGTATGTTTCTTATGATTCACAGTATAATAATCCCAATGGACTTAACTTTAAAAGGGCATAGTGTATCTAATACAGCTGCCCTGAGGCTGGGCCAAAGTAATTATCCTTACTTGACCTTTTGGGCCTTGAATCAATAACAAGCCCAGACTACATGAAGAGAACTAAATTGCTCTCACTACATTAAATGCCCGACAGACACCAGGCCAGCTATCTATCCATCTGTCATCTCCATCCACCCGTCCTTCCATCCATACTAGCCCACCTGTTATGCATCACTGTAATAATATGTAATGTATATATACATTTTAATATGTACTGAGCACTTACTTTGTGTCAGATGCTAGTCTAAGTATTTTACGTATGTTAAACCTTAAAACAGTTCTGTAAGGTAGGTACTGTTATTCCCATTTTACAGATGAAGAAATCAAGGCTGAGAATGTTTAAGTAACTGCCCAAGTTCATACAGCTATTGAGTAGTAGGACTAGGATTTGAATCCGGGAAATTTTCTCCCAGAGTCCACACTTTTTTTCTTTTTTTTCTTTTTGAGACAGTGTTTAATTCTTGTTGCCTAGGCTAGAGTGCAATGGCATGATCTCAGCTCACAGCAACCTCCACCTCCTGGATTCTCCTGCCTCAGCCTTCGGAGTAGCTGGGATTACAGGCACATGCCACCATTCCCAGCTAATTTTTTTGTATTTTTAGTAGAGATGGGTTTCACCATGTTGGCCAGGCTGGTCTCGAACTCCTGACCTCAGGTGATCCACCCACCTCGGCCTCCCAAAATGTTGGGATTATAGGTGTAAGCCACCTCACCCAGCCAAGTTTATTTTTATTTATTTAGAGACAGAGTTTCACTCTTATTGCTCAGGCTGGAATGCAGTGGCACGATCTCAGCTCACCACCACCTCTGCCTCCCAGATTCAAGCAATTCTCCTGCCTCAGCCTTCTGAGTAGCTGGGATTAAAGGTACATGCCACCAAGCCTGGTTAATTTTTGTGTTTTTTAGTAGGGATGGGGTTTCACCATGTTGGCCAACCTAGTCTTGAATCCTGACCTCAGGTGATCCACCCACCTCGGCCTCCCAAAGTGCTGGGATTATAGGCATGAACCACCACATCCAGCCCAGAGCCCATACTTTTAATCACTCCATGATATAGTACTATGAGAGAAGGATTTTGTTTTCTTCTTAGCAGTTGGAAAGGTCTCTGGAAGTTACTCTATTTCTGGAAAGCACCTACAGGAACTTTCACGGAGGTGTGCACAGGTGCACATAAACATAGAAAACCTGCTATGTTTCCATATTACAGTGATAAAATTGGAGCTATTTCTTAAAAATAAAACTGAGAAGCTAAATTTGAAGCACGGAATACATCGATGAGCTCGCAAGGCAGCCCTATGTGCTACTTGTAGGGATCTTCACACAGGCCTCACAAACGTGGTCAGGGCATTTGCGAGGACAGATTCTGCTCAAGGCCCTGTAGAGTAGGCCTTGATGGGCATCAGTCAGCAAGATGAGAACAAAAAATGAACTTCGTTATTCCATTCAGTCTTAAAATAAAGAGAAGCATTTCATCTTCTATACAAGTGCATGCATAACCAAACAGAACCATGCTTGATTCAGTCCTGCATTTTGTATCAGGAAGGAAGGAATGTAGTGACTAAGATGCTATGAGTAAACAACAAATCATTTTCTATGGGAGGGGAAAAAGAACGCTGTCTACCACAGCATTCCTCCTGCATAGTTTTGGGGAGAAAAGCACCAGCCTAGGTTCTTCCACAGAGAAAGTGAATCTGATGGTACTCAAACTCTCCCCAGTTAAAGGCTGCATCTTACCTCTTATGTCTGTAATAAAACAAGAGAAAATGCCCTGGAAAATTTGTTCAAAATTCATGATATTGAAGAAGGTTTGCCAGAGGCCATAAGTCAGGGAAGCCAAGTAACAGTCAAATTCGGAATGAAATATTAGGCGATAACTTAGCTTTCATTCCAAAGGGCTACCCTTAATAATACTGCAGCTTGTAGGGCTGCAAAGTTAAATAACAAGTTGTGGCGTTCAATATTATTTTTTATTTTTATTTTATTATTTATTGAGATGAATTCTCAATCTCTGTCACCCAGGCAAAAGTGCAGAGGCGCAATCTTGGCTCTCTGCAACCTCCGCCTCCCAGGTTCAAGCAATTCTCCTGCCTCAGCCTCCCAAGTAGCTGGAATTACAGGCACATGCCACCACGCCCGGCTAATTTTTGTATTTTTAGTAGAGACTGGGTTTCACCATGTTGGCGAGGCTGGTCTTGAACTCCTGACCTCAAGTGATTCGCCTCCTTCCGCCTCCCAAAGTGCTGGGATTCCAGGCATGAGCCACCCCGCCCAGCATTCAGTATTTTTAAAGGGTTGATTAAAAGCCTTCACAGGGAAAACAAACCAAGTAGATGCACCTGCGCCCCTCCAAATTTCTTCTATGACTATTTTTTGCATTGCCAAGCAGCCTGCATATTAAGTAACCTAACTTACACACTACTGGGCCCAGGTTCCAAGAAAAAACTATTTTGCTATAAACTCATTCTTGATCTTTCTATGTTAGTGTTGGCTGACGTATTAGTCTTAGCTACATTGAGTGTAAAATAAGTGGCTAGTTTTTCCCACAAATTTGCCAAACCCTGGCTGGAATGCATTGTGTTGTGCTTTCACTAACGGAGTTCTGTGTCACTCACAAGGCACTAATTGAAGCTCTTGGCCTTCCGTAAAATGACACATTTATCTGAAACAGGTAAAGAGGTTAAGGGTGTTCTCTGGGAAGGAATTTTTTGACCCTTTCCAATATCAGAACCTGAATCACTCCTTAAAAATGTGCAAGGAAAATGAATGTATTTTCACTCCACCCTTACAAAATACCAAGTTTCATTGCAACTCAAAAATTCAAGCAGCTAGAACAATGCAGGAACAGTCGCTTCTAAGTAAATATGTGCCTGCTTATTTTTTTCCTTGTTATCGTTTTCTGATACGCAGTCCTGCCTGTGAACTATATTCTAATGATGAGAGGGCAAATCAAGCTTCAAAGGCAAAACCTGCCTCCCTAGAATGGAGGAAAATAATACATCCCCCCCACCCACTGTTTCCTATGTAAAATAAAATACAGGCCTAAGATCTACAAATATTATGATTAACATTCTTGATAGGGATAGGAGAACCCAGTAAAATAACTCTATTTATGAGGACATTGGGGAATTTAGTCTGTAATGAGGAACTTTAGAGGCAAGTGAGATTTTAGAATTAAGCAAATGACGACCACGTGCAATGGCTCACGCCTGTAATCCCAACACTTTGGGAAGCCCAGGAGGGAGGATGGCTTGAGCCCAGGAGTTGGGGACCAGCCTGGGCAACATAGTAAGACCCCATCTTTAAAAAATCATAATTACAATAAAATATATAATTAAGTGAATGAATTTTTAAAGTATTACTTCAAGTTCGGAGCCTGGGGGATAAAAGTATTGTGATAAATGATGGCAGAATTAACTAGCCAAAGTGTGACAATTGCAGTAATTGGTGCTTATGTGAAAGGAAGCGTGTCCCCACCGTTCACTCTTCTAGGGAGTGGCGGAAATCCCAGAAGAGTAGTTCCTACCTCCCGAAGGAGGAGACAGCGCCGTCCCCTTACCTGCACAGGTGCTCCCGTCGTAGGTCTCGCACACCCATTCGTGGCATTCACACAGGGGCCCGAAGAACATGCCCGGCTCAGTCACATGGCAGATGCAGACGCCGCAGTCGCAGCGGCCCCGGCCGTGGCACAGCGCGGCCCCCGGAGGCTGCCCAGGTGCGCGGCAGCGGCGCTCTGACTCGGCCCGGGACAGCCTGCAGGCGGCGCCCGGCCAGCTCCTGCGCGGGTAACGAGCAACCGGTAGGCCGGGTCAGACGCGGACACCGCCCCCTGCTCCGAACCCACGTTTCCTCCCCAGTGTTCCCCCCAGGTGCAGACGCACAACCCCAAGAAGAGGAAGCCTGAGGCCCACATCTCTCTGGGGTCCAAGCGCTGCCTGGAAGGGCTATATTTTCCCAAGCAAGCAGGTACCACCCACCAGAGAAATGACCAGGGCCCAAAACGTGTAAGGGGTGACCTGCCCCCCTGGACACAGGTCCCTCCTCCAGGTGAACAGAGGTGTTCTGCCCTGCTCTTTGGTAGTTTGTCACTGAATCTTATATGCACATTTAGATTAAATACAAAGTAATCCAAGGTATGGCACTCAGCTGACTTTTCAGTTCTCCTTTAAAAAATGCCCCACTGCTATCTGATGGCCAATGGGCAGTTATATTATGGAAGAGAAGAGGTGAATATATAGAAAGAATTAGACATGTTATGATAGCATCGGGCATAATTTGCATTAAGCAGTCTTTAGAAACTCTACTTTTAAAAAGTTTAGTTTCACTATTGCAATGTGCCTCCGTCTCTTTCCGAATGTGATACAAAATGTAATATAGACCTGTTGCTGCTGTTGGGAAACAGAGATCATTCTGCTTTATAGGTTGTGAAAAGATACGGGTACACATAGAATTTTAACTCGTGGCAGAAATTCCTCCTGATATATATTTGCAGAAGTAAAATTGTATTTTTATTCAATGATTGCATTTTTCCAAAGGAAAAGCAAAAGGACAGACATGAGGCAATGCACAGTGTAGATATAAGGAGAGGGAATGGAACAGGTTGAAAACAGTTTATCCCGTGTCCAATTTAGTAACAACTCTTGGCTTAGGGCAGCCATCCTGCAAGCTTGAGCCCTGCCACATAAGCAGGGCAGGTCTCTGCTGAAGAACAACAAACCAAACTTACCTCAGAGATGGCGAGAAGCTTTGAGGAACAGCTGACAACCCAGCAAAGAGAAGGGAGGACGCCAGCAGCAAGAAGTTCCTGAAGCCTGGGGGATGCATGCTGAGCTCCTGGACTCCTCTGGGCGAGCTGCACTTCTGCAAGGTGGGGTTCACCAAGGGAGGCGGCAGGAGGGAGAGGTGCCACCAGCAGATGGCCGGGCAGACGGACCCACGGACACCCAGGCTTGCAGGTCCAGGGCTCCAGCCGGAGTTGCAATTGCGTTGATGAGCTGCCTGCGAGGATTTGGGCAGCGGCACTGCTCTGGGCGGGGTGCTGGTGCCAAACCCCTCAGTGGAGAGTCTAGGCAGGGAAGTAATTAGAAACAGTTGTACAAGCAGATGGTTTATTTTGACATTAAAAAAAAGTGTCCTGTTCACAGATTTGAGAAAATCATTTCTTTCTTCAAGTACAGGCCCCAGAAATATCTGACAAGAGAATATTTGGACTGGCCCATATTAAAGAGACCTTTAAAATAACCCCTGAGTTGTGAAGAAGAAGGGTGAGGCCAGTGACAGTGGTGTGAACACTTGGGTAGGGAATTAGTTTCACCACACGCTTTTAAAGAGACGTACTCTTTGGAGTTTGGGTTGGGGCAAGGGCAAGGAAATCTGGCAAATACAACATTTTCTTGCATTTATTATCCTTTGATTTAAACTGGATATTTCATTTCTTTAGTCTTTAAAAAGTGTGTCATGCTTCCAGCTGTTGAAGCCAGTAGCTTATCACACCACATTTTTTTCTTGACTTGGACAGTTTAAATTGTAGTTGTCTCCAATTCACCCCATTCTCCCCATAAGTCAAATGTGAGAAAAGAAAATTAAATGTTTATTTATAGCATAAATTGCACTGAGAAACAATCAGTGTCATTTACTAAGCACCTACTATGTGCCAGTCATTTAGTATGTGTTCTCTAATTATGACAATAATCACACATTTATTTGTGCATTAGCAAATGGGGGTTTAGAATCTAGCAGGTGCCAAGTTTTGTGCAAGATAGAATGAATATAACAGGGAACTAAGCAGACATAATCCCTGCTCTCTCAGAGTCCAATGAGGTATAAAGACATTAATCAAAACAAAACCACACAAACAAGGACGAACTCAAAAGTGCAATGAGAAGTTACTTCCAGATGAGATACAGGCACGTGATCTAATCAAAGATGGTAGCATTTGAACACAAAACTGAAAATGGCATCAAATTAAATTGGGTGGAAATAAGAAGGAGATGGAAGAGAACAGGGAGGGGTTCTTACTCCCATTTTAAAGATAAAGAAACTGAGGGCAAAAGGTCAACTGACTTGCTCAAATTCATACAGGAAGTTAGTCGTATTTCAGCTGAAATCCAAAGCGCATACACTATCCCCTACATTTGTGGTCATCTGGGAAAAGTGTGTAGAGGGTTATATGGAAGGAGGAAAACATTTTTCATTTACCCTAAGAAGAGCACTATAGATGCAATGCTTCCTCATGAAATAGAACCATTCAAGAATCACCTGTGGTCCCAGATCCTTAAACTCAGGGATGAGTCATAACAGGATGGGATTTCTCCCTGTCATTTACATAAGTAGGTATAAGGGCAAGACCACCACTACACTTGCCTGCTGGAGCAAGAAAACGATGAAGGTCCTCTAATCATAGTCCATTTATTTTCTGTTTCTACTCCATTCTCCACCCTGTAATAGGGGAGGTTTTGCATGGGACACATCTGTGTATCCCCCTACCCCCCAACCCCTACCCACACAACTTAACCTTTTTCAAATAGCTGATTTTCTGGCCACCCTTAGATACAGGTGTGTACACACTGGTGGAGTCTTCTATGGCAAGGACAGACTGGGGACCGGTATGCACAGTTTTGGGAGGATGTCTGGACCAGTAATTCTGGGGTCTTGGATACCCAAAATGTGGCTTAGAAAAAAAGGACACAGGTTCTGAGTTGGCAGGTTCCCTAAGTCACAAGAACTACAACCTGTGGGGGAAGGGTCTAAAAGAGAGACAGAATGGGAATTATTAAGTCAGTTGTTGTTGAAGTGTGGTCCATGGACCAGCAATGTCAGCATCATTTGAGAATTTGTGGAAATGCAAGTTCTCAGGCCCCAACCCCAGCTCTAAGGGATCACAGAGTACATTTGAATAATATCCCAAGATATCTATTTTTACATAATAATAGCTTGAGAAGACTGCAAATCACAGGGCTCAGGGCTGAGCCTGAGGGTGCCTTGATCTAAGAGTGGAACTTCCACCCACCTTTAGTACAAATTCTAGAGTTACATTTTATCCCGCCCACATGTGATAGTACAAGGACATAGGAACAGGCTTTCCTGTCAACATCTAGAAACCCAGTGACTCAGAGAATATGGTAATTATAGAAGGGAAGTATCTATTCCAAAGCCTGACTAGGAATTTGCAATAAAAACATGGAAGCTTTAATAAATGAGTCATGTATTGTTTACTCCTTGCATATTTTCTGAGGGAAAATTTATTATGAAATGGGGACTTGATAGTTGAACATTTTTAATGAATTTAAGTGATTTTTAACCTGCAATATTTTCATACAGTGTAGTATTCAATACGCAATATTATCTTTAGTATATTATTCAGCTTTGAAGTGAAGTTAGTATGTACTAGGTGGCTGAGAAAATGTAAATGTTCAGATCATTACATTACTGTGACTCAGAAATAATATTCCTAGTCAGTTAAAATAGTTATATTGTGGCTGACTTGGTGACTCAGTCGAAAGTCTTGGATCCACAGAAACTCTGTCAAAATGAAAGGTTAACTTTAAATTTATGCCTTTTAGCATTCTTTTTTTTTTTTTAACCAAAGTATTGAATGCCTTGGAAACACCTACTCCTTCCATTTTCCCAGTTTTCAGAACCTCAAGGACACATATGTGCCAAGAAAGGTCCTGAGTTTCTCACTTCAGCTGGCTGGGGACACAGCAGTGGGTTGGATGCATAATGAATGGTGCCTGAAAGGACCCGGTGCATCTGGAACTGAACTCAAAAAGATTGAAAACACCCTAGTCCTTGAATGTAGTCCTTCAGTCCTCAGGTTACACAATCAGAGAATTTCAGCATTCAAGGTATTTTTTAAAGGTTGTCTAGTTCAAAACTAAATTTGTTGATAACATACCATATATTTGCCAAGTAATTAGGTGGCCTTGGTTAAAAAAAAAAAAAAAATTAAGAGGACCACATCCTTTTCTGAGAATTGCTTTGAAGGTTTCACCCCTTGGTTCCGGGTCTACTCTAAAAAGACATTTAAAATAATATCCTAGGCACAAGCCTTGAATCAAATATTCAATGATGTAATAGTATATTCCCCAGTCTATATAACGCCCAAACAATTCTACACCCAAACAATTCTACACTTCTTAAAGATAAATATTTTCATTGCCTTCACCTCTTCCTTATGTATTATAACTTTAAGCTTTCAACGCCCCGATTTTCTGATTTTGCTTTTTCTGGGATGGATGCCTTTTGGAAAGTATGATATATACAACTGAAACCATTCAGTGGCCTAATGGATGTGGAATAGATCAGTACTTTCAGTATTCTTATTTCATATGCTATATTTCTACCAATAAAAATAAAGATCATGTTTGCTTTTTTGAAGGCCACGCTGTCCCAGTTGTGTGCTTTTATCAGGGTATTTTTCCCCAAACATAAATTGATTTATTATTTTTCATCTAAACTTAGTTCTTTTATCCAGTCAGTAAAAATAACTATGGTTACTTGTATTATATTTGTTTCACCTTCTCAAAAGTAAATATGATGAACACACATTCTGTACCTTTATTCAAATAATTAACAAGATATTTGAAAAAAAATTAGGCTGAGGACCAAGTTTAGACACAACCTTTAAGACAATATTAGCCTCTTAGCACATATTGAATAGACCATCCAACCACTTACAAGTGTACTTACTGAGTTGTCTGATATGAACCTATTTCTTCATTTTGCCCAGAAAAATATTATGAAAGATCCCATCAGTTGCTTTGCTATTCTTACTTTACCATGTAAATAGGCTACCACTTTTTTCTGCCATTATCTAAAATAGTGCCCAATACATATTACATTCTTGATATATATTTATGGCAAAAATAAACTAAAAATGGTGTACAACATGAATAATAAATTTATGAGTCAACAAAGGATGCAGGTAATATAGTGGATTCTGGATCAGTTGTCAGATGACATTTTGGCCTTATGTATCCCCTGAGATGACTGTGGATTCAACTTGAATCTATATAACACCAGATCCTTTTCCTATATTCCCAATTTTTGTTAATTATATCATTTTAACTTAATCCCTATAGACATAATTGTGAGAGTTACCTTTGGTACCTGTCTACAGTTCATCTGGATTTTCTGGTAAATCCCTGAATCACATTGAGCCCACCTCCTAGTAATCTAGCCTTCCACTTCAATGTATTTATTTCAGATCTTTGTATTGTATCTTGTACACTATTGCTATAACCTCCCAACTGGTCCCTCTGCATTTATTCTTATCTTTTTGTGTCTACATTTATCCTGCTCCCTCAGACATCTTTCTAGCATGCAAATTATCATCACATCCATTCCCTGTTGAAAATATTTTAGTAGCTCTCCATTCATAGTATAAAGCCCAAATACTCTCTGAGTTCATATAAGATGCTTTGTGTTTGGACTCTGACTGTCCCCCAGTAGATGTTGTGGTTCCTCCCAGATCACCTCTCTGGGGCCCGTGCACCCACCCATCTTGCTGATGATACTAGTAACTGCTGATAACTCACAGCTGCCCCTCTCACTGAGCCTTGCCCTGTGCCTAAGAGGACAGGCTTCCCGGAGGGTGATCACTCAGATTCGGGACAGTTCCCTAATCTCTACCTCCAACAGTATTGATATCATGAAGCCTCTCATATTTGGAAACTGTACAGCTGGACAGCTCCATCATTGTGCTTCTTTCAACAATGCAGAAAAGACTCAAAAACTCAAAAACTAAAAGCAATAAGATGTGTGAGGTGTGAGGTTAACAAGAAGATTTGTACAAATACTTTTAGAGGAGAAATTTGACCTCAGATCTTCACCTATGATCTTTCAGATAGGAAGTTACCTCTTTACCAACTCCATTGAGACCCCAGGCTTTAGACTCAGGAATACTGGACACAGCAGAAGGCAGTATGAAATAAAACAGGAATTAAGTGAAACTGAACCATCTGAACAGTGATCCTCACCCCGTTTCCTTACTTGGCCTATACCAGTCTTATTTCCCTCAGGGGCTATCGATTAAACTGTTCGTTTTTAGAAAACTGAATATATATATATATATATATACAAACAATGGATGTGAATGTGAATATTTGAGGCTTTCGTAAAAAAAAAAAAAAAAAGCTATGATGGGGCTCACCCTCAATAGGTCCCACTAACATACTGTGAATTTACACTCTTACTTTCAAAACCACACTTCATAAAAAGATCACTAAGGATTACTAGGCACCAGAACTTCAAGGAGCCCCTCCAAAATAAAAGGCCCAAGTCAAAACAAACAAGCAACTAAAAAAACAAGCACAAATGAAAGAAACTCAGATGGCATCGATGATGAAGGCAACAGGAAGCAAATAAGAAAGTATAATCCCTCTTCTCAGGGATCTAAGAAGATCTGGGCTTACAAAAATGTGCAGCCATAAGAATAGGACAATCAAAAACGAATGAAGTGCCCAAAAAATGAATTATAAATTAGCTGAAAAGAAGCTACTAAAAGGGTTGAAAAATACACGAGGAAAAGTTTCCTAAAAATGAAAGCCAAAACAGAGATACAAATAAAGACTAAAAAAGTAAATGACTCATCTATGAGATTCGACATCTAACTGATAGGAGTTCTGGAAAGGGAACAGGAAAAATAATGAAGGGGATAAAATTATCGAAGAAAAATTCAAGAAAATTTCCCCAAACTGAAGACCGTGAGTTTCCAGATTGTATAGTCTCATGTAACAGGTAAAAAGATGAAAGAAAAGGATGGAAACCAAGGAACATCTTGGGGAAATTTCAGAATGATAGGAAAGTAATTTTTTTTTTAACTTTCCAAACAAGAATAAATGGTCACATACAGAGAACCAGGAACTAGAGTGGAATTGGATGTTTTAATAGTAACATTGGAAGCAATTTTTTAAAAATTCAGAATGATGGTGATTGTCAGGCCATAATTCTATTTCCAACATACTGCTAATTAAAATACTTTCTGATATATTGGTTTTTAAAAATGTTTCATGCTGGCACCCTTTCTGGGAAGCTGATAGAAGATCTGGTTCACTACCCTCAGGTCAAAAAATCAAGAAAGGAAAGACAGGGGATACAGAAATTCAGATAAAACTCAGAAGAAAAATGAAGATAAGAACAAATAATGAAGTTAAGGGGAATTTCAAAGGCACGTTCTATGTTGCAGAACAACTAGTCTTGACTGCTGTATAACAATGTGTGGCTTTAGAAGGCAGATCTTTAAGAAAACAGAAAATGGACCTACCAGATCTCGCCTGATAAATTTGACAAGTAGAACTATTGGATTAAGAGGAAAACAAATCATATGTACATAGACAACCAAGCAAATAGAAAATGGGTAATATCACCAAATTGGGAAGCAGGAGTATAGAGGAAATGGAATGGTAATATGAGAGAGCTGAAGTCTTCTCTACCACAAATCAACTACAAGCAGCACAAACACATACTTACAAACACGGAGGTAAATGCCACTGGGGAGAATGGCACTGCAATTGATTCAGGGTAGCGAAGTTAAATGTTCTTGCCTCAGGGTAGCCACACTGGAGGAGGTAGAAGGATGGGACAGGGGATTCCTACATAAGTCTATCAGTAGTCCATCATTTGGCTTTTAAAACTGTTTTCAAGGATCATATTCCTTTAAACATAATGAAATTCATATGTATACGAAGGCTACAGAGTGGTGAGGGATGATCCAGTTCTTAGGGCATGAATTTCTATTCAGTGAAGTCCACTCTGCACGGGCAGGACACTACCCCTACCTCTTCTCTGAGAGTGCTGGGGTCTTCTTCCTAGCATCACCCAACAGTCTCTTGTCTACATGCATCAATTAATAAAGTCATTTTGCAAACATCCCCACTACATAAAGCATTCCCATGACTCTTCCATTTCAGGGGCTGAAATGCAAGCATAAGATGATAAATTTACTCAAGATTTTAGTAGGAAATGACTGGAAATCTTGGTAAATCCAGTCTTTGTTGCTTCATTTCTAGTCATACACTTCTATTCATCATTGGAGATCAAAGTTCTTTCTAGGCTAAACCCTTCCTTTAATTATGGCTTGTGTGGATATAATCTCTCTTTTCTTTTACTTTAAAGTGATGCCAAGCTTTAAAAGCAAGCTGAATTGTGAGATATTAAGCATTATTCTTATAACTTCTCCAGCAGATTATTTGGGAGAATATGACAGTTTGACCTCCTTCAAGCTTCTCCAAGGATGGGTCTGAGACTGCAGAAATGTAAATGTGAACCAACATGACAGCAGTTCTTACTGTCAATCAAAATGTGGGTGTGGATAAAGATCTCTCCAGGGCTAGAAGATCTTAAATAATCATACCAAGCCCTGTTGTTCACTTGTTTGCTTTTTTTTTTTTTTTTGGACATTGACTTAGTTGACCAACACAAACTGGTTTGGTCGTTCAGAAGGATTTTTGATAACATCAGCAGCGTCAGGTGGTTCTCAACAGAGGGACAAAGGAGAGCTGTAAGTTTCTGCCCCACAAACTATTAGGCATTTATCACAAAGAAAGCGAGCCTCAGACCTGAAATAGCCAAACACATAGGCATTTATCAGCAAACATGCAAGAGTGGTCACACAGCCTATCTGGAAAAGTAATATCCCTACCCCTCTGTGTTCTGATATACCAACCTGAGCTTTGTATAGAAGCTTCCCTCTGAATCTTCTGAAGCATATTCAGTGGCATTTTTACCACACACAGGATTGGCAAATCTCTTGGAGTCAAGGTCTTCAAGTGAATATAACCAGAACCCATGGCCTCCAGACCTCATGTACCTCAAAGCTGGTGTAACTGATGGGCTGGCTGGTTTTAACACTTTATTTATGCAAGAGCATCACTCCAAGCCAACTGCTTATCTTAAACAACATACATCCCACCAATTAAAAATGGATTCTAATATTCATTATACTGATAAAGCACATCTAAAGTATGATACAAATAAGGATCAATATATGCACACACACCACACTACACATTATACACATGTTGAAGCAATTCGAAATAACCACGAATACAGATCGTACAGGTTAAAGCAGTTTCAAATGTATCTCTTTTTGTGAACTTGCTTCTGTTTTTCAGCTGCCCCCTCACCTATTGTATTACCTATATAAACTCAGACCAAGGTACGCCATGCTCTGACCATGACTATCCTTGGAAATGGCAGAATATTCTTGTTCAATTCAGTTCTAGGTACTTATAATTTCTCTGCAAAATCAGCATTTGTATCTTTACACAATATCTCCCTTCCTTCATTCCTTCCTTCCCTCTCCCCTCACTCTCTTTCACTGATTCTTCCTCCCACTATTACATTGCTCCTTAAATTTCTGTTGATCACTTACTTCCCAAATCCTACAAAGCCTTGTGCAATGTGGCTCTGTCAGTCTGTCTAACCTCATCTCTCATTACTGTTCCCCTTTCTCACTACTCTCCAATCATTCAGAGTCTTTCTGTTTCTCACATGTTTCTAGAACATCCTAAGCTTGTTCTTTGCCTCAGTGCCCCCTTTGCAAGGATCCCTCTCCCCCAGGTCATGTGCTGAGTATCTTCTCTTCGAATGCCACCTTCTTAAAGAGCAGACTGATCCCTGATTGATTGTGCTGTCTAAAGCCACTCCCTTGTCAAGAACCCTTTGCCCCATTTTATTTTATTGATAGTACTTACAAGGATCTAATATTATTGTTTCCATTTCTTTATCTACTTGTGAATAATCTACTACTCCCCCATTTCAATGCAAGTTCCATGAGAGCAGGGACCATATCTCTCTTGTTCTTTGCTGTAACTCCAGTATCTTGCACAGAGTAAAGCCTCAACAAGTATTTGCTGAGAGAATGAATTACAAAATAAATGAATGAGTAAATAAATGGCTTAAAAATTTTGATACATTTTGATTAAACTCAACCTTTTGAACTAAATGAGAGTATTTCAAGCTTAATGGAAGAAAAAAATCAACGTGCAGTAATGAGATGAGTTTAGGCAATTAAAATATAAAAATCAAACAAAATTCTATCATGAAAAACATCAAGAAAGTCAATCTACAGTTAGATAATAAACAGCACCTACTGAACTGTCCATATATGTGCGGCAGTAATTGTTACAATCACTTACAGTCAAATGTGAAGTTTAAAAAAAAAAAATCTCAATTTCACTCAAAACCTACTTGAATAATATTTTCACTCAAAGGCACCTTCCAGGTTTTCAAATAGTAAAAGGCACACCAAAGTTTTCAGGAAGGCTAAATATTCCCAGGCAGCAATAAAAATAAGTTTGCATTTCCAAGAAAAAGAGCTTCTCAGCTGAGCCAGATCTGTGGAATTAGAAAAGAAAAAAAAAAGGTGTATAGTTAACATCTTTTCCACATGTTAGCACAGAACCAGAGGGCTTTGTTTTCCCTCCCACATAGCAAAAACACCTGGAAATATTAGGAGTCTCTGGGATGAGAAATATTCTTTCACTCTTCTGAATATTTCTGCAGTTCCAGTTGATGCTAGAAGGAAATTTTAGGAAAAAAATCTAGGAGTCATTTTCATTGACTTTAGGGGAAAAGAAATTTATCACGGAAATATTATTTTATGCCAATGAATAGACTTTTAATTCTTAAAGTGGTATTTAGCTGTTAATAAGCAGGAGGATGTAACTAGGCACACAAGTGTCATGGAGACTTAACTGTTCAGAGATGAATTCTGCTGCTGGCTTTGTCATCCAATAGCTGACGACCTTGGCCAGGTTTCTTAACCTGCTAAATTCCAGTTTCCATAATGGCATGCTTGAAGGGAATACCAGTTTTCTCTAATGCTGAACTTCTGTGATTATATTTTTACTATGTATTTGTCCACACTGTCTTCTAGTAATAGATGAAGAACAGATACACATACACACGCATATGTACACGTGTGTGCACACACACATATATACACATATATAAACTTATGCATATATACATATGTGTATGTTTTATATATATATAATTTATATATAAATGTATATAAATATTTCATTTCCAACTCTAATATGTATGTAGGTTTTATATGTATGTTTTATATATTATATATTTTAATATATAAGACAAAATATTTTATGTAATATTAAATATATATTACATATAATAAATATAAAATACATTATATAAAATATATATTATATTTTTTAAAAATTTTTTATTTTAATAGGTTTTTGGGGAACAGGTAGTATTTAGTTACATGAGTAAGTTCTTTAATGGTGATTTGTGAGATTTTGGCGCACCCATCACCCAAGCAGTATACACAGAACCCAGTTTGTAGCGTTTTATCCCTCACTCCATTCCTACTCTTTCACCCCAAGTTCCCAAAGTTTATTGTATCATTCTTACGCCTTTGCATCCTCATATCTTAGCCCCCAACTTATGAGTGAGAACATACGATGTTTGGTTTTTCCTTCCTGGGTTACTTCACTTAGAATAATGCTCTCCCATCCAGGTTGCTGCAAATGCCATTAATTCATTCCTTTTTACAGCTAAGTAGCATTCCACTGTGTGTGTGTGTGTGTGTGTGTGTGTGTGTGTGTGTGTGTGTGTATCATAGTTTCATTATCCACTCCTTGATTGATGAGCGTTTGGGCTGGTTCCATATTTTTGCAATTGCAAATTGTGCTGCTATAAGCATGTATGTGCAAGTATCTTTTTCTTATAATGACTTCTTTTCCTCTGGGTAGATACCCAGTAGTGGGACTGCTGGATCAAATGATAGTTCAACTTTTAGGTCTTTAAGGAATCTCCACACTGTTTTCCATATTGGTTGTATTAGTTTACATTCCCACCAGCAGTGTATAAAGTGTTCCTTGTTCACAGCATCCATGTCAACATCTATGAATTTTTACTGTGGTCATTCTTCTGAAAGGTGGTATTACATTGTGGTTTTGATTTGCATTTTCCTGATCATTAGTGATGTTGAGCATTTTTTCGTATGTTGGTTGGCCATTTGCATATCTTCTTTTGAGAATTGTCTACTAATGACCTTAGCCCAGTTTTGATGGGATTGTTTGGTTTTTTCTTGCTGATTTGTTTGAGATCTTTGTAGATTCTGGATATTTGTCCTTTGTCAGATATATAGATTGTGAAGATTTTTCTCTCTGTGAGTTGTCTGTTTATTCTGCTGACTGTTCCTTTTCCCATGTAAAAGCTCTTTAGTTTAATTAAGTCCCACCTATTTATCTTTGTTTTTGTTCCATTTGCTTTGGGGTTCTTGGTCATTAAATCTTTGCCTAAGCCAATCTCTAGAAGGGTTTTCCTGATGTTATCTTCTAGAATTTTTATAGTTTCAGGTCTTAAATTTAAGTCCTTGATCCATCTTGAGTTGATTTTTATATAAGGTGAGAGACGAGGATCCGGCTTCATTCTCCTCCATGTGACTTGCCAATTATCTCAGCACAATTTGTTGAATAGGGTGTCCTTTCCTGCTTTATGTTTTTGTTTGCTTTGTTGAAGATCAGTTGGCTGTAAGTATTTGGGTTTATTTCTATTCTGTTCCATTGGCAGTTGGCTGTAAGTATTTGGGTTTATTTCTATTCTGTTCCATTAGTCTGTGTGCCTATTTTTATGCCAGTACCACGCTGTTTGGTGAGTATGGCCTTATAGTAGAGTTTGAAATCAGGTAATATGATGTCTCTAGATTTGTTCTTTTTGCTTAGTGTTGCTTTGGTTGTGTGGGCTCTTTTTTAGTTCCATATGAATTTTAGGATTTTTTTTTTTTTTTGTAGTTCTGTGAAGAATGATGGTAGCATTTTGATGGGAATTGCACTGAATTTGTAGATTGCCTTTGGCAGTATGATCAATTTCTCAATATTGATTCTACCCATCTATGAGTATGGGATGTGTTTTCATTTGTTTGTGTCATCTATGATTTCTTTCAGCAGTGTTTTGTAGTTTTCCTTGTAGAGGTCATTGACCTTCTTGGTTAGGTATATTCCTAAGGTTTTTATTTTTTTATTTTCATTTTTACTTTACAGCTATTGTAAAAGGGGTTGAGTTCTTGATTTGATTCTTAGCTTGGTCGCTGTTGGTATATAGCAGAGCTACTGATTTGTTTACATTAATTTTGTATCCTGAAACTTTGCTGAATTCATTTGTAAGTTCTGGGAGCTTTTTGGAGGAGTCTTTAGGATTTTCTAGGTATACAACAGTATCATCGGCACAGTGACAGTTTGACTTCCTCTTTATTGATTTGGATACAATTTATTTTTTTCTCTTGGCTGATTGCTTGGGCTAGGACTTCCAGTACTCTGTTGAAGAGGAGTGGTGAAGGTGACCATCCTTGTCTTTTTCCAGTTCTCGGAGGGAATGCTTTCAACTTTTCCCCATTATTATGTTAGCTGTGGGTTTGTCATAGATGGCTTTTATTACTTTAAAGCATGTTCCTTGTATGCCAATTTTGCTGAGAGCTTTAATCATAAAAAGATGCCGGATTTTGTCAAGTGCTTTTTTTTGCATGTATTGAGATGATCATGTGATATTTGTTTATAATTCTGTTTATGTGGTATATCACATTTATTGACTTGCATATGTTAAATCATCCCTGCATCCCTGGTATGAAACCCACTTGATCATGGCAGATCATCTTTTTGATATGCTATTGGATTCAGTTAGCTAGTATTTTGTTAAGTATTTTTGCATCTATGTTCATCAGGGATAATGGTCTGTAGTTTTCTTTTTTTGTTATGTCCTTTCCTGGTTTTGGTATTAGTGTGATGCTAGCTTCATAGAATGATTTAGGGAGGATTCCCTCCTTCCTTATCTTGTAGAATAGTGTCAATAGGATTGGTGCTTTGTTTATAGATTATATACAACAGATTAATAAACATATATTATATATATCCTACATACATATTAGAGTTGGAAATGATGAAAACTAGTATGAGTCTTCAGCTAATAGGTATTCATCTAGAGCTATTTTATATAGCATAAGTTTCCAGAAGTTAAAAATATACTTCATTCATGTGTATTTTGATCTGAACTCTGTGCCAATACCTTTCCTACTACACAGTCTGGTTCACTAGGGCTACGCTCGGGAACCACAGGCCATGAACTATATACAGGTTCCATAGGTGAAGAGAGATGCTCATGAGGTTGTGTGCCAGTGCCAAGAGACTCTGTCCTGAACTGTGTAAGACACTAAAACGTGTTATGGGAATAATAATCACAGTATAAAAGCCCGTATGAGAGCCCAAGCATTTTCCCATAATAATATTCAACTTATAAAACTGACATTATATGGATTTTGGTGTAATTTCTTTGGCCATAAACGTTGCCTTATTGTGATGAAAATTGCCCACAAAACTTTTTCATTTTCGTAAACAGAAAATGATTATTTAGTCATAGATATTTTTATTTGATATAACAATCTAGATAAATTACTAAGAGTAAGATATGAATTAAATTTCTTTAAGAAAGATGGCCGGGCGCGGTGGCTCAAGCCTGTAATCCCAGCACTTTGGGAGGCCGAGACGGGCGGATCACGAGGTCAGGAGATCGAGACCATCCTGGCTAACACGGTGAAACCCCGTCTCTACTAAAAAATACAAAAAACTAGCCGGGCGACGAGGCGGGCGCCTGTAGTCCCAGCTACTCGGGAGGCTGAGACAGGAGAATGGCGTGAACCCGGGAGGCGGAGCTTGCAGTGAGCTGAGATCCGGCCACTGCACTCCAGCCTGGGTGGCAGAGCAAGACTCCGTCTCAAAAAAAAAAAAAAAAAAAAAAAAAAAAGAAAAAAGGGAGGGGCAGTAAGACCAGTCACCAAAAAAAAAAAAAAAGAGTAGCTTGAGTGAGAAAAGTATTGAATGATAAAGCCAGCAACTTGTTACCTCCTCTGTGGGTAGCCCAGTCAATTACCACTTCTTCTATCACCTTCTGCTTTCCTCTTGACTAGGCAACACAATAAATTACACTTGCCTTTCAAGCTCTAGTTGAAATGATCAAGCAACTTGTTCCTTTAGTTACTTTAGCCCCTAAATCAGTCAGTTTGGCATTGTGGAGTCAAATGAAGCTTTACATTAAACGGTTCTTGAAAATCTAAATATTCTTAGAAGTGTCCAGATGTACTGAAAGACTGTTTAATACAATGGGAAAAAATGCAGTTCATTGTTTTTTAATTGTCATGTTTTAAATTAACTGTCTTGCTAGGTCTATTTATAATTGATTAGATATAAAAGCAGAAAAAAGAGCATATACTTCTTTCTGTTAATGAGAAACCTCTATTATGGAGCAAGAAGATATTAATTGGATGGTTTATCTTCTATATTTTTATTTCCATTGTGTTTGTTATTTTAAAGAATTCTTTATAATGACTTACCTAAGTTATTTAAGATTGGTAAGTAACAACAAATAAAAAATCAAGTCCATTCACTTTCATTAAGAAATTAGGATATATCAATTACTTTCCATGCCATATTTATCAAATATAACCATCCATTGAGAGATTTTTCATCATTTTATGTACCACTGTAAAAGAAAAAAAATAGGCCTAACTAAACTATGACACATGTTCTTATCAGATTTTAATTTTGTATTTATTGGAAGAGATATTTTAGGCTTATTTAGAAGTGTATTTTTGTTCATATCTCCCTATTGCAGTTCTGCATTGCTTAACAACAGAGTCTGCCCGGAGACATGCATCACTAGGCAATTTCATCACTGTGTGAGCATCACAGAGTGTACTTAGACACACCCTGATAGCCTACTATGCACCTGGGCTGTATGGTGTAGCCTATTTCCTCCAGGCTGCAAATCTGTACGGGATGTTACTATACTGAATCCTGGAGACAACTGTAACACAATAGTAAGTATATGTAGATCTAAACGTATGTAAACATAGAAAAGAAATCTAAAAATATGGTTTTATAACCTTAATGGGTTCCCCATCATTTGGATCCCTTGTTTACCAAAACATCATGATATTGGTATATTATCATACAGAAATAAAGAAAAACAGGTGAAATAAATTAATTGAGATTTTCCTAAAACTCCTTTGGAGATTCCAACTAGTCACTTTTCAACTTGGAAACGTATGACTGTGTTTTTCGTCCTCTGATGATAGATTGTCCTTAAGTGCAGGTGAGGCAGTTTTACTTAAAACAACCTATAAAAGAAGCCAAATCCCTTTGGTGCTGAGTTCTTTGTATATTCGTATAGCTGGCCAATTTTTTATTCCAACTTCTAGAAGTTTTCTGAACTCAGTTGAGTCACCATGGCCCACTCATGCTCAACACACTCACTTGCTCTGCTACTGTCTCGGAATTTTCTTGCAAGTTCCTGACACCACTTTTGCAGATTTCAAAGTCCAAGCTTTGGATGTTTGTACATCATCATGACTTATCAACAGAGATCATAAAATGCCATTCATTACTATTGATCCAATTTCAAATCTGTCAAAAATGTGAACAAAATAATTGCCTCTTGGAAACAACAAGATGTGATATTTTATCTTGTTTAACTCATACCACAACTTCATGAGGTGGAAACACGATGCTTGCAAAAGTCAGGCATACAAACCAAGATAATCATGCTAGTAGATTATAGAGAATGCATTATGCTTACAGTCAATTGCTTCTTTTGGAACGGAATTAGCCTTAGTTCAAAGAATAAAGATGGTAAAATTTATTCTGCACCCATCTGTTTTCCACTTCAATTACTTCTTTTTCCTTCCCTGCCACCTGCCACGTGTTCTCAGGTAATTCAGTTTTCTTTGATTCAGCTGGAACACTGGATCATCCCCATACCCTTCCCATAGCAACAAGTACGTGCCTAGACTCATTCAGTTATTCTTTCAAAAGAAATTCAGTGTGCATCTATTAAGTGCTATCATGACTGACACCAGGTGTGCAAGATGATGAGAAATACACACAAGCAGGACAGACGCAAGGAATATTTCTCACAATCTGTAATATTTCTTATGATTACCAAGGTGGTTTCTATTCCATTACAAAGTCTATGATATTGTCTCACAAGCATTCATAATTTCTGACATTTTGCACTTAGCTATGAGAACAAAAATAAAGCTATATAGCATAGAATTCCTTTCAGAAAAGTACTTGTTAACCAGCTGGGAGGAGTAGGGTAGACTGAAAGCCACTAGCTGTTCGCCCCTTCAAAGACAGGTTTGAGCCAAGGTCATGCTACTCTCAGGATGGTCTGTCTCTGACTTTACAAAGCAGTGATCTGAGGGTCCAGCCATTTGAGCCAAACGTAGTATCCTCTTAGGGCAATCATGGATCAAGAGCCTCCCATAGGGCTGGCACAGAGGCAAGGTGAGGTCAGCACAGAAGTCTGATGGCTCCCCCTGCCCTATCTTGCTTCTTCCTTTTCCCAGCAAACCTTGTGTACTCCTAATTCCATCTCAACACTTGTTTCTTGATCCTCAGAAATCTTGCTTTTGCATCTACTTGAAATGCCCTTACTTCTCCATGTACTTACATCTTTCACATTTTTAAAGACCTATTTAGTTCAATGTCTGATCAGTGTCATTCAGCCCATATGGTTAATCTTCACAGTCTCAATTTATGTTGAGTGTGAAGTGTCATTAACTAATGACAACTAGTTAATTAATTCTCGCATTGCATTGCAACTGCCTTATATGTGTTGGCTGTATTCTCTCAGCATCTTGAAGGCACCTGCCATAGGTAGCAGACATGGCTGCTGCCTTATCCAGGTCCCCCGAGATTCACAACTTCTGTTGGTGTAGGTGGGATGTACCAGCTCCTGTAGAACTTCAGGTCACTGCCCTCAGACTATCGGAGCCACTTTGTCAACACATGCAGAGTCAGAAGTGCCTAAATGTTTATTTTTATTCTGCCCTCCCTACTTACCTTCCTAAAGCCATTAACTAATGACTGTTGGGTGAAAAACTGCAAATCTGCCTTAGGTGTAGACAACTCTGGGGTGTAAGTTATAATTGAGAATCCTCAAACATAATCATGCTAAGTTCCAGTTCCTGTGGGTCTTGTGCATAAGACTGAACAGTTCTCTTTTCTACCTCCTATCCTTCTTCTACTTCCATGTCAGTCGGCCCTGGGAGGACTTATTTTAAAATTAATTGCACACAAATATTCATCTCAGAGCTGCTTCTGGGAAATTTAAACAATGATGAAATATCAAATAAGAAAACTATTATTTGAGTCCAAAAATTTAGTTACAAAGATTTATTACATCAATTGTTTGATGCAATAAAAACATAAAAATCAGATCATGTCTGTAATTTTTATTGTTATACAGCATCATGAAAATTTACAGCTAAAACATTTTTATAAAATTGTTTTCACTGAAGATTTTTATTTAAGAAAGGCAACAATATTTTCAGTATGATTTAGTTATCATCCTGCCCGGAAGTAGATGATGAAGCCAACAGCCTCTTAAGGGTTTTTCCAGTCCTACCATGTGAGAATGTTTTGAAGGCTAATGAGGACATACTTATTCAACATCATCCTCTATTTTATTTTCACACTAAAATAGGAAGCTTTGGTTCCCTGATGCTTTCATAATTAGACATTATCATGGCTGTGTTTTGAGATTGATTTCTGGTCAGGGAATGGAAAATTTTTAGTTCCTAATATAAAAATATTTGACTGTCTCCCTAAAAATATCCATTGCATCAAAGGGATCATTATTCATACAAAGCACTTAAAACTTGAACAATTGAATTTGTGAATTAATTGGTAGTTAATTCATTAAGCAAATACCGATTGAGCTCCTTACAGGGTTTAAAAAAAAAAAAGTACAAGACACAGAAAAATAGACTATGTGAAGGCTTATAAGGCCTTCTTTTTCAGGGCCTCAAAATCTAAATAAGAAGATATATGCTAATTACCATAAAAGACAGTATGGAACCAAGATGAGGCCAAATTGATCCTTTGGAAAATATTAATGTAGAATAATGTAGCCAGCCAACGAATATATTTCCCATATCTTTTACTCTCTAATAGTCTTATGTTTTGCTAGAGTACAGCTGTAAACATCTCAAAACCAATTGCATTGTTTATCACTGAGGTTAATGAGGTTCAATTGTTTTGGTGATAAACCACAATGCTTATTTCTTAAAGAAACATTTTATTTACTTGATGTGGTTCCAAATGGCTCATTTATTCCCTTGATGATACATATTTTCATTTTTCATCTTTTCTCTGAGGATAGGTATCTTTCATGAGCAGAAGGGCTGATGAGTTCTAAAAGCTCTGTGCTAACACACAAGATACATTGACTTGAGAAAGTCACATGAATCTGACTTAACCTTCTTACGGGAAACAAAGCCACAGGAGACTTTGCCACAATGACACTGGACTTGAAGATTTTTGTATTACTCTCCAGACCAAACCACAATCCTGACAAACGCAGACTGCATCATCATCACATTCACTCACATAACTGAGCAAGGCAATGACAAAAATGTACATATCTCGATTTATATTCATCATCAATTGTTTCCAGTGGTTTTTTTAAATATTTTATTTTAAGTTCTGGGATACATGTGCAGGACGTGCAGGTTTGTTACCTAGGTAAACGTGTGCCATGGTGGTTTGCTCCACTTATCAACCTATCACCTAGGTATTAAGTCCCATGTGCATTAGCTATTTATCCTGATGCTCCCTTCATGGGTTCTTAGTATTTCTAGTAATCACCCGCCCGCAGTCCAACCCAGCTTCTCCTCCATTCTTCTCGTTGACTAATGCATAACCTTCTTTTCCCCCAAACCTCCAACACGTTTTCTCAATCCTCACCCTCACTTAATGAGTTTCTTCCTATTTCACTGACAAAATAAAATCAATTAGAAGAAATTTTCATAAGCTTGTGTCACCTAACTACCTACTCCCTGTCTTTAGGACCTTACACTGGGCCTTCTTTCCTGCTAACGTGAATGAGTGGATGAATCACCTGCCTTCTTAGTGCAGGACAGCCCTCCTTTGTCCACTGGATCCTATCCCACTCCTTTCCACAAGGGCAATGCTTTCTTTATTTATCAGTCTTTGCATTGTCATGTTTTGCCTATCCACTAGATCGGCATAAAATGTACTGTTATGTCTCCATCTGTAAAAAAAAAAAAAAAAAAAAAAAATTCTTTGATTTACTTGCTTCTTCAATTGTCACATCATTTCTTTATCTCCATTTATAGCAAAACTCCTTTAAGGAGTTGTTTATGCAGAGTGTCTCCATTCACATGTCCTTGGTCTTGAAACTATTCTATGCCCTATGCTTGGCCTTGGACCACTTCTCTTTTATGTTTCTATATAGAAAAGAGATTTCCTAGGTGATTTTATCCAATTTCTTGGATTTAAACACCATCTGTATGCTGAAGACTACCAGATTTATAACTCACATACACTCCAATGTTACCATTTCTATAAATGATATATTCATATATATGTATGTACACACATATATATACACATACATACATCTATCTTTTGTGAAATGTCTATGTTACAACTGCTACTCAGAGTCTTCTCTTGGAGACCTAACAGGCATCCCAAGTTTTACATGTCAAAACCAAACTCTTGTTTTTCCCCTACCCCACATCTAAACCTGCTCCTCCTACAGCCCTCCCCATCTAAATAAATCATAACTTCATTTTTCTAGAGGTTGAGGCCTAAAACTTCAGAGTGATCTTTGACTCCTCACAGTCCATGTTCTCTCTCATTGCCCACATTCTATCCTTCAGTGATTCCTGTCAGATCCTTTGGAAATGATTTTGCATCAGAGCAAATCTCATCATCCCCACCGCTCCCACTCCAACTCAACATCTGCTCTTGCCCGAATAGCAGGAGACAGCTAATCAGGTCTCCCTGCTTCTGCCCTTATTCCCCTTAGACAACTTAGCCAGAATGATTCTTAAAGCATTATTAGACCACTGCACTCTTTTGCTGAAAACCTTTTCATTTCTTGGGGAAATATTAAAAAAGCAAAGTTTTTTGAATGACCTACAGTCATTCCATGACCTGCACCTCACCTGCTTACCTCGGCGCCCCATCTCCTGCTCCTCTCTCCCTTGCTCACCTTATTCCAATCACATGGAGCCCTTTACTCTTCCTTGAGATTGCCAGATGCACTTTAACTTCAAGTCCTTTGCACTCTGTGTTCTCTCCACCCAGAATGTTCTTTCTCTAAATATCTGTAGACTCCCTCTCTTTAAAAGCATATACGGTCATCTATTTCATTTCAAAGAATATAAGACGTCTAAATAAGACAAAAATGTCTTTCTTGTTATTAGATGAGGCTATTTATTTTATTTAAGTTAATGTGCACTTCTAAATCTCATTTGTATCCATTGGTTCATGGGGTGCATCCAACTGCTGGTAATTGAAAACCTAGTAAAAGATGGTATAAAACTATTTCACAACACAGTAAGTCTCCTGGCAGGGAAATTTCAGGTTAATTTTATTTATTTATTTATTTATTTATTTATTTATTTTTTTTTTTTTTGAGACGGAGTCTCGCTCTGTCACCCGGACTGGAGTGCAGTGGCCGGATCTCAGCTCACTGCAAGCTCCGCCTCCCGGGTTCCCGCCATTCTCCTGCCTCAGCCTCCCGAGTAGCTGGGACTACAGGCGCCGCCACCTCGCCCGGCTAGTTTTTTGTATTTTTTATTTTTAGTAGAGACGGGGTTTCACAGTGTTAGCCAGGATGGTCTCGATCTCCTGACCTCGTGATCCGCCCGTCTCGGCCTCCCAAAGTGCTGGGATTACAGGCTTGAGCCACCGCGCCCGGCCAATTTCAGGTTAATTTTAGCAGCTCACTATTGACATCATGGGACCCAGATTCTTCCCCTGTGTTTGCCCCTCATCCTCGGGCTGTTGGCTTTCGTCTCAGACTTGTTCCTTCATGGTTACGAGATGGCTGGCTGTGTCTAGTCCAAACCTCACCAACTCATAAAACTCACTCAGAATATCCTCAGGGAAGTAAAGGGTGTCTCTGACTTAACGTTCCTTTTTAAGGGTGAAAAAGATCTTTCTCAGAAGGTCTGATCCCTCTAACTCACAAGTCTTGTTGGGCAAAATTATGTCATACGCTTATGTATGCCTAACACAACTACTGAAGGTGGAAACAGCATTAACATGGCTGTTCATTTGACTTGGTGATTGGCCCTTGCCCTGAGCACATGGCCAAGGGAAGAGAGAACTAATTAGTCAGACAACCACCAGTGTCAGCTAGCGTGTTTTTAGAGGTAATTTTGGATAAGAATCTTATCCAAAACTCCTAAGAATGACTTCTGCATGAAATATATGAAACCCATAGAAGAGAAAATACATCAATATAATGCAAACTATCAAATCAGACTTCAATGAAAAGGGCTATGCCATTCTTCTAGACAATAACAAAGATGTCAGTTACAAAGTAACTTAAATGCTTAATGAAATGCCACTCAAAATCTTGAGTCTCATCAAAAATTCCCTCTAAATACAAACTAGTAGAAACTGCAGACAGTAGACTCCAAAGCCTATAGATTTGTCAGTATCAGGTTATTTTTATTCTGTAGGCAATTTGACTTCTCCAGATTTATATTCAACAGCAATAAACGAATAGATGTTGAATGCTAGTATTTTCTAGTCCTGTTCTAGGTTCTAGGGATACAGAAATGAAAAAAAATAGATTTCACGTATGTGCTGAAGGGGCTGACATAAGTTGAAAGCTTTTTTGACCCAGTGCTGTTTACTTCTGACAATTTTTATATATAACAGGATTGAAATCTCTCAGGAAATTTCTTCTGTGGAAATGACTCACCATAACTCACTCTGTGGTACTCATCAGTTGAAATGATAATGGATATGAAGGTGGTTAATATGGTTTCTGCCAATCATTCCACATCCCCAGGTTCACGCAAACCTCAGGCAAGTCTATGGTCTGGGAAATAGTTTTTCATTAGAGGTAGATCAATGTTAAAACCATTCAAGAGAAAAGAAAGTGTATCTTCTTTCACGCTTCATGTGAAGCTTGGCAAAATAACAGCAATATACCTGATTCCAGAAGGAACTAAATACTTTTAGAATTCTTAAGAGTTCAGAAATGTAGCCAAATACAAGATAAATGTACAAAACTGATATATATGTAAAGCAATAACAAATTTGGATATATAACGGGGAAAATCACAGAGCCAGTGGTTATCCAAATATTTAAAACTCTTAAGAATGACTTCTGCATGAAATGTATGAAGCCTTTATAAGAGAAAATACATAAATGTAATGTGAACTATCAAATTAGAACTCAATGAAAAGGGCTATGCCATCTTCCTAGACAATAACAAAGATGTCAGTTACTCACAAGGCAACTCAAATGCTTAATGAAATGCCACTAAAAATGTTAATATGTTACTTTTGTGGATGGCATAAATGGTTTTCCAAAATTAATTTGCAGAAATAATTACAATATGACTAATATATAATAGAAAAGAACTACAATAATGGCAGTTGACAAATAGACTTTTTCTTTTAACTATTTAAGTGCATTTTATGGGGAAGATACTTAAAATGGAATAAATTTTGTGCAAGAATTAACATTTACATCATACCACAAAAAAATCAAAATTAAACCTTATATTCTAAATACAGTAAATATTAATGGTTATGATGAAATATTTGGACAGCTGTTTTTTTCAAAACAAAATGATCTAAGTTTTCAGTTGATACCAAACTCTAACTAAATTCTAAATAGATCAAAGCTAGATATAGATTTATAAATATAGATATATTGATACATGTTGATAGCATAAAAACAATGGGAAAATCCACAAAGGAAAAGGCTAACAGAGTTTACTGAACTTTTGATACATCGCAAAAAAAGTAAAACCTATACTAAGTGGGAGAAATATTTATAAAATTCATGAAAAAATTATTAACAATTCCTAATTTAAGATTTTGAAAACAGTTTTTCACTAAAAGTCTACAAATGTTAGAACCACTGAAGAGAAAATGTATATTCTTCCATGTATTATAATAAGCTTGGCAAAATAATAGCAACATATATGTCTTCATATACATAATTTGTGTATATGTATAAATGTGTACATATTTACACATATATATAACAACATATATCTTATCAATTTTTTTTTTTTTTTGAGACGGAGTCTTGCTCTGCTGCCCAGGCTGGAGTGCTGTGGCTGGATCTCAGCTCACTGCAAGCTCCGCCTCCCGGGTTCAAGCCATTCTCCTGCCTCAGCCTCCCGAGTAGCTGGGACTACAGGCGCCCGCCACGTCGCCCGGCTAGTTTTTTGTATTTTTTAGTAGAGACAGGGTTTCACCGTGTTAGCCAGGATGGTCTCGATCTCCTGACCTCGTGATCCGCCCGTCTCGACCTCCCAAAGTGCTGGGATTACAGGCTTGAGCCACCGTGCCCGGCCTATCTTATCAAATTTTACAAATTGATAGTAAAATGGTAGTTTTCCAACAAAATAAACAAATTGTAGAAAAAGGTCATAAAAACAGGAAATACATAAAAATGTAGTTCAAAAGTTCAAAATTACCAGGTAAGCAAAAAAAGGTAAAATAACAAAACAATCAGATATGATTTTTCATCATTTCAACTGCAAAGACTATAGACAATAATGTTGAAGAGGATGGGTGAGGCAGGCTCACCATACACTGCTAGTAGACATGCAAATTAACATTCCGGAAAGCCATCCACACATGAGTTCACTATATCGGATTGTGCAAGTCATGCTCTGCACAGACACCTGGCTCAGGGAATGCATGGGGCTGAAATCCAGGCCTTGCTATATTTTCTCCAAGCCATAATCCCTGACATGTGTTGAGTCATCCCATAATAGAGGATGCTGTTTTCTTCACAGAAAGGCTGGACTACTAGTGGCTCCATCTAAATATGCACAGAGCATACCTTTTGCTACAAGTGACTTATATACCTCTAAATTACCCTGGTAGATAGAGACTTATGTACAAAAGAGATGCTTATTTCTGCAGCAGTTTTTGCTTTGACACCAACATCCACTTTTCTATAAACATTGTTCATTGAAGACGTAATTCCCTGTGGCCTATCAAGACATCCAGTTAAATCATGGGTTTCTAGTGACCATCCCAGGAAAAGACTTGCTGAGTAAGCTGTGGCTATATTCATGTGATAATCATATGTATAATTTAATTTACTCAACAATAATGTCAACATCAATATTCATAATATCATGTATTCAGAAAGTAAATATTGCGCACAATACAAGATCTCTTTTGAGGGAGAGAATATAGCAGTGAACTAAACTGACAGAAATCCCTACTCTCAAAGAGCATACATTTTAAATTTTAAAAAGTAAAACTATGGGAGTAGGGAACAAATCCTCTGAAATAATATGCTTTGTACTGTTTATGCTTTCTTCTTCCAGTGCTAGGTACACTCTCTTCTACAACTGACCTGCATGATTGGTTGCTCTCCTGTTTAAGCTATTGACAGATGCCTTTATTTGCCAGAGCCAAAGTTTAGCAAATTATTTATTTTTAGCTCTAATTCTAATTTGCTATTCCAACATTTCCATAATAATTTAATTGTGCTACATCAGTCCTGCATTTCTAAAACACTAGTCTATGTCCTTAAAAGACAGGATTCAAGACTGCAGTTGTCCCTTCATTCATTCAACACATATTTTTAAATGCCTAGTATGTGCTAAGCTCTGTTCTAGGTGTTAAGGATAGAGCGAAAGGGTGAAACAAACAAAACCCTGCCCTGACGAACCTTCTATTTCAGTGGTGTAGACAATGAGCAAGATAAGTAAAATATAGAGACGTTGGGTATCTAAAAGAACTAAGGAGTAAAGATTATTTTAAATGAAAAAATAAGAAATATGGATCGGGAGATGGCATTTTAGATGAGGTAGATGGTGAAGGTTTGACTGGGAAGATAATATACAAGAAGTGAAGGACTTAAGTGAACAAATGCAGAAACAAGAAACCAGAACAGAAAACTGCATGTTCACACTTACAAGTGGGAGCTAAACATTGGGTACACATGGACATAAAGATGGGAACAATAGACACTGGCGAATACAAGAGGGAGGAGGGAGGGAGGAGGGAGGGAGGGGGATAAGGATTGGAAAAAACTACTTATAGAGACTGGACACGGTGGCTCACACCTGTAATCCCTGCAATTTAGGAGGCAAAGGTGGGTGGAACACCTGAGGTCAGGAGTTCAAGACCAGCCTGGCTAACAAAGTGAAACCCCATGTCTACTAAAGATACAAAAATTAGCCAGGTGTGATGGCTCACGCCTGTAGTCCCAGTTACTTGGGAGGCTGAGGCACAAGAATCACTTGAACCCAGGAGGTGGAGGATGCAGTGAGCTGAGATCACGCCACTGCACTCCAGCCTAGGTAACAGAGACTCAGTCTCCAAACTAAACAAAACTACCTATAGAATACTATACTCACTACCTGGGTGGCAGATACATTTGTATTCCAAACCTCAGCATCATGCAATGTACCCATGTAACAAACCCTCACACGTTCCCCCTGATTCTAAAATAAAAATTGAAAAATAGACCAAAGAAGTGAAGGATCAAGTGAGCTCAAAAAATTTCTGAGGGGCCGGGTGCGGTGGCTCAAGCCTGTAATCCCAGCACTTTGGGAGGCCGAGACGGGCGGATCACGAGGTCAGGAGATCGAGACCATCCTGGCTAACACGGTGAAACCCCGTCTCTACTAAAAATACAAAAAACTAGCCGGGCGAGGTGGCGGCGCCTGTGGTCCCAGCTACTCGGGAGGCTGAGGCAGGAGAATGGCAGGGACCCGGGAGGTGGAGCTTGCAGTGAGCTGAGATCCGGCCACTGCACTCCAGCCTGGGTGGCAGAGCAAGACTCCGTCTCAAAAAAAAAAAAAAAAAAATTTCTGAGGGAAGAGTACTTCATAGGTAAGGCTAAGTGCAAAGGCCCTGAGGTAGAAGCATGCCCCATAGTTCATAGGGCAGTAAGGAGGTGAAAACATCTACTCAAGTGTTTTGTGAAAGATTCAAAGAAGTGTCCAGTGACTTCTGTTTCTGGAGAAAAAGTGGTCTAGATTTTCCAGATAAGCTTCCTGGTAAATGTAATTATAAAAGCTAAACTAAATATTAAAAATTTTAATTTTTCCTAAAGACAGACAGCAATCATCAGGTGAAATGTACGCAACAAGAATGAATACTGGAACATAAGCAGAGGTTGAAGGCATTTCTAACATAAGGGAATTTGCCTATCCAGTTGAAATTAAACTTTTGTTTATAGCAAAAGAAAAAGCTTTAAATCTTCCATTGAATTCCACAGACTTGAGAAGTCAGAGGACCACAAGGAGATTTGCCTTGAAGCTGAGCATGAGGAAGCGTTGTCGCCAAGCATTTATAACTAAGAGCAAACACTAGCACAGATTTTTAAACAAAATGCCTTCCCATAGGTGATACAAAAAAATTACATGCCATGAATTTTGGTCATCCTTGTACTGTGGACTGTTAGTGTCTTTAGGTGTCTGACAAAAGCTAAAACAAATGCTCCCTAGTGAAACTATTTTCATCCAAGTCTCAAAAAGTTTTGTAAAATATTTTTCAGGGAGCTCTTGTTGAAAACATAAGCAACACAGAGAGAAAATTAGACACCATGATGAAGAATCTTCAGAAAAAAATAGACTGCAAAAACAGATCCATAAAATATTTAGACTTTGAAACTGCCAGACATATAATATAAAATAACTATATTTATTATGTGTAGAGCGCAAATCAATAGAGAGCAAACTAAAAATATCTGTAGGAAATAAAAAAACAGCTAGCCTTATAAAAAATCAAATAGCATTTCAAAAACTAAATAAATACTTGAAATTCATAACTGAAAAGACTGGTTTAATAGCTTATTAGATGCAGCAAGGTGGATAAGTGAACTGAAAAACAGGTCAGAAGAATTATTCGGAATGCATAACAAAGGAGCAAAGGAAATACAGATCCACAGACATGAAGGATAAAGCTTGATGGGCTAATGTACATAAACTGGAGTCCCAGAAGGAAAGGAGAATGAGCAGAAAAAATAATTAATACTAATCCATGAGTTCCGAGTCTAATAAATCTCAACTAGGATAGATAAAAAGACATCCACACATAGATCCATCATGGAGAAATTCCAGAAAACCAAACACAAGGAGTAAATATATATATTTTAAAAAGATCAATAGGAAATCATATAGATTGAGCACTGAGTTCTCAAAAGTAGAAACGTTGTTGTTAGAAGATGCTGAAGTGCTATTTTACATTCAATGTGCTGAGATAATATAAATGCTAAACTAGACTAGGAATTTACTATATCAGGACAAATTCATCTTTCAAGACTTAGTAATTAATGACATTATCAAGTAAACAACAAAAAAGGAACTATTTTCCACCAGCAGGTTTTCTCTAATGGAAATTTGGGCAGATCAATGATCAAAATACTAAATCGAAAGACAAACATGCACAATCAGAAGTATATCAAAAATTAGGATTCAGAAAGGTTGAAAGTAAAAAGATAAAAAGTTAAAGTTTAAATAATAGAAAAAAATGTTTAAAGAATAAAAAGTGAAAACTTAAAAGGATGAAAAATATATAGCAGAAGAGAACTGGGGCAGCTACACTAATATTACTTCAAAGAAAAAAGCTTACCAGGTGTATTAGTTCATTCTCACACTGCTATAAAGAATTACCTGAGACTAGGTAATTCATGAAGAAAAGAGGTTTAATTCACTCACAGTTCTGCAGGCTTAACAGGAAGCATGATTGGGCAGCCTCAGAAAACTTACAATTATGGTAGAAGGAGAAAGAGAAGCAGGCACTTTCTTCAGATGGTAGCAGGAGAGAGACAGAGCGAAGCGGGAAGTGCCACACACTTTTAAACCATCAAATCTCGTGATAATTCACTGTCATGAGAACAGCAAGGGGGAAATCTCCAGCCATAATCCAATCACCTCCTACCAGGCCCCTCCTCCAATTTGACACGAGATTTGGGAGGGGACACAAATTCAGACCATATCACCAGATATAAAGTCACTTTGGAATGACCAAAGTTTTATTTCATTGGGAAAATACAGCAATTTTAAATTTGTATGCACTTTGTAACATCACCTCACATCATATAAAGCAAGACTGACAGAAATACAAAGAAAGATAAACCCTCAGTCATAGTGGGGGATTTTAATACAAACTTTTCAGAAACTTATAAATCAAGCAAACAAAAATTAAGATGCAAAAATATTGAACTGCATGATCAGCAGTACTGACTTCGTTGACACACAGAAGACACTACGGAGCAATCAAAACTGCACAGGGCATGCTCCTTTCAAATATATAGGGAGATGGAGTTCAGCTTCAGCCTGGACCTCCAGGGAGCTCTGGAGAAGAATGACACACAGAGCTGGTCCACCTGGAGGCAAGAGGCCTAGCTTTTGTACAAACACGTCCATTGTCACTGACTTCAGACTGCCCCGGGTCAGGGTGGGGTTATGCCGACCCACGTAAGACATCTGCCGTTCAGAAGAGGGCTATTCTCTGGGGAAGAGGAGAGTTCTGAGAAGTTAGCAGACATCCTAACACAAGTTGGGTGATAATTGCACTGGCCTGTTAGGATCTGGGTGTGGTGTCAATAGTATCCAGCACTGTCCACCTGGTTTCTCAGGTTACTCAGATCTACTTGCTTCTCTTATTAAGTTTTTTTCCATCCAGGGACAAATTGTCCAGGATCTTTGTTGGTCCTGATTTCTGGGCAATGTATAAGAGGAGAATCACTGAAATGAACAACAGCCACTGCTGCTACAGCTGGCCTGAACCCAGCAAACGATGCTCATCCCCTTTCTCATTTGTATCCCTCTTCCCCTCGACTCGTGTTTTTGAATGGTCGTGTCTCATGGAGTGACCCCAGCCCATCAATCCTGAAGGGTCTGAACACCTGGTTATCCTGTACGTGCGAAGATATTTTATGCAATAACTGAGTTCTTCGCGGTTATTTTTGGAACCAAAGCTTTACTCCTATCTTGTAGCAGCCTTTATTAAACGGTCAAAATATGCTTCATTTTGTTGCTGAGTGATTCACTTGAAACTTGACCTTTGTTTTTAGAAGTCCACCAGTTCCTTTAGGCTATTGGCTCAGCTGTGGCTCAACACAATGAGGGCTTTGTTTTGCTCCCAGCACGAGTGCTTAATTGGCATTACAGTTTACTCCTGATTTCACAGGCTTCCTTTTGTTTTTTTCTCTAAAACCTAGTTTCCTCTGGAAATATAATTCTAAAGTACAACAGAACTGTGATGTAGAAAGTATTTTTGATTAATCTGTAAAGTATGCACAGTGTGAAGATAACACATACTTCTCCACCACAGGACTTTCCAAGCCCAGTGTGTCTTCATCATCTCTCCAATGTCATTAGGTGGTTAATTTTTCCGTAAGAAAAATCAGTTGCATTTCTTGCCCACAGATATTTCTGCCCAGTATAAACATCACAGCTTCTGTCTCTTTGGGTTTAACAGCATCTTTCTAGGAACTCACCCTTATTTTTTGTTGATGGGTATACTAATCCTGGCTCCCATCCACAGCTGACTTCAATGACACAATTAAAAGCCATATGCTAACCTTTCAAAGACCTCCACTCTGACTCAGCAGATGGATTTTTACCACCTACTTGCATTCACCTGTTTTTAGTGCTTCAGATAACACAGCTACAATGTAAGTGCGGGGTCTATAGGGGTTAGAAGAACTGATCCAGATGATGGCTGAAGCATACAGACTTGCAGGACAGCGAGGAAAGTAGGCAAGTCCACTCTGGCCTGTTAGGAATGGAATGCCTGTGCATAGGTCCCAACCACCGGAACAGTGTTGCTCAGAAGTACACCGTTTTATAAAGAGGAATTCTCCACAGCTGCCTTTCCTACTCCAGAGATACTTAATGAGAACCTCTCTGGAAATAGTTAAGATGGGCCAGGTGATCCTTATTATCAGAGAAGTTTGAGGAACATAGCCTTAGGGAGAAGCTACGATGTGCGGTGTTTTTCAATACCTTGAAATATTTAATTATGAATAAATGTTTTGTGGTTGCTTAGAGATGCTGACTTACGAGAAGAAGACTTGTTCAAGTTTTTCATCTAGAATATCACTGGCAAGTGAAGACCACCAACCCGGCAGTTCTTTCCTCAACTTGTTACTTCCCTCAAGATCCAAGACAGAGCTACATAAAGTGAGGTTAGTCTTTGGGGCTACAAAACTTAGCAACATCTCTTCTGATATCTCTTTCCTTCCCCCAGAGACACTCCACATCATGTTTCCTGCTGGGAGATCTGGGAGGCAAACTGCCTTAAATTTCCCCACGCACTCTATTATCAAAACACATCTATTCTGCCAAGGCTGAATTCTGTACAAGCATATCTCAATTTATTGTGCTTTGCAGATACGGTATTTTGTTTTTACGAATTGAAGGTTTGTGGCAACCCCACCTCAAGCAAGTCTATCGGGCTGCTTCCCCAACAGCACGCACTCACCTTGTATCTCTGTGTCACATTTTGGTCATTCTCAATATTTCAGACTTTTCCATTATTATCGTATCTGTGATGACAATATGTAATCAGTGATCTTCGATGTTACTATTGTAATCGTTTTGGAGTATCATGAACCATGTCCATGGTAGAGAACCTAATCAATAAATGTTGTATGTGTTCTGACTGCTCCACCAACTGGCTGTTCCTCCTTCTTTCTCCCTTTCCATGGACCTCTCTGTTCCCTGAAACACAGCAATATTGAAATTAGGTCAATTAATAACCCTACAATTGCCTCTAAGCATTCAAGTGAAAGGAAGAGTTCCAAATCTCTCTCTTTAAATCAAAACCTAGAAATGATTAAGTTTCATGAGAAAGACACGTCAAAAGCTGAGATAGACCAAAAGCTAGGCCTCTTGCCCCAAACAGTTAGCCAAGTTGTGAATGCAAAAGAATAGTTCTTGAAGGAAATTAAAAGTGCTATTCCAGTGAACACACGAGTGATAAGAAAGCAAAACAGCCCTATTGCTGATACGGAGAAAGTTGTAGTGATTTGGATAGAACATGAAACCAGCCACTACATTCCCTGAAGCCAAAGACTGATCCAGAGCAAGGCTTTAACTCTCTTCAGTTCTATGAAGTCTGAGAGAGGTCAGGAAGCTGCAGAAGAAAAATCTGAAGCTAGCAGAGGTTGATTCATGAGGTTTAAGAAAAAGAAGCTGTTTCCATAACATAAAAATATGAAGTGAAGCAGCTGATGCAGAAGCTGCAGCAAGTTATCCAGAAGTTCTCACTGAGATAACTAATGAAGGTGACTATACTCAATGACAGATTTTCAATGTAGACAAAACAGCCTTCTATTAGAAGAGGATGCCATCTAGGTCTTTTTTAGCTAGAGAGAAGAAGCCCATGTCTGGCTTCAAAGCTCAATGGACAGGCTAACTCTGTTGTGAGGGGATAAAGCAGTTGGTGACTTTAAGTAGAAGTCATTGTTCATTCACCATTCCCAAACTCCTAGAGCCCTTGAGAATTATGCTAAATCTACTCTACTATGCTCTAGAAGTAGAACAACAAAGCCTAGATGGCAGCACAGGTGTTTACAGCATGGTTCACTGGAAGCTTTTTTTTTTTTTTTTGAGACAGAGTCTTGCTCTGTCACCCACGCTACAGTGCTGTGGCACAAACACAGTTCACTGCAGCCTCGACCTCCTTTGCTCAAGCGATCCTCCTGCTTCAGCCTTCCATGTAACTGGGATTACAGGCATATGCCCTTATGCCTAGCTAATTGAATTTTTGTAGAGAGAGAGTCTCACTTTGTTGCCCAGGCTGGTCTCAAACTCCTGGCTCAAGCAATTCTCCCTCCTTAGCTTCTCAAATTGCTGGAATTGTAGGCATGAGCCACCACACCCAGCTCTGGTTTACTGGATATTTTAAGCCCACTGTTGAGACCTACTGCTCAGAAAAAAAAAAAAAAAAAAGATTCTTTCAAACTATTACTGCTCATTGACAATGTACCTAGTCATCCATGAGCTCTGCCGGAGACGGGATGAATGTTATTTTCATGCCTGCTAACACAACATTTATTATGCAGCCATTTTAACTTTCAAGTCTTATTAAGAAATACATTTTGTAAGGCTATAGCTGCTATGTATAGTTATTCTTCCAGTGGATCTGGACTAAGTAAATTGAAAACCTAGAAAAGATTCACTATTCCAGATGCTGTTAAGTACATTCCTGATTCATGGAAGAATATACAAATGTCAACTTTAACAGGGGCTTGGATAAACTTGATTCCAGTCCTCATGGATGACTTTGAGGGGTTCAAAACTTCAGTGGAGGAAGTAACTGCAGATTTAGTGGAAATAGAGAACTAGAATTAGAAATAGAGCCTGGGCCAGGCGCGGTGGCTCAAGCCTGTAATCCCAGCACTTTGGGAGGCCGAGACGGGCGGATCACAAGGTCAGGAGATTGAGACCATCCTGGCTAACACAGTGAAACCCCGTCTCTACTAAAAAATACAAAAAACTAGCCAGGCGAGGTGGCCGAGTCTGTAGTCCCAGCTACTCGGAGGCTGAGGCAGGAGAATGGCGGGAACCTGGGAGGCGGAGCTTGCAGTGAGCTGAGTTCTGGCCACTGCACTCCAGCCTGGGCGACAGAGCAAGACTCTGCCTCAAAAAAAAAAAAAATAATAATAATAATAGAAATAGAGCCTGAAGATGTGACCGAATTGCTACAATCTCGTGATAAAACTTAAATAGATGAGTTGCTTCTTATGGATGAGCAAAGAAAGTGGTTTCTTGAGATGGAAGCTTCTCCTGGTAAAGATTCTGTGAACATTTTTGAAGTGACAACGAAGGGTTTAGATAAACTTAATTGATAAAGCTGTAGCAGAGTTTGAGAGGAGTGACTGCAATTTTGATAAATGCTCTATTGTGGGTAAAAAGCCATTAAATGGCATGGCATGTTACAGAAAAATCTCTCATGAAAGGAAGAGTTAACCAATGTGGCAAACTTCATGGTTGTCTATTTTTAAGAAATTGCCACAGCCACTGCAGCCTTCAGTAAGCACCAACCTGATCAACCAGCAGCCATCAACAATGAGGACAGACCCTCCTCCAACAAATAGGTAATGAGGGGCTGGGCACAGTGGCTTATGCCTGTAATCCCAGCATTTTGGGAGGCCAAAGCGGAAGGATCATTTTGAGGTCAGGAGTTCAAGACCAGCCTGGCCAACATGACTGAACACTATCTCTACTAAAAATACAAAAATTAGCCGGGCATGGTGATGCATGCCTGTAGACCTAGCTACTAAGGAAGCTGAGGTTGGAGAATCGCTTGAAACCAGGAGGCAGATGTTGCAGTGAGCCAAGATTGCACCATTGCACTCCAGCCTGGGTGACAAGAGTGATATTCAAAAAAAAAAAAAAGGTCATGACTCACAGAAGGCTCAGATGATCATTTGCATTGTTTGGCAATAAAGCATTTTTAAGTTAAGATATATAAATATATATATACATTAGTATACAGTACAGTGTAAACATAACTTATATATGCACTAGAATATCAAAACAAATTGTGTGACTTGCCTCATTGTGATATGTACTTTATAGAATTGGTCTGAAACCAAATTGCACTATCTTCCAGGAATGCCTGTACATGTAAATCCGTGTTAGTGAGGCAACAAGCAGGAGATGACTATTAGTTAGCCTGTTGACATTTTTAGGAGTGTATTCTAAACCTTAATTTTCCCTGCCCAAAGAGCATCTAAAAGTTCATCATAGCAATATTTGGTGACATGTGGGTCTCAAAATCACAAAACATAATTCATTGTGTACAGATTAAAACTAATCTTAATGAGAGTCTCAAAAAAATTGGAGTCTTGTGTAGTTATTAAAGCATAATCTACTCATAAACCAAATGAAACATAATTATATTTGAGCAGAATTCTTCTCCAATTAGACTTGGTGCCTGTATTTCCACAGAGCACTGGACAGTCCCTCCACGGACTTTCAAATTTCTCTTTTAGCATGCCTATTTTTTTCTCGGTAACTCACCATAGTGTCCAATGAAATACTAATTTAAGGTGGAAATAAGCAGTAGGAACAAATGAGTTAGTGAAAAACAAATAACCTGTTTTCATCAAATTCTTACTGTCTTGCACTTCATAGCTACTTCCTGTATTATTAGTCTGTTCTCATCCTGCTGATAAAGACATACTGGAGACTGGGTGATTTATAAAGAAAAAGAGATTTAATGGACTCACAGTTCCGTCTGGCTTGGGAGGCTTCACAATCATGGTGGAAGGCGAAAGGCATGTCTTACATGGCAGCAGACAAGAGAGAAAATGAAGACCAAGAGAAAGGGTCTTATAAAACTCTTATCAAACCATCAGATCCCATGAGACTTATTCACTACCACGAGAACAGTATGGGGGAAACCGCCCCCATGATTCAATTATCTCCCACTGTGTCCCTCCTATAACACATGGGAATTGTGGGAGCCACAATTCAAGATGAGATTTGGATGGGGACACAGACAAACAATATCATTTTCATTCCAAAGGACTTGCAGGACCATGAACACAATTTCCTTTAAACCAAAGGCTACTACTGTCTTGGTTGTGCATTGGCTTGGCTTCATCCTCTTTATTGTAAAATAAATTCCTGTATTGACTGCTTTCTCTCTGGCATTATCCTTTCCCCAATCTCATACTGTCAAATACAGATTTAATTGTACATGCAAAGACCTTCCAGGGCCAGGAATTGAAGCAGGCTGGGGACATGGAGACAAATGGGAAGCATATGTCCACCTATGGGAGGCACAGGATGCCCCTACTGGCCCCCTGCCACTTGGGAGTGCAGAATTGACTTGGCCAGATCTTCCTTTTTTTTTTTCAAGACGGAGTCTCACTCTGTCACCCAAGCTGGAGTGCAGTGGCACAGTCTCAGCTCTGCAACCTCTGCCTCCCAGGTTCAAGTGATTCTCGTGCCTTAGACTCCTACAGGCATGGTGGCTTAACCTGTAATCCCAGCACTTTGGGAGGCCAAGGTGGGTGGATCACCTGAGGTCAGGAGTTTGAGTCCAGCCTGGCCAACATGGCAAAACTTTGTCTCTACTAAAATTACAAAAATTAGCTGGGCATGATGGCGGGCACCTGTAATCCAGATCTTCCTATTTTTCATGACAAACTAAAATTCCTGTGGTTTCCAAATGTTGGTAATTGATCTTAATTTGTCCACAATATATATTGCTTCAAACAAAACATACCTGAATTATATTCCCATATTATATTGAATCCACAGGCCAGCAATTGACTTTCACTGGATTCCAGCAATGAGTGTAGTTACAGGGCCAATTCAAACTGGAAAAGATATTTGTTCATTCTTTCTACTTTTATTTTGAGGCTGCAGCGAGCTATGACCACATCACTGCACTCCAGGCTAGGCAATGGAGATAGGCCTTGTCTCTAAAAATAACAAAGAAAAAGAAAAGAAAACAGAAAAGTAAAGAGATACTGAGCAGGCAGAAGGGGTACTATGATATTTTGGACATACCTGTTTTTTAAAATGATTGTCTATTCTAATATACAGTGAATCCCCATGCATTAGGATGAGTATGCTGGATTCCATGGCTTCCTTGAAGCCCATGAATTCTCTGAAACTGTCTCCATCATCATTGGGATTGTCTGTCTCATGAGCATGAATTATAGAGACTTAACAGAGGTAGTTCAACTGGGGACAGAGAAGGGTCTGAAATGCCTGTTGGGTGAGGCGTGGCACTGAGATTAGTAAAAATCACTGCCTTTACCACTTCAAAACATTATAAATATCTCGATGTTTAAATATTTAATTAATATAATTTTCTAACAATTCAAATGAATTTCAAAGAATAATACACTATCATTCAGCTATCACATATATAGCTATATATTTCAGTTTGTGAAATAAACTAGTATTTAGATCAAGCAATTAAGAGCTGCAACTAAAGATGATGAAACAAATTGGTAAATATTTTTTCTAAGCAAACTGGTTGTAGATTTACCGTTGTTTAAATTACTGTCAATTGTTTTCTTACGAGGAGTGATTTCATTTGTTTAAAACCTAGCTTTTGACAGTTTTCCTAAAGTCTTTAGACATTTGAAAAAGTATCCCGCATGATTCTGTGTTTCATGAAATACCAATATTTTAACATATCCCTTTAAACAATAAAAAATATGAATATGGATTGTGAATGTGAATAAACTGTGAATGGACTTTTTAAGAAGGTAGCTTAATTCAATATATGTAATCAGAAAATACATTTTTTAAAATGTAGGTTTTTGCCATTTTACTTCTATCCCTTGCCACATAACATTTTGTGATAGACAATTGTTCTTTGTTTAGAATTTCTCCCGTAGAGAAAGCTTCAGTTTTTTCTTTCACTTTATTTATATGCCTGTGTGCATGATGTCTAAATCACTGGTCAGGAGTTCCCTGGGGATCTTCGTATCTGACTACGTGGCAACATTCCAGACCCAAAGTAAACCTTTCAGAGAGTGGGAATGAGTGGGAGGATGTCGCCCTGGGCATGGTGCTTAGGAGGCCAGATTTCCCTAAACCTGTTCTGCTGGGAGCCCTAGGAAACCTCAGATGCAGTCTGCTGTCCAGGTATACTTACAGGGCGTGGGGTGGGGGACTGTTAATTTCTGAATAGACTTTGTCTCATCCACACGACAACATATTTTAATTTTAAAGGCAAATGTCAACCTATTTAGAAAACTATAAGTGTGACTGATGCATTCATTATTTAATAACCCCGGGGTGAAACTTGAGGTGAGTGGTTTCACCCTTTCATACTCAGGAGTGGAACTAGTTCTCATCCTGGGTACTGTGCACAGTCAGACCTCACGCTCGCGCGCTGGGCTCCAGGCCTCCTGGCAGTGGACTTGAGTGTACCCCGCGTGTGCCCGGAGGACTCCTGTGCACACCGCCGCCGTGCTGTTGAGTACGAAAGACCCCTGAGAGCAGTTCGCAGATGAGAGCCCAGCTGTTGCTGTGAGACTGACTGCGGGTGGCAGCCGGCAAGAAGGAACTGCCAGGACCGACCCTGGCGCTCGCCACCAACTGCAGCGCAGCCTCCTATGCGGTGCCCGCCCTTCGGCGTCACTGCAGCCCCCGCAGCAAAGCTAACTTTAAAAATTTAAATAAAATAATAATTTTTTTAAAGGCCCGAAAACTCCGGCTCCCACCCCTCCCCCAGCCCGCCGCCGGCGGCGGCGCTCAGTGAGTGACACGGCGAGCGCGAGCCGCGGCCCCAGCCCGGCCGAGCGCGCTGCCGGAGTGGAGCCGCTGTAGGTGAGGGGCCCGCGTCCCCGCACGCCGTGGGCGCCCCGCCTGGCACGGATCCTGCCTGTCGCCCACTGTCGCCGCCGCCGCCGCCCGCGGGCACCATGACAGCTCTGAGCGCTGGGGTTACAGGTTGGTCACCGCCGCCGGTGCCCGAGAGGCGGCGGCGCGGCCGGCTCCGTGCCCTGCGCCCGAGGCCCGGGATGCGCGCCCGTTGGTTCCTCGGCCTGGCCGGGCCAGGACGGCGCAGGGGCGCTGGGGCTGCGAGAGGGGCTGCGGGCTGGGGGCCCCGGGCGGGGGAGGGTTGGGGAGGGGAGCCTCCACCCGAGAGCGGGGCGCTGGGGTCCTCGCAGGCCTGGCCGGGGCACGGAAGCCGCGATGCGCCCTCCCTTTCCTGCGCGTGGGTGTCGGGGGCGCCTGCTGCGAGATGCGCCTGGGCTGGCTTGGGAAGCCCAGGGCCGGCGAGACCTCGGGCCTGCCCCGCCTGGGCGTCTAGCAGGTGTTGGGGGGCAGGTGGCTGAGGACAAGGCCACTGGGCATCACGACAGCGCTGCACCTGCCTCCTCCGCACCGGGTCCGCCGCCTGGGTAAACCTCTGGGCCAACGCGCGGCAAGGGCGAGGGGGGAGGGCAGCCCGGCTCCAGCAGGTCTCCGCGGGGGCTCCGTGGCCTTACCCCATCCCCATACTCCTGTGGATTGCTCCTTGCTAAATGCTCCTTGCTTATGGTATTCATTGGCCTTGTTAGCAGCCGTCATTAGGGTGGCCACACTGAACGCAAAACAGTGTCCTGCCAAACAACACCATTTTGTCACTGAATCTTTAAGAGACCAGCAAGGATGGCCTGGCTGGGATCCCTCGGGGGGCCCAGAACCCAGATCAGGGGTCATTTTGCTGACTTAATGTTCCTCTCTCAGGATGGTGTGAGAACGCTGAACTCAGACCCTTAGTGCTTGAAAATACCTTAGGATAAATCTTTCAGTTTCAGGTACAATTTTTCAGAGACTATATTATTAAGGACGTGTGAATACACACTCACTTTCAGGCCTCAGAAGGTTTTACTCTTAATCTGGTGTTCGTGTGCTCATCAGCTAGGCCCTACCTCCCTGGTGGTGAAATGTGGGTTGAGGACCAGTGACCTATGTGTTAGTAGTTGGGGATCAAAAATTAACAGGTGGCGATTTTGAAATATGTGTGTGTGTGTGTATGTATGAATCGTATGTTCATAGCTACAACTGTGATTTGATATGGCCTGGGAGAGGAGCAGTTTCACTATGGTAGTTAACCCTGAGGCAGATGCATGGCAGGACTGGCTTTTTAAATTCAAAGATAAGGTTTCCACAGTTCTAGATAAAAATCATGGCTTCCCAAACATCTGCAACAAGAAACATTCATTCCCTAACTGTTGGTTTTCATTCTGTGTGCCTTTCTAGAGTCGATTTTTCATTCTTCTGTAGTATACTTTGACCCAGCCATTGCTAAGATCAGACAGTGTGAAGACAAAATCCGGCTTTGGAGAAAAACTTAAAAAGTGGAAAGGTTCAGTTAGATCCTCTTCTGGGTTCCTAAAAGACATAATCTGTTTGCAGAATAAATGTGCTGTCACTGATAAGGACTATGCTAAAATTTCTACAAAACTCGAGGAGAAAGCACGTCTCATAAAATAGTGGTAATACACTTATAACTTTGGATGGGACTTGCAAGATATTCAAAGGAGAAAAAAATGTACTTTAAAAAAGTGTACTCAAAATAGTGTCATTTACTTGCAATTTAGTGAACTGAAGATTTGAGTAGCATTTTCTTCTTCTTGGGTATGGCATTTCTTTGAAATGGGTTTCAGTTGATTTTGTTGTTGTTGTTTATCATTCCTGCATGCTTTGTGTCTGCATGTATGTGTGTGCACAAATGTACACATTTGTTTTATCATTCATCAATGATGTTCAGATGATTTCAGAATTTCCATAGCTGTATAAATTTATCCCAGGTCAGAGTCACATGTGGATTTCAAGTTTGTGAATGAAAATTCATATCTACACCTCTATATCCTAAGATAAACTAAGCACTGGGCCAGAAGCTGGGTTGTGAGTAAGTAAAAGAGATAAACTCAGAGCCTAAGAATCATTCAGGAAAGACAAGTATGTAAGCAGGTGGATATACAGAGAGATGTCTTATTTTCTAGTTTTGGCATGGAAACTATGATATTGAGCGTAAAGATATTAAGAATGGTCCCCAAGGCCATGCACGATGGCTCATGCCTATTATCCTAGCACTTTGGGAGGCTGAGACAGGCCAATTGCTTGAACCCAAGAGTTCCAGGCCAGCCTGGGCAACATGGTGAAACCCCATCTCTAAAAAAAAAAAAAAAAATTCACCAGGTGTGATGGTGTACACCTGTAGCCCCAGTTACTTGGGTGAGACTCTGTTTAAAAATAATAAAAGAATGCCCCTGCCCCAAAATGTTATCAACATTTTAGAGCTTCAATCATGTTATACAATTCTCATCTGTCTCAAGGAACAGCACAAATTTTTATACCTTCAAACTCTATGCAAATGCTTAAATTTTTTTTTTGTTTTTTTTGTTGAGACGGAGTCTCGCTCTGTCGCCCAGGCTGGAGTGCAGTGGCCGGATCTCAGCTCACTGCAAGCTCCGCCTCCCGGGTTTATGCCATTCTCCTGCCTCAGCCTCCCGAGTAGCTGGGACTACAGGCGCCCGCCACCTCGCCCGGCTAGTTTTTTTTTGTATTTTTAGTAGAGACGGGGTTTCACCGTGTTAGCCAGGATGGTCTCGATCTCCTGACCTAGTGATCCGCCTGCCTCGGCCTCCCAAAGTGCTGGGATTACAGGCTTGAGCCACTGCGCCCGGCCAAATGCTTAAATTTTTTAAATTGATTTTTTGAATTTTAAAGTAACCAAAGTTGATAGAGATGATAGAATGATAGAGAAAAAAAGAGTAAACATGTAGTTTTAATAACCAAAGACAAATGACCACAATATCTGTGTGTTTTCTGTAGTATTTTTAAGGGCTTGACTTTAGGTAGTTGTAGTCATGGCATTGTACAACTTTTATACCGTTTTTTCCATTGAATATTTATTATAACATTTAAAATATGTCTATATAATTTTTTTACTTAAAAATTGTAAATGGCTATATAACACCATACCAGTAAATACAGCTTCATATATATAACCATACCTCTATCATTGGACATTAGCTGTTTCCAGTTTTTCATCATTATAAACAATGTCCTGATAGATAGTTAAAATGTAGAAACTTATTTCTATTTTATGTTTTTCAGTATAAATATCCAAATATGTCCATATCTATCGTCTATCGATCTATACATATCTTCAAATTGGTTTCCTGGAGAATTCAGATTATAATTTATTTGTGATAAATTTCCAGTAATTATATCTTTGAAAAAAGTATCTGAATTATTATAGAGATATATGTTTGTCTTTACATTGATTTCCTAAAGAATTCAGATTATAATTTTGAATAAATTGCTTAATCTGCTTTTGAGGTAAATCTGCCATTTTACAAAAAGTGTTGGTGGGTCCTGTTCCCTCTTTTACAGAAATATAAGAAGGTAACATAATAATTTGGATGTTTGACTTTTGTGCTATATAAAAACTTGACCTTTAGAAAAATCACCTGAAAACCAGATGCTAAAATATACCTCTTAGAGTAAAGTCAAAATAGGAATACTATAAAAGTTCAAAGCTGGAAAAAAAAAAAGTCAATGCAAGTTCCTTTAGAAAATTGGCTGTTGTGTTCAGGAGTCTAATTCTGCTTTTTGCTTTCCTACTCGGACTTCAGGTAAATGATCAGAAGGGCTTATATAATGAGAAATGTGTACCCCCACAGGTAAAGGAAGAAGAAGCTCTTTCTTTCCTAGGCTGCAGAATTTTCTGGTAGATTCAGTATAGATGGAACAGGTCTGATGGGAAAAACTAAAGTTCAGTTCACAATTTCCTTTCTAAGAGTAGTGTACAAAAAATAAGGAAGAGAGGCCCCGGAAGAGCCCCTTAGTATGAAGGAGTGAAGTTGAAAGTTGGAAGCTGGCTTTTGGTAAAACAGAATGGCTTGACTCCGGAAGCAGTTTCTCCATGAGGTCCCAGGGCAAGGGCAGCCATACCAGAATATGTTCTAAAGGCGGGGACTGACCCCGCAGGTCCAGGGTGGGGGCGGGGGTGCGCCTCCGCAGCAGGAGTGGAAGAATTAGAAGTAAGATAGACCACAACTCTGAGGCCAAGAGAATTATTTATGAAGAGATCAAGAGTGAGAATTATTTCCAATTATGCAAGGAAAAGAGATGAAAACAGGATGTTGTTTGGAGAGAGAATGATATAGATGGAAGACCGCCAACAGAGACACATCAATAAATGTTTTTCCTGACAGAGAGGATCACAGCGCATGGAACACAGCCATGTTTTAAAGTGAGATAAGATTCTTTTTTTCTTTTAGATTAAAAACAATCCCAATCTTTGGATGAAAATAGGTTATCATGTACCAAAACAATTAATAAAACTTAGCCAACATCTATATATAGCCTGATAAACACTTTGGATTTGAAAACCAATAAAAAGAAAAATATTTCACCAGCATTGTGATCAAATGCTTCAGAAATTACTTATCCACAAAGAGAAAATTTAGATTAATGTTATACTTCCTCTCTAAAATTATCAGCAAATGTAAAATAATGTCCTGAAAATCTGTAATCCTGAAAAATATCAGTAGACAATTCTCTTATGTTGTAAATGAGTCAAAAATGAAAAATAAATAGGTGAAGAAATAGATACGAGGCAAGTGATATCACTAAAAAAAGATGAAGTAGAAGTATGTAAATATCAGAAAACAGTTCAAAAAATTGTTTGATTAAATGAGAAAAAAGTCCTTAAAGTCATAAAAGTTGCTATCTTTAATACAGTTTTAACTACAAGCTTCCCATGTTTACCAATGATCAGAGCATTATAGTATGCACAGTCAAAAGCATAATGCTAGCTGGGAGCAGTGGCTCACGCCTGTAATCCCACCACTTTGGGAGGCTGAGACGGGCGGATCACGAGGTCAGAAGTTCGAGACCATCCTGGCCAACATGGTGAAACCCCGTCCCTACTAAAAATATAAAAAAATGAACTAGGCGTGATGGTGGCCACCTGTAATCTCAGCTACTTGGGAAGGGAGGCTGAAGCAGGAGAATCATTTGAACCCAGGAGGCAGAGGTTACAGTGAGCCAAGATCGCGCCATTACACTCCAGCCTGGGCGACAGGGCGAGACTTTGTCTCAAAAAAAAAAAAAAGTCTGATGCTTATTTTAGGGGAAAGGGAGGGGGGAAAATGCCCATAGACTCAGTATCTTTTTAAAGGGTTTTGTGACCTAAAATGGTGTTGAGAGTCAGCATTTCATCTTAAGAAGTACAAAAAAAAAAAAAAAGATTTTTAAAAATGAAAACATGAATGAATTCACTATGACATATATGAACTCTAAATCTAATAGCAAAAACTGAGAGCCATAGCATTCCAATCTGGGAGAAATATTGATCTATAGATATCTTTAAGGTAAATTAGAATGCCAAGAAATTGGAATGATGACAAGGAGGTTAGTGAAGAAAGGCACTGGAGAAATTGGTATAAAATTCCCAGACTGAAGAACTGGAATCAGATTGTAGTAATGGAAATGAAGAGGTGAATGGTAAAGATATGTCCACAAAACTAATGCTACCACGTCTTGGTGACGGAAGGAAGAGAAAGAAAGGGAGTTCAAGGTTAAAAGTAATTTCCGATCATCAAGCTTGGGTGATTGTGCTATTGTATTCTATTATGTCTAGTTAAAAGAAATTGTTACTGCTTTATCTTTCAGTTAATAGTATCTGCAGGGTAAATCCTTTGCTTCATTTTCTTTTCTAGCTATTTTATTATTATTTTGAAATTCACATGAGATTAGTTCCACAGGCAATATATTTTGCTTCCTTTCTTTGAAGGCATTGAATAGCAATTTAAAGGTATAGTCTAGACTAGAAAATCATAACAGAAACCCCAACAAAAACCCAAATATCTTAGTTATCCTTTTATAAAGCAAAAATTTAATTCCTGTATACAATACAAGTTAGTTATTTTCAAAGTAAATTCTGAAGATCTCTGAGGAAAATAAGAATAGAATATACTGTATATACATACAATTATAAATCAAAATTTTTGCCTCAGACTTATATTTTGCCTGTGTTGCTTATAATTAGACTCTCTTATTCTTTTCCACACAAAGAGCCCTGACTATGCAATGTGAACTTTCTAAATGTTCTCTTCTGAGCATCTAGGCTAGTGATGCCTCATTAGTTTGGAAACAGTGATGGGAGAGGTGTGCAGGGATCACCTGAAGATGTTTTTAAAAAAATACAGTGTCCTATTTTCCACCCTTAAAGATTCTGATGGCCGGGCGCGGTGGCTCAAGCCTGTAATCCCAGCACTTTGGGAGGCCGAGATGGGCGGATCACGAGGTCAGGAGATCGAGACCATCCTGGCTAATACGGTGAAACCCTGTCTCTACTTAAAAATACAAAAAACTAGCCGGGCGACGAGGCGGGCTCCTGTAGTCCCAGCTACTCGGGAGGCTGAGGCAGGAGAATGGCATAAACCCGGGAGGCGGAGCTTGCAGTGAGCTGAGATCCAGCCACTGCACTCCAGCCTGGATGGCAGAGCAAGACTCCGTCTCAAAAAAAAAAAAAAAAAAAGATTCTGATTTAGTATGTCTGAGGTGAAGGAGGCCTCAGCTTGAGTGTCTTAGTTAGCTTGGGCTGCTGTAACAAATAGCACAGACGAGGTGACTTAAACTCCAGACATTGGTTTCTTACAGTCTGGAGACGAAGAAGTCCAAGATTGAGGGGCTGGCTGGTTCCTGTGAGGGCTGTCTTCATGGTGCACAGACGATTCAGCTGCCTCTGCTCTTCTGATAGATTCACTAATCCCATTCATGTGGTCTCCACCTTCATGGCCTCATGACCTCCCAAAGGCCCCACCTCCAAATGCATTAGAGGTAAGAGCTTCAGCATATGGCTTGAGGAAGACAGAACCATTCAGTGTACCGTTCAGTGTTGAGAATGTTTCTGAACCTCCCTTGATAATTCATATGTTAAGCAGTCGTTAGGAATTACTATTTTAAACCATCCCCTTTTGAGCAAATTTTGTGGATACATATTGCAAAATGAAACCACAAAAACATCATCTCCCTTTGATTTTCTGTTATATTTAAACATAGTAGCAAGTTTTGAAAACCACTGTTTTAAACCATCCACCTTCTTTATCCAACCTTTACAGATTCATATTATAAGATTAAACAACCACAATCAAAATAAGTATTCCCTTTCTGGTTTTTCATAATATATAAATGATAGCAGCAGCTCATCAAAATAAACTATCCAACACTAGATAATTAATATAGAGTAGGATATATACTTAGCACAGAGTAGGAGTGGTGGCCAGGGGCTGGGAGGAGTTGAAAATGGGAGTTGTTAATTCCTGGGTGGAAGGTTTCAGTTATGCAAGATAAGTGAGCTCTAGAGATCTGTGTTATGACATTGTGCCTGTAGTTAACATTTTATTGTGAATTTAAATATCTGTTAAAACAGTTCTCGTGTTAAATGCTCCTACTACAATGAAACAAAAATAAAAATTACCGTGATGTAGGTGACAAAAATACAACCCAGTTCCCTCTCATACTGCTTGACAGTTTTAGTTTGGGCATGTAGGTGCAATAACAGTGATAGTTTGGGCACGTAGGTTGCAATGGCAGAAGGGCTTTGGGGCATTGTGGTGTGTATTGAATCCCTTTAGCAAAACCAATCACTTTTAAAGGCCAAAGAAAATTCAATTTTCACGATTAAAAAAATAAAACAAAACAGAATCCTTCGAGAAGTAATGACAGTTTTGGAGGATTTCTAGAAATAACCAGAGAAAAATAGCCTACTGCTTTACTTTGGAATTTAGGAAATAGACTCATAAAAAGTGGGGAAACATTTTCTATTTCTAATCAGTACCTTGACTAAAGGAAAACAGAAGAGTCTGTTTTTGGAGATGGTTCTTTGAAACATTTGCCTTCCCCTGTGTGGTCATCACCTCGGGTAGCCCTTGAAGTCGGCTGGGACTGGACCATGCATGTAGAATTCTGTTTTTTGCAGAGCTACATTAGGATTTAGTGAGGGCCAAAACATAGATGAATGAGTACCCCAAAAGAAAAGTGGCAGGTGGCATTTGGAGGAGAGAGAGAGAAAGAGAGAGGCAGAAAGTAAAAGAGAAGGAAGAAGAGAGAAAACCAGGCAGCCAAATCAGGGCCTTGACTTTTGTACAGAATTAGATAGAAAATCAACCACAGCAATCCTCTACCTGCAGGGGCAGGGGAGAGGGCCGCTGTTCTGTTGTGGAGACACACGTTGCTGCTGTGATGCTCAGGGGGTCAGATTTTTGATGCTATCTTAGTTTTCCTGCTAACGTGTTCTCTGCTGTGTTGCTGGGGGAGACGCAGGACTCCAGGCTAAGTTTAAGAGAAAAATATAGAGCTGCTGCCTTTCCTCTGAGCAGAGGCCAGATTACACGGAAAGATGCATCCAGATCATTGAAGTTCACAAGCTAAAGACACCCGGAGGAGAGGCTTGCTTGAGAGGGCCCGGAAGGACTGGCATTGCAAGTCTAGTGGCAGGCATACTCTAATTTGGTTTTATTACTTAGACATGGAATAGGCAGGGACTTGGAGACTCCTGTCTCTGTTTTCTGGGAAAGAAGACTGTTCTATTCACAAAGGCTTGGAAGGGTCAGACTGAAAGAAGACATGGACAGCAAAGTATTCCTGGGGTGGAAATCAGAAAGACCTGGCTCCCTTGTGGTTTATCACAGCCTAACCGTGTGACCTCAGGTAACACACTTATCTTCTCCAAACCTCAGTTTCACCTGTAAAATCAGAATAACAGAGAGAGACACTTGCCTCATTGGGGCATGGTGAAAAATAGGTAACAATTAGCCTCACACATAATAAACCCTCAGCAAATGTTAGGTGTAACTTGTTTAAACTGAAAAAATTTGTTAGTGTTTTACTTGTTTTAAAGAAATTAGAAATAAAACACATCATCTTTGTGAACATGTACAGAAGTTCATGTTTGTGAGATGTACAAAAGTTCTTAAGGTTAAAAAGTGAAAGTCAAATGCTTCACCATTTCTCTCCCTCCCTCCCCCTACCTCTGTTCTCCCAACAAATAGACTACTTGGATTCTAAACTTGCTTCCAATTCATGTGGGTCTGGGCATGTTTGCCTCCAATTTTCAATCTATATAGTGGGAATAATACTCAAAACTACTTTAGAGAAGTGTTAAATGCTTAGAATAGTGCCTGGCACAGAGTAAGCTTTCAATAATATTTGTTCTCATGTTTCAAGTAAAAAAAAATGAGTACCTAATGTCTAAGCTTGCTTCTATAATTATGCACAGAAGCTTATGGACCTTCATTCTACCCTGAGAAATGATCAAATGCATAAAAATCTGAGCAGTGTCAAAATTAATCACTTTTATCATTGGAAGTCACTTTGGATATCATCTATTGCAAAGTCCCAGACAGAGGAGAAATCTTTTCTGCAAACTCTAAAATGTGTAGTCATTTCCTCTGAGAGTATCCAGAAAGGAGTTTACCACCTTTCAGGATATTCCAACACATTATGATTGCAAACTTATAGGGTATGATCTTTTTATCAAATAAATAGTCACCTCTTGATAAACTTTTGATAGAGAATTTCTATTTTGTCTGCAGTTTCCTTGCTAAAAGAACGGAGAACACTACAAAACGGCATCATAACATCTGTGTTCTGGGCTTTGGATTTTGGATATGACAGAAAGACTTTCTCAATACATACTTTTTAATTGCTCTCACACAATCTCCGTAAAAAAAAGATGCATACATTTTTTTTAGCCTGTATCATAGGTGGAATCTAATTTTTAGTTTTCACATTCTTAGCATAGTCAATCAAGAAATTATGAGACTAAAGCTAACTCTAGGAAGTGAAGAAATGTGTCACTTTAGGAAGTGGAAAAATCTGTCTCTTCACTACATGGGGTGAGATTATCAAATGGGAGTTAGTAAATACGTTTTTCTCATTCTTTACCAAATTTAGAGAAAAAATAATGAAGGTATAATAGAATATTTCTATGAGTCATCCTCAAGGAGAAAGGAATGATAAATGGATAATACTTTCAGAAACCTGAAAGGATCATTTAGATAGATTTAATTAGAGGTTTGATGATTTTCTGCCAGAAAAAAATTGACATTTTTATAAGTATGTGGTGAGAAAAGTCATAAAATGAGTCAGATAATAAAAATGGATTCAATTTCAGGAGATGAGAAATGTCTGTACTATTTGCACAAAAAAATAATTGATGTCAAGAGTTTGTAATCACCAGGCTATATGATTTAAATATATTGAAAAAGTCATTTTCTTATTTCCTTTCCATTCTGTAATATCCTTGATTTTTGATTCAATAGTTCTGTAAGGCACATTGTCCCGTCTTGTCTCTGTGCCTAAGTTTCCTCGTCTGTAAAATGGTTCTTGTGAAAATTGAATGATACAATGCATATTCTTTTTTATTTTTTCTTTTTGAGACAGGGTCTCACTCTGTCGCCCAGGCTGAGGTGCAGTAGTATGATCTTGGCTCACTGCAGCCTCTACTTCCCGGGCTCAAGTGACCCTCCCACTTCAGACTCCTGAGTAGCTGGTACTACAGGTTCATGCCACTACTCCCAGCTAAATTTTGTATTTTTTTGTAGAGATGGGTTTTCTCCATGTTGCCCAGGCTGATCTCGAACTCTTGGACTCAAGCGATCCACCGCCTCAGCTTCCCTAAATGCTAGGATTACAAGTGTGAACCACCATGCCTGGCCTGAAAATGTATGATATTCTTAAACAGCCTGGCACATAATAATCTCTCAACCAACATTTTTGTTAGAAGGACTCTGTTTCTGTATGACGGTAAACATAATTTGGGTTGAAATCAACCAATGAGCTCACTGTTTTACCATGGAAACTCTCATGTGTCCCAAAGCACTTTTGCATGGGGTGTATGTGTGTGTGCATGTGTGTGTGAGCTACTGAAGGCTATTTTCCTTTGGAGAAAGCATTCTGAGTAGGAGATAACATCAGTTTTACATCAACTCCTGTTTTTAACACTTTCCCTTAAATGGTTGTGATGATTGAAATCTCAAGGCAGTCATTGAGCAGCCCCTAAATGGAAGACAGCAGAGTTGCAGGATTCTGGTCTGGAAAGTGCCCTGTGCATGTGAGAAGCTGTGGACGCCATGAGAGGTGACCTCATGGAGGGAGAGGAAGAGCGTGAGCATGCAGGACACAGATGATCTGGGCTCAGAGAAGCAGGGGAAGTTCAGACACTTGAGATGCACAGAGAGGACATTCAACTGGGCAGAGGAAGGTGCAGGTATCAGTAGCTCTGAGGCTAAAATGTGCCCTGGGAGCTGGAGGATGGTGGAGTGGGCAGGGATGGTGACACATGAAGCAGGTGGATGGATGTTGGATAACAGATAATAAGACAAAAATATGGGGTATTTTTTCCTAATTGAAACCATAGCATAAAATGTATGATGCTATATTCATTTGCTCTGAATGGACATGTCTTCTGTCTGAGAAGGAACTTGGCAAACAAAATGGACGAACTTTACAGAAACAAGGACATCTTGCTATTCCAGCCTCAGGAATAAGCATCCCCTTTTGTTGTCAAATTTTCATTACGGTGTATTGAGGTAAAACTGAAGATTTAAATGTGCATATTTTATGGAAAAGGCAGGGAAAGGGCAGGAAGCTCTTGTTCAAATGCAGATTTTGGTGGTTTGTTGTTTTAAGTTCTGTGGCTATTGGAACTAAAAAGAGGAAGAAATAAAAGCATTTGAAATAAGAATTAATATTATAATGCCTACATTAACAAATTGGTAACATCAAATACATGTGTCTTCAAAATATGAAGTAATGCCTTTCTCGACACAAATTTAACACTGGGAACCTAATCTGGAAAGCTGTGCTTATATTGGTTCACCTTGTAAGGCCTTGCACGTATACGCATGTAAATGAGCTATGGGACAAGAAAGACAAGGAAGGGGCGCAGATGTTTGAAGGTGGTGTTTACTTACAGTTAGGATTTTCTGCACATGCATATTTATTGACAGAGGACGATGTTAACAGAACACAGATTTTAAAAACCTGGTTACAAAACCCTGTGCAAGTAATCATTTAAAAATAAATGTATGCATGGAAAAATATATATGGAAAAGTCAGTCCTAAAAGAGATACAATTGATATCCTCTTGGAGAGTAAGAACCCTAGCTAAAGAAAATTCCACAAGAGACCATAACTAATTACTACTTCATCTGCAGCCCCTTGTTCGATGGCAGACACAATGTATGTGCTCAACAAATCCTTTGCAAAGCTGATTGAGTTTCTAGAAATGGAATTCCTGATGGCTTTCGTTTTTGTTTCTTATTTTGTTTATATAGTTTTTCTAATTTTTCTACAACAAACGTGTATTACTTGTGTTAATGAAAATAAAATAAAAATATAATTACTTTCTTCTAACTTAATTTAAGGTTTAAGTATTTGAGATCTAGGCAAAGACCAGTCAGCTCTCCTGGATTTTTACATGAATCTCATTATGCCCAATAGCACAGTAACATGTTGGGAATCCACCGTTCAATATTCCTTGCCTAGGAAGATAGTATGGAGCTAGCAGTAAGGTACTGAAGGAATAAGAAAACCACGAGATGGAGGTTGAAGATAAAGTGCACCACAGTAGAGGCTCTCTTTTAATTAATCAGCCACTCTGCCTCTAAATATAGCATATTGTCTTCCGTGTCAGGAACATGGAGGGAAAGCACGTAGTATGTTTTGTTCAATGTTAAATCCACATCACTTAACATAATGGTCGGGATAGTTAAAAAATCAAAACAATTATGCAAACATGAATGAATGAGTAACTTCTGCTAGCAATGATGGTTGGTTTCCCAAAGACATGAAAGTCAGAATCTGAGGTGAAGAGTCCCAGAGATGTTATTGAACATTTTCTTTTCTTAATTTCCTTCTCCAAGTGTGCCAGGGATACTAAGCAATGAGATAAAAACCCACCATTAAGTGTGTATGTGTGTGTCTGTGTCTTGAATAGGGCAGTTGGTAAGCAGTTTCACTTGCACTCCTAAAGACCCCACAGTTTATGCACAACAGTTATCAGAATAGTACTTGTTGATATTGACGTATCGATAACCTTAATAATAACTAATGATTAAAAATGAGCCAATGACTTCTGTCTTCTTTGGGGCTTTTTAGAATGAAATAGATGCTTTGATTTTATACAAGTTGTGTGTTTCTCTTCTCACATCCTTATTCCCAAATATTAACTCTTTCAGTTATAACAAAAAATCACACACATAGACAAAAATTCTTCATGAGTTAAGTTAGGGAATTAGAAAAGACTGATGTGGAATTGGCATTGGATAACAAAGAGGACATGGCTGGGATAAAGAGTTTGAATAGTAAAGGTTGCAGGATGGTGAACAATGGTATGTTTAGCCAATCTGAGTGCAGCACGTGGTATGAGTGTGAAAGGAAGTGCACGTACAAATCAGTGGGATGCAGGGTCCTGGAAACATAAGGTTAAATAAAGTAGGCAGTTTGTAAGCTTTAAGAATGCCTTTATATTAAGTGCTGTATATCCAGCACATACTGCAGTGCCTGATACCACAGTGGATGCATAATATTTGCTGTGTGAATGAATGAATGAACAGATGAGTGAGTGAGAAACAAGAAGATACACTGAGGTTTTCTGGGCTACAAAAGAGACCTACAGTGTGTTTGGAAGCTGATTTTTTTTTTTTTTTTTTTTTCCTGAGACGGAGTCTCGCTCTGTCGCCCAGGCTGGAGTGCAGTGGCCGGATCTCAGCTCACTGCAAGCTCCGCCTCCCGGGTTCACGCCATTCTCCTGCCTCAGCCTCCCGAGTAGCTGGGACTACAGGCGCCCGCCACCTCGCCCGGCTAATTTTTTGTATTTTTTTAGTAGAGACGGGGTTTCACTGTGTTAGCCAGGATGGTCTCGATCTCCTGACCTCGTGATCCGCCCATCTCGGCCTCCCAAAGTGCTGGGATGACAGGCTTGAGCCACCGCGCCCGGCCGGAAGCTGATTTTTTTAAAATATAAAATAGAGAACATTTTGAAAGGCATCTAGAGAAAGGAGTCTAGAAATGGGGATAGGTGAAAAAGGCCATTGTACATATATGGAATGAATGAGCAAGGAAACAATCCACTACTGAGAGTGGGTGCAAAGAGAACCTGCTGGGCCTTCCCACTGCACGTGGGGAACCTGAAGAGTTGGGAGCAGTAGGGTCTGGGACATGCGAGGAAGGAGAAAAGCAGAAGGATGCCTGGCTCATGTCACTCTCTCAGGCTGCATCTTTGTTCGTGATGGTGTTGGCACCGTCTTCCTACATCTGTGGGGGAAGCAGCACCGAAGCCTCTCTAAATTGGTAGCTGGACACAGATGGTAATGGAAACTGTAACAACAGGTGATCACTTGAGGGGTTAAGTAAAGAGGACAGGCAAGAACAGCATACTGTGAACCATAATTTGGAAGACAGGAGAAGATTCAAAAAACTTTAATACTGAACCCAAGAGAGCTGCAAGGGAAAGAAATGACCCATAGTGTTGCAAGGACATTGCAGTTAAAGAAAATGGAATATTTTAATTTTAATACCGTGAAGAGGGGGCTGGAATGAAGTAGGGAAAGTATATACCAATAGAAATGAAATTGCTATCACAGAATACAAAAACTGGATCTTAACCATTTAAAACAGGAATGAACATGAGATGAATGAATGTTTCCTGAGTTGCTATAAGCTGTTTCTGAGTAAAAAATTTATTAATGGACACATTGTGACTCTGCAGCCTCTCTCCCGATATTGAACTATTTAAATACCAACTTCTTTTAATAAATGTGGGAAACATTTTGAAAGCCAGGTTTTTCAAACTTATGAAGGACACTTCGGTAAACAGAAAAAAGAGATATTGGCTTATAAAAACATAATAGTGATAAGGCTAAGATACACAGAAGCAATTTCCTATCAAAATAATAAGCTTACCTAGGATACTTAAATATCCCTACTGGTTTTTATCAGAGGAATAATAGGTCTGCCGTATGCAGTTATATTGATTCAACATGAATGAAGGCATAAAACAATATTTCTGTTTGTAAATGAAAATTACAATCAACCACCTAAAATTAATTTTGAATTCCTCATGTGTTTGTAACTTAAATTTACTTTACTTTACTACTTGAATATAATATTTAATAGTATTAAATCAGTGAAATTTCTAGAGATCCAGGAGCTACTTGTTGAGTTTTTATATATGTGTGGATTAGCCAGGTATCTTTGGAGCTTAGATCATTTCTTGGGCACTGTTTGAAGTGGCACCTGGGAGCAGGTAAAGTGAAGGTAAATGTGAGTGACAGCTAATGTCATTCAGTTTTAATCACACTGTTTTGGTTGGTCAGATAAAACTAAATTGGGAATTTTAAAAAACAGTAAATTCTGGACATGTATTTTTCTAGATAAACAAATCCATAATCAAAAATCATTTTTGCTTTAGATGGCGTATTGATAATAAAGGTGCATGGAATTCATATGCCCATTGTTTCCACTGCTCAATGGAAGAGGACTTGTGGAAAGATCTATAAAATTCCTTATATAATCTTTGAACTACATGGTGAAACCACTCTTTTACTTGCTTCTTTGTACTGTCATCTTGAAGGATTTCTAAAAGATTCCATGTACACTCAGTATTTGGATGTGTAGGAGAGTGTCATTGAAGAGGCATCTCAAATTGAGGCCACCAGAGTTCCTTCCTCACTACCAGTAAATCAGAGAGGAAAAAAAAAAAACACTTTAAATACTCTGCATCTATTTACATGGGATATCAAAGAGTTCCAAACTCCAATTATATAACATAAATTAATTAGTGCAGCCTAGTGCAAAGCCCATATTCAAACTCAATATTCAGGGCAATAACAGCCTGGAAATACCTAGCATGTCTTAAAGCCAGTTAGCTTTTTTCTTCTGGGAATAGGAGGTGTATCAGTCTGTTTTCACCCTTCTGTAAAGAAATGCCTGAGACTGGGTAATTTATAAAGGAAAGAGGTTTAATTGACTCCATTCTGCATGGCTGGGGAGGCTTCAGGAAACTTACAATCATGGTGGAAGACACCTTCTTCACAAGGCAGCAGGAGAGAAAGAGTGTGTGAAGTAGGAACTGTCAAACACTTATAAAACCCATCAGATCTTGTGAGAACTCACTATCATGAGAACAGCATGGGGGAAACCGCCGCCATAATTCAACCCCTCCCTCCACACATGGGGATTGTGGGGATTATAATTCAAGGTGAAATTTGTTGGGGGACACAGGCAACCCGTATCAGGAGAGTTAGGCAGAGATACCTGCCCAGGGAGATAAAGGAGCACGTAGTGATGGAGGTAGGTACTCAATACAGGCAATCAGATTTGGAGCTGCTTTGTTCTGAGTTTCCGTATTTTCTTTTCCAGTAAAAACTGCATCTGCACATACATACACACACACACACACACACACACACACACACACTGCAAACATGTTCTTGTTCTTTTTGAACTCTGGTGAGGACTAAGTGGCACCCATTGTCCTTAGTTAGGTTTCTTTCTCTAGATCCATGGAGCACCAGATAGGAGAGCCAGTGAACCCGCCTGATGTTAAAACTGCAGGGCTTTCTACTTATGGCTGGCCAATTTTCCCAGCACCATTTATTAAATAGGGAATCCTTTCCCCATTTCTTGTTTCTCTCAGGTTTGTCAAAGATCAGATGGCTGTAGATGTGTGGTATTATTTCTGAGGACTCTGTTCTGTTCCATTGGTCTATATCTCTGTTTTGGTACCAGTACCATGCTGTTTTGGTTACTGTGGCCTTGTAGTATAATTTGAAGTCAGGTAGCGTGATGCCTCCAGCTTTGTTCTTATGACTTAGGATTGTCTTGGCAATGCGGGCTCTTTTTTGCTTCCATATGAACTTTAAAGCCGTTTTTTCCAATTCTGTGAAGAAACTCCTTGGTAGCTTGATGGGGATGGCTTTGAATCTATAAATAACCTTGGGCAGTGTGGCCATTTTCACCATATTGATTCTTCCTATCCATGAGCATGGTATGTTCTTCCATTTGTTAGTGTCCTCTTTGATTTCACTGAGCAGTGGTTTGTAGTCCTCCTTGAAGAGGTCCTTTACATCCCTTGTAAGTTGGATTCCTAGGTATTTTATTCTCTTTGAAGCAATTGTGAATGGAAGTTCATTCCTGATTTGGCTCTCTGTTTGTCTGTTACTGGTGTATAAGAATGCTATAAAGACACATGCACACGTATGTTTATTGTGGCACTATTCACAATAGCAAAGACTTGGAATCAACCCAAATATCCATCTGTGACAGACTGGATTAAGAAAATGTGGCACATATACACCATGGAATATTATGCAGCCATAAAAAAGGATGAGTTTGCGTCCTTTGTAGGGACATGGATGCACTGGAAACCATCTTTTTTTTTTTTTTTGAGATGGAGTCTCGCTCTAGCCCGGGCTGGAGTGCAGTGGCCAGATCTCAGCTCACTGCAAGCTCCGCCTCCCGGGTTTACGCCATTCTCCTGCCTCAGCCTCTGGAGTAGCTGGGACTACAGGCGCCCGCCGCCTCGCCCGGCTAGTTTTTTGTATTTTTTAGTAGAGACGGGGTTTCACCGTGTTAGCCAGGATGGTCTCGATCTCCTGACCTCGTGATTCGCCCGTCTCGGCCTCCCAAAGTGCTGGGATTACAGGCTTGAGCCACTGCGCCCGGCCGAAACCATCATTCTTAGCAAACTATCACAAGAACAGAAAAGCAAACACCGCATGTTCTCACTCATAGGTGGGAACTGAACAATGACATCACTTGGACTCGGGAAGGGGAACATCACACACTGGGGCCTATCATGGGGAGGGGGGAGGGGGGAGGGATTGCATTGGGAGTTATACCTGATATAAATGACGAATTGATGGGTGCTGACGAGTTGATGGGTGCGGCACACCAACATGGCACAAGTATACATATGTAATAAACCTGCATGTTATGCACATGTACCCTAGAACTTAAAGTATAATAATAAAAAAAAAAATGCAGGGCTATGTTTACGTTTTCCTGGCTCGGCACAGCTGTGCACTGCCTGAAGCGCTCTTTTTCTCTGTTACCTGCCTTGAGAAATTCTCTTAATAGTCCTCAGCTTCAGCATGGTCAACTCTAAACCCCTTACACGTTGTAGTCAAACAGAGCTTATTTTAATTTCAAGTTTGCTTGGATGGCCTTGGTCAAGTTATTACCTGCCTTGAGGCTGGCTTTTCTCGTGCATGTATAAGAAGATGAGATTTGGCCGGGCGCGGTGGCTCAAGCCTGTAATCCCAGCACTTTGGGAGGCCGAGACGGGCGGATCACGAGGTCAGGAGATCGAGACCGTCCTGGCTAACACGGTGAAACCCCGTCTCTACTAAAAAAATACAAAAAATTAGCCGGGCGAGGTGGTGGGCGCCTGTAGTCCCAGCTACTCAGGAGGCTGAGGCAGGAGAATGGCGTGAACCCGGGAGGCGGAGCTTGCAGTGAGCTGAGATCCGGCCACTGCACTCCAGCCTGGGCGACAGAGCGAGACTCCGTCTCAAAAAAAAAAAAAAAAAAAAAAAAAAGAAGATGAGATTTTTTATTATTTATTTTTTGGTTAGGGCTGTTGTAAAGATCAAATAAAATATAATTGCCAAGTATCCCAAACATAGTATATATCCATAGCCATTAGTTCCCCACCTTCCTTTAGCATTCAATCCAGGTGCTAATCAAATGGGAATCTCACAGTCCACTCAGGGATCTTCAAGTACCACCTGCCTTTATAACAATTCTTCTCACATTGTATTGCACTTACTTGCTATTTGAGTCCTGAGGGCTGACATAAAATAGTCCCCTTTCAAGTGACTGCTGAGTTGTGGAAGGCGATAGCAATGGCCACAGGGAGGTGATGTCTGTCGCAGGATGTAGATGTTTCAGAATTGTGGAAATTTAAGCAGTAAGCAGGCATCTCATCTCCCACCTCAGTGTAATTTCATGAAAAATTTACTTCAGAGTAGCTGGAAGAATTTAGATAATCACTGCATTCATTTAAAAACATCTCCATTTAGAGGAGGTTCTTCCCCCATTCTTTCTGGCCTCACTCCCCTCTGGGGAGGACAAAATTGGGAAATCAGCTTGGGACTACTGTTGGAAGTAAGAGATGTCTGTGACTGTCATGTTAAATAAACACTGGGGAAATCATGGGGAAGATCTGTGCATTTTGTCTGTATTAGTCAGCAGTGTTCTAGCACAGAGCACCTGTATGTGGAGACAGCTTTAGGTATAAGAGCATATATCCAGAAAGATTTTCCCAATAATATGTCTGCCCTAAGATACAAACCATTTTACTCTATCTATTCTAAATCACTAGCCTCTAAACTGCTTATGAAGTGCATAAAATAATCTATTGCATTGGGAGAAAAAAATCAAGCTTCTATTGGTGTTAATTTTGTCTCATCCTTTTAAGTTTCTATTTTCATGTGTTCTTTATACACTATGGAATAGAACACATGTATGCCTTACAAATACATAGATATATGTGGGGAACTCAATTTTTTGATGAGAGGAAAGATGGTTTAGATGACAAATACAACTTTTCCTTTTCCCAGACTGTGGTTTTGTGCTTGCTCACCAAAGCTAACCTCAGCATGCTCAAAAGGAAGCAGAGTTCCAGGGTGGAAGCCCAGCCAGTCACTGACTTTGGTCCTGATGAGTCTCTGTCAGATAACGCTGACATCCTCTGGATTAACAAACCAGTAAGTTTCTTCTTTGAGTATGGAGAAGCATAAGTGGGTGTAAGAGAAATTTGATTGACAAATGCAAATATCATGTACCTTTGGCTTCAAAATGTCTGAGCTGCAGTAGAATATGGATGAGGTTCAGAGTCTGGAAGTAGAGAACAATCCAATGAAATAGTGAGATGCCGCTATGAGTTACTCACATGGGAAGATGCACTGGGTGGTCCGGTCTAATCCCCTCCCCTCCCCTCCCCTCCCCACACTGTGCACCCTGTCCTCAGAGTCACGCGGTGTAGTGATGATACCATTTCTCAGGCTGATCCAAATCTGGGGTCCATGATGAGCAACCTGTTCTTAACGAACTTCCTTTACTTGTTGTCAACATGCCTGAATCCATGAGACAATAAGCACATGTTTGGAATTAAAGGTCTCCTTCTGATTTGCAAGTTTTGAGTAAAAGGTCAATGAGATAATGGATAGTATCTCTGAAGAATTTGTCACCTTTGCCGCCTAATTAAGTTGATGAGGATTTGAGAGGAAGAACTGCTAGGCTAGGCACCACTGTATGCCAGAAAGCATAGCAACCAGAGCTAAGTCTGACAGGCGTGCATGTCCATGAGTGTTGAAAACTCAGCTCTACAAAACCAAGCAGGATCAACTTCTTACTCACCTCATGGTTGATGCTGAAGTAACAAAAGGAAATGACCTGTTGCCTCTTGCAGTGCTTGTCTTTCCCCTAACCATGATACAGGCAGGATCTGCTTGGACTCTTTGCTGTCCTTCCCAATCTGTCTTCCTCTAATCTGCCCTCCAAATTACTTCCCCAGCCTGCTCACATTTCTTTATCTATTTCTATTTTTATTCACATCACCCTTCTGCTTTATAATCGTGGAAACATCTCTATTACCTTCATTACGAATTAAAATCTGTTAGTATGACATTCCTGCTTCTTTTCATTCAGAACCTAACCTGTCCAGTAACTGCTCCTTTCCCATGTCAGCACAACATCCACTCAAGCCCCATCAGCAGCCTCCTACTCCTCTAGGCTCTCTGGCTTGTTCACATTGCTTTCCTTTGCTCGTACTGCCCCCTGGCCCCAATGACCCTTTCCCAGCTCCTCTGATGGGTCAAATCCTCCTCGTCCATTAGGACTGGCTGAGATGTCACCCCTGGCATCCTCCTCTGAAAGGCTTATTTCCACCACAGACGGAATGAACCTCTCTTCTCTTTACACTTAGCCTGTTTTATATTTGTATATAAATAGAATGTTATCTATAAATAACTGTATATTTTATATACATCATATGTGTATATTTACATTATATACATTATAGATCATGTATGTATATAATACATATATTTATGGATCTTTTGTCTTATGTATATATACATGTTATATGCACACACATATAAACATATAACAGGTTATATAGATATCACATATATACACATTACATATACACATATGTTATATGTGTTAACACTATGCATATTACCTATACATATAAATGTCATGTGTGTATAACATATATACCTGTTATATATGCATATGTGTTATATGCATGTACAATATACATATATGCATATAACATGTATGTGTAATATGTGCATGTGTTATATACATGAGACAATATACATAATATATGTATGCCTTATCTAGAACATGTTTTATAATGTTATATAATATAACATGTTTTTGCCTCTTACAGTGCTTGTCTTTCCCCTAACCATGATACATGCAGCATCTGCATGGACTTTTTGTTTTCCTTCCCAATCTTTCTCTAACCTGCCCTCAGACCACATGTATTTACATGTATGTGTATATACACATAATGTATTATATACATACATATAACATGATATGGGTATATACACACATTTTACATATATATAATATATTCAAAGATGTTTTACTTCTTGGACTGCAAAATAAGAGTCGGAAGTGTGTTGCTTCCATGTTTTGTTTTCCACACCCAGCATTCTGACACATAGTAGGCCTTTGTTCACGCTTAGAGAATTGAATGGAATAGAGAATGAAGCACTCCTAACTCTTAGTGTCCACCTTATTACAGAACTTTCTGCGAACTTATGAAGAAGTTAGTATCAAAGATGTAGCCTTGGAGGCACTTACTGAAATTATCAATGCTTCATTAAAATCCTGTCTTTAAACTAAAAACTGGTTTGTTGTTGAAGAACCTATATTTGGAAGCTCTTTTGTGTAATTAGATTCTTTACGCTAAAAGTCCAGATGGGGCTAAATTCACACACCGATGTTTATTGAAGTGCTTCCAAATTGCATGAAAGATACATCAGCCCTTAAAGTAAATTGCATCATCAGTGGCTTGTGTGTTATGGAATTAGCAGCGTAGTATCTTCATGTAAATATTATAACTGTCAGATAAATATTATAACCGACTCATCAGCTGCAAGTGTCTGAGTCTCCTGAAAGTTCTGACAATCTTTTCTATTTTTCATCTTGAGTGTTTGCTAGTATACATAGCTGCAGAATCCATCTACCACAAACCTAAATTTTTTTCAGAGAGTGTAATATTAAAGAATTATCATGATTTCATATAGGTCCAAGATAGTCAATAAAAACATATTTGGATTATGTTTAAGAATTGTGTGTTGGCCGGGCGCGGTGGCTCAAGCCTGTAATCCCAGCACTTTGGGAGGCCGAGACGGGCGGATCACGAGGTCAGGAGATCGAGACCATCCTGGCTAACACGGTGAAACCCCGTCTCTACTAAAAATACAAAAACTAGCCGGGCGAGGTGGCGGGCGCCTGTAGTCCCAGCTACTCGGGAGGCTGAGGCAGGAGAATGGCGTAAACCTGGGAGACGGAGCTTGCAGTGAGCTGAGATCCGGCCACTGCACTCCAGTCCAGGCGACAGAGTGAGACTCCGCCTCAAAAAAAAAAAAAAAAAAAGAATTGTGTGTTAATTGATTAACTGGTGACATTGATTGTGTGGGCCTAGCATGGAGATGCAGTTAAGTATTTTTTTTAACCCAAGATATTAGTTTTTGTAATAAAATATTCAGTATGAGTGATTGTATGTCCTGTACATATATTCGTGTAAACACAAACATACTTATCTTTAATTCTTTCTTCTTATTTTGGGGTTAAAGAAAATCATCAGATAGCAGACATGCCTCTAGTGTTGCACAGAAAGTTATTTTATGGAATTTTGAAAGATGTATGGTCTAAATTTGTATAAAATATGTTCTCCAAAAGAAAGAGAAAAATCTATTCATTATTTTTTTAAATGTAGGATGAGACCAGATTTTTAAAAAGTTTCTTTGTATTTTTATACAAAGACATTATACATAAGATACAAATAGAAAGGAAATTCTAAGTATGGGATGTGTTATGTATCAAATCATTTAAAAAGCATTTCTGATCTACTATGATAGGCCCTTGTGCGAGATGTTAGGGAAGTTACAGTAAATATAGTATGACCCCTAATTCTAGGTACTTATAGTACAAAAATGAAAAAAAAAATAATGGCACATCCAGTTCCTATATGACTAAATTACAAACACATATTTTAATTGAACCAGAATCTTCCTATATTGTAGTCCAATGCCAGGAGGTTATCAGATGTTTTGTTGAGCCTGATCAGTTTCCATGTAGGCTTTGAGTCTTTGTAATGCATGACCACAGAAATGCCTCCACCTTTCTATCTTAATGTGTTTATGTGGAAAATAGGTGACTTGAGAATTAAATGATATAAAAACATGGGAAAATATTTTAGCACATTATATGCACTTAGATGTTAGTTTTCTTCTTCTTTAACTCCGTATTAGTGAACTATTTTAACTTCAGTATTATGTTTTCCACTTAGTGTGGTTCATAACACAAGTTTGAGATTTCAGTTATGGCGCCATGCAATAACTCTGGACCATCATTGCAGTGGGTTCACTCTTTGCTGCGCATCTGTGCCATCATCAGCGTCATTTCTGTTTGTATGAATACGCCAATGACCTTCGAGCACTATCCTCCACTTCAGTATGTGACCTTCACTTTGGATACATTATTGATGTTTCTCTACACAGCAGAGATGATAGCAAAAATGCACATCCGGGGCATTGTCAAGGTAAGCATTCCCATGTCATTTAAACTAAGAACCTAAATGCATCGAAAATCTTAATTCGTTTATCATATTTGCGTGTTCATTTCAGTAAAACAAAACATCGTTTTATCTTATACATATGGAAGACCTTTTTAAAAAGGCATAACTCCAGAGACTGGGAGAAATTGTGGCATGAGACTATTTTAAAAGTTAAATAAATTTTATAAGACACAAAGTCTTGGAATATCTGGGAAGGAACAAGATGGTCTAATAGCTGTGTGAAGTCCAGAGTAGGGTTATTCATGCCACCTAGGGCTGAGCCCGCGACCCAGTACAGGGGCTGGCCCAGAGAAGCACCTTATTTTTTGTTGACTTATGGAGTGTAGCATCAGAGTCACATGGTAGAGTTAGAGCATGATAATATTGTAGCAGGATGTCATTTACTTGATGTGTTTTGAAGATATGAAAGGATAAAAAAAAAAAAAAGGACATGAGACGGCAAAATTTTCTGGGACCAAAAGAAAAATAATGTGTCATGTCAAATTAGTACCAATTGGAAACAAAATAAATACAAATTTTTTTTTTTTTTTTTTTTTTTTTTTTTGAGACGGAGTCTCGCTCTGTCGCCCAGGGTGGAGTGCAGTGGCCGGATCTCAGCTCACTGCAAGCTCCGCCTCCCGGGTTCACGCCATTCTCCTGCCTCAGCCTCCCGAGTAGCTGGGACTACAGGCGCCCGCCACCTCGCTCGGCTAGGTTTTTGTATTTTTTTAGTAGAGACGGGGTTTCACTGTGTTAGCCAGGATGGTCTCGATCTCCTGACCTTGTGATCCGCCCGTCTAATACAAAAATTTTTAATCGGAAAACAAAGGAAAAGAAAAAAAGAAAATTTCTGTCACTGGATGTCTTTTCCTTTTGTAGCACTGATCTTTACATAGGTTAAACAGATGTAGATGATGCTGTCCCTAGAGTATTTAAAATTGTACTATTTGGGGAAACAGTAATAGTAGTGCAGATTTTACGGTTTGACAAATGACAGACGACTCAGATCCTAGTTCTTTCACTTACTGTTGTATCAGCATCTCAAGTTAGCTAATTTTGGTGGGAAAGTGTTTTATTTTGTACAAGGATTTTGAAAATCTACTGAGACAATGTAATGATAAGTCAATTTCATTGCTTCCCTTTTATACATAATCCATGTGTGCCATCCTTGAAAGACAGAGATCACAGACAATGCATTACCAGGTTCATGTTTCACTTTTTATTGTGGACTTTAAAAAATTTACCCCAAAGTATATTACAGTTATATTGTGAATCCCTGTAACTAAACATCAACAATTATCAATATTAAGCCAATTCTGTTTCATTTTAAAGCAAATCTGAGAAACCAAGTCATTTCAGAAATCATTCCTTTTGTACTGATGACTGATAACATTTTCTTTTTTATATAACCACCATACCCTTATCATATATAGCAATATTTTATATATGAGAAAATATTTGTAACAAGACTTAGCAATAATTCCGTAGTGTAGGCTAATACACAATCTGTGTTCATATTTCCTGAATTATCACAAATTTTTTTTAATAGTTGGTTTCTTCAAATCAAGACTCAGACATGGTTTACATAGTGTATTTGATTGATTTGTTTTTGTTTTTGAGATGGAGTTTCGCTCTTGTTGCCCAGGCTGGAGTGCAATGGCATGATCTCGGCTTACTGCAACCTCTGCCTCCTGCGTTCAAGCAATTCTCCTGCCTCAGCCTCCCGAGTAGCTGGGATGACAGGCATGAGCCACCATACCTGGCTAATTTTGTATTTTCAGTAGAGATCGGGCTTCCCCATGTTGGTCTTGAACTCCCGACCTCAGGTGATCCGCCCGTCTCACCCTCCCACTTATGTTTCTTAAGTCTCCTTTAAGTCTCTGTAAGTCCATTAAGTTTCAGCTTTTCACATCCTGCAAAAAAATTATCTGGGTCATTGATCCATTGGGAAACATGCGTCTTTTGTCTTGTGGAAGATTCTCCATTTGAGATTTGGCTGATTGCTTCCAGATGGTGCCCTTTAATAGCTTCTGTGGACTCCGTGTCCTCTGAACTGCTTTGTGTTTTGACCAGCAATGCCCACAGGTGCTTCTTTCCCACATGGTCACCGCAAAATATGTCAGACTTCTGGATATTTTCCAGTCTGAAGGGGGGGAAACGGTCATCCACTGTAGTTTTCATTTGCATTTCCCTTGTGAGAGTGCGGTTACGCGGGATTTTGTGTCTCAAGAGCCATTTTTAAGTTACATTTTTTCATTCAGATTTTGGCCACTCTATGTGTGTTAGAAGTATCAGCCCTTTGTGCTATAACTTGAAATTGTTTTTCCCAGTCTGCCTTTGTCATTGGCTTGGTTCGTGGTTATTTGTACCATACACAATTCTTATCCACATCATGGACAGGCTTTCCATTGTCTGCATTTTATGTCATACAGGAGTGTTTTTTTAGGTTTCCTCATATAGATTTTGCACATTCTTAGTTATATTTATGCTTTGGTATTTTATGTAATCATTTTGTTATCTGTATGAGGTCTTATCTTCCGTTACCTATTCTAACTTGTTCTTTTAAATGAAGGCTGTTGGTTTCTATACATTAATATTATATTCTGCTACTTTACTAAATGTGCTAGATTCTTGTATTAGTCATAATAGTTTTCCCGCTAATTCTTTTGATGCTTCCATATCGTCATATCATATGCAAATAAAGAAAGATTTGTCTTTTTTTTTCTAATTTTATGCTACAATTGCTTTTACTTACTGAAAGTAAAATAAGTGAATTGACTAACACTGTCGGTAAAATTTTAATAGTAATAGAGGTAGTGAGCATTTTTGTTTTGTTTTGGTTTATCTAGAACACCTCTGGTGTTTCTTCATTAACTAGTTTGAAAAATTGGGGTTTGAAGTATGTATACATTATCAGATTAAGTGAATAAACATTAATTTCACATTTTGAGAGTTGTATCATGACTAGCTTTTTAATTTGTCAGATGGTTATTTTTAATTTGTCAAATTATTATTTTTTCCTTAGTGCTTGTAATAGAAGAGATTTTTAAACATTGAGTTATCCTTCCATTCCTATAAAGAAAAATCCCTACTGGGTCAACATACATTTTTATTCTATTTTAATGTGCTGTTTTGTTATATATGTTATTATTTTCCTTGTTTTAAATTTGGTCTGATCTTTGCCAGGTTTTGATATTAGATTTTTCATGTGTGTGTAGGTGGTGGGCATGTATGCATGCTATAAAATAGTCTGAGCACTCTTGAATTGTATTCGTTTTAAAAAGTTTGGTATAAACCACCTGTGAAACCATCTGGTCCTGCTGCTTTTTTGTGGGGCTTCCTTTGTGGTATTTCCTATTTCTTCTATGGAAATTAGCTGTTTTATTTTTAGTTTTATTTTATGTTGTTTTGTTTTGTTTTGTTTTTGAGACGGAGTATGTCACTCTTGTTGCCCAGGTTGGAGTGCAGTGGCACAATCTCGTCTCACTGCAACCTCCGCCTCCTGGGTTCAAGCTATTCTCCTGCCTCAGCCTCCCAAGTAGTTGGGACTACAGGCACAAGCCACCACGCCAGGCATATTTTTTGTATTTTTAGTAGAGATGGGGTTTCACCGTGTTGGCCAGGATGGTCTCGATCTCCTGACCTTGAGATCCACCCGCCTTGGCCTCCCAAAGTGCTGGGATTACAGGTGTGAGCCACCGTGCCAAGCCTATGTGTTCATTTTTTAGTAGAGACAAGATCTTGCTCTGTTGCCCAGGCTGGAGTACGGTGGTGCAATCATAGCTCACTGCAACCTCCAACTCTTGGGCTCAAGAGATCCTCCCACCTCATCCTCCCATGTAGCTGGGACTACAGGTGTGAGCCACCATGTGTGGCTGATTTTTAAAACTTTTTTAAGAGAGAGGGTCTTGCTATGTTGCCCAGGTTGGTCTCCAACTCCTAGGCTCAAGCGATCCTCCCACCTTGGCCTCCCAAAGTGCTGGGATTACAGATGTGAGTCACGGTGCTCAGTCAAAATTGTCTATTTTGAACTTGCTTGGTCTACTGGGGTCTATTTGGTGAAGTATATTTTCTTAGGAAATTATCCCCTATTTTGTTTAATTATTTGGTAACAGATTTCTGTAAATAGCTTTTATTCCCTCTGATTAATATTTTCTTCCGATTTTGTATTTTTTTGTTATTTCGATTAGAGTGTTTTGTTGTTCGGTTGGCTCGTAGTATTTTTTGTATGTTTTGTTCCATTTTGTTTTAGGTTAGCCAATTGATTTACTCATTTTGTTCATTTATTTTTTTTTTAAGAAGAATCAGCTTATTTAACTTAATTTTTGTTTTATATTTAGTAGTTTCTTTGTTTTATTTGGTTTACTTTGCTGGTCTGTTTCTAACTTTTCGAAGGTGTTTGTCTCACATTTTCATTTCTCGAGACTCTTAAATCTGCTGCTTCCTTGCCTTGTGGTTAAAATGTTAACCACAAGGATAATGTTAGCCAGCAGCATAAAATGTTACTGCTGAGAATGTTTTTTCATTCTAAGTAACTTGATCTTTTCTCCTGAATATGGAAAGAGACTTTCCCTTTATTGGTAAAGTCAGTAGTGCTATGAGAATGTATGTTATCTTTTTGTTGACAGCTATGGATGTATTTTGCTAGGTTCATCGTGTGATATTTATTTATTTTATTTCATTATTCTTCAGGATTCCTTTTGTATTCTAATTACACCAGGATCTGTGTTTTGGTCTTTCCTTTCCTTTGTTTTCTTTCCTTGTGTTTCTTTATGTTTTTATCTTTTCTATATCCTATTTCCCTTGCTTCACTCCCCATGCTGTCCTCTCACTCCTGCGTCCTCTCTATTTCCCTCCTCTTTCTCAAATGCTTTTTTCATTTCTTTTTCGTCATTTCCCGAACAGTTTTTGTTTTTTTTCTTTTCAGTCTCCTATCATTTAGACATCATTTCTGTGCTTTCTTTCTAGTTCTGTAATACTTTTGAAGCTTCTATTTGTTCAAATTTCTTTTGGTCATGTTGTCATATTCTATCATAGTCTTCATCTGCTTTGAGTGTTTATTTTCTATGTATACGTTTATGTATTATTTTATTATTTTTTACTATTTTTTGAGACAGCGCCTTGCTCTGTCGCCCAGGCTGGAGTGCAATGGCTTGATCTCAGCTCACTGCAGCCTCCACCTGCCGGGTTCAAGCGATTCTCCTGCCTCAGCCTCCTGAGTAGGTTAGATTACAGGCACGCACCACCACACCCAGCTATTTTTTGTATTTTTAGTAGAAACGGAGTTTCACCATGTTGGCCAGGCTGGTCTCAAACTCCTGACCTTAGGTGATCCACCTGCCTCGGCCTCCCAAAGTGCAGGGATTACAGGCGTGAGCCACTGTGCTCGGTCTATGTATTGTTTCATTCATCTTAGTCTACAATGTTTTCACAAGGGCTTCATCATGTTTTTCTTGTTGTTCACTTGAAATGGGAGTTTTTCCTGCACATTGAGTAGAGTACCCTTCGCATACTGTCAGTACGAGGGGTCCCTTCACTGTTGTTAACCTGATGGGTAAACATGGAGCCTTTCTGTGTACCGACCATCATGTTCTGAGCTCTGCTTCCTCTGGAATGCTGGCCCAATGATCAAATATTTCTTACCCACTGGCCCTAGTGTCCCTGTTCTACTCAATTTCTCTTCTAAAGATGGGGCTGTGGTCTGGAAAGGAGTTTTTGTTGGGTATACTTAGGAGTTTCTAATGTTCCATTGCTTCTGATCTTTCTGCAGTTCCTTGGGGACATCGGTAGTCATTTGCTGTTGTTTTATTCCTCTGTTTTACAACTAGTTTACATGTCTACAAATTTTGCCATTTATATTAAGGTTCACCTTCTGAGATATCTGCTCAGCATTCCACAAGTATTTATTAGTGATTTTGGGGTTATGGAATTCTACTGGTTTATGGAAGAGGTGGGCATCCTCCATGGCTTCAATGAACAGATTTCAAGATGATTCCAAAATCGTCTGTATCTTCCACAATGTGGCTAGGCTAGTTTTTATAAGCACTAGGTTTAGATAAGCATAGGTTCAGAAAACTGGGCCTGTCTCAAGAGGTCATATTGGGAGAAAGTTGGTCTCGGGAGAATGCTAGCATCTCTTTTATTCAGTTGTAACTGTACTCCCCTGGACATTGCCCAGCCCTAGCTCACGTTCTGTGATTCACTAGAGGGCTATGAATGGCCCTGTCACTTGTGTGTATTGGTTATCTGGGCCATGGCAACCTTTGCCCATGCATTGAAAGATCTGAATATTCTGGGTGAAGCATTTTGTGATTGAAATTGCCATGTGTTGACTTCTTCAAGGTTCCATTTGAATGAAACAAATGATTGACATTTTCCTAGAAGAAAACTTTTGTTTTTTAAGTTATTACACAATTTAAGACTTGGATTTCACATCACTCAAAGGATAGTAGGCACCCTGCTAACGGCCACAGTCTAACGATAAAAAGAACAGTGGCATACTTAATACATAAATTATATACTCATTCCCAAGTGAACAGAGCAGTGAGAGAACAGAAGTTTTAATAATTTAAATGTTAGAAGTTGAAGCAATAGTTAAAACAGAAAAAAATAATTTAGGACCAAATTGTTTTCAAAATGCTGTAAATTAACCATTTCCAGTATTTTAACATTTTCATCAACATTTGGGTGATGAGCTATTTACTACAACGAAAAATTTTTATTTTCAATCTGTAAGAAACGAAATTTAAAATGAAAATCAAATATGGTTTTTCTGGTTTTCGTTCAGAAGTAATTGGATCAAATACAACTGTAATGCAGATTTTAGTAATATTGCACTGTTAACATCTTGAAGTAGTCAGCTCAACTTCATAGCTCAGTAAAACCGATATTTTATGTTTAAATGCTTGCTAACGTTTTAGTTAAATATGAGGTCTGCCTATCCTGAACCAAGCTTTAAACGTATCAACTCACTGAATTTTTACCATCATGGCCTGTATTATTGTTAGAGAGTAATAATTATATCAGTCACTACTGTCATTTTCATGATATTAAATCTAAGCCACAGCGTTATCATTTTCCTACTGCAGAATTCTTCAAACACGCATGTCATAACAGATACAGCTCAAAGAGTATATTGGGCTTGATATTACATTCTTATATTCAAAACTTAAGTTTTTAATTAGACTTTATTTTAGCAAAATGTCCTTTGTCACATTAAATATATGTTGCTAATTTACATGTTATTAACTTTGCATTTTTGTATTTGTAAATTTGTTTTGCTTTTACACTTACATGAGAAATGCGTACATATTGTAGGTATTTAAGTTACATCATAATAAAAGTACATCTGTCACATCGAGGCTCTATGATACCTTTCAGAGGATCTCTCTCTTACATTACTCAAGTTTGAGTTACTGTGTTTTCTTCAACTCTACCATAATTTTTTAAACTTTTATTAAGCACCTGTCTGCTGTAAACCTTATCATTTTTCATACTTTTTCTACCTTAATACATTTGCCAATAGCACTGCAGTTTTCTCTCAATCTTTAGTCTCTTCACCCAGAGTAATTTGCAAATATGTGCTGTATTTTCTCGCTAACATTTAAGCTTGTATTTCTTCATGCATAAATGGGAACATTATGAATATACATGTTCTATTTTAATCTTCAGGTTACACTTTTCATAGTAAGTTTTCACATTGTTTGGAACAGAGTTGTGCAAATATGAAGTGTTTAATATTCACTGATTGCCAACTAAAATATTTCTAAGGAATAGTCAAATTTAGTTATTGAGTGAGCAGTACCTGTTAGCTTGTGTTCTGGGTGGAAAAGTGTGTGTGAGTTAATGTATACATATGCTAGTAATTTGGGGAATGCTAACCTGTTGTTGTTATTATTATTATTATTATTTTTTGTGAGACGGAGCCTCGCTCTGTTGCCCAGGCTGGAGTGCAGTGGCCGGATCTCAGCTCACTGCAAGCTCCGCCTCCCAGGTTCATGCCATTCTCCTACCTCAGCCTCCCGAGTAGCTGGGACTACAGGCGCCCACCACCTCGCCCGGCTAGTTTTTTGTATTTTTTTAGTAGAGACGGGGTTTCACCGTGTTAGCCAGGATGGTCTCGATCTCCTGACCTCGTTATCCGCCTGTCTCAGCCTCCCAAAGTGCTGGGATTACAGGCTTGAGCCACCGCGCCCGGCCCCTAACCTGTTATTTTTTAAGGAGTCTTTTCCATGCATAAAACTATGTTAGTCCATAAGAAAACATTTATAGAAGCAAACCAACGTATTTTTCCCAGCCGTCATGCACAATTCTTTAAAATTATACCTAGCCAATTTTGGCAATGTTGTGGTATACCTAAGAGTCATACCTAATCGTTATAGTAGTGTTATCCAGTGATACCTAGTTTATAAAATTATGCACAACAAAACAAACCCTGAAACTTTATTTTTCAATACGAACGTGTCCAAGCTGTGGCTTCCTAGTGTTGCCTACTAATTTTATTGACATAGTAATTTGCCAAATATATATTAAAATATGTATAAATATAAAATATTTACGATATGAAAATGTTTAAGATATTTAAGATATAAATGTAATATAAGAAGAAGTTATATTCTTAAACCCAAGTAAGTACAGTTTCCAAGTTTTCTTTTAATCATCCAGCAACTATTTATTGAACACTTGCAATGAGCTCGTCTCTGCCCTTGGAGAAGGGAAACACACAAAACCAAGGAGAGCCCCTGTCCTCAGAAAAAGCCTGGTTCACTCTGTGGAACAGACTTAGCACCTACAGGCACTCTTCATTTCCAGCTTCCAATATAGTTCTGAAAACATGCTGGATAGCATATTTTCAGAAAATAGGCACTTCTATTTCATTAATTTATATGGCAAAACTAATAATCTATTAGAGGAGCTCTGATCGATTTCTCCAAATATCACTACATCACCCTCATACCTACACAAGTCAACCTGCGTATTTCTGCAAAATAAAAAGCATTTAAAACACCCCTTACCCAATTATTTGCACTAATCAAACCATAGTGGATGTTTTATATGTGCCCAAAAGTAACAGGAACTTTCTGTTATTAAGTAAATTTAAAAAATACATTAAAGTACCATCCACCATATTTTATTCAATTGTTGATATCATCAATTGTAGAAAAAAAAAAGCATCACTTCACAGATTCACAGGTCTCTAAGAAATAATAAAGGCTTGTAATTATACTTTGTCTGAAAGATGTAAGATTGTAATTGATGCATCAATTAGAAGATGCACCTGAATCCAGAAGTGTGCAACTGTGTTGGAGCAGGGTAGAGTGTGTTTTCGAATTGATGAAATATGGTAAAGTGGGCCTGGGTTGGTAAACTCAATCTTTGGATCGCGTGAAAGGCTAGCCTTCAGGGGAAGGGTAGGAAAGAGGAAGGTAACAATGCACTAGGGTTAAATAGTTAAGCAGGTAAACAGCGCTGGTACAAGATTTGGCCCAAAAGGCAAACAACAGAGATATACCTTCATTGCACACTATACCTTTGGCAGGATCCATTGGCAACTTTAATGTGTCCATTGACACACGTGCAAATTTATTATGGTGATTCTTCTAGGTTCATAGTGATTCTGAGGCAAACATTTTTTGCAGATATAAATAGCAAATATTTGTACAGTGAGAGTCTACATAGAGAGGGACCTTCTTTTTTTTTTTTTTTATGAAAGGGCTTTAATAGTGGTCTGTAAAAGTTATGGGGGAGGCAGGCACAAAAAAGAAAAGGACCAAAACTCTCTGCTTGGGGATATCAGAGAAGTCTTGAAGAAAGAGGAATGTGAAACAATGCCCTGAAGGCTGAGTAAGGTCTGTGGTAGAGGTGATGGAAGTAAGACAGAAGTAAGGGATCTCACGGGGGAAGAAAAGGAATATGTTGAGACACAAAGGTGTGGAACAGTGAGGTACATGCTGAGCTCAAAGGAGTCAGAAGTGGCAGATGGGCTGTGCACAGGAGGCAGCTGGAGAGGAGTTTGTGAAGCCAGACCTGGCGGCTTCATGGAGGGCCCGACAGGCTCTGCAAGGAGTTCTGACTTCGTTCTGTGGTCAGTAAAGATGCTTGGAGGGTTTTCATCTGAGAGTAGCACAATCTGATTTGTGTTTAAATGGTTCGCTCTGAAGGTAACATGCTGGATGCACAGCTGGGGAGAGAAACTGAAACAGAAAGTCCTTCCGGCAAGAAATGTCTTTAACAATTTTTGTTGGAGGAATGCGTTTGTTTTAAGTGTTTTCCATCTTTTGTAATATTCCCCAAGCCTGAAGGTGCCTGCCAATCAATTCCCACTCCTCAGCAACTTTCTTCTAATTGCCTCCCTAATTCCTCTTCCTAGAAGCGTTCGCACTCACCAAATCCCTAGAGGTGAAAAGAAACTATTCGGATGATGTATGTCTATGCTGATGCAGAGCACTTCATATATAGCAGACTGTGAATTCTTTAGACCATTCTCAGTTGTCTGTTTCACATCTGGCAATAGATACAAGTAAAAGGAGCATGCATCCTTTAAGCACTGTTGAAGTAATATAAAACAATGCTGAGACACAGTGACAGATGGGCCCTGGAAACTTGGGACAATAAATCCTGTGCTCATGAAACTACCAGTGCATATCATTTTGTCACTGCAAAATATATCCGTATAAATGTGTTTCCTTTTCTGCTTGTTAAATACTTGCATGATATGTTGTTACTTTCTTATACCTTGTCATTGATTGGCAGTCTTCAAGTGTTTACCTTTATAAAAATCGACATATACAGCTCTTGAAGCACTCATCTCCTCAGCCAACAGAGTGCTGATTTTTGCCTGTAGCTCAAGCGCTCTCTGCCCTCCATTTCTTGTTGATGGAACAAACAAATTAAAACATTTCTTTCATATTTAAGGTGTTAAAATGTCTTGAGTACCACTGGTCATTCATATGTGTTAGCTTCTGGTTGCATATTTTAGAAGCGGGTTGCAAATATTATAACTTGAGCCTTAATACGGTAGGATTTTAAAAGATCTGGCCATGCTTATAAATGGAATCAAAGCAACTTTGACTACTATGGCTAGGGCTTCTGATGATAATTTGATAAATATGCCAGATACGAAACGTAATCTACGGTTGTATTTCAAAGTGTCAGATTTCAAGGTCTGTATTCTACTTATTTAAAAGTATTATAAACTTATTGTGCCTTAGCGATTATTGATAATGATTAATATGATAGTAATTTTAATTCCTACCAATTCAATTGTATTTACAATTTCATGGTAATATATAAAATACGTAAACTGTAACCGTATTTGCGTGGCATGTTTAGTTCTGCTTATGCAAACTATGCTAATCCAGGAAGTATCCATAAGTCATCTCATGATCTCCTCTGTAATCTTTCATGGTTACAAAGGAGTCAGAAAGGAATAATTTCTTTTTAGAAGCAATACAAGGCCGGGCGCGGTGGCTCAAGCCTGTAATCCCAGCACTTTGGGAGGCCGAGACGGGCGGATCGCGAGGTCAGGAGATCGAGACCATCCTGGCTAACACGGTGAAACCCCGTCTCTACTAAAAACTACAAAAAACTAGCCGGGCGAGGTGGCGGCGCCTGCAGTCCCAGCCACTCGGGAGGCTGAGGCAGGAGAATGGCGTGAACCCGGGAGGCGGAGCTTGCAGTGAGCTGAGATCCGGCCACAGCACCCCAGCCTGGGCGACAGAGCGGGACTCCGTCTCAAAAAAAAAAAAAAAAAAAAAAAAAAAAAGAAGCAATACAAAGCAGAGAATACGTTCAGAGATTTAAGTAGGAAACTCAAACTTCGCCATCAGATCCAATAAGTTGGAGAGACCGAATATGAATTCATGAAACAACCAGTATGGATTACAGAGGCGAATTCTCCGAGTAACATAAGATTTATTAGCACATTATTTATATACACAAGCTGAGTTGTCAGTTGTTGCATAATGCCTAAGTTAAGGTGATCAGATGAGGCTGTAGTTAGATCACTCTGGAAGAAAAGGTTGGCACAGACTTGGCAGAATTTTTCAGAAAGTTGGACAGCATGAAAAACAATGAACATTAAAAAGCCAAAGATGTTTTACAAATGGAAAAATGCTGAGTGTTGCTGTCCTTTGTATCTTGGGTCATGATAACTCTGCTTATAAAAGGCGTTTATGAATACTGAATGACTTGTGGAAACATGAGCCAAAAGATAATACATGAAACTTGTGCCCAGAGGATTATTTCCATATTTTACTGGGAAAATAAAAAGAGGCCAATTCTGATTGACCACTGCATACCATCTAGCGTGTGCTGAGCTTATTGGTGACACGTGAATGCCACTATATGTTTCTGAAAAGTCCAAGGCAGAAAACATTCCAAACAAAACAATTAAGTTACTTTCTATGGAAAAGAAAGTTTTCTAAATTACATAGAATTTTTGCTAAGCCCGTTTTTATAACCGAGGTCGTTTGAAATTAAGATGTTTGTATGCTTCTAATTTCTGATCACCACTGGTGCTTCTAAAATGATTTAAAATAATTCATTATTTTATATAGTTTGAAACGTAGTGTGGGCCAGTTTTACAACATTAAATTTCCTTAGCAAACAAATTAGAAACAAAAATTCAGTCACATCTGTTATTGATAGCTTTTCATTCTGAATTGGTGAGGCCCCAATTTTTTAATTTAAATTTATTTTTGCCAAATGGCGAAGTGATTCTTGTTAAAGCTAAAATGTCCAACTTTAAAAAAGTTGAAAAGCTATTTTTTAAAATTTGACATGTAAGCATTGGTCCAGAAACATATCAGAATACATTGTGGAAAGCATGGGTGTCCTCCACCTTTGGCTCCTGACCACTCACTTGCCTGCCCACTCCCCACAACACAAAGGGAAATAGCACTGTTTATCCTCATTTGTTAACATTGTAAATGAACCTCAATATAATGGTGAGCTCTCATTCTATGTTCCACTGAGTTTAATTCGTTTCTAAAGCAAATTATGAGCAATTGAAAGGAGGGTAATTGCAGTGCTACTACATATAACATTGTCAATGACAAAAATGAAATAAAATAGTAATACTGTTCTATTTAATACTTTTGAAAAAGTACCACATAAATTCATCCTATTTGGGTGCCCATGTACTCAGCAATCTATAATTACTCTTTTCCTGCCTAATATTTACTCATGAATTGCTCCGATTTTAACATAGTTCTCTGCTGAGTCCCATAAAATTTCAGTTTTCATTTTTGGAATTCTTTGCATTTTTTAAAACAAGTCACAACTATGCCTAGTTCTTAAAATAAAGATGAAGTGGTAATTTTCTTTTTCTTTTTCCCTAACACACAAGTAAGAAACATTTGTTAATTTAATAAAAGTCCCCTTGAAAATAGACACTTTTATTTTTCTTCATGACACTTGTCAACATATAACATAATGAATATTTTATTTCATTCAGAATGTAAATTGTGTAAAGACAGAAGTGTTTGCTGTGTTCACCCTTGTATCCCTAGTTCTTGAACACTGCCTAGATTAAAGGGATGCTTATGAGCTGAGGGAAGGAAGGAAGAAAGGAAAGAAGGGAGGGAAAGAGGGAAGGAGGGGGGAGGGGGTCGGGGAGAAAGAAAGGAAGGACGGAAGGAAAGAAGGAAGGAAGAAAAGGAAGGAAGGAAGGAAGGAATGCAAAGCACAACTTACATAATTCATATTCTACTATTTTCTTGGGTGTTAAAGGCTCAGATAAAAGTCAAATTTGTATTGGCTATAGTATCTGTATTTAGATTATAATTAATTTACATTTTCAATTAATTGTGCAATATATGAGGCAAGTATGATGCTTATAGTTAAAGGTGTTTGTGAGATCTTTAACACAACTATTAAAAAACACAGCTATAAAAAAAGTTGAAGATGACTATAAAAACACCTTAAATTATTTGTTGTATATTTAACCTTTGTGATGTGTTTACGTGTAGCACATCAACACCAGGAGCACCAGGAGCATCTTCATATAATGATAGTCACACAGTTTAATAGGGCCATTGTCTTTCTTGTCACCCAGAGCCAAGCTTCAGAGTTTGCTTTCATATCTCTTTTGTGAGTCTTCCCAAACCCAGGAGTCACCAAGTTTGGTTGATTATCTTGCTACTGAAAACATTATTTGTCCATTCATTTGGGAATTAACATTAGTTTCTCTAAACTCCCCATAGAATTAATCTTACCATCTTTCCCACCATGTTTATAACTTTAAGTTATTTTGCCTTATATATTAGCTGGATATGTTCACATATGTTTTTTCTACAAGATTGTTGTTCTTTTGGTTGTTGCTGGTGGTGCTGACGGTGGTGTGTGTGTGTGTGTGTGTGTGTGTGTTTATGTGTGTTGGCTAGACATTATATATCCTCTAATGTAAAACAGGCACTTACTCAATGTTCTTTAAGTTGAATTTATACTTTATTTTTCGGTCAGAAAACTTCCATTAAGCGTTTTATCATAGTGTTAGTTTTGCATACACTATAAATTATTTCCAGAAACCTCTCAAGGAGACATTTGGACACCTATTTGTTACTAAAGGTGGAAGCTTATGTCAATATCCTGCAACATGTTTTATCATTTGATTTGAAATCTTGACATTTTATTTCTATTTTTATTTCCCTAGCAGGTTTAATTAGAGGAGGTAATAATATATGTGACTGAATTCAAAATTGAGTTACATGGATGACTACAGAATTAATAACTTAATGGGGTAGTCCTAAAAAACCAAAGGCTTTTCTATATAAAGTTTCTAATTTTTGACCTCATGAAGTTTTCTGTTTTATTATTCCAAAGGCATTTTTTAATTCCCGTGTTATTAAAACATACATTCTAATGTCAGAATAGATTCCCTATTCAAAAATGAAAGTGATACATCTTTATCTTTCTTTTACATATACAATCCCAATTAAAATTAAAGTCAATATATATTTTCCTTGCAAATTAAGACAAGTTTCTTCTTCACTTTTTTTGGTTAGTCTTGGATTCTATTTTTATTGCACTGTGGTCCAAGAGAATAGTTGTTTTGATTTCAGTTCTTTTGCATTTTCTGAGAGGTGTTTTATGTCTGATTAAGTGTTGATTTTAGAATATGTGCTATGTGACAATGAGAAAAAATGTATATATATGTGTGTGTGTATATATCCACATATATACATTGGAAAGTTCTGTAGATATCTATCAGGTCCATTTGATCTTTGGGGGTTTTTGCCTTAATGATCTAATACCGTCAGGTGTTGAAATCTCCCATTATTATTGTGCAGAACTGTAAGTCTCTTTGAACGTCTCTAAGAACTTGCTTTATAAATTTGGGTGTTCCTGTGTAAAGTGCATATATATTTAGGATAGTTAGGTCTTTTTATTATTATTATACTTTAAGTTTTGGGGTACATTTGCAGAACGTGCAGTTTTGTTACATAGGGATATACATGCCATGTAGCATGTATACCTAGGTATATATATGTATACCTATGTCCTATTACATAAGACAAATAATGTTTTCAGCATACATACAAATACACATGGTGGTTTGCTGCACCCATCAACCCGTCATCTACATTAGGTGTTTCTCCTAATGCTGTCCCTCCCCTAGCCCCCCACACCCTGACAGGCCCCAGTGTGTGATGTTCCCCTCCCTGTATCCATACGTTCTCATTGTTCAACTCGCACTTATGAGTGAGAACATGCGGTGTTCGATTTTCTGTTCCTGTGTTAGTTTGCTGAGAATGATGGTTTCCAGCTTCATCCATGTCCCTTCAAGAAACATGAGCTCATCCTTTTTTATGGCTGCACAATATTCCATAGTATATACGTACCACATTTTCTTTATCCAGTCTGTGATTGATGGGCATTTGGATTGGTTCCAAGTTTTTGCTATTGTGAATAGTGCTGCAACAAACATATGTGTGTATGTGTCTTTATAGTAAAATGATTTATAATCCTTTGGGTATATACCCAGTAATGGAATTGCTAGGTCAAATGGTATTTCTGGTTCTAGATCCTTGAGGAATCGCCACACTGTCTTTTACAATGGTTGAACTAATTTACACTCCACCAACGTGTAAAAGTGTTCCTATTTCTCCACATCCTCTCCAGCATCTGTTGTTTCCTTACTTTTTAATGATCGCCATTAAACTGGCGTGAGATGGTATCTTATTGTGGTTTTGATTTGCATTTTTCTAATTACCAGTGATAATGAGCTTTTTTTCTTCTTCACTTTTTAATCAGCTTGAAGTGAATGCCTTGTTAATTTTCCTACTAATGGTGCTAAACCTAATAGTTTTAAAGACCTTCTGTTGACCACAGTGTGCTCTTGGTTCTTGTAGACAGGGAGCTGGCTTAGGACCTACATAGCATATTTGGAAGAATGGCTTCTGGTTCTTTAAGTGTTCGAATTTGTGTGGCTGAGAGAAAAAAATGTGATATTTTCCCTTTGCATGAATTAAGTATTTTACCTGCAAAGTTCTGCAGTTGCTTGTCTTTTATAAAATATTTTTCTTAGAAGTAATGCTACTTAAAATGCTAAACTTATTCCTTGTGAAAGTCTGTTCTATTATGATACAAAAATTGTAGATAGCTTTTATTGAATTAACATTTGACATTTTCCTCCACAGACTTTTCTTTAAAATATTTGCTCTCCCTAATAATGCCATGTAAAATTTATTTTTAGGGGGATAGTTCCTATGTGAAAGATCGCTGGTGTGTTTTTGATGGATTTATGGTCTTTTGCCTTTGGGTTTCTTTGGTGCTACAGGTAATTAAATATTTTTTAAATTACAAGGGGATATTCTCCCAAATGGGAATTATTTTGCTTTAAAAGTCTAAATAGAAATATTACAAAATATATATCAAATGTGATTGTGTAACTGCCTACAGCATTGTGTTTATTTTATTTTTATTTTAATAGATGTGATTAATCTGTTTACGCTGACATATTTGAAATTTGAAAAATTAATTTTAATTGATACATAATACTTATATGTATTATGGGGGACTGAGTGATATTTGATGTATGCCAGGTGTAATGATCAAATCTGCATAATTAGCATTTATATCACCTCAAACACTGTATTATTAGAAAAGTCAATAGCTATAATATCTTAATTATTGTCAGTTACATTTGTGAATTATTTCTCAATCAGAAATGAAAATCAATACTATAGAAAATTGTTAGTATTAATCAGCTATATATATTCCCTGAAATGAAGGAAACAATGTGGGTTTTATTTCTATATTTGTAAATAAAAAATCGAACTTAAAAATTTAAAGTCTAGTCTTCTCATATTTGGATGGGTATTAGCCAACATAAAGTACTACATTGCAAATATTAAATGCTTTATCATAAGAGATGGGCTTACAGGAGAGATTCGATTGGAAAATAAGTAGAATTAATTTCCGCGCATTCATTCAGACATGATTTTGCCTTTTAATTCAACTAAAGTTACTATATTCTTTTGATTTTATTTGATCTGTTTTGATTTGATTGTGGTAAGAACCCCTAGCATGAGATCTACTGTTTTAATGAATTTTAACTGTACAATAAATTATTGTTAACTATGGGTACGATGTTGTACAGGTCTCTAGAGTTTATTCATCTATTCTTTATTTAAAAATTCAGAATTCAAAACTTCACAGACCGTTCTGCCAACTCATCATAGTGTTTGTTGATAAGCTTTCCTTTCTTATTTTTATAAAGTTCACCTTTCCCACAATTTAATTTCATCACTCATATATTTTTTAATCAGCTTTCTCAGGTTGAATCATTTCTCATATTAATATGTCCTTTTCCATTGAATAACTATTGTGTGATTGACAAACATTTCTAATTATTATTTTGCCTCTGTTAGTAAATAGTGTTTCATAATTTTAACCCTTTCTCTATTACTTTATTTTCTAGATATTCAAAAGCCTCCACCAAAGAACATTGTTAATGAGAAAGATAGCATACTTATTTTATATTCTAAGTTGGCACTTCTTGTAATTAAAAACTGTCTTAATGAATGAGACAGGAAATGAACAAGATTAATGATGTTCTCATTAGTTTATGTATTTGTTTCTGTTAAGATAGCTATAGATTCAAAACATACTCAAAAGAAAGTGGATTTTGGTGGAAAATAATGTAGGACTAAATTCAGAGCAGAGGTGCACCTACTTATGCTGCTAACATCTGTATATTCCATGAGTATGAGCAATGCTAAGGGGAAATCCGACCTCATTTACCCATCTTTTAATTTGTAGGTGTTTGAAATTGCTGATATAGTTGATCAGATGTCACCTTGGGGCATGTTGCGGATTCCACGGCCACTGATTATGATCCGAGCATTCCGGATTTATTTCCGATTTGAACTGCCAAGGACCAGAATTACAAATATTTTAAAGTGAGTGCTACTTTACAGTAAGTTCAGAGGAAAAGTTGATGAAGTTTTTTCGTAAGTGTTATGTACTTTACCTTCTTCTTTTTTTCCCTAGGCGATCAGGAGAACAAATATGGAGTGTTTCCATTTTCCTACTTTTCTTTCTACTTCTTTATGGAATTTTAGGAGTTCAGATGTTTGGAACATTTACTTATCACTGTGTAGTAAATGACACAAAACCGGGGTAAGTTTATCTATTAACTACATTTTAATCTGGTTGATTAACAGAGCTATCTCTGTAATTTTCATGAGAATAACCTCTGTGTCAGATTTTTCAAACAGTGTTTATGTCCTCTTTGTTCTGTGTCTCTGCTTCCTCAGTATTGTTTTGTCCAATTTTTATTTTATTTTATCTTAGTTTTGAGATGGAGTCTCGCTCGGTCGCGAGGCTGGAGTGAAGTGGTGCTATCTCAGCTCACTGCAACCTCCGCGTCCCAGGTTCAAGCGTTTCTCCTGCCTCAGCCTCCCGAGTAGCTGGGACTACAGGCATGCACCACCATGCCCGGCTAATTTCTGTTTTGTCCAATTTTTAAAGACAAGTATTCAAAACAAGACAGACTGGAAAATGTAAGCTGGTGGGAAAGTAGATTAAGCAAATGCAAAGTATACATTTAGAAACCTTTCTCAGTGTGGCAAAATGGGGAATGTGCTAACATAGTAACAGAAACCTAAAGCTTCACTGAGGAAGTTTTTCATATTAGAGTGAGTTACATGTTAGGAAAAAAACCTCATTTTTATTATTATTAACTTTGGTCATCATTCCCTAAAATAGTTTCCCAAATGATTATAACCTTGTTTCTAGACAAAACACTACATACTATCTGTTGCATTTGTCCATTGTAGAGTTGGTGGGTAAGATAGAATGTATGTACTTCAGTTACCTATTATGTATTATGCAATAGGGCACCTGCCTCTTCTACTTGGCTGATCTTTGTAAATATACAACTCCAGGGATGTGATGGCAGGAGAGAGCAGAGTGGGATGTTGGCCCCTGGATGGTCCAGAAGTGTCCCATTAGGTGTTGGCTAGATATAGAGTTTGGGGTTCCAAGCATAACCCGAAAGTGCAACAGATATGACTATGCCAGATTTCAGGGCAGCAGGGATTGGGGATAATACAACTGATTTTACACCTTGTATTCAAATCTTCACATAGGAATTTGTATATTTATAAATGAAGAACTCATCCATAAATTACCAATTGAAAAAATCTTGATTCAAATCATAGAAATTAGATTTAAAGCACTTTATAAAATTCAAAAAGAGATTACAAGCAGCCATTCCTCTTCAAAATATTTTTAATGTATCAATATCTACTTACAAACCAATTGGTTATATAAGGATCATTGAGTTTAAAAATACTGAAAGGGTTATGTTGTGTTTTCTGCACTTGGAGCATTTTTTTCATAAAGTCTATGTATATATATACAAAGTAGATAAACCACAAATAAGTGAATATCTCTGTGAGTATAGACATCATGATAAGCTTGACTCAATTCCAACACTTTATTGTATGAGTTTGCATCAATTATTTAGGTTATTCCTCAGTGAAGTGCATTAACAACAGGACATACTTTCTAGAGGTATCAGCAAGAGTGAATGAGGGAATGAATGTAAAGACACGCAAAGTGACCAGCACATAGTAAAGGCATTCACTGTATGCTAGCCATCATTACTTTGTTGTCATAAAGAAATATGGAAACACGCTTACATGCTGAGGTGGTAGGTATAAGTGTACCCTCCAAAAGAGAGATAACATGTTTAAAAAACAAAAAGGAAAGAGCAATAAAGAAGACCAAAATTTACACTTGTAAGAATGTGAAAGGAAAACATCTATGACTAATTCATGGCTATGTTATTTTGCTGACAAAGTAACTAAATTAATTCTGAGTTTATTTCACATTTATAATGGTCATTTAATGATTAGTCTCTCCCAGAAGTATATTTAATAATTGAATTTCTAATTCATGCACAAATAGTATATGTATATTATGCAACTCCTAATAATTACATAATGTACTAAAGACTAAAAGTGAATTTAATTGCTTGCTGTTGCACCACCCCAAAGAATGTCAACTCCAAAAGGGTAGAGATTTTGTTTCCACGTGTTTTTAGACCAGGAGGCATGTGCAAGTTTCTAAGAAAATAGGAATGAATGCAGTAACTTCAAAAACATCAGTATAATTTCACTGGTTAAATGTTAAACAGTAAAGCATTACCTATTAGTCAAGGCCTTAATTAATTTTATTTTATTTTATTTTTACTTAGAAGGTATATGCATGCATCTCATACCTACTTAGAAATTTACCTTAGGGGGCCGAGCACAGTGGCTCACACCTGTAATCCCAGCACTTTGGAAGGCTGAGGCGGGTAGACAACCTGAGGTCAGGAGTTCCAGACCAGTCTGACCAATATGATGAAACCCCATCTCTACTAAAAATACAAAAATTAGCTGGGCATGGTGGCGGGCACCTGTAATCCCAGCTACTCAGGAGGCTGAGACAGGAGAATCGCTTGAACCCAGGAGGTGAAGATTGCAGTGAGCTGAGATCGCACCACTGCACTCCAGCCTGTGCCACAGAATGAGACTCTGTCTCAAAAAAAGAAAGAAACAAACAAATTTACCTTAGGTTCACCTACGTGTGGACAGATACCATGCCTTCCTTGATTATCCATAGAATTATGTTGAAGTAAATATCTCATTTTTTCTTGTTTATTAATATAATTTTTATTCTTGCATGATGTGAGTGAATAATCTCCTCAAAATTATTTTTAAAAGAAAAACACTGTTGCTACTAACCCCACTCCCACTCTTCATTATTGTTGTTCAAAATAGCCTTGGAAAATAACTTTTTGATAACCATTTTCTGGACATATTATTATTTTCCCCTACTATTGAAATTATGTCTCTACCCACTTTACTGAGATTTTGGTGAATATAAAAATCTTTACATATTTATTATATATGTCTTGAGGGAACTATTTCCTTTTTCTGTCAGAATTAAATCCAGAGAGTGAGTTGTTGGATTTATTATTCTACTTTCTGAAAATTATCATCCTTCTCAAATTAACTTGTGTATTTCTTATGAGGTACTCCCTGAAAATTATGATCCTTCTCAAATTAATTTGTGTGTTTCTTATGAGGTAAGGGTCAAGATGTAGTCTTAACTTAGTGGTTGGAATGGACATCAATGTCTTAGGAGAAGCTTTCAGTATTTCTGTTAAGTGGGATGTGAGCTGTAGAGTTTTGAAAGTGAGGAAGTTACCTTTAATTCCTGTGGTGCTAAGAGTTTTTAATCATTGATGTATGTATATTTTGTCCAGTGCTTTTCTCTTTTATTCTGTTAATGTACTGAATTACATGATGGATTTTTTTAATAGAAGCCAATCTTGCATTTCTGGTGTATTGCTAATTTGGTCATATTGTATTCCTCTTTATGCCTTGTAAGATTTAATTTGCTAATGTTTTGTTACAAATTATTGCATCTTTGTTCACAAGGAGCATTATTTTTAGGCTTTTTTAATTGAAATATCTTTACTAGATTTTGAAATCTGGGTAATGCTGTCTTCATAAAACAAGCGGAACATGTTTCCAAGGGTTAATATAAGATTCATATTCTTTCTTTCTTAAATGTTTGATAGAATTCATGAGTAAAACTCAGGGCCTGAAATTTTCTTTGTGAGAACGTTTTTCATTACAAATTAAATGTATTCAACATACAGAGCTATGGAGTTGTTACCTTTCTTGTTCTGTTACGTTGGTAAATTTGCTTTTCAAAGATCTTACCTATTTTTATAGATTGTCATTATTGCATAATGTTTATACAAATGCCCTCTGATTATCTTTTAAACATGATTATCTTTTTAACATCTGTAGAATAGTGGTAATAAGTCATTTTTTTCCTGACATTGATAATTTGTATCTTTCTCCATTTTTTCATGTCTTCTCAATTGTATTAATCTTTTCACACACACACAAGAATCTTTGCCCTGTTTAATGTTCCCTGTTGTTAGTCTGTTTTTCACATTGATTTTTTATCTTCATTATTTCCTTATTTCTGCTTTTAGTTTTTATTTTCTTTTTCATATTTCATAAAACGAAGGTATATAGGCATCTTTTAACATTTTTCTAATACAATAATTTTAAAATATAATTTTCCTCTAAGCATTGTTTTACCTGCATTTCCAAAACGTTAATATGTTGTATTTTTATTATTATTCAAGTGTCTTCTAATATCATACGTGATTTCTCTTTTGGCCCATAGGTTATTTAGAAGTGTGTTTTTAGAAAGATGAGATTTTCTTTTTTTTTTTTTTGAGACGGAGTCTTGCTCTGTCGCCCAGGCTGGAGTGCAGTGGCCGGATCTCAGCTCACTGCAAGCTCCGCCTCCCGGGTTCACGCCATTCTCCTGCCTCAGCCTCCCGAGTAGCTGGGACTACAGGCGCCCGCCACCTCGCCCGGCTAGTTTTTTGTATTTTTAGTAGAGACGGGGTTTCACTGTGTTAGCCAGGATGGTCTTGGTCTCCTGACCTCCTGATCCGCCCGTCTCGGCCTCCCAAAGTGCTGGGATTACAGGCTTGAGCCACCGCGCCCGGCCGAGATTTTCTAAAAATGTTATTTGGGAGCATAAGTTTATTCTGTTGTGGTCAGACAATAGTCCCTGTGAAATTTCAGCCTTTTGAAATTCATTAGGAATCATTTTAAGGAGCATTATATGGCCTAAATTGGTGAAAATTCCATGAGAATTTGAAAAAAAGAAAGTTAAGTCTGCAGTTTTTGAGTATAATATCTATAAATGTCACCGAAGTCAAGTTGGCTGATAATTTGTTCTAGGTAGTTCTATCCTTCTTGGTTTTTAAAATCGGGGTTGTTCTATCCATTTCTGAGAGAGCTATTCAATTTTCTACACATGAGAAAAAATTTCAGTCTCTCTTATTTTTGTCAGTTTTTGCTTTATATAATTTTCAACTTTCATTAGGTGCATAAAGTGTCGTTGTATCTTTCAGATGGGCTGACCTTTTTATCATCATGAATTTTCCATTTTTTTCCTAATTAGCTTCTGGATGCCAGAGTATATGATGGGTCAAGAACATGACATTTCAAATTTTTCAATAATCATAACTCTAAAGTAATTTATAACTCTAAAATAATTTATTTTTATTTAATCACCTTTTATCTTATTAACCAATTTTTTTTTTCCCACAATTTCTTAAGTGTACTTTAGACCATTCCTGGATTAACAGTAAAAGGGAGCACAGGACAAATTCTTAGTTTTAGAGCATGGGCTGCACAATCCTGAGCCCAGCCTGGTGGTGATGAAATTAAGCCCATTGCTAAGAGCGTAAATGAAGAAGAAACTCAGTAATAAGAGAGCGTGGACCAGCTAGTTAGATGCCCTAATCAGCAACTCTCATTCCACTTTCAAATCCTTGGAGATTTTGTGTGTTTTTTAAATAAGTGAATCAAATGGTGCCTACCAATTTATTTTGTCCTCTGCATCAGTGCGTGGCATACAGCATTAATGATGAGAAGAAACTAACTCCCATAAGCTATTTTGGGGGGGTAGAGGATGGTACAAATATTACAACTTTACAACAAATATTACAACTCTGTTAAAAAAAAAAAAAGTTGATCAGGCTGGGTACAGTGGCACATGCCTGTAATCTCAGCACTTTGGGAGACTGAGGTGGGGGAATCACTTGAGCCTAGGAGTTCGAGACTGGAGTTAGCTATGATTGCATCACTGCACTCCAGCCTGGGTGATACAGTGAGACTCAGTCTCTAAGAAATAAAAAAGAAAGAAGGAAAAAACCTTGAACAGGCACCTGTCACATCTCTCATTTATTCCACTCCAGGTATTAAACCAAAAGAAATAAAAATGTATGTCCATACAAAGATTTACACATGAATGCCCACAGCAACTTTATTTGTAATACTCCAAAGTGGTGACAACCCAAATTTCCGTCAACAGATAGATAGATACACTAATGATGGTATATCCATATAATAAATACTATTTATTAATAAATAATGAATTATTGATGTATACAGCATCTTGGATAAATCTCAAAATAATTATGATGACTGAATCAATCCAGATTTAAAAAGATGACGTATTCTATGATTCCATTTATATAAAATTGTAGAAAATGCAAACTTATCTTTAATGATAGAAAATAAATCAGCAGTTGCCTAGTGATAAAGGTTGTGGTGGAAATAAGGGATTACAAAGGGGCATCAAGAACCCTTTGGGGTTTATTGATATGTTCATTATCTTGACTGTGGTTCTGTACATGTGCCAAAACTTATCAAACTGTACACTTTTGTATGTGCAGTTTATGTTATGTCAGTTGCACCTACTGAAACTGCCTAAAATGTCTCAGTGTGAGGTAGAAATCTAATTTTTCATATGGTTAAGCAATTGTGCCTGCATTATTTATTGTGTACTATTACCCACTGAGTTAACTTCACCTGTCTCATTCACTAATTCCCCATCTATACATGGGTCTGTTCCTCTGGGGCTCCACTGTGCTTCCCTGGTCTATTGGACTATCTCTTTACCAATATCACACTCTGAAAGTCTTTCAAATTATGGTCTAGCTTTATGCATGGGGTCGTATTTCCAGCTTTAAGCTTTACATGGGCTCAAGACCTGGTCTTCTGCCTCATGTGGGCATTAAAACCCAAGCTCTTGGATACTGGGTACCTAGCTCCCATTTGTAACACTATGTCAACTCATGTTTCTTCCTTTCATACTCATTTACTGCTTTCCTTCCTAGGTTTTGACATTTTGGAATGCATTTTTTTTATTGTGAGCCCAAATGTGGAGTTTTTAATGTTATCTATTTGTTTGTAGTGGAAGGAGTTGAATTTGGTACAGTCCGTCTTGCGAGAACCAGAACTCACATTCATAGCTATTTTTTTCTATTTTTCTCTAAGATCCTTGAGGATACATATGGGAAAGGGGAAGAGAATATTGTGTTATATTCATCTTTTTATCCTTACTACCTAGTATCCTAACACAGAATAAATAATTAGTAACTATTTATTGAAGGCATGGTTGATGACATTATATTTAGACAGACAATATTAACATGATGACAAATTGATAAAGAAGATGAAATAAAAAAGAAACACAGAGAAAAGTAAGTTGTTAAAAGCAGGAAAGGAGAAATGGCTAAAAAATAGGAAAACAAAGTTTAAGCAGAAAGAAGCAGTGAATTAGTTCATATACAGAGTAAGAAAATTGAAGCAAGTGTTGAGTAAGGGAGTTGACTCTGTGGGTGAGGGAAGAGACAAATGCATGGAAGAAAATCTGTAGGTAGTTGGATTTTTTTTTTTTTTTTTTTTTTTTTTTTTTTTAGTGTATGTAGGCTGTAGAATATGCCTAGATTGTTCTATCAGTGAATATGAAAATGGATAAAGATATTGTGTGGGTTGGAGACCATAAATATGGAGATGAAGAACAGGGAAATCTTCTGGATAAGAAAGCAGCTGTGTAGTACTGTGGGGGGTACAGGAGGCTGGCTTCAAATTACCGTTTTATTAAAACGAAGTCAGAATGTGAGAGTTATAAAACTTGTAAATGCAGCTAGAAGAGCAGGCATTACGCTGGCAAACCGAAGCTCATACTGGCACGTAAATGATCACAGAAATTGAGAACAGATACACGAATGTCTTCTGAACTCATGACCTAGAGTTGCTTCAGTGAGTATTCTTTGCTAGTTCCATGCTGTATTTGGTACCAAGAAAAGAATGATACTGAAAAAATGCATTAAAACATGCCTTGTGATCTAAATATTAGCTCCAGCTCATTACTCTATCCCAAAAATAAAGTTCACCACGAAAAATTTCATAAATGTTGACAGAGTGCTTAGTTACCTGAGACATAGCCATTATGGTGAAATGGCTGCATTTTTGTCTTTCCCATATGTGTAAAACCTGCCTAGTAGCATACACACACACACACACACACACACACACATTTATTTTGTCTTCTTTTTATGTGACTCTTCGTTTACTATTTGAGAGGAAAATGCTTAACTAGCCACTTGGTAGTAATGTTGTTCATAATCACAGTTGTTATAGCTTTGATGATTCATTCAGGAATCTATCAATAATATCTTTTTTGTTGTTTTTTTTTGAGACCGACTCTCACTCTGACACCCAGGCTAGAGTGCAGTGGCATGATCTCAGCTTACTGAAACATCCATCTCCCACGTTCAAGAGATTCTCCTGCCTCAGCCCCCCGAGTAGCTGGGACTACAGGCACCTGCCACCACACCCGGCTAATTTTTGTATTTTTAGTAGAGACAGGGCTTCATCATGTTGGCCAGGCTGGTCTTGAACTCCTGACCCCAAGAGATCCGCCTGCCTCAGCCTCCCAAAGTGCTGGATTAAAGGCCTGAGCCACCATGTCCAGCCTCATTTTAAAACAAAATTTCAGTTCAGTATTATTGCATTTTAAAGCCCCACACCTAAGCAGAAAAACTGTCAGCACCACTTCACCATTACTATTAGCCCAGACATAAATTTAGTTTTACTCTTAGAGACTCAAGAAATATTCAAACTCAAAATAAAACAGAAAATGTTCATTGATTTGAACATTTTTTTAAACTTTTTTGTTTCCTTTTGTATCCTCTAAACTACGACTTTTTTAAAAAAAGAAATTCTGTCATTTGGAATAACAGGAATGAATGAATCTAGAGGACATTATGCTAAGTGAAATAAGCCAGGCACAGAAAGATCAATACTGCATGATCTCACGCATATGTGGAATCCGAACAAGTTAATTCATTGAAGTAGACGGGAGAATGGTGGTTACCAGGGGCTGCCACGGGAAGAAGATGGGGCCGCAAGGGAATGAGGAGTTGCTGATCAAAGGGGACGAAGTTTCAGCTAGGCAGGAAGACTAAGTTTTGAGATCCATTGCACAACAGGGTGACAATGGTCAATAATAATGTGTTAATAATAATGCATTAATAATGGTTAATAATAATGTGTTTCAACATAACTAAGAAAGTAAATTTTGGGCCGGGCGCGGTGGCTCAAGCCTGTAATCCCAGCACTTTGGGAGGCCGAGACGGGCGGATCACGAGGTCAGGAGATCGAGACCATCCTGGCTAATACGGTGAAACCCCGGCTCTACTAAAAAGTACAAAAAACTAGCCGGGCGACGAGGCGGGCGCCTGTAGTCCCAGCTACTCGAGAGGCTGAGACAGGAGAATGGCGTGAACCCGGGAGGCGGAGCTTGCAGTGAGCTGAGAGCCGGCCACTGCACTCCAGCCTGGGCGGCAGAGCAAGACTCCGTCTCAAAAAAAAAAAAAAAAAAAAAAAAAGAAAGTAAATTTTAGCCAGTCGCGGTGGCTCACGCCTGTAATCCCAGCACTTTGGGAGGCCGAGGCGGGCAGATCACGAGGTCAGGAGATGAGACCATCCTGGCTAACACGGTGAAACCCCCTCTCTACTAAAAATACAAAAAATTAGCCGGGCGGGCGGGCGGGCGCCTGTAATCCCAGCTACTCGGGAGGCTGAGGCAGGAGAATGGTGGGAACCCGGGAGGCGGAGCTTGCAGTGAGCTGAGATCCGGCCACTGCACTCCAGCCCGGGAAACAGAGCGAGACTCCGTCTCAAAAAAAAAAAAAAAAATTAAATTTCAAATGTATCATCACAGAAGAGTTAAGTGATATGATGGATATGTTAATTAGCCCGATTTAACTGTTACGTCTTGTATACATCTATCAAAACATCACCTGGTGCTGCATTAATGTAATACAATTATGATTTGTCAATTAAAAATAATACTATTTTAAAAATTTATGGGCCGGGCGCGGTGGCTCACGCCTGTAATCCCAGCACTTTGGGAGGCCGAGGCGGGCGGATCACAAGGTCAGGAGATCGAGACGACGGTGAAACCCCGTCTCTACTAAAAATACAAAAAATTAGCCGGGCGCCATGGCGGGCGCGTGTAGTCCCAGCTGCTCGGGAGGCTGAAGCAGGAGAATGGCGGGAACCCGGGAGGCGGAGCTTGCAGTGAGCTGAGATCGCGCCACTGCCTTCCAGCCAGGGGGACAGAGCGAGACTCCTTCTCAAAAAAAAAAAAAAAAAAAAAAAAAAATTTATGGTACACATCTCTGAGTCACATATTAAGCTAAGGTATGATGGCTGTGTTTTCAGCAATCAGTGTTGCCAGCTACTGCCATGACCTTTCTCTTAATCATTTAAGAGAAACGATGAAGAGAAATTGTTAACAATTGTTCCAACTTCTGCCTAATTGATTTGCATGTTTTATGGCCTAATCGTGACAGAGGTTTCAGACCACAAACTTGCATATCTTGGGTTTCATAGCTGACCTCCAGAACTGATTCTGTTTAGTATGTGAGGCAAACAAGATAAAGAAGCAGCACAATGTATACAGTTTTGCTTTTAAATGGAGCTTAGTTCTTGTAAGGTCCAATAGCAGGGAATCTTAGCTATGTCTTTAGTAGCAGTGCTAGTAAAGCTTTAGATTCTTCTCTGATAATGAATGGCGACCTAAGGCAATTATGAAGAGTAATGAGATTTGACTAAGCAAAGCAGCTCATTTCCTAAAGGAAGTTGAGAAGAGCAATGGCTTGTGGCAGAAACAGGTGTTGCGAAATACCAACTGTGATGGCAGAAATCTCCCCGAAGCTGGAACAGGAATGTTCAAAAATGAGCTGGCAGGTTAAATAGAAAAGATGAAGACTTACCTGACACTTTATTCTCATTCCTGAAAAAGAAGAAAAACGTATTCATAGCTCAGTATCAAATAATGAAATCTTACTTCCAAGAGTGATATAATTAGAAAAACTTTAAGGTAAGTAAATGCAACCATTAAATATGTAAAAGCTTAATATAGAGAGAGCAGGATTCAAATAGGAACTTAGGAACATATTTGCGATGACTGGACCAGTAGCTTTAAGCCCGGAGGTAGGGTGATCACACATCACAGATGCCCAGGACAATCTTGGTTTATCCCTACTGTTTCAAAGTAATCACTAACAGCCTCTTACTCGATTTTAAGGAATCTCAGTGCAGACAATGCATTTTATGGTCACCTTGCCCAGGGGAAGTTTATAGAACTTGGTATTTTGTAAAATATCACCAAGAGTTGAATTAGAGATAATATAAAGTTGAGTTTTTTGCAGTTTGCTCTTGCTGGTCCAAATAAATTTTAAGTTTATTAAAATAAATACATTAAAATGTATTAACTACATTTATTTGTCATGTATTCTTTAGGGTACTTGGCAAATAAATGAAGTATTGTCTTATAAATTTTGTTGACAAAATAGTTGTTTTCATGGAATACTATGCAGCCAAGAGAAATAATGAGACTATGTCCTTTGTAGCAACATGAATGAAGCTGGAGGTCATTATCCTAAGCAAACTTATACAGGAACAGAAAATCAAATACCGCTTGTTCTCACTTATGAATGAGAGCTAAACACTGAGTACACACGGACACAAAGAAGGGAGCAACAGACATTGAGGCCTACCTGAGGGTGGAGGGTGAGAGGAAGGTGAGGATTGAAAAACTACCTATTAAGTGCTGTGCGTATTATCTGAGTGGTGAAACAATGTGTACGCCACACCCCCTTGCCACACAGTTTGCCTCTATAACAAACCTGCACACATATCCCTGAGTCTAAAATAAAAGTCAAAAAAAAAAAAAAAGAAATACAAATAGAAACATACTGAAATTTAGAACATTCATTTTTAGTTTCTAAGGACTTTATCAAAAGACAGTTTTGTAGAATATGTAAAATCATAATTGCCCCAAATTCATGCAACGGTCTATGACATCTTCTTGATTCATACGTGTTTATTTATGTTTATTGACACAATAGATGTATTTTTGGAGTACATGTGATATTTTGATACATTCATGTAAGGCATAATAATCAAATCAGGGCAATTGGCATATCCATTACCTGAAACATTTTTCTTAATACTGGGAACACTTGAATTATTCTCTACTAACTATTTTTAAATATATAATAGATTACTCTTTACTATAGTCACCCTACTGATTTATCAAACACTAGGTCTTTTTTCTTTTATCTGACTGTATTTTTGTACCTATTCACCAATCTTTCTTCATCCAACCCTGGCCTTTACCCTTCCCCTTCTCTTTTAACAACCAATCTATTCTCCTTCCTCATAAGATCCACTTACTTAGGGCCTAAATATGAGTGAGATGATGTGATATTTGTCTTTCTGTGCTTGGCTTATTTCTTTTAATATAATGACCTCCAGTTCCGTCCATGCTGCTGCAAACGACAGGATTTCACTTATTTTTATGGCCGAATGGTATTACATTGTGTGTCTGTATAGATACATATCATAGTTTCTTTATCCATTTATCTATTGGTGGGCAGCTAGGTTGATTCCATATTTTGGCTGTTTGGAATAGTGCTGCAGTCAACATGTGAGTGCCGGTATCTCTTCAATATATAGATTTCCTCCCTTTTGGATATATACCCAGTACTGAAATTGCTGGATCATAGAGTCGTTCCATGTTTAGTTTTTTTCAGTCCCTACTGTTTTTCACAGTGGTTGTCAAAATTTGCATTCCCACCAACAGTGTATGAGGGTTCCTGTTTCTCTGCATTCTCACCAACTTTCACTGTATTTTTATAAAAGCCATTTTAACTGGGGTGACTTGATATTTCACTGTAGTTTTTATTTCCATTTCCCCGATGATTAGTGATGTTACCCATTTTTATATACCTATTTGCCATTCGTATGTCTTCTTTTGAGAAATGTCTATTCAGATTTTTTGCCCATTTCTTAATCAGATTATTAGATTTTTTCCCATTGAGTTATTTGAGTTCTTTATATATTCTGGTTATTAATCCCTTGTCAGTTGTATCATTAGCAGATATTTTCCCTTATTCTTTGGGCTGTCACTTCAATTTGTTGATTGTTTCCTTTGCTGTGCAGAAGTTTTGAGCTTGATTCAATCCCATTTATCTATTTTTGCTTTAGTTGCCTGTGCTTTTCAGATTTTATCCCCCCAAAAAATGCCCAGACCAGTGTCCTGGAGCATTTGCCCAATGTTTTCTTCTAGGAGTTTCATAGATTCAGTTCTTAGATTTAAGTCTTTAATCCTTTATTATTTGATTTTTATATGATGAGAAATATTAATGTTCTTGGCACCTTTGTCAAGAATGAATTGGCTGTAAAAGCATGTATTTATTTCTGGGTTCTCTATTCCGTTCCATTGGAATGTTTTCTGTTTTTTGTCAGTACCATGCTGATTTGGTTGCTATAGATTTGTAGTATATTTTGAAGTCGGTTAGTATGATGCCTCCAGCTTTGTTCTTTTTGCACGGGATTGTGTTGGTTATTCAGGATCTTTTGTGTTTTATATAAATTTTAGGATAGTTTTTTATATTCCAGTGAAGAATGTCATTGGTATTTTGATAGGGATTGCATTGAAACTGTAGATTGCTTCGAGTCACGTTGACATTTTAACAATATTAATTCTTCCAATTCATGAGCATAGAATATCTTTCCACTTTTTGTGTCCACTTCAATTTCTTTCATCAGAGTATGATAGTTTTCATTATAGAGATCTTTCACTTCTTTAGTCACAATTATTCCTAGGCCTTTTTAAATTTTTTATAAATATTGTAAATGGGGTTGTTTTCTTGATTTATTTTTCTGATTGTTCACTGTTGGTGTATATAAATGCTATTAATTTTTGTGTGTTGGTTTTGTGTCCTGTAATTTACTGCATTTGCTTATCATTTCTAACAGTTTTTGGTGGAGTCTTTAGGGTTTTCTAAGTATAAGATCATGTCATCTGCAAATGAGGATAATTTTATTTCTTCCTTTCCAATTTGGATGTCGTTTATTTCTTTGTCTTATCCGATCACTCTGGCTAGAACTTCCAATCGTATGTTGAATAAATGGGATGAAAATGGGCATCCTGATCTTGTTCCAGATCTTAGAGAAAGACTTTTGATTTTTTTCCCCCTTTGGTATGATGTTAGCCATGGGTTTGTTAAATATGGTCTTTATTGTTTTGAGGTATATTCATTTTATACTCAATTTTTTAGTGTTTTCATGATAAAGAAATGTTGAATTTTACCAAATGCTTTTTCTACATCTATTGAAATAATAATATGGTTTTTGTTCCTGGTTTGTTTATATAATATATTATGTTTATTGATTTCCATATGTTAAGCCATCTTTGCATTTCTGGGAGGTTAAATAATATGTCCAGATGGTAAGTGAGAGAGCCAGGATTTGAACTCAAGTCTAACTTCCAAGCCCGTGTATGTTTTATCATTTGAGAAACTTCTGTATTTTAATTGTACATTTATAAACCTTTATACACATAGAGATCTACATCCATATATATAAGCTCTTTTTTAAAATTATACTTTATGTTCTAAGGTACATGTGCACAACGTGCAGGTTTGTTACATACGTATGCATGTGCCATGTTGGTGTGCTGCACCCGTTAACTCGTCATTTACATTAGCTCTTTATAATATATGTAGTATAATTTCTACATTAAAGTTTTTATTAAGTCTGGTTTCTATCCCTATGTATATGTTATGATTCATGGGATTCAACTTCATCTAAATCTGTAAACTAGTGATAAGTTATATATTTTTAGTACTATCTATATATCTCTTTTAAAATTGTTGTGCACATTGATCTCCAAGATGTGAACCACCTGAGGTGCCAGAAGTCAGCCTTTCATATGATAATAATATTTATAAATATATGAATATATTTCAGAATAAATTGAACTTTCAGATGAAAATTAATACCAGCATGATTTTTACCAGAATAGCAAAAACGTTTGTGAGAGTCTTCAGTACACAAAAGGAAAACTGGACAGTTTGAATGGGGATTTAAAAGAAATGTAATTTATTTTGATCAGTCTTTTGATCATATGCTTACCTCCCAAAAAGAAGATAATATAATATTGTAGGTTATAAGGTTCTTATTATTAGTGGTAAATAACTTTTATTAAACAATTGTTGTATGTTATTTTCTCACTTAATACTTATAACAATCCAGTAAGTTTTGTTCCATTTTTACACTATATGTTACAGCCAAGGAAATTGAAGCTCAGTAAAGTTAAATAAAAGGCCTAAGATGAAACAGCTTGTATCAGAAGCAAGACTAGACCCATTTCTCCCTCACACTGCTTTCTATGCTTTCAGTTGTAACTTGGTCAGTGTATGAGATAATCTTCCTTCAACATGTGTGTCCAAACTCTTTGAATAAAATATTTAGTTTTCCTTTAGTTACAAGGAGCATATTCTTAGAAGACAAGTTCTCAATGGGACATATGAGTAAGTGGTTAGTTACAATTGCTTATTTTAAGACTGAATTCTAAAAGCCTTCACTGGAACTTCTGAACATCCTCTGTGAATGTGGGAACGAGGAGCTCTACCTATTCAGTCCCTCACAAATAGCGTTTACTGTGGTTGCCTCCATAGAATCAATATTTACTATCACTTTTGTATCTCAGGTTCCACCCAACCAGCTTGATTTTCCCCATGATAGAAACCATAATAAGTGTGCATAACTACAGCAGCACCACTAGTAAATTTGAAAATTAATTTTTAGGATGAAGTCTCTTTGGTAAAGAGAATCACCTGGCAAAATTTGTAAAAAATACTGATTCCAAGCCACGTTTGTGATGGATATTTTTGGGCAAGGCTGAGATGCTCAGAATTGGCAGGTTAGAAATCAGTCATTTAAAATTTTAGTTTTGCGATTAAACTCCAAAAGATTTGTTATAGAGTAGAACACAAAATTACATGGCTTTTAAAAAAAAATAGACCTTGAGTCTTCAAATAAATGTTAGTCTTCTAGCTAGCTGCTTACTGCCCTGCCTGAGGGTGGCATGCATGTCCTCTTCCCTTAAGACTATTTCCCCAGCAATGTCTAAGGAGGACCAGAAGTAATTAGAGCTTCCTGTCTTTCCTGCAAAGAGGCAGGTATGTCTTTGTTTTCTGGGATGGACGACCATCTCAATTTTACTTATTTAGTGACTCTTACATGTTCTTATTTCTAGAGATTGAATTGGGGTAGTGCACTTTGTGGTTGAGCGTGGTTGGTGTCGTCAGGGGCATTGGCACTTTTAAAATCCCTCACCGACTTTACTTTTCATGTTCACATCATTAGGGAGTGTGTAAATCCATTCTTTCATTGCTATAAAGAAATACCTGAAACTGGCAGGGAATGGTGACTCATGCCTGTAATCCCAGCACTTTGAGAGGTCAAGATGGGCAGATGACTTGAGACTAGGAGTTCAAGACCAACCTGGGCAATATGGTGGAACCCCATCTCTACTGAAAATACAAAAAATAGCTGGGAATAGTAGTGTGCACCTGTGATCCCAGCTACTTGGGAGGCTGAGGCATGAGAATTGCTGGAGCCTGGGAGGTGGGGGAGGTTGCAGTGAACCGAGATCCAAGGAAGGAAGGAAGGAAGGAGGGAAGGAAGGAAGGAGGGAGGGAAGGAAGGAAGGAAGGAAGGAAGGAAGGAAGGAAGGAAGGAAATTAAAGATAGAAAGAAGGAGAGAAAGAGAGGAAAGAAAGAAAGGAAAGAAAAGAAAGAAAGAGAAAGAAAAGAAGGAAGGAAGGAAAGAAAGAAAGAAAGAAAGAGAAAGAAAGAAAGAAAGAAAGAAAGAAAAAGAAAGAAAGAAAGAAAGAAAGAAAGAAAAGAGCGGGCCTGAGACTGGGTGCTTTTTTTTTTTATTACATTTTTGAGTTCTGTATTTGTATCATAGAGAATGAGCTGTGTATATTTTTTAGGTGGAAAAGACATATTGACTTAAAAGGTACCTCTCAAATTTTAATGCGTACAATAAACTGGAGATCGTGTTAATGTGTAGATTATTTTTTCAGAAGATCTGGAAGAAAGCCTCAGTTTCTGAATTTTTGACAAGCTCACCAGTAATGTCAATGTTTTTAGCCAAAGAAGATATTTTTTCAAAAATTCAGTAAGTGGAAGAGCCTGTGTGTGTGTGTGTGGTTTTTTTTTTTTTTTTTTTTTTTTTTGTAGTTTTTCTGGCATGTAAACAAAGATGAGAGCTTTTATTTACCAAAGACAGGTATATGCAAAGAAAACCTAAGAAAGAAGAGCAGCTGTCAGATTAAATGTGATGGTTTATGAACATCAGCCGCATAAAGATACCTAATAATGAAGAGAAAAATAATTAACTCTGTAGTGCGACGGTCTATCCGAGAGCTCTTTTTTTTTTTTTTTTTTTTGAGACGGAGTCTTGCTCTGCCACCCAGGCTGGAGTGCAGTGGCCGGCTCTCAGCTCACTGCAAGCTCCGCCTCCCGGGTTCACACCATTCTCCTGTCTCAGCCTCCCGAGTAGCTGGGACTACAGGCGCCCGCCTCGTCGCCCGGCTAGTTTTTTGTATTTTTTAGTAGAGACGGGGTTTCACCGTATTAGCCAGGATGGTCTCGATCTCCTGACCTTGTGATCCGCCCGTCTCGGCCTCCCAAAGTGCTGGGATTACAGGCTTGAGCCACCGCGCCCGGCCCCGAGAGCTCTTTAACCAAGTGAATCATTAATGTTAACTGCACTAGGACACATTTTTATGATGTGCTGATGCATACAGAAAGACACAGGATCACTACTGTGATATTGCCCCCTCAAAAGTAAATGATAGTCTAAATTTAACCATCAAGAGACATCGGTTTTATGCAAAGTTCAAGATACAGTTGTCTTTCCTGTTCTGTAATTTGTAATGTTGATTTTAAGTAGTCTTTCTTTAGCACCCTAGGGAGCAAGTATCTCCTAATAATGTTTTTCAGAACTTTCTGGGTAATAAATGCCATCCTGTTAAATAAGTATTTTCTTCTTTTTTTCTGCTTTGTATCTATTTACTTTTTTGCTTTTTTAAAAATTTACTTGAAGTTCTGGGGTACATGTGCAGAATGTGCAGGTTTGCTACAGAGGTATACATGTGCCATGGTGGTTTGCTGCACCTATCAACCCATCATCTAGGTTTTAAGCCCTGCATGCATTAGATATTTGTCCTAATGCTGTCCCTCCCCTTGCCCCCCACCCGCCGACAGACCCCAGTGTATGTCATTGCCCTCCCTGTGTCCATATGTTCTTATTGTTCAACTCCCACTTATGAGTCAGAACATGTACTGTTTGGTTTTCTGATCCTGTGTGAGTTTGCTGAAGATGATGGCTTCCAGCTTCATCCATGTCCCTGCAAAGGATATGATCTCATTTCTTTTAATGGCTGCATAGTATTCTATGGTGTATATGTCCCACATTTGCTTAGTCCAGTCTATCATTGATGGGTATTTGTGTTGGGTCCATGTCTTTGCTATTGTAAATAGTGTTGCAGTAAACATACATGTACATGTATCTTTACAGTTGAATGATTTATATTCTTTTGGGTATATACCCAGTAATGGGATAGCTGGGTCAAATGGTATTTCTGGTTCTAGATCCTTGATGAATCATTACATTGTCTTCCACAATGGTTGAACTAATTTACATTCCTACCAACAGTGTAAAAGTATTCCTATTTCTCCACATCCTCGCCAGTATTTATTGTTTTTTGACTTTTTAGTAATCACCATTCTGACTGGTGGGAGAGGGTATCTCATTGTGGTTTTGATTTGCATTTCTTTAATGATCAGTGATGTTGAGCTTTTCTCATGTTTGTTGGATGCATAAATGTCTTCTTTTGAGAAGAGTCTGTTCATATCCTTTGTTGATTTTTTGATGGGGTTGTTTCTTTTTTCTTGCAAATTTGTCTACATTTCTTATAGATTCTGGGTTATTAGACCTTTGTCAGATGGGTAGATTGCAAAAATTTTCTCCCATTCTGTAGGTTGCCTTTTCACTCTGATGATAGTTTCTTTTGCTGTGCATAAGCTCTTTAATGCGTCTAGTTTAATTAGATCCCATTTGTCTATTTTGGCTTTTCTTAACATTGCTTTTAGCATTTTTGTCATGAAATCATTGGCCATGTCTATGTCCTGAATGGTATTGCCTAAGTTTTCTTCTAGGGTTTTTATGGTTATGGGTTTAATATTTAAGTCTTTAATCCATCTTGAGTTAATTTTTGTATAAGGTATAAGGGGTTCCAGTTTTAGTTTTCTGCATATGGGTAGCAAGTTTTCTCAGCACCATTTATTAAATAGGGAATCCTTTCCCCCTGCTTGTTTTTGTCAGGTTTGTGGAAGATCAGATGGTTGTAGATGCGTGATGTTATTTCTGACATCTCTGTTCTGTTCCATTGGTCTATATGTCTGTTTTGGTACCAGTACCATGCTGTTTTGGTTACTGTAGCCTTGTAGTATAGTTTGAAGTCAAGTAGCATGATGCGTCCAGCTTTGTTCTTTTTGCTAAGGATTGTCTTAGCTATACAGGCTCTTTTTTGGTTCCATATGAAATTTAGGGTAGTTTTTTCTAATTCTGTGAAGAATGTCAATGGGAATAGCATTGAATCTATAATTTATTTTAAGCAATATGGCCATTTTCATGATACTGATTTTTCCTATCCATGAGGATGGAGTGTTTTTCCATTTGTTTGTGTCTTCTCTTATTCCCTTGAGCAGAAGTTTGTAGTTCTTGAAGAGGTCCTTCACATCCCTTGTAAGTTGTATTCCTATGTATTTTATTCTCTTTGTAGCAATTGTGAATGGGAGTTCACTCATGATTTGGCTCTCTGCTTGTGTGTTTTTGGTGTATAGGAATACTTGTGATTTTTGCACATCGATTTTATATCCTGAGATTTGCTGAAGTTGCTTATTAGGTTAAGGAGTTTTGGGGCTGAGACGCTGGGGTTTTCTAAATACAGAATCATGTCATCTGGAAACAGAAAATTTCACTTCCTCTCTTCCTATTTAAATACCCTTTATTTCTTTCTCTTGACTGATTGCCCTGGCCGGAACTTCCAATACTATGTTGAACAGGAATGGTGAGAGAGGGCATCCTTGTCTTGCGCCAGTTTTCAAAAGGAATGCTTCCAACTTTTGCCTATTCAGTATGATATTGGCTGTGGGTTTGTCACAAATAGCACTTATTATTTTGAGATATGTTCCATCAATACCTAGTTTATTGAAAACTTTTAACATGAAGAGTTGTTGAATTTTATCAAAGGCCTTTTCTGCATCTATTGAGATAATTGTGTGGCTTTTGTCTCTGGTTCTGTTTATGTGGTGCATTACATTTATTGATTTGTGTATGCTGAACCAGACTTACACCTCAGGGATGAAGCCGACTTGTTTGTGGTGGGTAAGCTTTTTGATGTGCTGTTGGATTCAGTTTGCCAGTATTTTATTGAGGATTTTTGCGTTGATGTTCATCAGGGATAATGGCCTGACGTTTTCTTTTTGTTGTTGTTGTGTCTCTGCCAGGTTTTAGTATCAGGATGATGCTGACCTCATAAAATGAATTAGGAAGGAGTCCTTCCTTTTCAATTTTTTGGAATAGTTTCAGAAGGAGTGACACCAGCTCCTCTTTGTACCTCTGGTAGAATTCGGCTGTGAATCTGTCTGGCCCTGGGCTTTTTATTGGGTGATAGGCTATTAATTATTACCTAAATTTCAGAACTTGTTATTGGTCTGTTTAGGGAGCTGACTTCTTGGGAGGGTGTGTGTGTCCAGGAATTTATCCATTTCTTCTAGATTTTCTAGTTTATTTCGGTAGAGGTGTTTATAGTATTCTGATGGTATTTTGTATTTCTGTGGGGTCATTGGTGATATCCCCGTTACCATTTTTTATTGTGTGTATTTGATTCTTCTCTCCTTTCTTCTTTATCAGTTTAGCTAGCAGTCTATCTGTTTTGTTACTTTTTTCAAGAGACCCAGCTCCGGTATTCATTAATTTTTTGAATGACTTCTTGTGTCACTATCTCCTTCAGTTCTGCTCTGATCTTAGTTATTTCTTGTCTTCTGCTAGTTTTTAGATTTGTTTGCTCTTACTTCTCTAGTTCTGTTCACTGTGATGTTAGGGTATCCATTTGAGATCTTTCTAGCTTTCTGATGTGGGCATTTAGTGCTATAAATTTCCTTCTTAACACTGTTTAGCTGTGTCCCAGATATTCTGGTACGTTGTCTGTTTGTTCTCATTGGTTTCAAAGAACTTCTTGATTTCTGCCTTAACTTCATTATTTACCCAGGAATCATTCAGGAGCAGGTTGTTCAATTTCCTTGTAATTGTGTTGTTTTGAGTGAGTTTCTTAATCTTGAGTTCTAATTTGATTGCACTGTAGTCTGAGAGACTGTAATGAGTTCAGTTCTTTTGAATTTGCTGAGGAGTGTTTTACTTCCAATTATGTGGTTGATTTTAGAATAAGTGCCATGTGGCACAGAGAAGAATGTATATTCTGTTGATTTGGGGTTGAGAGTTCTGTAGACATCCATTAGGTCCACTTGATCTGGAGCTGAGTTCAAGTCCTGAATATCCTTGTTAATTTTCTGTCTCATTGATCTGTCTAATATTGACAGTGGGGTATTAAAGTCTCCCACTATTATTTTGTGGGAGTTTAAGTCTCTTTGTGGATCTCTAAGAACTTGTTTTATGAATCTAGGTGCTCCTGTATTGGGTGTGTATATATTTAGGATATTTAGCGCTTCTTGTTGAATTAATCCCTTTACCATTAAGTAATGCCATTCTTTGTCTTTTTTGATCTTTGTTGGTTTAAAGTCTGTTTTCTCACAGACTAGGATTGCACCCCTCCTTTTTTTTTTCCTTTTCATTTGCTTGGTAAATTTTCCTCCATCCCTTTATTTTGAGCCTATGTGTGTCGTTGCACATGAGATGAGTCCCCTGAATACGGCATACCAATGGATCTTAACTCTTTATCCAATTTGGAGACTGGGTATTTTATAAAGAGGAAAGGGTTTAATTGGCTCATGGTTTTCCAGGCTGTACAGGAAGCATGGCCCTGGGCACCTGCTCAGTTTCTGATGAGGACTCAGGAAGCTTACCATCATGGCAGAAGGCAGATGGGGAGCAGGCACACCACATGACAAGAATGAGAACAAGAGAGAGAGAGATAGTGGAGGGGAGGTGCCCTATACTTGTAAATGACCAGATCCCCTGTGAACTCAGAGCAGGAACTCATTGATCACCTAGGAGATGGCCCAAGCCATTCATGAGGGATCTGCCCCTGTGATCCAGTCACCTCCCACCAGGCCCCATCTCCAGTGCTGAGGAGTATACTTCAATGAGATTTGGGCAAGGACAAATATCCAAACTGTATCAGGGAGCCGTTAGTGTGTCTGGCCATGTTGAAAGGATGGAAGCTTATTGGAGTGGAAAAAAATTGCCTCTCCCCAGCCATACAACTCAGTCAAATCACATTCAATTCACATAAACATATTTTGACCTCCAAGTATGTAAGAGGTGATTTATATACACAATTGCTAATTTATAATGCAGTTTCATAAATTTGATCTTCACAAGAAAGATGAGGAAATTGTTCCTTGCCAAAGTTAATTGGCTGAATTACCAACTGAAGTCCTGTTATGCTTGGCCCCAAATTCTGGTGGCCCCTTTCCATTATGTCAACCGGCTCTCTTTACATATACATTGTCACCCCATATCTTCCAGTTCCTAAAGCAAAAGGAGAAAAGTTGCTGCGTGAGGATCGCTTGGCCTAGATTTTAAAAGTCAAAGACAGCAGATTGCCTTATAACCTCAAACGGTGTCACATTTCTAGTTTGGAGCTGATCAGTGCATCCTCTGTGTACTGATGCTTAGCTTTTCTTTTCCTCTTCTCTTCTCTTCTCTTTTCTCTTCTCTTCTCTTTTTGAGATGGAATCTCACTCTGTTGCCCAGGCTGTAGTTTAGTGGCATGATGTTGGCTCACTGCAACCTCCACCTGCTGGGTTCAAGCGATTCTCCTGCCTCAGCCTCCCGAGTAGCTGGGATTACAGGTGTGCACTACCAAACCTGGCTAACTTTTGTATTTTTAGTACAGATGGGTTTTCCTGTGTTGGCCAGGCTGGTCTTGAATTCCTGACCTTAAGTGATCTGCCTGCCTCAGCCTCCCAAAGTGCTGGGATGACAGGCGTGAGCCACTACACCCGACCAACTTTTCTGATATTATTTTGAATATGTTTGTGCCCTCTCATTGCCTTATCCTAACCCGACTGCAGTCTCCTGGCTCCTGTCAGGTGCACTATGCCTTATCCATATTGACAAAGTAGTTGAGAGAGTCAACTTGGGGAAAATGTATTATTTTAAGAAGCTATTCAGATATAAGAAGATAACTATTTAAAATATTCCTTTAAAATAAAATCATGTACTGCATTGTCACTTAAATTTCATGGTCACAATTTTGAAAAAATACTTAATTTTACCATTTTTATGCATCATGGCTACAATTCTTTACAATTTTGCCTACCAACCCTTTCAGGAATGGGTGAAAGGAGTAGGAAAATCATATTAAAATACTCAGTTTTACAACTTATTTCCTAGAAAAAAAATGTGCCAGGTTAACTTGTTCATTAAAAGAGGTGTGATATCAATATTATTGCCTGCTTCAGAATATTTATCTTGTTTTGCAGTTCCACTAATAGTCCAGGCAGAGCCATTAAAAGTTTTCCAAAATCAATAAATAATTTATCTCTGCAAATAAGGCTCTTGCTTTCTAGGGTGGGATTAGTTTTCCAAAGCATCCAGCGTTAGAATTAGCCAGACAAATTCATAGGAGTTTATATTTAATCCTGAGAAGAGGAAGCTAATAGGAGTGAAAATGAAATCAGATGATTGTCTGAAAAGAAGCTGAAAGGCGGTAACAGCCAGACTAAGTTTTCTGTAGGTACATGCAATGACCAGGAAAACCTCTCGATCTAGGGGTCAGCTTTTAGCAAGATAATATGTCTTGCTAAATTTTTATGTCTGCCACAAAAGGCAAGACAAGCACCATGTAAGATATCAAAGGCTATATTCATTATTCTCTTGAGTGTAAAAGTTTGTGCCTGTGTCTATGTATGATAGTGTGTGGGTGTAATTTTCTCCATGGGTTTATTTAGAATTGTGTTCCTCCATTTTTGATTTATTTCTAGAACATACAATATAAATAAAAATGAAGCCTTACAGATGCAATGAAAAACAAAATGCTCAAGTCGTATAGTGTTATCTGTTGCATGTGGATTTGTTGGGCTACTTACTTATTTACATCATTGACAATTTCTTATGGAATAGCAGCTTCAGAAATATACTGTAGCTTGGGCTCTGCAAATATCTTCTACAACAAATGGATCAAATTTCGATACCAAGAAGTCATTCTTAGCCTGCTTGTCTTTAGATTTTTAACAAAAAAGGTAATAACAATGTAAACAAAATTGCTATGTAGAAATTCCTATCATAGGTGTATGTTGTGAAAATCTAGCAAGTAAATTTAGTAATAATTTATTTCGTGAGTATCTTTTGACCTTTTTTGTCCTTTCTCACATACTAGGAACATGTTACAACCAGCTCATGCTGCATCAGTACAGTATCCATTTAGGGTAGCACAAATCCTTATCTTTTACCCTAATTTGTAAATCTCTAAGAGTGTAGTTTAAAAATTGCTTTTATGTGATAACAACTGCTTATTAACAATCCTCGTATCTCACCAAACAGCTACACTCACCAGCGAAGAAAAGCTCTCTCTCTCTCTCTTTTTCTCACTCACTTTCTCTCTTATATACAAATGCAGGCTCTGACATTTTCACTTTCCAGAATGCTATGCTGTTTATTACATCCCGAGAACTAGTACCTGTTGATCCTTTAATAATAGTCACTGCAAGCAACACCCTGTTGCAAGGTTTTCCCAGTACCCACCATCTGCCACCCGTAGTCATAATTGATGTTTCTGCTTTGAACTTCAGTTAACATCAGGAGCATATAGATAGCTCTTAAAGCATTCATCACACTCTCCTGTGGTCGTTACTTTTTTATTCTCTCTTACACTGAGCAGTAAAGTCCCTGAGTCCACTTTATTCCTTTTATTCATCTCCATTCCTAGCATGCTGTGTGGCATAGAGTAGGCTTGTCAAAAATAATTATTATAAATTAATAAACAGACATTCAAATACAATTAAGTGCCCCCCTACGAATACTGGAAAAATTTTCTGAAAAGAGGCTAAGTCATCATAAGCATAGTCATATTCATTAATGACAGTGATTACAGAAGCCCAACACTAAGTGCAGTGCAAGAAGCAGTGACAGTAGTTCCAGATATGTAGAGAAAGACGATATTGTGAATAACGAAGAGAGGAATCTTAACGTCAGGTCTGAAGCTATTGCCTTCGTCATTGGTGAGCCTTGTGGTGAGAGGAGAACTATGCACAGTGAAGCATATGTTGAATTATGGGCCGCATGCTTTCACTCGAAGTATATCCCTTTTCTTTTATATGAAGGTATTATGAGGTCCTTCTGGGAATTGTTTTGTAAACAGCTGGAAAGTTTCTCATTTTTCAGATGAGGAAACTGAGGCTCAAATGTTTCAAGCGAATCACCCAAGGTAATTAAGTGAGTTAATCACTGAACTGAGATGATCATTTTTGTGTTGTGATACACAGCTCGGTGCTCTGCACCACTAAGAGTTGTGAATAACTTAAAACCACAGGACTCTGAGGTCCTGAGGTATTGTTTGTGGCCATTATCAACAATTTTAGTAACAAGTTTAGAACACATTTTCTTAGATCTCAAACTCCTACAAAGTGTTATTTGTAAATAGAATGTTTTGTTAAGAATTAAAAACATAATAAGCAAACATGTGCTAGGAGGATAATTGAAGGCTTTTTAAAAAACAATTGGCTGCTCCCAGGGATTCTAGCACTCATTTTGATACATGGAAACTACTAAAGTCAGACATTTAAAACATTGAAAATCAGTGCCAATTTGTGGATTATTACACTTAAAAATGCATAAAACAGGATCCACTTATTAAAGAGTTTCTGTAGTTTACAAATAAATAATTCACCATAGATTTAAATAATGGTAGAAAGACACATTCATTCATTCATTCAGAAAATAATTATTAAACATCTACTATATATTAGGTTTCTCCAGAGAGAATATGGAATATAGAATATATTTTACGCTCAAAAGATACGTGTCTATAGATACGGATACAGATATAAAGAGATTTACTTTAAGGAATTGGCTCATGTAATTTTGTAGGCTGTTAAGACCAAAATCTTCAGGGCAGCCTGGACATTTCAGCAGAAGCTGATGTGGCAGACGAAAGGCTCTGCCAAAGGTGGGGTAGGCTAGTGACCTCTCTCTACTGAGAAGTCAAAATCTTTCCTATTAATAAGATGAGTCCCACTCACATTATGGAGGGTAACATGCTTTACTCAAAGTCTATCAATTTAAGTGTTAATCACAACTATAAAATACCTTCACAGCAACATCTAGACTTGTGTTTGCCCAAACAGCCAGGCACCATACTTGAATCAAGCTGATACTTAAATTTAACTATCATAGACTCTGTGTCAGGGACTTCATGGAATTGGAAATTGCACTAAGGAACAGTTGAGTTTGGAAGACATCCAATGAACAGATGACCACACAAACATGAATTGCATTTGTCTCAAGTGCCAGAAACAAAAAGCGAGAGTACCTTGAGAAGTTATAGCAGGGAAACCTGGCCCAGTGGAAGGGACTTGGAGTGGCTCCCCCAAGAAAATGATAGTCAAGCTGAGGCCTGAAGGCTACAAAAATGGGGTTAGCCAAAGAAAACGGGAGAGACTTCCAAGTAGAGGAGAAGACCCTGCATTAGGCAGGAGCTGGGAAAGGGCAACATGGTCAGACACTAGGATACTTGGGGAAAGGGGGTACAAAGGGGTGTTTGAAGTGTGGGAGGAGCCAGATCCTTCAGGATCTTGCAGACTATGTGACAGGTTTGCCACTGTTAAAGTAGGACAGTGATTAGGAAGGGTCTCTGCATGTGCTTTGTGCCAAATGTATCAGAAAGGCTAAGAGTGGGAGGCACAGTGGCCAGTGAGGAGGCCAGATAAGAGTGTGTGTAGAGAGCGAGCTGGAGAGAATGGAATTAGCTTAAAAGATATTTTGAGAATATGTTGGAGAATGTGATGGAGAACGTATGAGGGTTGAGGGAGAAGTAGGTATCAAGCAAGATTCTAAGACTTCAAGCTTGCTCCACAGTTTGGAAGCTGGTCCTATTTGTTATGATAGGGAACTCTGGTTTAGGATTTCAAATGGAATAAGGGACCTATTGAGCTGGAGGTACTTGTGGTGTAGCCAAGTGGAGAAATCTAGTAAGCAGTTGGACATGTAGCTCTAAGACTCTACAACGATGTATAGGATGACAGAGAATTGAGAAATCATGAAAGTGGATGAGATTGCCTGGGAGAGTTATCATGAAAAAAGAGAAAGGCCCAAGACAGAGCTCAGAGCATCTCACGACTAAAGGTCAGCTCAAGACTAGAGGAGATGGAAAAGCAGAATGGCCTAAGAAATATGGACAAACCAGCACCTTCAAATCCAGCAGAGTTGCATCTCTGTCTTCCTCCCATACTCACATCTCTCTCCAGCCACGGCCAGGTGAGGTTCTTTACTGTTAGGGATTCATGGGATTAGGTTGGGTCCACCTGGATAATTCAGGATCATTTCCCAAATTTAATGTCTTTAGCCTTAATCACACCTATAACTTTAGTTCCCTTTTGCTATGCAACATTATCTACTTCCAGGTTCCATATGTTAGAATGGGGACATCTTTAGGGGACCAGTATTTTTTCTACCACAAAAACAACAATTCAAAGCACTGCTGAGAGGTCACAGAAGATAAGACTAAAATTCTTCTGATTGGATATAGTGTATGGAAGTGAACAAGAGTAATTTCAGTGTTTTGGAGGTCACAGAAATGGGCTAAAAAATTAAAATAGGGAGATTACAAGTAGATACTTTATTCAGGAATCCATAAGAAATGCTGGTCTTGAAACCCATTTAAACATGAGTGGATATTTATTATCACTGAAAGAATCATTGTCTATATTCAGGATTTGCCTTGCGGGGCAAGAATTCCATCCACCCCACCCAAACTCCAGAGAGTCACTTGTTTTCTATCCAGAGTACCTGAGGGAAAATGACTACAGAAATAATTAAGGGTAATGAATTAAAGTAAAATCTGGAAGATTCTTGTTAGCTGAAAAAAATGAAATAAAGATTAACAAATATATATTCTGAAACTCTTGACATTCATTTCAATTTTTAAAAACAGTAATTACCTTGTGGTTTTAGATATGTGTGTTCCAGGGCAATTAATCATCTAATAAATGTGTTTCTAATAAGCATTTGCTAATAGCTTGATGTTGGTAAAAATGTTTCAAGTCTGCTACCTCCAAAGCCAAAGACTTCAAAATAATATCTAGTGAGAGTTGTACTTAAAATGAGTATCAGCACTAATATGAAAGAAAAAGCAAATATAAAAGGAAGAAAACAGGAAAAAGTACTCTAATATTTATAAATTAACTTAAAAAATTGTAATCTTTAATGATTATTGAGTGATTAACTTATTTTTGGCACCGTTCTGAGTGTTGCACATTGTCTCATTTAATCATTAACATGCCCCTACAAAGAATGCAAAAACTATCCTCATTTTGGAAGTGGGATAACTGAGGCTGTACACATAGGGCTGGAGTTTGAATCTAGGAAATCTACAACTTTCAAACTGTCATAACAGTAGGTAACAGCTAGCATTGATTGTCTGTCAAGTACCCGTTTTATACACTTGACAGATGTAAATACTTACATCTCACCCCAGGCTTATGAGGTAGACATTTTCACACCATTATAGTTTGGAAAACTAAAGCATGTTTAAGTCACACATGTAATAAGTGGGTCAGAACTCACACCCGTGAAGATTGGCTCCACAGTCCAATTTCTTCTCCAAATACCTGAAAGGTGATTTTTTTTTTGAAACTTGTTCATGTAGACAGAGTGTTATCATAGACATTTCTGCTATTGTATTTGTAAAAGTATTTGGAATTAAAAATATGTGTAATTGTGAAGGGCTAGTAGACTCTTCCCTCTCTGAACTTCACCTTGCCTTCAAGAGTAAATGAAGAACTAGGTGATCTAAAGTATCTCTTCGCTGCATAGTTCTATGAACATGCCAAAGTTTCTTCTCCTCTTTTAACAAGTCTTTATTGTTCTGTTTTTACATGCTGGGATTTATGCTACATTGTATTGTTGTAATGATTAATAATCATTTAGATCAAGTATTTACTGAGTACAGTATTTGCAACACATTAGGTGCTACCCAAAGTGCATTACTTGGTTTGCTTTACTTAACCCTCACACAAACTTTGCTTTTAATTATGATTACTCTCTCTACCTTACAGATGAGGAAACTGAGCTTAGAGGCCCTTAGAGCTTTATTTAAGTCACACAAGCAGTAAATGGCAGAGCTGGGATCAAACCCAGAAAGCCTCACTCTGAAACTCAGAAGCCCAGTCTCCTTACCATGTTACTGTTATGTTGTAGGTGCTAAATCATTGACGACAAGCATCGTTGATGAGGTTCATAGTATTTGTACCACACACTCTGAAACAGAGTCAGATCAGACTGGAGCAAAGGTGAATCATTTGGCCTACATGTAAGAATGAGAAATGGGGAGATATACACGACGTGTCTGTCTAAAATCTTATTTTTCTGACCCACCCAATTGTGGTAATTTCCACAATTAGAGCCTTTCCCTTGGGTTTTGCAGATGGGGTCCAAAGGACCAGCTTAAAATGTGACTAGAGGGAGCAACAATTTAATGACTTACTTCCTGACACCAGCAAACAGATAAGCTCACCTGCTGCGAACAAAGGGCAGAACCCTAAAGGAATAGCTTAGGGTGTTTGAATCATGGGTAACGTTTCTGGAGCTTTGCTTATGACTGAGAAGTAGGCAAATATCACTAGGTATGCTGTGTGTGTGTGTGTGTGTGTGTGTGTGTATAGAACTATGTACGTGTGTATATGCGTGGTGGCAGAAAATAGCTAAGGGATTGCACAATTAGGTGTCAGACTTTAGAGAAGCATATTATAAAAGGGATGGAAGCAGCAACTGAATGTAAGAAGGTGTTAAAGGAAAAAGAGTCACCCTTAGTAAGTCTACCTCAATTTGGCCATAAACTGACATGACTGAGGCTGTCTTAGGGTTGTTCTCCATTTAAGAAATTCCTAGAGACTTTGATGTGGTGGGAAATGTGTGTAACACAATCATGGGTTTAGAAGGCTTCCAAAATCATCTACCCCAGACTTTGTCCTCTGCACAATCCGTGTGGGCTACCTCAGATAGCAGCTATTTGGGGTCCGTTTTTAATGTCAACCCAGAATGAGAGTCTACAGTCAGCAATCCTATGTTACCTATATTTGCTGTCAGGAAAGCCATTGCATATCTAAATCCTTTATATCAAGTTGATATCCAGCCTATTCTTAAGAAAGATAAAAATGGGTTATGTCATTATCCACCTAAAGGATTCTAATATTCCTAGAGCTATCACTAAATCACCTCATAATCTCTCTTTCCTATGGGATACCTTGAGTTCCTTCCATTTCTCCTTATTTATCTGGTTCTTTCTAAACTAGACACCTTCCAACACTCAGAAGGACAAGTATCACTGATGAGTTTCATAGTGTTTGTACCGCACAGAAAATGATTTTCATCATACAACATTGCTTAGAAGTGGGGAAGTAAAATTTGTGCCCACAGTGAGACAAGGCCACAGAGCAAGACCTTGAGACACCTTCTCATTGTGATTTTGTGAATCACAATGAATCCTCAGACAAGTCAACATTCTCTGCAAATCTGTAGAAAAATTCCTTCCTTTGCTTATCTGGATCTCAGTCTGTAATGGCAAAACCGTCATGGTGATAGTATTCTTGTAAAGAGCCATTGTGGGGATGAATCACATATCATTTGAGAATGTTTAATATGTAATGAATGTCATGAATATCATTTGTGAATTATGAATCTTAAAACTATATTCAGATACACATACACAATTTTGCAAATAACATCATATATATATATATATATATAGAGAGAGAGAGAGAGAGAGTCTCTCAAGTCTCATATATATATTACCAATTACCACAATTGGGTGGGCCAGAAAGATAGGATTTTAGACAGACACATCACGTGTATCTCTTCATTTCTCATTCTTATATGTAGGCCAAATGATCCATCTTCGCTTCATTCTGACCTGACTCTATGTTTCAGAGTGTGTAGTACAAATACTATGAACCTCATCAACAATGCTTGTCATCAATTATTTGGTACCTACAACATAAGAGAAAGAAGGTCTCTCAATGTCTCTCTCTCTCTCTCTCTCTCTATATATATATACACACACACACACACACACACACACACATACACTCTCTTTGCTGTACTGTTAGAGAGACAGAGAAAGAGAAGGTCTCTCAACTCTCAAGGTCTTGCTCTGTTGCCCAGGCTAGAGTGCAGTGGCATGATCATAGTTCACTGCAACCTCGAACCCCTGGGCTCAAGGGATTCTCCTGCCTGTGCCTCCCAAAGTGCAATGATTACAGGCATGAGCAACCTCACCTGGCCAGATACATAGCTATTAATGAAGAGTAATCACATTATTCATTGTAATCAACATTTATGTTTGTTGAAATTGTCTTAACACTTTCATGTGTTGTTTACAGGAATGTAACCTGGAATAGCTTAGCTATTCCAGACACACACTGCTCACCAGAGCTAGAAGAAGGCTACCAGTGCCCACCTGGATTTAAATGCATGGACCTTGAAGATCTGGGACTTAGCAGGCAAGAGCTGGGCTACAGTGGCTTTAATGAGATAGGTCTGTCTTACTGGTAAAATACGTTTTAAGTTTCTATTTTATGATGTTTATGAAGTGGACAGAATAATTAAATAATTGATACTAATGTTTTGACTGGCTGTCATATAGAAGAAATACAAATATAAATTTTAATTCTATGCCTATTTTATAATATATTCTACCCTACAGTGCATAGCATACATGTTATATATGTATATAGGCAGCAGTGTTTATATGGAGTTACAGATCTCTCATTTTTAACTATTTTGATTCTTTTTTTTTTTTTTTTTTTTTTTGAGGCGGAGTCTCGCTCTATCGCCCGGACTGGAGTGCAGTGGCCGGATCTCAGCTCACTGCAAGCTCCGCCTCTCGGGTTTACGCCATTCTCCTGCCTCAGCCTCCCGAGTAGCTGGGACTACAGGCGCCCGCCACGTCGCCCGGCTAGTTTTTGTATTTTTAGTAGAGACGGGGTTTCACTGTGTTAGCCAGGATGGTCTCGATCTCCTGACCTCGTGATCCGCCCGTCTCGGCCTCCCAAAGTGCTGGGATTACAGGCTTGAGCCACCGCGCCCGGCCAACTATTTTGATTCTTAATAATAGCATTTAAAAATATTTGTTTGTTGAACAGGGTTCTGGGTTGTTGACTCAAAGATAAACAAAATTTGGTTTTGTAACTATACCCTAATAGGCGAGGTAAGTCTTTAAAACTATAATACTAGGTATTGATGAGTGCATTAGAACTGAAAAGTGCTCCTTGATTAGAAGACAATTAATGAACTACTTAATGAATATGCATCAACTATGTAATAAATGTATGGGAAATACTTGTACATGAAAACTATGTACTCAAATGTGAACATTTCTTCTCGGCTTGCCTTATTAAGTCCTAAAATGTGCTATTACATACATAATAAAAGAACTTAGCATCTGCCATTTAGTTGATATCATTGTATTTATTATAATTCCATGCAAGTTGCACATATTGTATTATTAAAGCAAAAAATGTGTAATTCTAAACAAGTATCTTACGCCTTGAGAATTGTTATCAGAGTAATTTTTTAAACTAAATTTTCTTCAAGTCTCAGGCCCACGTGCTGAACTATAAAGTTACAGCTTCTATATAGAATGTAGTGCTGAACGTGGGCTGATGGTATCTTTTTAAGTTCATTTTTGCAAATAACATCTCAAGTTTTCATCTTTATATTTTAATATTTCCTCATATTTGATTTTAAGCATTATAGTTAGATGGCATTCTTCCGTCTCTTTTGACCAATAATATTGTCTCCTATTTCATAAAAATCCAGAAGCCAACTGATGTGAAGCAATTTCAATTTGCTATACTCTCTTAAGCTTATCCGGCTTTGTAATTGATCTTAAATCCTTCCCTCTGTCTCAAAAGTACAGAGGCGTCATGAATTATACCAATAACTTTTAGGCATGAGGAAGAAATCACAGATGTGGTATGGGAGGCGAGATGTATAGGCTGATACGCTGTGTGGAATAAGCTTCAGGAGTTCCAACAGCTGGGCATGACTAGAATGCATGCCTTCTCAGAGTCTGCAGCTCTTTCTTTTAGGGACTGAGTGTATCCATGTCTTCTATGGAGAGTGGTCACCATCCCAGGGTTAAGGTTGCCCTTACAGAAAATATCCTCCAATTTTTTAAAATCACGCAGCTAAAGCACATCACACCCTCACCATTTTTAATGCAACGATTGTACCCAAATTCAAAATGCAGCATTATATTCAAGTTGATTCACCTTTCTTCACTCTGACTTACAATGGCTTCGCTTAATATAAGGTGGAATCTCTGTTTGAGAGAAAAAGTCTCCTTGTAGTGTGCTGGTTCCAGAGGACCAATTCTAGGAGGAAATTGCCTTGGAGGCAGTCGCCCCCTACTAAAGCAATTATCTTACTATAGCTGTACTGTTAATTTATCTCCCAAGGATTTAAGCTCCTTGAAAGCAGGAAGTGCATCTTTTCATCTTCAAGTCTCCAGGGCACAGGGCTATGCCTGGCTCACAGGGAGGCTTCCATAAATATTTACTAATAGGCTCAACAAAGTGTATGTCCTTTTGAATTCATTGGTAACCAGGCATGTTTGTATGAGGAGGTAGAGCCACAATAGAGAATTAAGTTGTTTTCTTGTTGTTCTTTTCCCTGATTTTGTCTGTTTTTGTTGGCAATATTCATTATTCCTCATGACTCCTTCCTTTCTATACAGGCTTAATTTCATCTGTTTGCTTATTTTTCCCAAATGATGATTGAATTCATCATCACTGTATGACTAATTGTTAGATAATGAAATGTTGATCTTGTACCATAACCAAAACATTTTTAAATGGTCACTATAATTTAGACTGAAATTGATAGCTACTTCCTGATATTATGTATCACTGTAGATACACAGACTACTATATTTGAAAGTTCTTATGGAAACAAAAGACAATGTTTTGCCCAAAATTAGGGAAATAAAATATTTTATTAGACACATGTGATCATCTCTTCATACATGAATTTGAATTTAAAACATAATTAGGTGCCTAATTATGCATATGAATTTGGCTAATTACTTGAATATGTAAGTAATTATGATTAGTGAAAAAGGAGCCCATTTCCTTTTCTTACTAATCAAATTACCATTCAAAACATGAATTTCAATTCACTTATAAAATTTCTGGCATAAGTAGCTTTATGTCTCATTAAGATGTAATACTGATGATGTTGAAAAATTCAAATTTTAAAATATTTAAAAGCCAGAGTCATGGAATAGAAAAAATGACAAGGAACCCCTGTTGTAAGATTGAAAAGTAAAGACATCTTTTGCCCTTTTGTGTCCCCCCAATCATCCAAATATCCAGAAGACTGAGAAACAGAATTGAAATTTTCATATTTAAGAACTCTGAAAAACTGTAACTACAAACCACATCACAGGACTGACTGGGTGTCTAACAGAAAACTTCCTGAGCGGATTCTGCCTACTGTAAATCTCAGACAGCACCAGCAGCATAGCAATATTCTAAGATAATGCATGTTCCTGGATGAATAGAACCGTCTCATATTTTGAGTCAGGGAATCAGAGCAAAGGCTGATTGTGGAGGCTTACCAGGACACTATGCAGCATCACAAAGCAGAGGCCCTCATTTCTGCAAGCAGTTGGTGGGGAGATAGAGTGGAGGGGACACAACTGCTTTGTGATGGGCCCCAATGCTGCTGATCTGGGTTGGTTAGAATGGGATAAAAGCTAAATGGAAGGTTTTCATGGCCACTAAAACTTAAGATGACCTGGGGAGCCTTTTAAAACACAGATTCTCAAGCACCATCCTCATGTCAATTAAATCACAACCTTAGAGTTATCCAAGGAATAGATGGCTTTTAAAGACTCTTCAGGTGGCTAATGTATGTGCATATAGAGTTATGAACCAATGGACTAAAGAAACACACACATACACACACACCTATATTATAAAAACCTTCGATGCCATCTTGGTCCATTTTGGTTGTTATAACAAAATGTCATAGAATCAGTGTCTCATAACCAAGAGAAATTTATTTCTCGCAGTTCTAGAGGTTGAGAAGTCCAAGATCACTACAGCAGCAGATTTCATGCCTGGTGAAGGTCCACTTCCTGGTTCATAGAATGGCACCTTTTCACTGTGTCCTCATGTAGTAGAAGGAGTAAGGGGTCTCTCTTGAACCTCCTTCATAAGGTTACTAATATCATTAATGTGGGCTCCACCTTCATGATCTAATCACACCCAAAGTTCCTACCTCCTGGTAGCATCACCATGGGGGTTAAAAATTCAGCAAATCAATTTGGGGGAAATATCACCTTTCTGTCCATTGCACTATCCTGCAATATTACCCTGTTCCTCCCCAAAGTGAAACAGTGACAGATATCTGGCCTAATAAAATTTATTTCAAAGATGAGTCATAATGAAAAGAATGAAGACCATGTCTATAAAAAAGTACTTTGAGGTACTTTTAAAACAAACAAACAAAAAATCATGATATATAACTCATAAAAACTTAGCAGGAAGCAAAGCACTGAATTACAGATTCAAAGGATACAATTTGTCTCAGTAAGTGAACATAGAACAGTCAACACTGAGACACATCTTAGTAAAATTGTTGGAAATCAAAGCTAAAGAAAACATTCATTAGTCATCCAGAAAAAAAAAAAAAAAAAAAAAAAAAGGTCAAGTTAGCTATAAAGAGGTACATCAGAGAGGCCTGAAACTTCATGTCAATATGGAACTCTAGAATGTAATGGCACAATGCTTACAAATTATTTAGGGAAAGAATGGGTCAAGCTCTTTCTGAATATTTTTGAAGAGGCAGGAACATAGAGACTATATTTTGCAAGAAATCTTCTTGAAAACATTCAGCCAATCAAGAGTTTCTTATCATGAGCTAGTCTCTAGTATCCATTTGTTGTAAGAACAATGCTAATACAACTGTAGGATTTACAAAATACAATGTAAATATTACAAATTGTGAATATCTAGAAGAGATAAGATAAAAAATGGGGGAGATAGTGTAATGATGTTGACGTTCTCAACATTCACACTTAGCAGTTTAAAAAGTACCATTTGTACAATATATGGAATGTATAATAGAGATATATGCATACTTGTCATGAGAAAGTTTGATAAACTCAAAAATTACTTTCTTTAGAAATAACTCAAAAATCCAAATAATGTTATCTATGACCATGTCCCAAAAAATCATTTCAATATGAGTAATAAAATTGGCATCAATTTTTTCTAAATCTTGATAATAGTTCTCAAAAGAAAAGTAACAGACAGCATATTTTTAACCTCTGAATAGAGTTATGCTGTTTGCTGTAGCATGCTTAAAACTGATAGGGGCACATGACTCCTTTGTGGTAAAGTCTGCTTGAAGCACAATTATTCAAAAGAATGGCCCTGGGGTTTAGATCATGACTCCACTTTATATTAGTGTGACAGCCTTAGGAAAGTAATTAACCTCTCTGGCCTCAGTTTCCCCATCTAGGAAATGGGGTAAGTGACAGACCTACTTTATAGAGTTAATGCAAAAAGCAACTGAGAAACTACACTTAGAGTACTGTGTAGCATAGAACACACACAGAATGAGCTAGAAATGGGGATGCACGGGCAAAATATGAATGTATCTCTGTGTTATTTGAGGGAAAATGGCATAATAACAAGGGAGGGCAAGACATAGATGTTTTCACACTCACACACAACATCTGATCTGATTCCCTTTGTTTACAGACATTAACATATGCAGGTTTTTCAGTATCTTATGCAAGGGAGAGGCATTGGGGCATGGGCACGGTGTTTTTGTTTTGTTTTGTTTTGTTTTGTTTTTTGAGATGGAGTCTCGCTCGTCGCCCAGGCTGGAATGCAGTGGCATGATCTTGGCTCACTGCAACCTCTGCCTCCTAGGTTCAAGCGATTCTCTTGCCTCTGCCTCCCAAGTAGCTTGGACTACGGGTGCATGCCACCATGCCCGGCTATTTGTTTTTTGTTTTTGTTTTTGTTTTTGTTTGTATTTTTAGTAGAGACAGGGTTTCACCGTATTAGCCAGGATGGTCTCGATCTCTTGACCTCATGATCTGCCCGCCTTGGCCTCCGAAAGTGCTGGGATTATAGGCATGAGTCACCGCGCCCGGTCGGGGCACGGTGTTCTTAACCTTGCATCTTGCCTATGTTAACTCCTATCTCCCATTTCATTTTATTCCAATCAGTGACTAGCATTCTAGAAGGCAAATTTTTGGTGGTGTTTGGTCTTTATTCATCAATTATTCCTCTCCACTCTCACAAATGTCCTCACTTCTGTGCTTGTACCAGTCTCTCTAGAATCTGATCAACATTTAGCCCGTGTCACTGAATTTTCTACAGTTTGATGAAGCATCATGCATATGTTTAATTTTATTTATTTATCCCTATACATTCAAATTTGTGATCCCTGGATTTGAGCCTCTCCCTTTCAGCAGCCTTTCAACAGGCACTCCTTCCACAGAGCCTAAGTAAAGCACCGGCTGCAGCATTTGAGCAGAAGGCACAATCATGCTGTGACATGCAGGGGCTCCAGCATTAAGTGATTTATTTTCTGACCTTCTCTAATTCCCTGGGCCACACGACGACTGAGATACTGGTTATTTCTGTCTTTTTCTTCCATGTATGTACTTTTCCATCTTTATTTCTGGCTAGATTTCCTAAGCTCCTTCCTAAAGACCCCCAACTAACTCATCCCCACTAAGACATTAGCCTGTGAACTCAAGATATCACCCATTCCCCATGTTCCAAGCTTCCTGAGGGGTAGACATAATCTAAAGGATATCTTGCAAAATCACAAAACGTATTTAGCAGACATTGAGATTCCATGATTGAAGGATGTGTGGCGAGGTGGGTAGGAATCATACAGTGGAAAGGTTTGGGGATTGACAACATCCTAAAAGCCACACTTGTCGATGTGACACAAAATCACAGCAACTCACCCTATTTAGAAAATTTGCCTTCCCTTTTCTGAATACTTACCCCACTTTCAGTTCTTACTTCTGCTGTTCCCACTTGTTCATAAACATATGAGACATACAAGCTGAGACATAAAAGAGGCGACTCTGTGATTTTCTGTAATAACACTGGACATGAAATTACAGAAGTTTAGAGCTGGAACAGATAATACAGTCATGCGTTTTACCGGCACAGGTGGGGATCTGAGAGTCAGAGTGAGTGGGGTTAGAGTTACAGAGAACTCCGGGCAGAGGCAGGCTGAACTCACTTCTCCGGATTTGCAGATGTCCACCATACCTGCTGTTTCCACCAAACCGTCTTACAACTCAAAATAGTGTTTAATTAAGAAGAAAATTCAAAAATAACTTGCAAAATTTAGTTTTATTCTTAATTTTCTAGTAGAATGTTAGTATTATTTCCCTTTAGTGAAATGCTGGTGGAGAAGACCATTGTCCAAACAGAGGTGATGTGCCAGTTAGAAAAAAAGCAACACAAAATATATCGTATGTGGGAAAGAAATCCCAGCAAACAAACACCATCGAACTAGAGATTCCTTGTCATGATATTTTGTAAAAAAGTAAAACATTTGGTACAAAAGATGAGAACAAAACTATTCCGGTGGTGGTTTGAACCCTTCATTCATTATACAGTCAGGTAAAAAATAAAACATGTTCAGTTTGGACTGAACAACCTAATGAATATCGTTGGATGATAAAACTCATCCTGGAAAGTCACTTAGGAAGTAAATCGCTATCATGCATTTTTTATTAGTCTTTAGAATCATCAGAATAAATGACAAAAGCCCATTTTCAAAAAAATCCAGAATAAATGAAATTCAACTGAAACAGCTGATATCAGAGGAAGCCCACAAGCAAGATAAACTATAAATCAAGACATTCTGAAAATAACTAATAGAAAAGACATAAAACTTACGCCCTTAACACTACACGAGCTGTATATGGTGGATCACTTTGCCTATTCTATATATACAAACGTCGAAGGTAAAGCCAGGAAATAATAAACATTATGTTCTTATGGTGGCTAATTGTCCAATAGACTGTCGTTACTTTTGTAATTACTGTCATTACTTAGGACAACTGTCATTATCATTTATTGATTGCATATTATGTGTCTAGCACCAGTGAAAAGGTTTTCCATCCATTGTGTTTTTAATCCTCCAAATAAGTGCATGAGGTATCATTATCCCTCAACTGATGAGTGAGGAGAATGAGATCAGTAAGAATGTACTCGCCCAGAGCCTCTCACCAGCCGCATTTGGAAGCCAAGTCTTGCTGCCCTGTGTGCTGAGGCCGAAGCCTGTGCTCTTGGTCTACAAACTACTATGTTACCAGAGAAGTCGACCATGAGTAACCTTGATTCTTGTGGCTTGTCAGGACACCTGGTCCATTATAAAGTGTCATTATGATGATGGAAGAAACACATCTTCCAAAATAGTGACCTGCCATAGTGACATATCTTGCAACATGGTGACCACCCTCTTGTCCTGAAGTCTTTAGACAAGTCTTAGACAAAAGAATAAATGTAGGCTGGGCGCGGTGGCTCAAGCCTGTAATCCCAGCACTTTGGGAGGCCGAGGCAGGCAGATCACCTGAGGTCTGGAGTTCAAGACCAGCCTGGGCAACATAGTGAAACCCTGTCTCTACAAAAATACAAAAATTAGCCGGGCATGATGGCGGGTGCCTGTAATCCCAGCTACTCGGGAGGCTGAGGCAGGAGAATCGCCTGAACCCGGGAGGCAGAGGTTACAGTGAGCCAAGATTGAGCCACTGAACTCCAGCCTGGGCAACAGAGCAAGACTCCGTCTCAAAATAAATAAATAAATAAAATAAAATAAAATAAATAGATAAATAAAGAGTAAATGTGAAGAAGTGTGACGCCCACTGCAAACTGATGGCCCCTTAAGGGGTTGGTCTCTGGCTTAAAGTCTAGTCCCTTGTATTCTGTATTCTGTGGGACAGAGAGTTGGCGCATAATACATGTTAGTTAAATGAAAGAATAAGAATATACCTGGGAGGCAATGCAGTTTTTTTTTTTTTGAGACGGAGTCTCGCTCTGTCGCCCAAGCTGGAGTGCAGTGGCTGGATCTCAGCTCACTGCAAGCTCCGCCTCCCGGATTCACGCCATTCTCCTGCCTCAGCCTCCTGAGTAGCTGGGACTACAAGCGCCCGCCACCTCGCCCGGCTAGTTTTTTTGTACTTTTTAGTAGAGACGGGGTTTCACCGTGTTAGCCAGGAGGGTCTCGATCTCCTGACCTTGTGATCCGCCCGCCTCGGCCTCCCAAAGTGCTGGGATTACAGGCTTGAGCCACCGCGCCCGGCCGGCAATGCAGTTTTGTAAGCTATTGAGCTATAAACATCTGGGCAAGGATTAGAGATAAAGCCAGGAAAAAAAAAAATGAGTAAATACCACTTTTGATCTAAAATTAGATGGTAGACATGTAGGCTAGAGATGTGGAGGCTGAGGCAGGAGAATGGCGTGAACCCGGGAGGCGGAGCTTGCAGTGAGCTGAGATCCGGCCACTGCACTCCAGCCTGGGCGGCAGAGCGAGACTCCGCCTCAAAAAAAAAAAAAAAAAAAAAAAAAGAAAATATGCTATTTGGTATATTTTAGTGAGTTTTGTGCCTATTTGAACTAAATTCAAAATGCCATGATAAGCCATGTGTTTGCTATATGTAATTTATAGCTACATGCATTAATTTCTCCTGTGTATTTGAATTTACTTTCTTTGCTTTGAGATATGAATATTTAAATTTGCTTTCTAAATTATCACAAATTAACCAGCAAATTTATCTAAGAAGATTTTGGAAATCCACATTAGTTAATTTCTTTATCAGAATGTGACATAAAGCGTATTTACCATATTAGTTTCTTTACAAAAAAAATCATAAAGCTTTTCTATCTGTATCCTCCTTAAAATATTATATAAGAAAACTACAAGTTGTCAGCTCCACAGGAGTTAAAATGTGGATTTTGGATACTTAGAACAAATTTAAGATGATGACTTGAAATCTTCATGAATTTTTGGCAACAATAAATTAATTGGGCCTCTCAAGAAAGTGCGGAAAACTAAGGTAAAGGGTGATTGAGTCTGCCAGATTTCCTATATTCTCAACTCACTTCTGAAGGACGTAATTATGGGTATTGAAATTTGGGACTGGTATTTTTTACAAGGAGAAATATATTGAACTGTTATTTACTTTTGTGGTGTTTCTCTTCTTTGACTTTGGGTAGTATTGACTATAAGCTATGGACTCAGCTCCCTGTGTGGGTCATAAATCAGTTTTATTAAATATTGATTTAGAAATATCAGTTATTATTTTCATCACTGGTGGAGTTCTGTGCTTCGGACTACCCCTGTATCTTGCTGAAATAGGATTGACGATGGATCCACTTACACGGGTCCAGTGTTTTAGTTTTAACACAGGATTTACTTGACTTTGAAATAACTTCTATATCTTTTTCTATTAGTATTCTTTTATTTTTATAATTTGTCTCTTATTACATCTGATATTAAATATGGACATAAAATATCATGAAGGAAAATTACTTTTATTCAAATTATAGTGGGATGTAAATTGAACTTTGTTGATGCTGCTGCTAAAAATTGATTCATCAGAGTTAAATGATATTAAACCATATTTCATGCTATTGTATGTGATATCAGATGAGAACTTTACAAATGAATAGAAAACAGAAAGTTATATATCTACAACCATGATTTATTGCAGAATATACATTTTTATTGTAGCCATAAAAGAAAAAGCACAGTAAAGACTAATTTGTAAAATACGTAATTGAGATTTATAATGCTCTCAGAAAAAAGCACCAAAGGCTTGTTTTTGATGCATTTATCTTGATGTTTACTGTTCCCATAGGAATTACTTAGTGATTTTTATGAAAACACATATGGAGGAGAGACCTAAGGCAATAGAATTCAACTAAAAGGGCTTCATCTGTGATAATTCTATATTTGCTCTCTGATAAAAATTCTTTTATCATAGAACAAGGAAAATCTGACATATTTTTGTTGCGTCTGGGGCAAGATCAAGAAACATCCTATGAGGAATATTTGTGAAAACCCTTAGCCAAATGCAAGGGGTTTTATCCCTGTATCTTGAATCATAAGTGCCCCTAGGTTACATGAAATGTGTGCTTCAGGATTTTTAAAGGGACTGTCTTTAGGTTTATCGGATTCTCAAACAGGGTCACAGACTTACTTAAATTGAAATTAGATGTCCAGATATTATTTAGAATGTTTGGAAGAAAGGAGTTTAAAAGCAGAAATTGCAGGCATGATTTTTTAAAAATAAGGATGTGCATTGTCTGGTGAAAGATGTTGAGGAGTTCTTGTTGAATGGATGAGAAAAGACGGTGACTAGAGGAGTTTTTCATCAGACAGTGAAAGGAAATTTTAACAGTAACTTTTGGAGGACATAAAGTGATGATTTATTTCATGTTATACATAGAAGACAGTGTTCATTGAAAATATCTAGTGGCTTCCAAGAAATTAGCATTTTTATGGTTGTATTTTAAACATTTATAAGTTGCAAAAGTAATACTTCAAATAATGTAAGAGATTTAATGATTTAAGAAAGTAATAAATTCTGCCATATATAATTCCCTCCCTCCTTCCCTGTCTTCCTTCCTTTTCTCATTTCTTCTTCCCTCTTTGTAAGTTTCATGGTATGTTATAAAATGTTTTCCATTCTTCCCTTACTGATAGACATTTAAGTGGTTTTCAGTCTTTCCTTGTAATAAGTAATGCTGTGTTGAATACAGGCATATATACATTCTGTGCTCGTGTATGATTATGCTTTAGAACAGATTCCTAGAAACCATTTCTGGGTGAAAGGATATGCACATTTTTAATACAATAGATAGCTGGTTGTTTACTTTTTTAAAAGATGGTAAGGATTCATAGTCCTGCCCTTATTGCGTGAGTGAATTTTTAAAAATACCAGGTATTCTTTTTCAATATGCATAAATATTGAAGGAAAAAATAACGTAGGCATTTTGTATTCTGTACTCTGTACTCTTCTGAACACAGCAGTCCATTCTCTTCTTGAATGTATGTGTTCATCCCATTCTTCTTGAAATGCCTCTCTCCTACTCCCCCCATCACCTGTGACTCACCTTTCAGGACCTACTTAGGTAAGTTTCCCCTGATCTGCCAGTGGCACTCATCTCCCTTCTATACGAACTATGATAGCAAGGTTTGTGCATCAAAGTTGATACTTCATTACTTCGTTCTACATGTGTCCCACCATCATGTGTGCACACATGCATGCCTGTGTGTGTTTCCCCCTGATCTTCTGGATGAGTTCATTAGATCCAGTTGCCTCAGGTGGGAGCAGGGCCTCAGGCACTTCTTTTGATGTCTTTTCTCACTCTCATTGAACTCGGTATATTCTTGAGGACTGGCTGATCTCATTTATGAGAATTTTATATTTGATAGGTTGCCTTTTAAAAAATCATCATCTGCAGCAATTTAGTAATTGAAAATTTAAGTCAAATTCAGATACAACTCTAGGCTCTAATTTCACTGTTCGTTTGAACGTAGGACTTCTCCGTTAAGCCAGATACTCACGTGAAACACATGTGAATAGACTAGCTTGGAAATCGTGTATGGACAGTCAAGGAAACTTTCTCTGCTGGTGACAGCAGCCCGTAGAACATAATTTCCTGGACACTCTATGAAATCAAATCAGTTTTACCAACTAATCAGTTGGAGCAAAAAATAATAGTGTTATTTAGGAAAGCCCTAACACAGCTTTTACCTCAAAGCTGATGAAGACCTGACCCTGGCACTCTAGGGGCTTCCATGTTCCAGCTGTGAGCCCTGCTTAGCCAAAACCCTGATGAAGAGGGAAGAGCCTCCTCCTCTGGAGAGAAAGCCCGCAGCCTTTGACAAAGTGCTTCTAGCCTGAACCACATGGGCTATGAAAAAGAAGTTGGTCATCCTGAGCAGTCACTAGACAGTGGAGACAGCCCATCCATTTTTCTCCTTTATTCTTCCCTACCCCTCAGCTCTCACTCCCTTAGGCCTTGGGGTTCTGGAATCATAAGAGCAAAATATTCTAAATATACTAAAACATGCTAAATATAATAACTTAAATATGCTAAATAAAATTAAAACTAAAATAAACATATTAGAATAAATCATGAATGGCTAATAAATATAAGCTGCCACCATTAAAACAAAAATAACAACCACTACCACAATTGCTACTATAAAGATTATTATTGATCAGATTTGTTTTTAGATAAGTAGAAAAGTGAGATGTATTTCTATTTTTCTGAGAATGTAACTATTCTTAAAGAATATGAGATGCTTTCTTACAGTAAGCAGAAGAATGAGATGTATTCATAAATAATATATTCAACAGTTATTTTGCACTTACTCTATATAGGTACTGAAAATAGAATGTACCTCAAACAGAGATGTTAAAATAAAACAAGAAATGAAGGTGAAATAAATTCAGAAGAAAGGATGGATCATTAACTTGTTGTAGTTCTTATGGCCATGTGCTGGATGCAGGCATGCCTGTCTGACTGTGTGCATGTGTACATACATTGCTTCCAAACTTTTTTTTACTATGACTTTGTCAAAGTGAAGCGTAAGCACTCCACATAATTGCAAGTCTCACTTCCCCCATTTGTTTTATTTCTCACATTTATGTAACTTGTCTAACCTCCGAAACAAATGTTTTTATTAGTTCTGGTAATGCAAAATAATCTTTAGAGAATTACGATTTTATTTTTGCTTTTGTTAAACAAGATCTACAGTAGCATAGATTAAGTGTGCCACCTTCATTTTGTACCTGGCTAAACATTTCTGCTTCCTATGTACTTTTTCTGAAAATGGCTTTATCTTATTTTTGATAATTAGCTTCAACGAGTACAGAATTCTCCTTTGGTATTGATTGGACATAAAACCTGAAATATTTTCGTTGTATTCTGGAATCTATTACTGCCAATAAAAAGCCTACCGTGGGTCTAATTTTAAGACTTTCCTTTTTTTATTTTTTATTTGGTTTTGTGAATTTGGGGTTTTTTTTAATATCCATTTTCCTCTGGTAGTTTTTAAGATTTACCCTTTGCCTTTGCTGTCTTGTGCTCTTAGTATCCTATGCCTAGGCATGGATTTTTATTTTGTTTCCACTGTGAACTCATTCTCTGCATATGAGACTTATGCCTTTCTTCAATTCTGGAAGGTTTCTCAAATCAGCTCTCTTCTCCATTCTCTCTATTCTTTATTTTCTGAAATACTGATTAATATTTGTTTTTATCATATATTTCTTTTTCTATCCTCCATGTCTTTAAATCATGCTTTCTAACTTCCTTCTATTTTCTTGACTTGTCCTCTTGTTACCACACAATGGGTGGGTTCAGTTGCTTGGCAGGTGGCAGTCCAATGACCACAACCAAGGAGGATTTAACCAGAGGATTTCATTACTGGCAACAAGTAAGTAGAACACTGGAGATAGTTCCCAAAGCAGTGCCTCCCCAAACACAGGTGAAAACAGGGCTTTGTGGGGGCTGCTTAGCTGAGTCACTGTATGCAGAGGTGGAGTGCAGGCAGACACAGCTGTTGTTCATGCTTCTTCATATGTTGCCCATACAGAAAATGACACATAAGCTCTTCCCTGGACAGGGCGTTTAGTATGGTAATGCGAAGAGGTCTCCAAAGTTCATCTCCAGCTCAGGCATCCCTGGATGCCTGGGACCAGTTTTTTGTGTGTTTGTTGTTTGTTTTGCAGGGACTTGGCTTCATCCTAGAATGTTTTTAAACAACAGAAACTCAAGGGGCAGCAGTTAAAAGTGGATACTTCTTCACAGTGTGTACCCAAAAACCCAGGGACCCTGGGTTACACTCTGGATCCTCAATTGGATGCACAAGGAATCTTCTATCATTCTGCATCCCTCTAGGAGTTGTTTACATATTTTCAAGTTCGAGTTATTTGCTGAACTCTTAATTTTCTCTCAGTGTGTCTAGTCTGCCATTTATTGAATTTTCAATTCCAACATCTGTAATTTTTATACCTAGTGTTTCTATTTAATTCTGTTTCAAATCTGCCTGTTCTTTTATCTTAGATTCCTGTTCTTGCTGTTTTCTTTCTAATCTTTTCTTCATCTCACCAACCATTTTAAACATGCTTATTTTAGAATTTGTTTCTAATCCATCCATATTTCCTAACTCTCCTTTATAATAGTTCATTTTCTTGTGTGGTTTATAATATTGACTATGAAGTCATTTCCACTGGCTATGAGATCATTTTTCAGGGGTACTCTGGCCTGAACTATGACTGGGGTTGTGTTTGCTGCAGTTTCACGGATATCAACCATTCTTACTGATACTCGTGTTACTTTTGTGGCTTAAAGAATGTATTCATCTGTTCTCATGCTGCTAATAAAGGCATACGTGAGACTGGGTAATTTATAACAAAAATGATTTAATAGATTCACAGTGCCACGTGGCTGGGGAGGCCTCACAATCATGGCACAAGATGAAGGAGAAGTAAAGGCATGTCTTACATGGTGGCAGGCACATCTTACACAGGGATAGGCAAGAGAGCCTGTGCAGGGAAACTGCCCTTTATAAAACCATCAGATCTCATGAGGCTTATTCACTATCATGAGAACAGCGCAGGAAAGCCCCGCCCCCATGATTCAATTACCTCCCACTGCATCTCTCCCACGACATGTGGGGATTATGGGAGCTACAATTCAAGATGACATTTGGGTGGAAACACAGCTAAACCATATCAGGGAAGGAGAGGTCCTTGAACTATTTGCATTTTGGGGGCACTGTAAAATTAGACTACACACTTCAGTTGGCCCAAGTCTTGGATTCTGACTTCTCTTAGGAGACTCTTTGGCCCTTCTTGGATCTGGACAGAAGTCAAACAACATTCTGCTTTTTCCCTGAGCTGGAGGCCAGGGTTCTTCCAGTTCATATAAAATGCAGAACAACCCTATGTAACTCTCAGCTTTGTAGAGACACCTCAGCTCCAACCTCCTGTCTTGTATTAGGTGCCTCCCAACTCCTCTCGCTACTGGGCCCCAGAAGCCCTGAAGATTTAGATTGACTCCAAGTACCTCTGTGAACCATCTGGCTTCAGCTGCTGCTCACAGCTCCGATTTTATATTCTCCCAAACTCTCTGACTGCTGGATGGTTTGCTCATGTAGCTTGGAGATAATTTATACATTCAGAACTTATTCTCTTTTTATCTATGTCCTTGTGTTAGTTTGGCATAGGGTGAGGAGGGTAAAGGAGAAAGGTGTCTAAATAAGCATAGTCCAACACATTGACCTAAAACCCATGTGTGTGTGTGTATATATATATACACACACACACACACACATATATACACACATATATATGTACACACACACACACACACACACACACATATATACACACACACAGAGTCTTGCTCTTTCATCCAGACTGGAGTGCAGTGGCATGATCTCAGCTCACTGCAGCCTCCTCCTCCAGGGTTCAAGCAGTTCTCGTGCCTCAGCCTCCCAAGTAGCTGGGATTACAGGCACATACCACCATGCCCGACTAATTTTTGTATTTTTATTAGAGACATGGTTTCACCATTTCGGCCGGACTGGTTTAGAACTCCTGACCTCAGGTGATCTGCCCACCTCAGCTTCCCGAAGTGCTGGGATAACAGATGTGAGCCACCACGTCTGGCCTATGTTTTTATATTTTTAGACTTTCCATGTAATGATGCCATTTTCCTTTCTATGATATGATATATCTATGATTTTATATTCTACATGTATTTTTATACTCCTATATAAAATGCATTTTATTAATTGAGCATTCATTCTTAAAATTTGGTATTTCCATGAATTTTTAATTTTACAAATATTCCATTTTAATGTTATTATTTTTATTATTTTTTGCTGCTGAATAGTTATGCCAACCTCTGTGCAGCCCGGGAAGACAACACATCAGCAGTTAATTTGTGTAAAGACAAAAAAAATTAGAGAGCAAGAGAATGAGACAAGACTGCAAATCAGCCATGATAATTACTGAGTACTGAGAACAATTCCAGTGGATTAAGATTTGGGGTGCTTAAGCTTCTTAATATTAATTGCAGCAAATGTTCAAATGCTTTCACTTTCCATAGAAGTACTTTAGCAAATAAGCAAAATAGGAAATAAAAACCCTAATTCAGAATTACCTAAATATAAAACAAGTAAATTGTCCTAGGTAATTCTTACTGTCTTATGTCCAGTAAAACAATTACCTATATTTGTGCATACAGATATATTATTTCATTTAAAAACTAGCTGTAAGTCTTGACACCAAATTGAAGTTGAACTGAAAGAAGCTTTCTTGTAAAGATACTTGGGATCCTCACATTGTATGTAAGGAAAGTCACCTAGTCCTCACATCAAACCCAGGTGTGACATGTTATTAACTCATTCTAATGGTACAGATGTTGAGATGCAGAGAACAGAAGCAGCTCTTAAGGGACAGAGACAGGACTCAGTGACAATTATATTCACCTGTCATGGGGTGGAGCTACAATAGTGAGTATTCTGTGGATGGTCCTATCCAGATAAAAGAAGGAATTGGTTTCAGGACATAGTCTGCATCTTACTAGATGGGGTATGTTGGACAAGTAATTTAACCTCTTCTGGCCTGTAAAATAGGGATAAAAATGGTACATATCTCAGAATGTCATAGGAAGACGAAATTAGACTATTCTCATCCTCACACCTAATGAGTTCCCAATATTTAACTGATTATAATTAGCTTTACTAGATACATAATTAAGTACATAAATTAATGAATTATAGAGCAAATAATCATAGGGTCACACAGATAGAAAGTGGGAAAAATAGGAGACAAACCAATGTCTATATTTGTTCCGTGGCATTAGATTTAGATTACCTCCTTTTAGTCTGGCAGAACACTCACGATTATACAATGTAGTTTTAAAATATACAGTACTTTGCTGGGTGTGGTGATGCATGCCTGTGGTCCCAGCGACTTGGGAGGCTGAGGTGGGAGGATGGCTTAAGCCTGGGAAGCAGAGGTTGCAATAAGCCAAGATCACACCACTGCACTCTAGTCTGGGCCATAGAATGAGACACTGTCTCAAAAAAGAAAAAAAAAAAAAATACAGTACTCACATTTTACTCTGCTAGTATATGCTGTATTCACTGTTGTATTCTCCCATGCATGGAGACTTTCATTGGGAGTAAAATGTTTAAAACTATTTTACTATTTCTTGCAGTACTTTGAGATACTACCAGCAAAGTTATTTCTAAGCTGAGATGCTTTGTCCTGGCAGGACTTCTAAAGAGTTAAAGCAATGCTGAATCTGTGTATTTACAACTGACTAGAGCAGGGATCAGCAAACCATGGCCAGTGGGTCAAATCCTGCTTATCGCCAGTTTTTGTAAACAAAGTTTTATTGCAACTGCCTGCCCATTTGTTTAGACATGGTCTGTGGCTGCTTTTCTCCAACAGTAGAAAAGTTCAGTAGTTCCAACAGAAATCCAGAGGCCCATAAAGCCTAAAATGTTTACTATCTGGCCATTTACGGAAAGTTAGCCAACCCCCAGACTAGAATAAAGGTTGGAAAAACTACTCAGCCCAAGCTGCTTTTTTGATTGTCTTCCCCCAGCTGCCTTGAACCCTTTGCAGTCTTTACCCTAGGAGGCTCAGAGCCTACAACACATCTCTAATTTTGTCTAGATTTTTGAGAATCCAGTTCTGGCCCTCTTTCCCTGACTCAATATTCCTTGAACTCTAAACACGAAATTTTAAAAGAAAGATTAGCTGGGATGTGTATATCCCTGAAAGTCACCTCCTTTCTGCTGCCTCTCACAAATACGCAGGCTTATGTTCCTTAAATCTGTCATTCAATTTAAGTAAGGAATTTTTGAAGAATGGATAATAGGTTAGACGTGAAATCCACTGAATCTGGGTTAAATTTAATCAGTGAGTATTCTTTAAAATGGAAGTAGGAGCCTGAATGATTAAAGAAATTGCTTTAAAAAATAGAATCAAAATACTAAATATCATCCCCCAATGTTTTAGCTAGAAAAATTACTTGAAAATGAGCAAGACAAGGAGAAAAATAATTATATTTACAAAAACTAATAAAAATACAATAAACTATCATTTATTTAAATATGATAAACTATCATTTGTTAAAATACAATAAACATGCAAAAGTGCTATCATTGATAGCACTTTTAATGTTTAAATAACCCACTGATTACTTTCTCTAGTGGATTATTTGCAAGAGTAAAGTAAGAATCCTCACTTTCCTGGACACATAACCCATTTGCCATGTGACATTGCTTCCCTTACATCAAGAGCTGGAATGTATTTTTCCTCCCCTTAAATCTGATGCCTATAACTTTCTTTCCCCTTGAGATAATCGCAGAGTGGCATTGTGCAAGTTTTGGAACTAAGGTTCCATGAGGCCCTGCGGCTCTCTCTCTTATTTATCTGAGTACTGCCCTAAGATGACCATGGAGAGAAGCCCAGTCTAGCCTAGAGGGGGATAAGAGGCCACGTGGAGAACTGAGGTCAGCCAGCCCCAGCTGCTTGACTTCTTAGCAAAGTCTTCTCAGACTATTTGGCCCTGTTAGACCCAGCTGAGACCAGCAGAAGAATTACCCACCTAGCCCTAATTGCCTTCACAGAACCACAGGCCAATAAATAGCAGATGCTTTAACCCACCATATTTTGCAGTGGTTTGTTGTATGGCAACATATCATTGAAAAACCCTCATTGTACCAAAGAAAAATCTGGGGGGTCATGACATGAAGCAACTACCTAAACCCACAATGTAAATGGCAAGTCAGGGATTTAGATGCAAATCATTCCAGCTAAAAATTTATACTCTAAATCAATGCCTCTATGTTTTTCAAAAACTACTTAGATTGTGTAATCAGCATTTCTGAAGACGGAGACAGTCATCTGGGAAGTAGAGTTTTCTCAACCAGTATTTTGCACTTGTTGAGATTTTTGAGACCAGCAGTGTTTTGGAAAACCTGACATGTGCAGTCACATCTCTGAGCAATGCTTTAAGTCTATTCATTCACTCATTTATTCATCCAGCAAATATTTATTGAGATCTACTACACGTTAGGCACTATGTAAATACAAATACAGAACCTGAAATGGATGATGGCATTGCATTTTCATTTGATTACAAATTTATTCTTGCTTATAAGTTGATTACCTACCTTATTAACAGCTGACTTGTTTCAAGTTTTAGAACTCCAATTGTGTACTTAAATTTTTGTCTAGCTTAAAACGTAGTGCTAGATTTCAAGAAGTAAATTGTCAAACAGGTTTGCTGTTTAGTTTTTGTAAAAAAGGAAACTTGTAGGCAGAAACAAAAAACAAAATAAAATCTAAATTACGTTAATAACGAAAGATAACTGAGGCATTAAGAGAGTTTGAACTCTCAAGTCTCAAGCAAATTTCTAAAACTAAACTGTTTTCTTCTGTTAATCAGTTTAAAAAGGAATACCTTGTGCTAATTTTTTTTTGGTGGTGGTAACATTAATAAAGCTCTCTGAAATGAGGCCAGAAGGAACAGAAACTGAGTCAAAATAATGGATGACACCTCTTACATATTCTTACCATCTTGTCTCCTAGCCACACACACCACGTTTAAGCCTAAAAGGAGACACCTGGAGGGGTTAATTAGCTTGCAGCTGTCTGTGACTAGTCTGCAGAGGATAAAAAGAAAATCAGCCATAAGAAAGCAGCGAGCACTAGCCTGGATGATGAAGAAAGGGAAGAAGCAGCTGCTGAAGAAATGCACGTTTTGCTGACCTTTGAGGAGGGCTTAAGAGGTCCTTTGCCCCCTGGAAATGGAACCTGGGAGGAAAGTCTTGATGGTAGACAGTACAAAATCAAGGGGCAGCAGCTGGCTGCTTTGTGTAAGGGGCAAGATTCAAGAGGATTTATGAATCGTTGTGATTTACATTGACCATTAACTATTGTAATAAGGGGAGAAAAATCAACATCCATTCAGTGCAATTGCCAAGCACTGGAGAGGTACTTTGGCCTAGGCCAACAAACTTAATATGCAGAGAAACCCTTCAGTGTTTTGGCTCCTACAGCACAAGTGTACTGGGTTGGTAAGTGGAAGTTCCCTTTGGTCATCTCTGTTTATACACTCGTTTGAGATATTTCATCAAGTCATCCTATTTGTTACCTTATCTGTAGTATGTACCGTTTCATGTGGAAGATGCCTGCCTTTTGATAGTATTCCAAACTGATCAACCCTGTATGGATTTAAGCCACCAAGAAGCTATGAACAGACAGGTGAAGTTTTGGTGTTGCCAGGAACCAGCTTGTCCAGAAGTTTAATCCTTTAAGGAAAAGGATAGCAAGCCCAATGACAATTGTTAAAAACTGAAGTTGTTGGGGAACAAAATGTACTTAAAATATATTTATTATGTAACCTGATAAAATATTTTAAATTCTGGTGTTAACAAAGTTTTAGTGTTTCTTTTGTTCTTTTTACAAAAGAGAAACCCACTAAAATGTTAGCTGATTGACATAGTTTTTGCTTTCATCAGTGTTAAATATTTGTTGCTCAGTAGTATGAGTTGTTTTTATCATTTACTCTTCTACAAGCCAGTTGAGATGTGTTATGAGGACTCAAAGTATTCGAATTGGCGGTGACCAAACGTCATACAATTATGGAGTATATAAGCCATTCTAACCTTCATAGTAAATTTTTTTACCCTCTGATTGCATACTTAAATAGAATTATACTAATAATGCATATTTTCTGAATGTTAATGTCATGTGAAATTACTACTAGGTTAAACGTTGCTTCCCATCGTTTTCTGGGTGATGGGGTGTTTGTTCTGCTTATTCAGTACCTCTCTACGTAGAGGAACCTATCTCAGTAACTCCTGTACTACTGTACAACAAAATGGCAGAAGAAAAGTTGTCCATTAGAAAAAATACCTTATTTTCCAAACACAAGTCTTCAGACACAGTCCACATTATTTGCCTTCCAGGAAATGAGATTGCATAAATTCATAATTTACATGTCAATACATGTGACTGTTTCCCTGTCTTACCCTGAATGCATGGAAAGTCATGAAACCTATTTTTTTCTTCCCTACTGGATTGCATTATAAAAGCCCTGTTTGTATAGGTTATAAATTCTAACCAATAATTGAGCGTACTGTGTTGAGGCTGTAGGCAGAGGATAAGATTTACATGTGAGACTTTATGTTCTGCTCTTTGGATTAGGCTAATTTTTAAAAGTTGTTGACTGTAAAATAATAATCATGCACTGAGGAAATACAATATTAAAATAAATTTTGAAGAAGATGGAATTATAGCAGGGGACCTGTGGAAATAGAATCTAAGAACATATTGTACGTATGCTAAATTAGTAGAGTTGCATTGTGTTGTTCACATAGCAAATTCAGTACAGACTTTTTGGTAATGTCAACAGATTATGCCATAAAATTTGTAATTTTTTTGGCAAATCTTGACAATGCTGAGACATTTATTCTAGTTAATACAAATGGCTGAGGTCTGTAATTATGAGTTATTTAAGCTAAGAAACTTGGCAAGTTCATTATTTATAAGTCTCTACCTACTATTCCAAATTAATTGACTGTTTTATATACTGATACAATTAATAGTAAACTTTTTATATTAAGTATACATACATGAAATAAAATCATATTATTATTGGATAATAAGATGTTAATGATGGTAAGTCATGATTGTTATTTTGTTGAAGTAATTTCAACAAAATGAATGTTACTTAAAAATGGATGCTTAGGGCCAGGCGCGGTGGCTAATGCCTGTAATCCCAGCACTTTGGGAGGCCAAGGATTGCGGTATCACCTGAGGTCACAAGTTCGAGACCAGCCTGGCCAACATGGTGAAACCCCATCTCTACTAAAAATACAAAATTAGCCAGGTATGGTGGTGAGCACCTGTAATTCCAGCTACTTGGGAGGCTGAGTGAGACAGGAGAATTGCTTGAACCTGGGAGGCGAAGGTTGCAGTGAGCCAAGATCGTGCCACTGCGTTCCAGTCTGGGCGACAGAGTGAGATTCCATAAAAAAAAAAAAAAAGAAGAAAGTATGCTTAGAGATTTTTAAATTAAATTACTTTCAATACTTCTATAATAGTTTAAAACAAGTGTTTTCTATTTAAATCACAAATGATAAACGTTAGGGCTGAAACTAAACATATGAGATCATCAAGTCCAACCTTCTGCTAAGATATTAGACTTCAAAATGAAAAGCACATCAAACATTAACCAGATGATTTCTTTGATAGTCTATTTTAAAATATTGAATTAATAAACTGGAAACATTTTAAAAATGGCTGTTCTTTTGGAATTAATATAAAAACATACTTTAAAGTAAGGAATTTTATACTGATTAAGTTATACACTGCTTAGCCTAGCATGTGTATGTTACATACTTAAAAATGTGCATTGTGCATTGTCAAATAACTTGCATACTATCATTCACACATCTGTATTATTCATATTGACATACTTTATATCATATATATATATTTGTGCATTATCAGTTGATTTGCACATTGCAAACCAGAGTCACACAGTTATAGATCTGTGTGAATTCCCTATATTCCACATGCATGGACATACTCATATATACCCACACAAATACACCCCATGAAATGATATCCAGTTAATGAATACAAAGGGTTTTAAAAGAGAAATTCATTAGAAAAAAAAATCCTATAAGCCTCTAGTTTTTCCAGACAATGAATTAATCTAAGAATTGATATTTTATGTTTTCCATGTTTGATTTGTAAAGTAAAACTTTAGTAATAAAGAGTGTTTGCCTTACAGTTCATATATTTCTTGAATTAAAAAATCTCAACTACATAAGAAATGTTTTAAGTCTTTAAACTATTAGGACAGCAAAGTCTTTTTGATGATTATCTACAATTCCTGTCCTCTCTCCAGTATCTCCAAGATAACATTATGTTGAGTTTAATCTATGACATTTTTGACTTTGACACTCACTTTCATATGAGTATATATGTATGTTTACATAGAATATATGGAGTATTGTTTACATATAATTTATATGATTAAATATACACATACTCCAGTTAATTTAGTGGTGACTGTCACACATTTTATTTGGTCATTCTACAACTGATTGACACCTTTTTTGTGTGTGTGTGATTACTAATACTGGAGTATTAATATACTTGCATGAGTCTCCTTGTGTACCATGGGAATAGTTCTGTACAGTAGACATCTGGAAATAGAAGTACTGGGTATGCACATTTTTAATTTTTAGTATATACTTCCAAATTGCTCCTGCATACTCCCACCAGTACTAAGAATGTATCTGTTTTCCTCTTAGCATGTCAATATTTGATATAATGAAACTTGTAAATTTTAGCCAACTAAATGAGTGTGATTTCTATGGCTTTCTAGTAACTGATGAGATTATAATCAAATTAAGCGTGTTTTTTGTTTTTTGGTTTTTGGTTTTTTTGTATGTTTCTTGGCCACTTGGGTTTGTTTCTTCTGTGAATTGCTGGTTCACATGCTTTGCCCATTTTCCTTCTGGATTTGTGTATGTGTCTTATTCTTACATATGTTCTGTATACTTGACTTTTGTCTATTATGTATTTTCAGGTTATAGGATTTTACAGTTAATGAAAGGATAAAATGCTAGAAGCCTAGAGTTCAGAGTTGTACATAGCATTCTAAACAGAAGCCATGTTCTAAATAAGGATTTGGCTTGTGAGAAAAAAGAAGAACGTGAAATTTCACAGATGAAGGGTTTAACATTTATGGGCAATAGAGAATCAGTAATTTTGTCATAACATGGACAGTGTTGAATGGTATTGTCACCTATGCCATGATCAAGAAATTAACAGTGTTGCTCTGCAGACTAGCAAATCTCATTGTCCTTTCTTGTAACCCTGGGAAAGTATTATCACAATGGAAAGGATATGTGACAAGAGATTGTATTAATAGGGTGTTAGAATCAAATAAAGAGAGGAATAGATGTAGTAAGAGAAGCAGATTTTATAGCTATCCCCATTCAAGAATAAAAAACAAAACAAAAATAGGCGAGTTCATTGTGGGCATCTGTCAGGAGCAAGGATAGAGGTCTGAAAGCTGACTGCAGTCAGTAACAAAAATTCTTTTGAGACATATTCCAAGAACCTGAAAAACTGGTAATGGGCCATTCCTTATAATCGGTGTCTTGAAAGGCAGTAAACTGTCTAATGGGATATAAAAATAGAATCTTTTTTCTTCCCCCACTCTAATATTCTCCTGTTTTAAAAACCTTCTTTATATGGCACTGCAAATAATAGCACACAGCAAGAACTGTACTTTGCAGTATTATTGAGCATCTCAAGTGTCTGAAAGGTACAAAGCTAACAACCAAATGACTTCAGAATGGAAAATGTTCCAGAATTTTTAATTTTCCTTCTAAAACAGAAATATAAGGGAAGCAAAAACAACCTTAATCTAAAATCCAACTTAAAATGACAAGCAGAGGTTTTCTAGCTTATATTTTATTTCAGAATGCTTAGCAAATTTCTTGACTTTTTATTAATTTTAGTGAGTTGTAATTTGAGAAAACACATGGTTTTCTAAGATCCTTTGTATCTGAAAAGTTGTCACATACATATAAAACTTGCTTTGTTATTGTTGTTGTAAATTGAATACCTGAAGGTAGATTTTAGGACACTAAATAATCATGGTGTACGTTCTGTGCTAATAGGCAGAAAAGATGGACAATATAATTTATTGGCATGCCAAGAAGTGCTCTGATCACCCAGGAGTGAGACATGAGATGGGCGGAAAGAACGAGATTAGTTAACTATCGTGGGAAACATAAGAAGAATTTGGCTTTAGGGATTATGTGTTTGAGATTGATTTTTAAAAGAAAAAGACCTATTTACATATCCACAGATGCTTAGGGAATAGAATAGCTATTTTTTAAATTCATAAATTTTATATTGATTAGTTTTCACAGCAGTGAATTATCAACTTTATATAAAAGTTAAATGATAATTTGGTACATTTACTGATACGAGTCCACATTTTAAGAGCCACCTAAATTTAGCCTTGTTTGTTCATTATTACATATATAAGAAATTCCTTTTTCTATGCAACAAATGGCTATATATAAAATATACATGACTTGTTGATTTAAAATCTTCTACCTTTTTTCTCATTATAAAGGTAAAACACATGCATTTCATAAATGTTTGAAAATGTGAATGTATGTACCAAAAAAATCACTTCAAAATCATGGTTTACATATTTTCTAAAAACATGATATTAAATATAGCAAAGTATATTTAGGCCAATATTTTGACTATGATAAAATCTCTTTGATTCAGAAGGTATTGTGTTTTCTGAGTATTTCATTATTTAAAGCGGAAGCTTTCATCTTTCAGAAGTGTCACTCCAGCCTGGAGGGCATATATGGTTGAGTCAAATCAGCACTCCTGCCATCAGTAGGTCTGGCACAGGAGGGAGAAAGAACATCAAACTAAAGGGGCCAAGAACAACAGGCAGGAGAGGCTACAGGAGGAACAGAGAGGTCCTGAGGATGAGGTTCCCTGAGTATAGCAGGTTAGGACTAGGCAAGCCCTGTGGCCAACAGAGGAAAGAGTTTCTGAGCGCTTTCTATATCTGGCTGTACCTTGGGGGACTTCCTCCATTTTGTCTGGGCTCATCTGCAGTCCTGCTAAGAGATTCTGCGAAATGTACTGCAGCTCTCATTCATGTGCCCCTTGAGATGCATTTGAGCTGCAGGTATTTTCCCTCCAATAGTACCCAGTTTATGATTTCCAGTCCATTCAACTCATAACAACATCCAGCAGCACTTTACCCACAGGCGGGTGTTTATTAGGCTTTTCTTTCTTTTGTCCAGGTTTATTGAGTTTGAAGAGTAGGCGGGGATTTCTGTTTTTATAAGTCACTTGTCAGCTGTAATGAAGTCTTCTTCATTAAAAAAAATGTGAGAACAATCTTGCCCAGTGTCATAATTATTCTAAAAATGCATCATGCTTAATTGTACCCACAAAGTTTTTTAAAATGTAAACATCAGTTTTGAGTTTTAGGGTTTTCCTCTTGGTGAATTGTCAGTAATTGTAGTGCTTTCTTGAAAAGTTCCCTAGTGTGGATTTCCTTAGTTGCATATAATTCTTGCCTCTTTAGCCTATTAAGGATAAAAGGGACATCAAGTACGCATATCTTGGAATTAATTACATTTTTCTGCTCAAGAGTGAAGTCATTTTCAGAAATTGGTGTCAAATAGGGCTTCCATAGCTGAAAGTACTAGGTGTTTCTTCACATAGTTGAGATTTCCCCCTAGTCAGAAATATTAGTTTCTGATGACAATGGAAAATGCCAAATGCAATAGCTTCACTGTGTTCTAATAATGTTCATGCTTAGGGATCCTGAAACCACTTGCAGGAGGCCTGGTCCAGCCACAGCAGGGAGCTGGCATCCGTGCCGGTGCCCGGAGCTGACCACCCCACCTCAGCCAGCGTGTCTGGCTGTGCACAGTGGCCAGACTCCATGCTCACTCACTCATACACCTCTCGCCGCTCTGCACCTGGCTCAACCTTGGCAGGCGTGGGATTCAGGCTGGTGGCGAAAGCCGAATGATACCTGCCAGGCCGGGTGAGCAGAACGAGCCCAACCCAGGGCGAGAAAAACTTGGGCAAAGGTGCCACTGGCTACAGAGGTTTCTGCCTGGTGAAGTGACACCCTAAGGATCCTGTGACAATGGGTAAAAGGGCAATGAAGGGATGGAGTAGATTAAGGAATTTAAAACCCAGTTGAGGAAGTATATTTGTAAATAATGTACTTTTGTATACTACGAAATCACAAAGAAAGGATCTCCCAATTATCCATTGGGAGGGTCATCACAGTTATCACAGGGTCATCCCAGAAGAACTGGCATTTCAGTGCATTAAAAAATAAGTAGATAATGTTTTAAGGTTTTAAAAAAAGGTGGAATAATCTATGCATATATAAAGAGTAAATATGTAACTTTCATGTAAGTTATGTAAGCAGAGGTAAACATTATAATAAAGCAAACACTGGTGGGCCACTGGTGAGGAAACATAACCTTCCTAAATCTCTGAGGCTCCCAGAGTGGCTCTTGGTCCATGTAGAGGTAGCCATGCTTAGAAAGGGTATAAAAGAAAGGAAAGAGAGGGCGTCCATGTTTGAGAAACCATACAGCCACAGGAGTTGCTAAAGGAGTAGTTTGATTGGTTATATGGAGGAACTCGTGAGTGGTGTTAGAAGATGCAATTGACCAACTCAGGTGAATCACAGAGGCCATTCTGAGCAGTACGACAGGAAATTAATCAGGGATCCCCTATGGTTACCATACCTTATGGGTTTAAACCAATGATGCTTACAAGGGAGATGTTAGCTTTTCTAGACAATGTCCTTGGTGTGTACTTTTCAGATGGAGATTGGCAAGCCAATGGCTAAGGAGGGTGAATCAGATCAAAATTCTTCCTTGACTTTCATACCTTTTCCAGAGGATGTCTAGTTTATGACTAAAACGTCTTGCCTTCATCTCATAAAATTATCTGTATGTACTCACCTGTAAAGATTTTCTATATCAAACATTATTATTTATACAAATAATTATGTTTTCTTAAAAAATCTTTTGTACAGTAAAATAAGTGGAAACAAATTTAAATGATTCAGTACAACTTTCTAAATATTTGACTAAACAATTTCAGGAAATAGCCATTTAATCCCTCGAAAACAAAATTTGACTTTGGTTAATTTTTAGAAAACCCTAAGATGAGGAGATGAAGCTAAAGAAATGTATTAAATGCTGTGCATTTCAATAAAGAATTTATAGAATAGCTGGAAAAATAAGGTTAAGTATTCAATGTAATTACAGATTTATTTTAAAAATGAAAAGGCATTTAACAGTCTAAAACCTACATCAAATACATTATATTTAGCATCATGAAACTTAATTATCTGTACCTATCAGTAAAGCATTTTTTTCCTCATAAGTCTGTTCTATGATAATCTACAGGAAGACATAATTTTAAAATTAGTAAGGTTTAGAGTGGATGGTCATCTGGTCCCAACCTTTGGAACATTTGAAAAGCAAGGAACATATAAACTGAATATTAATATTCTTCTTGCAATGTATACAAGAAATTTAAAAAAGAATTTTCCGGGGTACAGGTATAAAAGGGTATATTCTTTACAGGGAATCGTAGTGCTGACAGATGGCTAAGATTTCCAACCAAGAAAAATTTGATGTTTGAACTTAAGAAAATGGAAACTTTCTTTGCTGGACCTCACATAATATTTTTAGTGATGACAGAAAGTCAGGAAAGATGAATGTGGAAATAAAATGTTCCTGAACACGTGAAATAAATAGGTAATTTAGATACAGTGGGTGGTGCCAGTATGCTCTCTATGTGGAGAATAAATCTGGAATCCTAGGAGGTTGCCCTAACCAGTGAGGTCTCTCTCACTGATTAACATAAAATGTCTGGGTACTTACTCAGGACTCCTCTAGGCAATAAGTGACCTTCAGTTAGATTAAGGGCCGTTTGAACTGAGAGGGATAGTACATAATTTAATCTATTTGCTAATTAGCATGATGAATTAGATCATTATCATCTGTTGCTGTGTGGGAGAGGAAGAAGACAAGGCATTTAAGTTTTGATGAGGAGAGCATTTATTGAATAGCGTTTTACACTTTAAGCGTGGTTTCTCATAGATGATCCACATATCTTAGTTTATAGACTAAGTTTGATTCATTCCTTTCAAAGCTACAGCTGTCACTTGAGCATTGGGTGACTTGGGTTCTCTTCCAAGTTGAACACACTGCATGACATGGAAAGAGGACAAGGAAGAAAGGAATAGATCTGGTCCCATCGCTGGTCATTTCAGGGGAGATTTTGGCACTCAGGACAGATCAGGAGCATATTAGATAAGAACAAAAAAACAGGCTTGGTAGCTTAAAAGGGTCAAGTCTTACCAACTCTGAACACTCAACTCAGCAGTGATGTTTCATTTTGACCCTCTTAGAAAGAATCTGGTATTTCTAAGTATATGCTTTCTAGTGTTTATGTTTACTATATTTAAGAAACATCATTAGATCAATTCATATTAATGATTATTTGATATTTATGGTTAAAGAAAAGTTTAAAAGCATAGACTAATTTTGTTAAAGACTTTTCTTTAGAGAGTATATATTAAATGGGTGGTGTACACATTCTTACTAAGGAAGTTTTCTGCTGTTTATATCTTAAATCAATGTAGAATTTATCCCTTAATTTCTAATTTCAACATAGAAACTTAGTATAGATAAACTTGTGTAGTCAGCTGTAAATCCATCTAGACCTCTTACCATTTCTTCATCTCTTCTTTTTTTTTGAGACAGAGTCTCACTCTGTTGCCCAGGCACGCGATCTCTGCTCATTGCAAGTGCCGTCTCCTGGGTTTACGCCATTATCCTGCCTCAGCCTCCCAAGTAGCTGGGACTACAGGTGCCTGCCACCATGCCAGGCTAATTTTTTGTATTTTTAATAGAGACGGGGTTTCACCATGTTAACCAGGATAGTCTCGATCTCCTGACCTCTTGTTCCGCCTGCCTCAACCTCCCAAAGTGCAGGGATTACAGGCGTGAGTCTTTGCTGCCTCTTGACAGTTTCCACTTTGTCCTTTAAGGGTCATCAGATTATCTCGACTTTCTAGAACTAATGATTATTTTATCATTTTGACAATTTTTCTTTCTCAAAGTTAAAACCACATTGGCATTTTGCTGATATGATCGTATTTCTCATTGTGACCAATTTTTCTCTAGTATTACAATTTGTTAATTTACCAGTAATTAAATAATGATTAAACATATTAATTAAACAAATAATGATTATTTCTTTTGTATTAAGTTTTATTTCTTAAAGCCTCTCTCCAGCGTTAACACTTTTCCTTTGTAAAGCTTTTGTTTCCATTTGAAAAGTCCTTCCTTAGCATCTCACTGGAGGTACGTTCAGGTTCAGGCAGCTTCACTTTGGCATCTTGCCAGCATTGTCCTCTTCCAGCCAGTGGGAAGCAACTAACAAGTACACTCTCAGGTATGAACTTCAATGCAGACAAGCCAACAGATCTCATAGGCATCCAAGTGGCACGTTAAATACAAAGCTTTGCTCACCTGCCGTTGTACAGGAGTCTGCTGCTGCTGGGTTTTAATGAAACTTAAAGGCTGAATCAAAGCCCTATTAGTGGGAGGATCTTTGACATGAAATTCTTTTTGATCAGTGTAATTTGCATTTTGTATTCATTTGAAAAGTTGTTCTGTGCATTTGTTTGAATACTGGGAATAGAGAACTGAGTGATTCCTGGGTTTATGTGGGTGATATTGTGGAAATAAGAGGTGCTGTGGTATGTATAGCTACCCCCCATATATGACTGTATTTTACTAGAGATAGAGAACTCATGGTGATGGAACTATTCAGGCTGTAAAATATAGACACCATCTGCCATAGAATAAGCATATTAGGAAAATACCACCTGTTCCTACGTTAGTCTGGCCCTTGCCCCAAAATTTGACATGTACTCATATGTTCGTTTTCTGGGTCTCTGATTGATGCAGCTAGCTAATGCCTAATGAGATTTTTTACACATTCCATATGTGAATATCCTATTATCTGATTCAGTTCTGTCTTTATTTCCAGTATATGTGAATGTGTTTCTTTACTATTCTTCTATCAGTTTCCTTCCTGGTCAATTGATTATATGGGAAAATATTTTAGTCATTCAATATTCAAAAATAGTTTGTTGAGGACCCACTATGTACCAGGCATTTGACCACAACAGTGAAAAACAGAGAAAAAAAAAAAATCCTTGCTTTCATGGAGTTTACAAATTCGACCAAAAGAAACAGGAAATAATGAAACTAAGTAAGTAAAATAAATAGCATGCTACGTAGTAATAAGTGTCAAGGAGAAAAGGAAAGCAGACAAAAAGAGAGGGGAAGGTGTGAGCAGGAATTGCAGTTTCAATAAGGTGGCCATGAAGGAGTCCCTTCAAGAAAAATGCGGTAGTTGGGAAGGGGCAAGCCATATGGCTCTCTGGGGAAGAGAATGTAGGGCAGCGGGAATAGCCCTTGCAAAGGCCTTGAGAAGGAAGCATGCCCCATGCTCTCCTCCTCATATGAGGAGGCCAACAGGTCTTGAATGAAGCTATGGAGAAAGAGAAAGGGAATATGATCGGAAAGGTAACAAGGAAAGGATCATGTAGAGCCTTCCAGGCCAACGTAATGACCTTGGCTTTTCCTTTTAAATGAGATGGAAAGCCCGTGGAGCATTTTGAGTAGAGGCGAGACAAGACTGATCAGGACAACTCTGCTTGCTGGCCAGAGAATAGAATCAAGGGAAGCAATGACAGAGGAGACTGTCCTAAGAGTCCAGGCGAGAGATGGCAGTGGCTTGGACAAAAGTGGTAGCAGTGGAGGTCACAGAAGATGCTGAATATAGTGTACATGTTTATTTTATGGGATTTACTAAGAGATTGGCTGTGTGTTAAATGGAAAAGATCACTCTAAAGCTTCTGGCCTCAGTGATTAGATAGACTTGCCATTAACTTCCAGAAGAGCTTGTTTGAGGGGAAATATGAGGATCTTGGTTTCATTACATGTTAAGTTCCAGGAATGTGATTAGATTGAAAATGCTATAACTGGTAGAATTTTTTCACTTTTTATGTTAAAACAGAAAACGTGATTGAATAATAAGAACTACACATGCTCAATTTTTTTAAATTGTTTTCTTTGACACAGTAAAGGATCAATGAGACTTGCTTAATTTTTGTCAAGAATGCAGAGTCAACAGTGGCTGAGATGAAAATATTTTCCATAAAGTGAAATGATCAAATTTACAAAAGCTTGGTTACATGATGTGAATTTCACTCAAACCACAAGGCATTACACTAGAGTCTTGCTGAAAATCAAGACAGACAGTCTTAGGAATTCTTTGCCAATAGACAAAATGAATATGGGGTGGTTGATGTGCTGAAGTGGCCAGTGAGCATGCTTTGATTGACAGATGAGGAAATGTATCCCTACATTTTATCAAACTATGTGGTGTCTGATTTATATCACTGAGGTGGCCTTTCATTATGATCATGAACTGTGAGTTCAAAGCACTTGCAATCACTTGCCAAAATACTTCCTATTCCAGTACTAAATATTTCTCATATTTGTTTGCCTAGAATAACAAGATGCAGGCTTGGTAGTCCTTTCAAGGATGTCAATTTCTTTGGTATGTCTGAGTTTAGTAATGTTGAGAGTGTGTGTGTGTATGTGTGTGTGTATGTGCACATGTGTGTGTGTATTATTCTTAAGACTTTGCCTGTATTTTAACGTTTTATTTGGTAAAAATAGCACTATTTGGCAAGATTTTTAAAGCCTTGAAATGGGACAAATTAAAGTATAATGCTTTTTCTTGAGAAATAATTTATTGCTCCATGTTGTTGAATCATACCATTAGTCATGAAACCGAAACCCTATATTTAAAAAGTAACAATCTCGTGTTCAAACGATCTCCTTTGAACATTTCAAAGAATCTGAAGCAAATCTTTATGTGACATTAAACTGTACATTTTACCTTGTTATTTTAGATCTATGGGTGGAGTTCTTTCTTCGGGCTAAGTGTAGGTATGAAGTGGGAATTTCTGTGTCTTGGTATGCGAATAACTTCGGCCAAGGTTACTAGAGTGGCTTTTGTGAGAAAAAAAGAGCTGTTTTATCGGACATCAGTTGCAACTTTGTCTTGTTTTGTTTCCTTGAACTGTCCAATCTGCTTCACATAGTTGTATGAAATTCTAAAATGTCTGTATATCAATAATTTTTAGTTAGCATATTTTTTCCAAACAGACATCCTTGTGAACATCAGCCATTTCTGAGAACTGGGCCCATGGGCCATAGCTACTTTGAGTCTTAGTCTATGTAATAGTTGGGGTAAAGGAAGCTTTAAAGAGCGAACTCATAATACAATGGCCCAAGCAAGACACAAGTTGGTTTCTTTCTGAAACTGCTATCCTGGGTATGTGGGTAGTTGGATGGGCTGGGCCCATGAAGTCATCCCAAAGCGCGGGCCTCTGTGGCATCTCTGCCAAACTCAGCACTTATTCTCCAAGTCTGTCCTTGGCTTCTCTATTTCTAGCTGGTGGAAGGGAAGGGAAAAATGAGTCCAGGGAAGGAGTTTTTTGTAGATGGCTTAGGAGTTGCACACATCAGGAAGAACTTTGTCACAAGGCCACACCTCCTTGCAGAAAATTCTAGGCAGCATATTCTCTCACCAAGCAACCATGTGCCCAAGAAAAAGAGAATAATGAGTCCAGAGTCGCAAGCAGTAATATCTACTACAGGCTTAAATAACCAAAGGACAAAATGCCCAGTCCATTATAAATATATTCCAAAAATGAAGCCGTGAAATGTGACTTTGTTGAAGTCAAAACAAATTTATTTTGATAAACTAATTTCTCTATTTTATATTCTACTTCTCAAATGATTACATTTGTAACACAGAACAAAGCCATAGTTAGAATTTCAGTAATGGTATGGAATATCCAAAAGGTACACCAGTATACCCAAAAGCTAAACCAGAGTCACTGCTAAATTTTATATTGTTCTGATTTACTAACACATTAGTGAAAATAATTAAAATCTTACTTTTTAATTTTAAATCTCGAATTTTGGTTAGAACTCTGAGAGTATTTAAAACTATCTTTACCTACTCTTGTCAGACAATCATTTGAGGAGCTAGGAGCACAGAGAAGGCAGAGAAATGTTCTCCCCACCCCAAGCAGAAGCACAGAAGAACCATTGCTAATCCAAAACGCAGAGAGGAAATTTCACCCCTCCTCCCTTCCCTTTTCTTGGGCTAGTTTGTTTAATTTTAAAAGCAGAATTTTTGCTTTCACAAAGTATACCAGACAGGAATTTGTTCAAATTCCTCAAAACCAAGCCAAGAAAAGTTTCAGAAAGTTCAGACATGCATGGCAGAGTGGAAAGAACGTAGTCTGTGGAGGCGAGCACGGATTCATCGGAATGCCACTCCAGACATCCCCTCTGGGTGAACTCAGGGATGTGTTTAGTCTCATTAAGCCACAGTCTTTTCATTTTTAATGTGAGAATGATAAGAATGAACTTGCCAGTGTGTTGATAGAGAATTGAAATAGAGAAAGGCCTGGCCATGTAACAGGATGTTTCTCTCCATCTGCGTAATCTGTGACAGTCGTAGGAAGTTCAAGGTTATGACTGTTCTGGGTTTGTGACCAGGAGTTGTCTGTGGCTTCCATGGGTTGGAGCTGTCTAATGGGGCCCGGGCCACCGTTGCTGTGCCCAGAAGCTAACCCAAAACATGAGGTTTTACTCCAAGCAACAGAGAGGGCTAAGCACCCAAGGATCTCTATAATAGGAGCAGGAAAATGAAACTGAGACCTTGCCCTGACTTAGAAGTTCATAGCAATAATTGCCCCAAACAAAATGCTCGTGTCTATTGGTTGTGGTTAATAATCATGCAATGACATGAACTTCAAACCCAGCCTAATCTTGACTCTTCCAGGGACTGAAGGCATCTCAGAGCCCTCCCCCTTACGTCAGAAACTGCAGGGAGGAGCCTGGGTTCTCAGATTCCAAGAAAATGCACCTGATAATAGCACCTGAACTTCCTCCACGTGAAGAAAGCCTGATAGGAACAGGGGATTAAGCTTGAGTGGAGGGCAGGATCCAACTCACAGTAGCACTTCCTTGCCACATGACCTTAGCAAATGGCGTAACTTGCTTTCTTTATCAGTAAAATGGTGTTCTTTGTACTAAGGTGGCAGTGAGGATTAAATGAGCCATGCCTGACCTACATCAACTTGTGACAAGTCTCAGACACTTTAATGAATGTGGTGATATTCTAATGTTTGGGATGCTGAGGTGGAGGACGACAGTGTCCCACCTCCTGAAAATGGCATGTAGACACTGAAGCTACGCAAGCAATGGCTCTAAAGTCAAAACCAGCATCAGGACTAATATAAAAGAATCACCAGGACAAGGGTAGGGCAGAGGGGAGGCCAGAGCAGCTCGGTCAGTGCCTGCATGAGTGGACCTAGAGGGATTTCTCGACATGGAGGGTAAAACAACCCACTGGCCCACATTTCTGAGGACCGACATGGGAGAAGGGTCACATGAGGCCATGAAATGAGCATCTGCAGAGGAAATGGAAGCCAGTGTCTGGAGGCAAGTGGAGCCATTGAGCTAGCGATGCGTGAGAGATACTGTGGGAAGGGATGTGGGGAATGCAGGGCCTCTCAAGGGAGGTGGCTGAGTCTGGCAATGAGGGCCTGGGGCATCCTTAGTCAGCAAAGCAGGTCTGCGGCCTCGGGAGCTCTGGCAGCTGGTGTGGGTCACCAACCGGCCTCAGGCACCATTCATGGAAATTAATCTGGATAGTCCCCTCCTGGAGACCCTCCAGGATGGCAGATGAGCAGACTGGCCAGCTTTCAAAGTCTGCTGACCTCTATAATTGTGGCTCTTCGCATGGTCCAACACACCCTTCCCTTCTTCATGTGTTTCCTCTTTGAATATTTCCACCGGCCTCTCTCCCTGACCTTTCTCTGCTTTCTTGCTTTCCTTTGCCCATTTACTCTACATTTTATGTTTTGTCCAAATTAACATACCCGTGTTTTATCTGCCAGGCACTGGGAATATGGTGGTGACCAATACAGAGTGGCTACCTTCGTGGAGTTTACAATCTACAAAGGGACAAAAAGATAAACAACTTTAAACTTTAAAACTTGGACAAACTTTTATAAATACTGCATTTTTCCAATCAAATGAGATAAGCAATGGTATAACCTACATTGTACAGAATCTGTGCCTCCCTAAAATTAAAGCTTTGAGATAAAAGGAGACAAGAGGTACTGTTGGACTCAAATTTGTCATGCAAATAAGATTAAACCTTGAATATTAGCCTTTGGATTGTTGTCTCTTTTTACAGTAAGAGGTAGTCAAGAATTCTAGGTCAAAACATAAGGTTTCAAAGGCTGGAAAAATTAAATAGGCCAAATGAAAGAGTCGTCTCACTAAAATGTCTATGTAGATGATGACATGTCCTTGTGCCCCTTTAACTTCAATGATTTGTGCTGGATATTTTGTAAGTGTCCATTAGGCAATAGCAAATGTATTCAAGTATAAGAGAATGACAAAACACAACTATCATAGCAGGCACTTATTTCCTTCCAACCAGTAAGTAACCCCCAGTGGTGAGAAGGCAGAAAGTGACCAAGTTAACCAAGTAAGAGAGTTGGATACAACATTCAGCTCCATTTCTTCATGTCCCAATAAGAGACATTTGACCTACCTGCCCTCTCATTCCTAATCTTATTGAATAAACCTAGTACAGAGGTTCATAAAAACTGTCAGATATATAATGCTGGATTTTATCAGCAAACAATAATAATTTTTTCTTTAAAAATTATTCCAGGCCAGGCCAGGCGTGGTGGCTCACGCCTGTAATCCAAGCACTTTGGGAGGCCAAGGCAGGCAGATCACCAGGTCAGAAGATGAAGACCAGCCTGACCAACATGGTGAAACCCCCGTCTTTACTACAAATACAAAAATTAGCTGGGCTTGGTGGCAGGGGCCTGTAGTCCCAGCTACTCAGGAGTCTGAGGCAGGAGAATCACTTGAACCCGGGAGGTGGAGCTGAGATCCAGCCACTGCACTGTAGCCTGGCAACAGAGCAAGAATCTGTCTCAAAAAAAAAAAAAAAAATTATTCCAGGCCAGGTGTGGTGGCTCACGCCTGTAATCCCAGCACTTTGGGGAACTAAGGTGGGTGGACTGCTTGAGCTCAGGACTTCAAGACCAGCCTGAGCAACATGGCAAAACCTGGTCTCTACAAGAAATACAAAAATCAGTCAGGCATGGTAGTGAGTGCCTGTAGTCCCAGCTCCTCATCCGCCGCTAATCCCAGGCGGAGATTGAAGTGAGCTGAGATGGCACCACTGCATTCCATCCTGGGTAACAGAGCCAACCCTGTCTTAAAAAATAACAAAACACACACCAGGGCCTGTCATGGGGTGGGAGGGAAGGGGAGGGAGACCATGAGGACAAATACATAATGCATGTGGGGCTTAAAACCTAGATTGATTGATAGGTGCAGCAAACCACCATGCCACATGTATACGTATGTGACAAACCTGCACATTCTGCACATATATCCCAGAACTTAAAGTAAATTTAAAAATAAAATAAAAATCATAACATAATAATAAAGTAAAAGTCATTTCATCTGAAATAAATGTACTTCAAATTAAAAAGAAAATTAAAATACAAAAAAATTCAAATAAAAATCATTTTAGATGTTTCCTCAGACTTTAAATGGAGATCATTAGAGCTCAAACACCTGACTGCAGAGTGATTTGTAAGATGAACACATACATACAAACGCTACAGAAAGACTTAGAATACCCTGCATTGGTTGATGAAAAATAACAGTGTGTCATACCCTCTGAATAGTGAATTAAATAAAATACTTTTAAAGTTTTAAATAATTGCCAATTGTTCCATATTTCAAAGATATTTCTCTGCATGTTAGAGTTGAGCTAGCATTTCCAGGGATGATTTTTCTGTATTCCTCCCAGTCAGGAATAGCAAGTTAGTATTACTCCATCAGCCACAGCGCAAATGTCTGATTGCTCTCTTGAGGTCGTTAGCCCAGATACTTGCTAGAAAGGTATGATTGCTGGCCAAATGAGCTCTGGCCTGGTGCAGCAGGCTTGCCAACGTGCCTAATGACAGTGCAAAAGACATTTTATTCCAGGCATAAGCAGGCCAGATCACAGCTGCCCAAAGCTCTCTGGCTTTGATTAAGTTTGTTGTGCTATTATGTAATGGGTACTTGAACCATATTCCATGCAGGACCGTTTTCCTTCCTCCTTCGCCACTGTTCTATTATAAGTATGTTTTCTGTATCTAATGTTGCCTTGCAGTTAGTTGTTAAAATCAAGCAGAAAAAAACAGGCAAACATTAAAATGTAAATAGAAAAAGTTGTTGGTGGGGAAGATGACTTATAACGTATTATTCTGACATAGTGACTTGGGGTCCACCAGGAGAATCGCCTCATCACAGCTCAGGCTCCCTTGGTGCTAATGATGGCCTTTTCATCCTATACTGTTAGTGATGCATAAGCCAAATTGTGACCAGGCAGACTAGACCACATGTAAGCAGAGAACCACGTCTTTGTAGACATTCATTTAAAACTCATTTTAATCAAATATGTTCATTTATCTGTAGTACTTTTTATCTATGTCTTAAAACGAAGCTTTTTTGACTTCTGGTTTCTGTTTCTGCTCGTAAAGACCTTGGAAGTTATCAATCCTGTCTTCACAACAAGAAAAATGCTGAGCACACTGAAAGTAACTGGAAATCAACACTGTTTTAAAAGTTAATCGATTACAATTTTCTCACATTCTTCTCTCACCTCTGTAGAGTTCTGGTCTACATTAGAAATGCTGGAAAGTAGGAATATACAGTATAGAGCTTTCTTGGTAGCATAACTTTTAATACATGAAAAATAATTTTTAATTTTAGTGTAACCTTAATAAATCTAAACCGGAATCTGAAGCACACTGGAAAAAAAATCTAAACCAGTTGAACAAATTTCAATTTTAAACATGTTTTTGGGCTTTGGAAGCTTACGGAAGAATGTGGATAGCAAATACAGGAAAAGTTCTGTGGATATTTTTGTTCATATATGTAAATGTGAAGGTATAAGAAAAATTTCCCCATGTATAGCTTCAAATTTTTAGCAGTTAGTTAATATTTTCTATTCAGTTTTAACCATTAAATTGTAATATTATTACAAATGATACTAGAACACATCTTTGCTTTTAGTGTTGCATTATTAATATTTAAGTTGATGAAATTCAGTGTCAATTTGGCATTTATCGTAATACAAATAAGAACTTTACTTTTAGTTAATTCCATACATTATTTGCATTTGTTATCTCATATATTTTTAAATTACATTTGGTCACTATCACTCAGGTATGTTTCTTTCTTCCCACTTACATCTAAATTGGACTTTTAAAAATTGGATTGTAATATGCCTTTATAAACAAATGTCAATTATTTATTTCCAATCTTGGTTGATCTTTTTATTCTGAGATTATTCACTAGATCATTCAGCCTACCTATTATACATAAATAAATAAATAATTGCTCTTGTAGCTGTTCTGAGGTAGACTGACCAGGTCTACCTTATCGTTAATTTTTGCATTTTTATTTTTATTGAATGTGTATGATGGTGCAGATATGAACTATGTGCCTATCTCAAAATAGGAGGAAAAATATCTTAGTACTTTTGCCAAATACTTGGTTCTAATTTTTGGACTATCATGAATTTTTTATGTCATAACTGTTACCACCTTAACATTATGCAGAGTTCTAGCGCTTTTGCTTCAGTTTCCTTTGAAAAGATTTCTTTCCAATAAATCTTTCAAATATGGGTGACAAAGCTAAAAGACCCTAAGAGGAAACATATTGCTTGTATGACATATTTTGCTTACTCTTTAGGACAATTGAAAAGCTTCTAATGAACATTTCTTTAGTGCCTCAGTGGTGACCAGCAGTATCATCACTGCCCTAGTGCATCCATGGAAGTTGAGGTCCAGGGTGTACTGACACATACAGATTACCTAGGTAAGAAGTAATGGATGATTGGAATGTTAGGAACTGTAACTGACAGCTAACTGTGGCAAAGTGTAGGTCTTTTTTTTCTTGTCTTGTCTTCAAGTTTTGTTTTTTTGTTTTTGAGACAGAGTCTCACTCTGTCGCCCAGGCTGGAGTGCAATGGCGCAATCTCGGCTCACTGCATCCTCTGCCTCCCAGGTTCAAGCAATTCTCCTGCCTCAGCCTCCCTAGTAGCTGGGATTACAGGTGCATGCCACCATGCCTGGATAATTTTTGTATTTTTGGTAGAGACAGGGTTTCACCATGTTGGCCAGGCTGGTCTCAGGCTCCTGACCTCATGATCCACCTGCCTTGGCCTCCCAAAGTGCTGGGATTACAGGCATGAGCCACTGCAGCTGGCCTTTCTTTTCTTCTCAAGACAACTAATGGAAAATACATTTCCGAGAAGCTCTTTTGACCTGACATCACTGCTCCTCAAAGGCAGAAGGCTGACTCACAGGCCGAGAGGTGTCTGACATGATTTCTTTGCTACCCTTACTCTCAGCCTACCTGGAAATGGCCAAGCACAGGGAGACGGGGAGTGCTTTAGTTGGCACGTAGACTGAGCGTCCTGGGAACTGTTCTGCTGTAGTACCTACACTTTCCTGCCAATGTCAGCATCCGGCTTGTCAACACTTCTTTTCCATTTGTGAATACTATAGTGAAAGCCTTCACCTCTCCTTTTCTTGGAGTATTTTCCATTCAGAACTTGGAACTTAAGAAATTTTCTGTATTTGAAGAAACATATTTCAACTATGACTCTTTATTACTTATAGAAAATTAACTTAGAAGATATATGTAAACATGTGTATGGTTTAAGGTAACAAAGTGATTTTTACCAATATGGCAAGGTGTGCCAAAAGAGTGCTTAAGTGTTAAAAAACAAAGAAACCAAAATCATAATTAAAGTAGCTCAAAAACATAAAGTTTATAAATGTTTTTAAGACATTTATAATAAAAAAAGTCCTTTTGTGTTTGTTCCATGTTCTGGAATAGCAAATAAAAAATGTGGTTTTTGCTTTGTTTTGTTTTATTACCTTGATCTGCCACATGGCAAGCCTCAGGCTGGGTGTGTGGAGCACATGAGTTGAGTGTGTGGACAAGTTGCGTTGAAGATTATTATAGGCACAATGTTACAGCACAGTCTATTGGGGAAAATACTGATATTTCTGTGAGGCTGAGCATAGTGGCTCACGCCTGTAATCCTAGCTGCTTGGGAGGCTGAGGCATGAGAATTGGTTGAACCCCGGAAACAGAGGCTGCAGTGAGCCGAGATTGCACCACTGCACTCCAGCCTGGGTGACAGGGGGAGACTCCATCTCAAAAAAAGAAAAAAAGAAAAAAAGAAAGGAAGGAAGAAAGAAAGAAAGAAAAAAGAGAGGAAAAAAGAAAGAGAAAAGGAAGGAAGGAAGGAAGGAGGGAGGGAGGGAGGAAGGGTGGAAGGTAGGTGGGTGGGAGAGAGGAAACATGGTTTACAGAGGTTTTATGCACTAGTAATTTATTCACAAGTAATTTAATTCTGGCTGGTTCATTGTTTAATAAATCTCTGCAATTCAGAATACGCCTTTCTCGCTATTGCTGGTCTGCTGATCCACATGATCTTATTTCGTGTATGTGGATCATCCAGCCACAGTGACAAAGGTTCATTGTGTTGAGTCCAGATGTCCACCATAACAGTACACATCCCTCACTGCTGCTTCTTTTTTTAATATTCTCACACTAAATACATTTACTTTATGATAACTACTGTTGGGGTACAATCTACTCTTACCACAGAACCAGCTCTCAGTTAAGAAGAAAGTATTGAGATGGTGTGGGGAAATTTGGTGAAGAAAAACGTTATAGTGAGTTACAGTCAATCTCACTACTGACCGTTGGCTAAAATTTTTTTTAATATGTGGCTAAAATCTGCATAAAAGATGGTATATCTGAGTGAAGAGATTATCAGAGGGAGAGAGAAACTGAGAGTTCACCAAAAACAAAAGAAATAATAATTTCAATATAGATTTTGTCATCAACAAGTGACCTCAAATGCAAGTTGTAGCTGAATTGAAGAGGCAGCCACTTTGTTCTAAATCTGGTGGCTGCTGCTTAGGTTTCATTGTAGAAAACATTGAACTGTTTTGCAAGTTTGTATTATCTGTCTCATGGTCCAGACAGAACCAGAGTCTATCAACATGGATTAAGAATTAGTCTGTTTTCTTATGTGTTTTTCTATGAATATACTGAATATCTCATCTTGATTCAGAAGAAAAACCTGAAAGCTTTCCAAAAAAAAAAGAAAACCCGTGTGTGTGGTTTGTCTTGGGACAGTTCAGAAGGTAGTCATTTAATTTCGTTCGGGAAAATTTTGCACTATTTATTTCATTCAAAATATGTTAATTTTCTTTTTCAATTTTAATTAATGTACTTTTGTAACGGCTCATTCTGCAAGTAGAGATAGCCTCCCTTCCCCCAAACTCTAAGATATGCATGTATATAATCATCTTATTACATAGCAGGGAGTTTAAGAAGGAATAAGCTTTTCTTTGCAGTGCCTAGTTGTTAAAACAGCAAAATGATAAAAATGTATGTAATGGTACTATTGAGCTGTCCACTGTGTGGCAAATACTTTATACAAACAAGCGATGTCTTAGGAGCTAGGCTTTTAACCTTCAAAAATCTTTAAGGAAGAATAAAATGTCATTTCTAAATCTCGCCTTTGATCTCAAGTGAAGAGATTCATTTCAAAAATACTTAAAATAAATTTTATGCTAGACCCTGTGCTAGGCACTGCAGGACAAAAGCTGAAGAATCAGAAAAGCTGTCAAGTTAGAAAAGTGTTTCTCAATTGGGCAATTTTTCCAACAGGGGCCACTGGTCAATGTCTACAAATATGTTTGGTTGCGGGTTGGAGGGGCTGTTGAAATTTAGTGGGTAGAGGTCAGGGATGTCGCTACGCATCCTGCAAGGCACAGGACAGACCTTCCCATTGAAGCATCATCCATCGGCAGACGTCACTAGTACCAAACTTACATTCTGGGTAGTTTCAGCAATTTCTCTCTTAAACTGTTCATAGCTCCCTTTTTTCATTAGTTCTGCAGTTTAATAAGAATATTGCCCTATGGAGCAGTTCCAGCACTTTGGGAGGCCAAGGTGGGTGGATCACCTGAGGTCAGGGGTTCGAGACCAGCCTGGCCAACATGGCGAAACCCTGTCTCTACTAAAAATACAAAAATTAACTGGGCATGGGGGCATGTGCCTGTAGTCCCTGTTACTTGGGGAGGCTGAGGCAGGAGAATCACTTGAACCCGGAGGCAGAGGGTACAGTGAGCTGAGATCAAGTCACTGCACTCTAGCCTGGGTGACAGAGCAAGACTCCATCTCAAAAAAAAAAAAAAAAATAGCTGGAGATTAGGACAAGTTCTATATATGCAAACAAAAAATAAAATAAAACCCAGTATAGCACAACCCACCCCGTCTTGAGCAAGCTGTACTTCTAATCATGCACGTGTGTAAATATCAAGCTCTTATTTGACCACCATTCAGGATTGAATATTTAGTCATTGCAACTGTAGTTGAGCAAATAAATACCTATTTGGAGTTTAGGATAAGGATCGTACACTTCCACAGTTAAGTCTACTGACTGACAGTAGACAGTTCATTGAGACACTGATACAGCATAGTCATCCATGTGTAGTGGTTGAGTAACATGTAAGTTTCTTTTCCCTTCCAACTGAGGGGGATGCTCAAGCTGAAATTTAACAAAGACAAAGTCAATCAGCTTCTCTCTGAAAAGCGTGATGTCTGATCAGAGTCAGCTGGAGGATCAGAAAGAGTGATTTAGAAAAGTCTGAGGGAAACTGATGATCTCGAGTAACAAGAAAGTTGTCATTTTGTTCACCACAGATGAAATTCTATTCCCAGACAGTAAGTGAAGCCAGAAAATCAGGCCAATTTCATAAACAGTAGATCGGATTGGAGGAGTTAAAGGACCAGATAAGAAAACGAGCACCTATAGCAGGATGACCTGGGTAAAACAAAGGATGATTCACTCAAAGGGGCTGCAAGGACTAATTCTACAGACTCCTATAGCTTGTTGTGCCTTGCAAGGCCAAGAGAGATTCCCAAAGGAACTGAGGCCTGGCAACATCCAGTGAATGGGCTCTTGCCTACCTGGTATGGAGCTGCCTCAGAAGGTAGTGTGTTCCGTATCCCTGGAGGGGTTAAAGTTCAAGAACATTGCTGAGGATCCAAACACTGGGAGAGAGAAAGAAATGGATGGTCTTAAAATAAATCCTCTTTGTTCTTAAAACTCTGAGTGTGGGAGTGAAGGTGATTATTCAGACCAAGCCCTTGGGTACTGACTCATTCTTATTCCACTGTCTCGGGCCTACATCTCCAATTCTAACTTTCCAAATTCCATCACGGTAGCTCAGGTATTCCCATCGTTAGAATAGTACTGTAGGTGGTTTGTGTTTGGAGAGAGGTTTAGTGGTAGGACCCCAGGTTTGTAGTGTGTTGCTAGTTATCATCACAATTTTATGACCCTCTCACTTGAGAGTGGAATGACAATGTGGTTATGTAACCTGAGACTAGAAGAAACAAATGGGAGTACTCCCAAAACACAAATATCTCACCTCTTTTTTTATGGGAAAAGAGTCAGCAGAAGAGCGCAAGACAGTCAATAAAATCCTAAAGGTAATCAAAACAGATGGGGATATAATTTCATTCAGAGCTATAAAAAAAAAAATCCTGTACTCATTCTCAATACAGGAAGTGTGTAGAAAGTTTCAAGGTTAGTATTTATCTTCTAAACGTAGACTTGTGATCTTCTTATTTAATAAATTCAAACCACCAGTGGAAGAGGTCAGAAAGAATGAAGTCAGGAGAACTGATTATCATGAGTATCATTGTTGTGATTGCATTTCTTGCACAGCCTTAATTTGTGCCTTGAGAGGTTAGGGTCTGAGAGAGTAGTGCTATTCCAAGAGCTCTCCAGGGATATTTTTGGAACAGGCCTTATTGTTCCCTAAAAAATTAATGCATTATATTCCCAGGTGCTGCTGTCAAGCATCGTTTTTCATTTAACAGAAATGTGGTCGTTTAGCCAGAAATTTTAGTTCTGTAATTAAAATGGACTAAAAATATTCTGCAGTGCATCTAGAAAAAATATTTTATGTGAATCAATGTGCTTCCCAGAAATTTTCCATGTTGGATCAAACAGTAGACGAAGACTTTTCTGTGTGTTTAGGATGGGTTCTTATGTTTGTATATGAGCATGCAGGTGTTTTAAGAGAAATTTGAAAATCGGCAAAACAAAGTCAATTCACTATAAAATAGTTTCCAAATTATCTGTGCAGTATTAATATTGAGGAAGAATTAATTGAAAGCAAATATTTGAGAAATGCTTTCGTATGTCTGTAGGCTACAAAATCATTGTTTAATTCATCAACAATCTTTGAGTGCTCCTCAGCATCTGGTACAGAAATGAAAAATACAGTTTTAACTTCAGAGTGCTCACACCTAGTGAGGGAAACAGACAAGGTAGAGAATTCAGCATGATGAGTGACATGAGATAGGTGAGTGGGAGGCTCTCTGGGAGTACTGAGGGCCATTGCCTAGTGTAGCTGAGGGCAGAGAGGAGCTGAGCTGGGCAGCCCAGGAGTCTGCCAAGAGGGTCAGAGGGAAGCAGTTCAGGGCCAGCAACGAGAGCGGGACTGTGCAAAAGACGCTTCAGTAGCTACAGTTTCTTTCTGAGAGTCCTCCACTTCCCAAAGAAAATGAAAGGAACATATATTTGATTTTTGTCAGTTTAAATATTGGTCAACCATTGGAAAATCATTTTTGAAAAGTGATTTCTTTTGCTATATTTGGCAAAGCTGGGAGTAGAAAAGTGATGAGGAAGGACCATCTTAGTCCATTGCCTCTGTCTTTGTAACTGCTACTTCTTCACAGCCTTTCTACCCAGTGCAGTTCACATATGGGAAACATTTCTTTCCATAGTCAGCATCTTCCTGGGGAGTGTTTTGGTTATATTTTCACAAATGTCTCACCTCTTTGTGTGAAGAAACCCTTCTCTTTGAGCTGAACTGTGGGTTTCTGCTTCTTTCCTTTTTTCCTTTGTCCAATTAGAAAGAAAATAGAGTGGAAGCTTTAAGGCTACTTGTTAAATGTGCTCTTTTTTACTTAACTCCAAATGACATCTTGCTTGTAGATGTAATTAAGAAAGATCTGGACAGAGAGAGGGAGGAAAATTTTCAGTGTTCCTCTCAAATTGAATCTCATGGTGACAAGCTCCATATTTTACATGAAAATGCTCAGTTAGTACAGCTATTAAACTTTAAAGGTAGATAATAATAGATTTCTGTAGCCACTTTTTTGTTTTCATTCAAAAACCTAGAGGAAAAGAAGGGATATAAAGTATAAATTATTTGTTTTCTGTTAAAAATATGTTTCATATCCAGTGCACATAAGCAAAGATTTTGTCCAGTGTTAGTACCTATGAATCATTAATAAAAACAATTGCTTCTGTTTGCTGTTGACATTTTATGTATATGTTGTTCTTCCGTGAACCTTTTTCTTAAAAGTCAACTTTTAAGAAATGATGTGCAAACAAAAGGAACTATTTTATAGTTAATTGGTTTTATGTTTAAAGATGATTGATATACAATAAACTTAGCCATCGTAATCCCTCAGAAACACGTTAACTGTGTTAAGGATAATAAGAGAAAATAATCTCTTTTGAACATATTTATTGATACATAATAATTGTACATATTTATGGGGTGCCTGTGATATTTTATTTTATGGGTAAAATGTATAATTATCAAATCAAGATATTTAGGATATCCATCACCTCAAGCATTTATATTTCTATGTGTCAGAAACATTTCAAGGCCTGTCTGCTAGCTATTTTGAAATATATAATACATTGTTGTTAACTATAATCACCCTCCTCTGCCATGGAACATTAGAACTTATTCCTTCTATCTAACTCTATGTTTCTACCCATTAACAATTTCTTTTTAAAGCTCCAGTCTCAATCAAGAGAAAATATAAATAGCATGATAAAGAAAAAAAAAATTAATGACCCGATGATATGGGTTCAATTTCTGGTTCTATACTTTCCACCTTGGAGAGCTTCATTAACCAGTGACCTTCACTTTTCTTTTCTGTAAGATGGTCTTGATAATATCTGCCCTCATGCCCACTTCCCTGTCTGCCTAACTAATAAGACACAGATTTCCTTAGCATGTAAGTGTGTTAAAGAGCCTAGAAACTCAACATGCTTCACAAATATCAGCTGCATGATAAGGAGTTACAGTACCAATGTACACAATATGATTTTTAAAATGAGAGGCAGGACATTTATGAAGTTATATTCTATATAAAGTATATTAGCACACATTAACGCATAATAGGTGATAGGAATATGCTTTGCTTCTTTCTCTTAGCTTTTCTTTCCAGCCTCTTTTTCTCTCTTGTCTTCAAGTCTGCGGCTGGACTTGCCTTCTGTTCTGCTTGCATTGGTGTTCGCTGATGCTCTGATTCTGCTTTCTCGTGCACAGGCTCAAAGAAACAGTGAAGCTGCCCCAACTTGTGCAAAACCCTCTTCTTAGCTTGGATACTTGGTCATATGCACATTCTAGTTTAAATTCCTATGTAATTAGAATATATACAAGTGGAGATTGGTTTTATATTCTGTAATAATAAAACTTATTTAGAGAAGTAGGATTTATTGAGGTACAAATGTTTACCAGTTTTATGAATAACAACATATATTTATTTTATAAACAACTTCAGTGGTATATGTTTGTGTGTTTTCTCACAAAAGCATATTGAGCAATTATTTTCAATTTTATAATCATAATGATACCTGCAATATCTTAAGAACCTACCCAATGATTTATAGGAATTAAGTCATTAAATCCTCACAACACTATAAAGTCTTTGTTATTTCCCATTTTACAGATAGAGAAACTAACTACAGCAAGGCTATTAAGAGACAAGATATCATCACATTTGGGAGGTGTGGGGCTTTGTACCAGAATGACTGAGTTAATTCCAGTTCCCTTCATTATTATCTTTACATCCTTAGACAAGTCACTTTAACTTTATATGCTTTAGTTTCCCCATCTGTAAAACATCTCATAGTGTTGTTAGGATTAAACATATCTTTTCCCTACATGGCGTTTTAGGTTCTCTTAACCAATGTTAAAAAATCTGTCCACCTATTTTTAACTTTCCTTTCTTTCCATGACTGGAAGTCCTTTCTAAGAGATAATTTTCCCAGAAAATACAAATCCTATTTGGCAATTCACTGCCTTACATTTTGGTGTTCGGTAACACCATGGAATCCAAAGACAAGCTCCATCATATTAATTGTGGCGCCTGAGACACTTTACTCTCCCCATGAAAAAGTGATTTCAAATGAAACCCAGTTCTGCCATTTCTTTCATTTTGGTTAAAACTATAGCAGGTGCTGGCCGGGCTCGGTGGCTCACACCTGTAATCCCAGCACTTTGGGAGGCCGAGACGGGCGGATCACGAGGTCAGGAGATCGAGACCATCCTGGCTAACACGGTGAAACCCCGTCTCTACTAAAAGATACAAAAACTAGCCGGGCGTGGTGGCGGCGCCTGTAGTCCCAGCTACTCGGGAGGCTGAGGCAGGAGAATGGCGTGAACCCGGGAGGCGAAGCTTGCAGTGAGCTGAGATCCAGCCACTGCACTCCAGCCTGGGCGACAGAGCGAGACTCCGTCTCAAAAAAAAAAAAAAAAAAAAACTATAGCAGGTGCTTTTCACCTTATTGAATGTGTTAGGCTCCAAGTGGCAAGCTTAAATGGTACATATCCTTTTTTAAATTATACCTATACATACTGGGTTTGACTGTTCATTTCCTTTTCCACATTATTAGTTGCATGTAACAGCTAAAGGTATCATATCAAATTATTTTATTGCTAGACATATTGAAATTACCCTGACTTGAGGTCAGAAACAACTTTATTAAAATTTTAAGAGTGAGAACAGTAAAATGTGTTGCATGTTTCACATTTTACTGTTTTCAATTTTTGAAGAGCTTTTGTCATTGAGAAAATGAGTGTAGATAAATATGGATTGTTTTTCTGGAAAATGCTTTCTTATTTCAAAAGTCAACTGTGACTCAGTCTGTCCTCCTCTCTCATGGCAGGAACCAGTATATTCACCGTCTATGAGGCTGCCTCGCAGGAAGGTTGGGTGTTCCTCATGTACAGAGCAATTGACAGCTTCCCCCGTTGGCGTTCCTACTTCTATTTCATCACTCTCATTTTCTTCCTCGCCTGGCTTGTGAAGGTACTGCGGAGAACTGTGCTAAGAAAGTCTATGTTCTGTGATGGTTCTGCAGATCTTTGGTTTGGTTTTGGTTGCCCTCTGCTTTGTCATTCTTAGAGTTTGATAAATGTGGTTTGTGATTTTTTTCAGAACGTGTTTATTGCTGTTATCATTGAAACATTTGCAGAAATCAGAGTACAGTTTCAACAAATGTGGGGATCAAGAAGCAGCACTACTTCAACAGCCACCACCCAGGTACGGTATGAGCAAGAGGATGTCATAACCCATCCGAGCGTGCACATGTGTCACCCTCACCATCAGTGAACCTTGGGGAAGCTCTTGCATGTCAGGCTTCTACAGTCTGACTCGGGAAGCTGTTTAAAAATACAGGCGCAGACCAGGCACAGTGGCTCATGCTTGTAATTCCAGCACTTTGGGAGGCTGAGGGGGAGGGATTGCTTGAGTCCAGGAGTTGGAGACAGCCTAGGTAGTGTAGCAAGACCCCATCTCTACAAAAAAATTTTAAAAATTAGCCAAGAGTAGTGGCATGAGCCTTGTAGTCCTAGCTACTCAAGAGGCTGAGACGGGAGGATCACTTGAGCCCAGGAGGTCAAAGGTGCTGTGAGCTGCAATCACAACACTGCACCACAGCCTGGGTGACAGAGCAAGACCCTACCCCAAAAAAACGTAAAAGAAAATAAAATAAAACAGGTTCAAAGGCCCAAACCCAGAACAATCAAATCAGAGCTTCCAGGCAGTGAGGGAATGACACCTATATTTTGTAACAGCTCCATGGGTGGTTTTGATACAAAACCAAGATTGTCAACCACATTTATTACACACCTTAGACTCTGACATCACAAATCCTCAAATGGCTTGCAGATAAAATGTAACCGCTATGGAATTTCTGACTTTTATGAGTATTTATTCATGTACTTGCGAGCCTGTGTGAGGTCTATGTGTAGGATTAGAATTTTGTAATGGAAAATATATTTCATTCAGAACAAACCACAGTACAATAAACTATGACAACGATCCCTCAAACCCACATGCATGTTTGTGATTTTTTAAAGAATCCCTGTATGTTCAGAAGAATTCCCATAAGTCCCATAAGACAATATTGTTTCCATAAAACCATAAGGCTCCTGAGAATTTGAAGGTGGGCTACAAATTTTCTAAAAGCAGCAGAGCAGTTATTACATAAGAGGGCAATTCAGATCCAATGCCTTTGTTTTTATTTTTGGATTTGTTTCATGTGTGTGTTTTCATGGTAGTTAAAAAAAAGGAAGGGCAGGTTTGTATATCTTCTTCTAGTGTGAATCTTTATAAAAGACAGAGAAAATAAAAATTCCAGAATGAGGAATAAAATGATATAATGCCTTGTGACTATTATGATATTAAATTCTAAAGGATATTTAGCAAGTTTGTAAACACTTACAAAAGCTCTTAAGACAAAGGTATCTGTCAACACTTACAAGAACTTGTAAGACAAAGGTATCTGTCAACACTTACAAGAACTGGTAAGACAAAGGTATCTGTCAACACTTACAAGAACTGGTAAGACAAAGGTATCTGTCAACACTTACAAGAACTGGTAAGACAAAGGTATCTGTCAAGGAGCCAAGGTGTACAAACTTTACTTTTGAAAACCCTGAAGTTGAACTTTTAATAATTGTATGTTAAAATGCAATTTAACACACTGATTTGGGAAAAGCCTGATGGTGTTGAGGCATCTTTATGATGCTGTAAAAGTCTGAATTGTCCAGTCAGTTCATTATAGATGAAATAGTGTCAGTCTTATTCAATTTTGACAAACAACAGTTCAAACTCCCATGAAAGGTTTTTCTGTATATGCTATCCAGGTTATATCAGAGATGCCATGTAGAAAAGCCTTCAAGAAATCAACCATACCAAGTGCTTATCTCCTCTCTCCTCTCTTTTCGCAAACTATGAGAGATAAGAAAGTTCCCAGTCTGTTCTGAGGTGACAGCCTCTAGAAGGACATGTTTTCACTTATGACTTTAAGACCCAAATGGAATGTGGAACTATGATCTTAGCCCTTAACTCACATGCAGTGTTCCTGAAGATGACCTAAAATGCCTTTAAAACCATAGTATGTTTATGGAGTAACTCTCAAGTACAAAATCACAGCTAGAAAAAATAGTGTTTGGAAGCACCACCAAGTCAGCCGATGGTTCTAAATAGAAAGGGAAATGTGAAGAGACTTGGAACAACGTTGTACAAAATCATTTTGATGCAAAATTGTACTTAATCAAGAGGAATGAGTTGGTAATTCAGAGGTAATGCGCCTAGATATTCAGCAGAGGTAATCACACAGAGAATTGTGAAAAACCTTCATTAAGAAAAATGCTATAGCTGAGGACCTGGTTGCTAAGCAACCAAAGCTCCTGCTGTCAGCCTCTGGGTGAAACACCACTCAGGCAGCCTAGCAACGGGCTTCAGGCCCCGCCCACCCTGGCTAGCCACTTGCAAGTGGGCCCTCTGATGCTTTTATGTGTAGAGAAGGGAGAGACATCATTTGCCATGATGCTATTATGTTTGTAAAATATGACCAGATTCTGTGAACAGGGACTTCTCATTCCGTGGTTTAAAACACTAAATCGCAAGTTACTAATTTGAAGGAATTAAAATAAAGATGATTGTTGTAACGCACACAGCTTTTCGGACATGGAAGTTCATTCTTGCCTTTCTCTAGCATATGGAAAATTTGCAGTTGTTAAATATAGGCTATTCTCATCAAAGGACTAAAGGGTCCTGGGCTTGTTGGACTTGTTGATGTCTAAGTCTGCAGACTTCCCATAACAGCCATGTGTGTAGAAAAAAAATATGTATATATATATGCACATTTTCAGGACAAAGAAGGGTCTTTCTGTTATACTAGGCAGATCACCAGGAATTGACTCTGATAGGAACCATTTTAAGGGAGGCAAAAGGAAATCTGTGATGAGCGTTGTTTCTTTAAACTAACAAAGCAATATTTTTCAGTTGAATGGTCACCACCAAATGCCTCCAAGACACAGCACAGGAACAAATTACAGAGAGATTAATGCCAAGGGTCTTTAGGAGACCACAATATAACATGTAACTGGAAAACAGAGGGAAGATGATGTAGAAAATTTCAAATTACTAAGCATTGACTCTGCCTGGACTCTGAGAGGCTTGTGATTTCATACCTGCCTAATTCTTAGACATGGATAATTATTGCCTTGTGGTCAGCTGTGGATTAGGTTGAAGGATAAGTGATTCATACACCCATGATATAATACCCCCCTGTGTTAATCCACTATAGGATTACCCAGACCACAACTTTTTAGTGACATCCCATCACTGGATGTTGGGATGTGCAGATGAGCTGAAAGATGAAGCCCTGAGTACCATATCTCACTAACCCAGACCTTTCCTCCCATTATTTAGATGCTTTACTTCAGATACCTGTTACAAGTCCCATGGTCTTCTGACCTAGACTAGCTCATGATAAAGATGAGCTTATCCCAACTTTGCCTCGAGTAGAACTCAAAGAACTGCTAAATTTTACAGCCACACAAGGCTACTTTTCTGTTAAAATGATAAGAGACAAAAAGCAGGCTTCTGACAGTCAATACATATATAACTTTTATAAATGAATTATAGTCCAACAGGATCATATTGAAGGTTTGGTAAATATATAAATATTCTGATTGTACAAAGACATTTCTTTGTCTGTTATTATCTCTAATTGAGCATTCTTGAGGACATGTGTTTTCTGAATTAATATCCCCTAATTAAGAGAGAAGACTGATAAAGGTAGAATTGGTGTGGGAAGAAAGGGCACTTATGAGTTTATTCTCCTTTGGGTTTCTATCAACATTCTTAGAATATGGGTTATACAATGCCTAAAGCAACTTACGCATAAATGTTAAGTGCTGGGTTAAAAAGTAGAAAAAAATTGATGAAAAGACACATGATGAAAAATGGAAAGAATTTCTCCTCCAAAGAGAAAGTTACATATAACTTAATGATCAAAGACAATACTTTAGCAAAAATGTGTTTACTGTGTTCCAAGACCATTCATTCCCTCATGAATATACATCATTAAAATATGTGAGAAAACAATTCAATTAATGCATTTCAGGGAAGGGTGCTTCTAGCATGGTGTAATAATGAGCACCTTCTAATAAGAAATCATAATAATGGAATAATGCAATCATCATAGGAAGCCATAAATGAGAATTAAATTTTGTGAGGTTGCATCATTGAATATATTATTTCATAATGAAATCAAGCCAGGTATCCACTCTCACTATTTTGTGTCATAGTGACTATTAGCTATTTTTTTTTTAAAACTATCAATGTTCAAAGAATCCAAAGAGCATACAAATTGCAAAGTAAATTTTAGATTTTCTCTGCATTACTGTGTATGTGGATGTCTGTGTGTGCCTGTCCTGAGTTTGGAATTCTAATTCAGCTGCTAGTGATTCTCCATTACCAAGATTCTTTCTCTTACCACTATCCATTAGATAACCTGTTATTCGTATTGTTGTTGGTGATTATGATATTATGCCTATAATAGAACAATCCCAGAAGCATTTTTAACTACTTTGCAAACCAATCGACCAGTTATAAAACTCTAGCAGTTGCAAATGGACAGGCTTGAGGGAATTCTCAAAGTTCAAATCTCCATGGGCTTCCAAATGATTGTGCTAAGAGGAGAGTGCCATGGAAATTCATTTGTGTTATTGGTGATATTCTACCAATTCAGAACGTCTTCTTACAGTCACTCCCATATATCGAGATCTGCACTAGCCTAATGGCTTTACAACCTGTCTTATTTAATCTTCACAATAATACTGTAAAGTGGGCGTTATTAATGTCTCCACTTTGCGTGTAAAAAATGACACTGCTTGGAAAGTTAATTATCTAACCCCATGTTATATAACTGGGTAGTGGTAAAACTGGGACTCAAAAGCAGGTTGCTCAGCTGCAAGAGCCTTTTTATTCAGCATGAGATGCTACCTCCTTTCAATTTAGCCATTACAAGCCCTGCTGTCAACATGCTGTCTTTGTTCTGGCCCCGTGTTAACTTTTCTTTTCTTAAAAAAGACAGTATTTATTGCTGGCTGAAAGGGACATTCGCATACATTGTTGCCAAGAGTATGAATTAAAATATATTTTCCAGAAAACAGTTTGGCAACATGTATCCAAAAGTAAAACATATATACTATCTGACCAAGAGAGTCCACTTTTAGAAATTTATCCTAAGAAAAATGTGGGGCAGTAGCCAAGGGCATATGTTTGAGGATGTTTAGGAGGCATTATGGCAATTTTTAAAAATGGAAACAGTCTTAGTCTCTAGCAATAAGTTATCGATTATAAATTATGAAATTGGAATAAAGGCAAACCGTTAAAATAAGCATTGAACTTTATTGATGTGAAGATATGCTGATGACATATTAGTACAAAAAAAGGATCCCATGTTTGTGCATGGGATGCAGGTGTGTGTGTGTGTCTGTGTGTATAAAATACCTGGAATGTTAACTCTAAAATGTTAGTGCTGGTATATCTGGGGAATGGGTTTAAGATGTTTCTTTTGCAACTAATCCTCATTTTCTAAGCCTTTAACAGTAAAATATTTAATTATAGAATGAGAAAGGAAAATTACATCAGTAAAATGAAAAGAAAAAATAATGGACATTCTAACAGAAACCACATGTACTAGTTAAGTTACATTCAGTTGCAAGGGACAAAAAAAGCCTGAAATAGGTTGCTCAGGTGAGGTATGCGATGAGGAATCCCGTTCTCTCTCATATAAAGTCAGAGGTACTCATTCAGCGTGGTATGGTTGCCTGTGTTCCCACGGATCCAGACACCTGCCCTCCTGTTCCAGTTCGCACAGCCTCCATTACCACAGTCACCTTGTAGACCAGCATGGCTGCTGTAGCTCTAACCCTCACATCCATATTCCAGAGCACAGGAAGAAGAAGGAAATACAGGAAAAGAGGGTTTCTGCTTGCATCCTATGGTCCTGTATGTAGTTACATGGTCAAGGTCAGCTTCAAAAAAAGATAAGAACTGGCCTTTCTTCTTGGTAGCCTAGTGGCTCCATGCAGATTCTCTTTGTAAAACAGGGAAAAGAGATACAAAGGAAAGACTAGCAGTCCCTGCCACAATCCCCACAAGGATTTGAGTCTCTGAGGATGCTTGGCTTCTGCTAGCTAGCCCAACTTCTGTCTCAAAGATCTACTGTCATATTAACCAATCGAAATGTTGCACAATGCAGGGGACTAAAGAGAAATGGAACGTTTTTGCATTTCCTTACTTTATTTCATACAAATAAATGACCTTGAGAGAACACTTTTACTGAAAATTAAATTGATTCTTTTGATTTTGTTCTGCTGAAAAAAAAAATAATTTAACAGAGAAAATTAGTCTGCTACTGATCAAAGTAAATATATGCCCCAGAGATCCTTTATACCACAATTAGAGAGTACAGGAAGTATCAACAGAGGGTTTTTATTAATAACTGGTGACTGGCAATGCTGGCTTTGTCTTTTGTCCATAAAATGAGGCTTCCAGAATTTTGGCAGAAACTTCACAAGGTCCTATAACAGGGTTGCATCTCCACTGATGCCTGTGTTCTCAGAATGAGCCTTTTCAAGAAGAATGTGCCTGATTCACCCCAAAAAGAGTTTTTGCAGTTTATTCTAAAGAAAATCCGAATCCTGTAAATGGACAGCTGAGATGAGCAATTTGCAGTTGACATCTTTGCCAAAGGAGCTTTATGTAAATGTGCGCCTCAATTTTATCATTTAAAAATACATATAGGAGGAAGAAGCGGGGGGACTGCCTGAGCTCAGGAGTTCAAAACCACCCTGGGCAACATGCTGAAACCCTCTCTCTACTAAAAAAATACAAAAATTAACTGGGCATTGTGGCAGGTGCCTGTAGTCCCAGCTACTCGGGAGGCTGAGACAGGAAAATTGCTTGAACCTGGGAGGCGGAGGTTGCAGTGAGTGGAGATCATGCCCCTACACTCCAGCCTGGGCAACAGAGCAGGACTCTATCTCCAAAAAAAAATTTTTTAAGTAATAATAAATATACATAAAGGGCCTGTGATTTTTGGCAACAGTCTCTCACCACCTGACTCGTTTTATAGAAGGCAAGTTTATTTTCCACAAAGGGTCTACCACCACTACTATCAGAGATTTGAAACTATCATTACAAATCCTAGGTAGTGGGATCTTTGCATCATCTCATTCATACTTCCATTAGCAGTTACCCCTTCAAATACAGCATCAGACTATCAGGAGGACATAAATAAGGATGACAATGGAAATATTTATTTCTGTAAAACAGTGACCTCAGGCAGGAATAAAACAGTGAGTGCTTGTAATTAGTATCTTTATTTAGAAAAACAAGAATGTTTAATTTTGCCCTATTCCTACTGTACGCACATACACACACACTTGCTCCTGAGAACTAAAAAGAAAAATATGTTAGTGGGAAAATACATGAAAGTGGGAAATGTCTTCCAGCCGGGTGTAATATTGACACATAAGTAATACGTGATGATAGCTAGGAGATAATAGGTACCCAGGAGATAATAACCTAGCTATCTAATTCAATGGATTTCAGATTACATGGGCCTGTAGCATCTTGAATTTCATCACTTAGGTCTTTAATCCAAAAGAAACTACTTGTTCCCTTCATAATATGCACATAAAATTTCCGTTGAGCAGATTAATTGCTTCCTAGTTAAAATAATTACACAAAGTATATTAAGCAATGTGGCAGTCTTCTACCATTAAAATAACACCAGTTCTTTCCCTGTGCCACATGCACACTTCTTATTTTATTGATCCTGAGAATATTTTTATTAGGTCAGTGAAAACTGTCCACTAAATAAAAATAAAAATTTGCTGCCTATAGTAAAAACACACCAGACACAATGCTTTTTAATTCTAATTTTCATTTTCTCCCAGATCTAATAGATATTTATCAATATAATGGGGATAAAATACTAAAGTATTTCTTTTATGGAGAAGAATATTTGAGCAATTATATGCAAAGCATATGCAAGACAGAAAGTGCCTGACATAGCAAGTAGTTAATAAGCTCAAGTTATTAACATTGTTCTTTTTTCATTTACTTAAGCTTTCAGTGTTAAAGAAATATAATTGAAATGACTTCATTCCCAATATAAATCCATAAGAAGACATATTTTTGATAACATAAAAATATACAAAGCTGGAGACATAGAGTTCTCAGTGTTCCATATTAAATGTCTGACTCATCTCCCTTCTTTGTCTTGAAGATGTTTCATGAAGATGCTGCTGGAGGTTGGCAGCTGGTAGCTGTGGATGTCAACAAGCCCCAGGGACGCGCCCCAGCCTGCCTCCAGGTGCAGTACAATGCCATTTTTTTAAATCGCCCAGCAAAGGTCTTTGAATTTTATTTCGTCAAAGAAAACCCACAGCTCTTTAAGCTCTAGAATTGTCCAAATTTATGATCCTGAAGTTAGAGATGGTACTTCACTCCACCCTGTATTCCCAGAACCTAGCTTTTTTTTTTTTTAAGATACACAGTAGGGATTTGATAAGTTTCTGATGGCAGCACACATGTAAGAGGATTTCAGTGGTATTGAATAAATGAAGAATTTTGTTGACATGTGAAATCTTATAAAAATAGTCTTTACCAAAGACCTGAGTTATTTGGCAGTGGGCAAATGTATTCAATTTAATACCTCACTGAGTAACTGGGAAAAAATATGTTGATACGTAGTCTCTCTGTTTTTCTGCTTTTGCAAGCTTTCAGAGGAACATAATATAGAGATGTTTCTTTAGTAAAGTGCACCAATAGCAAACATGAGGCAATGGGATGGCGGGTGGGACCTGAGAGTCCTCATAAGATAGATTCTCACAGTGATTAGAAGATGGAGCCTCAGGTCCCTGCCCATGAACTTTCTGGAATCACCGCTGTCTTCTCGAAGTTTCTCCAAGCTGCCATTGACAACAATATGGATAACAGCAATAACAATAAGGCCCAATAAACCCTTTTACCTCTTCTTCAGGGGCCATACTGACATCTTCTCTTGCTTTGTTCCCCCTCCCTGCCCCGCAAATATCAGTAACTCATTCAAAATAATGTCACCTTACCAACAGCAGCACCCCTACCTTTCCATAATATTTCCATTACTTTCATTTTCCCTCCAAGCAGCCCACTCATAGGATCGAAGAACTGATTCTTCCACCTGGAGAATTTTATTTTCTTTAGCCTTTTTGGTTTTCAATGAAAAACCCTCTTCTCACAAGGGGTGGTTTCCATAGTTCTTTACATCCCGCCCTCATAATTTGGAGAAGTGTTCACATCTGCCATGGGATGAGACCATATCTCTTTTCTTTCTTTTGGGTCTTTCTCCAGATAGGGACTTATTATGCAACTCAAGGGTTGGTACATGAAAAATGAAATTGTACTCTGAGCCATTACTGTGGGCTTTGTTTATATGCCCATTTTACCGTAGAGTTAGTGACTTCTTTTTGTTTCTGTTTGTATTGAGGTGTGATTAACAAATAAAATTGTAAATACTTAAAATATACAATGTGATAATTTGATATACGTACACAGTGTGAAACGATTGCTGCAATCAAGCTAATTAACGCATCCATTGCTGCATATGTTCAATAGTTACCTCTGTGTATGTGGGGTGGGGGTAACACTTAAGAGCTAATCTCCTAGCAAATCTCATGCATACAGCACAGTATTATTAACCATTAATGAATCACTTTGTTTATTAGATCGTGAGAACTTGGCCATCTTTTGACTGAGAACTAATATCTCCCCATTTCTATCCCCTGCCCCCAGCCCCTGGTAACCACCATCCTACTCTCTGCTTCAATGAATTTGACTTTTTGAGATTCCATATATAAATGAGATTATGCAGTATTTGTCTTTCTGTGTCTAGTTCATTTCACTTAGCATAATGTCTTCCAGGCTTATCCATATAGTTGTCAATGGCAGGATTTTTTTCTTTCTTATGGCTGAGTAATATTTCACTGTATGTCTATACCACATTTTTTTTATCCATTCATTCATCAGTATACACTTAGGTTGTTCCTTGTCTTGACCATTGTGAATAGTGCTGCAGTAAACATGGGGCTGCAGATATCTCTTTGAGATACAGATTTCATTTCCTTTGGGCATATATCCAGAAGTGGGATTGCTGGATCATATGGTAGTTCTATTTTTAATGTTTTGGGAAACCTCCACACTGTTTTTCAGAATGACTCTACCAATTTAAATCCCCACCAACAGTGTAAAAGGGTTATCTTTTCTTTATGCCTTTGCCAAATAGTTATCTTTTGTCTTTTTGGTGGTGACTATTGTAACAGATATGAGGTGATTATCTCATTGTGGCTTAAATTTGCATTTCCCTGATAATTAGGGATAGTATGCACTTTTTCATATACCTATTGGCCATTCATGTGTCTTCTTTGGAAAAATGTCTACTCAGAATTTGCTCATTTATAATCAGATTATTTGCTTTTTGGGTTTGTTTTTGTTTTTTAATTTGGGGGCTTTTTGGTATTGAGTTGTATGAGTTCCTTGTATCTTTTGGATATTATCTCCTTTTCAGAAATATGGTGTTCCAATGTTCCCCTGTTCCTTAGACTGCCTTTTCACTTTGTTTATTGTTAGCTATTTATTTCTGTCAGTTTTTAAAAAATGGAGGGCAATAAGTGGAAAAGCTTGCAATGAATATTGATAAGTATTATTTTGTGGTCCTCCTTCTGGCCTATATTTGATGTTGGCAATGCTGCTAATATGAAACTACAACTACCTTTACTCCTACTATCACTACTAATAGTATTAACAATGACAATGATTATAGTACTAGCTTCTTGCCTAAAAAGCACTTTTATTGACATTACTTTTTAATCCATCAACTGATATTTACTGAGTTACCAACTATGTGCTAGACACTGAGATAGTCTGGAAAGAAACACGCACAGTCTCCACACTCAGAGCTTACAGTGTGCTCGAGGCTGGAAGGATAAAAAGGCAGCATCGAGCTAGCAGTCACAAGAGTGACGTGGGTTTTGAAATAAGTAATGCAAGCTGCAATGAGGATATATAAATTGGGGTCCTCTTTGAGAGGTCAGGGAAGGTTTTAGTGGGTAATCTTAAAACCAAAACTATGAGTAATCCCAACATTTTGGGAGGCTGAGGCAGGCAGATCACCTGAGGTCAGGAGTTTGAGACCAGCCTGGCCAACATGGTGAAACCCCATCTCTACTAAAAATACAAAAATTAGCCAGGCATTGCTAATTTAATAGCACGCCTGTAGTCCCAGCTACTTGGGAGGCTGAGGCACAAGAATCACTTGAACCCAGGAGGTGGAGGTTGCAGTGAGCTGAGATTGTGCCATGGCACTGCAGCCTACGTGACAGAGTGAGACTCTGTCAAAAAACAAAAAAATAACAGAGAGAGAATGGGGAAAAGAATGGCTAAGGATGAGGTTTACTACAATGCTGTGATGTAGAAAGACTGACATGCCTGGTCAACCATTTATAGGAGACAGTGGTGACTCAGAGGACATAGTGATGTCTCCTGAAGTTACATTCAACCAAAGGGAGAACCCAGGACTGGTGGCTGGGTCTTCTGGTTCCTAGTCCCATGCTTTATCCAGCTGAAAAAAATATGCAAGAAATCATAAGTTTGTGATAGAGAAATAAGCTATCGGGGCTACTCTGAGTGCCATCAGAGTTGTATGCGATCAAGAGCTTTAAAATCTATTAAATCCTTGTTAATCGATGCCTCAAGGTGGCAATATGAAATTAGGAGGCAAATCAGCCTCCTTATCACAAAGATTTGAGAATAGCAAGGGATTCATGACAAGGTGAAGTCTGATGACAAAACCGAGCAAGGAGATAGTGAAATAAAGATTGGAATGGAGTGGGGATAGACGTCAGGCTTGAAGTGCATAGATGTGGCCTCTCAGAGACCCCTGTACGAGATATGTTTAGGAATATAGCAGCATGCTTATGACGTCTTATGAATGTGACTCATATGCTTAGAAACTGGGGGGAAAAGGATCAGGTAATTCAGTATGATGCAAGTTTCATTCAACTCAGCTTCATGTGTTTGACCCTGAATAAAGCTTTCCAGAGGCAGCAATGAAGAGTGCATGGAAGAAAAGTGGGATGGCCAAGAAGTTGTCTATTTGTACTGAGCGGGAGCTGTGATTAGAGAGAGAATACATTTCCATGTCTGAGAAAAAAAAATTAATTAATTAAAGAATTAAGTAAAAATATATTGAAGATAAAATGGGCATGAAATACTTGATGGCTTTTACTAATGATTAATGGCATTTAAAACTGAGTAACAGGAAAATTTTCACCTGAACCTTCCACTCTGTGGCTTGGACTATCATGGTATCTTACCCTCAAAGAGGAACAGGAGCATATACCACTTCTTTTTATTTTTAAAACAAGCAAAATATGAACATGTTCTCATAAAAAATTAATACAGAAATAAAATTAAAAGGAAGAGTTTACTTGAAATCGTCTTTCAACGTATCCTTCCTCATTCTTCTTCCAATAGGTAACTTGGAGGTTAATGTTGAGTCGATTCTTCTCAGACTCCTGCATTTATGCATTTTATCTCACATGAAAAAGCATTTCTGCCTCCAGGAAGCATTGACATTTTTCACAGAATGTTTCTTCTTCCTACACCACTCCCTTCTCACTCATCCTTCAGAACTCAGCTCAAATATCACTTTCTTATCCTCAAAAACATAAGCCAGGTACCTCTGTTACATGTTTTCATATCATCCTACACTTTTCTTTTACGTCTATCATAATTTTAATAAAATAAATTAAGGGTATAATTAGTTGTTTGATGTCTGTTTCTCCAACCAGGAGAAATTCCATTACTTTAGAGATCATACCAGTCATGGTCACTACTGGAACTATGCTTTAGACATGAGAGATGATCAGTTATGTTTATTAACTGAGAACAAGTCCAGTGAAAGAAGGAGCCAGTATCTTCTTGGCTTATGAAAGTACTTATTTGACCTCTCACTTAGAAGTCGCTCTATTTATCCTCCTGGTCTTGTCTCCAAGAACTAGAAATTGAATAGACTGGCAATAACACCCTTTTCCATACAAAACACTTATTTCTACATGCATGTCGTTGGAGTCTAAAGCAAGCAGTACACTTGGAGCTTGCTTCCAGAAAGTGCCTCGCAGAGGCTGTAGGGCTTTGGATATCTCTGGATACTTTTGCCAGGATGTCTCCTCTAATCTGTGGTGGCAGAGCCTTGGCAGGACATAACCCTGATTTCTGTCATGTCTCACCTCTTTCAGAACTCTTTTCATCTTGGCAGTATATAAGATAAATTTGTCTTATGTTTAGAAATATCGTGTTAGGAATAGCATCATTGAAAAGAACCCAAACTAATTTTTTTTTTTTTTTTGAGACAGAGTCTCACTCTGTTGCCCAGGCCGGAATGCAGTTGCACAATCTTGGCTCACTGCAACCTCTGCCTCCCAGGTTCACGTGATTCTCCTGGCTCAGTCTCCAGAGTAGCTGGGACTACAGGCACACACCACCACGCCCAGCTAATTTTTGTATTTTTAGTAGAGACTGGGTTTCACCATATTGGTCAGGCTGGTCTTGAACTCCTGACCTTGTGATCCATCCACCCCGACCTCCCAAAGTGCTGGGATTACAAGTGTGAACCACTGCGCCTGACTGGACCCAAACTAATTCTATGTTAACAAGAAGATAGAGTTTATTGGAATGAAACATTCAAACGGCTGTATTTAAATGGAATTTGTAATTTTGAAAGTGTTGAAATAAATTAGAAAAAATGAGATATCAGTAGTATCTGAGAGACAGCAAACTGATGTTTGAGTTCCCACTTAACTACTAGGAGCTGCTGATTTTGTTCAAAGTGGGACTTTGTTTTTAATTTCACCCCAAAGTTTAAAAACCAGAGTATTTTACATAAAAACCCACATATCCTACCCATCTTGTAAAACAGAATGATCTGGCAACAAAGAGCTCTCATTTCCACCTGGCTAGAATTGGCCAGAGCTGGATGGTGGCTGCCACATTAGCAGAGGCAAAGAGGCTTTATTGTGCCTCAGTTTCCCAACTCTCCATATTGTCTCCACAGCACTAGAAATGAGTGTTTTACTTACCCATGAATTCATACATTTATTTTTCTAAGAGTAGAGAAACATTTCTTTTTGTCCCTGACTCTATCGTGCAGAAATAAACAAAAGTAATAAATTCATAAATATATAAATGTATAAAGATACACAAATGTGTGGATGAATGAATAAAGAATAGATACAAGGCATTTTTTTTTTTTTTTTTTTTTTTGAGACGGAGTCTTGCTCTGCCACCCAGGCTGGAGTGCAGTGGCCGGATCTCAGCTCACTGCAAGCTCCGCCTTCCAGGTTTACGCCATTCTCCTGCCTCAGCCTCCCGAGTAGCTGGGACTACAGGCGCCCGCCTCGTCGCCCGGCTAGTTTAGATACAAGGCATTTTAAAAGCACCCTGTGATGACAGAAAACAATGAGAAATGAACCTGGTATTTGAAGGAAAAAGGTTATTCCGATGTGTTAAATATGTAACCCTAAGCCTAGTTTTCTCATTATGTTACTTGCTAGGTCTCAGGAGGCACTTGGTTGAGTGACTCATGGAATAAATGAAAGTAATGTACCTTTAGATCACAAAGATTATATAATAACAAGTAGTCCACACATTTCAGTGATTCTAAAATAGTATTTTCATATATTTTATGTTTTTAACATTTTAAAACTTTAAAATCATAACTCAGCATAATTGGAAACTGGCTCAAATTCTCTTATAAATGAAATGTACTAAAAAATCAAAACGTCCTTCATTGATATTATGTATATACTTTTCACCTTATTTTCTACTCTCTGTATCCTCGTGCAGTTACTAGAAGTAATTAGGTAATTTAATAAAACAAGATTGATTTTTTTTTTTTTTTTTTTTTTTTTGAGACGGGGTCTCGCTCTGTCGCCCAGGCTGCAGTGCGGTGGCATGATCTCGGCTCACTGCAAGCTCCGCCTCCCGGGTTCCCGCCATTCTCCCGCCTCAGCCTCCGAGTAGCTGGGACTACAGGCGCCCGCCACCGCGCCCGGCTAGTTTTTTGTACTTTTAGTAGAGACGGGGTTTCACCGTGTTAGCCAGGAGGGTCTCGATCTCCTGACCTCGTGATCCGCCCGCCTCGGCCTCCCAAAGTGCTCGGATTCCAGGCTTGAGCCACCGCGCCCGGCCATAAAACAAGATTGATTAAGGTAGCTTAATCTTCCTCACCATTACTAAATTAAATACATGATGTAACCGATGCTTCTCTGATGCTGAGTTTTTTACGTGTAATAATTTATTCTCTCTTTCTCTGTCTCTCTCTATGTGTATGTATATATACACAAACATATATATACACACACGTTTATATATATACTATATATGTGTGTGTATGTGTGTATATGTGTATATACGTATATATAGAAACATTGCTGGCATAAACCTATTCAGATTTTATGTGTTTCAATGGGCAGAGATTCAGATCACACATTAGCAACTATTTTTAAATTGTTTTCCTATATTCCCACATGTGCACATACATATTTTACCTTATATCAAATATTTCCATTATTATGGTATTTGTTTCCTCTTTTCAGATATTGGTTATGGAGATAGTCAAATGAATTAGGGCACATAAAACATCTTCTTACTCTTCTACAGAAAAAAAGTAGGCTCTACTGAGTCATTTGTAGAGGAAAATGTGGGTATCTTTGGTCTGCAGTTGGAAACCACAAATTTATTTTGTGTTCTGAGACACAAATTATAATTACAATCATAGCTATAATTATAATTAGAATAGGAACCATATGCAGGCATGCAAGGAAAAGATTCAATTTGGTGCCCTTAAAGTGATCTTTCTATTTTTATAATAAGTGAAAATGCACATACTTGTAAATTTAATTGCAAGACCACAAGTTTGGAGCAGGAAGACTAGCAGAAAGGTATTGTTAGCTTGCTAAGTTATGTGTGGTGAGCTCTGTAATGCTACTTGTTGAAATTTTTCATTAACCAACTTTATTATATTAATTTGGCCAGGACAATTCTCATGTTTATCCAGTTATTAATGAAATTTATACCATGCTTAATAAGGCTAAGTTTAATAAGATACTGAGCATGGTAAATGTGTGCAATTCCTAATAAATTTATCCTCATGTTAAAATGAGTAAGTGAATGTCCTAGAACCCCTGAAAAACCCCCTCCCATCCTCTGTCATGCCTGCAGTGTCTTTCTGGCTGTTTCTCGTCTCTGTGCATTGCTGATATTCTTATCACTTACTTAGGGGCCCCTCATTCCTGTTCCTTCCTTTTTTTTTTTGAGAAGGAGTCTTACTCTGTCGTCAGGCTGGAGTGCAATGGTGTGATCTTGGCTCACTGCAACCTCCGCCTCCTGAGTTCAAGCGATTCCCCTGCCTCAGCCTCCTGAGTAGGTGAGACTACAGGTGCCTGCCACCACGCCCAGCTAATTGTTTGTATTTTAGTAGATACTGGGTTTCACCATGTTGGCCAGGATGATCTCCATCTCCTGACCTCATGATTCACCTGCTTTTTCCTGTTTTTGGTCCATACTGTGGGGACAAGATGACTGGTGGTGAAAAAGAAAAGCCTATGAACATAGATAAGCCAAGCCCCATACCTGGTTTCTTTTCCTTTTTGTGCTACAACTGCCTAAATGCACATCTCCCAACATGACCTCCTCGCCTCTCCCTCCTGCCTCCCCAGCTACAGGTGTCCTTGTCTTCACTTGATGCATAAACACCCAATACAACATCTTGTTTTGAGACTACACGCTATGGTAGTCTGTTAAAGATAAGACTCTGGAAACATATTTCAGCTACACTACTTACTAGTGGTAGGCGATAGGACATGTTGACGGAAAATGGGGATGAGAATACGTCTTTCCTGGGTTTGTGAGAATTAGTGAGTATTTATGACTTAGTAAAGAATTGTTTGATTGGAAGGAACAGGCCATCTGCTCAAAGGGAACATTTATTGCAAGTGTTATTCAGCCTTTCTCTGCCTGTCTCTCACTCTCTGTTTGAGCCACATGATTTCTGTCTGTGACCCGACTCTGTTTTTTTCACCTTGAACACTGTCTTTATTCTGTTTTGTTTGTTTTGAATTTTTTCTCTCCTTGCATATTACCCAAGTATGGCTGGTTGTGACTGAGTTTAATAACCTCCCAATCAAAAGCCCTAACGAGACTCCCCAGAAAGCACCCAAAGCTGAAGGTGCACTGGGAGAAAATGAAGTTGTGTGGGGGGCATCAGAAACAGGAGGCATGGCCAGGAGCAGCGGATCAGGAGGGTGCAAATGGAAGGAAGCAGCAGGTCTACTTAAGCAAAGTATTAGATTTTCCTGTAGAGCAAACCCAGAGTTGTTTGAAACCTCCCTTTTTAACCCCCTCTGAAAGCCTTACCCCATCTCTGCTGGAACCACTACTCAACCACCCTCCTTAACTTCATGGAATGGGTGGAGAGAGGACACAACTCTTTGGTCATATTAAGTAGTGAGACTTGACTGCAGCACTTACAACTCAGGGATCATTTTTCCCGTTAAATTTTTCAATCTTACAGGACTTGAGAAGTTTATTAAGGGCTAAAGAAATAGGCTATTACAATCTCACCTGAAGCTCAAATCATGCTGTATAAGATAGCTTCTTTAGAGAAACACCACATAGTTACTATACACTTACAAATTCACAATTTGTAAATTGGTGCTATTTTACAATATAATATTAAGTCAATTTCCTTGCATTTAAAAAATACATATCCTGAAATAATTTAGAAACACAGATAAGAAAAAATACCTGTATGTCTGTCAGAAATAATAATAACTAATATTTATGGATCACCCACTATGTGTTTTATTAGGTTTTCAATTATTTGATGCTCACAGCACCATAAATGTAGGTACTAATATGATCTGTTTTACAAAAGAGGAGGTTGAGGCACAGACAGCATAAGGAATTTGATGGTCACATAGTTACTAAATGGGGATTTCATCTCAGGCAGTCCACCTTATATTTTTAACCACTTCATTTTCACCCCCGTGTATTACCCTACTGTAAAAATATCTCACAGTTTGTTCATTCATTTATTCATTCCACTATTGATGGACATTGAGCTTGTTTGTTATTGTTTTGCTATTGCAGACCATCTAAGACCTTTCTTGTCCATGCCTTTGTATGCACACGTGAGAGAGCTATTCTAACATAGATAGCTAGGACAGCAATTTCTAGGTTAAAGGATATGAACACCTTTGACTCTCAGTTATGGCAAATGGCTCTCTGGATGATAGGGCTATTTTGTATGCCTTCTAGAAACTTCTAAGAGTGCTCATTGTCTACATCTTCACCTTCACTTGATGTTATCAGGCTTTTACACCTGATGGCATGAAATGGTGTCTTGTAATGTAAATTTGCATCTCCCTGATTACAGCCTATGGATGCTGAACGTTTTTGATAGATTCAAGGGCCACACATTTTCTGTAGATTGCTTGTTTATCTCATTTGCCCATTTATCTGTTGATTTTTCTAAGTGATGTTCAGGAATTCTGAGTGTTTCTAAAGAGTATATTGTTTCTAAATAAAAATTTGAGATATTAGATATAAGAACAAATCTAAAATATTAACGCTTGACACCTGTACCTTTTTCATCTCTCCCATCTTTAGTCAATAAGGCAATTCTTTTATGTGGTATTAAAGAAACCCATTAGAAAATTTCTTCATTGTGTGCTTAAGTGTGAGTCTTAGAAAGGTGAAAAGTTATAATTGACTCTTTCAGCATCAAACCAAGCAGGTATCTAGCTGTTTAAACACTATTTTAGCATAAGCCACAGCTGTGGGACGGGTCACTCCAGTGCTTGACAAATAGAAGTTTATTCAGTTGGACCCTCATTCGCTGTTTTCCCCCTGCTGCCCAGATAGGAGTTTTCATCTCTTAACACTGACAGATGTGGCTGCACACTTTCGAACCATCTTCCAACACACCCCCATGCTCTATTACCATAAGGAAAGTCTCTGACAAGAGAGTGAAAGTACATATACATGAGACGTGGCACAATGGATCTGTTTCCTCTGGTAGCATTCCACCGTGTGCCTCCTGTGAGGAACAGAGGGAGGTAACAGTTTCTTGCTGAAAGTTGGTCAAATGGTGGCGAAATTATTCCTGTAGTGGCTAAGATTGAGGGGAGGTGGCCTGTGTGATGTGAGCATTTCAAGTGACAAAGTGACATCCTGGGCACTCCTGAAACTATCTTTTTCATGAATCTTCCCACAAACTGGCAGATAATTTCAAGAATTGATGGAGCCCATGAGAGTGTAGGTTTCCTCCAGAAGCTAACCTCTTCTATACTCACAGACCAGCGTGAGAAGGCAGTGTGATCCAGCGAAGACCGTGTGGGCAAGCAGCACCTGGGGCAATTTCATTAATTTCTCTAAGCCTCAGTTTCATCACCTGAAAAGTGAGGATGATAACATCTGTCGGGGTTTTGTAAGAATTAGAGATGATGGACTGTACATACAGGCACAGTGTGTGGGATGCCGTGGGCCGCTCGATCTGTAGACTTGTCTGTCATCGCCATCAGCACACTCGCCCAGTGCTGTTCACAACCAAGGGCATCCTGTCCATTTCCAGGAAGTCGGCTCTTTCGCATGCCCCAAACCCAGCGACTCCAGCCTTTAGGGCCAGCCCTCCTTCCTTTCCAAGGTTTTAGAAGTGTGTTTCTAAATGTCCAGCAGGCGTGTTTCCCAGGCATTCTCACAGACACATCACCCTTCTCATCATAAAAACTAAACGCAGCTCTCTCCCCAACCCGTTCCCACAAAGAAACTAGGTTTTCCCTGCATTCCCTGAAACCTTCAAACCAACCCATTATTCTTCTCCTTTTGTCCTCTCCAAATCCAATCTGATCCCTCTTCAATTCTGTCATTAATTCAGTATTTTGAAATGTTTTGAATCATTCTCTCCACTCCATCTTCATATCCCTGCCCTCAAAATCAGGTCAACGCTTCCTCAACAGAGTGATCTCTGATTCCTTGATTATGTTTGGTCATTTTCTTTTTTGTTTCTCTTTCTTCTCTATTGCCTCATTCACGATAGGCGCTTGCCAAAAATTTGCTGAATTATACGTGATTGTACACATCCAGCTGCGTTCACGTGCAGAAAACAGAGCCTCACATACAGCAGACCTAAATTCTTACTCTCCCCTTAGGCAGGTGTCAAATGATGCTTCCCCCAAACGCTCACTCATGCACACACAGACACACAGTCAAAAACATATGCACGCATGTGTACACGCACATATATACACACTCATACAGGCTCACACATGCTCACATACGCACACACACCTCAAACACAGTAACAGACACATGCACACTCATGTGCACATACACACGCCTACATACTTATACATGCACACTCACACACCTCACACATACATACAGTGACACACAATCACACACAGACACACACATGCAGACAGGCACACACACGGATCTACAAACTTATACATACCTCACACGTACATACAGTGACACACAATCACACACACATATGCACACATGCACACACATGCACACACGGCTACACACACATACACACTCACACATGCTCACACACACCTCGCAATGCACACTCATAAACGATGACACAGTGACACACACACACACATGCATGCACAGAGACATGCATACACACACTTATACAAACTCACACACCTCACACATACTCACGGTGACACAGTGACACACAGACACATGTGATGCACACATATACACACATACATAAACACACTTGTACACACTCATGCATGCTCACACACATACCTCACACACGCATATGCGCTCACACACACAGGCGCACACACACATTCATTTTCAATGTCTCGGGAATATAAAACAACGACTTGGAGGAAAAGTTTGTAGGAAAAAGTAAATATAAAAATGATTATGCTATAATTACCTGGAATAAATATTAAAACCAGGAAAAATACAATAGCTAAATGTGGGAAGGGGTAGCTAAAATGCTACTTGAAAAAGGCCTATTGTAATTTTGAAGCCAGTGGCCAAATAAACTAAACAGAGGGGGCAATTGATAAATCCTCAGTTTGAAATATCCCATATATATTTATTTAAATATATATTCAATATGTATCTAATATATCCTGATTATATTTCAAATAATAATTATATTTAGAATAGACACCAGATGACCAGGCATATTATAATAAAAAATAAGATTAAAATATTAGTGTTATTTTTATTTATTTATCTGTCTTACTGGCAATTAAACGGTTTTGCTTCTTTGATTTTTAAACCCCATTGGAAGAAATATTCAGAACATTTTAAGATTATTTGCGTGCCGAGTTATCTCAAACTAAATTCCTGTCTCGTATTTTCATCCTCCAGTTTGAATCAGTCCTGTAACTCTTGAATGTTTATAATTATATTAGTTAGGAGACATGTACTAACGTATGCCAAGAATTTATAAAATGTCCACTGGAGACAAATTATTATTGTTGAATCTACTATGAATCCAGCCTTGCAGGAACTGAGTACTGAAGTTTAGGAATACCAGACTAAAATATACATATATATATGTATATATACACATATGTGTATATATACATATGAGCTTTTTCTACTCTTTCTGGACACCAGGGAACATGAAAGAAAGTATTGTGGAATAACTAATATTTTTGATTTTTATTACCCATGTCCAGCCAAGTAAGCAAAGTCAACACTTGATTGTTGAAAAGCCAAGATTTTAGCATTTTTATTCTTAATTTTTCTTCCAAGTCAATAATGAAGTCATGCGGGGTTATTGAGTTCTTAATCCATAAATGATAGGTTAGTTAATTGAAAGGTTTTTGTACATGTCATCATTTACTTTTCCTTTCTCCTACTAATCCATAAATGTAGGCCACAAAGTGTGAGGAAACCAGGGCATTTTAAGTAGTGTTCTATAAGATAGTTTAAATTGTGAATATCCATTATGGCATTGTACTCTAGGAAATACATGTTGTCCTAAATTGAAGCTTTCATAAAGACAATTTCCCGTGTTTTAAATCAATTCAAGACAGATGATTTTATTGGACAGGATATAGGAAAAGTTCTATTTTAAATATTTCTTACTTTAACTGATATATTCAGATCTCTGTAGTCTTAGTGACAGCATCCCAATGCCCAGAAATGGCTTTTGTGTGCTCCTAGTTCTTAGTAAGGCATCCTAGCTATGTGACTGCCATGGCATTGTGATTCATAAGGAGTCTCTAAACAGCAGAAAAGGACTATATATAATATATATGACCCAGAGTAGAGTAGCAAAGCGAAACACCTTAGAAAAGCCCATAAAATAGTCTCCCGTTCCCACAAGGGTTATTATTTATGACCAATGTATGAGTTTTCTAATACCCTACAGCAGACTCAGAGATGCCATAAGAGCTGGGGGAGCTGAGTGGTGAACAATCAAGTTGAAGTCCAGGAGTCCTGACTTAGCATTTGCTGCTTTCCATGATGTAAATGGTCCCGTCGTGGCCAATTTCAAGTCACCAACATGACATCAGTAAACATGAAGGTGGAGAGAGACGCGATTGCAGCTCCAGCACACCACAGCTGAGGAAAGCTGCATTCCCACTTCAGTCAGAGATGGTATATACATACATACATGTCATACATGTCTGTGTAAACACGTTGCAAAATTTTGTTTGCAAAAAGTGGAATTTTTGATGCCTCCATCCAAAGAACCTATTTTCCAACATCACTGTAGAGTGGAAGAGAAAGGAAGAGTTTTGAGAAGGCACAACCCTTTCTCAAAGCAACACATCCAAAGTGATGCATCACTTCCATTTCTGTTCTGGTGGTGAGAACCAATCACATTGCTCCACTTCAGTAACAATAAGCTGAGTGATGTACTTGAGCTATATAGCAGGAAGAGGAAACCAGCTTGGTAGGTATAACAGCTTTTGCTAAACAACAAGGCACCCTAAAACTTAATGGCCTGGACAGACACTAACTTTTGCTCATGAATTTGTGGATCAGTTGAACAGCCCTGCTAGTCTGAGCCAGTTTCAGCTGACTACATCTAAGCTCACGCCTGCCTCTGTGGTCAGCCACTCATCAGCTGGCATCTCTGATTTTGGGTGTGGCTCGCTGTTAATTGAAATGAAGAGAATGGGAGGGCCCATGGCCACCTGGCCACCATGAAACAGGCTAGGCTGCAGGGTTGATGTGGTCCCTCGGGGTTCCAAGAGCAGCAAGAGTAAGTTCTAACACACAAGTATTTTCCAAGTCTCTGCTTACCTCACCTTTGCTACTGTCTCACTGACCAAAACAAGTCACATGGCTGAGTCTGGAGTCAGTATGGAGGATACTGCCAAGGATGTGTGGATACAGGGAGGCGGATTCAACTGGACGCCACTGGATTTTTTCACACAGGCTAAGAGGAATTTGAAAATCACTCGCTTGGCATCATAATCGATCCTGTTTAGCGGTGATTTCTTTCACACCAGCCATTGGTGGTGCATTTTTCCTTCTTGTTAAAATCTAGCTTGTGTTGTAAAGTCAAGAGGAGCTGGTGATTGAAAAAAATTACATCCACATTAGTTTGTTGATTTGTAATTTGACATCTAACTTTACTCTTACAGAGTAGAGTGAAAGCTATACTCACATGGCCTAGAGATAAAGGGTCTATTCAGGATTCCCTTACTTGGCTCTTCATTCCAAGAAAGAGAGCCAGCCACTGATAGGGCGTGGCAGCTGGCAGGGTGTCCACCAATATCATACACTCTTGGTACCTTTGTGGAGATTGACTTGTGGATTCCCTTCTGTCCTGACTCTCTAAGGACACGTCAGGAACAGACAGATGGGAAAGGCAGTCTCTAAGGACATCCACTGGTTCCGTTTTCAGTGTTGATATAAGTGTTACCTTTTTAATATAAATTCTTTGTATTAGACAGAATAATTGTGTATATTGATAGTAGAAGTGATGAATATCCAGATGTGTTCTAAATAAGGGAAGCAAAAGATGTCCCACTTGCAAATGGGAGATTTATTTTAGGTTTTATGCATTTGGTCTTTTATATTGTGTCCTTGTTCTTATGTTCATGGCTCATATGCAGGATGGTTTCTGAGAATTTCATCGTGTAATTGCATTGTTCTCCAAATATGTTTATTTTGGAATCCAATTAAAACACAACTTTTAGTACATGGCTGATGCAGTATTCAGTGACAGAGACTTGGTTTTACTAAGGTGAGTTATTTCACTCACTCAAGTAGCAATTTAAAGATGAATTTCATTTCTGAGCTATACTATTAATTATCCTAATTTATTTATTGCAACCTCTAAGACCACTATTTTGTCTCTTTGTGTACAGTCTTCAGAATCTTTAAGTTACTGTTTCATAGGAAAAATCCTGGAGAAATTTAATAGAAAGAGCTTTTATGAAATACTTGAGCATTTATACCACAGATAAAGATAGGATAGCTTTAGATCATTTTGAAAGTTTATAAATTGTCACGGTCCATTTCAAGATTACTCATCTCTTCCACCTGATTTCTCCTGTTACACCTTCAGATCTTCCCTGTAAGCAACTGACTGCATCTCTACTTTTAAATCCTTAGAGTGTTTTCCAAGACTGAAATATGAGAGTTACAGAGCACACTGTGTCCACTACAGGCTAGACTCTACACTAAACTCGCTTATTTTCATTTTACAGCCAAAAGAGGTAGATGTCATCATACTCATTTCCTCTATGAGAAAACTGAGTCACAGAGAGGTTAAATCCTGCACAGAGACAAGATTTAAACTCAGCTCGTCCTGTCTTCCAAATTGACATTCCATTAAACCATGGCAATCTTAAATATTTCTGTGAAGAACAGATTGTCTTCAGCTTTCAGAATTAGGGTTCATGTACTCATATCTTCTATCCAACCACAAATACTTGGTGAAGAAGCTGCTGTCACTCTTTTTTAATATATAGAGCAGTGTTGACCAATGAATTTTGACTGCCTGATACAAGGCAAGAGACTACCTGGTTTGGGCTCAAAATGTCTAAGATGTTTCTATCTCTGTGGGCCTAGAAATCGACTTAGACTTTCTGAGCCTGTTTCTCCATGTGTAAAGGGGAATGCAAAAGTATCTACCTCACAGAGTTGCTGAGGATTAAAGATGTTATTACATGAGCAAGCAACATGCTTAGAATGAATCTTGGCACAAACCAAGCACTCCAGAAAACAGTAGCTCTTATTTCAATAATCTATCCTGTTGGTGTCCATTTTAATTGTGTGAGGAGCCCTCCCCATGTTTGGCTTAAACTTCCACAGTCTCCTGGGAGGTTTGCTTTCACGGCAGGACTCAGAATCAATGTGGGAAAAGTGACCTTTCTTGTTCTTCTGCTTGAGGTTGGACTCAGTCCCGTTGTTCCAGACTCATTGTTTCATGACACTTCCTGACACAAAGCAAGATGAAAGCGTTGGTTGCTATTAAGAGTTTTTATATCTGTAGCAGTCAACGTTACAGAGACCCCTCACTGGCAAGTCACCTTGCATGGAACCCTATGGTCAGGTACCATTTTGTAGCCCTGGGCACTTTTATACAGTCATGTTTCATAGAAGGTGATTTGAGCTGGTGTACAGGACGATTTGAGCTGGTGTCTGTCAAAATCGTTGTTAGTTTCCTGTTGCAGCTGTAACAAATAACCACAAATTCAGTCACTTAAAACCACACACATGTATTCTCTTAGAACTCTGCAGTTAGAAGTCCAAATGGACTTCATTAGGCTAAACACAAGGTATCAGCAAGGCTGCATTGCTTTTGGAGACTCTGGGGAAGAAATGACTTCCTTGCCTTTTTCACCTCCTAGAGGCCACCTGCATTTGCGTTTCTTAACTTTGTGAGAGTCTGTAATGGTGTCTTATAATGCCGCCAAATGGTTGCAAAACTAACACATGCTTTTGTTTTTATGAAGCCAAATGGATTTAGTTGATTTTTGACCATGGAGTTGGGGTACGGGGACAAGGTTGGCAGCCATTTTTGTGTTGGTGTAGTCCAACATATTACATTCCAGCCAGTATCTGTGGTATTCTGTTCTAGTCATTATAGACTTTTGGAATCATGAAACTGTGAAGCTGTAAACAATCTTATAGGTCACCCAGTACAGCCTGCTATTAAGGAATACCCTCTACAGTAGTGCTTCTAAAAATTCAATGTGCCTGCGTGTCACCCGGGAACCATGTTAAAGATACAGATTCTGATTCAGCAGGCCTGTAATGGGGCCTGAGATCCTGCATTCTTTTTTTTTTTTTTTTTTTGAGACTGAGTCTCGCTCTGTCTCCCGGGCTGGAGTGCAGTGGGCGGATCTCAGCTCACTGCAAGCTCCACCTCCCAAGTTTACACCATTCTCCTGCCTCAGCCTCCCAAGTAGCTGGGACTACAGGCGCCCGCCACCTCGCCCGGCTAGTTTTTTGTTTTTTTTAAGTAGAAACGGGGTTTCACCGGGTTAGCCAGGATCATCTCGATCTCCTGACCTCGTGATCCGCCTGTCTCGACCTCCCAAAGTGCTGGGATTACAGGTTTGAGCCACCGCGCCCGACCTGATCCTGCATTCTTAATAAGCTTCCAGGATGCTGCTGGTCCAGGGACCACACTTTGAGTAACAACGCTCTAAAGCATTCCTGACAGATGACGCTGCCTCGGGGATTAATCTAGTACAGATTCTTTGTATTTTGAAAATTCCAACTGTCATATACACAGATAAGTAATTCTTGGATCAAAGCCAATCTAAAAACATATCCAAAACTCCTCTGCTTTTAAAAAATGTAAACCAAAATGACATTGCAATTAAAGGAAACTTTAAAAAATTGAATGTGTGTGTAAATCTGAAGGACCTTATATTAAAATATACAAGTAAAAAAGAATATGCACACACATATGTGAATACACATATGTACACACATACACATATATTAGAGATGTATGTGTTCATCTGTCTACACAGATAGGTAGAGGGATACATCATGCATCCATATTAAATAATGCAATTGTGAAGACCTCAAGTCATATAATATTTTGTGGCACTGACTCAACTTTAACATTTTCCTTTATATTATTTTTTATTAGAAAATAAAAAATTGAAAAGTACCAATTTGGACTTTCCTGTGATACAAGCATAAATCTAAATGTAATGTCATCAGCCTTTTTGCATTAAAGAAACTGGCACCCAGTTTCAAGCACTGGCTGAATTGAATTGAGTTGAAGTGGGCCATGCCACTAGCTCTAACTTTAACGCTGGAGTTACTGATTTTAACATTTAAATGTAGGTACTGCACATATTTATCACCTTAATTCTTATTTAATATTTGAAAGTTACTGCTTTGGAGAAAGTCAGCTAAACAATGGTGATTATAGTGTATCAAAATCCATTGTAAGTGATTATTTTAATAACTCTGAACCAACAGGGACACGTAGACATTCAGACAAAAAACAACCTAATTATAATGACAGCACCAAAGTGAAGCTGTGATAGTTACAAAACCCATTTAAAAGTTTCTTGACAGCCCTGGCTAAAAGCTTTGTTTGGATCTTTCAGTAATAACAGTTTACTTAAGACATAAATCCACAGTTAAGGAAAATAGAAAAAGAAAGTTGTGGCTTTTCTGCCATGTAGATGAAATGGAAATCAGCAGAAATGTTTTTAATAGAAAATTATGCTGAAAGGAGTATAGAAAAGGAATAATAGTTATGGAATTTAACTCTCACAATGCAAGAAAGACTAAATAACAATAAATATTTTAATGCACATAGAAACGTGCCAGATAATTTGCCTATCTGTGTTATGAAGGTCAATCATTTCTGCAAGTAAATTGATGTGCATATAAACATGTTGATTGGCAGCTCTAGAATTTGATTTTGTACTACCTGTAAAATAAAGTCAAAGGCAAATGAATATGCATCAATAGCCACGGTGACAGGAAGCCTTAATAAAAATCTACTTTCCCAATGTCACTGGTGTGTCTCAAATTATTAGATCCTTGTCAGTGTTTCTTACCTCACTAGATTCTGGGCTTTGATATGCCACATAATTAATTCTTCAACCTCGGGTAATTAATTTCTCATTCCTGAACAGAAAAAATGCTTGATTCACAAAATTGCATTCCTTTTTTCTGTAAACCTTTGTAGAATATTTGTAAGTATAATCACCATTCTAAGCCCTTTACAAATATTGACTCATTTAAAATTAATAACAACTCTTTGGAGTAGGTACTATTTTCTCCACTTTATCAATGAGAAAACAGAGGTTTAAGTAACTTCCCTGGGGCCACAGTGCCAGTAAGTGGCGGAGTCTCAGCTTCAGGCAGTTTGGCCCAGAGCCCATGCTGCAGGATAAGGAACACTCCAGGAAAACACATACATAGAGTCATAGAGACATTGGCAGTGCTCAGAGGAGGCAGTTCTTGTTCTCTTACCCCATTTTAAGGGTGTACTTTAGCTAGGCTCTTTGAGTTGCAAGGACTAAAGGATTCTCAGGTCAGATCAGTAAGGGCATATGTTCATAAATACCCAGAAGAAATGAAACCTCAGAAAGAGGATGTGTGGTGGCACTAGTCCCTGGGCAGATATGGCTCAGCGGTGTGTTGTTTGCACTCAGTTCCTTCCCATAGGTCTGCTTCTCTCTCCTCTTTCTGCTGCCCAGGGCTTTCAGCCTCCACTCTCTCCATGTCAGTATTCTCTACCCCACAGTGGGCAGTGGGCCCCAGAATGGACTTTAAATAGACTAGGGTAACAGCCTGTTGTGTACTTGCTGTGTGACCTTGGAAAAATGACTTAGTCTCTCTGAACTGTGTGAAATGTGAGGAATATATCTCACCATACAGAGCTATGGTGGATATTAAAGTAGATAAAACAAAGAAAATATGAATAATATGGATTATGACCAAGTGGGATTTATCCCTGGGAACAAGGATGATTCAACTTATGGAAATAAATCTATGTGATACAGCCTATCAACAGAATGAAGGATAAAAACTATATGATCATTTCAATTCATACTAAAAAAGCATTTGGCAAAATTCAACATCTCTTCATGATAAAACCCGTCAACAAAACTGGGGATAGAAAAAACATATGTCAACTTAATAAAAGCCATATATGACAGACCCACAGCTAGTGTCATACTGAATGGGGAAAAACTGAAAGCCTTTCCTCTAATATCTGGAACATGACAAGGATGCCCACTATCACCTCTGTTATTCAACATAGTACTGGAAGTCCCAGCTAGAAAAATAGGACAAGAGAAAGATATAAAGGACATCCAAATTGGAAAGGAAGAAGTCAAATTATCCTTGTTTGCAGATGACACGATCTTACATTTGGAAAAACCTAAAGACTCCACAAGGAAACTATTAGAACTGATGAACAAATTCAGTCATGTTGCAGGATACAAAATCAACATACAAAAATTAGTAGCATTTCTATAAGCCAACAGCAAACAATGTTAAAAAGAAATCAAGAAAGTAATCCCATTTACGGTAGCTAAAAATAAAATAAAATTCCTTGCAATTAACAAAAAAATGGAAAGATCTCTATAACGAACACTATAAAACAGTGATGAAAGAAATTGAAGAGGACACCAAAAATGGAAAAATATTCCATGTTCATGGATTGGAAGAATCAATATTGTTAAAATGTTCATACTACCCAAAGCAGTCTACAGATGCAATTAAATCCTTATCAAAATACCAATGATATTCTTTACAGAAATAGAAAAAAATTATAAAATTATATGAAACCACAGAAGAGCCAAAGCTATCCTAAGCAAAATGAACAAAGCTGGGGGAATCGTATGACCTGACTTCAATTTATAATTCAAAGCTATAGTAACCAAAACGCCATGGTACCACCATAAAAACAGACACAGAGACCAATGTAACAGAAGAGAGAACCCGAAAGAAATCCACACACCTACAGTGAACTCCTTTTTAACAAAGATGCCAAGACCATACACTGGGGAAAAGACAGTTTCCTCAAAAAACGGTCCTGGACATCCATATGCAGAAGAATGAAACTAAACCCCTATCTCTGTCAATCAAATCAAAATGGATTAAAGGCTTAAAGCTAAGACCTCAAACTATGAAATTACTATAAGAAAACACTGGGGAAAATCTCCAGGACATTGGACTGGGCAAGGATTTTATGAGCAATACCCCCATAAGCACAGGCAACCACAGCAAAAATGGACAAATGCGATTACATCGAGTTACAAAGCTTCTGCACAGCAAAAAATACAATTAAAACCAATTGAAGAGACAACACACAGAATTCGAGAAAATATTTGCAAACTACCGCTCTGACAAAGCATTAATAATCAGAATATATAAGGACCTCAAACAACTCTACAGGAAAAATCTAATAATCTGATCAAAAGATGGGCAAAAGATTTGAACAGGTATTTCTCAAAAGAAGACATGCAAATGACACAAACAGGCATAAGAAAAGGTGATCAACATCACTGATCATCAGAGAAATGCAAATGAAAACTACAATAAGACATCGTGTCACCCCAGTTTAGCACAACCACTATGGAGAACAGTTTGAAGGTTCCTCAAAAAACTAAAAATTGAGCTGCTGTAATTTCACAATCCCACTGCTGGGCATACACCCAAAAGAAAAGAAATAAGTATATCTAAGAGAAATCTTCACTCCCATGTTTGCTGCAGCACTGTTTACAATAGCCAAGATTTGGAAGCAACCTAAGTGTCCATTAACAGATGAATGGATAAAGAAAATACAGTACATATGCATAATGGAGTACTATTCAACCATAATAAAGAACAAGATCTAGTAATTTGTAACAACATGGATGGAACTGGAGATCATTATGTTAAGCGAAGTAAGCCAGGCACAGAAAGACAAACATCACATGTTCTCACTTATTTGTGGGATCACAAAATCAACATAATCAAACTCATGGACATAGAGAGTAGAGGATGGTTGCCAGAGGCTGGGATGGGTACTCGGGGGTCGGGGGAAAGTAGGGATGCTTAATGGGAACAAAAAAATATATAAAGAATAAACAAGACCTACTATTTGATAGCACAATAGGGTGACTGCAGTCAATAATAATAATTGTACATTTTAAAATAACTTAAAGAGTGTAATGTAATTGTTTGTAACTCAAAGGATACATCATTCTCCATGATGTGCTTATTCCACATTGCATGTCTGTATCAAAACATCTTATGTACTCCATAAAAAAATATATATATATACACACACACACACACTTACTGTGTACCCACAAATATTTTAATGTGAATAATATGGCCTGGAACATAGTAGCCATTTAATATATGATAACCTTTATAGTAATACTCATTAGTTTTTAATGTTTAATTATCTCTCTCTTCACGTAGGCAGTAGACAGACTTGGACCAGACTTGGGTTCCAGTATTGAGTCCATCTTCAATCCCTGTGTGACAGTGAGAAAGTTATTTAGCCCCTTTGAGCCTCAGTTTCCTTATTAGAATAGGTTCCTAGGGCTATTACGAGTTAATTTACGTAAAGCACCTAGAAAAACTCCAAGTAGATAGCAAGTACAATGTAGATGTCAGTTACTAGAAGTTGTAGTAAAATTTTCGATAAATATTTTTGGAAGTAATAAGTAAAAAAACAAATCTTAGGTTTCTCCTACTTCTCCCGTTGTATAATAATCATCTCTAAAATGTTTTTATCCACAGTATTCTCCCTTAACACAGAATAAAGTAATACTTGTTTTGTGTTACTAGCTTTTTAAAAGCCATTCATCCATATAGTCAGAATTAAAGATAAATATTACCCAATCAACCGATTAAAAAATTAAGATGCAAGCTATACACAAATTAAGTGATACGTATTTTCCATTTTTAGTCAAAAGTCTCTGAAACCATCTTCCTAGTCATTGTTTAGCTGCCTGAAAGAAAGGTTCCCTTGCCCGCCCAGTTCAGCAGTACGGGACATGGATGGCTTTATCTTGGAAGCCCTGTTTTGCAGAGCAGCACATCACAAAGGTGCTGTCAGCCCAGGCCTAGGCCCGTCCATTACATTGAATCATGAGGTTTATTTCTTTGTTAAGAGTCTGTCTGTTTTGCCCCCTCAGAAAATGATGCGATCATCGGTTTTCCACATGTTCATCCTGAGCATGGTGACCGTCGACGTGATCGTGGCGGCTAGCAACTACTACAAAGGAGAGAACTTCAGGAGGCAGTACGACGAGTTCTACCTGGCGGAGGTAAGCGGCTCTGCGCCGGGAAGATCGCTGGGCTGCGAGCAGGCGAAGCGCGGACGGTGTCTCTTAGAGATGCGAAAGTGAAGTGTAGCCTGTGCATTACTTGACTTTCACCAAAGCTGAATCATTGTCTGCTTCTTAAGTGGTTCCTCTGGTCATGGTGTGGCTTGATGCATTTCCTGTCGCTGTGGGCCTGAGTCATTTTCCTCACAGTATTTCACGTTGCCAAGGTAACCCTTTTCCCCTGGGCCTTTCTCTAGGATCTTGCTGTTTTCCTATCCACCTCTTATTATCTCTCCCTTTCTCAGCTTACATTAGTTTGTTTTCTACTAAGTACAAGCAGGCACAGATTCAGAAGATCATAAACAAGCGGGTCAGCTCAACAATACCTAGAAGGGGGCTGGAAGGAAATATAGAGAGATGATAATGATAATTACTGCTCTAGAAATGGGTGTTACAACCTACATTAAAGACATCAATTAAAGGTAGGTTTCATGATTAAATAAGTAAGCATCTCCCTAGCACTCTACATATCATATTAGAGTTTTGGAATAGTACTTCCTATTGATAAAGTAATTTAGTTAATACCTGATTCTTAAAATATTTTAATTTTTATATCTTTGAATAAGCATTTTGCATTTATATTAGAACATTTTAATAATTTTCCAACATCTTTGTTTTTTTCAATGTAAAAAGTCACCTAAACTATATCTTAGAATTCAATGGTTACATATTTATGAAAAAATTGACAACATAGAAACCCATTCATCGTGTGAGTGAGGTATACATATACAGTTGTACAATGCTTCAATAAATCCAACCTATGAAAAAGTAAACTGAAAAAGCAGAAAAGTCACAATTTGATTATTTCATATTACCAAAGCATTTTTCACATAAAAAACATCAATTTGTCATGTAATTAAGTGTTATTAGATTCCTAGAATTCTCTCAGTACATTTAAAAACATATTTGGTTAATAAAAGTTTAGTCTACCCACACACAAACTTTTCTGAAAAAGAATTGATTGCATGTACCTATTGAGTGTAGACATCTATGTGGATATCAAGAAACTTTTAAGTAGTCACTTCTGAGTTCTCCTCTTCATGGAAGTGTATCTCCTGAAACAAAGTATCATTAATACAAAACTTTTACTGGGCTACAGTCTCTGTGACGCAGCATTGGCCCAATAGCTACCTGGTATATGAAGCTTACAGTCTAGCAAAAAAAAAAAAAAGTAAACCATAAGAGTTTTGTGCTATGGAGAACTAATGACAGGGGCTGATGAAGAAATTATATCCAGCCCAGCCTCTGAAAAATAGGTATAATTTTGCTGAAAATCAAGCACACAATGAATGGATTGTCATTAAAAGCAGAGAGAAGGTCAGGTATGGTGGCTTACGCCTGTAGTCCCAGCACTTTGGGAGGCCTAGGCGGGCGGATCACGAGGTCAGGAGTTCGGGACCAGCCTGGCCAACACGATGAAACCCTGTCTCTACTAAAAATACAAAAAATTAGCCACATGTAGTGTCAGGCGCCTGTAATCCCAGCTACTCTGGAGGCTGAGGCAGGAGAATCACTTGAACCTGGGAGGCGGTGGTTGCAATGAGCCGGTTTCTCACCACTGAATTCCAGCCTGGGCAACAGAGTGAGACTCCATCTCAAAAAAAAAAAAAAAAAAAAAAAAGAAAAAGCAGAGAGAAACCTGGACTGATACTAATATTTGCAGGTAAATTTCTAACACAGGGAATGAACAATGAAGGAAGCCTCATCAAGTTACTTCTTTTTTTCCCAGGAAGTCAGAAGCAAGGTCTGTATCTGGCCAGATAATGAGATAATGCAGTGGGAAGCTGGAGAAGAAAGGGGAGAGGGAAGAGGTGCCTGGGGATAGGCAAAAAATTAACAATACAGCAAATGCAATATTAAAGATCCATTTAGGATGACACCGAGACAGATCTGCAACTTTTTAGCCCTGTATAAGAAGAGGGAAAAGCAACATTTAAATCAATCCAGCTTTAGGGTTGTTTTTTTCAGGCTGGGGGAACTGAGAAACAAGGGGAAAAGATGGATTGCTGGCAGTAATGGCAATGATGACCCTGTGGTCTCTGTTGGATGTGGACTGGAGGAGTGAAGGTGAAGGATCAATGGTCTCTATACGGTTAAAGAATAGGTACCACTGAAGTGATGGAATAATAGAACTAGAAAAGGTTGTGATCAGAGAGTGGAGTCCAGGATTTTACAATTTGGTAGTAATTCTGAGTAATGAAATACAAAATCTAGGGTGTCACGTGGATGTGGGTGGCTTAAACATATTGATGGAGTCAAGGAAGAAATGGAAAGGACTGTTGAAGCTAAGGCACTGGCTGAGTCTTCACATGGACACTGAAGTCACTCAGAGTGAGGCCAGTTCTTAGAGAGAAGAGTGGAGTCAGGGAGTAAAGTCACGGGGAATGAGCAAGTGACTGATGAACAGATTGACAGAAGGACAGAAGGCAACACAGGGAGAGTGGGTGCCTTCTGTCCTTCTGTTGGTGAATTCATGCATTCCATGAGGTGTGTTTTAACTTCATGGAATACATTGCAAAGAAGTATCAAGGAGTAATGGTTGGGGCACCTCTTCCTCGTCCACATATTCTACTAGAAAGGGCTGGAAAGGGCTGCAGAGGCAACTCATGCATTTGGGAGAGAATCAGTTGAGACACAGACAGAAAGTAGATTCTGGGAACAAAGATTGAGAATGTAGAGGAAATTATTTAACATAGAAGAGACTCAAAGATTACTTCAAGGCTCTGAGGAGGGAGAGGTGGAAAGATCGATGAGATGGAAGAATGATACAAGAGTAATGGCATCAGTAGGTAAAGAGCTGCTAACAAAAATGCCAGGGAACAAAAGCAGAAATGACCACAAGAGATTACAATTATGTTCATCTCTCGGGGAGGAGGAATCTGCACCTGCTCCTGAGGGAATCCTGACATTAGAGATTACAGTAACATTGCTTTTGTGATCTAGCCCAGGGTGGCCAGGTGGTCACACTAAACCAATCCTGGAGCATAAGTGAAGAGGTCCTCCACACTGGCAACAGCAAGGGATGGGATTCTTTAGTAAATTTTACCTAACATTTTCACATACAAAATCGATCCTTTCCTAACGTATTTATGTATGGTAGATGATTTATCCTCATACTATAAGAAATTCCAACAAAATGTCAAATAATTGAATACTGTACAGTTGACTGGTTATTATTCAAGTGTATTGTAGAGTCTAGGAGTAGTTGGTAAATCCTTGTCTTTTATATAATATTAAAACTAAGAACAACCCGAACAACAGACGGACAGGACTGGATGGTGGAATTCAGTATATATTATGTGTCCAGTAATTGTTGTCACCTGACAATAATAAGAAGAAAAGGGGTGGGAGGAAACTTTGAGAGGTGGTGGATATGTCAATGGCATTGATGGTAATGGTTTCACGGGGGTACACTTATTCCCAAACTTATCACACTGGTTTACATGAATGCAGCTTTTTACATGTCGTTCATTCTTAACAAAGTGGCAAATCAGTTAACCATCTAACAAATCCTGGAAAAAATGAATAAACAAATAAACTAGGTAGTGGTGGTTTTGTTCACTTAAACAACCAGATAGACCCCATCAGTTTACTCTTGAACTACTTAAGCATTCTGAATTTATTCCACTCTAGGTTTGGGGGGTTTTGGTGGGTTTTTTTTGTTGTTGTTGTTTTCTTCTTCTTTTTTTTTTTTTTTTTTTTTGAGACAGTCCCACCCTGTCACTCAGGCTGGAATGTAGTGGCACCGTCTCGGCTCACTGCAACCTCTGCCTCCCGAGTTCCAGTGGTTCTCTTGCCTCAGCCTCTCAAGTAGCTGAAATAACAGGCACACCCAGCTAATTTTTGTATTGTTAGTAGAGATGTGGTTTCGCCATATTGGTTAGGCTGGTCTTGAACTCCTGGGCTCGAGCGATCCACCCATCTCAACCTTCCAGAGTGCTGGAATTACAGGCATGAGCCACCACTCCTGGCCATTCCACTCTGTTTTATTTTGTGTGTTTGGCTTTCCCCAAGTATGTTTGGTTTTAATTCAGATTACATTGCCATTTCTCTTTGTATTAGAAACTTATACATAAAACAAAGTTATTTGTTTCCAATGAGTGTGAAAAAGTCAATTTAATTAAACTTACTTTTTCATAATATATTCTGTTTTTATAAGGTTTATAAAAATGGCTTGAGTTTAGGCCAGGGGTCGGCAAACTCTTGCAGACCCAGATAGTAAACATTTTGCCTTTCATAGACCACCCTCTCTCTGTCTCAATTACTCAACTCTGCAATTGTACAAAAGTGAGTGTGATCTCAGAATGGTTGTTTTCCAATAAAACTTTATTTACAAAAATGGATCTTGGTTTAAGCTATAGAAACAAGAGAGTATGTCAACTAACACTCTCGTATTAAAGTCAAATATTTTAACATTGACAACAATAAAGCTACCATTTTTTGGAGGGCCCATTATGCACCAAATGCTTTAAAAGAATTCATTGTTTTATTTAATTCTCAAAATAGTTATAATAACAGCAATTCAAGTTTGTAGACTATAATGATGCAGTATTTAAGGCAATAGCATTATGTAATATTTTGAAAAGTTTATTTTTAAAATAGATCACAACAGGTCATGAGCTTTTAAAGAAGTAATTTTTTAAGTTCCTACATATTCCAGAATAAATTATTTAGAAAATCTAAAATAAATCACTTTACCCATTAGGAGCCAACTCACAGTCTAAAAATCACCCTTTAAGAATAAATTAAGCTGCTTAGCTTCTGTTGAGAAGCTGGGGACTTGTTTTGTTACTTTGGATTAATTAACCTAAATTTAGAATTAGGTAAGAAACAGGAAAAAGTTTACATCTTTTCTAGCCTATGATAAATTGAAAAAGGTAAAGTTTATTTTCCTCTGTAAGAATTTTAACTTTTCATTTTGATCTAAGAGAATATATTATTATTGCACATAAAATCATATTGTATAATGAACATCATTACATTTTAAAATATATATTCTTGTTTTCTTAAGAAATAATAAAATACGAGCAATATTTTTCTTATTATTGTTATATATGAATGTATTTGTATCCATTAGGCTGTACATTAAACAAAATTTATCAGCACAGCACAGGAGATTAACAACTTTAACAAAATTCTTCTTTTGAGAAACTCACAAACAGATGGGAGATATACAACAAGCAAGCAAACGATCCTACAGAGGCCCAAAGTTAGCTCTTTGTCACCTCCTAGCATTATCCCCAGCTATGTTCTCTGATTTCCTCCAGACCTATCTGAATGGGGAGCTCAGCCCTCTTCCACCTCCTGGTGTTAAATTTTAATGAGCACAGTCATGTTTTTTAATGAACCCAAAGGGGAGAAGGAAGTCCCAGGACTCTGTGCTACATACTCCACAGTAAATTAACTAAAACTCCTCTTTCTCTCAACTCTGTCTGTCCCTCCTACCCAGCCTACTCCCACATCTCCCCAACTTGTCATCAGCCAGGCAGGCTCTTCCCCTGCTACTCATGCACAGCAATTCCACTCCACCCCCAGACTTGCATCTTCACTTGCTCTTTGTTGAGCTAAACAAAGAGGTCTACTATTAAGAGGATCTAGATTCATCAGAAAAGAAAGTATCATCTATTACTTAAGCCCTCTTAGTCCCTCACAGGAAATATTTCTTTTAAATACGTTCAGAGTTTCTCTGCAAAGATTTCACAGGGATATAAAATTCTTCATCTCATTTTAATGATAAAGACAGAGAACAGAGAGGAAGAAGGGCCTAGTATCCTTTCTTACATGGCAGTTGTGCTTGGTGATGGGGAATCAGAGGTAAATAAATAAGACATGGCCATGGATGTGTGACTCTAGGGACCTCTTTCTACTCTTAGGAGCTATAGTTTTGTGAGAATCTAAAGAGATTATCGGGTATAATTTTGAGTGAGGTTTATACCTAAAATTTGTAGCAATAACATGATTTATCAAAGAAATTTTAGTGAATCTAGAAGAAGAAATTAAGAACAATTTCCAAGTCAGTGTTTATCTCAACACATCATATCCGTATGAGCAGTTTCAGTTATTAAATCCATGTTTCCAGTAGATCTAAAAATCATTCTCTATTGTGGTAGAGAACAAAATTATGTATTAAGTTGTCTTGTCGGAGGGAATGAGTCATAATCTGCCAAGATGCTAGTTCGTTAAGAGAAGTTACAGCTTGAGAGAATGTTGTTTCTAAAACAGATTATTGATGAAGCAAAAGGTGCTGAGACGAAATTAATTTTACATAAACAAGATTTGGGCAGGATTATACCTATTTATGTCAGACACCTATGATGTCAGAAGCAACCATGAGCCTTTGCATATTAATGTGATTATTTTGCAGGATTCTTTTTCTATAGTTATTTATTTTTCCTTCTTTTTGAAATTTCTATCCTTTGAAAATATGTGACTTTCTTTTACTTCCTTCTTAATTAGAAAGTATTTCATAAATTCAACCCATAGAGAAAATATTATAACCAATATTTGTGGGTCCATCACCCAGATTTTTAAAAAATTAATAGTTTTTCATGTTTTGATTAGGGTTTTCATTCAGAAATAAAATATCATTAGTAGAGTAGAAGCTCCCTGTGTACTACTTCTTGATCTCCTCCTTCTCCCTAATCTACAGAGAACTATATTCATCATATCAATGCATGTTTTATAATAGTACGAAGTATTAAGATGCCACTTTTCTCTTTCACTCATCATTGTATTTGGGAAATTGATTCATGTCAATTTAAGCATGCATTTATTTGTTCTGCATATAAGGGCAATGGGTATTTCAATTGCTTCCAACTTTTTGCTGTTGAAAACAATGCCTCAGTAAACATTCTCATCTGAGTTTCTGTGGCACATTTGGGAGAGTTCTTTCTAAACATATCCCTAGACTTAAAATTGTGAATTTGTTAGATATGCTCACTTTCAACTTTGCTAAATATTGCTAAATTGAACTTCAGAGTGCTTGCGTCAATTTACGTTCCTACCAGGATATATGAGCAGCTCTACTTCATGCTACTTTTTTATGTTCAGGATTTTAAATTTTCTTATAATTTAATATAATCATTATAGTCTTAATATACATTTTCTTGGTTACTACAGAGATTTGACCTTTTTTTCATATTCTGTCAGTCCTGAGTTTCATCTTCTATAATTTTACCTGTTTAATCTGTACCATAATTGATTTTTCAGTTATCTAGTAATACGCAGTGCAGACATCTCCCAGCGTTCAGCTTGTCTTTTAACTTTTATTTGCTGTCTTTTCTTCAATAGAAGTTATTAATTTTGACACTGCAAGATATAGTCATCTTTAATTTTTGGTTCAGTGCTTTTTGTGTCTTATCTATACCACAGTTACGAAAGACATTCTCTTATAGTAAAGGCTAGAGTTTTCAAGTTGTGTTTTTTCAACTTTAGACTCCAATACATTTGGAATAAGATAAGGACTTGAATTTTTTTCCCATATATAAACAATTGTCCTTCAAAGATTCATTGAAAATTCATTCTTTCCTCACTCCTCTAGTGCCATTTCTGTCTTATACCAGGTTTACACATGTGCATGATTGTATTTCTGGACACCTCAGTCTGTGTCTATACATCAAAGCTTTAGTTGATAAGATGTTGTCGTAAGTGCTATCCTTTATAATAAACCTTGAGATCTATTAGGGCATTCTCACTGATGTTGATATTCTTCTTCAGATTTGTTTTATCTGTTCTTGGCCTTGCTATTCCTGCTCTACATTATGAAAGTTTAATTCATTTTACTAATGAGATTTTAATTGATGTTAAGAACATCTCTATTCAGTTATTCTAACCTTCCTTAGCATTTTCCAATAATGCTTCATAATTTTCTCCAAAGGTCTTCCACATTTTTTTTGTTAGAGTCATGCCTACATATCCTACAATTTCTTTTATGAATGAAATAATTTCAATTAAATTTTTATTGATGTAGGAATAATATTAAATTTTTTTATATTGACCTCATTCATAGCCAGCAACTTTACTACAATTTGTTGTTTGTGATCACCTATAGACTTGATTGGAATTTCTATGTAGATAATTATATCTTGTGAAATTAAGGTTTTGTCTTTCCATGTCTAATTATTATCTCTCTGATTTTTTTCTTCTTTTATTGTCCTGGTGTGGTTCTCTAATAAAATGTTGAATAGTGGCAGTGATAGTGGACATGCTGGGTGTTTTTCTATATTTTGATATGAATACTTATGATCTCATCATTGATGTTGTTTGTAGGTTTTTATAGATGCCTTTCATCGTGTTAATAAACTCACTTCTATTTCTAGGTTGCTAACAGTGTTTCTCATGATGAATTGAGTATTCAATCTTCTTCTACATATATTGAGCTGACTATACAGACTTTCCTTTTTAATTTCTTAGTGCAGTATATTAGAATAATAGATATTTTGATACTGAAACTATTTTAGATTCCTGGGACACTTGATTTTGTAGCACTACTTTTAATAAACAAATCCAATATGCTGACATTGTATTATGAATTTTCAATCGTAAGGATAGTAGTTCTATGATTTTATTTTATTTTACATTGCTAGTGTGATTATGTTAGGGAAGTTACACTTCCTTTCACAAATGAAATAAACATATTTTTCTCTTTTTCTCTTCTGTGAATAAAGTCCCTCTGGAATGCCATGTAGGCCCATTGTTTGCAGTGGAATCCCTGGCGGAGAAAGGGAGAAGAGAGACCTTGATTAATGACTTATTTTATGGTTTGATTATTACGGTTTATCAGTTTGATGGTTTATTGCTTGCTATTTATAGAGATATTAATTTTAACTAATATCTCACATTTCCACAGTTTTCTCTCAGGATTTTTATAATCTCTATTGAAACTGAAGGTATAATCCTTTTTGCTGCCAGTATTGTTTATTTATAACTTTCTTTTTTATATGAGTAAATGACTTCTGATGCTAACTACCTGGATTTTAGAACAAACTTTATAACACAGGGCACAGTCCTCTACAAGATTGCCCTTACTTGAGATACCAACTGTAAGCTCAGGGAGTTCCAGGGCCTCCCTGACATATGACATATGATATGGCTAATGTGGTTGATATGACATATGACATATCAACAACAGGCTATAAACTCAGGGGTTTCCACCAGCCTTCTCAAGTTTGATAATTTGCTAGAATGACTCATAGAAATCAGGAAAGTGCTATACTTCTGATTACATTTTTATTAAAGCAAAAAGGATACAAATCAGAGCCAGGGGGAGCATCAGGATAAATAGATAATGCATATGGGGCTTAATACCTAGGTCATGGGTTTGTAGGGGCAGCAAACCACCTTGGCACATATTTACCTATATAACAAACCTGCATATCCTGCACATGTATCCTGGAACGTTACATTTAATTGAATTGAATTTAAAAATAAAATAAAATAATAAAAACAACTAAATGATTGTGAAAAAAAGTTTGACAAAATTAATTTTATTGAGAGTAAATTCATATTTTGAATTTTAGAATTTTGTTTTCTTTCTCACAAGATTTATTTAAAATCTTCACATGCTGCCTCATTTGGCTTGGGAGATTTTCTTATTTCTCTCTCCCTCCCTCTGTGATCACTTCTACTTTCTTAGGGATATTGCAGTTGCCTTAACCTTGAACCCACCATCCAGAGCCAGGTTTTTAAGTGTCATTTGGAGATTGCTGGCCCCTTGATATGGGTGACATCACAGTTCTTGTCACTAGTCCGTAGTCCATAAAAGATCTTGTTCTGATTTTTCAGATAAGCCGATTATTTCTCCTCCTGTCTCTGGAGGCCTGCGGCTTCCTATAAGGTCTTAGCCTTGGGTAGTTGCTCTCACTGTGCTTTCCTTAGCAAGGAAACCCATCCTAGTCCTGTCTTTATGCTACGAAGGTTCTTCTTGTCTTTACCTTATCTAAGGTGCCTTAGTCTCCTCACCCTATAGGAAACATTTGGGTCCAACATTGCCTGATTCTTGACCTAGCGTATATTTCTGTTGCATTTCTGGCCAATAAAGAGGTTAACCTCGTTTAGAATTCCTTCCTGACTCTTTGGTTTCCTGTTCTTTTCCTTTGGTCACAGTGTGTTTGAAACAGAAGGGGTTTCATAAATCGTGAATTCATTTTGCTATCTTGCAGGGAGTCCTCTTTTCTAGAACAGTGATTTCTGCATTCCTCTGAAGACATTTGGTTTTATGATATTTGTTAAAATGAAGAGTCATTTATTTTGGCCCCAACAAAATCTGACACCCACGTTTGAGTTCATTAATCACAAAGAATGACCAAATTAAGAAAATAATCAATCTTTCCATAGCAGCAGTCTTTGACATTATTGTTGAGTTTAATTTCATTTTCTGGGAAACTTCAAGTAAATAGGTTTCTTCTGACAATTACTTTTTGTGTATGTTTCTAAAAGATTTGGACATTATCTTGTTAGGTAAAAATATAATACAATAATGACAATCTGGACTACTCAACCATCCATCTCAAAGTTTGCTCTTTCTAACATACTGATATACACTATAAGCTAAGAGTGGGTGATTGACAGACAGCTCCAGACTGATACAGGTAATCAGTAATCACTTTTTGGTGTTATTGAATCTGAATTTCATGTAAAAGAATGGGATTGCCTGAACTGATTTTCTTGTGAGCTTTGTCCCGTAACCTTCCTTTGTGACAAATACGCATTCTTTTCTCATGATATCCATTATGTTTCTTTGAAATTAGAAAACAGAGACTGCAACATAAATATTAGATAACATATTTCAAATATCTTTCCACGTATGGGCAATGTCTATCTCTACTATTTTATCTCACAGGCCTGTGTTTATGAGATTAAACTCTGCTGTTGTTACCGGTAGAGGGTCTTGACGTTTTGAATAAAGAACTGGACAAAACGCACAGAAAAGCAAGGAAAGAGTGAAACAAGGAAAGCGAGATTTATTGAAAGTGAAAGTACACTTCACAGTGTGGGAGTGAGCCCGAGCAGCGCTCAAGGGCCCCGGATACAGAATCTTCTTAGGTCCAAATACCCCGTAGAGGTTTCCCATTAGCCACCCATGTAAATGTTCACCCCATGTAAATGAAGTGGTGGCACCCAATCAGAGGCTGAGGTGAAGTTACGACGTTACATTCCTATGCAAGTGTCTGGTTGGGAAAAGCAACCAATCAGAGGTACTTTCAGTTATCCATCTGCCACACAGAAAAGGTAGGGGCTTGCAAAGGGAGTAGCCCCTGGTCCTTTTGTTACTCAGGCAGGCATGGAGATTTAGGGTTTTTCTTTCAGTTTAGTTCTAGGAAGTCAGCGTGAAATGGCCTTAGGTTCCCTGCCTCCAGACCCTATTCCACTGTCTCATTATGGCTACATCAAACCAGGTATATTGGTTGAGCATGCATTCTCAGCAGGGTGTAAAATCATTTCTGAAGGGGTAAAAATATGTTCTTAGTTGGTGGGGGGGGTAGAAAATTCTCACTCTTTTATAATGCAGATTGCTATGTAGACCAAACAACTGAAGTAGAGTATGTAAACAGATATATAATACGTTAGAGGTATCAAAACTCAATGAGGTGGTGATTGAGAATAAAATCTCTAAAAGACCTCTTAGAAGAGGTGATTAAATAAAAAAGATTGGGAAACACTGCTTTAGGGTATTTGTAAGAAGAAATAAATATTTCTCTTCTTTCCTATGCATTGTTTCTAAGTTTTCTTAAAGTAATGCAAAAAGAAAATAAAAGTTTATTATACTCTTACAAATTTTATCTTAACTCTTAAAAAGTTAAGTTTTAACTTGTAGGTACTCACAAAGGTGGAATGCACCACAGAATATGAAACAGAAGAAGGGTCCCAATGAGACCTTCTTGGTGCGGGGGCTGCAGACTGAGGATGGCCAAAGCAGTGGAGGGCTACCAGGCTCAGAGTGACAAATGGAAGCCAATCTTCCACTTTTCCACAGGCTGCCTGCTGAATGCCTGGGATTTGCAGAAAGCCCTGAGATTGGACACCTGCTCAGGTGACTTTGGTGGGAGCCCTCCAGGCAACTAGGTTCTGCAGAGAGCCCACTTGCCTTCTCCCTTTCAGATGGCTCCCAGCATGCCCCTGGCAAATTCCACCCTGTCCAGCTACCATCAAGGTTGAGTTCACTGTGATAATCTGGAGCTGTACCTTGAGAAGTGGTTACTAGAGCTTGCCTCCACTGCTTCGATTTTGGTTCTTCCGAACTATTATAGTCCTCTGAATTTAAGTCCTATACCAAACCCCATAACCTACACTGAAATAATTAGTGATCATTTAAACTAATTTGATTTTCCTAATCACCTTCTTTAAATCCTGACATAGTTCTTCTCTATGGCAGAATAACCTATACCTTCAAGTAAGGTGGGCATATTTTTATGTGCATTGTTTTTCCATAAAATGTTATCACTTTGGCATTAATATTTCAGAGAGCTAGAGTGTTGGCTTGTAAAAGTTAACAAATTATGTTCAAAACAAGGCATTTGATTCCAAGAGAAACTGGAATTAGGAATTCTAGTAGGAAAAATCAGTAAGACTATAGCTATTTAAATACAATCACATAACAGTTTGCTAAATCTTTTAGTACCTTTTAGTGTCTTTCAAAAAAATATCGTTTTCCCACAAAAGAAAATCATAATGCAAAAAGATCCAGCTGCATGTTTTACTATAAATTATGCTCATTTAAACAGTTCATTCCATCTGTCCTTTTGATAATAAATGCAGTTAGTAAAGTGATTAATTGTATGTATACATAGACAATCTATTAGAATATCTTTCAGGCATTTATTAGTAGTGTTCTTAAAAAAACACTGTAAAATGGATCACCACTCTTTTTTTTGGAATGAAAGTCTCAGCCTGAAAATACAGGTGAAGGGAGAGATGATGTCATAGGTTTCTGTTACTGTTTCCTCTGCTAATACAGCAACCAGGTCAGGCATGTGGATGGGACCTTCACAACACATCAATTTCCGTTTCTCCTGAGATTCCCTAGTACCCATAGGAGAGAGAACAGGTTCAGGTCTTCCCCATATCATTGCAAGGCCAGAACTAAGAAGCCTGTGCTAGAGAGGAAGTACCACTTGCAGGACTCGCAGCAAAGTCTGAGTCCTCTGGTCCCCTGAGGCCACTGCTCAGGGCAGAAGGCATTTCATCTCCTGCAGGGGAGCTGGACCTGCCTGCCTGCTGCTTGTGGTCCAGGAGCCATCCACAGAGTCCTATGGGTCTCAATGGGCCAGGAAGGGAACCTCACTAGAGACTGAATTACTCCAGGTGGAGAAGGGGGTCAATAAATGACTCCACTCGTTTCTGGGAAATGCTGTCACCAAAAAGCCTCCTTCAGATGTTCAGCAAAGGACCTACGGCTTTTCAGGTTTTTCACCTCCATAAACTATGGTGCCCTCTACTACCCCTCATTTGCCACTGCTTAAGATAGCATAAAAGACAAACGACAATTACATCAGAAACATATATCCATGGCGAAGGAAAGAAAAGTTAATTCACACATGAAGGGAGACTCAGAAACTGAGGATGAAACTCAGAGAATCAAGACAAATGTCTAGTATGGGGATTTCCCAAGCAAGCAGAACTGATGGGAGAGAGAATAGTTTGTTGTTGTTGTTGTTGTTATGTCTCCAGAAAAATAAGTAGGGCACAAAATAAAATTTCTGTAACTCAACTAAAAATTTGCAAAAAATGAGTTTAAAAAGGGCATAGTCCTTGAGAGCTAGTTTTTAATATGGGAGATGAAGTGAGAAAAAATAACTCAAAAAGTGGTAGAGATGTAATAATAAGGGCAAAGTAAAATAGCCTATCCACACAGCTATGAATAATAGGAGTCTCTGAAGGAAAAAGGGAACAGGTAGAAGAAAAGTTGTCATAAGCAACAGAAGGAAGCTTTCCTAAATGAAAAAAACAAACAAACAAAACATAAATCTGCAGACTGAAAGAGCTCATTAAATTTTAGTGAGATTAAATGCAAATAGATTCTTACTCATGTCCTGGGGACCTTCCATGGTTGCAAGCATAAAGAAAAAACCTTGTTCTGCCTCTGAACAGGTAAAAGTAACCTGAAAAAGTAAAATAAATTTATTGTGCAATGGATGACTCATCTACAATATTGGAAAGTAGAAGGTAGTGAATCAGTATACATAGACTACTGAGAGAACAGAACTGCAGCTCCAGAATCTGTGCACAGACATCTTGTTCATCTGTCAGTGCTAAAAATGCATTTTATATGTAAAAGGACTAAGAGGATACAACCCTTGATATTTATTTAAGAAAACTACTTTCAAGTGTGCTAATCACAAGATAAGTAAATTGCAATCTCAATGACTAGATAGAAGAGAGAATTGATGGGCATTGGATCTCAATAGATAATGTTAAATATGTCAAATAAGGATCTTTAAGAAAAAAATGACAATATTCAAGAAACTAGTAATAAATTTGTAAACTATTTCAGCAAAACGAGGACTTCAGAAAGGGTGTGATATCAATGGAGAGTGGGATGGTAGAAGTGTACTGTGAAGTTTGCAGATGTGTGGGGTGGAGGGATGAGTGAGCCAGCAATTTAATTTTGAAGCAATAAGAAAAACGTGTAGGTTTGATGTCTAACCATTGAGAAGTAAACCAGGGGATTAGAAAAACCAAGTCGAGTGCCCAAATTAATGAAGGGAGAAAGAAATTAGCAAATAGTTGACCAAGTTAAAAAAAAGACAAGATAAAGTTAAAAATGAAATAGCAATGACATAAAATAAACAGGAAGCATAAGACCAAGTATAACTTTGGTACATTCTGTTTGAGTAGGTTGAATTTTCCTATCAAAACCCTAGAAAATCTGGGTATGTTTAAACACAAAATAAAATTGTACACTGCCTATAGGAAGCGCGTACAAAGGGGCCCTGAAAGGTAGCTAAAAATTGTTTCCACAAAACACCTAAAATATTAAAACATTTTAAATGTTCAGCAGAGTGTGCAAAAAATTAAGGAAAATTCTTGAGGCCAAAAATTAAATGTGACATGAGTCCAGAATACCAGATGGGCCCAAGGCAGTGGCTGCCCTGAGGACATTTGCATATCCTAGTGACCAGAACTTGCAGTTTTCAGGACTGTGTCCAGGACAGAAGAGACTAGAGGCCTGTGCAAAGTGAAGAGGCAGAAGAGAGGGCCCACATAACCTCAGGAAGGAAAAATTCCATCCCTGAGAGGGAAAAGATGAGGGAACCATCAGTCTGGAGCTTGACTCCTGGCAGATCAAAAATGTTATCTCTGGCAGGGCATGGTGGCTCATGCCCGTAATCACAGCACTTTGGGAGGCCAAGGTGGGTGGATCACTTGAGGTCAGGAGATCAAGACCAACCTGACCAACATGGTAAAACTCTATCTCTACTAAATATACAAAAATTAGCCAGGTGTGGTGGCATGTGCCTGTAATTCCAGCTACTCGGGAGGCTGAGGCAGGAGAATCACTTGAACCTGGGAGGCAGAGGCTGCAGTGAGCTAAGATTGATCACACCACTGCACTCCAGCCTGGGTGACAAAGTGAGACTCTGTCTCAAAAAAGAAAAAAAAAAGTTATGTTATCTCTACTGAATTATGTAAGACAGGCTGCCCACTCATGGGGTTGGAGCTCAAAATCCCATTATGTCCAGAACCTGAGAAACAGCAGCCAAAAATTGGTTTAAGGGGGGACCCAGATTTCTAAGATGACCCAGGTTCCCTGGAAGAACCAGTTCTTTCTGGAAAAATATGTACTGTAAATGCAGATCTTGAAAATCTAGAGACAATTAATGACTTCCTGGCAAAATACAAACTGCCAAATTGATGGATGAGATAAGAAACCTGATCTGAGCAGCAGTGGAAAGCTTTGCTCCACCATCACCAAAAGAACTGTGCCCATGTGGGTTTCCTAGTGCTTTCTGTCTGCTTTTAAAGGTGTGCTAATTTTTATTTTATTTCAGAGATTATCATACACAAGATAGAAAACTGTGCAGTACAAATGATAAAGCTAGCATAATCTTAGCCAAAACCTGATAATGATATACAAATAGAATTATAGGCCAATTTCACATATAACAGTAACTGTGAAAATTATAAATAAAATATATTACCCAATAAAATCCAAATTGTTAGCATTATCATCTAGAGTTTTTTTCCAAAAATAAATAAATGGTTAACATCAGGAACTCTTGTGGTGTATTTCATTGCCTCAGGGAAATGAAGGTTAAATCCTTTGAAGGAGAATAGGAAGAAAAGGAAAGTCTTTAAACATGGTAAAAATTAATCACCAAGACTCATTTCAACCACTATATGAATGCTGAAGAAACTTTCATTGAAAACAAGGAGCAAGTTATGGATTCCTATTATTATCATTTTGTATTTAGTAACCTTTATACAACTGTACCTTTATAACTAATGCATTCATATTATTAACTCCAAAAATAAATCTTAAAAATGAAATAATCTTATTTTATTTCCAGATGAAATGTGCATATTTCTATAAAACTCATGAGACTTTATGAAAAATATTAGAATTAATAGAAGAATCTAGTAAAGTGGGTATAGAAGGTCAATATAGAGAAATCAATAGCTTTTCTTCCCACTGGAACTAACTAGGTAGAAATAGTAAAAAAGAAAAAAGATAGATAGATAGGTAGATAGACAGATAGATAGATAAATAGATAGGATATTTATATGAAAAAAATTATTAAAGAATATAAAATATAGTTCAAATAAATAGGAAAAGAGTGTATTCCTGGATATGAAGACTAGTATTAATCTTCTTAAAGTTCTATTTTGTATGTAAAAGGTAAAGAAAAAAATCATAAAGTTGTAGACATATGTGAACATGTGAATTTTGTGTTTGTAGCACTAACAGTATCAAAGTTAGAAACCAGACTGTTGGCTAGGGAAAAAAATGTTTGCAGTGTATATAGCGAAGATTGTTGTCCTCGACACCAGCAATTCCCAAAACTCACAAGAAACACAAAATAACACTATACAATAGGTGTCAAGGTTATGAACAGTAACATTTAATTACTTTAAAAAGAAACTAAAGGGATTAATAAACATATAAACAGATAAGCAACAATAATAATAAGTTTGATTACACTGATACTGGCATGGATTTGAGACAAGAAGACTTTCCTGTATTGTGGAAGGGCAAATAATTTCTTATAATATTTTTAAAGTAATCACTTTAATATTTTCAAAATTTCAAACACATAAATCTGTCTTTGCCCCAGTAATACCAACTTTGGAAATATATTAATAGATATGAAAGCCTCAATACATACTGGTATTGAGGGAGGATGCTTAGTGCAGTCTTTTTATTGAAGTAGCAAAGTGCTTAACCACCTTTCCTGATGATTTCTGCAAATACCACCCATCAATGAATTAGTAGAGAAAATGTTGAGTTATATAAACTTTGAACACTATGGGAAATTATACAGCTGATAAATAAAACTTAGGACCTATATCCCTTAATCTGGAGGAACATCCACGATTGTTAGTGAGTCAGAAAAGCAAGTTGCAGAGTGACATATACTCTTCTTGCATACCCAGATCTTTATCATTCACAGTTCACATAACTTTTGGTAATACCAGGAATGCCTATTTGTCTTTAGAATTTGTTTTCATTCCAGAGTAAATACCTGTCACCTTATTTTTAACAACTTCATAGAACTGTATGTAATATTTATACATAATAATTGTATAGAAAGTATGAACTTGAGAGAAGACAATGACATCTTTAAAATTAGAAATAGTGCTTTCATAAATTGTAACAATTGTTTTTACATCTCATGTAAAAACATGTAATTGCAAGCCTGTTTATGTGATTGCATATGTGTGGATGAAGATGCAGATGATCAAGGAAAGAATATACATGACATGAACATGAAATACCTGAGAAACGTGGGCAAGGGAGTTCATCCACATGTTTTGTGGACTTAAGATCATTTCAAATTTAAAATATATTATCTTTTTACATTTTTGAGGAGGGAAATGGCAATTAAAATTAAAAAGCAACTAGAATCTACAGAAATGGTAGATTTGAGAAGTGATGCTAATTTCCTCTTCACATCTAAATTAACTATATGCAGTGCCTTTAATGTTTCATTTCTTGAAACAATATTATTAAAACTGCATTTTCCCCACATGTTCCATGTGTGAGTGGAAGAAAATCCCTTCTGATACTCCACATTAGCCTAGAAAAAGAGAAGCAAGCAGCTCTGCTGTATTCCTATCTTCAATAAATCATGTAGTGTCTTCTCAGAGGGACCTATTATGACTAATCCCAATAGTCACCCTCATAGTCTTTAATTAGAAGTTAATCTTTTATTGCAAATTTTAATTCCAGTTGCAGTCTCCTTTACAAAATGAAAATTCTTGTTCATAGGACACATAAAGGAAAATAACATGCTGTCTTTATGCGTGTGTTTTATAATATTGTTATTTGGAATAGTGAATTCATAGAATGCATGTGAGAGGTTAAAAGATCAAGTAAATGTGTTAATATAGTAATACCGATCATTAATTTTATTGATAATGAAGTAACATAATGATTTATTTGCAAATGCACACATAGATAAATTGCTTGATATGAAATCCCAATTTCTCTTTTGCCATGTGACCTAAAGCTTAAAGGAATAAATGATATTTTAGCTTTTAAATTTTGGTTTAATTGTGGTTAGCAATATGTAAGTTATTATTTTATAATATGTCATGTACATTAAAGAAATTTTATCTTTAAAAAATATAACACAAAAATTTCAGCCTTTTGTGCACGTAGAAAGTCTTTAAATAATAATGGTTTTAAAATAATATCAAATATAGATGATAAAGAAAGAAAGCCACTTACAAATATTCAAAATTGTAACATGTTTTTATAATTGTTTAAGATTGTTTTGGTCTACTGTGTTCTAGTTGGTGTATTTCAAATGCATTTTAAAAGTAAAATGTCATTCTTGACCTTATGGGGCTCCTTAGTGTATATGATAGTGGCAAAAATTCATACACTGACAAATATGTGAAATAATTTAGAATAAATTATAGTTTTGAATTTCAATTTCAATGTTTCTTTGTGTCTCTAGGTGGCTTTTACAGTACTGTTTGATTTGGAAGCACTTCTGAAGATATGGTGTTTGGGATTTACTGGATACATTAGCTCATCTCTCCACAAATTCGAGCTACTACTCGTAATTGGAACTACTCTTCATGTATATCCAGATCTTTATCATTCACAATTCACATACTTTCAGGTAATACAAATAATACCTATTTGTCTTTAGAAATTTCTTTATTTCCAGAGTAAATACCTGTCACATTATTTTAACAACCACATAGAATTATATATAATATTTACATATAATAACTATTATGATATGAACTTGAGAAGGCACAATGACATCTTAAAAATTAGAAATAGTGCATTCATAAATTGTAACAATTGCTTTTAAAACTCCTGAAAATTCAAAGGAACAATATAGATATTTTACTTACTTTTCCTAAATTAGCAGTATATAGATACACATATTTTTGTATATGGATAACATATATCCATATATGCATATCAAATTTTAAACTACGTAAGATGTTGGCACAAACTTTAAATAGTAGGAAACATTAACTTAATCCAAAGTGTTTATCTTCCTTGTCAATAAGCCTAAGTGTTTGCTCAGCAATGATTTATAATGAAAATATTAAAGGTTTATAAAACTTACCTTTACAGATTGTAATTAGTCATACAGTATTATTTGTAAATGCCTGTTACTTACTTTGTGATGGCACTTATAATTCTTATTTAACTTATAATAATTGGATATCTTTTTAAAATGTGATATATTGAATCACATTGCTTTCTAATTATGCAATAAACAGTAATTATTAGTTACATTCTTTGTTATTATTGAATATAGCAATGTGCTCACTGTCCTGCTAAATACTTAGTCAAAATGATAAAATATGTGTACATGCTAGTCTAGTAAAAAACACCTCAAATATAGTCATTTTCCTGATTCAAACTTGGTCATTTATATAATTTATCATGGAAACACCAGAAAGTGCATTGATTGTTTTCTAAATAGATACTGTTAAATAGTTGGGAAATAAAATGGCAATAGAATTTTAAAGAAGTGATTCTGAGAAACAGGACTCTAACCCCTTAGGAAAAAGAACATGCATTGCAACTTTATTGATTTTATTTATTAGTAATACCAAAGTATTATTCTCAGAACAATATTCACTTTAGCTGCCAAATCACATGTAACTAGACACTTTTAGTACCTGGGGCAAAGGACATGCAAATATAATTCACAAAATGTAAAAAGCAAAACCCTCCACAAACCCAGGCAAAAAGCTGAGCCCTTGTAATCACAGCTAAGCATATTGAAACCACAGAGGATTTTCATGGTTCAGGTGCTCACTTCCATCAGTGTCTGTGGATGTAAATCTCTCCTTTGTTGAATTATATCCTGAAGCTTGATTATCATAAGTGACATGGCTGGGGCAAGAGATATACATGTTTAAAATTCTTGATACAAAATGTGCTTTCCAAACATTCATGTGATTATAAGCTCTTGTGCACCGCTATCTAGATTCACAAAGTTATCATGGCCATTGAGTACCTACCTTAGGGCATCATTGCACATAATTATAGAGAATATGCTTTATATCAAAACAACAGGATACCTTTTTTACAAAGCTATTAAAGTAACCAAATTAAGAAAATTGCTGTTGCCTATTTCAGCAAAGGTACAGTATAAAATATATTCAGGGTCTTAATATTGCTATAGTCTCTGACATACTATTTTTCAGTAAAAAGTTAGAAAATATCAAAATTTTGTGTGCAAAATATTTATTATAGAATTGTTAATGAGAGAAAAAATGGAAACTGTTTCAATGACAAACATTTGAGGAATAGCTTAATAAGTTGTAATGCAAATTTAACCATAAAATTATAATTATGATGAGTTTTTTATACTTTAAAAATATGACTGTTTTATTTAAATGATAAACAGTATAAATTATATATATAACTACATATATGTTTATTATATGTATATGTAAAATACCTATAAAATGGAAAAAATGACTAGAGAGAAATAAACCAATTTATAACAAATTATTAATCGTCTGTAGGTTCCTACTCTTGTCATCATGTCTTTTTTTCCTACTAGTCTGTTTTTTACAAAATATCTAAAATTAGCCTGCAAGGCTGTAACCATTTTATAGATAGATAGATGATTGATAGATAGATAGATAGTCAAATTATAGTGAAATTTGCAATTTCAGTGCTGCCTTTGATTTGGATTATCCTGTAATTGGTTCTGTTTAATTTATGTTAATGTTAAGTGATTTTCATTTGTATCTCTCTACACATGGGCATGCTTATCTTTTTCTAATGTATTAATAATGAATAAAAATGATCTCAGTTAATGTGTGGCTAAAAAGTAAATCTCTTGAGAAACTTAGGTGTCGCAAGGGTTTTTGCAAATTTGCATGTGGAGAATCCACTGTACCAGACAGAGCGGCCCTTTCTATAAAGGCCCACATTGGTCTTCCCTGTTGGTCCTCACACTTCTCATTTCAATCAACCTTTCTTTACTGTGTTGCCAACAAGTCTTTCCTTAGACAATTTCATAGTTCTCACATTTAAATAAAGTAATGTTTAGTGCAAAGTGGCTTCCTTTAAAATATTAGTTATCATATGTCTGTTGGCTGTATGCATGTCTTCTTTTGAGAAATGTCTGTTCATATCCTTTGCCCACTTTTTGATGGGGTTGTTTGTTTTTTTCTTGTAAATTTGTTTGAGTTCTTTGTAGGTTCTGGATATTAGCCCTTTGTCAGATGAGTAGATTGCAAAAATGTTCTCCCATTCTGTAGGTTGCCTGTTCACTCTGATGGTAGTTTCTTTTGCTGTGCAGAAGCTCTTTAGTTTAATTAGATCCCATTTGTCAATTTTGGCTTTTGTTGCCATTGCTTTTGGTGTTGTAGACATGAAGTCCTTGCCCATGCCTATGTCCTGAATGGTATTACCTAGGTTTTCTTCTAGGGTTTTTATGGTATTGGGTCTAACATTTAAGTCTCTAATCCATCTTGAATTAATTTTCGTATAAGGAGTAAGGAAAGGATCCAGTTTCAGCTTTCTACTTATGGCTAGCGTCATCACTGGCCATCAGAGAAATGCAAATCAAAACGACAATGAGATACCATCTCACACCAGTTAGTATGGCAATCATTAAAAAGTCAGGAAACAACAGGTGCTGGAGAGGATGTGGAGAAATAGGAACACTTTTACACTGTTGGTGGGATTGTAAACTAGTTCGACCATTGTGGAAAACAGTATGGCGATTACTCAAGGATCTAGAACTAGAAATACCATATGACCTAGTCATCCCATTACTGGGTATATATATACCCAAAGGAATATAAATTATGCTGCTCTAAAGACACATGCACACGTATGTTTATTGTGGCACTATTCACAATAGCAAAGACTTGGAATCAACCCAAATGTCCATCAGTGACAGACTGGATTAAGAAAATGTGGCACATATACACCATGGAATACTATGCAGCCATAAAAAAGGATGAGTTTGTGTCCTTTGTAGGGACATGGATGCAGCTGGAAACCATCATTCTCAGCACACTATTGCAAGAACAGAAAACCAAACACCGCATGCTCTCACTCATAGTTGGGAATTGAACAATGAGATCACTTGGACTTGGGAAGGGGAACATCACACACCGGGGCCTATTATGGGGAGGGGGGTGGAGGGAGGGATGGCATTGGGAGTTATACCTGATGTAAAGGACGAGTTGATGGGTGCTGACGAGTTGATGGGTGCTGACAAGTTGATGGGTGCAGCACACCAACATGGCACAGGTATACATATGTAACAAACCTGCACGTTGTGCACATGTGCCCTGGAACTTAAAGTATAAAAAAAAAATTAGATATCTGTTAGACTAATTACTGATGTTATTAATGTATATTAAGTGATATTTACTGAGCTTCTACTATGTGTCAGCTACTGTTTCAGACACTGAAGATGGAGCAGTGGGCAAAGCAGAGAGGGTTCCCACTTTATGAAGCTTAAATTCTAAAGGCAAGCAGTTAACAAAGAAGTACACAAAGGAATGTGAAAGTACTGGAAATGTCTTAAGGAAGAAGTGTGCAGGGTAAAAAGAATAGAAATTGTGTAGTGGGGGGCTATTTTAGATTAGTTGTTCATAGAAGCCCTTTCTGAAGAGGTGAGGTTTGAGCAGAGACTGAATGAAGTGAAGGAGCAAACTGTAAGGAGGTCCGAGGGGAAGCATTCCAGATGGAGAGAGTCACATTGGGCATGTCCTTAGGTGGGTGCATGATTGATGTGGTTCAAGGAATAGCACAAAGGCCAGTGTGGTCGGGCTGCAACCAATGCAGGGCAGCATGGCCTATGGGAAGTCATAAGGTCTTACAAAATGCTGTGGTTCTTACATACCTGTATCATCATGATGATGTTGACTGGTGCTTCTTGTGAATTTTCTGTGTGTCAGGCACCTTGTTGAGTGCATTGTCTCATTTGTTTCTCATAACAATCCCTGAGATAAAGACTACGTGTAAATTGAGGTCTGAAGAAATCTGTTGACTTGCCCAAGACTGCATACCTAGCAAATGATGGAGCTAAAACTTCTTCCCAAGAACTTGAATTTCAGAGTTCATATTCTTAACTATACAATTTCTACAGCATCTCACTACAAATCAACAGAGTGACCTTTAAGAGAAAGACAGAAATGTGACCAGGAAAATGTGTTTTGGAGACAACCACAAAATGTTCTGAAGTACTTATCTTTGAGAGTATGGTTTACTTTGTGTTGTATCTCTAGGAACACAAAATCAAAAAGCTTCATAGGGTGGATAGAGTGTGAAAAACCTACTGATCCCTGAATAAATGAAAAGGCACAATTAGACTCACTGACAGGGATTTTTCCTTTCTAGGAATGCAGGTTTAACCCTTTGAAAATGCTGATCAAATCACCAATGTGGAAGTTGTATTAAATAGTTCCATTTTTTTCAAGCTAATGAAATATTAATTCATTAAAATTGCACAGATGTGCACAGGCTGTTTTTATTAGAATTTGGAATGGGCTTCAAAATTAGACAATCTTTCACTTATGATTTTAATACAACTCAGGAAAACTGCTGAAATTTGAGCTCTAAGCTAGTAATTGATGCTGTCAACTTGTCTAGATTCAGCTGTTTACAGTTAGGTACCAAATTATTTACGTCTGAGAATAGACAAATCTGATAAAAATGTGAAATCTTTCCAGATTATTATTCTGGATATTAATATGAATGTTAATACTTTAATAGTTCTTATGATAAAGCTGTTTGCTTATTCTTTGTAGATAATACTGAGAGTAATATGCTGTGATCTGGGAATGTGTGTTAAGAATTACAGCAGGAAAAACTGGTAGCTTCACCATGTAGTATGATGCTTAATTTGAACAACATGATTTCTTACATAAGTTTAAAAAGTTCAAACTAACATGAAGGAAATATGCATTTCACAACTTTAGTCATTTTTTTTCAATTGGTTTACTTACATGCCGTAAACCATATCATTTGCATTCTGCGGACAATAGGAATAAGACTGACCATTGATATTTCCTGTTAAATCAAAGTAAATGCAGTAAACGTGGTTTCAGGTATGGCAAAATTCAGAGGCTAATATGGTCTCAGGGGGCTCAGTGTGTGTCTTCACCTACCTTTCTTCTGTTGGTGTGTCGGTGTCATTCTTAAGCTGACTTTCTCCATGTGGAGGCAAAGATGGCTCCTAGGAGCGCATAGTTGGTGTGACTCTTACAGCAGTGCCCATTGGGGATAAAAAAAAAAAAATAGAATATTTCTTTTTTTTTTTTCGGACAGAGTCTCGTTCTGTCGCCCAGGCTGGAGTGCAGTGGTGCCATCTCGGCTCACTGCAAGCTCCACCTCCCGGGTTCATGCCATTCTCCTTCCTCAGCCTCCCGAGTAGCTGGGACTCCAGGCACCCACCACCGCGCCCGGCTAATTTTTTGTATTTTTAGTAGAGACAGGGTTTCACCGTGTTAGCCAGGATGGTCTCGATCTCCTGACCTTGTAATTCGCCCACCTTAGCCTCCCAAAGAGCTGGGATTACAGGCCTGAGCCACCACTACCAGCCAAAAACAATAGAATATTTCCTATTAAAGGCATCCAGCCAAAGCCCTGAGGATGACTCAGATGGTTGTGAATACTCTGGCCAGATTTGGATCATGAGGGTTGAGGAGTCCTTCTCGCACCTCTGTGCTAAGACCGGGGCAGGAATGATTTGCCAAAGGAAAATCAGGCAGAGTTGAAGAAGCCAGACACACTGGAAAGCCAAAAACAAACATGTTATTTTAGACATGTAAAAATTAAAATTCAATTTTTTTTTTTTTGTACACAGAGTCTTGCTTTGTTGCCCAGGCCAGAGTGCGGTGGGGCAATCTCGGCTCACTGCAAACTCTACCTCCCGGGTTCACGCCATTCTCCTGCCTCAGCCTCCCAAGTAGCTGGGACTACAGGGACCTGCCACCACACCCGGCTAATTTTTTGTATTTTCAGTAGAGACGGGGTTTTACCGTGTTAGACAGGATGGCCTCAATCTTCTGACCTCGTGATCCGCCCGCCTTGGCCTCCCAAAGTGCTGGGATTACAGGTGTGAGCCACCGGGCTTGGCCAAATCTAATTTTTAAAAATGCATTTTCTGTTTCTTATTGTATTGCAAAGACACTATTCATCTTTCACAGACAACTCAATCTCTTATTGACATCAAATAATCTTGGATGATCATTATATAAACTACATTTCATTTATGTCAGGAATGCAATTTTCCTATGTTAATATCTCTGAATTTGGGAGCTGTTATAATCAGTGATGTGTTATACTTTAATTGGCAGCAGTTTTTTATTTCTTAGAGCTACATACAAAATTGATAACATCTTAGACTTAATGAAAAGTTGTATTTTTCACACTATATACTTCAGCTTTTAATTATGTACTAATTTATACATACTAATCATATAAATGTGTCCTTAAAAGCTGTGTCTTTGTGTTATACTCACTTTGTAATAGTAGCCATTGAATCCTATTTGTCCAACACGAAGTTTGGCACATAGTAATCAATAAATGTCTGTTAAACAAATGAGTGAATAAATTTGTCAATTAATTACTTATTTTTCTGCAAATATATGTATACAAAACATCTAAATATATCTATATATTTAGATGTGTGTGTGTATGTGTATATATACACAGCCATGCATCACTTAACAGCAGAGATATATTCTGAGAAATGCGTTGTTAGGCAATTTTGTTGTCGTGTGATCATAGAGTTTACTTACACAAACCTAGATGTATAGCCTACTATACAAACATATACAAACTATACAAACATACAAACCTATATGTGTAGCTATATGGTATGGCCTATCGCTCCCAGGCTACAAACCTGTATAGTGTATGACTACATCGAATACTGTAGGCAGTTGTCACGCAATGGTAAGTATTTGTGTATCTAAACATAGCTAAATATAGAAAAGGTACAGTCTTATACGACCGCCATCCTATACGTGGCCCATACTTGACTCAAAAGTTATTATGCGACGCATGACTAAAATATATGTAAATATATACAGACACACACATATATATGTGTGTGTATATAGAGAGAGAGAATAGTTAAGTACATGTAACGAAGATCCAAAAATACAAAACGTACATAAGACAGAAGTTTATTTCTCTGCAGCAGTTGGTGAGCACGCGGGGAAAGCAGGTGGCTGTGCCCCCCATGGTCACCCCAGCCTGTTGGGTTGGACAGGACCCGTCGTATTCTATGCAAGCCTTCTATTTCTGGTCCAAAGGGGCTATGCTATTTGTTTCCATTTCCAGGCAAGAGGAAGGTATTTTTTTTTTTTTTTTTTTTGAGGTGGGGTCTCGCTCTGTCGTCCAGGCTGGAGAGGAAGGTATTTTTTAAAGGATTCGGAGAAAGTTTAACTTAATGCACCAAAACTTGTACAAATCATTTCATCTCACATTCCATAGGTCTGAACCCAGTCCACTGGAGACAGCTAGCTGCGAGGGAGACTGGAATGTGTAGACTATAGCCCCAGGCAGTCACTTGCTAGGTTAAAATTCAGAGAGTTCTGTTTTTTAAGGAGGAAGGAGAAAATGGATATTGGGGTGATAATCTCAGTAAGAAGGAAAGGTTCTTGACAAAAGTTTGCTTCTTTTTCCATTTCCTTATGATTTTCTCATAATACCTAGGAAAATATTTTATGAGACAATGAATATAACTGATACAGGTTGAGTATCTGTATCCCAAATGCTTGGGACCAGAAGTGTTTTGGCTTTTGATGTTTGTCGGATTTTGGAATACTTGTATATATGTGCATAATGAGATATCCTGGGAATAGGACCCAAGTCTAAACACAAACATTATTTATGTTTTATAAATACCTCAATTACGTTCCCTGAAGGTAGTTGTATACAATATTCTTAATAGTTTTTTATGCGTGAAACAAAGTTTGTATACATTGAACCATCATAAAGCAAAGGTGTCAGGTGTAGAATTTTTCACTTATGGCCTCATATCAGCACTCAAAAAGTTTCGAATTTTTGAGCAGTTTATGTTTTAAATTAGGAATGTTCAACCTGGGTTTCCTTGCGTATTTGAACATTAGAAAAATATTAATTTTATTTCAACAATATGTACTAGTGAATATCATTCTGTATAATCATATAATATGTTAAAACAGTTCATCCATTCATTTGGGATTTATTGAGTTCTTGTTATGTGGCAGGCATTGAGCTAAACCAATGGTTATTCTATTATTATTTTTGGTCACTAGATATTCAAATGGAGATGTATGCTTTTCATAAAGCACTATAAAATAATCTTTCAGTATGAACATATTTAAGATGCAGTGTAAATAAATGGTCATAATGTATCAATAAATGTTTCTCTCTCCCTTGATAGGTTCTCCGAGTAGTTCGGCTGATTAAGATTTCACCTGCATTAGAAGACTTTGTGTACAAGATATTTGGTCCTGGAAAAAAGCTTGGGAGTTTGGTTGTATTTACTGCCAGCCTCTTGATTGTTATGTCAGCAATAAGTTTGCAGATGTTCTGCTTTGTCGAAGAACTGGACAGGTTTACTACGTTTCCAAGGGTAAGAATTTTAAAAATGCTGTAAGTTAAATTCATTGTTCTTATTTTAGTAATAATGATTAACATCAAAGTAATTTCACTTTAGCAGTGGTTCAGAAGTATTGTCCTATTTTTGATAACTTGGGATAATTAGATTTTAATATTTAAAATGGTTTCTTCTGCAGCCTGTAGGTGTTTGAGACCATTTTCAGCATTGTCAGATTATATATCAATTCTAAAATTCTGGAAATAATCTAATACAGTTAGATGCTGAAACCTGAATGCTAGGGTTCTTAGCACCTATAAATTAAAATACAGCAGAATTTTAAAATAAATCTTGCATTTTTGTATTCAAAAGAGTTGACATATTTTTAATGTTTTATAGTTTACATATTATGTTAGAATCTAAAAGGAAGCTTTCGATTTTCAATAAAATAAAATTTATAGGCTCTTCAGAATTTAAATGTCTCTCAACTTTCTCATTAGAATTCACTTAGGCTAAAAAGGAAGTTAGAAATTAATGGATCCATTAACAAAACTCATGTAGGAGATACAAAAGGACCTTGAAATTTAACTCCATGTGGACTTAGAAACGTAAAAAAATGCAATGACCAGACAAAGAATGTATATGTTTTTACCCTAAGTTGAAATAGTAAGGCCTATTATATGGTGTATTAGTCCATTCTTAGACCACTGATAAAGACATGCTCGACTAAACTGGGTAATTTATAAAGAAAAAGAGGTTTAATGGACTCACAGTTCCACATGGCTGGAACGGCCTCATAATCATGATGGAAGGTGAAAGGCGCATCTTACATGGTGGCAGGCAAGAGAGTAAGAGCCAAGCTAAAGGGGAAACCTCTCATAAAACCATCAGATCTTGTGAGACTTACTACCATGGGATCAGGATGGGGGAAACCGCCCCCATGATTCAATTATCTCATACCTGGTCCCTCCCACAACACCTGGGAATTATGGGAGCCACAGTTCAAGATGACATTTGGGTGGGGACACAGTCAAACCATATCATGTGAAAGAATAATATTGGGGTAAAAACAGCATATATTTTTTAAAAGTTAAACTTTGACAGCAAAAGGGTCTGTACTTTTAATGGATACCTTAGCTTTATTTTAGGGATTTTTTTTTAATCTTGTGCTAAATTTATTATTTGAGCTACCAGTGTTGGAATTCATCCTTTTATAATGCAGATTCTTCATTCATGTGCCGTCAAGGATTTGTCAAGTGCCTTTAAAGAGTCTGGTCATTTAGGTGATCTTGGGGACGTAAGTCCTCAAGAAATTTTCAGTTGAGGGGAGGAAGCAGTTGGTAAGGACAGGGCACCACAGGCCTTGATGAAGGCAGACACAAGGTGCTCTGGGGACCCAGAGGCAACGCCAATTCCCAGGCATGGGAAAGTCCAGAAAGGCTTGTGGGAACAGGTGGCTCCAACGGCTGCACGTAACCAAAGGAAGTGCAAGGGAACAGATTCCCGTCACAGTGACAGCATGTACTAAATGTCTGTGGTGAGCAAATCCTTGTTCCAGAACTTAGAGAGCAAGAACCATCAATGGTAAGAGGAGGACAGAAGGCCAAGGAACTCTGAAATCGGTTGAAAGTGTAATCGTATTTGTCATGCCAAACTCCTATCAGCTCTAATAGGGAAGGCACCAGATTCAAGAGGCTGAAGAAGAGACCCGGAACCAGGAGACAAGACACGGGGTTTTATTGAGGGCTGGCATACAGCCAGGGAGTCCAATGGCTGCCAGCTGTTCAGGAGAACCGGACCTGCTTGCAAAATGCATGCAATTTACATAGCATTTTTACGTAGCACACGCTCTCAGCAACCTCCACGTGGAAATCTTAATTCACCCCAGACTCGGGGCCTTAATTCCCTATATAGCCAGTGTTCCACGGGAGCAGATGGGGGCTCAGATGTTCCTCATAGAAAAGGAGTCAATCTCTGTGTTGACCACTCCCAGATTCTCTAGCTCAGAACACGCATTCAGGTGTATCTGGCAAGAAGGGTCATTCTCAGGGTATGCTTAAGTTATTGCTTTCAGGTGCACTTACATACAATGTTTAAATGCTGATGAGAGAGGGCGAGTAGATAGTGAGGTTGGAGATGAGTGAGATGAGGATGACGGCAAAGGTTCCTGCAGAGGTGGGAGAAGGCAGTACCCACAGCATGAGGATAAAGATCAGCCTTAGACAGGTGTTGAGCTGACAGGTGTCGAGGTGATCCTCAGGACAGCAAGCCAAGCTGAAAGTTACAATCAAGCCTTCATTCCCTCACTGCAACAGTACAAGCAGGAGGCAAAGGTAGGCACCACTCTCCAGCTCTCCAGCATCCGGAGGTGTTGGTTAAGGGTCAGGTGGGTCAGCAGGCATGGGGAAGGGAGGGCTCTTTTCCTTGCTAAGCAGTCCTGAACAAAAGTTTCCAGCCATTCCTGCATCCAGGGTGGGGAAGCATAAGGAAGGGATAGGAGTAGAAAGGAATGGAGCTAGCATGGAGGAATGTGCCTCAGCTGGGCTCTGATCAGGAGGCCTCTGCATGGAGGCACCTGGTCTGGGACTGCAGCTATGGCCATGAGCCCAGCTGGCCTGGCAGGGCAGAGCTGAGTCATAAATTGCAAGTTCCTCCAGAAATGGCAGTGCCCTGGTCATGCACCATGTCTAGGGTGGGGATGGCCGTGGTCCCCTGGGAGGTCTCCTAGGCAAGGCCTTGCCATTGCCTGTAATCAGGTCTGAATGGATCACACATAGGATTTTGGCCAAGAGCAGGACTCCTGGAGAGGAGGCTGGAGGGAGGCAAGCCAGGATGATAACCACATCATTAGGCCCACCTTCTCCGGGTCTGCCCCCTCACTGGGTAAATAAAAGGAGCAGCTGGCCATCTTTTCCATGGGAACATGGGATGGTTATTGTAAGAGTTAAGGAGGTAAGAAAAATGAAAAGCAGCTCAACAGTCAAAGATGGGTTTATTTTGGAGAATAAACTTGAGAGGGGCTTCTGGCCAATTTTGCTCAGGAGCATTCTCTCTTACAGACTAAGGGTATTTAAGGGTGTAGGAAGTGGGGAGCTTATTGCAGGTTCTGAATGTTTTTATGTGAGGGAAAGTTTATTGTGGGTTTGGGATGTCTGGTTGGAGGGGAGGCTATCTCGGGATTGTCATGTTTCTGGTTGGAGGGGGTTTATCTTAGGGTTGGAATGTTTCCGGTGACGCTGACATTAGGCATTAGGCTGATGTTTGGGGGCTTGATTTGGGTGGTTTTTTAATCAAGGGGAACTGAAAATGGTGGTGTTTCTCCAAGATGACGAACTCCTGCTCTCTCAATCCAGTCCCTACAGTTATAAAAAGGAAAAGGGTTGGTATGATCTTGCTGGCTGCTTCCTGCTGAGCGGGGGTCAGAGGTTGTTTGGTTTGGGGTTGATTGTAGGAGTAATGCCATCTGTAGATGCTTTTGGTAATTGTGAGATGGCCATGATCCTGTCAGTTAAAAAAAAAAAAATCTCTGAAAAAGGTGCATTATCCGTAAGCACATTAGTCCCAGGCATATGATTAGGAGAGGGCCCAAGAATGGGATGGTCCCTGTTAGGATCTTGTTTCTAAACCAAGAATGTGTATGGTTGTTTTGGTATTCCTTTCGCTTTTCAGCCCTTTAAGTTTTTCAGCAGTATCTCCTACTAGGCCCGATTGGTTGAGATAGAGGCAACATTCCTCACCCCATGGGAGGCAGAGGCCCCCTTTTTCAGCCATTGTAAGATCTAATCCCTGTCTTTGGAGGACTACTGCAGCCAAGAAGTCTAGTTGGTCTTAGACTCTTACAAGGTTTTGGGCTATATCTTCTAAGAAATCCTAAAGTATGTTAAGGAGTTGGCCCATCTGCCTGCTCCCAATCCAAGCCCGGAGGTTATACATAAGGCGGCCATTAAAGGAATGACTTGGATGTTCCTCCTTTTTCTAACATATTGGATGAATGGAACAGGTAAAGATTGATTAGGAGGAACTAGTCCAATGGAGGGAGAAAGATAAACTAGGGTACAGGTTCTGGTCCAGTTTGTGGGGAGCCAAAGATATGTGTTGGTACCACACAAAAAGAACAAGCCTTTGTCATAAATACAGGCAGAGATAGGGAAAGAAAATAAGCAAATTAAAAATGGGGTGTTTTTTCTTTCCTGTGATTTTTTACTCCAGGTGGACAAGAAGGAGGCTAGGGAGACACCCACTATAGTAGAGATACAGGAAGAGTTATTTTTTACACATTTAATGCAATCAGATGTTGCACCATTGATATTGAGCCACAGAAAAAGTTGGGCACTAGGGGCAGCACAGGTTAGGCAGGAGGCATTGGTTGAGGGAGAGGCTGTAAACGAGCTGGTTGCAGAAATGCTCCATTTGTTTCAGTTGATACTTGATAGTCAATGTGGTTACTTTGATGGTCAGAGGGGTGTTTAACAATGATAGTGTGGTTGCATTGGTTAGATGTTAAGACCCTACAGGGAAATTTCCCTCACCCTGAAAAGCAAAGTGAGGCTTGTTGTAAAAGGTGGGTGTGTTTAGTCATGGGCCCTTCAATGGGAGGGTCTTGGGGCTTAAGGCGTTGTAGAGAGTTGTAATAGGTTTGAAATACTTTGTTGGCCTGATTGGGCCTGAAAGTGAGATAATCTCAGAACAGGGTGTCAGCTCTTTCAAAAAACGAAGCTCCTTTTTGGAGTTTATAAGTTAGGGTTATATTTCCTGTTAAAAGGTCATGAAGGGGTGTAGGAAGGGCTGCGTAAGCTGAGGAAGACAGGGATAAGCATATCCAGCACTCTGGAGCAAAGGAACAGTTAGCTTGCAGCAAGAGGGATTGTGTAATGTTTACAGAGCATTCTAGTTTGAGAGCAGTGAGGAGTGGTTTAATTGGTGAGGTTGATAGGATTAGGGAATTTATATTGAAAGAAACAAGCAAAAAGAGAAAAAAGTTATTTGGGTAGGAGTAAAGTCCTAGAAAGTTCCTTGAAGCCATAGGTGCCATAGAACAGTCAGAAACTGGTTAGGATGTATAATGGGAGCTTCATAAGGGTGCCACCGAAGGTCTGTAACAAGGTTGGTTAGGAAGCAATGAAAGTTTGGGAGAGAAAGAGACATAAGCGGCTTATGTGGATTTCTATTCCTTTGCCTCCAGGATTCAGGTGAGGCAAAGGGAAGTGGATCCTGTGGAGACACAAGAGAAGCCTGAAGAGGTTTTAGATGTGGTTGTTGGGGTAGGTGGTGAAGGGAAGTCTGTTTTCTTGAGAGAAGTATAATAAAACCAGTTGGGGAGTCCCTGGAGTTTTGCTGCCGGGGGTGTATTAAGGATGATCTGGCAAGGTCCCTTCCATTTAGGTGTGAGGAGGGAATGGAGGGTAGGACTGGGATCTTTTACCAGAACCCAGTCTCCTGGCTGTAGGAAGGGAATGGAGGAGTCGGCGACAGGTTGTGGCAGGTATTCATCAGCATATTCCCAAATGAAATGGCACATGGTATGTACAAGAGGGGAAAGGAAAGGAGTTAGTAGAGATGGGACTTGACGCTGAGGTGGAGCAGAAGGGGCGAGTTGTCTCCCATATGTGAGTTCAAAGGGGATGAGCATTAAAGATTTACATGAGAGCACCTGAATTTTTAGAAGGGCTAAAGGCAAAAGTATAACCCAGTCTTTACATGTCTAGAGTGAGTACCTGGTGAGGGTGTTTTTTTAGAATGCCATTCATTTTTTCAACCTTTCCTGAAGATTGAGGTCGATAGGGGGTGTGTAGCTTCCAGGTAATTTGTAGGGCTTGTGCAAGTGTTTGATTAATCTGAGAAATGAATTCAGGGCCATTATCAGATTGAAAAGAAAGAGGCACCCCAGACCTGGGAATGATTTCTGTTATTAATTTGGAGGTGACATTTAGAAGTTCGTTTGTTGGTTGTGGGAAAAGCCTCAACCCATCCCAAAAAGGTATCAACCAGAACTAAAAGAAATCAAACCCTTTTTACTGGGGGGTATATGGGTAAAATCAATTTGCCAATCCTGTCCTGGAAGGTGTCCCCTGGCTTGATGAGTTGGAAAAGAAGAGTGTCTAGCGTTGGAATGGGGTGAAGCTTTCTGGCAAATAGAGCATTGATGGGAAATGGCTTTTAACTGTTCCTTTTTATCTGGGGTTATGTGTACATGGGATCTTAAGAAATGTTGTGGAGGGGAATGGCTAGCATGGAAGAGGTTGTGAATGTCCCGTAGAAGAGTTGTTTTTTTAAGGGTCATGTAGGACTAATTTGTTTTATGTGAACCAGTTTGGGGGGTTTGAATTGTGCCCCTGCCATGATTAGTTGTTGTGTTTGGTGTTCTGGATAAAGGGAGGAGATATGTTGTATGAGGGAAAATAAGCATTGGGGAATTGGGTGATTGGTTGAGGCATGTTTTGCCCAATAGTCAGCCTCATAGTTTCCTAAAGAAATGTAGCTTTTGTCTGATTGATGTCCTCTGCAATGAATAACTGCAACCTTTTCTGGAAGTAGAGATGCCTTTAATAGATGATGGATGAGTTTTCCATTAATGATAGACTTAGCTGTGATATAGCCCCACTCTCTCCACATTTGAGCATTGGAATGGATGATGTTATAAGTGTATTTAGAATTGGTGTACATATTAACTTGTATGTTTTTTGCCAGGGTTAGTGCTCTTATTAGGGCAACTAATTCTGGTTGTTGGGCAGATGTGCCCAAAGGCAAGGGGGCAGCCTCTATGACTCCTCTAGATGGGAGAGAGTGGGTATCATAATGATATCCCTCAATGATGACATATCCTGCTTGGAGAGGAAGATTTTTTGATGCACTGCCATCTATAAACCAATCTGGGGCTCCCTTTATGTGAGCAAAAGTAAGATGGTGAAACATGGTGAGAGAACTTTCAATTAGATCAGAGCATGAGTGTTGGTCGGGGTCTAAAATAGGTATTGAAGGTAAAAGAGTGGCAGGATTAGGCAGGGAGCATCTATGAAGACAGACAGCAGGTTGAAGGAGGGTTAAATGTAGGGCTTGCATATGAGAGGATGAAATGGGGTGAAGGCCTATGGCTGACCATATCTTGTAGACTGTGAGAAGAAAATACCTGAAGGGGTTTGTAGAACATGAGTTTTTGTGTCTCAGGGATAATTAGAGAGGCTGTGGCCAAAATTTTTAAGAAAAGGGACCAGCTTTTATAAATGAGGTCTGGTTTTTTGGAAAAATATGCCACTGATTGGAAGGAGTCTCCCACAGGTTGGGCTAATAGTCCAAGGGCCTGATTATGAGAACTGTGTAAACACAGATGAAAAGGTCTTAGGAGGTTTGGAACGTCTAAAGTGTGGGCCTGTAATAAGGCACAGTTTTAGATGGGGAAAAAGCATGATAAAGGTCTGGAGTTGTGAATAAGGGCTGTGGGCCTCTGTTTAAAAAAAAAAAAACTGCGTTTAAGAGTCTGTACTTCTGTCCCTACAAGTCTGATTGTGCATCAATGCCCCGTTGCTTTTTAGCTATGTGATAGTCGGCAAATCATTCTTTACGCTTTTATTTTTCATATCCAAGATGTAAGCAGAAATGTGTTTTTTTTCCTTCTGCATTTTGTGTATTAAATAATATACAAAGATGACACAACTGGGCTTAGAAAGTATTCCTTAAAAGACTAGATTATACCCTATGTAATATATTTGAAATTGATAATATTATCTGTATAAATGACAAGGCTGCTTTTTAGATCTGTTCCTGACTTAGCCCCTCGATATTTGCTCTGTTTTCCAGCTATAATAGTAATCAAGTAGTATTACATTTTCAGATCTCCAATTACTCAATTGCACCATTTTGCCTGATTATTTTGACCATCTTAATGAAAGCAGCTCGGCAGCTCCCAGGCCCCCAATCAGTTATTCTGCAGCTGACAATGGTGACAGCCTGCATGTGTGAAGTGACTAGAAGGAGTATATTTTTCCTTTCACATGAATGTTATTAAAGGTGAAATCCATGAAGAATAATAAAATTTTACAAGGAAATGTTAAAAAATATTACAATTATAAAAGGGGTCATTATCATCTCTAATCAAATAAAGCACCACCAATTGGTAGTACTTGCCTGATAGAAAATCACTCAGGAAAGATGATTAAAAACACATTTTCCTCAAGGCTAGATTTGTCTTCAGACACTCATCCCTGGGTCTCTCTCCCTCCCTTCTCTAGACATTATCCCGTGGTTGAGTGCTTAAGATAGGTTGGTTAATTACAGTATTAGCCTAAGGCACAGGACATGACCAGAACAAATTTTCTGCAAGAAAAATCACATGATGTATCACAAAGTGAAATAGAGACTTTAAAAATCAGCAATTGTCTATGTTATCTTGACTTGGGTCCAGTCCATCTTGGAGGCTGCCTACCAGCAACATTTATAGGGCTGCAGAATGGTGTGGGAAAAGAAAGTGTGGAAGCACTTGGGAGGCTTGGGGAGGGCACTCACCCTGAATCTGCTTCAGCACTATTTACCAGGTGTGTAGTCTTAGGGGACACTTAATTCGTCTCAGCTTCATTCATTGTTTAAATGGTAATGATGTCTATCAGGCATGATAACTAAGACCCCTACTTACAGATGGTAAGACTGAAGCTTGGACAGCTTGCATAACCCACACAAAGCTACACAGCTGGACAGCTGGATTTGAAGTTGTCTGTTGCTCCTACCAACTATTATCCATTAGGTCACTTGTAGCCAAGCAAACACACTAGAAAGTGTTCAGTTTGGAAATATTTATTGAGTGCCAAGAATATAAATACTTTGTCAATCTGTACCTGGAAGGAAAGGCCTCTGGAATAGTTCGTCACAAACTTCCCAGAGGACTTCAGGAAATCAAGAAAGGTATAGAGGTGATAACACTTTGGGGAATAGCCTGTGAGTGTTAGGAATGATCATGTCAGGATCCCAAACCAGCACCTGATATTCTCTGTGCCATGGCAGAAATAGCATTTGTCTAAGAAGATCCCACACATGAAACAGGTGAAAGGGTGCTTCAAGTGACAGCCTGTGAAGAGGTGTTTGAATGGAGAATGAATAACAATGCTGAACCAACACAAACATCTGTCATCCTTACATACTGGGTGAGGTTCAGCATGCCAGATTCCTTTTCCCAGTATTGTTCATTCCTCCAGGATCCTTATTACCCCCGATCATTCCCCTTACCCTATCCAATCAGAAATGTCTGCATAATTCTATTGCAAACACTTTGGCTGCAAGTAACAGAAAACTTGATTCCAGCTGACTTTAAGGAAATTTATTCCATAAAATTCAAGAGATTAGGTAGCTTTCAGGAAGTCAGGACTGGATCTTTCATTTAAATTCTCTTTATTGTTGTTGGAATTGTCAGTGTTCCCCCAAAAATGTATGTTGAAATCACAACTCCCAGAACCTCAAAATATAACTTTATTTGAGATGTCATCAAGTTAAAATGAAGTAATCAGGGTGGACCCTAATCCAATATGACTGATGCTTTTATGAAAAGGGAAAGGACAGAGACAAACATGCATAAGAGGAAGATGATGTAAAGACACACAGTGTATTAGCCTGTTCTCACATTGCTATGAAGAAATACCTGAGACTGGATATTTACAAAGAAGAGAGGTTTAATTGTATAGGAAGGTTCTGCAGGTTGTATAGGAAGCATGGCAGCATCTGCTTGTCTCCTAGGGAAGCCACAGGAAACTTACAGTCATGGCAGAAGACAAAGGGGAAGCAGCCAAGTCTTATATGGCTGGGGCAGGAGGAAAAGAAAGAGGGAGGAGGTGCTACCCACTTTTAAACAACCTGATTTCAGGATGACTCACTGTCAAGAGAACAGCACTGAGAAGATAGTGCTCAACCATTCCTGAGAAACCACCCCTATAATCTAATCACTCCCACCAGGCCCCACCTCCAACACTGAGGGTTACAAATGAACATGAGATTTGGTTGGGGACACAGATCTAAACTGTATAACACAGAGATACGGCCATGGGACTGGAATGGCATCTACAAGCCAAGGAACATCAAAGAATGGTGGCAAACACAAAAGCCACAAGATACAAGGGAAGGTTGTTTCCCTAGAACTGTCAGAGAGAGCACTGCCCTGCCCTGCCAACACCTTGGTTTTAGACTTCTGGTCTCCATACCTGTGAGACAATACATTTCTGTTGTTTTAAACCACCAGGTTTGTGGAGCTTTGTTACAGCAGCCCTAGCAAACTCATACAGTGACCTTCTCCATGGGTTGTCTTCCTATGTTAGCAAAATGGATGTGACATTTCCAGGCTTCCTGATGACATCTAGAGGAATGTGTGGGTCCTCTGTTCCCAGGCCTCCTCCTTAGGACCAGGAAAACCTTTCCTATCATCCCTTTCCTTCCAGCAAACTTGCTGTCATCTCTCATTGGCAGGATTGAGTAACAGGGTCATTCCTAGAATTAAAATAACTAGCTTCGATTAATCACATGGGAAGAAATGGATGTTGTGAAGACAACCACTTGGGTCAGACCCAAAACCTGCACAAGATTTCTCTCAGCTCTGTCTCCAAAGCTCCTCCCATATTCCCCATGCAAACAAGGTTCGTAAATAGACATGTGGTAGAAAGCTGCTGTTTAACTCCTTTCGCCAGAAACATCTGGACCCCAGATCCTTCCCAAGATGCCCAAATAGGTACCTGCAAAGCAGCTAGCATAGGGCCGTACACAGAGTAGATCAGTTGTGGATTCCCGTTCTTCCTGTTTTTATGGTACTGGTCAGTTTCTGTCACATACCATTGACATTACACACGGGTCTTACTGCCTTCACTAGTCTACAGGTGTCTTGAGATTGAGAACATGTGCATTCCTTATACCTCCAAGAGCACTTAACACTGTGCAGTGGATCTGTAAGCATCAGTAAGTAGAGTCAGAAAGGAAAACAGTTAGGACTGCATCCGTATACAAGCCCAAGAGATGGAGAAGGGATGCTCGAATTCTACTTAATGGAAAAACAAAGAATGCTATGTTGATAGAATTTAATAGAACAACTTGGTCATCTCAAGCCAATAACTTTCTGTTCTAGTTTGGACCAAACAGCTGCACTGCTAAATAGAAATAAGTAAGATGAAATCCTGATGTAAGGCAATATGCAACAGTTCCTGTTTTGTTGGGATGAATATATTGTATGAGTACAATTTACATGAACTATTCATTCTGGAACAGCCTGTACAGGTCCTAAGACAGATTGGCATAAGAAAGAACAACCACAGTCTTTCTGTAACAAAGACAAATTGCATGTTTTTCCATAATCGCCTAACAAAAGCTTATAAGCAGCTTCAGTAAGATTTTACTCAGTTTTTCTCTCCATTTAAATGATTATAGAAAGCAACTGCCTCTAAATTACTGAAATAAATGCAGTAAACATTCACTGTCCATCTTTAACCAGCTCTGTATCTTTATTCCTTCTGATTTCCCACTAAAATAATAATAAACGGACCTCATATGCTTTGCAGTTGTACAAGTGGGGATAGTTTTTATTTCTAAGTAATATGTTACCCTCTATAACACAAAGAACTTAAATGTTAGTATGTATTTGATACAGGTTTTCTTAATTTGCATTCTCTAAATGTTAATTACTTGCTCTATTGAATTTTCACTTATAAAATATGTCCAAAAGAGTTATTGCACAATAGAAGCAAGAAATGCTGTAAAACACATAATTACAAATTAACTTTCCCTTCCCCTTACCACCAAAATGACGAGTCATGCAGTTAGTTGTATTAAAGGGATTACCAAGAAATTTGAAGAAACAACTTCCTCCTTAATTTTTTAAATTATTTGTCAGATGCAGTTAGAATGTATGGCATTTTTAATAGATTCAAGGTTTATTTTATCTTTAAAAGTATTAGTTCAATTAATATTGCTGAAATATTTAATTTTTGTTGTTTTGTCTTTCATGTATTTTTAATTTTGTCATGAAATATTTGACATGCAAAAAGATAGGAAGAATAATAAAACATACTCCCCTGTGACCATACTTAAGCACTAAATTAGCAATAGACCTGAAGTCCTCAGGTGCCCCTTCCTGATCACTGTCCTCTCACTCTTCCATAGAGAATCACTTTTCTGAATTTGATGTGTGTTTTGTTAATACATTTCTTTATGCTTTTAATGCATATGTGGACATCAACTGAAAATCACATATCTTTTGCATAATTTAAACTTGCCTTATATGGTCTCATTCTGTACTATTTCTCCTGCTAATGGCTTTTATTGCTCAATATTATGTTTATGAGAGTTACCTAAATGAGCACATGGAGCTGTATTTTATTTATTGTCATTACTGTATAAAAAGCAACTATATATTATATTACATATATGATACATTATATAGACACAACACAATTTATTTTTTCATTTTCCTGTGCAGTAGGCAAATTCTAAGCTGTCCTCCATGATATCTCCCCTCTAGTGTCCATACCCTGCATCATCCCCTACGCTTCGATACTGGTAGGATTTGTGAATATGATGGGCTGACATTCCTGTGAATAGGTTGCTGAGTATTGAATGCTGAGTCAGTCGTAAATAGTTATTGTCATGGGTGGGCCTGACCTAATCAAAGGTACTGGACTTTTCTTGGAGAGATTCAAAGCAAGAAAGGGTCTTCTGTTAAGAGATATACCTAATGTAAATGACGAGTTAATGGGTGCGGCACACTAACATGGCACATGTATATATATGTAGCAAACCTGCACATTGTGCACATATACCCTAGAACTTAAAGTATAATAATTAATAAATAAATAAATAAAAAGAAGTAAGCCTCCACGTTGCAAAGTGCTATGTGGCCAAGACCCTGGCCAACAGCCATCAAGAAAGCAGGACTCTGTCTTGCAACCCTAAGAAACAGCACTGTGATAATAACCCAAATGAAGCTAGAAGACCACAAGCTCCAGATGAGACCAAAGCCCAGCTAGCATCTTGATTTCCGCCTTTTGAGACTCTGAGCTGAGAGCATGGTTATATTACACCATGCCCACATTCTGACCTCCAAAAACTGTGAAATAACAAATGAGTGTTAAGCTGCTACGTTTGTGGTAATTTGTTACACATCAGTAGAAAACTAATGCATCCAGGTGTTGGATGTTTGTTTCTAAATTTTGCAAATCCAAACAGTACTGCTCTGAACATTTTTACACATTGATTTGTGCACATGTGAAATAATTCTTTTTAGGGTATATAGCTGGGAATAGGGCTGCTGGGTCTTAGAATGAACATATCCTCAATTCTCATAGGTACTGATAAACTTGCATTCCAAAGTACTTTTACCAATTTATCCTAAACTATCAGCAGTATAAGAGTATTCTCTACTTCACCACTCAGGAACACTTGGTCTGGTCAGGCTTTGTTTTGCTTGAAACATTTAGCTCTTCATTTAGCCTGAATTGATTTTTGTGGCTGCTGTGAGAGAGGGAACAATTTTATTTTCTTTCCATTTGGATAAACAATTGCCACAGTACTATTTATTGACCAATCTATTCATGCCCCATAGTTCTGCATCATATGCCAACTGTGTCATAACGTGGTTCCATATGTGAGTGCCCAAGTCAAGAAGCACAGGCTCCCTTGTCATCCCCTTTTGTCATTGAATTTTTGTACTGGATCAACCCCCTCTCTGAGGGTTATAACCAATAACTATATAGCTTTGCTCAAGTATCTCAGCAGTCTCCTCCTCTCAAGGGTTCATGACTTTGCACCTTATGTCTGACACATTAAAAACCAAAGTCTAGCAGAAATCGGAAATTCTCAATTGACTTTTCTTGATTCAAGCTGCTGCTTAACTTTTGGTCCCTGGAGTTTTAAATTATTTTCTTAGACTATTAACCTTTAAAATGATAGTTTTTGTATTTTATCCAGAATTTCCTGGGGTTTATGAATCATTTTTTCCCATACAGGATGAGAAACTGAGGTTCACTAATACATTTTTGAGAAGAAGGAAAAAAAGGTACTTACCCATGGACTCTCAGATGGATAGACTTTTTTTGTTTTAATTATACTTAAAGTTCTAGGGTACATGTGCATAACGTGCAGGTTTGTTACATATGTATACATGTGCCATGTTAGTGTGCTGCACCTATTAACTCATCATTTACATTAGGTATATATCCTAATGCTATCCCTCCCTCCTCCCCCCACCCCACAACAGGCCCTGATGTGTGATGTTCCCCACCCTGTGTCCAAGTGTTCTCATTGTTCAATTCCCACCTATGAGTGAGAACATACATTGTTTGGTTTTCTGTCCTTGCGATAGTTTGCTCAGAATGATGGTTTCCAGCTTCATCCATGTCCCTACAAAGGACATGAACTCATCCTTTTTATGGCTGCATAGTATTCCATGGTGTATATGTGCCACATTTTCTTAATCCAGTCTATCATTGATGGACATTTGGGCTGGTTCCAAGTCTTTGCTGTAGTGAATAGTGCTACAACAAACATGCGTGTGCATGTGTCTTTATAGCAGCATGATTTATAATCCTTTGGGTATATAGCCAGTAATGGGATGGCTGGGTCAAATGGTATTTCTCGTTCTAGATCCTTGAGGAATCACCACACTGTCTTCCACAATGGTTGAACTAGTTTACAGTCCCACCAGCGGTGTAAAAATGTTCCTATTTCTCCACATCCTCTCCAGCACCTGTTGTTTCCTGACTTTTTGATGATCACCATTCTAACTGGTGTGAGATGGTATCTCATTGTGGTTTTCATTTGCATTTCTCTGATGGCTAGTGATGATGAGCATTTTTTCATGTGTCTGTTGGTTGCATAAATGTCTTCTTTTGAGAAGCGTCTGTTCATATCCTTTGCCCACTTTTTGATGGGGTTGTTTGATTTTTTCTTGTAAATTTGTTTAAGTTCTTTGTAGATTCTGGATATTAGCCCTTTGTCAGATGGGTAGATTGTAAAAATTTTCTCCCATTCTATAGGTTGCCTGTTCACTCTGATGGTAGTTTCTTTTGCTGTGCAGAAGCTCTTTAGTTTAACTAGATCCCATTTGTCAATTTTGGCTTTTGTTGCCATTGCTTTTGGTGTTTTAGTCATGAAGTCCTTGCCCATGCCTGTGTCCTGAATGGTATTGCCTAGGGTTTCTTCTGGGCTTTTATGGTTTTAGGTCTAACATTTAAGCCTTTACTCCATCTTGAATTAATTTTTGTATAAGGTGTAACGAAGGGATCCAGTTTCAGCTTTCTACATATAGCTAGCCAGTTTTCCCAGCACCATTTATTAAATAGGCAATCCTTTCCCCATTTCTTGTTTTTGTCAGGTTTGTCAAAGATCAGATGGTTGTAGATGTGTGGTATTATGTCTGAGGGCTCTGTTCTGTTCCATTGGTCTATATGTCTGTTTTGGTACCAGTACCAAACTGTTTTGGTTACTGTAGCCTTGTAGTATAGTTTGAAGTCAGGTAGCGTGGTGTCTCCAGCTTTGTTCTTTTGGCTTAGGATTGTCTTGGCAATGCAGGCTCTTTTTTGGTTCCTATGAACTTTAAAGTAGTTTTTTTCCAATTCTGTAAAGAAACTCATTGGTAGCTTGATGGAGATGGCATTGAATCTATAAATTACCTTGGGCAGTATGGCCATTTTCACGATATTGATTCTTCCTATCAGATGGATAGACTTTTTAAAATAAGCACCATCTAGGGCAGGCCATCCCAGTGTTTGCCTTTACCATCCGCAGCCTCACAGTCTTTTGCCTTTGTTTGCATTGAGGATATTGTGTCCTCTTTGAATATCGTAGCCTCAGCTTTATCCTCCCCCAGCCTTCCACACCATTGAAAATCATCTTTCACAAAATCTTTCGTATCTATTTATAATGAAGACAAATAAATCATGGGCTTGATTTTTCGTTCATAATTCTATCAACATTCTTTATGCAATGGAGCTAGGAAGTATACAGACATGAAAAAATGTAGTCACTGCCCTCTTTAACTATAGCATTGTCAAGAACCCAAGGAAGAACTGAAACAACGTATCCCATAGTAGAACACGTAAGAAAGATCTCAAGTAAGCCAAAGGTGACATATGCTACAATAGGTGTACTCAGTTCTAAAGTAATAGCAAAGACGTTTGGGAGAGTATTTTAAAATTCTGGGAATTTACTCTGTGCTTAGTGCTTCCAAATATCAGCTCATTTAATAAGAGGAAAATATTGCTTCCAGAGAAGGAGGTCTGCAGAGCTTTATAAAGATTTGTCTTTAGGGGTGAATATAATTTCAACAGATAGGGATTTAGGTCATGGCATTAGATGAAGGCATTCCTTATAAGAAAAACCAAATGAGTACATTAGAAACATGGAGAATCACAGGCATGGAGGGACATATGACCAAAGGATGGCAGTAGCAATGGGAAACCAGACATGGAGGGTCTTCAGTGGTTGCAATTGGGACACAAGGGAGCCTTTGAAGATTTTTACTCTTTTTTTTCTTGGAGAATAGCAGAAGAGCTATTTTGAGGAAAGTTATACTGGAAGAAATGTTATTTCTCTGAGGAGGTATTTTCATTGAATGAAATTCGTTTTTATTGATGAAAGACAAGAATTTATGATCAGTTGATAAATTTCAGGCATCTTTGGAGGTATTGTTTATTTTTTTCTGAGGCTATTACTGTGTCAAATCTTTTACAGTCTCATAAAACTGAGTCTCGTCTGAAGCTTTAGGCCAAATTGTTATCCATGCGTGAGCGTGACTCTGCAATAGAAACTAAAAATTTGGCTAATTTTAAATTAATCCCAAGATACATATATATATAGTTTTTGTAATTGTCTCCTGCTCCCCCCCCAAAAAAAGCTGTAGCATTAACTTTCTTTATTTCCTTTATAAATTAGGGTTTTTTCCTTGCTCCTATTTGAATGTATTTTTCTGGTGACTCATCAGTGGCATAATGATGAAATGATAAAATAATATCCTGTGTACTTCCTTTTAGAGGATGAATCACATGAATCACATAAAGTTGGCCATCTTTTCCTGCTGTTGTATATTAATGTCACTGGTCCACTGAACTGCAATGATCAGAATTATGACTTTCCTTGAATAAAGCATCCTGTTTCCTACCCCTAAACCTAGAGGTGTACTCTTTCAGGGAGAACCTATTTTTGCACCTCATCTTATTTTGGTAGTTCTCCACCAATCATATTTGCAATTTCCCAGCTATTTAATTGCCATTTTACAATAATATTACTTTATTATTTAATAATTTTATTAATATTATTTTAATAATCAGACTATTCCATTGTTCAAACTTTAAAACTAAATGAAAGTCATTAATGAAAAGTATTGTCTCATTCCATTAGAATGAGCTTCCACAGGTATGTTTTTAGTGATGAAAACATGACTGTGTTATTAAATATTTTGTTGAGTCTTGCTTACAAAAAGAGGGCAGTTCATACATTTGTTTGTGTTTGTATGCCTTCTAGCTCCACTGCATAAAGAACGTTGATGGAATTTTGAACAACCAAACAGGCACATGATTTATATAGTCTTGCCTACAAAAAATACAATCTTTAATGAGACTCTGTTGTCAGTCCCTCATGGCTACACACAATTTCCTATCAATAAAACAGGATAATATATAACTTAGAGGATTGGTAGGAGGGTTAAAGGAAGTAATAGATGCAAAGTAGTTAGCACTGAGCCTGCCATGTAAACAGGCACTTAACAAGTAGTAGCGGTTGTCCTTCTTAAATGCACGGAAAGCCCATGTCTTAGCATAGCATGCTGAATTCCTAGCAGAACTCAGGGAGCCCAGCATCCAAGGGTAAATGACTGGAGAATTAGCTCAACATCCAAGAGTAAATGACTGGAGAATTAATGGAATGGTGAGCACTCAGTTTTCTGTGTTGTATACAAAGTTTAAAACTTTAAAAATAGTCCCCAATTCCAGTTTAGAAGATTATTTTTAATCAGTCTTTTGCAACTTTCCAGAAAAATGCAAAAGGTAAAAAAATTTATTACAGAAAAATAACACAAACTGACAAGTTATTTCCAGAAGCTAAAATAGCTTATCATTAACTATCACATATATGGAATGAAACAGAGATCATTCAACCAATGATATATGTATTCATTCTTTCTCTTGGGTGTACACCTCTTGGATGGAACACCCAGAGTCTTAGCATGCCAGAAGACTAAAATGCCTACCTCTGCAGAGGACTGTCTCTAACATGTTTTGTAGGAATCAATGTTGAAGTCTTAATTTCCAGGAAGCATTATGAGCATGCATCTGGCTGAGCACATGTGTGTGCAGATGGGGGTGGGGAAGGAGGGACCCCCTGAGCAAATGGAAGCTAATGGGCTGCATCCTGTAATCTTATATTGTGCAATACAAAAGACAAAGCAGAGCAGCTGGGACCAGATACAGAAAGAACTTTAGTAGCTAGTTTAGATGGAGGTCTGCAGTATTGCTGCTGTGGTTTTTGCTGTCGCTTCTTTGCGGTGTCATTTTAGTTTTCAGAATTCCAGAGAAAAAGGCAACAGGCAAAAGATAAATATCCTGCCTCAATCCGACAGAAGTATACTTGATAAATTCCTGTGAGAATTCTACAAAGTTGGCAATAAAGTATGCATATTAATATGAACTACCAAAAAGTGAATTCTGTTAACAGTCTAGACAAATGTCACATTCTCTGTCTCTTGGGATAAACCAAGTCATTTCAAGTTGAGTAAAAAGAAGCAAAGCCAGTGAGATTATGCAAAGGTACAGCAAATGAAAGGAAAGGCAACACTCTCTTGAAGAGTGAGGAAGAACTTTCCTGTATTGTTTACTAAACAAAGATTATCTTCATCTTGTAGTTGCTGCCAATTCAACAATAAATAAAATGTTTATTATATTTGGTCTTGTTCTAACAGAATATAATGTGTCCAGCACTAATTATATCCAGGTCAAATAAATTTAATCAAAATTTAAAGTAATTAATCTAAAAATATACAAATTCAGATGGAAACAAAAACTGGCACTCCAAACCTAAAAAGCTCATGAGGACATTCATGTTTCCCAGAGTCCCGGCACAAGTGTGACTAATTTTTCCAGCAAATATACACTTTGATAGACAAACATGTTTATACAAGTTCTACAATGATTATGAGGTACAAACTCGTTTGTAGGGAAGCATAATTATTCCTGATCAAGTCCAGAAAGACATTTTTCTGGATGTTATTAATAACGATGGTTACTATATGTGACTGCTTTTTTATGTGTGAGATGTTACGACAAGAGCTTTGCTGAAAAATAGATGGATGGATATACACAGAGAGAGAGGTGCACACACACGTGGATATCCACATATATCTAATATAATTCTCAAAACGACTTCATTAAGGACAATTATGGATGTTATAAAAAAGAAGCAGTGAGGACCAGCACCAGAAATTGATGAGAACCAACAAGAAAACACATAAAGCTACAATAATTAGAAGAGTATGACTTACAGTCCACAGACAGATAATGAATGGGCAAACACATAGATATTAGCCCATTCTTGCATTGCTATAAAGAAACACCTGAGACTGAGCAATATCTAAAGCAAAGAGGTTTAATTGACTCACCATTCTGCAGGCTGTACAGGAAGCGTAGCACCAGCATCTGCTCCTTGTGAGGCCTCATCAAGCTTCCAGTCATGGCAGAAGGTAAAAGGGGAGCAAGCAGTTTCACATGGCGAGAACAGAAACAAAAGAGAGAGGAGGAGGTGCCAACTCTTTCAAACAACCAGATCTCCCGTGAATTTAGAGCTTAGAGCAAGACCTCACTTGTTATCATAGACAGCACCAAGCCATTTGTGAGAGATCTGCCCCATGACCTAAACATCTCCCACCAGGCCCCACCTCCAACACTGGAGATCACATTTCAACATGGGATTTGGAAAGGACACACATACAAACCATATCACCATATATTCACTCAAACAATATTAACAAAGTATCACAATGAATGATTAAAAGACTCGTTAAACAAGTTACGTTGGGAATACTAATGCCCTCTCATATTATGTATCAAAACATTTTCTTGATTAATTAGAGCAAGGATATTTAAAGAATGAAAATGTAGAGAACAAAAAGAAAATCTTAATATTGGATAGTCAAAGACCACCTAAGCCTAAAAGAATAAAAGCAGTTACAAAGAAGAATGAATTTGAACTTTTAAACAAGCCAAAAATAACCACCAAAAATATTTTTTAAACAAAAGAAAATGTGAAATACAGCTTTAACTTACCATTTCAGTAAGAAAATGTCAAATGGGCAAGATTTATTTGCTATATTTGGTTTTTGTTATCGACAATGCACCCTGCTGGCAAGGAAGCCCAGACACTGTGATACGTTGCATGTGACGGTGAAAATTTGTATAACTTTTCTGGGAATTGGTTTTGTATTATATAAAATGACACTAACAAGCATCTTATCCTTTGACCTTGTAATTGCATTTATAGAAATCTCTCCTAAGTAAGTAAGCTGAGATGCCTACAAAGATCTTCAAAAAACGTTTTTGTTGCATTATTTAATGTTTTGAAAATTTTGAAATAATTTTTCTGTCCAAGCATAGTAGAATGACTCAGTAAATTTTGATATATAGTGGTTTATCATACAGTTATCAAAACTATATTTTTATAGACTAATTCGTGATGTAAGTCATGAGCGAGAGAAATGGTGATGATAAAATATTTTTAAAAATTATACGAAACTATATTGGCAGCTGAATTCAATTTTGATTCAAGTACATTTATATGCCTAGAAACAAACTGATAGAATGTTTAAATTATAAAACAATATATATACATTCCTGTTATGTGTGTGTGTGTGTGTGTATATATAAAACCTGTTTGAATTATCTTATTCTTCATATATTTTGGTATTTTCAGATATTTTACTATGAAAATCTTCAAAAGTGGAAACACGTTGATTGATAGTTATAAAACCTTAATTTATAGTTAAACATCAATGAGAAAAAAACATTTTTTAAATGGCAAGTACATGTCTAAAAGAAAGAAAATACACACACACACACACACACACACGGATATGCTAGTTATATTTACAATAAAACTAATTTAGGTTTTTGACTTGTAAAATGTTTTATTAAAGTCAAATAATTTCAATTAAGTGTTTATTCATAAACAGCTATCAAGTTAATTTTTAAGGTATTAAAGTACTAAATAAGCACTGTTAGAAGTGTGGCTTTGAAATTTATATCTGCAAAAGACCACATCATTTTTGCTAAAGCTCTTTATTTGTGAACTTAGCGCAGACATATGAGAAATCAAAGTTGATTACACAGGTTACTTTTTCACATGATAAGAGAAAGATACAGGGAGGAAGAACAGCAGGAATTGGGTGAGATTTTACAAAATCTCAGATTTAAGACTTCTAAAAATTAAGTACTGGGCATGAGGAAATGAGCAGAGAAAATAATAGTCACATTTCCACATTTGTAAAGAGAGGAATAATAGCCAGGCAAACTCCATGTCTGAAGTGTTGTTTATTTTAATATGCAAAACATAAGCATTTCTCTGACCAAAGCTGCTTTCTATTTAAAGCTAAATAGAAAAATCTTATTCCTGAGCATAAACAAATGAATAAGAGAACATAGTGAAATTTCCTATGTAGATTCTGTGCTGTTATAGTTACGGAAATATTTTTAATTAATCCTCCATTTAACAATGGGGCATACATCCATGTTTTTTGGAGCACTGTTTTGTGTATATTAATAAATTATCATGGCAATGAAATGAAAATATCAATTTCACGTACAATTTTGTAGCACATATTTGCCAGTGAAATGCATAACTTACATTACAAAAATTTAATGTGGCTGACATTAGCAAAATGTCTTATTAAGAAATAGGTCATAAGTACTCCAAGAAACTTGACAGTCTGTTCCATGAAGAGCATTAATTCAAAAGTCCCCCATTTGCATAAATCTCCAGGTCTCATTTTCACAGCTGTTTGTTGTCAGCTAGACCGTTGCAGTTCAAAATTATTTTAACATAACCAGTGGGAAGTATACCTTTCAACTAAAAATACCATGCTCTGCAAGAAAGATTGTCAGGAGTAAAATATAAGTTCATTCAGTTGATCTTGATATTTTTCCTTAAAATAAATATTTCTAATGCAGGAACTTTAAGTCTCAAATTACTGAAATATTTTTATTAAAATATATTTTGTAATTTTATATTTTCATAAAAATAAAAAGGTTATGTGTTCATATGTAAAAAATGGTAATCAGTAGAGCTTATTTTAGCAAAGAGTGAAAAATACTGAGGATATCTATTTTTCATTAATCAGCCAAGCATTATATGGAGTGCAAGATAGGTACCCAGGACTATGCTAGAAAAAAGAGGATTAAAATTTTTAGATATTGCTGAGAATATGCATGTATATTGTTTGTGTTATTCATTTTAATAATGGAAAGGGATCAGTAATTATTAGATGTTTAATGTCTGTTACCTGCAACACCCAAAGGACAGCAGGAAATCAAAGTCAAGAGATCTCAGACTGGATACTAAGCAACACTATTTGCTACCTGTAAACTGGAGTTCATGATTTAAACCCTGTGTACTTCAGCTCTCCATCTGCAGTAGGGGCCATTATACCTACAGTAATCACTTCACGGGTCATTGCTAAGATTATATTAAATAATGGGCAACTACTGTGGAACTGCAAAGCGCCATACAAATGCTAGTCCTGGTTCAGTGCCTGTTCTCATATCATTTCATCTTAGCTGCAATGAAATCCTCGTACAAATTCATGATCTTGTCCAGTTGTCATTTATGGTATAATACATAAAAGTTAACCCAAGCATAGCCAAGGAAAGAGACAATTGGACATACCTACGTATATTTTCATAACTAGCAAAAAGATTCACTGGTTTTTGCCAATGTGCTTCTGTTATTTTTTTTCTTTTACTCTTGAAATTATATTTAAGTGTAGATTCTACTTAAGTAATTTGCTGCTGGAATGGGCATAATGTTCTGACGTCTGCTTTGCTTCTAATTATGTTCAAGCTCATTTTGACATTTAAGGCCAATTACATTAGTCTAGATTCAGTGAGACTTTTCCTTAGTCATCTAAAATTTGAACAATAAACAGTTTTTTTCTCCTCTCTCTCTATTCATTTAAGTGGAATGCTTGGCAACAAGCATATTTTGGGAATTGTAAAAGCAAAATAAATAATGTGGGTTCATTTTGAAAAAAGAACTACTTGGTCTTTCTTGCCAACATAAAAGGCAGTCACAGAATTAATTGAAACCACCAGTTTCAACTTTGTTTCCTCCGAAATCACAAGGAATAAGGAATTATTTTACAGATATATTGATATTTAAAATGCCTCAGTTCTATTAACAGAAAGGTAATTGACTTCAACAGATCTCTAACTTCAAAAGAGTTCATACATAGAGAGATATATATAAAAACAGGTACAAAAACTTAATCATTTAAAAGTCACTCATAATTAAACTCCCCAGAGCAAGACCCTACACCAAAATTCAGTTAGTGTTCCATTGTGTTTTAACATCCCCTCATGTGATGACTTAAGTCATAGAGCAAAGCACTTAATTCACTTGCCTCCTTATCTTCAGTAAATTTGCCAACTCTGCAATTTTTACTGTTGATTCCATAGAAGACCCTGATGAGTTGACAGCATCAAAAGGCAATTCATAGCACCTATTAGTAACAAGTCACTGTAACCTCTTTGTTTAACTTTTATAGGTAAGATCTGGCTTGGAAAAATAGACTGGAAAGTATATTATTAAAAAAAAAAATTTCCAATTGGCTGCCATTATCAATAGATCATAGAATAGTAGACCTTTATAGCTGGAAGATATGTATTGTGTACTTCAAAGATGAAAGGAAATAATGTCTTTGAAAACACTGTCAAACTTTCAAAATTATGTATCTAAAAGAAATTTCTTAAAAAAATAGTTTATCTTGTATGATTTTTGAACTTTATAAAAATGGAATCACACCATATATGACAAAACATTTTAAGTCATAAAGAATACATAGGAATTCTGGGCCAGGCACAGTGGCTCATGCCTGTAATCCCAGCACTTTGGGAAGCTGAGGCGGGTGGATTCCCTGAGGTCAGGAGTTCAAGACCAGCCTGACCAACATGGCAAAACCCCGTCTCTACTAAAAAATACAAAAATCATCCAGGTGTGGTGGTAGGCACCTATAATCCCAGCTACTCAGGAGACTGAGGCAGGAGAATCATTTGAACCTGGAAGGTGGAGGTTGCAGTGAGCTGAGATCATGCCATTGCACTCCAGCCTGGGTGACAAGAGTGAAACTCTGTCTCAAAAAAAAAAAGAAAGAAAAAAGAAAAAAAGAATACATAGGAATTCTGGAATTCAACCAGTGGGAGAGAAGTTGCTTTTCCTTGGGACAATATTTTTAAGGCAGATTTCAAAATTATTATTTAAACTATTCTTTATATAATGCTTTATTATTTTTAAAGTATTCACATATATGTTATTTTGATTTTCAAAACAATCTTCGGGTGACATTGGGATTGCGTATTTGAGGAAGACTGGTCTCAGGACGGCTGCATGTTTTACCCAAAGCCATTAAGTCAGTCAGTGACTTAGACTCAGACCCTATGAAAGCAGAGGCTGGGTATTTGGTTCTTGGCCTCACTGATCTGGCGGCTTACAGAGCATCCTGGTCTGCATACTCAGCGATTCAATCTCTATCTTAAACGCGGTCCCTCAGCCATTCCTTCTAGAAAGGTGATCTCTTTAGAGAGAGCAGTGATGGAGGTGGCTGAAGTTACACCAGGGGGAGAAGCTTTGAAAAGCTCCTGACTGATAGGCACATGTACCAATGGGAGCAGAAGCTTTGCTGGCAATGTCGAAGTCCCTTTGGAGGCTGTGTGAGTAGGGAACCCATTTCCCTGGGATATAGCGCTCTCCACAGGGCAGCTGGATGGCTCGGTGCAGCCATGGAGCATCGGATTCACCTAGGAATTGATATTTTTCCTGAGGGTTTCACACACACACACACACACACACACACACAAAACAAAAACAAAAACAAAAAAACAAAAAAAAAAGAGAGATGGAATTTGAAGAACTGGGAAGAGTGTGACTGAATTGGAGGGATTTGAAATAAAGAAATAGCTGTGGTCAATGGCTTTAACAAACAGTACTATATTTTACTGCAAATTCCAAATCCACAGTATTTGTATTTAGGTACAATTTAGTTTAGCCACAGTAAGTTGTGGCTCTTGGAGCTTTTATTTACCGTGGGATTTTAAACACATTTCATGTCGTTTTCATTGGTTTTCGTTAACCTCTAATTCTCCATAAGATCTTCATCCTGTCAATTATGACTTTGCCCACCAATATACTTTTTAGAAATGTAACCCCAACATTAGATATGTCCAACATTTACTGTATATTAATATTATCCTAAAAATTGCTGAAGCTTTGAATAGATGAATAAGTTTTAAATCAAAGGAATAATAAAACAAAATATTAACAGATTATGAAGTCAGTGGGTTTTTCTGAAGATAAAACTATTCTAGTTATTGCTGTTTGGGGAAAAAAAGAAACAAGGAGACTGAGTAGGTGAATCATTAAGGCAATTAAAAGCAGAAGAGATGTCGCTTTTACACTCAGTGAGTACCATCGAGGCAAGTCTTCTATTTAAGGGCTGCCTTATAGGAAGACATAACAGGGACTCTCTCACTAAAAAGGTTGAGCTACTATATAAATTGTTAAGTGGATTTTATTTTGAAAGCAACTTTTTTTGTAGAGAAAGAGTTCTTGAAACCAGTTAAAGGTTTAAAGAGTAGATACAAATTATGTTGTAAAATCAAAGTTATATGTGGATGGTACGAGTTGTATTCACCACCACATTTTAACATTTTTAGTGTATATATTTTTCAATGAAAAAATGTACATTTTACATGATTTTAGTACAAACATTTAAAAAAGTATCAAACCAAAAGTAATTTATCAAAACATATGTTTACACAAAAACTTGTATACAAATGTTCATAACAGCATTATTCTTAATAACCAAAAGGTAGAAACAACCCAAATATCAACTGATAAATAGATAATATGTGGTATATCCATTAATAAAATATTATTTGGCAACAAAAGGGAATGAAATTCCAATGCATACTACAACATGGATGAACCCTGGCCACATATTGCCTGATTCCATTTATAGAAAACATCCAGAATACAAAAAGCCATAGAGACAGAAAGTAGATGATTGATTTCCAAAGGGAGGAATGGGAAATGACTGCTAACAAGTGTGTAGCTTCTTTTTGGGATAAAAAGAATGTTCTTAAATTAGATAGTGGTAATGGTTGCGCAACCCTGTGAATAAACTAAAACCCACTTAATTGTACACTTTAAAAGGTTAACTTTATGGTATGCAAATTGTATCTCGAAAACCTATTTCTTTTTTTTTTTTTTTTGAGACGGAGTCTCGCTCTGCCACCCAGGCTGGAGTGCAGTTGCCGGATCTCAGCTCACTGCAAGCTCCGCCTCTGGGGTTTACGCCATTCTCCTGCCTCAGCCTCCCGAGTAGCTGGGACTACAGGCACCCGCCACGTCGCCCGGCTAGTTTTTTGTATTTTTTAGTAGAGACGGGGTTTCACCGTGTTAGCCAGGATGGTCTCGATCTCCTGACCTCGTGATCCGCCCGTCTCGGCCTCCCAAAGTGCTGGGATTACAGGCTTGAGCCACCACGCCCGGCCAAAAACCTATTTCTTTTAAAAGTTAAAAAAAAAAAAGGATAGACCCCTTCCCTAGTTCCCTAGTCCTTTCCATTCCAGTCCTGAGAGCTACAGGTTTATTGTATACACTTTCAAGCATTTATATGCACACAAAATCATATCTATGTGCTTGGGATATAGCATATAGGTCTATCTGTATAGGCATATAGATACAGCAAAGGGGTAGTACTATGTATTCTGCTTACTCTATTTTGACCAAAACCCAAAATGTTTAACCATTCTACTTTTTCTGAATATCTGACTATGTTTTAACTTAAACTGATATCCACACATACTAAAATACCAAAATATGCATTGAGTCATCAAATTTCAAAGGTCATCCCTGATATTTTTAAGGGCTTAAAACTCCTTTGCAAGATCTTTCAGCCTGTTTATTTCAGCCTAGGAAAATACCCTTGCTTTGCCTTCACCTAACTCTAAGGAAGTCTATTAGAGATATTTAGGGTCAGAAATGAGTCCTTAAGGCTTGAGAGAGAAAAGGATCTTCTGCTATTGACGATCTGGCTCTGCCATGACCCTGTGGCATGGGTACTCAGTGGCTCTGTGGGAAGCCTGGTGGAGGCAATGTGGCCTAGCCCACCTATGTTGATGTTTAAGGGGTGCTAGGAACAAAAGAGAAGCTATAGAGGCTTTTGCTTATCCTCCTTTCTTCCCTCTTTGGTGGTCTTATTTTTATCCAATGCTCTTAATCTCAACTTATAACCAGAAATTACAGCACCAAAATGTGAGGGCACTTAGGGGAAAACTGTTTTCTGTTTTAGTAGTAATATCAAGGAAGATCGGGGACAAATGCAGAACTGGAAGCAAGGACTAAGGTTGAATTTAGCAGGATTTCCTGAAAGATTGGATGTAGGATGTGAGGAAATGAGATGAACCAAAGATGTCTTCAGGGTCATTGGCCTGAGTAACTTGAAGAATGGATTTGCCATTTTCTTGGCTAGGAAGGAGTGCAGAAAGAACAGGTTTGAAAGTGGGGCATGAGGAGTTTAATATGAGACATCACATACTTGAGATTCCTGTTATCTAACATCTGTCCAAGTGAAAATGTGGAGTTGATTCTGAAGGTGGGACTGGAAATACAACTGCAGAAGTCATCAGTACATACATGGGATTTAAAGGCATTATAATGGATGAGATCAAGCAGGTAGGGAGTACTGAGATATAAGAAAAGATCTGAGGTCAAGCCCTGAAGCTCTGCAACATTTAGATGTTAGGAAATTGAGGAGAAACCAGCAAAGGAGCATGCAAAGGGCTGGCATTGGATTTTGTGGCTCTGTAGTGTACCGCTTTTCTCTGTGTTTTCACCTGGAGCATCCCTGTGACATTTCTCTTCCTCACAGTCTCCTGTTGTGCTTTCACCCTCTACTCTCTGGTTCTCACCCTGTTCTCATATATCCAAGGAAGATGATACAGTCTAATTAGAAAGAAGAACTGAACTCAGCTTACGGTTTTCAAAATCTTTCTTCTCCATTAGATGAAGATCATTGCAGTCTGTTTATTCAATACGTTTTCTTTTCCACTTAAATTCTGTTCGTGCAGAGACTGATTCCTGGGAACATCAATGTGCTGGCAACTTTGACTTTGTAATTTCCCTTTTGTTGCCCCACTCAACTGCGTGGCTGATCTCCATTCATTTGTTCACTTTCAGAGTCTACTGTTGGCAATCTGATTTTTCTTCATAGCTTTCCATTGAAATTCACTGGAGATGCTTTTGATTTACTTAATTCTTCCCTGGCAGGGTAGGGTTGCTTGGTCCTGATCACGTCATAGCAAACTGGACCATTCTTAAGTAAACTATTCATCCCTGGTGCAGTTATCAGCAGGGAGGCATCTGCAGTATTAACAGTGATTGACCTGTATAGTGATGTTTAATATGTGATGATGTTACTAGTAGCAAACAAAATAGCACTTATAAACACAGTTGTTTACCCCTACTTATGTGTATAGGTTTGGACTTGAGAGGTAAAATAGAAAAATAGGGCAAAATTACCCACTTCTCTGCCCCTAAAACCTAAGGAAATGAATAAAATGACCTGAGAAAATTACACCAGCATAACCGCAGTAAGGAAGAGCTACAATTTCATGCTGTTTCCTTTTTTTTTTTTTTTTTTTTTTTGAGACGGAGTCTCGCTCTGTCACCCAGGCTGAAGTGCAATGGCGCGATCTCGGCTCGCTGCAAGCTCTGCCTCCCGGGTTTATGCCATTCTCCTGCCTCAGCCTCCCGAGTAGCTGGGACTACAGGCGCCCGCCACCTCGCCCGGCTAGTTTTTTGTATTTTTTAATAGAGACGGGGTTTCACCGTGTAGGCCAGGATGGTCTCGATCTCCTGACCTCGTGATCCACCCGTCTCGGCCTCCCAAAGTGCTGGGATTGCAGGCTTGAGCCACCACGCCCGGCTCATGTCGTTTTCTTTGAAAAGCAGCTAGGAGGAAAGAAAAGAAGAGAAAGACGAATGAGGAGGAGAAGAGAAAGACGAATGAGGAGGAGAAGAGAATGAGAGAAAGCCTAGAACACTCTAGGCTCCTCCCTTAAGACTGTCTTCTAGAAGAAGAAATTAAGGAGAAAAAAAGTTGGAAAAGCACTAAATCATATACTGAAATCCTCCAATCTGTGAAGTTTCTGGCCAAGGAGCTATGCAGAGCCCTGGAAAGTGATAAGAACCACTCACGGGTAGAAGCCACTTATTCCAGAGGCAAAATAATCCCCTAGAGCTCACCATTTTTATTTTTTTCAGCTGAGACGGCTTGAGAGTGAAGGCAAAATATCATACCTTTTGAAAATGAATCATCTCCCATTCTGCTACAAAAATGCAACATAATGAAAATATGAAGAGATGAAAGCAGAAGGTTCAAGAGTACAGGAGGCTCAGGATGAAGAGGGGTGTCGAAAGCCCCAGGAGTTGTCCTATTCACCCATACAGAGAACCAAAACCAACAGGAGGACATTGACTTCTCCCTCACCTGGAGTCAGTGGAGTGGGAATGATGGCTGGAGTGAGGCCAGTGAGTTTGGGGAAGTGAACACTTAGGACTGATTAGTTCTGGCTGCAATAAAGATTGCCTGAATCTACCTGAATTGAAGAAATTTCTGAAGTCTGGTATTTCAAGCATAATTGTCCATACACAGCCTCAGCTAATACTTCTCTCCCTGTACCCCTGTCCTCATTACTGAGACAGTAAAACACAGAGAAGAAAACCTATTGATAAATTGAAAAAGGACACTGAGTGGGATGAGATATTTGGAATAATTCTCTGCCACTGTATTAGAAAGAAGAAAAGATCTAGATAATACTGTTAAAAGTGGAAATTATGGCAACTGTGGAACCACTCTAGAAAGAAATTAGTTCCAATTAGAACAGGCAGTGAGAGGACCTCCAGAACACTATCTATGATAGTAAGAATCAAATGGTTTCTGGGCAATTGATGGTTTAAAGAAGAACATCTGTAGAATAGTAAGAAGGGTTTATTCTGCATGATAAGTGTAATGCCTGAGAATATGGAAGCTACTTGAGGTAGAAGAAAGAAAGAATATATTTATTTTCCCAATAGGACATGTGAGAAACAGAAAATCTCAGCAAAAACAAAACCAAACCAAAAATTGCATTAACAATGGCTCAAATAGCATGAGTTAAATTGGCCCAGATTCTGAACAATTAATGGAAAGTAAGAAAGGTTCCATTTATCCTTGACCATTTACTGTCTAATACCTTACATGTCAGTATATCAGAGTCTTGGAGGGGGAAGTGTAATTTTAGAACATTACCTGGATCAACAGTGAGCAATGTTTTCATAGGAAACATTGACTATCAACATGTTGCTTGTCAACTTGCTGAGAAGCACAGACGACCCAATTACAATAGAAAAAACAACTGTAAATATTGTCTGGCCAGGTGCTGTGGCTCACACCTGTAATCCCAGCACTTTGGTAGGCTGAGGCAGGCAGATCACGAGGTCAGAAGATTGAGACCATCCTGGCTAACATGGTGAAACCCCATCTCTACTAAAAATACAAAAAATGAGCCGGGTGTGGTGGCGGGTGCCTCTAGTCCCAGCTACTCGGGAGGCTGAGGGAGGAGAATGGCGTGAACCCCGGAGGGGGAGCTTGCAGTGAGGTGGCGCCACTGCACTCCAGCCTGGGCAACAGAGTGAGACTCCGTCTCAAAAAAAAAAAAAAAATATATATATATATATATACACACACACACATAGTCAAACTTGAGGATGTAAATGTATACACGACACAAGATGGAAAATGAAAACAGAGAGAAAAGGTGACCTGACAGGCAGCAGTGTAATAACTTCATCTCACACTGGAAGGGGTCAAGTCTTTCTAGTTTGATGGAAAAAGAAATAGAGATTTACATACAAATTTAGGAGTGGTTAAGGGAAGTGGGGAGAGGTGTTGTGGCTGAATGAAATCTTCACATATCATAGCAGAAGTCTGTATCTGAAGTGGATAAATCAAGAAATCTTAAATAGGGATAGGCATAACACCATCAGAAGTGAAAACAAAAAATTCCTGTCTCATTACTTATACCAAAATAAATTTCAGACTTAAACTGATTTAAACAGCCACTTCAGGTTCAACATGTTTAAAATAATAAAACAAGGAAAGTGTAAAACTACTGCATAAAACCATGGGTAAATTTCTGTCTAATCATGCAGTGAGAGAAGTCTTTTTAAGCAAAATAAAAACACAAGGAATGACAGATTAGACCACACTGAAATGTAAAACTGATCTTTGCAAAAATATAAGAAATGTATAGGGGAAAATGCATTTGAACATACATGGCAGATAAAAGATGGGTTTTCTTAATCTGTAAAGAGTTGGTGGAAACCAGTAAAGAAAATAAAAAGAAAACCAGTAAATAAAATAAAACCAGTAAAGAAAACCAGGGCAGAAAAATGGAAAAACATGCTAATAGGTAGTTCAGAGAAACACCTTCCTCTCTGCCTTCTTTCCACTGAAACTCTACTTCTCTGCATTACTGAGGTCAGTTGCTCTTATTTTCCCAAAACTTTTCTTGATTCACCCAAGAGGACTAAATTGGCTCTTCTCTGTTGCCCCTCAGTAGTTTTACCGTATTTTGCTTACACACCATAGTTAATATTCTTCCCTTTCTTTTTATTTTCTTTTTTCTTTTGAGATGGGGTCTTGCTCTGTTGCCCAGGCTGGAGTGCAATGGCACAATCTCAGCTCACTGAAACCTCCACCTTCCAGGTTCAAGCAATTCTTCTGCCTCAGTCTCCCAAGTAGCTGGGATTACAGGTGCCCATCACCAAACCTAACTAACTTTTGTATTTTTAGTGGAGACGGGATTTCACCTTGTTGGCCAGCTGGTCTGGAACTCCTGACCTCAAGTGATCTGCCCACCTTGGCCTCCCAAAGTGCTGGGAGTATAGGCGGCCAATATTCTTCCTTTTTGAGAATTGATCCTGTTCATCTTTTTCTTCCCCTCTTGATTATACAGTTCTTAAGGGAAAAAAACCATGTCTTACTCCGCTCGATCCCCAATGCATCAGACCTTTAGGAGCCACTAATAATCCTTATTTGAATAAATAAAGAGCACAGGCCCTACGGACAATGTAAGTCAGTAAGTGCACTTGAGTCACTATCTCAAGCACGCTATCATTTGAATTTAAATTTCTGGATAAAAATCTCCACAAAACTGATAAGGCACCCTTCAAGCAGGACACAAGTTAATTTTCAGCCTCTAATAGAGGTATTTGTTGGCCCTACCTTTCATTGGTTTATTCATTTCAGCAGCTAGAAACACACAGATCCCATTGTCACAAAAAGCTTTGTTCGCAAATGTAATTTAGTGCATCTCACAATATGAGCTTTCAGGTGGTTGAGCTGTGTGGAAATTAGATTTTTTTTCTCCTGAGACTCTGAAATGAAAAGAGGATAACCCCAGCGTTCTTGCCCACATCACTTATCTCACGACAACAGATTACAATCCCATAGCTCCACGTTCCCGAGCATCTACTGACCACATAATAGCTGTGTAGATCAAATGTAATGCAGCAGATGAAAAAAACATCAGCTGGTTCATGCCCAAGACAGCTGAAAGGTGCACCTACATTTTTAGTCTCCAGATTCCAAAATAAATCTGTTGGGCTTCATCATGAGCTGTTCTGCTGCTTTTGGGGAAAGAAAGCCATGTCCAGTGAAATTTCTTTTATACTGGCAGGCATTTTGACTCTTCACCTATTGCTGTTGAATCTTTAGGATATGTACATGTTTTCACACTGACACCTTCATTTAAAAAAATACAGCAATCTCATATTTTTATGGAAATCATCTTTGGAATTTGTGTTCCTCACCTTTGGATACAATAAATATTCAAGAGAAAAAAATACAGGAAACAAATAATTGCCCTCAGTGATAACTTCTGAAATAAGGATAGTGATGTGTTGAAAAATTCTCAAAAGCAATTTTAGAAGGAATACTTTTTGCAGAGAGTGGCCGTCTCTTGGGTACCATGGCAAGAAAAATAGTATATTGCCCTTGGTGGTGCTGGGGTCAAGAATCAATAACAACATACTTCATATTTTCATGAACAAAACACTTTGTAAGACAATGCGATTATAGAAAAATCAACTCAAGGTAAAGATAATTACTTTGCACACAGACAAAGGGTAAGTGGAAGAACTTATCTTCTAGTTCGTGGTTCATTTAACAATTAATTGCTCCTTTTTCAAATAGGTCCACTGTGTTCTGGGCGTTGAACAGTGTACTTCTAAGAAAGTTGATTACCCTTACTGAAGGAAATTGCACTTAGGTTGCTTCTCAGCCTTTTGGCTAAGATCAAGTGTGAAAATTATACTCAGATTACTATGTAATTATGCCTGCGTAGATCCTGGGTAGACTTCACTGAATGCAGGATGCACTTTTTGGAAAAGTACTCACTTTGGAGTCCTAATGCCTAGTGCTACTTCTATTCGTGCCAGAAACTAATAGAGTGACTTTGGGATAATCACTTGGCATCTGTGAGCATCATTTTCCTTATCTTCAAAAAAAAGAAAAAAAAAGGAATCAGATAAGATCATCTTTACCAGATTAGGTCTATCTTTAGGTCCTCTAGTCTAGTGTAACTGGGTTTCTGTCTTGGTCTCAGTCCATCTTTGCATTATCCTGGACTTTATTTATTGGAATCCCAATATCCGAGAATTCAATGTATGTCTTTATTGTACTTAAGCCTATAAAGATGTTTTTAAAGAGTCACTAGACTCCAATGGGCAACTTGTTCTAGATATCAAACGTGTATAGGATACATGAGTTGGAGATTCATGGATACACATATATTTAATTAGAAAAATATGTAAGAATGAAACTAGTCAAAGATCTTGGCAGAAAGACTATGAGACTTTTAGCTTGGCTGGCTTTTGTTGGAATGCTCTATTTTTTATTTCTTTTTTGTTTTGTTTTGTTTTTTTGGTCTTGATTTCTTCTGTGATCTTGCCCCTGTGCCTTGAAACTTTTTTAAAATCATGAAAAATGTGTTTCTCTTTAAGCTGTTCAGTGTGGCAATATCACTTAGAAATATTTATTTTTTAAAGAGTCACGTTTTTAATATGATAGCTAAAATAATATGATAGATGGGTACTATAAAAATAAAATTAAGGTTATTGCTCTTTTATATGCTTTAGACAAATGTAATTCACTATAAAAATAAGTTTCTCTTAGCAGCAGGAACAAAAAAAAGTAATCTGTTGAAAATGTTAGATAGCTTGCTGAAAGGAAAAAATTAACAGCAAAAATCAAAGATCTTGAATTTGTTTCTATTTTGCTCAACAGTATTTACTGCCAACAAAACTAATTTTAATTCGGGGTAATTATTTTCTTATTCCACATCAAATAGTTAAATATAACATTTTTAAGATCTGTAGTCTCATATGTTTCCTATGTGTTCAATCAAGACTGTTCTTGCCCTGATCAATCAGATAAAAATCAATAATATTGAGATCAAAGTCTTCAAACATCACATACTAATTTGAAGTTGTATGCAAGCCTAAAGCTAGTGTGTAATACCTTTGTTCTTTTCCTCTTAGGCATTTATGTCCATGTTCCAGATCCTCACCCAGGAAGGATGGGTGGACGTAATGGACCAAACTCTAAATGCTGTGGGACATATGTGGGCACCTGTAGTTGCCATCTATTTCATTCTCTATCACCTTTTTGCCACTCTGGTGAGTTTAGCATTTCTTTTCAATTATATCTTGGATTTTATAATGGGAGGAGCATCAACAGATATTTGGCCTATTGGGTCAATTTCAAAATGGGAGCCAAAGGACTAATGCAGACTAGTCTGGTTGGATGAGATCCCTCCTTCCATTCTAAGTTTCTACACATCAAAGAACTGCTTGATTTGTTAAGTTAGAAATTTTCTCCATCAGGTACCAGTGTTTGCAAGAGGGAAAACAAGACAGAACAAAATGAAAATCTCACATTTACATACCAATTTAAGTATCCCCAAGCATTCACACCTAGATGATCTCAGGATCAAACCGGAATTCCATTATTATTATTTTTTCTCATGTAGAGACACTGTCTTCAATTTCACTGCATCCTCTTCACAGCTGTAATTAAACTGAAGACAGAAGCTGTAGACCTCAGGGTGCAGTCAGTTAATTAGAAATCAGCACAATGTTTTTGTGCTATGTGCGACTGACATGGAAAAAAATAAAACACATCGCTGCAAATATTGTAAAAGCACAAGAAAATGGAATACCAAAGTCCAGTAAGAACCGACTTCTGTCACACAAGCAGATTTTTCTCTTCAATGTACTTCCATTAAAAACAAAGAAAAAATGTTACAAAATGCAGCCTATGACTTACGAAGGAATATAATACCAAATGCACATCTCTATGTAATAAATTTGTTCATATTTAAGAAGCAAACCTAAGTTATAATATTACATTAGAAGTTCCAAGTTGAGGACTCAAATGCTTCCCTTTATCAGGAACACAAGAAATAAAAACAACTACTACTATCGTTTTTGGCAATATGTCTTACAGTTACAAAATATCTTACCGTATTATTGCTAATCTTTGGAACACCCAATTAGATAGTATTCCCAGTTAACAGATGATAAAACTGAGGCTCGGAAGAGTTTAGTGATTTATCCAATGTCACATGGAATGTAAATATGACCAGAGTGTTCCCAGGCCTGTCTGATCTAGATCTGGCCCTTAGTCTTGCAGCTACTTATTACTGCTTCCCTGGATAATGAAGTTTAAAGTTGTCTGAAAAATGTCATTGTCAAGTCAAACTGCTGCCAAAGAATCACTCACGTAAAACAAAGTACATATAATCTCTAAGGTCAGTTTTATTTGTAAATATCCATGAATGAAATAAGTCCTTGATAAACTAGATATAGCTTAGAAGTTGTGTTTGCTGTAGACAGACAGAGGCTTTCCAAACTAAGACATGTCCACCGAAAAGTTTATGAGAATGCATTGTTACATGGTGTGAAGTCATGGACTCAGACAGTAGAACTGCACAGACATAGTTCTGGCCTTTCTGTACATGGAGCTGACTTTTTAAACATTCGCAAAAGACAGGAACATTGTGCAGTAGGAATGGAAGCCTGGCTTGCAGAGCCAAATCTGGCTGTGCTGGTGTCTGCACAACACTTAGCCCCTGATGTCTTTGCGTCTTCCCTTCCAGGACTTTTAAGCCTGTGCCATTTATTCATTCATCCATTCATTTACTCATCATTCACGCGTTCAACTAAGTTTAGTAAGCACTATGTGTTTAAGTTACTCTAAAACTATGGAATTGCTCAGACCGTTGATTGTGGCTTAAATGCAGGATAGATTTGATTGAAATCATCTATGTCAGGGAATATCAATCTAATTATTTTATAGTAATCAACCTAATTGTTTTCCTAATAAAGCAACATAATCATTTACATTCCTCACTGAAAATGTTTCACACTCAAATATACGTTTGATTCTTACATCAGAGGCGCAAAATATGAAAGCTGAAAGAAAAAAATCTAGCCTATTAAATTATTTAGTAAAGTAATATTTTTTCAAGTGAAAATTCTACTGGGGTAACTGATATGATAAAATAAAATATTAAAACTGGTATATAGCCTTCTCGGGTAATTTAAATCTTCTTTATGGGCTAAAATATGGCATTGGTTATAAAACACTTAAAGTTCATCCAAGGACTCCTGGGGTTCACCTGAGGCTTTAGGAATCCACAGAGCGCAAGATGAAAACCAATCTCTAATTCCACTCTTTCCGTTTACCGATTTAAGTGTCTACCCAAAACATCTGTTCTAACTTTTTTTAATTGCAATTTTCAAAAAACAGTTGTAAGTTAAAACTGAAAATTGAAATAATTTGTTCTTTTATTCACACTTTTTTAAAAGTCTGTAAGGCAATTGAGGATTCAGACGTCTACATGGTAACAAGAACAGTTTGGTACATGTGGTGTACAAGACTACGAAATTGGAGTCCAAAAATCCAGATTCAGGTTCTAGCTCTGCTGGTCACTCAATATCTGATTTCTGAAGAATCAGATAACTTTCCTGACCTCTCTGCTGTTGGTATCGGAAAGTGAGGATAATCCTTCACAGTACACCCAGTTACTAAGGTTGTCAGGTATCTGCGAGTTAACCCTGTATTTCTGAGGATGTTTTAGAGCTCCAAAACTGAACCCTTTTAAGTGTAGATAACACGGTTTGTGCATGTAAAGCCATATATTAATAAATGTTAAATTTATATTATGTTCAGATATTTTTAATTTATACAAGTAAAGTACCATTTATTAGGGTATCATTAATGCTGCTTCCCGAATTAATTTCCACTCTTCCTTCTTTCTCTCCTTCCCTATACCTCTTCTCCCAGGCAATGACTATGATAATTTTTTTTTTTTTTTTTTTTGAGACGGAGTCTCGCTCTGTCGCCTGGGCTGGAGTGCAGTGGCGGGATCTCAGCTCACTGCAAGCTCCGCCTCCTGGGTTTACGCCATTCTCCTGCCTCAGCCTCCCGAGTAGCTGGGACTACAGGCGCCCGCCACCTCGCCCGGCTAGCTTTTTGTATTTTTTAGTAGACACGGGGTTTCACCATATTAGCCAGGATGGTCTCGATCTCCTGACCTCGTGATCCGCCCGTCTCGGCCTCCCAAAGTGCTGGGATTACAGGCTTGAGCCACCGCGCCCGGCCGACTATGATAATTTTAATGTTAATTCATTTTCCAATTTTTGAAACATATTTCACTAAATGTAACATTCTGGCATTCATAAGAAGACTCAGTTTGTGTAACACTAAAGAGAAAAACAAACTATACACATAGAGGATAAGGTGCATCGCTACTTCAGAGTTTTTAAAAGGTGAAAGAAAATGTGCATCTTAAAATCAGTGGAATGCATAGGTTTCCCGCACATATACGCATCCATTAAAAATACAGTATTTAGGGCCAGCACAGTGGCTCACTTCTGTAATCCCAGCACTTTGGGAGGCTGAGGTAGGTGGATCGCCTGAGGTCAGGAGTTAAAGATCAGCCTGGCCAACATGGTGAAACCCTATCTCTATTAAAAATACAAAACATTAGCCAGGTATGGTGGTGGGCACCTGTAATCCCAGCTACTCAGGAGACTGAGGCAGGAGAATCACTTGAACCTGGGAGGTGGGGGTTGCAGTGAGCTGAGATCATGCTATTGCGCCCCAACCTGGGCAACAAGAGTGAAACTCCGTCTCAAAAAATATATATATATATATACACACACACACACACACACACACACACATATATACACACACACATACATATATACATATAATATATACATAGAATATGTGTATATATGTATGTGTGTGTGTATATATATGTATACCTATAGTATTTTAAACTTGAGCTTAACATCTAAAAACATTTTATACCCAAAATTGTGAAGATTAATATTAAGTTGTCTTAGTTTGCAAAGCACTGTTCCAGTCAAGTGATGGCCATCCCTGGGGGAGCGGCCTGGTAAGACGTATTTCTCTCCCTGGAAGCCCATGCTGGGGCCAAGTTATAGATGGCCATGTGTTTCCCTCCTTAGCAATTATTTGTAGCAGCAATTTTTAGAATAAATGGTATCAAATTCAACATACATTCTGCAGTTGAGTTTTTCACCAGATATTTTTTTCTGAGATCTTTTTATCTTACTACACATGAAGCTAATTGGGTCCTCATTATGGAGCGCCATATAGTACTTCACGGACTCTGAATATGCCATATTTGTTTATCAGTTCTCTTTCTGATGGATATTTAGGCCGTTTTCCAAGGTTATGCTTTTATCATGCTGCATACATGTATGGATTGTGCCCACGTATGTGAATTTCCCTAGGATGTATGTCCAAAAGTAGAATGCTTAGGTCTTAGGTACTGCCCAAATTGCTCTATACCAGGGGCCTGCAAGCCCAGATACCAAATCCAGGCCACCACCCGCATGATACAGCCTGTGAGCTAAAAAGGGTTTCTATAATTTAATGGTTATACAAGTACCCGCATAATACCAGTGTTGCCTCATGACCCTCAACATTTAAAATGTTTACTGTCTGGACCTTTGAGAAAACACTGTGGATTCCTGCTGTATAGATCAATTGTGCTAATTTACCCTCCCAAGTGCAATCGTTGAGAATTCCTGTGTTCTTACACTCTCGCTTAGACGTCGCATTATTTGACGTGAGGTTTCGGCAATCTTATGAGTGAACAGTGGTATCAATTGGGCTTGCATTTTTGCATGTCCATAATTAACAAGGGAGCACCTCTTACTATGGTTATTGACCATCTTTGTTTTGTGACTCACTCCATCATTTGCTTTACCTATTTTCCTAAAAACTAATTTGTCTTAACTCATTTATGGGATATTTATTGGATATTAATCTCTTGACTTACCTGTGTCGCAGATATCCTCTCCTAGGCAGTATTTTGTCTTCCAGTTTGTCTGTGATGTCTGTTGACATTCTATATATTTTTATTTCATTTTTAGTTAACGAATAATAATTGTATATATAGTAGTCCTCCTTTGTCCCCAAGAAAAACATTCCCAGATTCCCAGTAGGTACCTGAAACCATGGATAGTACAGCATCCTATATATACTATGCTTTTCTTATATATACATAGCTTTGATAAAGTTTAATTTATAAATTGGCATAGTAAGAGATTAACAATAATAACAAAATAGAACAGTTATGACAATATACTGTAATAAAAGTTATGTGAATACTCATTCTCTCTCTGTCTCCATCTCTCTATCCTTTTCAAAGTGTCTTAATATTTTCATGCTGTGGCTGACCACAGGTAACTGAAACTAGAGAAAGTGAGACAGTGGATAAGGGGGGCCTACTGTATTTATGGGGTACCATGTGATGTCTGGATACATGTATACATTGTGGAATGATCAAATTAGGCCAAAACTATTGGTGTTTCACTAACGGTCTGTATTTCTTTTGAACTCGTGCTTAAGAAATTCTTTCCCACCTGAGGTAATACAAATATTCTCCTATGTCTTCTTCGAATTGTTTATAACTTCTGTTCTTCATCTTTAAGTCTTTAGCTCATCTCTACTTTTTAGATATAGCATAAGCTAGATGAAATATGCTGTTTAAGTAAAACTGAAATCCATTTTCTCAAACAGATTTATATGAGAAACTACAAGCTTTAGAATATTTGATTTATCTAATTATGAAGTCTAAAACAAAAAAGTAAACTATTCAAACTTTTACATTTATAAGTTATTTTTAAATGATACATAATTAATTGAATAAAAGGAATACTATATAACTAAATTAAAACAATATCACTTCTATACTACCCAAAAAAGTCTAATACTGAAGTCGCTTCCCCAGTTCACAAATAATTTTGCTTAAAACATGATCAGCAGTTGTTTTTCTTTTCCTTTATACCCTTAGACTAACAGTTACTGTAATGAGCTTTATCAAGTGAGTTCAATTTGATTTGATACAGTTTTACTGAACTTCTACTACCAAGTGCAGGTACTAACCTATGTCCTGGCCAAGGTGGGAAAGAGTTTAATTCGTGTCCTCTTAGAGTCTACAAATAATTGGAAATTAGCAATAATGAACACAGACAGGCTAACCAACAAACAAAACCTGTGGCTCAAATGCCTAAAGATGCAAATGATAAGAGAGGCATATATACATTGCTACTTGCTATGTGATCAATAATAAACATCTTGTTCCCAATCTCCCTTATGTGAAATATCAGAAGTAGTGGCAGTAAAACAGCTGGAGATAGTCTATGGACTAACATATTAATACACACACGAGGGTGACAGGTCTGTGTTATATGCACATTGCATGTCCCTAAAAACTAAACTTCATAAGTTAAAATCTCTATTCCATAAGCCTGTCTTTAGAGCTGAACTTACCTTAAAATGAGCATTTTTGTTTAACTGTATGTTTCTTTTTACAAAATACTACAAAGCATTTTAACCCAAATGGGTGAGAAGGAAAAAAAAGGAGTCTATGTAAACATACAAGCTCTGATTTGTCTTTTGTTCACACTGAACAGTGGTGCCATACAACTAGGTGAGTTCCTGATTTAGTCTTCTTAGGGACAGGCATGTGCCAAGCAGCGAAAAACAAAATGTGTGGTTGCAGTTTGTTCTGCAATAAAGAACAGCAGGCTATTTCATCACCCCTCGGGGCACCAATTTGTCAGCCCACAATGAAAATCAAGCTTAAGTATATAGCAAATGCATATTCATAACCACCATGTATTGTCCCTTTCTAATATCTCTGTCTTCTGCCAGGTATGTATTCTGTATTTCTGTCCTGACTGATTGCAGTTTATGCTTGTTAAGTGCATCCTTTTCCCCACCCTTGCCAATGATTTGGGGATAAGAACTATTGAAGACCTAACAAGTTGAAAGACTCCATTTTTCCTGCAGTGTTTTTCTGTCTATTACTGTTTCAAAGGAAAGCCCGGTGATGTGAATACTGAAAAGAGAAAATGTAATTAAGTGTTCATTGTGGGTAGTCTTTTTGTCACCTTTGAAGTGCTGAAATTAACACAGCAATCTCTTGATTTTGCCTCTGTAGTGGCAGCTTGCTGAGAATAGTCATATTTTGCTGACAGAAATGGGCATTCCAAAGCGTAAATTAAATAAGTGTATTTTATAGAATTCATTTAAAAGTGCATCTGTGCTGAACGTATCCCATTTTATACTGCTCTGATTACATTTGGCTTTTTGTTGACCCATATAAAAAGTGAAATGTTTCATACTACAGGCTGCAAGACAGCTTAGGATAGGGTGATTATAAATGGTGGAAAGGAAAAGAAAAACACGAGATTGTGGCACGTCGACTCCTGCTGTGTTTCTATTGTATATTTGAAAGTAATTTAAAGATAGAAATTATTAATGAAGTTTACAGCAAAGAAATAAATAAGATTAAAGGTGAAATTTCAGCTAAAGGGCCATCTTTAAGCTATACAAAAGGAAAAAATCATAAAATTAAACTTTATAAAAAGTAAAGATGAAAAGGGAAAGCTATATAGTGTAAGGTCATGGCTATCTACAGTGTTAGAGAGAATGTAAAATAGGATACGTTGCCACAGGGAGATAAATTTTCAACCAGAAGACCCATTGTGAACGACAAGGCTGCCCTCTTGCAAAAATAAATCATACTTTTCAGCTATTTGAATCATACTTATCCAAAAGTCTTATTCTGAGAGAATGAGAACTACATTATGTTGGATAAAATGATTTGTGTCACAAACAAAATTGGAAGAAATAATTATACTTATAAATGCAACTATTTCAGTAATTTATTGAATTTGACTGCAATTCATTGTAGGTAAATAGAAAAATAACTATATATCTGTGGTTAGATGTATAAAACTTAAACATAGCAAATAACCAGCACACCATTAACTGAGGTGAATCTGGGTTGTTGCAGAGGAGGAAAAGGAGGTATTAGAGAAAGAGGAGAGTCGTAAGGAATATTAGAGAAATCAAACACCTGTGAAACCCTGGTCCAGGCGCCAGATTGAACCTGGAAAATTACGCTTTTGAAATCCATTAAGCTGAAAGGTCACAATTCTATTATGTCATTCATAAATATTCTGAGAGAGACTTTCCAGGCTTCAGCAGGCCTGATAACGTGGCATTTTCCACACTGAATGCATTGTCAGTGCTAAACATATCTTAGCCAAGGGCATTGTAATCTGAGGGAAATAGTAAAGAATTAGATATCAAAATATATTGTTATTCTCTACTTTTTCATTGACATCACTGATTCATAATGTATCAATATCGATCATAAAAGTAAAAGGTGGATACATACATCGGTTGTGTATTACACAATAGAACAAATACTATGTTGCATATTAATATGATCAAATGCAATAGACCTGTTAAAAGTGCCAAGTAGTAAATGCATGAAAAAACATGTATTTGACTTTCTTTTTTATAGCATTGTACAAACTAAACACCACTGTGTTGAAAGCATATGTGTACTTAGCAGAGTTCAAAAGAAAATGAAAGGTGATGTCATTAGCCTTTTTCCCCTGAAATTATATTGCTAAAAAAGTAGGGACATAGTATGTCCTGTTGCATTATAAATTGAAATATCGGGCCAGGCATGGTGGCTCCCCCTACAATCCCAGTACTTTGGGAGGCCAAGGTGGGTGGATCACCTGAGGTGGGGAGTTCCAGACCAGCCTGATCAACATGGTAAAACCCTGTGTCTACTAAACACACAAAAATTAGCCTAGTGTGGTAGTGGGCACCTATAATCCCAGCTAGTTCGGAGGCTGAGGCAGGAGAATCGCTTGAACCCGGGAGGCGGAGGTTTCAGTGAGCTGAGATCTCACCACTGCACTCCAGACTGGGTGACAGACACTCTGCCTCAATAAATAAATAAATATAAATATCACATAAATCGAAATATTAAGAAATAAATAATGCAAAGCAAATTAGTTGCATAATTTAGAACAGTCAAAGCGCAAAGGTAAAAGTGTTTCATACATATGATGACACTCTTGTGATTCAATGTGGCAAGTCCTGTAAAATTCCATTATTACATCAATACCATTTTAATATAAACCTGTAAATCACATTTAATGGCTATAGAAAAACCTTTGGGCACAGCAACATGTGGCAGTGTCGGTAAACATTAACTGAAAGTAACATGCAGACATCGCTGTAATGGGTTCTGATCGCTAATGAGCATTACCTCAGCTTTCCGTAAAAACAGAACAAATGAGAACACTCAGAACTGAAAAATGGTGCTTCCTTTCAGAACGAGGGCTTGTCACCCATACCCTTGACTTTCTATACCATGTGTTGGCAAGTGTCTGACACCCAGGTCGACCTGCTCTTTCAGTCCAAATCCACATTGCACTGGGTTTGTAGGAAAATACTGTATCATTGACAACATAAATGAAATATGATGGGCGCCAAGCTGCCATTCTTCCTTCACTTCTACCTCTTTATCACAGTGGTGGTTGTCACCTTTTTAGAGTCTGTGAGAAAAGAACCGCAAAGTCGTTCTCACCTCCTGGCAATCAGTTACAGACTCACTCTGCACCTCCTGAATCTTCTGTTTCCATTGCAAAGACACAGCCAAAGCCTTGGGCCAGACTTTAGTCATCTCTCACCCTGAGTGTCAGTTGCCACCTTATCACAGTGTCCTACATGCCAGGGACAGGGAGATGAGGATCAATCTGAAAGTCTACATTCAAATAGGGCTTCAGGGGCAAACCCAAGCCCCCCACCACACACACACATTTTGAACTAGTTTCTGTTTTGGAAGTTTGTGCTTTTGTCACCGCATTGTCACAAGTTTGTGCTTTTGTCACCGCATTGAAAAAAATGATGCCTAAACAAAGATATTTGCTGAATAAAATTAGGTTTATGCTACTTTTCAGCTAACTTCAAACTTCATTATATTATTCTTAAATTCGCTGCCAAACCCCTCCCCAAGAGTTTGTTCTCAATTCTGTAAGTTTGGGCCTTCCTGTTGCAAAGTCCCACAACGTTTACCCGGAGAAGCCAAAGCTCTGCTTTTAGGAGTCTTGCCTTCTCCCATGCACAGCCGATATCAAAGGCATCTGCCACGAGGAGTCAGTGCAGCTGGCATGCCGTGACTGTCTGTCCTTCTGCTCTGAGGGTGGCTTTTCTCTCTTTCTCCCGAGGAAAAAGTATGAAATATACTGGTTTCTTGTTTAACCAAGGTAAGAAAACACATGTCTAATAACCTTTTGTCAAACTGTACTTAACCCTGTCTAGTTACTATTTCAGTGAGCCAGTTTATTTGGTGGTGGTGTTTGTTTTCAGTTTTTGGAGACAGGGACTTGCTCTGTCACCCAGGCTAGAGTGCAGTGGCACATTCATAGCTCACTGCAGCCTTGACCTCCCAGGCTCAAGAAATCCTCCCACCTCAGCCTCCTCTTAAGTAGCTGGGACCACAGGCATGCACCGTCACACCTGACTGATTTTTTTTTTTTTTTTTTAATGAGAGATGGGGTTGCCCAGGCTTGTCTCAAATTTTTGGGGTCAAGCAATTCTGCCTCAGCTTCCCAAACTGCTGGGATTACAGGCATGAGCCACCACGCCCAGCTGAGCCAGTTTTAAATGGCTGCATTACATGCATTAAAAATGAAAACACACAAAAAAAGCCCAGAACTTTTTTTTTCTTTTTTTCTTTTTTTTTTTTTTGGAGACGGAGTCTCTCTCTGTCACCAGGCTGGAGTGCAGTGGTGCGATCCTGGCTTACTGCAACCTCTGACTCCCTGATTCAAGTGATTCTCCTGCCTCAGCCTCCCAACCCCAGAACTTTTATAAGGAAAAATTTAGCAGAAAGAAACTGATGTCATCACTTTGTGACTATTTCAGCCTCCCTCTCTTATCCATGACCTCTGTGGCACTCAAGACGCCTGCCCATACTGCCTTCCTCTCCAGCCTCCAAGCCCTCTGCCTGGAAGCCAGACTCCGCCAGACTTACTCACCAGGCCCTGACCACGCCACCTGGAATGCCTTTGTCACAGCTCTTTTCCCAAAATCAGCCCTCTCCGTGGCATCTGCGTGGCTTTGGAGAGCATCCTTGGGTCTCTATCATTGTCTCATAATCTTCAATAAGTAGTGTTCAGAAAATGCTCCCCTGGCCCATGTGCCCAGATGGACTCTCCAAGTCTAAATGCTTCAAAATGGTACAGAACTAAATGTGTGAATTCGGATGGGGCTTCATTTCTGGTCCTCCTCCTTCACACTTGCGTGGCCGCCCTTCCCCTCCACGCTCCAATTTTCTTTCACATTTCTGCTTTCTGAGAAGAAATAAGACTGATTTCTGGGATGGAGCATGAAAGACAGAAAGCCCCGGAGAGAAAGACAAAGCATGTTTCCGTGGAAGATGCCCACACACCTCACTTGGGGGCATCGGCAGTGTTGGTACCCACCCAGGTGTGTTTTGACATCCAAGACTTGACCGTAATTCTTCTTGGAACTTGATGGGGAAAGAACCTTGCTGGGGCCCCACATGGGCCGGGGCAGCCTGGGCAGAGTTGGGCAGCTACCTGAGAGTTCTAGGTGGAGAGGCCCGGAAGATCCCGCAAGAACAAGTCTCCATTAGTTCCAAGTGGAATGGCAGCCCCTTTCTAAGTTTCCCTGAGAGTTGAGAGCTAATAAATCTTTTGTGGGAACAGCAGCCCAAGCCAAAGACCATGTGGAGGCCACGCATGGTGACTCACACCTGTAATCCTAGCGCTTTGGAAGGCCCAGATCCAAGGATCTCATGAGCTCAGGAGTTCGAGACCAGCGTGGTCAACATGGTGAAACCTTGTCTCTACAAAAAATACAAAAAAAAATAAAAGTAGCCAGGCATAGTGGTAGGTGCCTGTAGTCCCAGCTACTTGGGAGGCTGAGATGGGAGGATCGCTTGAGCCCAGGAAGTGGAGGCTGCAGTGAGTTGAGATCACACCATTGCACTCCAGCCTAGGTGACAAAGTGAGACCCTGTCTCAACAAAAAGAAAAGACCAGGCAGAGAGTATAGTGAATTAAATGGGCTTCCCCAAAAGATATGACCATGGCTTAATCCACAGAACCTATGAACATGACCTCATTGGATAAAGGGTCTTTGCAGATGTAATTAAATTAAGGATCTTGTGATGAGATCATCCTGGATTATCTGGGTCGGCCCTAAGTCCAATGACAAGTGTCCTTGTAAGAGACAGAAGAGCACAAGACACAGAGAGAAAGCCTTGTGCAGATAAAGGCCAAGTGACTGGTGTTACGAAGCCACAAGCCAAGGGACAGTGGAGGCCACCAGTAGCTGGAAGAGACAAGGAAGCATTCTCCCCCATGGTCTTTGGAGAGAATGTGGTTTTGCCGACAACTCAATTTTGGACTCTGGCCTCCAGAATTGTGATCAAATAAATGTCTGTTGTTTGAAGCCACCAACTCCGTGCACTGTATTCCAGTACTCTAGGAAGCACATACAGAGGACATCAGTGGGAATCAGAGCTCTTAGCTTTGGGAGCTGAGATGGTGGCCAAGTCAGCAGAGAGAAAGCCCCAAACCCCCAATACAGCCTCATAAGTTCCCCGATGGGGGATGGAGGACACATTACCAGCTTGTCGTGGGTAACCTTGATCTCAAACTACTAACAAGAAAAGGAGCATTCTTTCAAATGTAACTGAGCTTGAAAGGACTGAATTGAATTGATGTAGCAAGATGATGTTTCCAGCTACCAACAGAAATGGAGGGGTTGTGCACCAAATTCAACTCGTTTGTAGAAAAACCAAGACATTTATTTTAGCTTTGCATAACTAATTTTGTGTCTGTATATTTTCAGACATTGTATAGCTATACTACACGTCAGGGTTGCTCGAGGAGAATTAAATGAAAAGAAAAACCTGCAATTTGTTGAGCTATTATTAAATATTTTACAAACGAGGGCACCAGAACTCACTGTGGGCTGGCAGTTGCCACGTGGCTTATAGCTGGCAGAGCCTGTTTGCTACCTGAGCTCTCTGACTCCAAGCACAGTGCTCTCTTCTGTGTCTGCTTAATTCAATGATAAACATCGTTGCAGTGAGTGCAATATTGTATTTATGTTTCTGACCAGGCAGTGCCTCACACATCCATGGAGTCCAATCAACTGTTTGTCGAATTTAATCGAATAACATAGCCTTGCTGTCCTTAAGTAGCCTGCCATCTGTCCGGTTTGGGGGATATAATTAAAAATAAAATCTGCCAACCTACGAAACCTCTCCTTAAAGGTAGAGGAGAGAAAGCCCAGTTTTATTATTGAATAAGCACTAACACAGGCTGCAATGCACATCACTGGCAATCTGTTAAAGAAATCACAGAGGCAGAAAATACCTCCCTCTTTTATATCACCGCTTTCCATACGTGTTCTCAAAATAGAAATAACTAGTCCTCAAGAAGACTTGACAGCACCACTTGTTAAATATAGTTTATCCTAAATTCACCTGGTAACTGGGGTGGCCATCTGTGGGACCTGATTGTCTTTATCCAAAGGAAAATTAAAACTTTTCATATTTCTGTGACAAGTAGGTAAGTTTACAACTTGGAGCCAGACGTCTAAACTCCCACCCTCCATGGAGAAGGGGAGATGGAGGCTCTGTCTTCCTTGATGTTTACGTTACTTCAAGGAGGCAGCCCTCAAGGAAAACATTCTTTTAGGTTGTAGAACTGGTGAGAAGCTTATTTGGCTTTTAAAAGTATTTATATACATCTCAAACGGAAAGGGAAAGAATTTGCAATTCCAAGTCTTATAAAGGAAATGCTCTAAGAAAAGGGAGGCGAACAGGATCCCTTCCGACCTCCCTTTTTATAGATTCGTGTTTGCACTTTCACTAGAGAGATAGGAAACCTGATTAAATTAGGATGGAGCAATGCCTGCTCCAGTGTGCAGGGGTGAAAGAAAGGGTATAAGATATCCCCTCCTGCAGAAGAAAACCAGCAGGTGAACATCTCAGAATTCGGGGTGAGAAATCAAGGCAAGGGAAGGTAGACTCTGCCTCTGATATTACTTTCTGTCATCAAGGTCTTGGGAAATGGGGTGAACATGGAGCGAACTTTAAAATGTCCAGTTTGGAATCATGTCTAGTTCAGAATAAGCCTGATGCCCAGTTACCAGTGGTGTACTAGTCATGGTGATATTAATAAAAACCCTCCAGTCTAGATCATTCTGTATCTTCTTCAAGCTCTGATAAGACTCCAAAGGGCATGGCTGTTGAAAAGAAGGGTGCTGGCATTTGTCCCAAGCCAGGCATGTCCCATCACAATTTAATCATGTTGATATACTCATTAAAATTGAAAAAGAGCTAGCCATTAACTTCTGCATAACTTCTCTAGCACTGGCTGAATTATCTCAACTTTCTGACCTTCATGCTTAACCACCTAATATTAAAAAATGAGAATAATTCATTAAGAAGAAAACTGAAATGAAAAATATAAGTTAGAAATGAAAAAGATCAAGTGAATGTGGGACTTTAGAAAATTCAAACTTGAAGAGGGACTAGAAAGTAAAATATTTTTTAAAATTATACTATTTTGTTGTTTTATTTACCTGTTCTAAAAGAAGCACACATTTTTTAAAAATCAGAAAATCATAAAATTTTTAGAAAAAGGAAAAAATGTATTACTCCAATACACAAAAGTAAGTACCATTAATATTTCTAAAGTACCTCCTTCAAGCATTTTCTCTATTACTCCATATATGCATAGTTGTGCTTCTACCATTTATATACTCTTATTTACTATTATAATGTAAGTGTTTTCAACACCATAAAAATTCCTTCTAATAGAAGAAAATACCTGGGAATCCAACTTACAAGGGATGTGAAAGACCTCTTCAGAGAGAACTACAAACCACTGCTCAATGAAATAAAAGAAGACACAAACAAATGGAAGAACATTCTATGCTCATGGATAGGAAGAATGAATCAATATAGTGAAAAAATACAGGAAGAATGAATCAATATCGTGAAACAAGTGGAAGAACATTCCATGCTCATGGATAGGAAGAATGAATCAATATCGTGAAAAACGGTACAGATTCAATGCCACTCCCATTAAGCTACCAATGACTTTCTTCACAGAATAGGAAAAAACTACTTTAAAGTTCATATGGAACCAAAAAAGAGCACGCATTGCCAAGACAATCCCAAGCCAAAAGAACAAAGCTGGAGGCATCACACTACCTGACTTCAAACTATACTACAAGGCTACAGAAACCAAAACAGCATGGTACTGGTACCAAAACAGATATATGGACCAATGGAACAGAACAGAGCCTTCAGACATAATACCACACATCTACAGCCATCTGATCTTTGACAAACCTGACAAAAACAAGAAATGGGAAAAGGATTCCCTATTTAATAAATGGTGCTGGGAAAACTGGCTAGCCATATGTAGAAAGCTGAAACTGGATCCCTTCATGATATCTTATACAAAAATTAATTCAAGATGGATTAGAGACTTAAATGTTAGACCTAAAACCATAAAAACCCTAGAAGAAAACCTAGGCAATACCATTTAGGACATAGGCATGGGCAAGGACTTCGTATCTGAAACACCAAAAGCAATGGCAACAAACATGGATGAAGCTGGAAACCATCATTCTGAGCAAACTATCGCAAGGACAGAAAACCAAACAATTCATGTTCTCACTCATAGGTAGGAATTGAACAATGAGAACACTTGGACACAGGGTGGGGAACATCACACATCAGGGCCTGTTGTGGGATGGGCAGAGGAGGGAGGGATAGCATTAGGATATATACCTAATGTAAATGACGAGTTAATGGGTGCAGCACACCAACATGGCACATGTATACATGTGTAACAAACCTGCGTGTTGTGCATATGTACCCTAGAACTTAAAGTATAATTAAAAAATGAAATAAAAATAAATAGAAACTACTATGTTAAAAAAAATTCCCTAGTGTATTAGTTATCTATTGCTATGTAATAAATTACCCACACATTAGAAGCCTATCAGCAAATAGACGTTTATTATCTCAATGAGTTTCTTAAATTTGGGAAACTGAGACAGGCTTAGCTGGGTGTTTCTAGTTCAAAATGTTAAGAGGTTGCAGTTGAGATGTTCTCTACAGCTGCAGTCACCTTGAAGTTTCACTAGGGCTGGAGTGCCTGTTTCCAAAATGGGTCACTCCAGTGGCTGTTGGCAGGAGGCCTCAGTTCCTCACCACATGGACCTCTCCAAAGGGCTGCTTGAGCATCCTCACAACATAGCACCTGCTTCCATCAGAGCAGGAGAGACCAAGGGTAAAGACACAGTGTCTTTTATTGCCTAGCCTCATAAGTCACACACAATCATTTCTGCAGCCTGCTGATGACACAGGCCAGCCATATTCAGTGTGGATAGGGGACTACACAAAAGCATGAACCAGGAGTCTAGAACAACGCTAGAACAATCTTGCAGAGTAGCTACCACAATGGGAATTTATAATGGCTGCATGTATCTTATCACATAAATCTCTATAACTGTATTGACTATTCATGCATGGTTGGGTGTTATTTCTAATATTTCCGTATTACAAACAACCCTCTAATAAGCACCTGTGTATATTCAGCTTTTCATCAATAGTTCAGATCGCTTTTTTAGAAAATAATCTCAGAAGTGGGATTGTTGAGTTCAAAAAAATCTTAATTTCCTTTTTAAGTAAGTTGACTTCATAAAGCAAATTAGCATTTTATATTATTTCAGTGAACATATGCATTTTATTTCATGTATTTGTGATAAATACCTTGAAATGTCTATGCAGTGATTCATAACTGCATGTTTACCTTTCACTTAATGAATTCTATATTCAATGTATTTTAGGTAGCTATATTATATATGTAACATTTTGATACTTATGGCATGTGGGTTTTTTCATTGTTATTTCACCATTTTGTAGATCCTCCTGAGTTTGTTTGTTGCTGTTATTTTGGACAACTTAGAACTTGATGAAGACCTAAAGAAGCTTAAACAAGTAAGTAATGTAGGGGAGATTTAAAAAAAAAAAAGCAAAATAAGGGGCAAACCATTTGCTTACAGGCAATATTAAAAGTTTGAGCTTCAAAGTAAAAATAAAATTTAATAAGTTAAGGCTATCCAAGGTGGTAAAATGGTGTTAAGTTTAACTTCTATCTAATACTAACAAGGGAAACTTTCTGTTACTCTGTAAATATCCTAGGACTCGTTTTATTATTTTTGAATAACAGTAAGATGGGCAGAGTATGGTCCATTGGATTTGGAGACTGTTCTCCTTCTGCCATTAAATGAAGGTTGTTTGGAAATGAGATACCTCAAGACCATATTGCCATTTTGCATAATTATATGTAATACCCTTTATCATCATCATAAAAATATTACAATCAATCTACCTGGTCTCTAGACACTAAAGGAGAATTTAGTCTGGGTGCCCATAGTGAGTATAAGAAACAGAATAGAATAAATGATGAAATGTGGGCCCAGTTATGTATGAAAACAGACAGGATGTCATCATGGTGAAAAGTATACCCCAAAAAATGAAACTAGAAATAGGTGAATGCTGTGTTCTTAATGGCAGGAGGATTACAGGTATAGTCAATCATTCCCATAGTTTCTGTGGCATGGAGGATATTTGGCTTGAGTATTTGGCTCTATCAAAGAGTACAGACCCTTTGAGAAGAAGAGCTCGCAAGAGAGTGGGACAATGGGTGGAACATTCTTGTATCACCCTCCCCAACACTGAGAGAATAGTTGAGATGTTAACTACCAAACTCTACCCAACTGTTAGAGTGTTGACAGAACCACAGCTGTTATAACGTTAACAGAACCATGGCTCTTAAACTTTCTATTCGGAATTATAAGCAGGCCCTCCGTGTTCAGAATTTTCCAAAGCTTTCTATTTTTAACAAAGCAAAAGAATAACCTATTTAAATTTTTTTTTTTTTATCTATCTCATGATCAGGTTAGGCATTTCATTGTATTACTCTTATCTTTAAAGCCTATGCTTTTAACAGAGGTGATCAATAAGGGAAAAAAATAAAACATTGTTATGAAGATTCCCACTTGGAGCATACCAAGAAAGGTTTTGAGTTCTTTGCCATCCTACAGCTACCCAGGCAAATGGGCATCTTCCCGGCTCTGCTGGAGATGATTTCTTCCACGTCTTTTCACTCCGTGGTAGCAGTGAGATAGGTTCTTCAAATAAGAGTTGAGACATCCCTTTATGCCATCAGTGAAAATACTTTGTGTGGCTTCTAGTTGCAGAAAAAATAATAGTTGAGTTCAAAATTGAAAGTGACCAGCCATATAATTAGACATAACCCATAAAATCTGCTGCTGTAGAACCACTTTAGTCCATGCTTTACAAATCTGGTATTTAGCTGTAGCCTTTCCCTTCATGCCGTGTTTATTATGCACAGATATGTACTATCCTCTGAGAGAGTATGTTACAACTATTAGATAAGATAATAGAATATTATCTATTCTATAGATAAAATTTAAAATAGCCAATTTATTTCCAGCTAGTGCTACCGCCAGGTTCCATATGCTTTTAAATAACCATGTAACTCCAGCCCTCGTTTGTAAAATAATTTTTCTGCTGGAAAGCAACAAAATAAACGTGTATGTAGCAATTTTTTCAGGACTATGAATTCAAACCTACGGATATTTTGCAGTGTTAATTTTTTCACCATTGTAACTTATTTTTATATACATGTATATGCATAGCCTACTTACATTTTTTGTCATCTATATATCTAATGGTCACAACAGGCATTTCATATCTGACCCGAAGTAAAAAAACCAACAATAATTCTTCCTGGACTATAAAGTTTTAATAAACTATATGGCTCTTCACTTTGAATAAATGTCATTGTTTATAAAAGTGGCTTTTAGGCCGGGCGCGGTGGCTCAAGCCTGTAATCCCAGCACTTTGGGAGGCCGAGGCGGGCGGATCACGAGGTCAGGAGATCGAGACCATCCTGGCTAACACTGTGAAACCCCGTCTCTACTAAAAAATACAAAAAACTAGCCGGGCGAGGTGGCGGGCGCCTGTAGTCCCAGCTACTCGGGAGGCTGAGGCAGGAGAATGGTGTGAACCCGAAAGGCGGAGCTTGCAGTGAGCTGAGATCCGGCCACTGCACTCCAGCCTGGGCGACAGAGCGAGACTCCGTCTCAAAAAAAAAAAAAAAGTGGCTTTTAATCACTTGCTAGATATTAGTGAAGCTTTGTGTTTCTGGAAATTCTGTATATCAGAATGAGTTATCCAATTGCACTAGCCTACAATTTGGACCATATACTCTGGGTATTTGGGCATTGAAAACTCCAATCATAACGCAGCAATTCCATTTTTGTTAGTACTTTTTACACTATTCTTTATTCATGGTTGGACTGAAACTACGTAGCCATTAAATTCTTCTATTAATTTCATACTTGAAACTCATTGAACCTGAAATTCATTAGAGCAAATGTTATTAAACTAAGTTAAAGTGTTCCTAGTTAACTTCCTCTCATTGTATGATTATGTTTTGTGTTTTCAGTAGTTTTTAACAACTGTGTCATTTTTAATGCCCCTGATTTTTCTTATATTCGATGATCTTGGCCTTTAAGGTAGGGCTCATTTGCATGTTTTTAAGAACACACACATTCACGTGTGTGCACTTTCGTATATACGCATAGTATTGTGGATACCTCAAACTTCAGACTGTCTTTTACAGATTCTTTTACAAAATAGTAAAATTGTTACCCTAAATATTGTTTCAGTTGTCCATGTACAAATCCAGTCCTTAAGATTTAAGCTTACATACTCTATTTTTACTATTCCCAGATAGAGAGTAGAGTGGAGGAAATGTTCAAAAAAAGTGTTTGATTTTCTTAATGTTTCAAGTTTCAGAAAGCCCTATGCATTCCAAATTCCATCTTTGCTCCGTTCAAACTTTTTGCTTCTTTTACCATTTCTGCCAGTCTGTAGATTCTGATAGCTATGGTGACATCGATTGAATCCTTGCTCGGTATCAAGTGTTTTATGTTTTCACCTATTTTTCAAAAAACAACCCATTCAATGCAGGTATTATTATTCTGTCCATCTTACAGATGAGGTAACTAAGACACAGAGAGGTTAAGTAACTTGCTCAAGGTTGCACAGCCAATAAATGTCAGAGCTAGAATTTGAACCTAGGCAATTTGGACCAAAAACCCACACTCTTAACCTCTAAACTGTATTGATTCAAACTAAAGCTATATAAAGGCCAAACATGAGTCATGCATACTGTTGAGACTCGTAGGACTATGAATTATTTGTTTATAAATAATGATGTTGTAGATAACAAAGGCATCAACATATTCACCAAGTAACTGTTAGAATGAAGGACAGTTTCTGAGGAATAGCGGAGAATGCAGCAACCCAGTCATTAAAACTATCCAGATCAGTTCTTTGTTTCCTCTCAGAACCCGGAAGATCGAATCAGAGCCATGGGAGTGACAGCCTTGCTGCATGATGGCAAACACCACTCAAGGTGCCATTTCTCAGTGATCTTCTTGGAGTGATGCTCTCCTCAGACACCTACATAACAGGCTTAGCATAGCAACATTTTAGTGACTTTAATGTCTTTTAGTATCGATATGTTTTTAGCTGTGTTAATATATAAAAGTTGGTTCATAGATTTTTTTCAATAATAATAAAAGCCAGTGGCAGTTACCTCTAAAATGGGGATATTGCCCAGGTGCAGTGGCTCACGCCTGTAATCCCAGCACTCTGGGAGGCCGAGGTCGGCAGATCACCAGGTCAGGATATCGAGACCATCCTTGCTAACACGGTGAAACCCCATCTCTACTAAAAATTCAAAAACAAAAAAATTAGCTGGGCATGGTGGTGGCGCCTGTAGTCCCAGCTACTCAGGAGGCTGAGGCAGGAGAACGGTGTGAACCCGGGAGGCAGAGCTTGCAGTGAGTCGAGATCGCGCCACTGCACTCCAGCCTGGGTGACAGAGCGAGACTCCATCTCAAATAATAACGATAATAATAAGAATAATAATAATAATAAATGAGGTTGTTAACATGCAGCACTCAGTAGGGCTCAACAGAGGAAGAGGAAGCAGCCCTCGTGCTGGGGAGAGGAGAGGCTGCCCTTAAGCTAAAGGTGTGAGATGGTGGTAGAAAGTGAAAAGGTGCTAGTGAAGAAATTATAATGGAAAAGAAGGAAGAAGTGTAGTAGAAAAACACCAGATATGAAATAAAGAGTATGAATATAACACAGGGATAAAGGTGCAGGAATGTGGCAAAATCCAGAGTTAAGAATGTGAGTAAGTCACTGGCCAAAAGTCAAAGCCCACCGTGGCCTTCCTCTCAGAAGCTCCCTGAGGGCAGGCATGGGCTGCATGATGGATTGTCGGTGCGCCTGTGTTCTCCTGAAGGAGAAGCACGGCACTGTATGTCTTTTCCCATTATTTTTCTATGCAGCCTCCGTGTGCATCAGAGGTGGTTTCTAGCCAAGGACTGCTGAGCTCTAAGGGTCCTCATGAAAAGCTATGGTGTCATTTTTAATACTTCAGGAAGCTGGAAGAGAATTGTGCATTCACCTAATAGAAGCCCGCACCTGCTACATAAAATGTCAAGTTTAATACTTGTAGCTGGAAATCTGAAAATTCTAAGTGGCAGCACGGTTTCCTTAATACTATAGTTCTGCAGTGTTTTCATATATACTTTCCTTTAAGCAAATTTGTTTAAAGCTACAATGAATTTCTTATTGCTTAATCAAGGCATCTTGGCAGGAAAAATGTTTAGGTTTTAGAATCCAGGGGAGAAAATAAAAGGGCTTTTTGGACACACATTTTGAGAGGCTCTTATGTGTTTATTCCCATCACCCCCTCTCCAAGAGATCACCAGTGTGTGCCGTCATGGTCACCTCTAGGGCTTTTCCTTTGTCACTTCTCACAATTGTGTTCCAAAAACTCACGTCAATCACGTAACCATATGAAATTCCTCTATTGCCTTCCCTGTGTGTTGTACGTAGGATACAACTGTTTCCTAATAGCAATAGGGCAGCGTAATCTTTTCATAGCTGCCATCATTTACCTGACCCCCGCATTAAATTACATAGAGACTATATTTCTCTTTTCAGCATCCCCAAAAGCCAATACGGAGACCTGGGAAAAATATATATGTGTGTGTGTGTATATTATTACATATATGCAATATATGTAACATATATGTATATATCATACATTAAATACAAAAATGTTATAATGTATTACATATATGTAATAACTATACATATATGTATATATTAAATATAAAATTATATATAAGTAATACATGACATAAATTATATAATGTGTGCTGTATATGCATAACATATATAAAATTGTATTTTTATATTTAATATTTTACATATATATATAACATTATTTCTGCATGACATTTAAAAATTGACTAAAAATGAGAGATTGTCTGTGGATGTGTGATTGTGGTAAGCTGAGGAGATTACTGATGAATCGGTTGGTATAGAGGCTACAACACAACCCTCGACCTAAAACTTCTCTGACCAGTAAGAGCTGATGACCGTGAAGCTCAAGTGATGCAGGAATAACACTGGAGAATGTAGACAGAGTTTTGCAAGGTTTGAATATGAAGATAATTCTTGCAGCTTTAATGATTTTTGCAAATTCAGTGCAAGACAGATATAAAAGGTTTTCTTTTAAGCAGTATAAAATTCATTAAACTTTGAGGGAAGAAAAAACCCATGGAAAAGCCTGAGGGGAAGAACCATTGAAAAGGGAAGTATAGATAGTCTGTTTAGATTAAATTCAGAGCTGTGAAATTGAAAACTGTTTCCCCAGCTCTGTATCCAGTCTCACTTAAATCCTGGTTCCAATTTGATGATGCTTGGTCTTTGCTAGAGTCTGCTGCATAGTGGTGGGTAGATATTATTTATTAAGAAGCTTTCCTCTCTTATTGACTGTGATTTTTTTAAAACAAAAACCATAAATATCTTATATTCTCTTTTGTTAAAGTATGATCTCCAGGGGAATGTTTTTGTTTAGCCTTAAGCTGCGTGATCGTTGATTTTATGTGTCACCTTGACTGGGCTAACAGATGCCCAGATAGCTGGTAAAACATTGTTTCTGGGTGCCTCTGTCGGGTGGTTCTGGAAAGATTTGCATTTGAATTGGTAGACTGAGTAAAGCAGACCCCCTTCCCCAATTTCGTCGAGCCACTTCCAAAGCTTTGAGGGCCCAGATAGAAGAAAAAGGTGGAGGAAGACTGAATTTGCTGTCTGTCTCATTGCCTGCACCGTGTAAACAACCTTCTCCTGCCCTCAGGAAGCCTGGTTCTTAGGCCTTCAAACTGTTTGCCTGGCTTCCAAAGGTCTCCAGCTTGAAGATGGCAGATGGTGGGACTTATCAGCCTCCATCATTACATGAGCCAATACCTTAAAATCAATAATGATGTATATTTTATTGGCCCTGTTTCTCTGGAGAATCTTACCTAACACACCTTGAAGCTCTCATTTGCGTCTCCATTTTGTCGCCTATATTGAGTTCATTCCAGATTGAGGGCGGTAGCAAGGTGGCAGGGATGCTCCTGGAAGATGCCATTCAGCTGAGCACTGGTTGCATCTCCTGACGTTAGTTGAATCTTCAATCTTCTCCGCATTTTGTCAGCCTCTCATGAATGAACTCAAACTTATGTAATTTGAAAAGGCTGATACAGCTGCTACAGGAGCAAATGCTATCTATTGAGAACTGTCTTGTGTAGGCTACTTCATGTTAAATTATCACAGTTCATCCTAAATATTAAAGATGTGACAACTAACATTCAGGGGAGTGAATTTCTTGCCCAAGTCCACGCACTTCATATGTGCCTGAGTCAGGGCCACAAAGGCTGTCTGACACTAAACCAATGTCCTTGCTGAAAGAGGCCATGCTGCCTGCAGAGAACCACCTCCTTCATCTATAATGAAAAGCGTATCTAGCTAGGTGTGGATTGGATGAGATGCTTATCCATTTTTTAGATCAGCATATTTTCTCCCTGTGGGTATCCAAAGAAGAAGCCAAATTATAATCAGACTATAGCTTAGTGAGCCAGGAATGAGGATGGAGAGGGAGGGGAGAAAGGTTGTGTCATTCAGATACATAGATGATGGTTTGATAGGTGCAGCAAACCACCATGGCACATGTAAGCCTATGTAACAAACCTGCACATTCTGCACATGTATCCCGGTATTTAAAGTAAAATCTAAAAATAAATAAATAAAAATATTTTTAAAAATGCATAATGACGGCCGGGCGCGGTGGCTCAAGCCTGTAATCCCAGCACTTTGGGAGGCCGAGACGGGCGGATCACGAGGTCAGGAGATAGAGACCATCCTGGCTAACACGGTGAAACCCCGTCTCTACTAAAAAATGCCAAAAACTAGCCGGGCGAGGTGGCGGACGCCTGTAGTCCCAGCTACTCCGGAGGCTGAGGCAGGAGAATGGCGGGAACCCGGGAGGTGGAGCTTGCAGTGAGCTTAGTTCCGGCCACTGCACTCCAGTCTGGGCGACAGAGCAAGACTCCGCCTCAAAAAAAAAAAAAAAAAAAAAAAAATGCATAATGGCATAGGCTAAGATAGGCTGAGATCATCTGAGATATCTCTTTTACAGTTGAGATATTAGTGACCCAGAAACTAAATCTATTCGTTCTGTGAAACTGGGGTCTGGACACTCATCTACTATCCTATAGATATTGTGTCGGGGCTAGGGACATGTGATGGTCAGGACACTGTTTCTACTCTCAAAAATAACTTACGAGCCAGTGGCAGAAAGAGACAAGTAAACAGGCAATTTGGGTTCAGTGGTGATCATTACAAATATGTTTTGGAAGCGCACAGAAAACATCTAAAGCAGACTGAAATCAGGGACATTTTCTCACAAGCAGGTGCAGACTGAAATCTGGAGGTTGAGTAGTGCTAATCCAGGTGAAGAGGATTGGAGGAAGATGGCATGAAGAAGGGTACTGAAGACCAGGGGAACTGCAGACTCTTTCTTGGTTGGGAAAAAAACAGAGTGGCTTTGTGAACACTAAGAGTTTGCTGTGGCTAATGTGTAGAGCAAGAGAGAAAATTGTGAGCTGGAAAAGTAAGCAGAGACCAACACAGGAAATGCTTGAGCAGCACTAAGCATCTTGATATTATTCTGATGGCATTTATGCACAGGGTATCATAATCGTACCTACATTTTGGTGTCAGTATGAAATGAAATGGAGGGCACCTAGACTGGAGATGGAAGAATCAGCTCTTGAGGCAAGTGGTGATGGCAGCTTGAACAAAAGGAAATCGGAATGAGAGAATATTGGAAGTGGTGAAGGACAGAGAAGAGGATTTAGTGACAAATTGGATATAGGAAGGGAAAAAAACCAGGACACAGGGATGTCACCCAGATTTCTAGATTTCTTTGAGTGCACTGATGCAGAAGAAATACAAGAGAAAGAAGAAATGAGAGTTTTGTTTATTTGGGGTTATTTTAGGGGGAAGAAGATTGGTCATATTTTCCCTGAGATGCCTGGGAAATATCTATGAGACAGTGTCTATGGAGAGATATAAAGTTTAAAGTTTAGGTGGAATATCTAGGCTGAAACAGATACTGAAAAGGAGCAAAATCAACATGCAGATGGTAATTTAAGCCTTTAGTGAGCATGAACTTACCAAGGGAGGGATGGTTCCCTAAGGGGTAATAAATAAATGGTAAGAACCAGTGAGGAGGAGCCAAAATGTGTGTGATAAGTCACAGCACAAGAGGTAAAAGGAAAGAATAGGTTTGTCATCAAAATCAAAAGGTGAAAGAGTTTCAAGAGAGAGGCTTGTTCAACAGTCTCAAAGACTTCAGAGAGGTCAAAAAAACAGTCACCATGGAAAGCGATCCCATTTTTACAGTAGCATGAAAAAGAATAAAATACTTAGGAATAAACTTAACCAAGCAGGCAAAAGACACATACCCTGAAAACTATAAAATACTGAGGAAAGAACTTAAGCCACAAATAAAGGTGAATTCTGACTTATAATGAGTCTACTTAACAATTTTTCTTTTTTTAGACAGAGTCTCAACCTGTTCCTTAGGCTGGAGTGCAGTAGCATGATCTTCTGCTCACTGCAACCTCTGCCTCCCGGGTTCAAGTGATTCTGCTGCCTCAGCCTCCCAAGTAACTCGGGTTACAGGCATGCACCACCAAACCCAACTAATTTTTGTATTTTCAGTACAGACAGGGTTTCATCTTGTTGGCCAGGCTGGTCTTGAACTCCTGACCTCAAGTGATTCACCTGCCTCAGCCTCCCAAAGTGCTGGGATTATAGGTGTGAACCACCTAACCCAGCAACTTACAATTTTCTGATTTTTATGATGGTGCAAAACAGATACACGCTCAGTATGCTCCTCAACTTCTGATGGAATTACATCCAGAAACATTCGTGGTAAATTGAAAATATCATAAGTCAGAAAAATGCACTTTTAACTTACAGTATTTTCAACTTTTAATGAGTTTATCCAGATGAAACCCCATCGTAAGTTGAGGAACATCTGCAAGTGAAAATACATTCTGTGTTGAAGGACTGGAAGACTTAATATTGTTAAAATGTTCAGACCACCCAAAGTAATCTACAGATTCAATGCAATCCTTTTCAAAAATCCAATGGCATTTTTGCAGATATAGAAATCTTAAAATTCATATGAAATCCCAAGGGATACCAAATAGCCAAAACAATTCTGAAAAAGGAAAACAAACTTGAAGACATCATACTTCCTTATTTCAAAACATATTACAAAGATACAGTAATCAAAACAGTATGATACTGGCATAAAAACACACATATAGACCAGTGGAACAGAATAGAGAGGCCACAAATAAACCCTCACATATATATATAGTCAAATAATCTTCAACAGTGGTGTCAAGACCACACTGTGGGAAAAGGACAGTCTCTTCAACAAATGGTGTGGAAAAATTGGATAGCCACACACAAAAGAATGAAGTTTGGCCCTTCCCTTGGATCACATATAAAAATTAACTCAAAATGGTTTAAGGACCTTAACAAAAGACCTAAAACCATAAAGCTCCTAGAAGAAAACAAGGCAAAAGCTTCATGACATTGGAATTGTCAGTGATTTATTGGATATGGCCAGACAGCAAAAACCAAAAACAGGGGATTACATTACGCTTAAAAACACTTGTACATCAAAGGAAACAATCGGTAGAGTGAAAAGCCAACCTATGGGATTGTAGAAAATATTTCCAAATCATATGTCTGATAAGGAGTTAATATTGACAATATGAAAGAGCTCCTATAGCTCAACAACAAAAATACAAATAATCTATTTTAAAAATAGGTAAAGTGCTTAAATTGACATTTATCTAAAGAAGATATACAAATGGCCAAGTAGATGAAAAGACGTTCAGCATCACTAATCATTAGAAAAATGCAAATAGAAATCACAGTGAGGTATCACTTTATACCTATTAGGATGGCCTCTGTCAAACAAACTGTTTGGCAAGAAGGTGAAAAAATTGCAACATTTGTACACTGTTGATGAGAATAGAAAATGGTGCTACTGTTGCAGAAAACAGTATGGCAGTTCCTCAAAAAATTAAACATAGTATTGTCATATGATATAATACACTTCTGGGTATGTATATCCAAAAGAAATGAAAATAGAATCTCAGAGATATTTGCATGTACATGTTCATTGTAGTATTTTTCACAATAATCAGAAGGTGGAAGCAACCGTAGTATCCACCAGTGGATGAACAGATAAACAAAATGTGGTATCTACACACAATGAAATATCATTCAGCCTTAAAAATGAATAAAACTGACACATGATACCTATGGATGAAACTTGAGGACATCATACTAAGTGAAATAAGTCAGTCACAAAAAGACAAATTATGTATGGTTTCTCTTTATATGAGTTTATCTAAAGTAGTCGAATTCAGAGGAACAGAAGACAGAATGATAGTTGCCAGGGGCTGGAGAGAGGAGGAAAAGGGAGCTGTTCTTCAATGGGTACAGAGTTTCCATTTTGAAAGATGAAAAAGTTCTGGAGATCTGCTGTACAACAATGTGACTATTAACACTACTGAACTGTACACTTAAAATGATTAAGATGGGGCTGGGCATGGTGGCTCATGCCTGTAATCCCAAAACTTTGGGAGGCCAAGGTAGGCGGATTGCTTGAACCCAGGAGTGTGAGATCAGCCTGGACAACGTGGCGACACCCTGTCTCTACTAAAAATGCAAAAAATTAGCCTAGCTGGACATGGTGGTACATACCTGTAGTCACAGCTGCTTAGGTGGCTGAGGTGAAAGGATTGCTTGAGCCCAAGAGATCAAGGCTTCAGTGAACTCTGATCATGCCATTACATTTCAGCCTGGGCAACAGAGTGAGACCCTGTCTCAAATAGCAGCAACAGCCACAACAAAAATGATCAAGATAGCAACATTTATGTTATATGTTTTTTGCCACAATTAATTTCTTTAAAACTGGTCACCATATTAATAATAAGGAGGTGGTTAGTGATGGCAATAAGAGCAAGCTCAGGGCCTTTGATGATACAGAGCTGGGTTGCAGAGGACAGGGAATCAATGACAGGTAAGGAAGTGAAGGTGGATCACCAATCTTTTCCTCAAACTCCTCATACTGTTTCCAGATAGACCACCTGGTTGCTGACTGATTCTTAATTTTGTTAGATATGTTAACACCATTTGCTACAGTGCTACCCAACCTTTTCCCATTGTGATATGTATAGAGAATATTTGTACAACACAGTGAAGTCAATAGGTAGGAAGCACAAGCAGCTGGAAATATCAGATATCAAGGATGCCTGCTGCTCCAGGGAACAGCTGCCCAGGAGCTAGAGGACCATACCCTGAAGAACCTATAAATAAGTAGTGGCTGAGAGTTGGAAAACTCTGCATTTCACTCAAACCTGTTGATGCCGCCTAACTCCACGTGAAGCCATTCTTTCAATCTTTTGGTCAGAGATGACACTTTTGATGTCAGTTTATTATTGCCCATAACTTTCCATGATGTAAATCTCAAAAGATAATTTTAAAGAGCATTTGATCTGCTATTTCTGAAATAGCTACTTACTTTTACAATAAATCTTTACTTTTATAATAAATGTTAGGCTTACGTTTTGTAATAAATTCTCTGTCACACTAAGACATGAACAGCAATAAAATTGGTTTGAAGAAATGAAATGGCTAAGACTGAGAACAGTTTAGATCAAGGTTTAAGCCAAGAAGTCACAACAGAGGCTCAAAAGTTGGGAATATCAATTATCAGCATAAAAACAACAGCCTAGGAATCTAGAAGTCAATCAAAAAGTGGAAATATGGGAGGCCAATGTGGGAGGATCATTTGAGCCTAGAAATTGGAGACCAACCTGGGCAATACAGTGAGACCCCATCTCTACAAAAAAAATAAAAACTATTGCAGTGTGGTGGTCCATGGCCTGTGGTCCCAGCTGCTTGTGAGGCTGAGGTAGGGAGGTCAAGCCTGCCGTGAGCTGTGATTGTGCCGCTGCATTCCAGCCTGGGCAACACAGAAAGACCCTGTCCTCCCCAAACCCCCCACAAAAAGATAAAGATAGAAACAGTCAACTGGATTTTTACAGTCAAATAAGTACAAGTGGGAGATTCAGAAGTCAGTTCAAAACAGGAGAAGTACCTGTTAGAATTGATGTCCTCCTGACATGAGTGGAATTGTGTCCCTCAAATAGATACATGGAAGTCCTACCCCTCAGTCCCTGTGAATGTAACTTGATTGGAAATAGGGTCTTTGTAGATGCAATCAAGTTAAGATGAGGTCATTAGGGTGGACCCTAGTCCAATATGACTGGTGTCTCATAAAAAGAGGAGAGACGCAGACACAGACACATAGGGAGAGCACCGTGTGATGATGGAGCAACAGACCAGAGTGTTGTGGTCCACAAGGAACACCCAGGATTGCTGGGTCCATCACCAAGATCCATCACCAGCAGTTGGAAAAGCCCCGTGGAGTAGACACCCCTCAGAACCTTCAGAATGAACTTGTCTTTCTGACATCTTGATCTCAGACTTCCAGCCCCCAGAAATGTGAGACAATACATTTCTATTGTTTTGAGCCACCCAGTTTTTTGGAACTTTGTGGCAGCGGCCCTAGACAACTAACACACCTCCAGAGCCTTGTTCTCTGGACTCAAGAAGAAACGATCCCTTCTAAAGCTGGCAAGTAGCCTGGCTGAGAGCGTGGGGCAGCAGGGAACAATGGACATACCCTTGGAATCCTGTGCCAGCCTGCACCACCCTGGAGCAGCTTTCTCAGCAGATAGAGTTATTTTATTCTGCCTTTCTTTGATTATAGGAATCAAACCCCATCATCGTAAAATTTTATAGACTTGAGACTTTCTTAGAGGAAAGGTTTCTGTAAGCCCTTCCAAAATTTCATTTCATGTATGATTAACCCAAACCAGAGGGACATTGTTTTAGAGACCTTTTCTTTGCCTCATCCACAGATGCTCGCGACTGTTTTGTTAGCATGATCTCTCTTACCATGGAACAAACATGAAACTACACACCTAAGATTGTCCACTCGAGTTCACATTGGTGTGTTGTCGGTTGTGTCATTCTTGAATTGTGCTAATTCAGAATTATTTTCATTCCAGTTTCCACAGCACTCTGCAAGGTAACCCTTCAATTAAAAAAAAAAAAAAAATAGGCCAGGCACAGTGGCTCACGCCTGTAATCCCAGCACTTTGGGAGGCCAAGGCAGGTGGATCACCTGTGGTCAGGAGTTTGAGACTAGCCTGGCCAACATGGTGAAACCCTGTCTCTACTAAAAATACAAAAAATTAGCCGGGTGGCATACGCCTTTGTGTAGTCCCAGCAACTCGGGAGACTGAAGCAGGAGAATCACTTGAACCCAGGAGGCAGAGGTTGCAGTGAGTTGAGATTGTGTCTGCAAATCTCCATCTCAATAAGAGTGAAACTCCATCTCAAATAAAATATAGTGGGATTTGGAGGGGAAATGTGCCCAAACTGGAGAGAAGCTCACACTTCAACTCCAACTGAACACCGCCCACTGCTTAACTATAAGGATACTATTTTATTTTGTTTCCTTTAATCAAGAGAACAAAATTGTTAAGAAGCATGAGTTTACTGCACTGTGCTGTTAAAAACAGCAAGGATGATAATGAAGAGCAACCTCACAGCACTTTTTCTTTCATATCCTGTCACAGGCAATGGGAAACTAGGTTGCAGTGGTTCTGAGATAAAAGCATGACAATTAGTTTTCAGTTTTATGCAGCACCTGTCAGTTGTTGAATTACAAAAAGGCTTTCTTATAGTTGTGTTAAGATTTGTTGTGAGGAGTTAGAATAGCAAGGTTTACCCTGTGTGGACCTACACATTAAATAGGAATGTGCTGGAGCTGGAGTCACTGCCCTGATTCCTTTTGGACTCAAGTTTCACACCGTCCATTTGGATCTTTTTTCAAGAAATTCATGTACTTTTCCATTCTCCTGGAAGCATCCTCACCATCTGCTTTATCATCCATTCTTCAAATATTTGAGTCCCTACCATGTGTACAAGGCTAGGCCAGGTACAATAATAAATAAGTTCTTTGCTCCCATGGAGACTTCTGGTCTAATAGGGGAGTTGGATGTAAATCAAGTAATTAAAATAATTCCTAACTATGTAAAGATTGAGATGAGCTTTCTTCAGAAAATAACATTTAAGGAGAGACATTCGTAGAAGACCCTGACACAAATGGTGGTCAAGGGTGAGGACGAAGAAAGTTACAGGAGAGCTAAGTTTTGCAAGATGAACCTTGTGGACTTCACAGAGGTGTGGTGGGTCAGGGGAGGGGAGCACAGCTCCAGGGAGAAGGGAAAGCCTGTGTGCACCCAGAATACAGGCAGACCAGGGTGGAGTGGTACATAGTAAGTGTGGAAAAGTCAGCAGGGCATGAACCATTCAGTGCCTTGAGAAACACAGTAAAGACGTTTACCCTTTTTTTTCAGACAGAGTCTCACTCTGTCACCCAGGCTGGAATGCAGCGGCATAATCTTGGCTCACTGTAACCTCTACCTACCAGGTACAAGCGATTCTCCTGCCTCAGCCTCCCGAGTAGCTAGGATTACAGGCGTGCACCACCACTCCTGGCTAATTTTTATATTTTTAGTAGAGACAGGGTTTCACCATGTTGGCCAGGCTGGTCTTGAACTGCTGACCTCAGGTGATCCACCTGCCTTGGCCTCCCAAAGTGCTGGGATTACAGGCATGAGCCACTATGCCAGCCAAGATATTTACCTTTAATGTTTACCTTTGACCTGAGCCACTGAAAGCTTATAAGATGGGAGGCAGTGGTGAACCTGAGAGCTATTTGGAAAATATAATCAAGAGGGACTTGGTGATAGGTTGGATTTAAAGGCATGAATGAGAGAGTCTCAAAGATGACTCCTGGTGGTTTCAGGTTTCTACTAACTGAGTCAAGAAACACTAGCATACAATCATATTTGGGGGGAAAGTTCATCAACTCAGCCTTGGGCATGTTGAGTTGGTGAATCTTTCAAGATGTCTAAGCAGAGATACCTAATAGTTGTGTATAGGTCTGGAGTTCAGGGGAGAAGAATGGCTGCCCAGAGATACAAATGTGGAAGTTCAATGTAATTCTTAATTATTTATTCAGGTGCTGTTCTAGACATGTGGGGTAGGTCAGTGAACAGAATAGACAAAAATGACTGCCTCCTTTGAGCTTCAGTTCTAGTAAAGTTCTCCATATTTTCATAATACTGGAAGGTATAAATCTGGATGAGGTTGAATAGGGTGGGAAGAAAAAAGATACTGGAGCCTTGAGGAAGAACAACATTTAATAACTGCTGGTATTTGCCTTTATGGTAACTCAGTCTGTCTCTGTTTCCCTCCTTGTGTATTTTCACTTTCAGTTCCATTGCAAATAGTAAACATTTTCTGTGTCTCAAGTTCAAAACTCCCAACAAGAACAGATCTGATTGATCCAGCTAATCAATATGATTCCTTTTAGGTAGGAATTTCATCTCTAATTGCCTCGCAGTGCTGGCCGGTCTTAGAGAAAGTCCCTCTCTTTGGCCCAGTTTCTGGCTCAACCAACTTTGACAAGGGTGATGGGTGACTTTGTAGAGCTTTAGAGCTGAATTAAAGAAAACACAGGATGAGGATAGGACATTTTTGTGGTGCCAGAAAATAAAGAAGAGCTAAAAAGGAAAAAAAAAAAAAAGAAACGAACAAAATAGATAGAAGTATGTCTGAAGATGAGAGAAGCCAACTGAAAGAGCCCCTAGTGGCCAAAGCAGGAAGACTTTGAGCAATGAAATGAATAAGGACAGTACTGGGTTATGACCCAAAGAATACAATAAATAGTCACAAATACATATTTATATAAATACATGATTGAATACATAAATAAAGGAGAAGGGACAACTGATTCTCACAGAATAATTCCAAGTAATAAACATAGATAGAAATAGAAATAATAGAATAATAAATGAAGGAAACAGAAAATGGCCATTAGGACACCATTGTAATTGCCACAGGCAAGAGTTAATGAATACCAAAATTAGTATGTGAAACTTTAAGGAGAAATAGAACATTTGCGTGGCCTCCAAGTGTCCTCTCCACATCTTTTTTAAATTATTGTAGCAGCTTTAATATCTGCCCGCAAATTCTTTGATACTCCTCTTTCCTAAGAGATAAAGCTTTAATTCTTCTAAGTATCAGCTGAAGTCAGTGACTTGCTTCAAGCCAATGGAGTAGGAAAAGAGAAACACTGAATGTAACTTTATAATGCAGCAACCTGGCAGGCATCACCTTACCCAAGTAAGGACAGTTAACCTCAATGTCATGTACACCCTGATATGATGAGAAGGGCATATCATCTCCATGATATTTGTCCCAAAAATGTAGAACCTCAGTCTAATCATGAGAAAACTTCAGACAACCCAAAACTGGGGGACACTCTGGAAATTACCTGACCGGTACTCCTCGAAACCATCAAGGTCACTCACAACAAGAAGAATTAGAGGAATTGTCACAGCCAAGATGTGACAATGAAATGCAATGTGGCTTCCAGGATGAGCTCCTGGATCAGATGAAAGTCATTCATTCAAAAACCTGGGAATTTCCAATGAGCTCTTTAGTTAAAAGTATTTGACCAAGGTTAATTTTGTAGTTTTGATAAATGTTCTACGGTATATAACATGCTGGATCAAGGGATACAGGAACTCTCTGTACTATCTTTGCGACTCTCATGTAAGTTTTAAATTACTTCAAAATAGTGTTGTTGTAAATAGGATGAGAATTTTTTATGGTAAGCTATAATAATGCAACATATAAATTAGCTCCTGTGTTGCCTTGTTCAAAGATACCTACATCTATGTAGCTTTATGCCATGAATACGTTGTATCAAGTTTACACTTTATTATGCTTTTTTGATCTCAAAAAGCTGGGAACACACACTTTATCAAGAACCACATGTGATTTTTGTGATTTTGTTTCTAGTAGAAAATCTGATGTAACTTGTCATTACTCCTCTTTCATCTTTGCCAGTAATATAACTCGTCTGAAATTGGAAGACTTGCTTGTGCTGGATAATATAGATGATTCCATATTGTAAAGGCTCTAAGAAAAGAATAATAGAATGAGGAGAAATATTACAAATGATCCTCTTCTGCCTGTTGATGGGACTCTGTTAGTGTTGATTTCTTGTTCTCATCTCATCACCACTGGATTGTCATTGCATCGTATGTACAACGTGAGGCCATAGGGCTACAGAGAGTTCTGTCCTTAATTAAAAATGTGTCATGCTAGTAGGGGAAAAGCACACATAATTAGAAAGTTATAGTGCAAACCCCTGAGCAAGGTGCACAGAGGAAGATGTGACTAAATGCAAGGTGCACAGAGGAAGATGTGCCTAATTTGGCTTAGAGGCAGGTCCTGGAGGATGTGTCTAAAAATGAAGCATACAATTTTCTTAGGAAAGTGAGAGAAAATATCCCATATAAGAGGAACAACAGGCACAAGATTCAGAAGTAAAAGCGTACCAATTGCTTGAAAATGTTGTTTGGATGTGGCAGTATACAACAGTTTTAGAAGCTCAAGCTCTGGAATCCGGAAGTCCAGTTCTGTGTGACTTCAGGCAGCTGCTTGAAGCTCCATGGGCCTGTTTCCTCATCAATGACCTTGCATAACATGGAGCTAATTATGGTACCAATATCAGGGAGCTAATTTTTAGGGTTAAATAATATTAGCATAAAGTGCTCAGCATCATATCCAGCACGCGTGTTTACTGCTTCACCTACCAGTTGTTATTCTGAGAAATATTCCTGGAGAAGATGGTTTTAGAGGGATTTACAAGAGTTAAATAAGTGTATTGCAGGCATGGGAAACAGTATCTTCATGTGACATCCCTGTGTCAGGGGGGCACAAACCTACGGGTTAGAGCACAGAGGGCAAAGCACTGGAAGGCCCACTTATGCCATGCTAAGAAGATTAGAATTTCTTCTATACATAATTGATAGTCTTTGCATTACTTTAAGGACCAGAGGGACATAAAGGTATTTCTTTTCTAGATGTTCTAAAAGATTGGTTTAAAGGGACAAGACTAAGACAGAAAGCCAGTTAGGAAAGTTTCAGGAGTCTCTATGAGATGAAATTTGGATGACCGAGTGACCACTGGGTTCAGCAAAATAGGAAGTGTGCTGACTTTGCCAAGAGGAGCCTCAGTGAGGCAGGGGGGACACCTGAGACAGGAGGGGATGGAAGAGGGGTGGGAAGTGACGTAATGGTGGTGTACGCATCTCTTTGAAGAAGCAAGCTTAAATAGCGAAGGAGGCATGATCACGAGAAATAGTTTAACTGCCTATTTTCATTTTCATTTTTACAACCAAGAGGCTTGAGAAAACAATCCAATCAACATAGCAAAGGAGAAGAAATTGGGGAGAGAGGGAGAGGTTGAGTGGTCTCAGATTAGCCAGAGGAGAGGGACTCAAGAGCACGTACGTGTCGCCCCATTCATATGGGTGAAGTCATCCTCCTGGAGAGCAAGCAGTCACTGTGGCATGGTGATAGCTTTGGTTTGTAGGGCACATTTCCCTTGAGTAATTCAAATTACAGGCATATTGTTAGCTCACTTATACATCTGGCATTTATATAAAAGACTAAAGATCTCATTTTTTGAGAACACTGAAATCCAAAGGGGTGAAGAGATTATAAAACCCTCCAAAAGTTTAAATCCATGTCTTCTTACTTTTTTACTGTTTTTACTTATGTTATCTCTGATGTTTTATAAATTTAAAAAAAGAAAAATTAGATGGGAATGTATGTGTGTGTGTGTGTGTGTGTATCCTGAATTCCCTTTGGTATGACATTTTTCCCTAGCACTTATGAATAATCATCTCATAATAAGAACCAAGTATCTAGTTTACATGAAACTCTAATATAATTTCATCTGAAGTGGAACAAAAAGATATATACTTTTTTATCATACTGAGCATGTTTCTATGACTCAGTAAATTCTCTAATGGGAACAACTGTGTCTCAGTTGAATAACAAAGGAGAGATACAATATAAAATAGAGATATTTGGGACCTAGAAGAGTAAACCTACAAAATCAATCTGTATTTATCACCAATGTCTCTAAGAAATTATTAGTGATATTAACGGGACATTAAGGGACAATAATGTGAGCAAAATGTGTTCATTCAGCATAATTAGGTATTCCATTTTTTGAATAGATTTTTTTTCTTTTACTAGTTTATTAGAGTTGTTGGTTAGCTTAGCCTTGCTGTAAATAATTGTGTTGTTGCACAAAGTAACCTTCTGAAGGACATTTAAAGCTTGTAAGATCTTAAGGGTTGTGATAACAGCATGAAAGTAAACATTTTTTGCACATTTTAGGGATCTCATAGATGGCGTAAATGCAACAGTCTGTTGTAAGTGCTCTGCTGAGCTCCCAAACCAATAAGCACAAACAGCCACTTAATTGCCCAGTGTACCCGCTCCTCTGAAAACAGAGCTTCTCTTCACACTTACTTCAGGGGCATACTGCTTGGACGAATGAGTAACCAGCCAGGATACAGCACATACAATTAATCAGCTAATGTTATGGCATTTTGGGTGTCAGCTGTCACATAAAAATTTAGCTTTTATGGCCCATAAGCTAACCAAGAAATGAGCCCTCCAATCTATATCTGTGACTTCAGTTGATGTGCCTAAATAATTGAAACCCCACTTTGACCTTGAACATACTGGATGTATTAAATATTTTTGTAAAGGGGGCAAATTAGTAACTTAAACATGTTTTTAAATGAAACATTTGAAAAGTGTACAGTATCGCTGTCTTCTACGCACTAATTTGAGTTGGTTGCCTGTTGTCCCCAGCAGAAAAGACAATGCCCACCCACCTGAATAAATTCTTTATTGGATTTCACAGGCCAGTGAGGGATATTCTTTATATTTATATATTAAGGTTTTATAATTACACAGAGATATTATTAAAAACCAACATGTGTGATCATTATTCCAGATACCCCATCTGTTTTGACTGTGTATTTGGGTTGTAAAATCACATATACAAATTAGCAAGAGAAACTCCCTTGAAAAAATAATAGTTTACGCCTTAGGAAGACGCTATGTTCTGAATTGCTATGTCATATATATAGATCCAGAAAAAACAGCCAAAGCCACTGTGTAAAGAAGCAAAGAGAATTCAGCCTTAATTTATTCACATAACAAAGAGGAGGAACTCCTTTCCTTTCTCCTGATTGAAGATAATGGGGTTATTTTTCCTATATTGAACAACCACAGAATATTCTACAGTTACGTCAACTCACAAATCTACGCACAGTTTTCAAACTAACACGGACTAGATTTCAAAATGAGAATCTCCCAAGTCTGAATGTTTTTAAAATTGTTTTCTTTTGGGAAATCATACAAACAAAATTACAAAAATTTTTATTTAAGGTAATTCTTCAATTCAGCTATTCCTCACAGCAATCAGAAAGGAACTGAAATTGAATAATGTTTGAATATTTTAACAGAAGAAAGCACAGGCTGAAATAGGGAAGATTTAAGCGATGAGGCAGAACACAGTATGTGTCATGCAGAGCAATTACACCCGAAGTCTCTTGAGAAGCCAGGGGAAGCAGAGGCTTTCAGCCGCCCAATGTATAATGATATCTCAGCCAGGCAGATGCTGAGGCGTAGAATAGCACTGAGCTTAGATGACTTCTAGTCTTAAAGCTCAAGGTTTGAAGTTTGTTTCTTTGATTCTAATTTCATTCTTGCAAATGTGCTTTTCTTTACCATGTGAGTGTGTGACAAAGCTATCATTTGATCTCTCGGTTGCAGTCAGACTTCATGCTCAGCTGAGGTCATTATAAACTGCCTTTGTACTGTTCTTTACGTTAGATTTTTCAATATGAAAAATAAAATCCCAGGATTCTCTACACTGTGTTCTTTCCCTTCAAGAATCATGATCTTTAAAACACTTTTGAAATGGACATTTACAATTATAATTACTTTATGTTAAAAGATCTTCTTTTCTTGGTATAGTATAATGATCTTAAAAATTCATATCCACTTCTTATAATCTATATTATTCATTCATTTGCATCAAAGTAAATTTCATCTTGGAAAATCTTTGCTTAAATGCAAAAAAATAGGGGAAAGAATTTGGATAAAAGGTAGAATACCATTTCATTACATTTTAAAGAAGCTTAATAGTGGCTTCAAAGTAATGTGTAATACTTTATTTGTCATGGTCATCTCATCCCCCACCACCAGCACATACCTTGTCTACTCCCATCTTACTCTTTCTTCCTTTTTCTCTGTCTGTAGTTTGGTCAAAATCATGTCCCCCAGGCTAGAGTGCAGTGGCGCAATCTTGGCTCACTGCAAGCTCCGCCTCCTGGGTTCACACCATTCTCCTGCCTCAGCCTCCCAAGTAGCTGGGAATACAGACACCCACCACCACACCTGGCTAATTTTTTTTGTATTTTTAGTAGAGACGGGGTTTCACCGTGTTAGCCAGGATGTTCTCGATATCCTGACCTCGTGATCTGCCCGCCTCGGCCTCCCAAAGTGCTGGGATTATAGGCATGATCCACCACGCCCAGCCTACAAAATGTCTATATCTGTACTTTGTCTAAACCTTCAGTAGTTTGTTAATGACAGATGCCATTCAGGTTAAACAACACATGAGTCTAATTTTATTCTCTTTGTGAATCTAAGGACACATATACTCCACACCAACAAATTTATTCAGTCAGTCAATAGATATTTTATGTTTATCTCTCTACACTTCAGGATATATCTAAAATCTTTTATTTCCCATTCGTCTGCTGGAGAGTTTAGTTTAGAGTTGAGTTCCACCACCTGATCAACGCCATTATTCCTTCACTGAATATTTGCTCAGCTTACCTTGTGTCCAGTGCCATGCCAGCCACTGGTCCTGGAATAATGAGCAGATCCCTACATGGTTCCTGTCCTCACCAAGTTTACAGTCTCAGGGAAAAGAGATCTGTTGTTCAAGGGGTCACACAATATAGCCTCAGACGACAGTACGTGTAGGGGGTTTAATGGCATCCTCCCAAAATTTGTGTCCAGCTGGATCCTCAGAATGAGACCACCTTGGGAAAGTGAGTCTTTGCAGAGGCAATCAGTTAAGTTAATTGTTCTGGATGATCCAGTGTTTGGCATTTATAAGGAGAAGGAGAGTGGGATCAGACTCAGAGACACAGAAACACACAGGCCAAGAAGGTCATGTGGAGACAGAAGCAGGGATGGGGCATTGCAGCTACAAGCCAAGGAACTCCAAGCATGGCTGAGAATCACAAGAAACAGGAGAAAAGCAAGGAAGGACTCTCCCCTAGAGCCTCCAGAGAGAGCATCGCTCTGCTGGCACCTTGATTTTTGACTTCTAGCCTCCAGAATGCTGAGAGAGTAAATCTCTATTGTGCTAAGCTAACGATCTAGTGGCAACATGTGACAGGAGTCCTAGGAAACTAATGTAATGTGGATTCAATTGAACCGTAAGAAAATGCAGATTTTCAACTGCTTTGAGCCACACAAACAGCAATATTATAGGATTCATCCTAACATGTTATGAGCTTGTAAGAGGAAAACCTTGTCAGAGAAAGCTTCTCTGAGGAATTTCTAGTGGAACTGAAATCTAGAGAACAAGTAGAATTTGATGGAGTTCAAGAGAGAAAGAGGAAGAGAGGGGAGCCCGGCAGAGGGACGGGAGGTACGGAGGTTCTGAGGTAGAGGGTGCAGATGTTTCCGAGCAACTGAAGGATGTGACTGGAACCTGGTGTGGGGATAGGGCTAGCTGAGGCTGGACAGGCAGGGAGGCGCCAATAAAAGGCCTTTGAGCCTAGATCAAAGATTGAGATTTTGACCAGGCATGGCAGCTCACACCTATGGTCCTGACTACTCAGGAGGCTGAGGCAAGAGGATCGCTTGAGCCCACGAGTTTGAGGCTGGCCTGGGCAACATTGCAAGATCCCATATCTTTAAAAAAAAAAAAGTTTCTATTTTTGTTTATTAAAACAAAAGTTTTTATTTTTGTTTGTTAAAAGCGGTGGATAGCCAGGCATGGTGGTGCATGCTTGTAATTCCACTGACTTAGTAAACTGAGGCTTGAACCAGAAGGCAGAGGTTGCAGTGAGCCAAGATCACACCACTGCACTCCAGCCTGGGCGACAGAGCAAGACTCCATCTCAAAAAAAAAAAAAGAAAAAAGAAAAAGAAAAAGGCAATGGAATGCTATTGAAAGGTTTTAAGACAGAGCATGAGAAATTACAATAACCACAGAATGAAGAACAGATTAGAAAGAGCTGAAGCAGACGGAGAAATCACTGCAGGGAGTGCAGGAACCCAGTGGTACATTGGCCAGGGAGGCACTGGTGAGGATGCAGGCAGTGGGCAGGCCAAGAGGTTTTTAGGAAAGAACTCTGTGTTTTCCTTTCAATGATATGTCTCAATGAATATACCATTTACCCTTTTGTCTCTTTGAAGACATTGGATTCTCGTAAAATATACATACCAGTGCTGATACATCTGGAGCCCCCAAGTCAACTCTTCTGACCATGCGTCTCCATTCCGCTGCCCATGAAGTCCCTTGGCATAGAAGTAGTGCCTTCATTGTTTTTCTTATTTCTCTCTTTGCCCTCTATGTTGTTTCCAAGCACTCTGTTCCTATATTTACCCAGAGTGGCCATTCTATTTTATTATCATTGTCTGTTTATAGAACTATCTACCCAGTTATACTGTGGGCTCCATGAGGGCGAGTGCCGTTACTTACTTGTTTTTATATCCCCTGAACTTAGCACAGAACCTGACCTATAAGATTTGATTTATAAGTGACAGTATCAATGCATAAATAAAAGAGTCAGCAAATGCATGAATTAACAAATACTTTATTTCTGCTTTATCTTATCACCTTTGACCGGATATACCTGCCTCACACGCTGATCTGATCTAAGAAATTAACTGCTTTTTCTGTTTCTGCTCTATTTACCACTGACAAATATTTTTCTACTAGTTGTATCAACTTATAGAAAACAAGACTCTTCCTGGTAAATCTCTTTATTCGTGTATGGAATCATTTTTCTAATTGTGTACATCTCACGGAGATGCTACTAGTTTTTGTTTTGTGTCTTTGGGAGCTAATTCCTTACCATTGTCATCATCATAACCATGGAACTGTTGAGAACATGCCATTTTGCACACATTATTGTGTTGAGCACTCCAGTTAGGAGGGGAAGAGGCAATGAACAGCAGTGACTCCTTCCCTAAATAAGATTACTATCTGAGACAGAAAAACCAAAGGCTACCCACAAAATCAAATCAGACTTACAAATGGCTAAGGTAAATGTTTATGTTACACAAAACAAAAATGTAAGAGCAATTTCTGCAGCCTAGTAAGAAAACCAGAAATCAGGATGTATCATCTCATCATGAGCTCACAACCAATTGGATAGTTGGATTATCCATCATATTGAAATGGGAATGTTTCCCCAAAAAGAAGCCTTCATCTTCTCCTTAGCCAATTTGTATTTCCACGTGTAAAAGGGATGCATTGCCAATTCTCTTCCTGTTTTAAGATCTCTCTTGGCCTCTAATTCTTATCCTTCCACAACACCTAAGACAAATTGTAGTTATAGAGTAAAAGCATACCTAAAAAGGAGGTAAATGAGGGGATGGTTTTTGAAACCTGCCTCCCAAACCCCTCCAAAAAGGCAGCCTGAATTAAATGTACTATTTGAAAGGGATCAGGGTTAAAAGATGCAATTTGGGAAGCCAGGACAGAAGACAGGACAGACATGGGGAAGTGTGTTCCGGTCCACAGAAGGTCCGGGAGAAGGGGAGAGGTAAACAGAAGTAAAGAGGGACTCCAAGAGACATCTGCACTGGGAGAGAAAAAGAGAGCATAGGAAAGTGCAGCATGAATTCTGCAAGCCACAGTCCACCTTCATAATATCTTAGTTCAGCCTTGTTCCAGTTTATGATGTTAAAGCTGAGCTTCCCTGAAACTCAATTTGTAGAAATATAAATATATACTCTTAAATAAATCCATGTGATTGTCATTTCTCACAAAGATATCATATGGCATTTAAGTTCATCATGTCCAAACATGTTTGCAGCTAAATAGAAAACTCGCTGCATGGACCAAAGGTGGTGCTTCTGTTTTGAGCTTTTCTGTTTTAATCTGCTAGACGACATAACCAATTTTCTTGCCATTGTCTCTCTTTACAAATGCTACTTGGTTTGATTCTGTAGTTACTTTTTTTTTATTTTTCATGTTTTTTAAAATTTTTAATTCCAGCTTTATACGTGTGTAAACAAATTTTATGTTTAAATATGCAAGTAATAGTAAACCATTAAAAATGTCTGAGAGGAAAAGAGGCTTCTCTTTGGGAATAAAATAACATAACGTTTTCCTTGAATTTTTTTTTCCGGTTTAGTTTTTTGTTTTTGTTAAATTTTGTTTTTGTTTATTTCTGTAACTCAAAAGTTTTAGCTCATGGAGCAATTTATGGCGGGTAAGAGTCGTATACTTGGTAGGCCTTCGCTGCCATCTACTGGCATTTCATGTAATTACTTATTATTGCTTCCATTCTAAAATTAATTTTGTGTAGCATATATAATAGTATTATAGATTCCCCCTTTTTTCTTCTTTCCATTTTTTCTTTAGTTAAAGCAAAGTGAAGCAAATGCAGACACCAAAGAAAAGCTCCCTTTGCGTCTGCGAATCTTTGAAAAATTTCCAAACAGACCACAAATGGTGAAAATCTCAAAGCTTCCTTCAGATTTTACAGTTCCTAAAATCAGGTACCAAAGTATTCCTTTAATTGCGTGTGTCACATACATCGTAAAAGATTCACCATCTTATGTCTCGTTTAACCCTTCTTTTAAGTATATGTGGGTTGGGTTTCTTTCTATTTTAAGTTATTATCTATCTTGCTACTACCTCTACTCTATTTTTTAAAAATAAATAAATAAACAACTTTGACCTTTTAAGCAATGTATTCAGAGAAGAGTCACTTTATAACTGCAGTAGCCTAAGCAAGAAGGCTGCTTCCCATCGCTTCTCTCTGGGATGACTCCTCGGGAATGGGACGTCCCAGGAAACGAGAAGCTGCTCGATGTTGCAGGGATGGCAGGTAGACATCCATCTCTGACCCCAACCATGTAAGACTAAAATTGCCTCTGTGGCCCTTTATTTGCAAGCAAACAGAGAAACCACAGCTGGCCCAGTTTGTTTACTACTACAGCACTTATTTAGCCTACCATGTCAGGTTACCATATCATTTCTCTTCCACTTTTTAAAAGAAGAACCATGGCATTTCTCCACTCATACTAATTTGATTTTCTACCATGTTTGCCCTCCAGTTAAGCAAATGCATAAAAGATGCTTTAAACACCTATTTTTAATAATAAAAGGAAATTCTTCTAGTTATAGCTCAAGAAATTACAAATAGAATTATAGTAATATGTTACTAGTTTTAAAAATAATTCTGTGGAGGGTTATAAAAGTATGAGACTGGATGTGGTGCCATCATATTTAAAATTCAGATAGAAATATATTTGCATTTCTAATCTTAAAAAACAAAATTAATTGATTTTGGTAATTTGAAGAGACGTTACTTGAATTTTCATTATGCTTTGAAGATCAGATGAAGGCACTTGCTTTTGAGTCTTAAAATGTAAAATTCTCTCTTAATCTTTCTTATGATAAATGGACATTTAGAGAGAGCAACTAATTCTTCCAAGTCTTAGAGGGGAAAAAAGGTGTTTTATTACCACAATAAGATTCAAAAAACTGGGCTGGGTGAGGTGGCTCACACCTGTAATCCCAGCACTTTGGGAGGCTGAGGCGGGCAGATCACCTGAGGTCGGGAGTTCGAGACCAGCCTGACCAACATGGAGAAACCCCATCTCTACTAAAAATACAAAATTACCCGGGTGTGGTGGCGCATGCCTGTAATCCCAGCTACTCTGGAGGCTGAGGCAGGAAAATCACTTGAACCCGGGAGGCGGAGGTTGCAGTGAGCCGAGATCGTGCCATGGCACTCCAGCCTGGGCAACAAGAGTGAAACTCCATCTCAAAAAAAAAAAAAAGATTCAAAAAACTGCCATCAGTTGCTGAGTAATATTGCTTGAAAGTTATTTCAAGGGTTTTGCTTTTTAAGCAGGAGTCACTGAGTTTCGAGGAAGCCGTTGCTAATGAAATATTTTAGTCATGATCTAGTTTTCTATCATCTTTTGCCACTGCTTTATCTTTGCTCAAGCAAACTTATCATTGCAAAATGCTGTCACTTGCTCCATTCCATTAATAATGCCTGATGTGCATATACTTCATTTGCAAAGGGAGAGTTTTATGAAGCAGTTTATCGACCGCCAGCAACAGGACACATGTTGCCTCCTGAGAAGCCTCCCTTCCACGTCTTCCTCGTCCTGCGACCACTCCAAACGCTCAGCAATTGAGGACAACAAATACGTCGACCAAAAAGTAAGCTCTGCTGTTTCAAATAACCAGGCTTCTAAAAAGCATGTATTTTTGAGAAAAGAACTGCAGAGTTCTTTAGGGTCCTGGAATCCAATTTTTCAAGAGAATAATGAAAAAAAAATGACTTCATTTGTAAAAGATATCATGAAACCTAACATTTTTTACTCTATGCGTTGAAATTTTGCTTTTCTCCGTGTCAGCTTTTGAGCTGCACCATGTAGCAGCCATGAGACTTTGTAAACATCAAGAGCCTCCCAAATCTGCATTTTCTCATGTGCAGAATAAAGGGCCAGGATCTCCAAGGCTCAGTCCAGGTGTAATGACCTGCCACCTCCTGCAGGTACAACTGTTTATGTATACTTATTACATCAGAGAGAATACCAGAGTAGGTTTCTCTAAAGTCAGTCAAAAGAATTGCCATTTATTCAATGCTTAGTATGTGGCAGGAACTTAGGGTCAAGAGCTTATTTGTGTTCTAGTTTACCTATTTCTTTATCATTTGAAAAGTAGATGGGAAATTTTTTTTCAGATTCTACAGCAAAGTGTTAATAGGGAACCATATATAAATAAAGCAAATTTAGGTAATAATTTTAAAGAAATGTAACTTTTCATTTATTCACTTTTTTAAAAAGTAATATAAGGGCTGGGTGCCATGACTCACACCTGTAATCCCAGCACTTTGGGAGGCTGAGGCGGGTGGATCACTTGAGGTCAGAAGTTCAAGACCAGCTTGGCCAACATGGTGTAAACCCATCTCTACTAAAAATACAAAAATTAGCCAGGCGTGGTGGTGGGTGCCTGTAATACCAGCTACTTGGGAGGCTGAGGCAGGAGAATCACTTGAACCTAGGAGGCAGAGGTTGCAATGAGCTGAGATTGTGCCGCTGCACTCCAGCCTGGGCAACAGAGTGAGACTCCATCTCAAAAAAAAAAAAAAAAAAAAGGCATAAGACATAAAATGTATTGCCTAGGTACAATAAGTAAACATATTTGTATATACACACATATACATATAAATATAATTATATAATTATGTAATATATATAGTATAAATGTATGTGTGTATATATTGTATATTATAAAATATATTGTATATTAATAATATACTATAATATGTATTAATAATATATTTTATATAAATATATTGTATATTATATATAAATGCATATGTATCTAATATATATTATATAATTATATAATATATAAATGTATATGTGTGTATATATGTATGCATAGTATCAAACTATATATATCAGCTTGGTCACATAATCAACGTCAGTTCAGTTAGAAAAATGAAAGATTAATAATTGTACATTAATATTAAAGAGATTAAACAGTAGATTTTGCAAAATCATCTAGCTTACTTGCAAGCATTCACTTTGGAATTCCTAGAGTGTTTTTTATTCCTTTACATTGTTACATTGTTACTGCCCTTTTTCTTTTGCTTATAACAAAATCCATATTTCTCTATGGTCATGTGACAATAAAATGCCAACTCTTTCATCCTCCAGGATCTTCTTTCTCTCTGCATTCTTTCCCTTCCCACAGGGATGAACCGTTTGGAATTCCCTTGCCTTTCTCTTTATCTTGCCTCCCCTTTTTCTCCTCCTTATTCTTGCCTCCCCTTTCCTCCTTTTTCACCTCCCCCTTTTCTCCTCCTTTTTCTCGCCTCCCCTCCCCTAATGCGATACTACTTCTCCTGTTTACCTCTCCCCTAGTTCCCAGGTTCTCTGCTGTAGTTCAGTCATGTTGCTCTTGATGAAAATGATGATGATTTTCTGTGCAGGATGTCTCTTCTTTTTCAAGGATTTCCATGTGTTGATTTTCCTTCAGCCATCTAGAGATGCTATTCTACTATCTTTGCAGAATCCAAGATTGTAGATGACAAGTCTGATGCCAATGTCTTTTTTTTTTTTTTTTTTTTTTTTAGTAATTAGGCTTTTGTTTAGTAGACTTGGTTTGCTTGTTTCTTTGGGAAAACTTGCAAGATTTTCTGTGTGTCATTGGAGTTCAGAACCTTTCTTAGGATATATCTTATATGTCTTTTTTCATCAGAACTGCTCCAACTAGAGTCTTTTCAACTCCCCAACTAAAATATTTGCTCAGGGAAATTTCCATTTGTTTTACATTCAATTGTTACTCTTCCATCTGCTTGTTTCTCCCCTAGGATTGCCATCTCTTTATTTTTGCTCTGTGCTTGGTCTTCCAGGACACTAATTAGATTTCAGCTGAGATCATCCTTTGCTTCTAAATTTCTAGTGAAAAATTATGATATGGACATATTACCCTTAACTATCCTTAGAGGCTTGCATATTACCCTTAGCTATCCTTAGAGGCTTTACTTTTATCTTTTATTTTTCTTTATTTTTTTTTAGAGACAAGGTCCTGCTGTGTTGCCCGGGCTGGCGTACAGTGGCTATTCACAGGCACAGCCATAGTGCACTATAGCCTTGAACTGAGCTCAAGTGATCCTCTTGCCTCCACCTCCTGAGTAGCAGGGACTACAGGCATGGCCACCATGCCTGGCTTTTTTTATTTTTATTTTTTTAACAAAGCTTGTCACCTCTCTTCTTCATAGTTATAATCCACTCAACACTGGGCACAGGGCATGGAAGCAGAACGTCTTATGTCAGTGGATAAACAAGTGGGAAGATAGTGCCTTGGCTTCAGCCAGTCAGTCTGAAATTGCAGTTTGCATAGACTAGAAAGCAGGTTTGGTTTTGTTTCCAAAGCAGATGTAATCCACAAGTCTGGGCTGTGGTTGTGACCACTTATCTCCAGGAAGAGGATTGAGAGCTGATAGGCATTATGGCCAAAGTCACAAAACCATGACATGCTTTTAAAAATTTCTAGTAACACTATCCCACTGGAAACACAAAATTGAAATATGAGTTTATATTCTCTCCAAAAGGAAATGTGATTGTTTCTCATATTTCCTGAACACGGTATTTTGATTCGGTGAGGACAAACATAAAAAGATTCTTGAGAGGTGTGTGCTGGGCTGAGGAGGAGTCTAAAGAGAACGTGACCCGCCCCTCTGAGCACCCGCCCGAAGTGAACCCTCCCCAGGTACAGTTGGAATAACACGGTTTATCCCGTACTGCATGTATTATTGCTCCCACTTGGAAAGTGGAATGTCAAAAACATATTTTTTCTTCATCAGAGGACCCTATACGGGAGGCGGCAAGACAACTGCTCCTGTTACTATCCCCACTTTCTTAAAGCTTTGACTTGATCTAGGTTGTCAGAAAAGTAGACTTAATTCTTTTCAGGATCCACCATTTTCGGCAATAGTTCCCACCACTCTTAGTGTTCTTCATAACACCCTTGTCGAGTGTCCCTGGGCCAGGGAAATCTAAAGCAGAAAATCCTTTAGGATTTCAGTGATAAGGATTTAATTGAAGCAGAAATTGCGGAGACAGCATTCTGGCATTTGTATTATAAACACGGCAAGCCTTTTTCATTTTTCTTAAGAAACTTGAAAGCCACTGAAAAACAAGAAGGCATAAACACAAAACAAAAATTCCGATCATAGACCCTACCACCGTTAGCTCCCCTTCTAAAGTATTTTCCAGCGAGCACTTGGAAATTTCCGTTAAAACCTCAATTGCCTTTGGAAATGCTAGTCACAGTAAAGTGGCAGGCAAGGGTCTTCATGCTACGTGAAAAAAAAACCACCCAGCACTCTGCAAATTGTGCAAATTGAGGCTATTTTTCCTCAGTGACTGGAGTGAAAGGAAAAGGACATTAGAGGATGGCTTACCGGTGATTCTCATAACACACACAAAGGAACAATAAAATAAAACTGTTCTCTTAATGGTCATCTTGTACAGGAGAAACTTCTGACTTCGCTGTGCTAGAGGGAATCACCTTTCTCTTTCCAGGGAAAATAGTGAAGCCCCAGGTACCTGAAGACTATAAGTTAAGGGAGGAAAAAAACAACTGACAGCAACCCCGCAAGGAGGCTGGGGTTTGATGAAGCATTGCAGAAAACACAAAAGCACATTAGGCAAGATTTTCTCCCAGTAATTACCCCGGCTTTGAACAGGGATAAGTAATTCCCATGGCAACCTCACTTTGCAGAAACCATGTTTTTAAAAATAGCCCCGGTGGATCACCTTTATTATACAGTTTAAAATACCTGTCCTTCTCCCAGAAAACAACCAGCAAACAAAAATCTTTAAAATCTTGGGGCTGACCCAGATCCTAAAAGGAAAAGACAGGAAAGAGTGTTTTCCTGCCTGTCTTTTGAGACTCCATAGAAACGACCTTCCCAAGTGATCATTCCGCCATCCCTTTATCCTGCTGCCTCCCGTGCCTGTGAGCAATTGTGAGACGTTCCTTTTCTTCCTGATTCAAGGATCTTGAGAGGGACTTTTCCAGTTTCCATGCAGAAAGCAAGCAAGCAACAGTTTCTACTTGTATTTTTCCTCCATATTATTGAAATTAAACTCTAGATTCCTTAAGCAGAGTGGTGATTAATAAAGTGAGATGTGAACTTGATTTTCCAGTAACCCCGTAATAAAAGCAGCCCACTCTATCCTCTGAAGTGAGACATCCAGTCAAGGTCAAGGTCTCACCTGTGGTTGAGTCTAGGGCGTCTCACTGCCCTGTGGCCTGAAGATGGTTCTGGGCTGCTATCTTGGCTGATGCACCGTTTCCTATGTCAGAACCTGCAATAGCCTGGAAGCATGAGTGAACCTCCTGGAACCACACCAGCCTGAGACACGTGGAGGATGAGAGCTGTCCCAGCACCTCCACCTCATGCCCCTGTACTTCCCAGCATAGAATCTGAGCCCATATAATAATGAACAGTGAATATTTCTCCAGCAGTAAGGCAATATCTGCCCACCCTCTTGTCAGCCTCCTTTCTGCTGAAGCATATAGATAGTTCTTTAATAAGCCTTCACAATGAACAACTAACTTATGTACAGTAAAGAGGAAAAGGAGCATTGGAATGACGGTGTTGTTTACTCATTTTGTTTTATAACTCATCGACATTCATTCAGTCATTCGACAAACATTTATAGAGCACCTATTATTCATCTGCCATTCTCTGGGCTGTGGGAATTCAACAGTGAGCAAGATGCAAACTGTTCCCTTTAGAAGCTCATAGTCCAATGGGAGGAAATGCACACACATGCATGAAAGTAAAAAGTATTACTGGAACCATGAGGCAGAACCCCCTAAGTTCCCTTTACAGAAGAAACATGATTGATTGATTGATAGAGGAAGAAAGCACCCCAGGCAGAGAGGGACATATCTGCAAAGGTATGCAAAGCATCAGGTGCTTGATGTAACTGTTTGAGGGAAACCGGGTAGAAGAGTGATTAAGTGGTGCAGGTTCCAACCCTCATCAGTGAAGTAGAGATAATTCTCATTTTCAAGGTTTATTGTGAGAATCAAATAATGTAATAACGTTAAATACCTAGCGTTGTACCTGGGCTAGCATATGTTCTGTGCCTCTCCAACCAGATAAGAAAGATTACTGTTATTAAACTGTACCATGAAGTCAGACTCAGCAAACAGACTTCTATTCATCAATTAGGACAAAAGACTTTTACATACATTTAACCTTCAGATGTAACAGTCTAGTCGAGTGCAATATATTAATTACTGATCAATTTCCTTATTGTACATGAGTCTGATTTTTTTTTTTAGAGTTTGATTTTTGTTGATATTTTAGTTGATATCCCCATTGTCTACATAGTGTCTTCGAATCTGAAGAAGTTAAGTCATTCTGGAAAGATTTACTCTTCCATTTTGTTGATTGTCATACAGCATTTTATAATGTTCTCTGTGATTGTAGAGTGCTTGATAATTTGTTCTGGTAAATCCTCGCATCGCAAGTTACTCAGCCTGATCTATAATTTCTAGGATGAATGAATGTTTGTTCACCTTAGAGAGAGAGAGAGAGAGACAGAGACAGAGAGAGAAGGAAAGAGAACAGCCTGTTTTCATCTTTAGGGATTTTGCTCTCTTGAAAGAATTTTATTAAATCATGGCTTAGCATCTCTGCAGTACCATTCAAGATGTATCTCCAGGAAAAGAGTGACAGATGACATGATGCTACCATGTAACTATGGGTTGTATCTCAAAGGGAAGAATTGGTGTTCATCATGTCAAATATGAAAACTCTACATTTCTTTCTAGCTTAAAAATGCTTTAGTAGATAATGGATTCCCAATTTAGCCACAATAATGGAAAGGAAATAAAAAGATGCATAATATAAAATCTAACCATTTTTTCTTCTTACTGGTCTTTGCAATACATCCTCAAGCTAAAAACAAAATATCTATGTGTGTGAGCACTCACCCTTCCGTCCAGCAATCATTTTTGCAGACCGTTATATGCAAACAGTGTGCTGGGCCCTGAGTAAACAAACACATCTTTCTATCTTCAACTAACATAAGAGTAGGAATTCCCTCTCAATGATTATTTTTGCAGAATATTTAATTGTGTAACCATTTTTAGGTTGGAATTATATATCAGCTGTTTGTATTCCTTAGTAAATGTTCATTGAAAGTCAAAAGTAAATCAGTCTAGGATTAAGAATTTTTTATAGGTAATATAAAAGAGTTTTAATCACATTTTCTATATTATGTGCAAAAGAGGTATCAAAGAGTTAAGGCTGCTGCTAAATCTATCTTGGAAATTTACATTTTACTCTTCCTTTCAAACTTTTTCTTCTTCTGAGTATAGTTTTACTTATAAATTTTCTCTTCTGTTAAGTGGCATGCTAGTCTCGGTGTGTTGTATTTACTGCTGCTGATGGTGTTCAGTCCAAGTCCTGCTTCCTTGTGTTGCCACAGATTTTAAATTTGGAATTTCTACACCCATAATCCCAGCACTTTGGGAGGCCAAGGCTGGTGGATCGCCTGAGCTCAGGAGTTCGAGACCCTCCTGGGCAACATGGTGGAACCCCATCTCTACTAAAATACAAAAAATTAGCTGAGCATGGTGGCACACACCTGTAGTCCCAGCTACTCGGGAGGCTGAGGCATGAGAATTGCTTGAGCCTGGGGGCGGAGGTTGCAGTGAGCCAAGATCGTGCCACTGCACTCCAGCTTGGGTGACAGAGCGAGACTCCATCTCAAAACAAAACAAAAAAAAAAGTGGAATTTCTAAATTCACAAACAGGTTAAAAGCATCTGACATTTACTCTAGAATCACAAGCCCACTCACCTTCTTTTGTCTCTGCAGATTGCCAATCTTTGCCTTCCTGTTTATATTGGATATAATAATAAAGTCATTTTGTCTCTTACTTTTATAATTAAAAATCTACCTAGCATATATTTATAGTTTCTTATCATTAGCTACTATATATTAAACCTATCTAAATTTGTTTCAGTAATCGAAGATATTGCTCTTGCCTCATTTTTTGCACAATTAGTTTCATTATTTGATGTGTAAGATGTTAGACTTTTGACCACAGGGACCCCATACTACTGTGTTAGTGGCTGAAGCACTGTCATAAAATTGAAGTGCAAAAATAATCAGATCAATTAAGTTTTAAATTGTTTAGTTTCTAATATTACAAGATGTTCCTGTATATCAAGTTAGTTGATTCATTTCAAAATAAGCAGTCCCTCTTTGTGATTTTTACCTCATTCATATTTCTTATTTTCAAGGACTAACTACATTAAAATACATAAAACAGAAAAAGGAGTAAAAATTGAAAGTAATATTTTAATATGAAATTAATTCAATTTTTGAATCTGAAATGAATTCAATTTTTGTCTAGCACTGTGCACCAACAATGCACAGTGCTAGACAATGAAAGAAAATGTAACAAACAAAGAATACATTATGCATATCCTAAGAAGTTTAAAATCTATTGGAATTCACAGAAAGATAAACAGATGTTTCACACAGGGCAGGGATCAACTTGTACTGGGTGCCTTGGAGCCCAAAGGAAGGGTGAAGATTTAGCGTAAGTGTGGTGTGCACACACGTGCACATGCAGGTTTATATGCATATTTGAACTCCTACACATAGTGTATTTTTGCAGAGTTCAGAACATGTGATATTGAAATAACTTACAAGAAGAAATCTTGACCCATCGTCTAAAATTCTCTTTTCACAAAATTCACATTTTAAGATACTCTTCAAAGCTTCATAACATGACATTATAATGGTATTCACTTTTATATATATCCATAATCAACATTTTAATCTTACTGATGCTCACGTTAATCACCGTTTAAAATTTTCTTTCTAAGCATAACATCAATTCCAGAGAAAGTTTATTTTATAGAAACACCTTGCCAAACACATGATCTGTCGTATGCACTTTGGGATTAATTTTGAATTCATGGGTGCATGAAAATTCAACTACAGTCAAATGAGATACCACCTTCAACCCATGCAATTTTAAGTAATTGCTTATTCCCAATTACTGTATTTTATTTGGGAGACTTATTCAATAAAGTGACTCATTACAATAATTACACTACACCTTTCTAGCTGAAATGACATTCATCAAGCCGTATTCATTGGACCATGGTTTCGTGCCTTATGGTCATATGTTTTTATAACCACTTTCCCATTTATTATTAACCTGTTAATATTATTAAAGTGAGAAAAGAAAAATGGAGCCACTCAAATTTTTCTCAGTTAGAAACAGAAATGTATTGTTAACGTTGTAAATCAAAAAAAACTATTGAATATTTATAATACTTGTGGTGTGCTTTGTCAAATGTATATTGATGGCTTCATTCTGAAGGTGGTTTCTAGGGTCAAGCTATGGTTCTTTGGGTCTAAGCAGTGCAGCATCCCAAAGGCATCTATATTAAAGATAGGTCTGTGGTTACTTCTGGGTGATCGAATTAATCAAATTAATATTCTGATTGATTGAAAGTTTTGATGGATCCCAGATTTTAAGGAATCAGTAAGTGTAAAATATTAAAAATGTGATTATACTAGCTTTAATGAGTTAGGAAATGTATTGATCTCTCTCAGTGCTTCAGGGTCATTATTCTGAAAATCAATTATACATATGTAGAACAAACAAAAAGTTGGTTAGTTTTGATTTTGCATTAGGATGTGAGAATAGCACGAGTTTGTAATATGTGTAAACCAAATATTTCAAGTCAAGCAGGTAATACTTTGTTACGATATAGTTTAGAAAATGCTTTTTTATACTAAGCCTAGTGACATTTTACATAGACATCATAATGCAGTGAAAAGATTTTAACAACGAAGCTGCAGGATCCAGAGTTCTAGTAATAGTTTTGCAATTTATTACCTGAGTGAACTTAGACAAGTTAATTTTTATGAGCCTTAGATCTTTAATCTGGATAAAAAGAGATAATAATACCTTACCTACCAATGAGGATTAGTTTGAAGATTAAGTTTGAAATATGTGTATATCACCTCAGCACAGATCAAGGAGCCAAGAAATACAGATGTAGAAGGTTTAAAATGTACATTTTTAAATGTGCAGTGGGCATCTATAAAATTCTTCATTCAAGGACTAGAGAATAACATTCTAATTCAAGAACACATGTATGATTTTTAAATGTAACCATTTACTATACCACAGGGACATCTAAACATATACACATCAGTGTCCTAGAGAAGATATTATTTGACCAAAATGTAATAAAATCCGAAACCTAATAACAAGAAAATGGCAACCACAAAAAAAAAACCCTACACATTCGGAAATTTAAAACTACTTTCAAATAAGCAAGGGAAGAAACACCAATGAAAATAAGAAAATATCTACAACTAAAAAATAATGAACAAAAGATACATGAAACTTGTGGAAAGTAGCGAATGACATTTTTAGAGGAAAAATGTAGCCCCAAATGACTATCTAGTAAAGAAAGGCTTAACTTAATCTTCCAAGCATTCATTTCAAGAATTTAGAAAAATTAACCAAGAAAACACTAAGATAGCAGAAAGAAAGAAATGATAAAGAGAAAAGCAGCTATTAATCAAATAGAGGGAAAAGAAGTGATAAATAATACCAACAAACCTGAAATTTTGTTCTTTGGAAACAGTAATAACATTGATAAATCTACTTCAAAATTCAAGAAAAAAATTAAGGAGCCTTCTTCTATAAAGATGACAGAGGCATTGGCATCGTTTTTTAATCTTGAATTCCCACATGAAAACAACAAGAATACCAATATATCAAAACCCCAAATCCATAGTTAATATTTACCATAAAACTCGGTAATCCACAAACCCTAAATAAAAACAAGTGTAGACAAACAAATAGCCGCATGATTTGCATGCTATTAGTGTCTGTGGGAGGAAACCAAGCTTAGTTACAGAGCATCCAGTGTTCATGGAACAGTAGAACATCTTCTTAGCTCCATTCTGAAACAAAAAATCCAGGAGCGCAATCAAAATTGAACAGGCCAGGGACAAGAGTGATCAGGATAAAAGCAGAGCCAGACAAAATTTGCGAGGGGAGGAGGATTGGGAAACAGAGCTTGGAAATTCCAGAAAGAAAGCTACCGTATTTGATCACTATATTAAAACAACAGAAGAGGAAACTCTGAAGTTAGAAGAGAAATACTAAACTGTTTGGGAAAGCTAATTTTGTATAAAAATGAGTAAGAGAAAATTATCAAAGCCAAATTCCTTGCAAGGGTCATTATAAGAAAAAAACAATGAGCAGAATATTGTCCTGGTAGACAAGGACAGCAACCCATAAAAACTGCTCTAACCAGCTCAAACTGTAGCACACCATTGAAAAATTAGTTAAAAGACATTAAAATTACATCAGGATGAAATAGCTCAAAAATAAAAGTTAGAAAAACTCAGAAATGAGGTGCCAGAACTCAGAAGTTATAAATTAAAACAATGAAGACTAAACTAGGAGGAACATAAAGAGACCTCAGACGGTTCAAAAGTGAGAAATAGAAAATGAAGAAGAGGATTTTTTTTAAATCAAAGAGAAATGAAAAAAAAAGATGAAAATGGATTTGCAAGAAAAATGACAGAAGAAAGTCAGAAGTTCAACATCTGCATTATAGGTGTCCCTAAGGAAGAAAAACCACAGCAAGAGAATAAAACATGTACTAAACTTTCCTGAAACATAAAAAGATTTGAAACTATATATTGACAGCACACACCTAAAAATATTGGAGTAAATGATTAAAAGCAATACATACACCAGACAAATGACAGGTCTTTAAATTTAAAAAAAAAAAAAAAAAAAAAAAAAAAAAAAAGGTTCTAGCCCAAGTAAGAACAAGTGATTTATAAAGGAAAGAACATAAGATTATCACCAGATTTTTCAGCAGCAATGCTTTATGTAAGAAGAAAGTAGAGTAACATATATAGGATGCCCAGGGAAAGAATATCTGAGCCAGATTTTTTCCATCCTGAAAACTGACTTTCAACTTTCAAGGTCAGAGAAACTGCTTTCAGATCTAAGAATATGAGTAATGTAAGATACAAGTAATCTTGTTTCAATGAGCCTTTAATCTACTAAAAACCATGCCTCAGATAACCTAAATGAACTCTAAAAAGGACTCTTAAATCATTTGGCATAAAAATTCACATTTATGTGTGAGGACTAAGACTACATAAGGATAACAGGAAGAGTAAAATATGTAACAATTATTTGTTCTAATATGGATAGAGTACAGATATATAAATGAGGAGGTGAATGGGAAGAAGATATGCAAACCCTTAAGATATTGAGAAGTTTTCTTGGTTGTGTGTTTTTATTCTGAGACTATCGTTTATGAAATGTGAAATAAAACTGAGTCACTATGAGACAGTCTAATTCTGGCATCCCTTGTGCTCTTGATAATCAAGAGTGCTCTTTGTGGAGAAAAAAGGAGACATAGATATCATATAGAAAAGCTTAGGTAAAAATAAAAATCCTAAGGAAAAGGTGGCACGTATATACCATGGAATGCTACACAGCCATAAAAACGAATAAGCTCATGTCTTTGCAGGAACATGGATGAAGCTGGAAACCATCATTCTCAGCAAACTAACACAAGAACAGGAAATCAAACACCGCATGTTCTCAGTCATAAGTAGGAGGTGAACAATGAGAACATATGCGCACAGGGAGGGGAACATCACACAGCGGGGGCCTGTCGGGGTGGGGGACAAGGGGAGGGATAGCATTAGGAGAAATACCTAATGTAGATGACGGGTTGATGGGTGCAGCAAACCACAGCGGGACATGTATACCTATGTAACAAACCTGCACGTTCTGCACATGTACCCTAGAACTTAAAGTATAATTAAAAAAAAAAATTCCTGGGTCTGGAATTTAAATTGAAAACATCAGAATAAACCCAGGCAAAATCTTTGAAACAGTGACCAACTCCATAGCAGTGAGCGTCTGTGGACTCTAGATATGTTCTTGAAACACCGTTTTCCAATTTTCCAATCAGTAAACCAGGGCTTCCTGAAGAAAATGATTGATTTTGAATAGGAAGTGTACAAGATGACCTTGGTGCATCTTGTCGTACTAGGAACAAGGAAGCTTTGTCAAAGACAACGAGGGCCATATAAAAAGAACCTATGGACTGACCAACTTGAAAAACTCCCAATGAGCACAGTAGAGATAATGTGACTTAGAGTAAGAATGGTAACTGACATGGACTGAAATCCATTAAACATCAAATATGTTTAAATCTTGAGTTCATCATGACATTTTAAAGATAGTAATTGGTTACCTTGAGAGGATGATAGAAAATCAATTAACCATATAAAATTAATAAGTAAAAGTCGATAATCAAGCATTTATCTTGGCTTTTCCATACCAATTTTGCTACTGGGTAACCAAATAATACAGGAGGGAAAGCACCTCATTATAAAACTATCCCAACTAATAAATGAAAAATAAATGACAATTTTGCAAACTGAATGAAGTCAATGGATCTAAGAAATGAACATCAAGACCCGTAACATGACAAAAATAAGCACACACGCTCTGTTCCTTTCAATGGAAGAATCTGACACCACCTATGGCCTTGCCAAAGGGATGAAACCAGAGTCTGTCTGATGCAACCTCTGGAACCAGCTGCCAGTTCTCAGGAAATAGAAGACAGAAGAACGTGTTGAACTGTACCAAGAGTGTACTTTAGGCAAAATCCAGACTCTCTTGACTGGGTGTGGTGGCTTACTCCTACAATCCCAGCATATTGGGAGGCCACGGCAGGAGGATTGCTTGTGTCTAAGCATTTTAAGACCAGCCTGTGCAACATGAAGAAACCCCATCTCTTTTTTAAAAATGTTACTTAGCTGTATGTGGTGGCTACTCAGCTACTCAGAAGGCTGAGACAGGAGGATCGCTTGAGCCCAGGAGGTCAAGACTGCAGTGAGTCATGATAATGCCACTGCATGCCCTCCAGCCTGGGTGACAAAATGAGACTCTGTCAAAAAAAAAAAAAAAAAAATCCAGACTCTCAAAAACTACAGGTCGAATGACCCAGGTTTCTTTGTTTTAAGGGGAAAAAAGAGTAACATGTAGATTAATTAGAAGACATTGCCAAAAAATCAGCAAGATTCATACATTGGAATGTCTTTCAGGTCCAAATTATTCAATCACAAATAACTCTATGGGAATTGAGTTGAAGCTTTTGAATTCTGTGTTAAAGTATATAATTCTGGAAACATGTTTTAACTTAGAAGTTCAAGACTTTAAAAATATCTCTATATTGTTGATCATTTAAATTTAATTTACTTGTTTTGAGCTATTAATCCTGTCAAAGAATTGTTATCTGAGGCAGTTGGATGTTTTCAGTTTACAAACAAAACCAAAGAAAATCTTTTTCAATGAATCTTTGACTTTTTTCAAAGTAAACTCTTTGTAATTACATCATTCATCTCCTTCCTTTGTATTCCCACATCTCTGATATGTTTAGATCCAGAATGAGCAATTACTGACTCCTTTCATAGCTGTAATTTACAATTTCAGATCTGAAATTACTTATCATGAAGTGGATCTCTGTATTCTTTGTTTTGCTAATTATTTCAGGTGATTGTCAATATCTTTTAGAGCCAGAAGAGGGCACTGCAGAGCAGTGTAGCTCTGAGTTTTTGCGACTAGCAGTCTAAGGATGCCCTTTGCCAAAAAAATGTGCAAAGCTTTACTATAGAAGTAAGAAAATAAGAAGGGAATAACTAGATAATCACTATAGGCCTTCTTTATTTAGTAGAAAAAAAGAAAGTATGTAACCATCTAAATACATATCTAGGACATCAAATATAATATCAAATATATATGTATAAATAGATGAAAGAAGACATATATGTGTGTGTGTGTGAGTCCTTTCCTTCTTTTAAGAACATCCCAAAGGCCGGGTGCGGGGGCTCACACCTATAATCCCAGCACTTTGGGAGGCCGAGGTCGGTAGATCACTTGAGGTCAGGAGTTTGAGGCCAGCCTGGCCAACATGACGAAACCTCATCTTTGCTAAAAACACAAAAATTAGCCAGTGTGGTAGTGCATGCCTGTAACCCCAGCTAATGGGGAGGCTGAGGCCACGAGTATTGCTTGAACCCAGGGGGCGGAGGTTGCAGTGGGCCGGGATCACGCCACTGCCCTCCAACCTGGGCAACAGAGTGAGACTCTGTCTCGAAAAACAGAACAAAACAAAAGGAACATCCCAAAGCTAAATCTGATGTTTCTCTATTATAATATTTATTCTCCTGCTACCTCTGGCTTTAGTTATAAAAAGCAGTTCTCAAGTACTCCCTTATGTGGATTAATACTGTATTTTGTAAGGACAAAGGCCATTTAGTAGCCTTTTAGCAATCTTGTTCAGGGCAGAAATCATTTAGGCAATAGTGTACCAGGTATTATCCCAAAGGTTTTTCCTAACATGAAATTGCAGGGGCAGTAGATAAGTGACTGGATTCAGACTCTCATCTTCCACTGAGGGAAAGACAACTAATACATGTCTTTGTCCTTTCAAGATGAAATAAGAGTTGTGGGATCTGGAGTCCTCTCTTAAAACTCACTGTCACAGGGCCTCTGTGCCTGGGTCTGTCTCAGGACTATGTGTGTTCTTAGGTGTCTAAAGAGCAGATGCACCATGATGATGGGGCCACCAGCTGAGTCTTCCATCTCCAAAAACAGCTCCAAGCAGTTTTCCTTAGGAGCTGAGCTGTCAACTCAGAGAGGTTAAATCCATGCCAAAAGTCAACTCTTGGCCAGGCACAGTGGCTCACGCATGTAATCTCAGCACTTGGGGAGGCTGAGGTGGGTGGATCACAAGGTCAGGAGTGCAAGACCAGCTTGTCCAATATGGTGAAACCCCATCTCTACTAAAAATACAAAAATCAGCTGGGCGTGGTGGTGGGCACCTGTAATCCCAGCTACTCAGGTGGCTGAGGCAGGAGAATCGCTTGAACCTGGGAGGCGGAGGTTGCAGTGAGCCGAGATTGTGCCACTGCACTCCAGCCTGGATGACAGAGCAAGCCTATCTTAAAAAAAAAAAAAAAAAAAGAAAAGAAAAGAAAAAATTATGCCAAAAGTCAACTCTTTCAGGAGGGGAGAAGTAGGGAAGTTTCATGATTCATCATTGGAAATAGCATATATGTGCTACCAAGAAAATGGAATTTCCAAATGGATGGTATCCACTCTTGTCTCCTTGTCCACACATTAATTTTTCTCCTAAGAGTTCTAGTGAATCATGAAACCATTCAGTTTTTTCATTTTTGAACAGAAAAATGAATGAACCAACTTTCCTCATGAGGGGGAAATCACCAGTATGTTCAGTGATGCTGATCTTTATTACATATTTGCTGTAAAATATGAAAAGTGGATTGCTAATTTTGATGTTATCCAGGTTATCATTTGTGACTAAAAAGACCTGTTTGTTACTCTGGTTCTTCTCCACTATGGCTTTATGAACACACTGGCTAACATTATAGCATTTGTTCACAACTTTGTTTGTAGAATGGGGTGCTGTGAGTTTGTACCTCCACATACCTAACCCTTGTTGAAAAGAAACTAACTGGGTGGTCTATTTTTACTGAGTACAGAGTTTTCTGTCTTCCGAGGGTTTTCTTTCCCCACTCAACTTTGAAACACAGTATGCCCTGCAGGGCTTCTTGCCTGGTTTCAAGATCTGGCTAGCACAGCACTTATATAGGTAGTTTGCACCAAATTAACTTGCCCTGTGCACACATGTCCACTTCAGTCCTTCACCCAGTGCCGCCTTTGCCTCTAGGACCCTTAGCCTTCCTTCAAGGCCCAGTATAACCTCCACTTTTTCAGTGAAGCCTTTGCCGACTAGTCCAGACTCGCTGTTCCACCTCAAAGAGCTCCAGCCCTTCTCATCTCGTTTTTTCTCCTCTACATATCATCTAGCGCTGTGCCATCTACTCCACTGTACTTGTCACTGATGATCTCATGTGTCCTACCCTTGTCTTCCTATCTAGGCTCTTCCCTACTAGAAACCAAGAACTCCAAATTGTATTTACCCTAAATCTCCTATGATCACTAATACCATGCTAAGTGCTCAGTACATCTAATCTATTGATCAAAATGAACAAGTTTCAATTACTATCTTCAGTCTGACTACTGGAGTTACAGTTTCCAGTTGTTTATTATTTGTTCTAGTTATTTATTATTGTAAATCTATTTATGATGTATTATTATGGGAACATAATGGCCCATGTCCCTGTTTTCTCTTTGCCCTTCTTCTGCCTGCTTTAACTCCTTGTACGCCTTCCACCAATCTAACATCTGCATCTAGTAAGCCACACAGAACTGAGCTTGGGGAGTCTATCTTTGAATTTATAGTCAGCATCCCAGGATGGTTTTCTCCTTAGTTCTCTTCTCTGGAGTGATTTTATCATCGCCAACTAGGAAGCAAGCTTGAATTCCTGTTTCGTTCATGACCCATGCCTGCAAGCCAAGCAACTCCTAAACTCATTGTTCAGGTTAGTGTTATCTTCCAGGCCAAGAACCTGCAGCAGACACAATATGGATTAGAGAACAATGCACTAATCAACGACAAATAAGGAGTCCAGTATGCGGGTCAATATTAAAGTCTTTGGAAACTGAAAAGTTTGTTCAGACGAAGGCCATTATCAGAGTGAGGCACAGCCAATGCTCCACCCGTGGCTGGGACGTGGTGCCCCACAAGTTTGTTCATGGTACTACCCAAATAAAAGTAAAAATAGAATCGTCAGTCGTACGATGATGCTTTAGCGAAAGATATTCATGTTTCATGTTTTAACAATGTCATCTACTGAATGATTTGACAGTATGTTATTTCTTAACATTCCATAACTAAAGTCATAATTTTATCATTTTCAGCTTCGCAAGTCTGTTTTCAGCATCAGGGCAAGGAACCTTCTAGAAAAGGAGACCGCAGTCACTAAAATCTTAAGGTAACACCAATTAATGTTGACACATATTTAAACACAAATGGGATTATATTAAACAAAAAACAGCTTTTGGAAAAATGAATTAATGTTCTGGGCCTCAGTATATACTTCCTGCCAGAAAGTAGATTTGAGTACCTATATACTTATAAATAATATAAAAGATATTATTAATGTCATTTCTAAAAATATATATATATATTATTAGCTCAGTAGGCCTTTCTTTCTTTTCAAGTATTTAAACATAAATGATAAGTGTAAACGTTGGCCAAAAGGTGAAAATAACTTACTTTTAACAGTTTTGTATCTTTTGTGATATGTAAAGGAAAAATCACAATCTGAAGGATAAATGGTGAAAGAGGAAACGTTTTCATTATAGTTCATCACACTATTAAGAACACATCTATTAAAAATCTGGAAAGAAGAAAATGTATACCCAGCTTAGAATGCCTATGAAAACATATACTTTTCATGCTACTTTCTAGAAGATGCCCTCAAATGAAGTATCAATGAGAAAATTAAGCAACCCGCTTGAGTATTTTATAAGACTATATGTTATATTATAGGGTAGCATGATGAGTACAAAAACACATAAGCATTTGGAATATCATGTTTTGGTACATATATTACATAGACATATGTAAATGACACAACTCAAGATTGGGAGCTGGAGGTAGGATCGCTCGCAAGGCGAGTGGACAGATTCATGCCAGGAAGTCCCCTGCAAACCTGTGGTGAATGGTAAGGAGTTCTAGCTCCCCTCTACTGGATTCATTACTAGGTATAGACATTAAAGCATTCTCTCCAGATGCATTTTACTATAACTTGGAAGACTGTGTGAGAAAATAAAGCTTAGTGTATATGATCTTTAAAACTATTCTTAATTTATAATACTACCTAAAATTTGTGTGCAAATAAAATTCCTAACTAATCAAGACAGTGTTTCTCTCTATATTGGCTGGCATTTATGCATACAGTTAAGTTTGTGTTGGAGTGGCTGTTATAAGATGAAAATAAATATTTCTAGGGCTTGTATATTATCACCACAAAATGTGATGAGATAAACAGATGAGGTCTCATCGGAATAGACAGCCTGCCTCCCAACTTAGGCTTGCTCCTGACTGGCTGGTAACTCCATCCTGGTATTACCATCAGATCATGCAGTGAGGCTGGCCTTGAACCACACATGTTACATCAGGATCATGATTCCAGCTACATGTACACCAGACAAGTTCATGGGTAGGGTCCTACAGCAATGCTGATCCACTCACTAAAAGGAGAAATCACCCTCAAGCCAGAAACTACCTACAAGGACGTCATCATTCTTAGTCTGCATTGAGGATCTGCCTGCCAAGTCAGGAACTACAGGGACCTTACTCATCTTTCCAGAGCCACTGCCTTGCAGTGTAAATGGGCCTTCTGTGTCAATGAGTTCCCAGAGACTTTCCGAGGCAGATGCAGAAACAGATACTTGCAAGGAAGAGATTTCCAGACCTCATCTCCCTAGGAACTCTTTCTTAAAACTGATCTGTCACTTTACCCTTTTCACCCTCCTGTCCTTATTTACCCCTCTCTCAGTTTACAAAAGAAAGGTGAAACTCTCACTCATCCAGAAACTATGGTGTGTATTAACCTGGGATGTAAAAATCCTCTGGATTGCCAAGCAAAAAGACCGTTCCCACCTGGCTTTCTCCAAAAAGAGGGTCCCATGGGGCCATGCCTTATTATTTATCCAGGTGACAATTTTATGGATAACTTCCTTCCCAAAGCTATCTACCTTAGAGTTAGGCCTTAGAAACAATGTGATTGTCACAAGGGCATGTGGTTACATGTTGTTTGAATTGAAAAATAAAGCCAGACTTTTTCTGACAGATTCGGCTGATTGGTTCAACAATGAAAACTGATTTAATAAGCGCCCAATGAATTGAATAGATTGGATGGCTAAGAGTCTCCAATTTATTCTCAAAATTATTTTCAAGCACAAACACAGTAATTACTAGAATTGCTAGAAATTACATTCTTCTATTTAACATGGCACAAGAGGAATATAGTTGCTGATTTTTAAATATACAGAAGTGTTTTTGTTTTTTCAATTATGTAATGCACATGAGCAATATATATATATATTTTTTTTTTTTTTTTGAGACAGAGTCTTGCTCTGTCGCCCAGGCTGGAGTGCAGCGGCGCCATCTCGGCTCACTGCAACCCCACCTCCCGGGTTCACGCCATTCTCCTGCCTCAGCCTCCTGAGTAGCTGGGACTACAGGCACCCACCGCCACACCTGGCTATTTTTTTGTATTTTTTAAGTAGAGACAGAGTTTCACCATGGTCTCGATCTCCTGACCTCGTGATCCACCCGCCTCAGCCTCCCAAAGTGCTGGGATTACAGGTGTGAGCCACCGCGCCTGGCCTATGAACAGTATTTTTAAGACTATCAGGAAATATAGACCCCTCTAACTTGCCCAACAATAGTGTAGTTTAGGGGATACTCAACAGCCAATAATATTTTACTACAGCCCAGCATACTACAAAATGAGAGGCAGCAAAACTACCTGAGCTACATCACCTTGTGAAACTCAGGAAATAAAAAGCCGTCATTTGAAAAAACAAAAAACCTTAGAAATTTTTAAAATACCCATTTGATTTTAGAAAGCCATTTTGCTTTTTCTTCTGTGCGAATGGTTTCTTCATTGCTTCTACACTCGTTTCTGCATGAATTAAGGGCAAGTGCAAAAGCTCAAACTGATATTTTAGGAATATTTATCTTTTCACCACTAATCGTACTAAGAGTAATGGCAATGATGCCATACCTGCATTATAATGTGATCCATCAGTTAAAAAGTCAAGAATAGATTGGGTCCGTGTCAGTGAGTGTTTGTATTGTTTTATACTGTTTTTCAAGGAACAATAACAGCTAAAAGGAAAAAGAAGAGGGGGAAAAAGAATTTTTTTTACAAAAAAAAAAGGAAAATATTTAAAGTAACCTCAGGACAATTGCTTCGAATAACCTTCCACAAAATTGGGAAGGAGAAAAAGCTCTCCACCACTTTATCAGTGTCTTTTTACTGCCTCTAGAGACTCCTCTCTCCTAGGCTCCAACCTTGCTGTCGATTAAACTCTGCCAGGGTTCCTGGCTAACTTAGCAGTGGGGTCTCCCAGGACCATTTGCATTTTGAAAGAAGGCTTTTAAAAAATGAAGGGGCTTTTAAGACAAAGAGGATGCAGATTCCATCTTTTAATAGATGGGTCTACCTAGATATAAATAAAAGAAGTCTGGCAGAGACTGCCGTTTTAGTGTTCTATCCCTCTTAACTTTCTAGGTGTTTTTATTTTCATAGAATCATTGTCTTTAGTCTTATCCAAGAGGTTCATCACCAGGGAGGTAAGTAATAGCAGTATAGGGAGGCTTGAAAAAGAGACCTGAGCTAGATCATTCTGGCAAACATCACAGGTTGACATTCGCCCTAATTTGTGTGCAGATAGAAATAAATCACAAAAGCCTTAAATCCAGAGTGATATAAGAAGTGTAAGCTTTTATGAAGTATTAGCATATTGAGATAACTTTCCAAAAAATAACAAATATTTGGGAAAAAATAAAGCAACCCCTTGACTTAAGGTTTCTGGAGGCCTGGCTGTGTAAATAGGCAATTAATTTCAATTCTCAACTCTCTCGTCTATTCCATGGGAGCTAGGAGGAGGCCATCTTCAGGGCCCTTCCAGTTCTAATGTAGGATACTGGACTTGGTGTTAAATCCCCCCTGGCTGGCATCAGGCTTCTCTGTAACATTGAACGACTCACTAATCTGACCCTCAGTTTTCTTATCCACCTTAAAAAGGTTGTCTGAATAATCTATTGACCAAGCAAAGTGAAATTTAATACTTATTCCAGTAAGGGAAACTGCCACTCTGTTTTCATAATGTCTCAGAAGGGATAGGTCAGAGGTGGATATATCTAAGGTTTTGGGTTTGGGTTTCAGTGTTTGGAGGATGGAGGTCTGTTTGAGATTGGGCAGAATTCTTGATATGAGTTGAGGAGTATTGAAGATGCCTGGTGTGGACAAGTAATAGTTACTGTTCTGAAGATGGCAGTGCTGTAAGGGAAAGTGACCTGCCTGGTGCCTCTCCACTGCTTTCCGTGTTCTTTCTCCCGGCTTTGGTTCAACATTTGAGTAATCCATTCTGTACAGGGAGTTTGCCGTTCTGTTTTCATTCTCCTTCTTGACTTGGGTGATCTAAGAGAAGAAAAATAAATGGTGACCTTATGGTGTCCTCTTCACATATGAAATTTATTTTTTCTTTTGTGCCTTTTAGATTTTTAACCAGACACAACTTTAACAAACAAATACAACTAATTTTTATAGTGGTTTTTTTTTTAGTTTTGGATTGGTCCCCATTGGGTAGAGTCTTGACAAAAAATCCTAATGAACACCAATTATTTGTATGTGACTAGCTTGACCGGTTGAGTGACCTATTGTCTGTAGAAATGGGTTGGGTGGCCCAGCAGTCTACAGTTCAGATAAATGAATTTGGAGGAAGTGCCTGAAATCAACAATGAAGTTGCTGACTGGTTCACAGCTTTACCTTCCTGGACAAGTCAAGTCATATTGATGCAGAGCCCTCAGCTCTCAGCCCTGGAAATTAAGCTGGAGAGCTGCCAGGGGTCTTAGTTCTCAGGGGGGACCCACATTTCCAAATATCCATCTTCCATTTGAAACAGGATCCACATTATTCTAGCAGAAAGTATGTTATATACATTACTATGAACAGGAAATTCCAGCCCACAGAGGAAGAAGTCTTTCAGAGAGGAAGGGCCCTAGAGCCTGAGGTATGTGAGTCACAGGTAGAATCACCCATTTCTATGTATAATCATCTTTAATTCATGTTGTTGTACTTTTTAAAATTAATTGATGTTTTGAGAAATAGAAATCAATTTTTAAATATATTTTAGAACTCTTTGATGAGAAAAAAAAAAAGTGGGCCATTTTTACAGAACTTGAGGCTACCGGCCCATGCTAAAATGCAGATGATTCACTTGGCAGAAACAGGCATCTGTGTCATGGTTTTTTTTTTTTTTTTTTTTTTTTTTGAGACGGAGTCTTGCTCTGTTGTCCAGGCTGGAGTGCAGTGGCCGGATCTCAGCTCACTGCAAGCTCTGCCTCCTGGGTTTATGCCATTCTCCTGCCTCAGCCTCCCGAGTAGCTGGGACTACAGGCGCCCGCCACCTCGCCCGGCTAGTTTTTTGTATTTTTTAGTAGAGACGGGGTTTCACCGTGTTAGCCAGGATGGTCTCGATCTCCTGACCTCATGATCCGCCCGTCTCGGCCTCCCAAAGTGCTGGGATTACAGGCTTGAGCCACCGCGCCCAGCCTGAGTCATTGTTTTTTAAGACTTACCTGAAGAGGATTGTGAGAGAGAGGATGTTCCACTACCTGAATTATAAAATCCAAGATTGCTATTAAATTTGTTGTTGTTCTGACTTAGACTATCTCATTCAGCTCCACTATGGAAAGCTTCTTTTCAAAAGGCAGTGACCTTTTCTCTGCATCAGGTGAAATCAAAAACAAATAGCAATGTGCTTTCAAAAGCGTCACTACCTTTGTTGAGATTTCCTCTAATTCAAAGCCCTGAAATTGAGCACAAATGCATGATCATTCCTGCAAGGCTGAATGAATAGAGAAATGTCAAAATAAAACAAATAAACATTTTACATTATTTTAGAAAGTTCCATTCTTTTGTGGTTTGCCATGAGTACCTCCTTAGCGAGGACAGTATCTTTATAACGTTTCAAATGCTCAGTCTCGCATGATGTTTGCATTCTGACATTTGGTTTTATAACGTAACTTTCTTTGCTATGCACTTATATTAATAAATGTTTCAGTCTTAAGGAATAGTCCTTAATGCTACTTAATACAGAAATTAGGCCGGGCGCGGTGGCTCAAGCCTGTAATCCCAGCACTTTGGGAGGCCGAGACAGGTGGATCACGAGGTCAGGAGATCGAAACCATCCTGGCTAACACGGTGAAACCCCGTCTCTACTAAAAAATACAAAAAAACGAGCCCGGCGAGGTGGTGGGCGCCTGTAGTCCCAGCTACTCGGGAGGCGGAGGCAGGAGAATGGCGTGAACCCAGGAGGCAGAGCTTGCAGTGAGCTGAGATCCAGCCACTGCACTCCAGCCTGGGCGGCAGAGCAAGACTCCGTCTCAAAAAAAAAAAAAAAAAAAAAAAAATAACTTAAACGGATTTAATAAAATGCATAGAGTTAGTTTTTCTATTATTCATCATTTTAAAAGAATCATTTAATGACTATAAATACAACTTATATACTACTTACATATATATAATCACTATGTATTTATTAATCTGCAGTTATGTAAATGACATTAGCTGGATTTTTTTTCTGAAAGAAAGTGCCCCTAAGAATTCACGCATTCATTCAAGAAATATCTCTGTAGTGTCTTTCACATGCCAGGCATTTCACACCATTTGCTTTTTCCCATTTGGAAAGTTTTCCTTTCATGATGATTGTTCCATAGGTTAGCCAGCTGTTCAGCAACTTTGGATAAGGTCATGTTATTTCTCTGCAGCTCTGCATTCTGGGCAGAACTAGCAAGACACCCTATACGCTACTAGGAGGGCCCGAGTGCCTTACAGCGCCCCCTAGACCTTTGAGCTGGGCTCCTCAGTGGAAAGGCAAGGTGCTGGACTGACCCTACAGATGAGAGAAAGGACAGAGACCCTTGCAGCCTGGGGTTTGCGCCAACCCCCGAGATAGAAGCGATTTTTTTTATTAGCATTTGGTATGAATAATCCCAAGTTTTCAGAAAATAGAGTATTGAGAATGAATGTCATAAGTATTTATCTTTGTAATTCTATTAAGCCTGGCTCCTTATTGTTGGCTTTTTCTTAAGGTTTTCCTGACACTTAAAAACTCTAGTAGGTTAGTTGAAAGACTATTTGGAAATAAACTAAGTAGTTAGATGAAAATTAACTGTATTCAGGCAACTATAAGGAGACAAGATGTGTAGGCATATGTTTTTGCATAAAACATAAAATAGTAAATATTAAAAAGTGGCAAAATATAACTAAAACAAAAATAATATAAACACATTTTTAGATAGTACCTGATTTGTAGTAATCAAAATAGATATATATTTTATTGAGATAGCATATGATTTATAGATTGTTTTTGGATAAACCCAAAAGTGATTATAATAGTATTATGGATTAGAAGGGCTACTATTGAGTTTTACCAAACAGATGTGGGAAGTTTTTTTTAATAGACTATTTTTTGAACAGTTTTAGGTTTGCAGCAAAATAGAGCAAAAGTACAGAGATTTCCCATGTACGTTCTGCCCCCACACAGGCAGTCTCCCCAGCTATCAATATCCCCATCAGAGTGGTACAGTTGTTACAACTGATGAACCTACACTGTCACATCACTATCACCCCAAGTCTGTGGTTTACACTAGGGTTCACTCCTAGAGTAGTACATTCTGTGGGTTTGAACAAATATGTGATGATGTGTATCTACCATTATAATATCATACAGAGTAATTTCAGTGCTCTAAAAATCCTCTGCGCTCCATCTATTCATTCCTCCCTCCCCACAAACCCTGGCAACCAATGATCTTTTTACTGTTTCCACAGACATAGAAATGAACATAGAAATACATAGATATATGTCTCCATAGACATGCATTGATGTTCATGGCAGCTTTATTCATAATTGCCAAAACTTGGAAGCAACCAAGATATCCTTCAGTAGGAGAATGGATAAGCAAACTATGCTACATCCAGACAGTGGAATAATTATTCAGCATGGAAGAGAAATGAGTTATCATCATGAAAAGACATAGTGTAAACATCAATGCATGCTACTGAGTGAAAGAAGTCAGTCTGAAAAGTCTACATACCATATGATTCCAACTATATGGCATTCTGGGAAAGATAAAACCATGGAGACAGGAAGATATTTTAACAAGGTCTTTCTTTTGTTATTTTATCACTGGAGAGTAAAGCAGTAAACAAAAAATGGAATACATATCTGCTGAAAATTGGCCAATGCAGTTTCTGCAACATTTACAAAATCTCACTTTTATTGTAGTAAAAAGTTCAGCCTTTGCATTGTAATCTGCGCATTTCTGAGTCAGTAGTTGGGTTACTAAATTTGAATCCCAGTGAATGATGCGGGGTTGCAGACATTTTTAATGCTGAAATTTAATAGATGCACTAAAGGCATGGATTTCTCATGAGTTAATTTTTCTTTTTTGTTTATAGTATGGGTATAAGTGCGTAAGATAAAGACATTCAAGGTTTATTTTATTTTCTGCCTACAATGAAGTTCTGGTCGCCCATGTATTTACATGCCTTTCTATGAAAACATTTTTGTGAATAACACAAGATTGGGAAGAACTAACCCGCGGTTGCTATGAAAGAGCCAGATCCACTTACTTGGGACAGGGCTGACTCACAAAGGAGTGGGGTATCCACTAGGATAAAAATGCAGCTTTTTCCTCATCTCAGCAAGAGGCCATTACCGACGAGCTCACCCATTAGCATCCGCTGTTGTCTCTACTTGGGAAGATCACATTGTCACTCTAGTGGAGTCAGGTAAGAGCCACTTCCAGGAAATACTCATTTTCTATTCTCTTAGTTATACAGTCAGAGTTTTACATAATTACCACTGAAAGACCATTTTCCTGTTGTCTGCTAATGTGATGACATTACATTAACCAACCTCGGATAATACTTTCAAATGTATTACTTGTGGAGTTCCAGATTTGAGCAAAATCCCTCAAATGGAATGCTCTGCAAAGTTATACTGCAGTTCCTTCAGATGGTAATTACATTTAATACCAGATGGCATTGTGTAATCTAACTTTTCTATAATGAGTGAAAGTAATTCGAAGACTCATAGGCCTCTCCCTTTCATTACAGAATGTATAGGCTTTTCCCACACCCTTGTTCTGGGACATTAAGAAAAAAGACATGGAGACAAAGAAGAAACGAACCGGGGACCCCCTGCTACTGTGTCTATAAACAACTAGTGGTGTTTAAAGGCTAATAAAGCTCCAAAGATCTCTCTTATAACCATAATCTTTGGGCCAATTTTAAAATATTTTAGATGGAGAAATGTCAAGAAAAATAGAGACAATTTCAAGACATGATTCTCTTTCCCCAACCTCCATAAAAGATTATACATATATGGCTGTCATATAAGGAGCAATTGAAATTCCACAGCACAAAGGCAATGCAGGGGGAAGAAAAAAGGATCAACCTTTCATTTTTTTTTTTTTTTTCTCAAAGGCTTGGCAAGAAACCAGGGGTAATATTTTTGCAACCGGGAATGTGTGTTTGCTGAAGAATATTCCCACATTTGAATCATCCTCAGGGGTCCTCACCTTGTTTTACTTTCAAAGGTAGAGAGGGCATAACATTAACCCCAACTGGGAAAAGGAAAATGCCTCACTGTAATTCTCCTCCAGGGAACAGGAATAAAGGGATTACATATGCCTGCATAATGCAGAATTTCCTCACTCAGACAAGACAAAAGACTTCATTATTTTTCGCCAGACACTTGAAGTCTTGTGCCTCCCAGTTGCAGAAGCCAAGGAGGCAGGCCAATATTTTATGTTAAGCCACTAGATGGAGTTCCTAAGAAAGTGGCCTTCTAGTACTTGCCATTATGAAGAGCTCTAGGGAAGATGTTAAGAACCTTGATACCTGACACTACCCAGTCTTTCCCCTAAGAAAAGTGAGACTGTCCCTGAAGATCACAGTATTTTTCCAGTACCATTAGCTTTGCTTTTACTCTGGGTGACAAATAAATGAACATTTTCTTCCTGAAAACGTACCTCGCTTGTCCTTATGTGAGACCAAAAGGCATCTCAACCCTAATGGAAAATGAAAAGTGGCAAAATATAACAAAATGGAATATTCGAGTATCTCTCCTTCTGTGTAGGTCCATTACTTGGTAACTTTAAGGATGTATGCATCTCATTTCTTATATAAAATATTAGACATCTCAAATTTTGTCGTTATTCACTATTGCGGCTTGCAAGTATTAGATTCCTATAAGAGGAGGTATATGGAGACCACGTTCCCAGCAACAGATCTGATCTCCAGTGAAAGGAAGAAAAATAAGTTCACCTGCTACAGCCTGCTCTGCTTCCACGTTGGCTTTCAGGCTTCCGTAATAGCTTTCACATACAACGTAGAGAAAGATTTATGCATTTTTTGGTTGTAAGGTGCAATGTCTTTTTTTTTCATTACTGTCTCTTCTAGTGTAGGTATGCAGCCCATTATTCTTGAGTGGCATCATATTCTAACTTGAGATAAAATTAAGATTATTTAACTTGCCCCTTTAAAAAGTATATTTTAAACACATGCTGTTTTGTCCGTGATGATTTTCGTGCTTCAGAAGCATGGGAGTGATCAAAAAAGAAAATATTTGATCTTCACAGAATTTCAAGGTTCATTCATTCCACAAATATTTATTGAGCACCTACTGTGGATAAGAGCTGAGAAATAATCATGAACAATTGTAAAGACAGTGCCTGCTCTCTTGGAGCTCTTTGGAGCATGGCATATGTGACGAACATAAAAGACCAAAGAAAATGGCATGGAGAGAATGAGGTTCCTCCTGGTAAAGACGAGACCAGAAAGGGAGGTTAGAGGGAAACTAAACAGGGCTTTGTAGCCATACTGCACATTAGGCTTAGTCTTTTTAAGGCAGTGATGGTAACTGCATTCATGATCTATTGCTGCATGACAAATTACACCAAAACTGAAGTGATTTAAATGACGTTTTTCATCTCACAATTTTAGTCAGGAATCTGGGCATCACTTAGTCATGTCTCTCTCCAAGCTGCATGCATTTGGACTTGAATGGGAAGAGCCCCACTCAATCGCATGGTTATTAGTGGATTCAGTTCCTTGTGAGCTGTGACGTGAAGGCCTCAGTTCCAACCGGTTTGCTGGATTCCTCCCCAAGGGGAACTCTCCACAGAGCACCTCACAAAATGCTGCTTGCTTCACCAGGGCAAGCAAAGAATAGGGCAAGAGCAAGTCAGCATGAGAGAGAGAGAGCTCTAGGAAGACAGAAGTCATAGTGTTCTGCAACCTCTCCCATTCTTCTGCTCCTTAACAGGAAGTCACTAAGTGCCACCCACATTCAAGGGGAGGGAAGTACCCAAGGGCGTGAAACCCAGGAGCCAGAGATCATCAGGGTAATCTTAGAAACCTGCCGGCCACAATACCATTATGGACATTGATTCCAGAGAACATTCGGTTTGGGATAACAATGCAATGTCTTTTCTGAGGGTGGAGGCATGGAGACCAGTTAAGAGGCTGCAGAATGGGTCCACAATGGACATCACTATCAGTCAGAACACAAAAGACTTAGCTTCTGCTATTATTCTCTGCCAAACTTGCTGCTCAGTCCCCAGTGCTATGTAGAGTGTTATAACATCCACCATGACACAGGACAAGATACAACAGGAAATAATAGCAACTAAAATTCAAAGAAAGTGTTGATGTTTCCAAAGTGCTGTCACATTCATAATCATCTTGACTTCTTCCAACTCCCTGTGAAGTCAGAAGGAAAGGCATTATTGTTCTCTACATTTTACATATGAGAAATGGAGGCTCAGAGAAAGCACATCACCTGTCTAAGGTCCCACAACTTACAAAAGCTGATGTCAGAAGTGTGTGCTTCTAAAGCTTATGTTTTCTCAACTCATCTTCTCCATTAGGCTTCCAGAAAAAGGCAGAACTTTCCATCAGCAGCTGCACTGCAGGGTGGACTTCTTTGAACCGTGAGAGACTAGCAAGTTAGGGATGGGGTCACACAGTCCCCATGTACCTGATGCTACCCTCCCTACTCACCCCTCCCCACCTTTTCACTTACTCATTCTGTTCAGCAGGCAGCCTGAGGGCCAGGAACTGAACTTCCTAGGATTGGGAGGCTGAGTGATAAAGTGGTCCCTCATCACCTCACAGCCTAGTAAGGGGAATAACTAATGATAACAAAATGCCGTAAGCATTAAACAAGCTTGGTTAATAACATACTGTAGGAACATGGAGTATACAACAAGTCGTTTTTTTGTGCTTTCACATAGGTGAAATACTCATTTCTCATTTCATGTTACTTTTCAGAACCCATTTGTATCAGTCTGTCATTATATTGTGCATGTTGAAACACTATTTGGTATTTCATGGTTTGCCTTACTGTATATGCTTATCTATGGTAACATTGTGTTTCCTTTAAAAAATAATAAAGCAAACTTCTACCATGCTTTTGTATGAACGTGGGCACGTTGGATTAGAGTACATGTAACCTCTTAGCAGGTCTGATTGTGTCCAACTGAAGTTCATAGCTTTCTGGCAACACTGTTATTTTCCAAAATAGCAAAATTTCTTACATGGCCAAGGAAAGTGACAATGGCTTAGGCAGTACAAGGCTGTTTCATTAAGCAGAAACATCCTGATGTGGGCATCTTTCTATACCTGTTTCAATGTCCAGGTCAGCTTCAGGCCAAAGGGTTATGAAACTTCCTTTCCATTCCCTTGCTCCTGCATCTACCATCCGATCTCAGGTTTATAACTTCCATCTGCTGTCCTTCCCTCATCCACCAGGAGCCTGTGTGTGGCCAGTGGTCTCCTTGTATAACGGAATGAGATTTTTCAGAATGTTCTCTTTAGACATATTTATGTATCTGTAGAAAAGTTGCTTCATGCTGTTTAGTAAATGAAAAATAGTGATTATTTGGGGTTTGTTTCCAGGAATACATTTACATTCAGTGAATTTGTATGATTTTTCATAGATATTCATCATAATTAGCTTCATCCACATTAAAAGCATTTTTAAGTACTTAAATATGACATATTTAATAAGTTCTTATATAATGTATTATTATATAATAAGTTTTTATATGATGTATTATTATATAAGTTCTTCTGTAATATATGTGTTATATTTAAGTACTTAAAAATGCTCTTATTATACATGTATCATAAGTATTGCTATTTTAAGTGTGCTAAGCACATACAAATCCTTTTCTCAAAGCTCTTAACTCTGAGACAGACAGTAATCATATTATTCAAAGCCATTCAACAAATACATCTTAAGAAACATATTAAATATGAAAATTATATGTAAAAAATGGCAGAATTATGTGTTCAGGTGTTGAGCAAATAGAGTATCATTAGATTTGCATATGATAAAATCATTGCATTTTCAACCTGTGAGCTGTCTTTCAGAGCAAGCCTTTCTCTTCATTTTACCAATAAGGAAGTTGGGCCCAAAGATCACCCAACTGGTTCATAGCAGTGTAACTTCTGGCACAGAGTCTTTTAATCCCTTGTGTTATTTTCTTGCCACTTACCAACTATCTCGAGGGAATTCCTGTCATTCCCAGTTGGAGAAAATTTTCTGGAGAATAATTTTTTTTTTCTCACCAAAATCATTCACACCACAGGTGTTAGGCCACCCAGTTGTCTTCACTCCTTAGCAAATCTGAAATTAACACAAGTCCAGTTATGGTCCAAAGAGAACATGTTTTTAAAAGTCTCCATGGTTTAAACAAGTGGTAACTGGTTACCAGTAAGCTGCAAGCTTCAGACTGAGGTTTCTATAGGTAATAATTCCAAAAACTGTGTGCCTTTCTTTTTAGAACTGTGATTTTAAAAACAACACATAACATTTGCCATCTAAACCATTTCTAAGTGTACAGTTCAGTCATGTCAAGTATGTTTACATCGTTGTGCATAATTCCAGCTTTAGTTACTGCTCTTTATGACTCATTTTTGCTTCTAAATTTTATGTTTTCCTAAAGTTCTGCAAAATCTCCTTGGAACATATATTTCATCATTCCAGGAGCCTGAGTGGACAAATCCTTCCCAAAGGGGGTTTATTAGAAACCTTGTTTAAATTCAAAACCGACATCATGATTGCCTGTGTGTGTTAGTCTGTTTCATGCTGCTGATAAAGACATACCTGAGACCGGGCAATTTACGAAAGAAAGAGGTTGAATTAACTTACAGTTCCATGTTGCTGGAGAGGCCTCACAATCATAGCAGAAGGTGAAAGGCACGTCTCATATGGCAACAGACAAGAGAGCTTGTACGGGGAAGCTGCCCCTTTTAAAACCATCAGATCTTGTGAGACTAATTCACGATCAGGAGAATAGCACAAGAAAGACCTGCCACCATGATTCCATTACCTCCCGCCGGGTCCCTCCCACAATACATGGGAATCCAAGATGAGATCTGGGTGGGGACACAACCAAACCCTATCACTGTGGGTAGGCTGGCCTTCCTTCTTATGGCCTCCTGATAGAAGCTCTACCATTATTTTTGGAGAGGAGGGAGGAGGCAGAAGGAGGAGGGGCAAGAGGGGAGCTTTCTGTTTATTTTCCAGCCGTTCTTCATAGCTGGGATGCTTCTGCTTTGTACGTGTTCTTGACACAGAACGTAAAGTTCATTTTCCTTTATAATTATACATTATTTGCTGTATTTTGTTTTCATTGGTGTTGCCTTTAAAATAATAAAAGTAATGAGCACTTATGTATTATTCATCTCAAGTGTACAAACCATGCATTTATCTTGGGCTCCTTTTTTTTTCCCCCTAGAGCTTGCACCCGACAGCGCATGCTGAGTGGATCATTTGAGGGGCAGCCGGCAAAGGAGAGGTCAATCCTCAGCGTGCAGCATCATATCCGCCAAGAGCGCAGGTAAATACTCGGAAAGACAGGGCTTCGGAGACTGTAAAAAAGGGGGTTTTACAGGAAATGGTTGCTGTACACAGCCACTGCTGTCAGCCCTGGCTGCCAGACAGGCATGGCTGAGGAATCAAGTTCTGTTTGCTGTTTGTTACAACAATGAAACACCTACTCAGATCCAAAGATTCAAAAAAATCTCTACTTCACAATCCTTTTCCTTGGAGATGGCCAAATTCTCACTTTTAAGATCAGAAGGAAAAATTCTGAATTTTGTTAGATGGGATCAAAGACATTTGGAAAGAGTATAAGCTTCTGCTACGAAGAGAAATCATAGGCATTTGTGGTGTTGTAGCAGAAAAAGTGTTTTATTTTGAATTTACCATGGTCACTGCTTGAAAGGCGAGTTTGATCATGAAATGTATTAACCAGTGACTGTGGTTGTTTTAGGTCACTAAGACATGGATCAAACAGCCAGAGGATCAGCAGGGGAAAATCTCTTGAAACTCTGACTCAAGATGTAAGTTTTAAGCAGTGCTTTGGATTTCAGAAGCGTGATTATGAAAATGTATTTAAATGACTGCTTAGACAATGTCAGTGCCTGAGTCTTTCGGCCGCATTCCCATGTCTCCTTAAGACTTCATACCAGAGGGAATCGGGAAACTCAGGATATGAATTATGTAGCCAAGTACCAGAAGTAACTGTTAACAGCAGAAAACTCCAGTCATCCCACACAAAGCACATGTCTTAGTTAAAATTGTAACACAAAAGTGTCATCTCAGTTGCATTTGACTTGAAATTAAAGACACTTTAAGCATTTTAGATAGGTTTGATTTGCATCATTTACTTTGAATATTCCGTAAGAATCAAATATTCTAGAATCTAGATCAAGGGTCTGTAATTTCAGGGCTTTTATATGAGGAACTGAAATTTTATTTCTAGAAGAATTTTTCTGTCAAAGACTACCTAGTATTTCCCAAGAAAGGCTCTAGGTCATGTATTTATTTACTGGCTCTACAAATAGTTATCAAGTGTTTGTTATGTGCTGGGTCCTGTTCTAAGGAATGAGGAGCAGTGGAGAAATAGGAAAGACTCAATGCCCTCCTGGAGCTTAAATTTTAGAATAGGAGACAGATAATAAGTTCGTAAAAATATAAGGGAATTTCTGGAGTGATTTCTTTTTATTTTCCATCATCTGTTCATTACTGTGACAGATTTGCTTTGTAATGTAAAGTGAAATGAAGTCACGTAAAGAAATCAAAGGTGGGGATTTGGGGGCTGGGAATTTTAGATATGATGGTTATCGTAGACCCCTCTGAGTTATCCCAGAGACCCAAATGAAATGAAGGAGCCACGAAAAAAATGCATAGAAGCCAAGCGTTAGATGGCCCAGCAGCTATACCACGCAAAGATTACAGTGAAAGGAAAGGCGTATTAAATAACTGTAATTACGAAGTCCTGATTAAAAGACAGGCCTTAGGTTGAATCTGGATGAACTGGCTAAAAAAGTAGTCTTGAATGTTCAGAGTCAAGGATGGCACTTGAGAAAGGAGGGCTAGCAAGAGAAAGTTAGCAAAGCCTTAGGGTTATTTTGTTTTTCTCTTTTTCACCACTTACCTCTTATTTCTTGAGTTTTTGGAGTGTTGACTTACTACATCTGCTTTCATTCTTTAGAAACTTGTGTGTTTTAGTCTGAGTAGATGGTTTTTCTTAAGTGTTCCAGGCAAAATCAAGAGCTAGAAGTTGGCAATGAGAACACCTGATATCACCAGTACCCTATAGACATGGTTCTAGTTGGCACAAGATCTGTTACTGCCATGATTTTTAATATCCAGAGCTCTATCTGATTGGCTACCATATTGTTGACATGGAATTGCCATCAAATCCAACACATGGCCTGTGCACTTAGAGTTGCAGAGTCAGCCATATTGCACGGAGAACATTTTCAGGTGAAAAGTCAGAGGCAACCCTCATTCAAAGTGCCATCAAAATGTTTCAACCGAAACGTACAACCTACTTAAGAATCAAATCAGAATGTGTCTTTGAACATAATGTGTTTAAACGTAGACAGCACAGGCCCTGTTTGAACAGTCTAAATGCCAGAACTTACTTCTTCAGAGGCTTCCTATCCTATCTTTCCTATAGAAGCAGAGCAAAATCCATCTCCCACCTTCTCCATAGCAAAATGTCATGGGGTTCTGATCATTTCCAATAACTTCTTATAAAGTCTTTTCTCCCACAAAGGGGAGATTTACATTAGAGAGTTTTAACTTTTTCACTTATTCTGAATGAGAGCAGACACAGATAAGTAAGTCTAAGGAGTGCTTTCTGTAAAATCTACTGAGGTACTGGAACTCTGGCCCTGCACCTTCCATGGGGTCCATTTAAAGGGCTGTGAAGGGCCCACATGGCCTGCTCACCTCTCTTAGATTTACCTACACTGGCATCCTGGCTATTCCATGTGTAGACATGCCAGGCCTGCTCCCAGCTGTGGAAGAACACATTTCTGCAGCCCTACCACAACCTACACCCTCACATCCTTCTAGTCTTTTCTCAGATAGCACCTTCATATTGAGGTCTACCCTGACCTGTTCACTTAAAATCACAATCTTCTAGCCTGTGAATGCCTCTCTATTCCTCTCACCCACTGCGATTTTTAAAAAATAATCAGATCACTAAGCATCCTCTAACATACTTATTTTGAATTATTTTTTATCTGTTTCCCACTGACTAGAACATCCTATGAGAACAAGGATGTTTTGTTTCCACTTGCCATATCCCACACATTAGAACAGTGCCCGGCACATAATAGGATTTCAGTCAATATGTGCTGAATGAATTACTTTTCAGAGGAAAAAATACTCTTGCTATGAAGACTGTGGCCATTAAAGATATATATTTAATCTTATTATATATACTGTAAATTTATATATTTAATATAAATATATACATTTAGTTTAAGTATACATATTTAATGTAAATGTATACATTTGGTGTAAATATACATACTTATTGTAAGTATATACAACTCATAGATATATATTTATTGTAAATATATAGTGTAAATATATTGTAAATATATACATTTAGTATAAATATGCATATTATAACTATATACATTTAGTATAAATATACATATTATAAAATATACATTTAGTATAAAAATATGTTTAACAGTAAATATATAATTAATATTTATACTTTATATCGAGGGAGATATTGGTTTTAATTTTTTTAACTGATAATATATTTTGCATTCAAAACCCTCCTATTTTAACATACCCCCTTTTAATTTATTTCTAGCATTCCAATACAGTGAGATATAGAAATGCACAAAGAGAAGACAGTGAGATAAAGATGATTCAGGAAAAAAAGGAGCAAGCAGAGATGAAAAGGTACAGGTTGCTGCAGTGTCCCATGGCTCTCATTTGGGAATGGCAACATTTCCCTTAGCCTTATTCTCCCGTGAATTTCTCCTTCAAGGAAAGTGCAAGAAGAGGAGCTCAGGGAGAACCACCCGTACTTCGATAAGCCACTGTTCATTGTCGGGAGAGAACACAGGTTCAGAAACTTTTGCCGCGTGGTGGTCCGAGCACGCTTCAACGCGTAAGTACACTTCATTTCAGCCAGGTGTTTGGCCTGAGCCATGCAAACAGCAGGGGTGTTGTCATATGAAGAAGAAGGAACATGTAATCCTAATGGGGTCACAAAATAAACTGTGGACTAATTAATCATGCTGCTCCTCTTTGCTGAACACCCGACCAGGTGGAAAACAAACAAAGGTCGCAAGTAGTTAACATTTATAGAAAACTCGCATTGATAAAACACAAAACAGCCATTTTCATTTGCGCATTTTAGCAGCTTCCTGATACATTTATATTGGCATTATCAACTCCATATTTTATTTTGGAACTACTGAGACAAAAGGAGACTAAAGGACATGGTGAAATGAAGGTCATTGTCCATGTCTTCCATCAGGCTTGTAGTTTCTTTGTGGTAAAAATACCTTAATCGGTTTATTGGAGAATAATGTAAAGTTGACTAGTGCTTTCATTACCAACTGTTATATGAAGGAAACCCACTGTCCACTGTCTCTACTCTACCAACATGGAAGAAATGTGTAAGAAGCCATCAGTAGGGTGAATGCTGAAGACACTGTATTTGTGGACACCTAAGGCAAGTTTGACAGGCAACCAATGGATGAAATGGATTTTTGTCACGCATACCTGTGTTAGTCCATTTTCATACTACTGATAAAGACATACTCGAGACTGGGTAATTTATAAAGAAAAAGAGATTTATTGGGATCACAGTTCCACGTGACTGGGGAGGCCTCACAATCATGGTGGAAGGCAGAAGGCACATCTTACATGGCACAGACAAGAGAGAATGAGAGAGAAGTGAAAGCAGAAACCCCTCATAAAATCATCAGATCTTATGAGACTTATTGACTACCACAAGAACAGTATAGGGGAACCGCCCCCATGATTCGATTATCTCCGACTGGTTCCCTCCTACAGCACGTGGGAATTATGGGAGCTACAGTTCAAGATGAGATTTGGGTGGGGACACAGAGCCAAACCATATTAGCACCTTTAAGTAAATATTCCGAAGACATGAAGAGTCATGGAGGAAATGAGAAAACTTTCCATGTTCCCATTATGTAGTTGGACTGTCCCTGATGCCATTGTTTAAGTAAATTGATTTCTTTGTTATTAATTAGTAGCATATGATAATCGCTATCTGTTATGGACTGAATTGTTCTCCCCCAACAAAATCCATATAGTAGAGTCCGAACCCTCAGAACCTGAGAATGTGACTGTATTTGGAAATAGGAATTTTAAACAGGTTAATTAAATTTAAATGAGGTCATTAGATGGGCCCTAATCCAATATGATTGGTTTCCTTGTAAGAAGGGAACATTTGGACACAGACATATACAGAGAGAAGACCTTGCGAAGACGCATAGGGAGAAGACGGCTGTCCACAAGTCAAGGAGATAGCCCTGGAATCCCTCACAGCCCTCAGAAGGAACCAACTCAGCTGGCATCTTGATCTTGGATTTCCAGCCTCTAAAAAATGAGAAAATAAACTTACGTTGCTTAAGCCACCCAGTCTTAAGCACCAGTGATACTTTGTCACAGCAGCTCAAGGAAACTAATACAAACTATTATAACATTTCAGGGATGGAAGAGACCTCAGGGACCACTCGGTGTCATTTGTGTGCCCCCTCCTTCAACAGAGGAGGACATTTAAGCATGCAGAAGTTGAGGGCTTTGCTCAGGGACCCAGCTACTACCTGGCTATCTCCTGATTGCCAGAGTATTGTTCTTTCTGCTTCTGTAAAGACTTTCACAATTTAAAACAACTGAGTCATAATTATTAAAATCTTCCATGAGTTTTCAAAGTAAAGGAAGAAAATGTCAGTTTAGAGATCGATTTGATCAGTTCTCGAAGTAGGTTTTTTATCTTGAATTATCCTGTTGGCTACCTGCACCTTAACATCTCATGGCTAATTCTCCACTTCACTTAGTGTGGTGGAATTTCCCTTTTATCAGCAAGGCAGCTGATGTTGATTACAGTTGATGACGACTCTGTTGTAACTGGGGACACATACGCAAAGACTGTAAGCAATCTCATTGACAGTGCTCACAGGCTTCCTGAAAGTAGAAACAATGAATCTCCCTTCCAAGAAATTCTAAATACATCATTCTACAACATCACAGTTAAATGCAGGGGGAAGAAGTGTATTTAAATTATGGAGATTTAATTAAATAATTTCAAAGAACGAACATTCTTGAGCTATTAAGACAAAGATTTTAAATTAGTATTTTTAAATGAAAGTCAAAATTTAATTTTGTACTACCCGTGTCAGAAAATTCCGAACAAAGTCACAAAGTCTAAAATCAAGTATTTTGAGACATATAAAACTTTATTTTCATAAGCATCAACTGCCAATTCTTTGGATTTTTCTTTCGTCTAATGTTCTCTGACCTCCAGAGTCACCTACAGTTAACATATTTTATAACGGACATCGTAGAGAGGATGTACAAGGGATTTTAGGTAGATGTCTGCAAATATGATTTTTAGCAAGTTAAAACATGCTTGCTGTGTTGCAGAATTTTATATATGTGTTCTCTTACAGATCTAAAACAGACCCTGTCACAGGAGCTGTGAAAAATACAAAGTACCATCAACTTTAGTAAGGATTAAAAATTTCATTTTCTATGCACATTTGAAGTTTTCGTGTACTGTTTTATGCTGCATACAAATATTAAAATTCTCTTTTATTTTCTTGCTATATAGTGCTATGAAATAGATGATTGGAGAAAGATGTTTTTAAAATACCAGTCATGTTGATAGAGCCACAGAAGCCATCATCTCTAACTCTTAGAAGCCTTTCCTGGAACCTTTATGTTTCTCAGTTTTGTTTGGTCTTTGGCAGTGATTTGCTGGGATTGGTCACTTACCTGGACTGGGTCATGATCATCGTAACCATCTGCTCTTGCATCTCCATGATGTTTGAGTCGCCGTTTCGAAGAGTCATGCATGCACCTACTTTGCAGGTACCGCTGCTAAATCTCAGCTTAAAACTAGGAGGTAAAATAATGACCTGCCGTTTTTCCATTCATTGTAACCACACTGCCTTTTGCCCATTTCAGATTGCTGAGTATGTGTTTGTGATATTCATGAGCATTGAGCTTAATCTGAAGATTATGGCAGATGGCTTATTTTTCACTCCAACTGCTGTCATCAGGGACTTTGGTGGAGTAATGGACATATTTATATATCTTGTAAGTTTTTGGTTATTTCCTAAATGAAAACTGTAATGGTTTTGTAAAATCTCCTGCATTTCTTGGTATAAGTGCAAGATATAGTATGAGTCACAGAGGTTTAGATTCCCTAACTGAATTCTTAAATGGACTCTAGAGTAGTTCATAGTTCATTATATGCAAATAAGGGCCATGCATGTAAAATCTAAATTAAGAGCATCATAAATATCTATGGATAGTTATGTTGTTCAAATACACTAATCACAATTTTATGTATGAATGAGACATACATGAATAAGGTCCAACGTAGCAAACCTAGTTTGCATCCCACACATCTTATGGCTTCTATACTAAAAAAAAAAAAAGTTTGTCTCATATAAACCATGTTATTGATTATGAGCCCCTTATTGTTGAAAGCCAACTGAAGTGATTGTGATTGGACCTCTCTCCTGATTCCAATGCATAAAATACCTGGCTATAGCAGGTGCCCATTCAACTGTCCAGCAAAACTGGCTGAAAAACCACAGAAATGGGCTCAAAGAATTTTTTATTTTTTCTGTATGTCCAAGAAGGCATGAAATCATTGTCTTTGCAGACACAACAAGGAAAATTGTGATCATTAACAGGTGGCATGTTGCAGATCATTGATAAAATAGCAGTAACCTTGATAAAAGGAATTCCAGCCATGCTGACATGAGCAGAGCCTCCAGAGTAGTAAGTTAAAAGAATGCACTGGTGTACACACACACACACACACACACACACACACACGGTGTGGACACCTCCATTTCTTTCCTACATCCACATGGTGACTTTTCTTTGAGGTATCTAGCAAGTCCAGATGAGGTTTGTTGTTTAAAGTTAACAGATTGCACGTACAACCAGTGAGTGGAATCTCTGCTAAATGAAAAGTTGGGACCAGTTGGCTCTCAGAAAATGTAACTAGCAGGGGATGAATTGTATAAATTCCAGAGATTATTTTTTCCCCTTTAGGTGAGCTTGATATTTCTTTGTTGGATGCCTCAAAATGTACCTGCTGAATCGGGAGCTCAGCTCCTAATGGTCCTTCGGTGCCTGAGACCTCTGCGCATATTCAAACTGGTGCCCCAGATGAGGAAAGTTGTTCGAGAGCTTTTCAGCGGCTTCAAGGAAATTTTTTTGGTATGTTGGAATTACCCTTTGATTCCAGTTCATGGTAGTCCAACTCTAGTAGCTAATGAGGAAAAAGTGAGTCTTGCTTATCAAGGTCAATGCAGTAGTTTTGGTTATTGCCAGAGGGTTATAGAGGCACTCACAAAACACAATGCACCTTCAGACACTTTACCCGTGGGCACCTCTGGCGTAGGAGTTTATTTAATTCACCTAAAGAGAAGCACTCGGCCGGGCGCGGTGGCTCAAGCCTGTAATCCCAGCACTTTGGGAGGCCGAGACGGGCGGATCACGAGGTCAGGAGATCGAGACCATCCTGGCTAACACGGTGAAACCCCGTCTCTACTAAAAAATACAAAAACTAGCTGGGCGAGGTGGCGGGCGCCTGTAGTCCCAGCTACTCGGGAGGCAGAGGCAGGAGAATGGCATAAACCCGGGAGGCGGAGCTTGCAGTGAGCTGAGATCCGGCCACTGCACTCCAGGCCGGGCGACAGAGCGAGACTCCGTCTCAAAAAAAAAAAAAAAAAAAAGAGAAGCACTCTGAGATGTGAAAGAGTTCGTATCTGCTGACTCTTTCGGTCCTACCTCTTGACTCTAATTTATACTCTGGGTTTTAGTTTCCTCCCGTCTGAAAATGAAGGATAAGAAGATTCAACACCATGTACTCCACAAATGGGATTAGGAATTCATGCATTTGGGCTCCTAATCTCATTCTGTGTGTTCTTGAAAGAGTATAGCACAGAATTCTTCTCTAGATCGCAGGAGTGTTAACACGAAACAACTTTAAAAATGCAACATATAGGTATAACCCACTTTAAGTAACTTCAGCATTACAGTAATGAGCGATTACAAAGATGACTGAGGAGGCAAAACGTACTTTTTAGCTGGGCAAATGTTGATTTAGAGTCTTCTGAAAACAAGGCCAGAGATAAAACAACAAGAAAGAGGCTCATTGTTCACAGTCTGTTACAGAAAGAGCTTTGCCTTACAAAACAGTGATCAAAAGATTCTTTTTATTATTGATGAGGTCTGCCTGTGCATGAGAAGCATAAGTTAATTTACATAGGCTCGTTTTGGATCTTGCTTTCTAGAGACATACCTGTGATGAGAAAACAGCTCTAGTTGTGGTTAATACGAATGTGTTTTAGAGATAGATTGTGATGTTACTAGAGGTATATCATTGCTGATTTTTTTTTTTTTTTTTTTTTTTTTTTTTTTTTTTTGAGACAGAGTCTTGCTCTGTCGTCCAGGCTGGAGTGCAATGGTGCAATCTCAGCTCACTGCAACTTCCGCCTCCTGGGTTCAAGTGATTCTCATGTCTCAGCCTCCCAAGTAGCTGAGACTACAGGCATGTGCCACCACTCCCAGCTAATTTTTTGTGTTTTAGTAGAGACGGGGCTGCACCGTGTTACCCTGCTCTCAAACTCCTGACCTCAGGAGATCCACCCACCTCGGTCTCCCAATTGCTGATTTTTTTTTTTTAAAGATGTGTTTAAAAATTCTTGTTTTCTTTATGCAAAACCATAAAACGGTGGCTCTTCACACAGCTGGAATTAAAAGAAAGTATCACCTGACCACTAATGTATATGAATCTTTTGATCACTAATAAATTTTAGAGGAGAATTTGTGCCTTTCCCTGATGGTGGTCAGTGTGATTTTAGTATACTTAGATGTATGTTTAGGTTATTCAACAAGTGCAGTTCACTTGTTCCAAATTTTACCCTCTGCCACTCTTCTCTGCTGAGACCAAAGAAGTCAGCCAGCAGAGGGAGCATGAGTTAATTAACAGATTTGCTTTTCAAGACGGAATTCTCTCCTTTCCTCTGTGCATAGAACATTCTTCTAATGCACACCTTCACAATTACAAGACAGCTAAGCCACTGTCTGGCTCGTTTGTACTGTGCTAATAAAAATATGAATCCAGGCTGAGCACAGTGGCTCACGCCTGTAATCCCAGCACTTTGGGAGGCCGAGGCAGGTGGATTGCCTGAGGTCAGGAGTTCAAGACCAGCCTGACCAATATGATGAAACCCCGTCTCTACTAAAAATACACAAATTAGCTGGGTGTGGTGGTGGGTGCCTGTAGTCCCAGCTACTCGGGGGGCTGAGGCAGTAGAATTGCTTGAACCCAGGAGGTGGAGGTTGCAGTGAGCCAAGGTTGCGCCATTACACTCCAGCCTGGGCAACAGAGTGACATTCCATCTCAAAAAAAAAAACAATTATATATATGTGTGTGTATGTGTGTGTGTATGTGTATATATATATATATATATATATATATATATATATCTCCATTTGGGAGAAAAATGGACAAAATATAATTATTTAAACATTTTTTCTTTTCCATTAAATAAAAAAGAGCAAAGTATTGATTTTAAAATCAGAAAAGTTCAAGCCATTTCAAAAATACCTTATTCCATTTTCTTACATGAAATTCATGTTTCCATTTAAAAAATGCAAATCTTGTTAATTTTCTCCTTTTGACCTTCCAGTAAGGCTGATTATATGGCCTATGGTGGAAAAGTTAAAATATATCATCAAAAACCCATGATTTTAATACAATGTTATCTTAAAATTCCTATTTATGTCACTGTTTAAACCAAACCTAATATTTAGTCTTTACCAAGAGATTTAACATTTCATCAATTTCTTTCAGGTCTCCATTCTTTTGCTGACATTAATGCTCGTTTTTGCGAGCTTTGGAGTTCAGCTTTTTGCTGGAAAACTGGCAAAGTGCAATGATCCCAACATTATTAGAAGGGTAAGATGTACCTGTCTTTTGAAATAAAAATTTAGGGTCAAGTGTGGTGGCATGTGCCTATAATCTTAGCACTTTGGAATGCCAAGGAGGGACGATTACTTGAACCCAAGAGGTCAAGTTTGCAGTGAGCTATGATCACACCACTGTACTCCAGCCTGGGCAACAGAGCAAGAGACCCTGTCCCTAAAAAGAAGAAGAAAAAAATAAGGTAGTTTACACTCCCTTGGCAAATATGTGGTACCAGTGGCTGCCAAGCCTACTTTAAGAGCTCCCTATACAACTCTAAGAATTCTCCTCCCACAACCTCCTTTTTGCTTAACATACGATATGTCTCTTCTGGCTAGAAAGTTTAATAAGATGAAAAGCACACCTCAGAGAATGTCACTCCTCCCTTCTATTCCAGTGTCAATCCACTGCTGACAACTTGAGCGTGGTCACCCAAGATTCTAGCTATTATAGCTGTGAGCTTCGGATACTTTCCCTTGAGGTCTTAGCTAACTTGATCCTTCCTTTGTTGTCATACAAGACTCGTATCAGCAAACAGCCCATGCAAAAATGTCCAAGAGGCAGCGTTTGGTTCTCACCCCTTTTTACTGCTTCCTCACTCCAACTTTCTCCCCATTAGAAAGCCAGTGCTTTTATATTAGCTCTAGCTGCCCAGAGTCTCCCTCTTTATGACAACCAACAAGGACCTCCACAAAGACCCAAACTTGAATACTTGCACTACAGCGTTTCTTTCTCTTTCCTCAGTCATTGGTTATAAGGAGAGGCTCACTGCTGTAGCAAACCCAATATTTCGGTAACTTCACATAATGAAATGTACATATTGTATCTTGGATCAGTTGCAATATATACATTTGCGATATATACAATATATACAGCTCTCCTCCAAATGACCACTCAGGGACTCACATGCCTTCTATCCTGTGTCGCCACCCTTTGCCATGTCTTCAGAGCCTTCTTCAATGAGCTGGAGATAAGAGTGGAGAGCCATCTCCATCTGAATGGGCTGTGGGAAAATCCTCTGCACCCATGTTCCTCTGTAAAGAGCAGGGATACTGCAAGGGAGATTGGAATTTAGTTTTGTGTTCCAGAAAAAAAAAGGCGGGGACACAGTTTAGTTAATAATTAGACAATTTTTGCAATATCATACTGTGTCCCATTCTCTTAGGATTCTTATGTTACAAATAGATTAATAAAGTAATCCAACTACTGCTGATGTATAAACTGGAAAAGTATTTTATCTTTGATCCCAATAAAATGATGCCTTAGTTCCTAAATGTGTATCTTCAAAAGGCCTACGAGACCTGAACTACATTATATATTTCTAGCAAATATGGGTATCTAATATAGATTTTAAATGATACAAATTGTTCTCTAATTGTTACAAAATACAAGTTACATCTTTGTCCAGCCAAAATACACTATAAATTACATTAATAATGAGAATTTGAAACAAAGGCCAGACTGGGAGAGAGATTCCAAGAGCTTTGATAAATCTGAGAAGACAGAACAAGGAACATGGCCTGACAGTCATGCTGTATCAAATTAGCTGATAAAGAAAGTGACAGAGACCTGACGCAAACATCCACAAGCTTGTGTGTGGAAAGAAGAGTGATTTTCGACCCACACTGAACAGAGGCCAGAAAGATAGTACCAACACTTCAGGATGAAGCCTGCTAGGAATCTTGGATGACTCAGTATATTAACAGTGGCCTAAGAGCATGGTGATTTTACATTATCTAGTCATCCCTAGCCAAAGCTGAAGATTGATGGTGACAGCAGCCAGCAGATGAGCATAGACACAGATTTCATGAAGCATTTATCCTGTTTCCTAGAGCAGTGAGGTCTGTGCAAGGCTCAGATGGAAAGCCTAAGGAGACTTAGCCATCACAGAGAGCACCAGCACCAAGCAGAATGATTGAAAAGAAATTGGCATGGTGAGACGGGGCTTGAGTCCTTTTATCTTCTCAAATCCAAACATAAGAGGCCAAGGCCAAGAATGCCATATGAGAGAAGGTGACGTCAGTTCTGTCAGAGGACTTCAACCCATCTGACTAAAAGAAGAGATAAATCCAAAGAAAAGGGGAAGGTAGATATGCCGACATTTAGATCACACACAGTTCCTGTTAAAGACAGCGAAGCTTGAGTTGCTGCACCCATAGTTTCCAGTTGGGAAAACATGTTTTTTTGTATGAGGCTGAGCACTTCCTCCCTCTGCTCCTTTGTTTGTTTTCTTAAAACTCAACAGATGGCGTGAGATCAATATAGATATAGATATGGAGCCTAGGACTTAGTCACCAAAGTCCTGTAAACAAACGCTGAGGATACCCTTTGACAAATAGTCATTAAATATCAGTTGTGTCCAGGGCACTGTGATAGGTGAAATGAAATGTGGAGTGGAAACATTAGGAGGTCCTTGCTTCTGTTTTGCAGCATTTTCTGTCCAATCAGAACATGTGTTTCATGTTCAAGCAACAGTAATATAAAGTCAGCAGTTTTCAAAAGCCTATGAGAAGCAGAAATAATGTGCAGCCTATGACATCAGCATGGGAAATTGTGCTTCCAACTGGGAGTACTGTGCTGGGAGGGCTCCAGGGAGGAGGCAGGATTTGAGATGAGCAGGAAAGGACCTTCCAAGCAGAGCAAGCAGTGAAGAAAGACACAAAGCATGCGAAGAAGAGTCACAGTGTGGAGGCAGGGACAGAACAAGGAGGAAGGAGCATGGGCTTCGAAATCACAGCTTCTGAGATTGGAATCCTACTTTAGGAGAGGTGGTGGCCTGGTCTGGTCACTTAATCCTTCCGAACCTATGTCTGCCTCGAGTGCTTCTCACACAATGATGTTATGAATATTCGATTACCTTATTTATGCAAAGTACCTAACCCAGTCTCAATAGTGAGTGTGAATTTCATTCCCGCCCATGTAGGAAAACACTGAAAAACAAGGCCAGAAATGGAAGTTAGGGAGAGATCCTCAAGCACCTGAAATGCCTGGCTAAGGGGTTTGGAATTTTGTTGATGAGAAGAGACACCACAAAAGGTTGGTAAGAAGAGGAATCAGACATGTCCTAGCGCCCACAAAGTACAAAGCACTGTTCCTAGTGCTGTTTTTGTTACCCATATCCTAATGAGGATATCCATTCCTAATGAGGAAAACAGGTGTAGAAAGATTAAATAATTTGTCCAAGGTCACCCACCTAATAAGTGGAGAAGCAGGGAACTAGTGTCCAGGCACCCTGGCTTTTCCCCAAGATACCAGACTGCTTCATGCAATCAAAGATGGGCTCAGGTGGGTTCAGGAAAACAAATTGGAAAAGGCAGTGAGGCCACATACGTCAAGGGACCTTTATACAATACACTACAATACAGCCTTTTCAAATAATGTTCTACATAAAAAGGTATGGTTATGGAAAGATAATCACAATAAAGTTTGAGCTGAAAAAAGTGGGCGATGGAAGAATGAAAACTTTATGAGCTCAGATACGTAGAGGAAGAAAGACTGGCAGGGTATACTCCAAAATGTTCATTGTGTTTGTCTGTGGGCAATTGTAGGTAAGTTTTCTTCCTTTTATTTGTCCAGGCTTTATAAATCAAAGATGTGTTATTTGTACTTAAAGGTTCTTATTTTAAAGAATTGTGCTGATAATCCAGAAAGAAGTAACGTTGGCATTACTGAACTCCGCGTAGTAAGAATGGAGACATGGGCCGGGAAGAACAGGGAAAGCCCAGGGGACCCTAAGCTTGATGTTGGGCTACTGCCAGGATGCTGGTCCAGGGACAGAAAGGAGGAGGCCAAGCGGAGACATGGTTTAGGGTCAAAGAAGGCTTTAAGCAGATTAAAATGGAATTTCTGTTGAAATATTCAAACAGTGATCAAGAATTTTACCATCTACACCTTGAACCCAGAAAAGAGATTTAAGTTCAAAATATGACCATCATGGCCAAAGAAACAAAAATAATCAAAGGGAGAATAGAAAATGGGTCAAAAATTTCCTATAGATGTTTAATTTTTAAAACCCATTTAACAGTTTTATTGAGATATAATCCACACAGTACACCCACTTGCAGTGTACAATTCAATGGTTTTTTAGCATATTCACAGAGTTGTATACACGACAGCCACTTTTAGAACATTTGTATCTCCTTAAAAAGAAACCCTATATCTCTTAACTGTTACCCCCATCCCGTTATCTAGCCTCCAGCTCAAGCACTGAACAACAGCTAATATTCTTTTTGTCTCTATAGAGTTTACTGTTCTGGACTTTTATATGAATAAAATCATAACATATGGTCTTTTGTGACTGTTTTTTTCTCAATTCGCATAATATTTTCAAGGATCATCCATGTTGTAGCAGGTATCAGGACTTCATCCCTTCCTATGGCTGAATAATATTCACTTGTATGACTGGACCACATTTTGTTTATCTATTTGTTCAAAAATGAACATCTGGGTTGTTTCCACCTTTTGGCTGTTGTGAATAACGCTTATGTAAACATTTTGTTCAAGTTTCTATAGGGACATACATTTTCATTTCTCTTGGGTAGATACCTAGGAGTAGAGTTGCTGGCTCATATAGTAACTCTGTATTAGTGGTTTGAGGACCTGCTAGACTGTTTTCCAAAGTGGCTGCACCATTCTACACCTGCCTCGGTATGTAAGGGTTCTGGTAGCAGGACTGCAATTCCTCCACATCCTGGCCAATGCTTGTTGTTATGGTTTTCTCAGTGGGTGTGAGGTGATATCTCATTATGGTTTTGATTTGCATTTTCCTGATGGCAGATGGCATATAATACTGAGTATCTTGTCATGTGCTTTTTGGCCATTTGCATATCTTCCTTGGAGAAATGTCTACTCAGGTCCTTTGCCCATTAAACTAATATTCTCAGCATCAACTTTTAACTGCCTGTCTCCAAAGTCTTTGTTACTATTTGCTGGGTGGCTGTCCGCATCACTGTTGTTAGATAAAGGACTTTTGGTATTCCTATCAAAAAAGATAGAAAGAAAAGAAGAGTTTCCTATCCATTATCTTTTCTGAGTTCATTTTCTGACCAGGTTCCCCCTCTCCCCTTGTTTTTCTACTTTAGGAAGACTGCAATGGCATATTCAGAATTAATGTTAGTGTGTCAAAGAACTTAAATTTAAAATTGAGGCCTGGAGAGAAAAAACCTGGATTTTGGGTTCCCCGTGTTTGGTAAGTATATTAGAAAAAAAATATTCTGGAGAATGCTGTGTTTTTCAACATAAGGCTTTAAATAAGTGTAATAAGGCATGTAACTGAAAGTAATTTTGCTCGAGATGTGAAAATGATCTTAAGTCATACAGGGTGAAACGCTAGATTATACTGGAAGACAGAAATCAGGCAAATAAGAGAGCAAGTAGGACACTGAGTTCTACATAGCTTCATGAAACTAGAGAAATATTATCTCAGTATTTTCTAATACTTCAAAAATATGAATCTGGATTCAAATGGCTTTAAAAATTAGTGAGGCTTAGTAAAGGATTTTCCTTCAAATTAAAACTAAACTTATCCTGAGTTTCTATCTTTAAAGGAGGATCTGATGTCCTCATAATAGAGCCCTAAATCATAAAGCTGTTTCCATTTTAAAACCCATTTACACTGAAGGATTTCCATTATTGAAACACTGGAGAGGAATCATCAGTAAGAAAGTCGATTGCTTCCAACTTTCCCTTTAATATTCCTTTTTTTTGAAATTGAGTTTCCAAAGCACTTAGATCAAAGCTAGATATACCTAGTACCTTCTTTCTCATCTGTTTTATTAATGACCATGAGTGGATCTCTCAGTCTGTGTCATTGATGAATTGAGTGTTCCGTCAGCTTTATTTGTCCTTTGAAATTGTTATCTGTTTTTTAAATTTTCTTTTAGAAAATTTCTTAGAATAACAACTGAGCCACAGCAACTCTGCTTTTGTCACAACTGATGTTCTTTTCTAAATGTCAAAACTCTTTAAAAGGAATAGCATTTCACCCAGCTGTACCCTAGCACTCACTCTTACCTTTCTTTGGCATTTTTCTAATATGAAATTTGCTTTTATATATAATCCAATATAATGCATGTTGGGTTTTTATTTTTTAAAATATCCAAGAACTAAGAAAAAGGGTTCATTTAGGGTATGTGGCTTCAGCTTGGGAGAGGAATGTGAGACATGAGAATATCCTCGCCGCACTGCTAACTAGAAAAGCCATCCAATTTCCATTGAAACAAAAATTAAAAGAGCATAAAAATTTACTTCCATGAAACAAAAATTAATTATAGCATAAAGTTATTTATGTTATAATGTATTAATTAATGTTCATTAATTCAAAGATAATATGGAAGTAAATGAAGTCAGGAATAGAGAACACTGGGGCATTTCATTTCCTTCACTATAGAGAAAGGTGGAGGATGCCTCCCACCTCTGCCAAGTGAGGTACCCCAGGGGGATCACTTAACATCAGAGACAGGCAAGGCAAGAAGAGAGACTCTTGTAGGCCAGGCTGGTCATGACCATCTGGAGAGCAGGCTTATCTGGTGTTCCTGGAGAGCCCAGTAGTCACTGCCTAGGGCCATATCATTTGAGTCTTCTTGAGCCCTGCTGCAAAGGGCTTTGTGCTGGGAAAGGGTACCCCCATCCAAGGAGTTCGTAGGTATGTTTCCAGGAGCCAGACCTGAGAGTGACCCAGAGACTACGCACTCACGGGAGGAAAGGTACAATGAGGCACTCCTGGGCTGGGGAGGGGGTTCAAACTCTTGAACACCTACGGCCAGAATCCAGTTGTATCAGTTGCACAAGACTTTAACTCCATTCCTCCATTCCTTTCAATGACATCCCACCTCAGCCATGTGAGAATCTCGTGGTGGCCTGAAGAGGAGGAGTGGAAGTGAAGAAAGTGGCCAACTTTTCTTCCTTTCCTCAAACCAGGGTCCTTGAAGTGCTAAGGATGGGATTGTTATATGAGTTATAAGATCAGTTGGATATAAAACTGAATGACTGAAAATAACCAAAAAGCTCTGGGACCTCTGCAAGAATTCAGAAAGGGAGCTGGAACACACTTGAAGCTAACATTTGGAGAAAAGTACACCTGCCAGTTGTACCCTATAGCACTCAACCTATTCCATAAAACCAGCTACATGGGATTTTTAAAATCAAAGTTAATTTAAATGCAATATTTTATGGAAGGTAGTATTAGGGGTTTCAAAGGCAATGCCATTCTAGAAGCATAAGCAAATAGGCATTCCTTGAACATCATCACAATTGCTCTTGTCCATTTCTCCAGGATCATGTGACTTGCATTGTAGTGAAATAGACAACTTTGATCTAATAAATGTCATCTGTCACCATGATAACTTTTTACACTTTCCTTCTTTAGTAAGCTAATCAAGAGTTAGAAGCTGAAATTTTGTAATTTTATATTGGCTGAATTATGATTAAGAAAATAACATATCTAGGAATACCCCTAGAGGAATGCTTTGGACATAAATATGCACTAATTCAGAGACAGTCTAGTTTCAATATTCTCTCTTCAGATTAATAAATGTACTTTCTTCTGAATCACTCAGACTTGATGAGTCACCTCAATAAAAAGGATTAAACATATCATAGATTATCAATATGGTGTAACTTATTTTAAGAAGAGGTCTGGAATATAGGAAAATGGCATGCATGAGAGAAAAATCAACAAAGTATTCAGGCTTATAATAAATGTATTTATTGAGTGCTTGCTATTCACCAGGTAGTATGCTTGTCTCTGTGATATGACCCTGAATAAGCTATGGCCCCTACCCCTTAGGAGCTTAAAGTCTAGTGGTAAACAAAATAAAATTACAAATAATTTTATATAATATGTTAAGGGCTTTAATGCTGCACAGATAAACCTCTAAGCTTACCTCTGGCTCACCCGAAACTCATCTCCATGTAATTTTAAGCTACACTGTGATACATTCTAGGCAGAAGGTGATCAGGTTTTATAGGGTCTAAGGCCCAAACAATTTGGGGTACCAGGGTCTTGGAAGGGCCTGTACAAAAGAGGGGTCCTACCACTTAGGTTTCTTTGGCTTCATGGTATTCCTGCCTCTGATTCCTACAAAAAGGCTAAGGGTACAATGGACACACAGGAGAAGCACCTAACCCCAACTATGCAAGGCCAAAGAGAAGGACCAGATGAGAAGACACACTAGGTTACCTTTTGAAGGACAACCAATAGGAACTAGCCAGGTGAAGGAGGCAGGGTCAGAGGCAGATGAAGAGTAAAGTCTAGGCATAGGTTTGGTATTACAAGTTAAGGCAACTCTGTGGCCAAAGCTCAAGGCAAAAAGGGTTGGGGTGCTGTAGGAAGCTCAACGTTTCTGATTTCTTTTAGGAGAGATGGTTGTGTAAGATACAGCATGAAGTTTTTGGACAAAGTCGTTTTCTGCATTTCCACATCCAAGGGCAGAGGCTCAGTCATGTCTTCAGGGTGCCCCCATGTTCCCCAAGGGAAGAGCAGCTCTCCCTACCATGATCTTGGGGGGCCTTTGAGCACCTCCTCTGGGAGGTAAAAAGCTGACAAAATTATGTGGTCAGAACGAATGTCTTAGTTTTCTGAATTGGACAGGCAAGATTACAGTATTTCACAAATTAACTGGAAAAAATGACAACCTTTTCAATTCAAGGAAGGGTAGCAGGTAAAAATGACAACAATGGATGACATTTGGGATTTATTGAAGGACTCCGTAGTTATAGGTAAAGTTTCAAACTTTGCAATTTTGCTAACATGAGCAAAGCATAAGAAAACACCTTACATGATGCAAACTGAAAAAGACTTATTTTTTAAAATGTGATAAGTTCTTCTAACTGTTGAAGTCTTTGATGCTACATTTTGTTTTTCTTGGTTTAGTTAGAGTATTTTTCACATATTCTAACTTCTAGAAGATATGGAACATAAAAGTAGTTTAAGTTGTTGCAAATTCAGCTAAGAAAGCACTTCTACAAAAAGAAAATGAGCAGGTAAGGAAGTCCAACATCAGCTCTGAGAACTGGTTCACTTGATTTTAAAAAATCCTTATTCAAGAAAACTGTGGCGTCTGTAGAATACTTGTAACTTCTGTCTACTGTAAAATATATGAAATTTAGTGGAAACATCCCAAAGGAAAGATTGTTGGAAGCATCCAAAAGAATATATTTGTACTTTCATACATAAAAAATACAAAGCAGAATTCCAAAATATGAATTTCTGAGTGGGGCTTTTGCACTATATTAAAGACCATCTCCACTAATCAGCCCTAGGCCCTTAAGAGCAAATCAGTTTCAGTTTAATGTTTTCTTCTTATATCTTCATCTATTTAATATTCAAAAAACTTATGAAGGCACATCTTGTGATTGTCTCTATAGTTTAAAAAACATGAAAGATGGTGGAAAAGTACAGAAGCAGATTTTCCCCAGAGCGTTGCTTGTCATGAGGGTTAAATTTTGAGAAATGAGCTAGCAGGGGGAAAAAATGATCAAAATATAATTTAAATAGGCTCCATGGGGCCTACTCTAGTCAATGGTCCAGAGCTCAGTTCTTCATTAAATTCAGGAAATATACTAATAGTCCATGATTTTCCAGTGTTTGGTTGTGAATATCGTAATTATTTAAAATTAGTCTCTAATAAGAAGGAAAGAGGGGGGAAAAACACTGAAACCTTCTTCTATTAACAACAAAAATGTTAGCTAAGAACAATAACAATTAAAGAAGGTACACTCTAGTAAAAAGGATCACTTTTATAAGTGGGAAGAGAAAAGTATAACCATGTTAAAAGAAGAAGAAATGAGGCCGGGTGCGGTGGCTCAAGCCTGTAATCCCAGCACTTTGGGAGGCCGAGACGGGCGGATCATGAGGTCAGGAGATCGAGACCATCCTGGCTAACACGGTGAAACCCCGTCTCTACTAAAAAATACAAAAAACTAGCTGGGCGAGGTGGTGGGCGCCTGTAGTCCCAGCTACTCGGGAGGCTGAGGCAGGAGAATGGCGTAAACCCGGGAGGCGGAGCTTGCAGTGAGCTGAGATCCAGCCACTGCACTCCAGCCTGGGCGACAGAGCGAGACTCCGTCTCAAAAAAAAAAAAAAAAAAGAAGAAATGAGACATCCCTGGCCCCCAAGAAGTGGGAGCTTAACAGTGGGTACACATCAACAGAAAGATGGAAATGCCGGACAGTGGGGATTTCAAACGGGAGGAGGAAGGAAGGAGGACATAGGTTGGAAAAATTACTTGTTGGATTCTGTGTGCACTATCTGAGTAACGGGTTCATTAGAAGCCCAAACCCCAGCATTATGCAATACTCCCATGTAACAAGCCTGCATATGTACCCCCCGAATCTGTAAGAAAAAAGAAAACGAATAATAAGCCAATGAGTTCAGGAATCAGGAATCAGCGGTGGAGGTAGAAAGCATACCACACATAAAGAAGACCAGACTAAGAGTCCACTGAGAAGACTCAGAGTTAATAAGAAAAACAATCCAACTGGAAGACAGTAATTTGGAAAAATACAGACTACAAGCAAACACCTCTTGCTGTCTCAGTGACCTCTAAATGCATCACTACTTTATGGCCCTGTGTTCACAATGACGACACAAGGTGAAATAAAGTGACTAAATTCTACTCTACACTTTCTATACTAACACAGGCAATTGCAATTTATGCCTTTAGAAAGGTTTTCAGTTACAAAACTGTTTCAAAATCCACATCCAGAATCCAGTGCTTCTTTGTGTAAATCGATAAAATCATCTGTCCAGTCCTCAGGGTAATCACGGCAAGGTAGAAATGTTGCAGGACCTCTGAAGCTAGATCTAGAGCTGTTTTACATTGAGATCACCCCATCATTACCTAATGAACACAATTATAACACATCGATGCATTGTTATGATTTAGCAACTGAATGCCATATAGTATAAAAGTGTGTGTATGTACATATACACACAGATGTGTGTGTGTGTGTGTGTGCATATCCTACACCTATGACTGGAAAGGGCTACAGATATTTGCCTCGGGTGCATCTTATTGGAATTTCACAGAACATTCCTGTGTTGGAATTGCAGGGCAAATCCTCGGAACTTCAATTTCGACAATGTGGGAAATGCTATGCTGGCGTTGTTTGAAGTTCTCTCCTTGAAAGGCTGGGTGGAAGTGAGGGATGTTATTATTCATCGTGTGGGGCCGGTAAGCAAGCACATCGAATCCTTTGAACGCTTCAAGAGCAGCTTTCATTTGCCTTGATGAATAACCATATTTTCCTTTATGCAGATCCATGGAATCTATATTCATGTTTTTGTATTCCTGGGTTGCATGATTGGACTGACCCTTTTTGTTGGAGTAGTTATTGCTAATTTCAATGAAAACAAGGTAAGAATTTTTGGTTTGGATACCACAGGGTTTAGCCTTTTCTAGCCTCTCACTTTGAGCTATTTTTTTCTTTTCACACGCGGCATGAAGCCGCGTTAAACTGTAATGTGACTGGTGTAAATAATCTCTATAACTGTTTTACAAGCAACGTTATTGCTGCTTTTCAGACCATCATTTAAGAGTACAGTTCTCTTGCTAAATTTACCCTTTTGGTAACAGTGTCATTAATTCAGCGACAACTGAGGGGTGCATCTCCTATTGTTCAAAGTGAAAAGATGTGCAGCAAGTTATTAAAATACAATAGATGAAAGTGATTCACTAATTACAGGTAATATTACTTTCACTAAATGTAAATTGTATGCTTCTGTGTAACTCAGTAGGTGAACTCAGAATTTTGATGGCGATGAGGGGTGTCTGGTAGAAATTTTAAAATCCTAGTTCACAGAGAAAAAGATTTTGTGGCAGGGCATGGTGGCTCACCCCTGTAATCCCAGCACTTTGGGAGGCTGAGGCTGGTGGATCACTTGAGGTCAGGAGTTGAAGACCAGCCTGGCCAACACGGTGAAACCCTATCTCTACTAAAAATACAAAAATTAGCCAGGCGTGGTGATGCATGCCTATAATCCTAGCTACTGGGTTGGCTGAGGCATGAGAATTGCTTGAACCTAAGAGGCGGAGGTTGCAGTGAGCCAAGATCATGCCACTGCATCCAGCCTGAGCAACAGAGTAAGACTTGAAAGAAAAAAAAAAAAAAAGATTTTCTAATTTCATATGAACTTGACATACTTTGTGAACTCGGGAAGCCTGTTGAGTTTGTAACAGCCCTAATGATTAGAACAAAGACTCACAAATGGGAAAACAACAATGTAGTTTCCTATCAAAGTGTGAGTTTGGGGAATAACATTCTATTAGCACTCCTTGGAGAGGTACTTGCTCATCTAGGCACTTGTGCTGTGCCCTCTATTGTTTGAGAGGCAGTCTTTGGAATCATAGTAAGAGAAATGCATGCAGTTTTTGAGCACACACAGTGTATTAAGATTTTACATATTCAGTCAGTTCTCACAACTCTCAAATGCACGGTTGCAGAAAAAGCAATGACTAGTCTGGGGCTTAAAAGGTGTGATAAACAGGGGCAGAATTCAGAATTGGTGCCTATTACTTACTGCAGGCTCTGTGATTCTTTGAAGGCATGAGTGTCATAAAGTCAACCTTCACTCTGCATTAAGTTGAAGCTAGATCTGCCTGTAAAGCACCGTGCTGTTCGGTGTTATTCATGGCTAGGACTGAGTCCCATGCGTTCACATCAGAGCTCTTCAGTTTGTGTTGCTACACATGGGACTGTATCTGTCATTCACTGTCCTCAGGCTCAACGTGTGTGGTACCAGTTACCCAGTCAATTGACACCTTTGATGTGTGGCTAATGAGCATGTCATTTCATTCAGGCTTTCAAAGGGTGAGATTTAAAAATTCCTCTTTTGGGCCCCGACTCTACTTGGACCCTCAGAAACGTGGGATGTTAGAGACAGAAAGAACGGTAGTGATCGTGTCACCCAGCCCCTTATTTTACTCCTATCCCATTCATTAATGAGATGCTTTGAGCCCTGCAGTGTTTAGTTTAATACTAAGCAGAAAGAGGAAGAAGGATCTTTTTAGATGCCTTTGAGCCATGTAATGCAGCAGACACTGAGAATTCTAGAACATAAGCAGAAGCTAATCAGTCAATTAACAGGAGCGTTTAGGCACTGCTTGCCCAGAACACCGTTAAGAAGCCCTCTGAGCAGGCACTTGATTTCAGGAAGATTAGAACATATCACAGCTCACAATTCAGCAACATACATAGAACAACATAAAATGTTCAGTAACTGGAAATAAATGTATAATTAATTGCAACACTTGAGCTTAGAGAAGTGGCTGAGGTAAGCAGAATAACCAGGGAGGTCTCCATCCAGCACTGTATTTATGTTCTGCAGGTAGGAAAGAGCAACTTGGCCTATTTGGGGATCTGGGGCATATGTTCTATCAGCTCAAATGGGCACTTAAAGAAAGGAGAAATTGACAAGAAATTATATTACCAAGCTTTACAAACTTGATTTTCTTTTTGTTTTGTTTTTTTTTGTTTTTTTTTTTTTGAGACGGAGTCTCGCTCTGTCGCCCAGGCTGGAGTGCAGTGGCTGGATCTCGGCTCACTGCAAGCTCCGCCTCCCGGGTTTACGCCATTCTCCTGCCTCAGCCTCCAGAGTAGCTGGGACTACAGGCGCCCGCCACCTCGCCCGGCTAGTTTTTTGTATTTTTTAGTAGAGACGGGTTTCACTGTGTTAGCCAGGATGGTCTCGATCTCCTGACCTCGTGATCCGCCCGTCTCGGCCTCCCAAAGTGCTGGGATTACAGGCTTGAGCCACCGCGCCCGGCCTTGATTTCTTAATTGGACATATCAACTGCTAAATTATGTGAGGCTTTTAGAAAAGTTTATTTCTCTGCAAGTTTTTTTTTTTTTTTTTTTTTTTTAGAAAGCAGCTCATGAGCTGCCATGTAACAGCATTTATATACTATTCAATCGTTCAACAGAGGTATTTGAGCATCTACTAGGTGCCAGATGCTGCTCTTGACACTGAGGACCTAGCAAACTAACTGAAACACTAAACACAGAAAAGTTATTTGCCCTCATGGAGCACACATCTTAATAATCATACCCAAAGGCACATAGGTAAATTTCCAAATATAGAGACAACAGAGATAGAAAATGAGGGAATCTTTAGGGTACAATTCAGAATCATACAAAAATATGTCTTCTTTTGAAAATGGAAACCTCTTTAAAAAGTTCCAAGTCTATACTAGTAATATAGATTTTTTCTGATTTCTCTACTATATAAGACAATGTGTTTGATTTATTAACCTAATTCAACAATAATAAACTTTCAGAGGTTTTTATATATTAATGATCAGATGATACCTCCATGCTTATTCTTTTAGATCCTTTCAGAGTTCAACTTTCCAAAATTATTTTTTTGTTTAATAAAGTAATTCCATTAATGTCTGTGGTGGCTAGAGAACATGTGTTTGTTTATAATTAGTGAGAAAAGTGGTTTAGCAATGTGATTATCAGAAAAGAACAATTTTAAACACTATTATTGGGAAAAGGTATAGAACTTCCAAATCTCAAAATGTACAAAACAAAAATTAACCAAGTTGTAAAAAGAAGCTAGAAAATCCAAAATCATAGTAAAAGATACTAACATATTTCTCAAAAAATCTCATAATTCAGAGAAGAATAAAAGGAAATACAATAAACACAATCAAATGAACACATAAGGAAAACTCTAGTTCCAACAATTTGAGAACGTGCATTATTTTCAAGCACAAAATGTATCTCCCAGAAGGCCATAATTACCAAAGAATTGATAACGTAAGAATGTTTTCTAACCATAATGAAAAAAAAAACAGTTCTACAATTTGGAAATATTAAGACAATACTCTAAATAATTTATGAGTTAAAGAAGAAATTATAATAGAAAATCACAAAATATTTACAGACAAAACATTTTATAGTGTCATACACAAAAACTCATGAGGTATAGATAAATCAGTAATTACAAATAAATGTATCACTTTAAGTTGTATATATTAGAGAAGAATCACAAGTTAAATATTAGTATGTCAGATATCCAAATCAATAAATTATAATAACAAAGTAAAATCAAATAAAGTAGGAGGGAAGAAAGAACAAAGATTAGGACAGAAATTAATGATACAGAAAGCAAGGAAACTTGTATAGCTTCTGTAATGTTCAAGAATAACAAAAGGTGGGTTTTGTTTTTTTTAATCAAATCAATAAACCTCTAGGAAGGTTGAGCAAAAATAAAAACATAAAACAAGAAAGTAACCTACAATAATTAAAACAGTGTCAGTATTGTTATAGGTATAGAAAATTAGACTTAACAGAAAAAGCTTTCTAGAAAGACCCAGCAGGGACCCATGTATGCAGAAAACAGAAGCAGCTCAACAAGTTAGTGCAGAGGGTGGTGAGACCAACAAGGAGTGGTGTTGGGGGTATTGACTGTATTGATGTAAAGAGCTATGCTGAGATCTCTACCTCACTGCATACTCAAAAATGAATTCCAGATGCATTAAAGACTTCAATATGAAAAGCAAAATTTAAACCATTTTTAAACCATGTCAGCATTTATTTTTATTTGAATTTCAGATAAGCAGCAAATAATGTTTTTGCTTTTATTATTATTTTTAATCAACACATAGTTATTGTACATATTTATGGGGTACAGTGTGATAGTTCAGTTCATGTATTATAATGTGTAATGATCAAATCAGGATAATTAGCATATCCATCACCTCAAACATTTATTCCTGTTTTGTGTTGGGAACATTCAAAATCCTCTCTTCTAGGTATTTAAAAATATACAATTAATTGTTATCAATTAGATTCACCCCCTATATTACCATGGAGCACTAAAACTTATTCCTGCGATCTAACTGTATCTTCATATCTGTTAATCAACATTTGACTATCCCTATTCTAGTTCCTCTCCCCACCCCTAGTAAGCATTTGTTTTTTACCCTGGAGTCGTTATGGATTTCATCGCATTAGCAACCAAGTAAAATCTACAAAGGAAAAAAATTACAAACTCGATTATATTTAAATTAAAATTTTCTGAATGAAAAAAGACACTCTAAGCAAAATAAAAATACAAGCCAAGACTAAGAGAAACTGTTTACAACTTGCATAATTGACAAAAGATTAGTATCCAGCATTTATAAAGAATCTCTACAAACAATTAAAAAGTAAATATCAAAATACAAAAATGAGCAAAGGATATGAATAGGCAATTCACATAGGAAGATACAAGCATCACCATTTACACACATACAAATGTTTCATCTCGTTAATATTAAAACAACATTAGATACATTTCACACCTATCAAAGTGGTCAGATTACAATGTCTAGTAATATCGAGTATTGCAAGAATATTAGGATATGGTAACACTTGTATATTGCTGGTAGGAGATTTGTTTTGGTTACTGCTCTTTGGAAAGCAAGTTGGCAACATCTGGTAAATGTAAAGATGTTTAAATTCCTAGATCCCATCAATTCTTCTCCTAGAGATTTACAATGGAGAAACCCTCATAGATATTTACTGTGAGACAGTACATGGATGCTTATTGCAGCACTGGTTATAGTCCATAAATGTAAAATGAATAAATTATGATATTTGTACAGTGGACAGTGTTTGTGAGCAGTTGAACAAGTTAGATCTAGTAATCTAGTTGTATGGAAAGTATACTGTTCAATGAAGACATAAAGAAACAGCATAAATAATCACCTATTGGACACCATTTCTATAAATATTAAAAAATTCAAAACAAATTCTTATGTATTGATACATACATAAGCACGAAAGTCTGAAAACATAGTAAGGAGGATGTACACTTGAAGGGTAGTGGTTAGCTCTGGGTAAGGAAAGAGAGAGTGGGGTTTTTATCTAGTTTTTAAAATTACACTTCTGCCTTTATGATAAAATATGATGCACCGCAGTGCAATACAATATCATTTTATCATATGCACTTTGATCAAGTACTCCATTATACAGAATATGGAATTCCATTTAGGCAGTTATCACAGCACTAATTTCTTGAAATGCAAACTCTGTGACTTAGTATCTCTCAAAAACAGTTTTGCAGTTGCACATATTAGACATTTTGTTAAAGAAAGACAAAATACCCTTAACTAGAAGCCATAGCATTGATAAGCTATAATTTTGCTGCTATGAAATGAAAGGAAACTAACTAGTATGAGTGAGTATCCTTTTTTGAAAATGTAATTATATAGAAACTCCTCTTTACATTTTCCCAAACCTGAATGTTACACATCTCCAAAGATACAAGTTGAAGGCTGCTGAACTCTCTCTCAAACACCTGGTCATCATTTTGGGAACTCCTCCTGAGACCAACTTTGAGCATTCTGACCATGTTTTCTAACCACCACGGTTGGAAGAACATGGTCAGCGCAAGCCCCCACATCAGTCCTGTTTGTCTCCACACCCCATCTGTCATGTTCTTGGTGCAAGCACGTGACAAAAGGCCGTTTCCTGCTTTCCTTTGTCTGTTAAGGGGACGGCTTTGCTGACTGTCGATCAGAGAAGATGGGAAGACCTGAAGAGCCGACTGAAGATCGCACAGCCTCTTCATCTCCCGCCTCGCCCGGGTACCCAAGATGCTCTGATTTTATTCATGTTGGGCACTAGTGTGCACAATTCCCCAGGAGTCTCAGATTTAAATTAAAATAATAATCATGAGGCCGCTGGGAGGCTGTGCATAAGTTAATATGGAAACAGGCTCCAAACCACAGATCTCTCCATAAGGCTATTAAAATCAACCACCCAAAGGCTGTGCTTCAGTGCTCTCAGACTAAGCCTTAATGAAAAAATGAATTTTTTAAATAGAATATATTTGCGCTTGCCTTTTAAAAATATGAGTGAAATGTATTAAACTGACAGAAATTGAATGATGCACTTCTCTTTCCAATATAGACGGCGTCATGCACTGTCATTTTAAATATTCAGAGCCAGCCATTGCTGCAAAAACACCTCACGATAGATGGAACTGTTTGGGGAGGAAAATGTAATAGGTTTTAAGATAAGCATTTAAGAAAATAAATGGCAAGAAAGTAAATGTGACCTGTGTCTAACATGCCCTTGCCCAAACCTTTATTTTCTAGATAATGATGGTTTTAGAGCTAAAATGTATGACATAACCCAGCATCCATTCTTTAAGAGGACAATTGCATTACTCGTCCTGGCCCAGTCGGTGTTGCTCTCTGTCAAGGTACTTAGTTTCACCCTAAGGCTCTGGGAATGAATTGCGTATTCACTGCTGCATCCAAGAGTATCACAAGCTGCTGTGTGCATTCACAGTTATGTTCTTGGATATAAAAATTAAGATTCACTGTCATGGTAAAGTGGGCAGAAGAGGGGCAAGCCTGTATGTGTCCGATGGATGTGGGCAATGACTCGTGCGCTGTTTCTGTTGCAGTGGGACGTCGAGGACCCGGTGACCGTACCTTTGGCAACAATGTCAGTTGTTTTCACCTTCATCTTTGTTCTGGAGGTACTGTAATGAGTCAGCTAGCTCTAGGGGAATCTGTGCCCAGTTTTAAAGTAAATCAGCATCCCTCTTTGATGCCACTTACTCTCCTCTCTGTGTTCCATTGTCTTTGAAGCTTTGCCCTTAGGATATTTCCTTCTTAAGCGGTTCTGCTTAACTCAAACAAAGACATCACTTTATCCATCAGATTTTTCTAACTACAGAAATGCTGCTGTCGATTGTTGTGTCTGAACATTGGCCTGTCTAGTTATGCGAGTTCTAATATTTAGAGGGAATGGTGCAAGCCACTATAATTCATTGACTCACATTGCAATAGAGTGGCAAAGCAAGTTGGCCCAGACAAGGTTATTTTAACATGTGATTCATGTAATATCGCTTTCCAGGACAATCTTCTTGAAATACAAGCAGATTCTCATTTTGCCCTATACTGGTTGATGTTTCCCAAAATCTATGGCCTTTTGCTTAAGGAAGAAAAATATCCCATGATCAGAACTAGTCATAAAACAGAGGAGAGTGTAAAGAACAGATTTGTAAGCTACTTAGCTTCAAAAATAAAATCATATATCTTGGTAATAAACTCTTCTTTTTAGTTACTACATTGTTTACAGTTATTCTTTAAATAGATAGTATAACTGAGCATGCTGGCTCACTCCTGGAATCCCAGAACTTTGGGAGGCCGAGGTGGGTGGATCACCTGAGGCCAGGAGTTTGAGACCAGCCTGGCCAACGAGGTAAAACCCCATCTCTACTAAAAATACAAAAATTAGCCAGGAGTGGTTGCACGTGCCTATAACCCCAGCTACTCGGGAGGCTGAGGCAGGAGAATCGCTTGAACCTGGGAGGCAGAGGCTGCAGTGAGCCAAGATCGCGCCCCTGCACTCCAGCCTGGGTGACAGAGCGAGACTCAGTCTCAAAAAATAATAAAAAATAAATAAATAGACCAACAGACAGACAGATAGTGTAGGCACATGGCCTAAAAGGAAACCTCAAAAGGCATTAAAGTATTTGTCTCATTTTCAATGAAAAAAATATTGTGTCCACATCAAATAATTTAGAATGTTCTTCATTTGAAAAAAAAATACATACACATAATGCATCTCAAATTAATACATTTAAATATGTGCTAAACCCCCCCTCTGTTTATTTTCTTCTTTGCTTTTTCTCCAGGTTACCATGAAGATCATAGCAATGTCACCTGCTGGCTTCTGGCAAAGCAGAAGAAACCGATACGACCTCCTGGTGACGTCACTTGGCGTTGTATGGGTGGTGCTTCACTTTGCCCTCCTGGTAAGCGTAGAAGTCAAGTTGATGTCAGCTGATTATTTCAGTTTGGTTCAGTTCTGCTCAGTCCTGTTTCCAGTCTCATTTTATTCCACATCAACCTGCTCTGAGGTGTTAGATGGACCTCCCTAAAGCCCAGCTTTGACTGTGATGGACTCTCAGACATGCTTGTGTCTACATGTACACACCCCCGCACTCTTCACACAGGCAAAACCTGGCCCCTCAAAGCCCTAGATGGTGCAAGCTAGAAAGAGAAGGACCTTCAAGATCTTCTGATTTAACCCCTCATTTTACCAAAGGGGAAAACAAGGAAGAAAGAAAGAGGAAGACTGCCACAGAGATTGAGAACTGTCCGAATTCACACAACAAGCTAGAATCAGAAGACTACAATCCTGTTTTCCTGTTTTCTCAGCTGAAATATACCATTCATTCCACTTCGTTATAATCAGTATTTCACGATGTAATTCTCAAGTACTTCCACTGTTTCATTTTCTATAAGACATTTAGCCTCCACTTCTCTAAAGCATATGATTCTCCATCTCTATAACTGTGTTCTCACTATTTTACCTAAAGTGCCTTCAGCATCCATTCAGTCCAAGATCCCACGCAAAATCTGCAGCTATGGGTGTACTGAGCTGTAACCTAGGGCCATATTGTCCAGTGAAAATAAAATATGGCCACAGATATCACTAGATATCTGTGTGATAATTTTCTAGAAGCCACAATAAAAAAGAAGCAGACAATTATTTATTAATTATAATTATTTATGTAAGTATAACTATTAACAATTTAATGATATTTTCTAAACTACTATATCCAAAATAGTATTATTTTCATGTGGTAAGCAATATAAAATTATTGAGGTAAGTTGCATCCTTGTATCTATGTGTGAAGTCTTTGGCTGAGTAGGTATTTTACATTTACGGCATATCTTCATTTAAATTGCCACATTTCAAGTGCTCAATAACCCACATGTGGTTCCAGGTGGCTGGTGGTTACCATGTTGGACAGTACAGCTCTGGAAGATATGGGTCCTAGTCTAGGCTCCACCATTTTCCAGCCTTGACTAATGTATTTGTCTTCAATGATTCTTTGTTTCCCGCTCTGAACGGGCAATATAACTTCATAATCCACCTATTTCCTCTGGCATTATGAAGATCAAGTGAGATTAATATATTTGAGGCTTTCTTAAACTAGAAAGATTATACAAGCCTATAGGCATTATTATAATTACCTTCTTTTTGTTAGTCATCCTCAATCTCATCCCAAGGAATATTATTAGTTTTTCCCTGTTTCCTTCTATCCATTCTCCCATCCCCTTAATGTTAGAGACATGCTGGGAGAGACTTATTTACACATCCTAAAGGGCTTGCCTTAATACGAGATGCTGTGCTCATGAACATAGTGAGCATCCTTCTTAAACCAGTGGTTGCCTTCAGCATCAGGAGCTGTATGAAGCCTAGGTGAGCTCTCAGTCACCCTGAACTATTTTCTCAGCATTAGATGGTTCTCAATTCCTAGTACAAGACACAGTACTAGTAATTGAGAAGAATGTTATAAGCAAAACAAATACAGTTGCTGCTCTTGTGAACCTTAGATCCTGGAAAAGTAGACAGATAGTCATCAGTTGCTCACAAATCTATGAGGATAATGACTATGATGAGGGAGATGAAGGAAAGCCTGTGTTCCTGTGACAACTTAGATAATAGTGGGAGATGGCTTCATCAGAGAGGTCTTGGAAGACATCCCCAAGGGAGTGATGGCTCCATCTGTAGGAATAAGGGGAGGGCATTTCAGGTAGCTGTCACCGTGATGGAAAGATGACAGAGCTGGAAGAAGGATAGATACATAGTACTAGCATAGTACAAGATTTGGATGGGTAAGGTGTCAGACCTCTTAGGACCTTGCAGTTCAGGTGAAGAATTCAGGTTCTCATCCTAAAAACTATTGGTTGCCTTTACTTCCAAAACATAAAGAGGGAAGGTATCTGCAACAGAACTTTAGCGAACGTGGAAAGAAGAGGCAGTAAGGCCCATGTTTTTCCTTTCTCCAGATAAAATGTGTATTAGTCCCTTCTCAAGCTGTTATGAAGAAATACCCAAAACTGGGTAATTTATAAAGGAAAGATGTTTAATTGACTCACAGTTCCACATGGCTGGGAAAGCCTCACGAAACTTACAGTCATGGTGGAAAGGGAAGCAAACACATCCTTCTTCACAAGGGAACAAGAGAGAGAAGAATGAGTGCCCAGTAAAGGGGGATGTCCCGTATAAAACCATCAGATCTTGTGAGAACTAACTCAATATCATGAGAACAGGATGGGGGAAACCACCCCCATGATTCAATTATCTCCACCTGGTCCCACCCACAACATGTGGAGATTATGGGAACTACAATTCAAGATGAGATTTGGGTGGGGACACAGCTAAACCATATCATTCTGCCTGGACCCCCCCAAATCTCATGTCATCACAATTCAAAATATAATCATGCCCTCCCAACAGTCCTCCAAAGTCTTAACTCATTCCAGCATTAACTCAAAAGTCCAAGCCCAAAGTCTTATCTGAGAAAAGGAGAGTTTCTTCTGTCTATGAGCCTGTAAAATCAAAAGCAAGTTAGTTACTTCCTAGATACAATGGGGGTACAGGCATTGGGTAAATATACCCATTCCAAATGGGAGAAATTGGTCAAAACAAAGGGGCTGTAGGCACCATACAAGTCCAAAATCCAATAGGGCAGTCATTAAACATTAAAGTTCCAAAATAATCTCCTTTGACTCTATGTCTTATATCCAGGGCACCCTGATGCAAGAGGTGGGCTCCCATGGCCTTGGGCAGCTCCACCATTGTGGCTTTGCAGGGGACAGCCCCCCTCCTGGAGTGGTGTTGAGTGTCTATGGCTTTTCCAGGCACACAGTGCAAGCTGTTAGTGGATCTACCATTCTAGAGTCTGGACAATGGTGGCCCTCTTCTCACAGCTCCACTAGGCAGTGCCCCAGTGGGGACTGTGTGTGTGGACTTCAACCACACATTTTACTTCTGCACTGCCCCAGCAGAGGTTCTCCATGAGGGCTCTGGCCCCGCAGCAAACTTCTGCCTCAACATCCAGTTGTTTCTATACATCCTGTGAAATCTAGGCAGAGGTTCCCAAACCCCAGTTCTTGACTTCTGTTCACCCACAGGCCCAACACCATGTGTAAGCCACCAAGTCTTGGGGCTTGCACTCTTTGAAGCATTGGCCTGAGCTGTACATTGGTGTCTTTTAGCCATGGCTAGAGCAGAAGCTGCTGGAAGGCAAGGCACCATGTCCCAAAGCTGCACAGAGCAGGGGGAGCCTGCCCACAAAACCATTTTGCCCTCCTAGGCCTCCAGGCCTGTGAGGGAAGGGGCTGCCATGAAGTTCTCTGGTATGCCCTGGGGACATTTTCCCCATTGTCTTGGTGATTAGCATTCAGCCCCTCGTTACTTATGTAAATTTCTGCAACTGGCTTCAATTTCTCCCTAGTAAATGAGGTTTTCTTTTCTATAAAATCATCAGACTGCACATTTTCCAAATATTTATACTCTGCTTCCTCTTGAATACTGTGTCACTTAGAAATTTATTCTACCAGATACTCTAAATCATCTCTCTCAAATTCAAGGTTCCACAGATCTCTAGGGCGGGGGCAAAATGCCACCAGTCTCTTTGCTAAAGCATGACAAGAGTCACCTTTGCTCCAGTTCCCAATAAGTTTCTTATCTCCACCTGAGACCACCTCAGCCTGGACTTCATTGTCCATATCACTATCAGTATTTTGGTCAAAGCCATCCAACAAATCTCTAGGAAGTTCCAAACTTTCCCATATCTTCCTGTCTTCTTCTGAGTCCTCCAAACTGTTCCAACCTCTGCCTGTTACCCAGTTCCAATGTCGCTTGCACATTTTCAGGTATCCTTATAGTAGCCTCCCACTCTAAGTATGAATTTACTGTATTAGTCCTTTTTCATGCTGATATGGAAAAATACCCAAAACTGAGTACTTTATAAAAGAAAGACGTTTAATTGACTCACAGTTCTGCATGGCTGAGAAGGCCTCAGAAAACTTATGATCGTGGTGGAAGGGGAAGCAAACACATCCTTCTCCACATGGTGGCAGGAAGAAGTATGAGTGACCAGTGAAAGGGGAAGCCCCTTATAAAACTATCAGACCTCATGAGACTTAATCATCACAAGAATAGGATGAGGGAAACCACCCCGATGATTCAATTATCTCCACTTGGTCCCTCCCATGATACGTGGGGATTATGGGAACTACAGTCCAAGATGAGATTTGGGTGGGAACACAGCCAAACCATATCAAAATGCAACCTAAAGCTACTCAGTCCAAGCAAAAGTCAAGTAGACTCCCTAATCCCAGATAACCTCAGAGAGGGAATCTTAAACCCAAAAATTTGCCTTTTCTGCCTAACTGCTTTTGTTCTTCTCCAAGAACCTCTTTGGTCTTGGAAGGATGCTTATTCTCCACTATATTTTGCAGTGGACTATTGGGAAGGAAAGTTCCCTATCCAAAGATGCTATGTGCACACATTCGTGTGCTTAGACCTCACCAAGGATCTTGCTGGATCCCCTTTGCAGGGCCCATCTGTGACTGTCATCATTTGGCTAGGCAAGCCTCCTTGAGAGTAATCACACTCTGGCATCAGCTGAATGTTAAGGTTGTTATTGCAGTTATAGCTGGTGAGATCTTTGTTTCTCAAATGAAGCTTTCTTATTCATAAAGTGCGGTCATCTCTTCCTGGTAATCACACCCTTGAAGAAAGAGCTGGATGTGTTCCTGAGCAGGGAGGACCTCTCTGAAATCAGCTTAGAGGAATGAGTGTGTATTTTATCTTCAGTGGTGTCTAGAATCTGACTTCTGGCAATCTTTTCCACCATCAGCCCTTTCTTGTTGCCAGGATTCCTTTATCTCCCATGTCAGTTGACCTTCCTATGTTGCACCATTATCCTATGTTTTTCACACCATATATACAAAAGAGCTGGTCACCATTTTATGTAAAATAAATTTCAAAATACAGAATTTAACTGAGTAAAACAGAACCCGAAGTTTCATTTGAGATTGAATTTTAAATCTAATATTTATTCATGAGTTTTTGCAGTGACCTTTTCAGCACCCTTTTTAGATAACTTTCTTACAAGAATTTACACATATTCAGCTAATTATTCAGTATACTTCACGGAATACTTAAAAAATGGACCTGTAACAAGATCTTTTGTGCAAATTATGAGAGGCTGTCTTCTGTTTAAATTTCAGAATGCATATACCTACATGATGGGCGCTTGTGTGATTGTATTTAGGTTTTTCTCCATCTGTGGAAAACATGTAAGTACCTTGTGAAGAATCTTATTCAAGGTTATATATGTGTTAATGAAAGAATGGTGATTAATTGATTACAGCCTTACCTCTGCATATTTAGGGATGTAGTCACAAATTACTAGACATCATAAGTCAAGATTAACAAATATTAAATATTATTAGATGAATCAGTAGCTTAGTTATCATTCAGTGTGTTTCCTGCCATTTATGTTGCTTATTCTTTATATTCAATAATTAAATTATTTAAATTTATTAAAGGTAACATATCAGTCATGAAAACAAAAACCAATATTCTTTCTTAATGCATTTTTATTTTTATTTTCAATAAAGTTAAGTAACTTTACTTCAGAGAAAAATAATCTTTAATGAATTTGTATGATTCCAGATTTTTTTTTTTTTTGAGACGGAGTGTCTTGCTCTGTCACCAGGCTGGAGTGCAGTGGCGGGATCTTGGCTCACTGTTTTCTCCACCTCCCAGGTTCAAGTGATTCTCCTGCCTCAGCCTCCCAAGTAGCTGGGATTACAGGCATGCACCACCACACCCAGCTAATTTTTGTATTTTTAGTGGAGACAGGGTTTCACCACGTTAGCCAAGTTGGGATTCCAGATTTTTAAATATTTTTTGTTAATGTTCATGGGTATATTCCACATATATTTTTCATTTTTTACAATGCTGTTTCCTTTTTTATTTCAAACATTATTTCATATATACATTCCATATGTACACATAACCAATATATTTAATATTTTATAGTTATTTAGTATTATACCATTGCTTAGGTTTGTTTCTGTGAAAGCCTGTTTGTGGAAGAAGCCTGAGTTTACTTGCTATCAGTCAAAAATGTGTAGCCCTTATCATAGAGAATTGAGGAGCAGGAGAAGAGAAAATGGAAGGTGAAAATGCTTAGTGTTACTCTTATTAATTTGTGTGAAGAGGCTGAAATGTTTGAAGTAAGAATAACGTTCACCCAATGCCTGGTGGGTTTTGAAGAATATTTAGATTTAATACCTTATAGAAAGCAACTTTCAAATGATACACCTATGAATCACTTTTGAGCCAATCTGCTTAAAAATTCGTTGCTACCCATAGCTTAATGGATTGAATAATCTCTCTCTCTCTCTCTCTCTCTCTCTCTCTCTCTCCTCTCTCTCTCTCTCTCTCCCCCTCCCCCTCTCCCCCTCCCTCTCCCTCTCCCTCTCCCTCTCCCTCTCCCTCTCTCTCTCTCTCTCCCTCTCCTTGCTTCCCACCCCTGGTCCCCAGGTAACACTAAAGATGCTCCTCTTGACAGTGGTCGTCAGCATGTACAAGAGCTTCTTTATCATAGTAGGCATGTTCCTCTTGCTGCTGTGTTACGCTTTTGCTGGAGTTGTTTTGTTTGGTACTGTGAAATATGGGGAGAACATTAACAGGTTGGTGTATATTTATCTTTCTATTCATTTATCAAGCAAACACTTTAGTAATAAAATTTTAAATAAACAAATGTTTTTTGTCTACTAAAGTCTAGGATAGGGGAAAGGGAAGTAAGTAATCTGTTGGAAATTAAAATAGCCAAGTTTTAAATATTTTTTCCAGTTGAAAAAGGTTATTCAACTGAAAAGGTCTAATTTCAAAACCTTAGAAAATTTAGAAATAAAACGAAAAGAATCCATAATTCCACCAACATTCAGTAATCATCACTCCCAATTCCAGCACTTTTTCTATCTACATATTGCCAAAAAAGGATATACTATTTTTAGTTGGAACAATTTTAAGATAACTTTGGGTTTCTTTCTCAGCAAAATATGGGAAGTTAGAGTCCCCCAAATGATTGTAATATATGAAAAGCAGTTTTCAATGATTTGCCTAAGTTTTATAGATGCATCTCATTGTTTTTTTTTTTTTAAGTCCTGATACAACAAAGTATATACCGATATGTCTGGTTGTAGGAATTAGCTACATGGCTGCCCCACCTTTTATAGCATCCTCCAAGTGAAAGAAGGAATCACTTAGTTACCAAAGCCTGACTACTTAGTCATTCAAGATGAATGGCAATAAATTAGTGGTCATGCCAGAGTTGGGTGTTCAGACAGCTATATTTGGAGGCAAGTATAAATGACAAACTAATAAAAAGGTATAACCTTTGGAAAAGGTAACTTAGCAACCAAATTTGCTACAACCTCCACTTGTTTTGGTGGTGGCAAACTATGCTATTTCATGACAAACCCTTCTATTCACATTCTGTTAATTTTTTTTTCTTAAATTAGGCATGCAAACTTTTCTTCGGCTGGCAAAGCTATTACCGTACTGTTCCGAATTGTCACAGGTGAAGACTGGAACAAGATTATGCACGACTGTATGGTAAATATCTCTCACCATGAACAAAGCTTAGACTTAGAATCAGCATGAAAGTCTAGCAACCCAATGTTGGCAGCATCATCCTTGTTAGCGTCAAGACTTTGTGTGTGAAATATAAATCCTGACACTTCAGTCCATAAAATTGCATTATACATTACAATGCGTGAATATTTAGGGCAAAATACTCAACCCAACCTGAGCTATTGTAGTTGCATTCAACAAATATGCATTCTGTGGGTGTTGTTCTTTGCCTCCCATCTTTAATATTTTGGTAGTCAAAGTCAAACTGGGAGCCCTTTAATTTAATGTATTCAGTGGATAGTTCACTGCCCCTCAGCTATATGCTAGGTGCTAGGTCTTCAGCAACTCCAAGGCACACTCCGGGAGCTTACCTCAAGGGCTCTGAGCTACTCTTCCTTTATACTATAAAGTATACTTTATACTTCCTTCTTACTATACCCTGTCTTCCCCAAGCATCATCCTTCTGGTATCAGTTTAAACATCCATTCCTTCAGGTCTTTTGCCTTCAGCTAAGACAGCCAGCTATATGTTCTTATGCTGCTCTATAGTGCTCCTTTGTAATAAGTATCACAGCTGTAGCGAATTATTGGCTTACATTCATTTATTTTCTCTCTCACTATAGGACAAACCAATGCTATCTTATAAAAGTTCTGCAGTGATGGAAATCTGTACTGTCCAATTCGGGAGCCACTAGCGATATGTGGTTATGGGGCACTTAAAATATGACTAACACAACTGAGGAACTGAATTTTAGTTTTAATTTTATATTATTACATTTTAATTAACATAATTTAAATTTACATCGCTGCATGGAGCTAGTGGTCACCATATTGGATTACACAGCATCCAACTGTCAGCAGGAAGAAGGCACAGGGCCTATGTCTTTCTTACCAGTCTCTCCCCAAACTTGGCACAAACCTAGCACAGAGTAGGAGCGCTAGGACTTCATGCATGAATTAACAAGGAGAATTTGCCAAATCAAATAGAACACAAGGCAAAATTTAACAAATCTTAAATAAAAATACAAGCAGAATGCTGGGATTAAAGAAGAAAGAGCTAGTTTCTCTGGCTGAGAAAAACCAGAAAGTGCTCTCAGAGGCATTGGCATTTTATTGAGCCTGTAAACAATGAGAGAGTTTTTGATGACTTAAGTCTTGTGCTATTCCATAGCATCCCATAACAGTGTTCCAGGAATGGGGCTCACTCCTTACATAATTTGAATGTGAATTTGCTATGTACAGGCACATCTTGTTTTACTATGCTTCACTTATTGCCTTTTGCAGACTTTGCATTTTTACAAATTGAAGGTTTATGGCAATCTTGTGTTGAACAGATCTATCAGGGCCATTTTTCTGATAGCATGTGTTTGCTCACTTTCTGGTTCATCACATTTTGGTAATTCTCACTATTTCGGACTTTTTCATTATTATTGTATCTGTTTTGGTGATCTGTGATCAATGATCTTTTGATGTTTCTTTTGTAATTGTTTTGAGGGGTGCCATGAACCATGCTCAATAAGATGGAAAATGTAATTGATAAATGTCATATGTCTTCTGGCTGCTGCACCAAAGAGCTGTTTCTCCAACCCTTCTCTCTTTTCTTGGGCCTCCCTATGTCCTGAGACACAACAATATTGAAATTAGGCCGATTAATAACCCTACAATGGCCTGTAAGTATTCAAGTGAAAAGAAGATTCACACATCTCTTACTTTAAATCAAAAGCTAGAAATGATTAAGCTTATGGAGAATGGCATGTCAAAAGCCAAGTTAGCCCAAAAGCTAGGTCCCTTGCACCAAATAGTTACTCAAGTTGTTAATTCAAAGGAAAAGTTCTTGAAGGGAATTAAAATGCTACTCCAGTGAACACATGGCTGATAAGAAATAGCCTTATTGCTGATATGGAGAAAGTTTTACCGGTCTGAATAGAAGATCAGACTAGCCACAATATGCCCTTAAGCTAAAGCCAAATGCAGAAGGCGGCCCTTACTCTCTTCAGATTTATGAAGGGTGAGAGAGGTGAGAATGCTGCAGAAAAAAATGTTCGATGCTAGCAAAGGTTGGTTCATGATGTTTAAGGAAAGAAAGAAGCCATCTCCATAATATACAAATGTGTAAGTGCTGCTGATGTAAAAGCTGTGGCAAGTTATCTAGAAGATCTAGCTAAAATAATTAAAGTGGCTTCACTAAACAATGGATTTTCAATGTAGACAAAACATCCTTCTATTGGAAGAAGATGCCCTCTAGAACTTTCATAGCTAGAAAGGAGAAGTCAATGCCTGGCTTCAAAGGTTCAAATGACAGACTGACTCTGTTGTTAGGGACTAATGCAGCTGGTAACTTTCAGTGGAAGCCAATGCTCATTTACCATTCCAAAAATCCTAGGTCCCTGCTATGGTTTGACTGTGTCCCCACCCAAATCTCATCTTGAATTGTAGTTCCCTTAGTCTCTCTGTATCATGGGAGGGACCAGGCAGAGATGATTGAATCACGGCGGTGGTTTCTTCCATCCTGTTCTTGTGATAGTGAGTGAGTTCTCACTATAGCTGTCATGAGATCTGATGGTTTTATAAGGGGCTTTCCCCCCATTTGCTTGGCACTTCTTGCTGCCACCATGTGAAGAAGGACGTGTTTGCTTCCCCTTCCGCCATGATTGTAAGTCTCCTGAGGCCTCCCCATTCCTGCTGAACTGTGAGTCAATTAAATCTCTTTTCTTTATAAATTACCCAGTCTCAGGTATGTCTTTATTAGCAGCATGATAATGGACTAATACAGTCTCTTAAGAATTACGCTAAATTTACCCTGCCTGTGCTCTATAAACGAAACAACAAAGCCTGGATGACAGAACAGCTGTTTACAGCATGGTTTTCTGGATATTTAAGCCGACTCTTGAGACCTACTGCTCAGGAAAGAAAAGATTCCTTTCAAAGTAGTACTGCTCATTAACAATGCATCTACCTGGTCAACCAAGAGCTGTACCAGGAGATGTATAAGGAGATTAATGTTGTTTTCTTGCCTGCTAACACAATATCCATTCTGTCCATGGATCAAGGAGTCATTTCAAGTCTTATTATTTTAGAAATAGATTTCATAAGGCTAATAGCTGCGATAGATAGTGATGCCTCTGATGAATCTGGGCAAAGTACATTGAAAAACCTCTAGAAAGGATTCACTATTCTAGATGCCATTAGGAACATTCATGATTCATGGAAGGAGGTCAAAATATCATCAGCATTAACAGGAATTTGGAAGAAGTTGATTCCAGTCATTATGGATGACTTTGAGGGGTTCAAGACTTCAGTGAAGGAAGTCACTGCACATGTGGTTGGTAGACATAGCAAGAGAACTAGAATTAGAAATGGAACCTGAAGATGTGACCAAATTGCCACAGTCTCCTGATCAAACTTGAAGGAATGAAGATTGCTCCTTATGGATGATTAGAGTGGTTTCTTGAAACGGAATCTGCTCTTGCTGAAGGTGCTATGAACATAGTCATAATGACAACAAAGGATTTATAATGTTACATAAAATTACTTGATAAGCCAGCAGGAGGGTTTGAGAGGACTGACTCCAAATTCAAAAGAAGTTCTATTGTGGGTAAAATGCCAGCAAAGAGCAACATATGCTGCAGAAAAATCTTTCATGAAAGGAAGAGTCAATTGATATGATAAACTTCCATGTTGTCTTAAGAAATTGCCACAGCCACCCCAACCGTCAGCAGCCACCACCCTGCTCAGTCAGCAGCTGTCAACATTGAGGCAATACCCTCCACCACCAGCAGAAGATTACAACTCACTGAAGGTTCAGATGATTGTTAGCTTTTCTTAGCAATAAAAATACTTTTTATTAAGGTCCGTACCTTTTTGGACATAATGCCATTGTGTACTTAATAAGCCACAGTATGGTATAAACATGACTTGCATATGTACTGGGAAACCAAAACATGCATGGGACTTGTTTTATTGCAGTATTCACTTTATCGCAGCAGCCTGGAACTGAAACTGCGATGTCTCCAAGGTGTACCTTTATATTCCCAAATCTTAACCTGTTACTTCAGTCAGAGAAAAACTTGCAAATGTCTTTTTATTTGATTTTCTGCAGTTTGCATCACAGTGGCTACTTATCACTTGGGGCTGGTGGCGGAGGCAGAAAGAGTATCTAGTGGAGATTCATTCATTTTCATTGTGCTTTTAAAAATGGCAGTAACCTTGGGATTCTACAAGATAACAGCATACCATAAGTGAAATATTCTTCTTTATTTTTGCTCTAGATGATGTACCCAATGTATGTGGCTTTTGAAAGCTAACTTTGAAGTTAATTATATTCTATATGTTTAGGAATCTATTCATTAACTATAGTCAGCTAAAAGAAATTTCTATTCTCTACTCTTATCCTCTCCTCCTTCTTCTGCCCCAATGCCCCAAAGGTTCAGCCTCCTTTTTGTACTCCAGATGAATTTACATACTGGGCAACAGACTGTGGAAACTATGCTGGGGCACTTATGTATTTCTGCTCATTTTATGTCATCATTGCCTACATCATGCTAAATCTGCTTGTAGGTAAGCGATGTTAGTTGAATACTTTTTACTCTGTAAACTCAGGTACTTAGATAATTATGTATGATTTTCAAGCAATTATCTTGGATTGCTTGGGGTGGGTGTTTCATGGCATTAATTATAAATTGTTTAGTCTCTCAATCCAGAAGCTGAAAAGACCTTTGAAAGGCGTGTAAATGACAGTTGACTGTAATTTTAAGAGTGGTATCATTTATTATGATCATTAATTTCAAAAGAGCTCTTCTCATGGACTGAGTTGAACAAATATCAGAGAGGACTGTCTAGCCTTGAAATATCACATTTATGTTTTTGAAAGGTACACCTTATTCACCCAGCTGTGGGGCCACCCAGAACTCAATTTGACCTTTAAAAATGGCCCTGGAACTCTCAACTAAGAGTTAAAGCCAGCTGGCATGACTATCTCTATACACAGAATGTGTGTTTGTGCTTATGACCCTCGTGTTTTGGAAAGGCAGGAGCTGCAGAAATAGCTTAGTCCAAGTATAAACATGCCAATTTGGAAACCATACTAAAAGCACTTTAAAAATCTGGCTTATGATGTAGGTGATAGAATCCATTATTAATAATAGATGTTTTACTCTTTCTAAAATATGACAGATGAGCATAATTGTCTAACTTCTGAATTTTTCTTTTTTTAAAAGCCATAATTGTTGAGAATTTCTCCTTGTTTTATTCCACTGAGGAGGACCAGCTTTTAAGTTACAACGATCTTCGCCACTTTCAAATCATATGGAACATGGTGGATGATAAAAGAGAGGTATGGGAGTGGGTTGCTGTTTCATGCCCCACCTCAAAGAGACTTACCAACATGTCTCAAACATTTAAATGGTGTTGAGGCTGGCAATGACATAGATTGAATTTTTTAATGGTGAATTGCAGAAAGTCATCATTCACAGTTCAGCAGAATCTTGTAGGCAGGGAGAGTGAGTCGTTCCTCCTTATGTCATCTTCAACCATGAACATCCTCTTCAGACTTTCAGAAGGCCAGCAGGGAAAGGAAACCAAAGGGACTCTGTAGGAATCAAGCTTGGGCTCAGGCCAGAAAAAGAGGTGACACTGAAACTACCAAAGGGACAGTATATTACAAATTCAGGATCACCTCAAACTCAAGCAGCAATCCCAATTAAAAGTACAAAGGAGTTATTTAAGTGGTGTCTGAAGGTGTTTATTGGATTATATTTGAGTAACTATTTGAATGTTTTAACCATAAAGCTTACCCAAGATTTCTTTTTTTTTTTTTTTTTTTGAGACGGAGTCTCGCTCTGCCGCCCAGACTGGAGTGCTGTGGCCAGATCTCAGCTCACTGCAAGCTCCGCCTCCCGGGTTCACGCCATTCTCCTGCCTCAGCCTCCCGAGTAGCTGGGACTACAGGCGCCCGCCACCTCGCCCGGCTAATTTTTTTTTGTATTTTTTAGTAGAGACGGGGTTTCACCGTGTTAGCCAGGATGGTCTCCACCTCCTGACCTTGTGATCCACCCGTCTCGGCCTCCCAAAGTGCTGGGATTACAGGCTTGAGCCACCGCGCCCGGCCCAAGATTTCTTAAAATTAGCCAAAGTAGCTGCGGTTTGCTCTTCCTGTTCTTGTCATTGCTGTCATCAACCTCCACCTCCTTCCCTTCCTCCTAATACTCCTCCTCCTCTACCCCCTCCTCCTCCTCTTCTACCCCTCCTCCTCCTCATCCAACCCTTCCTCCTCATCCACCCCCTCCTCCTCATCCACATCCTCCTCCTCATCCACACCCTCCTCCTCCACCCCCTTCCTCCTCCTCCTCCACCCCCTTCCTCCTCCCCTCCACCCCCCCCTTCCTCCTCCACCCCTTCCTCCTCCACCTCCACCCCCCCCTCCTCCTCCTCCTCCTCCACCCCTTCCTCCTCCACCTCCACCCCCTCCTCCTCCACCTCCACCCCCTCCTCCCCCTCCTCCTCCTCCTCCTCCACCTCATCTTCCCCCTCCACCTCATCTTCCCCCTCCACCTCATTTTCCCCCTCCACCTCCTCCTTCTCCTCTACCTGTACCTCCTCCTTTCCCACCTCCTCCTTCTCCTCTACCTCTACCTCCTCTTCCCCCACCTCCTCCTTCTGCACTTCCTCCTGTTCTTCCTCCTCCTCCTCTTCTCTCTTCTTCATCCTAGCAAACACTCAGGCACAGTTCTAGGCACTGAGGATGTAGCAATGAACAAAATGGAACAGCTCCTGCACTCACAGAGTTTACATTCTAATAGGTAGAGACAAATAATAAAAAGTGAAATAATAATAGTATTAGTAGCAGTATTTCCAGAAGTTAAAACTATAGACAGTAGTTGGGGTTGGGCTGCACCAGCAGGAATGGCCATGAAGGAGGCCTGAGGGGTGCTGTGGGACATCATGTCTGAACAACACAAGGAAGGTTCTGCCAGAGTATTTGGGGGGAGATCTGGAAATAGTTCAAGAAGAGTTGATGAAGGGCACAAAGACCAAGGAGCCAGCATGGGCATCATAAATGAGGGGCCCCGTCAGTGCCCTCACCCCGATTTCATCCCTCTTTTTGGTACCCTCGCCCACCCAGGCTCCAGTCTCGAGGGCTTTCAAGATAGTGTGTGCCCTGTGTGCAGGGGATCTGACCTCACTCTCAGCTCCTCAGGACCCACCTGTCTCTCCATAACTGTCACCCTGCTTTAATGTAATATACACATGAATAACACACTGCCCTTCACACTGAGATGTCAGTAACTGGCAGGCAATCATGGTCACCAGTGTTCTGCCCAGCACTTTCATTCAAAGATACAGCCAGGGGGGCATGGTGGTTTGTGTTGCGTGGGAGGTAGCAACACATCTTAGATTCTCAGTGTCTGGATCAGTTCTGACCCAGAAGAGGGCAGAGCTGGGGGCCAAATTCTCTTGTATATAGTTTTTCTAATCCTGAAGAAGACATGAAAAGGAGTTATCTCTTTTTTTTTACTTTTTGAGGTGGTGTCTCACTCTGTCCCCAGGCTGGAGTGCAGTGGTACGATCTTGGCTAACTAACTGCAACCTCTGCCTCCTGAGTTCGAGTGATTCTCCAGCCTCAGCCTCCCGAGTAGCTGGGACTATAGGCACGCACCACTGCATCTGGGTAATTTTTATATTTTTAGTAGAGAACGGGTTTCACCATGTTGGCCAGGCTGATCTCGAACTCCTGACCTCAGGTGGTCCACCCGCCTCAGCCTCCCAAAGTGCTAAGATTACAGGCATGATCCACCACAAGTTATCTTTTAATGGTAGAAAAACTTGCAATAAACATTGAGACATTCCTAGCATCCAGACTGAGTGAAGAGGAGGATTACATGTCTGTGTCTTGTCCATTACCTTGTGTGACTGCATTATGACCCACTCAGTGCGTTCATTGGAGGCGGAGTCCGTGAGACAGGCCACGTGAGCATCAGCCTGGTGAGAGCAAGAGCAGCGTCCTAGGGGGCTGAGGGGGAGCTTCCCATGCCTCACTCCAAATGCTGCAATGTGGTGACATCCCAGAGAGAGAAATTTATCACTCAGTTTTCCATCCTCTGCTCTTCTTAGTGCACTTAATTCCACCAGGGTCCAAGGAGGTGACCAGCTTTCTTCACATCTGGTGCTAATTATGCCAGCTTTTGAGAAATAGCACCTTTTTTTTTTTTTTTTTTTTTTTTTTGAGAAACCCAGTGCATCACTGAGGCCTGATGATGATTTGCTGCTGCTTGTGCTCTGCCACACAGGGGGTGATCCCCACGTTTCGTGTCAAGTTCCTGCTGCGGCTGCTGCGTGGGAGGCTGGAGGTGGACTTGGACAAGGACAAGCTCCTATTTAAGCACATGTGCTACGAAATGGAGAGGCTCCACAATGGCGGCGACGTCACCTTCCATGACGTCCTGAGGTACGAGTCACGCTTTCGCAGGGCTGAACTGGGGCCAGAAACTACAGCCGCCAGCCTTCAAGGCCTCTGTAGCTTGTTTCCAACCCAAAATGCCACATCTGCTGTGGTCGTGAAGCTGGGTCACATGTCCCAGGTGCTAAGTGCCCTTTCTCGCTGTCCTCCAGTGATCATTTCCAAGTAGGTGCCTCGCAGGGGAGGGCTGGGCAGCTGTGCCCTGATGTCCCATAGGGGCCCCTGCCCACTGAGGTGCTCCCTGAGGGGAGAGGTTGAAGGGATCTCGGAGAGCACAGTCCCACCCCTTCCCTATGATGCGGGAACTGCCCGGAAGAGCTGAATGACTTGCTTGTGGTTACAGGGCTCTGGCAAAGCTGGGACTAGCGTGCAGAGCGCCTCACTTGCACAGGTCTGATAAGAATTCGCCTGGCCTGCTCTGTGATGGTTGCCCCATTGGCTAAAACACCAGATTTTCCAGACATTTCATGAGCACCCAGACAGGACAGAGGGTCAAACGGAGTTTCTGCCTTTTCTTCTCCCTGGGAGACTTCTGTATTTGTTTCCTTGGGCTACTGTAACTTGGTACCTTAAGCTGAGGGACTTAAACAACAGAAAGGTATGGTCTCGAAGTCCTGGATGCTGGAAGCCCGAGATGGAGGTATTGCAGGGCTGGTTCCTTCTGAGGCCTGTGAGGGAGAATCTGGTCCAGCCTCTCCCCTGGCTGCTGGGGGCATGCTGCCAAGGTTGGGCATTCCTTGGCTTGTGGAAGCATCAGCCTGGTCTCCCTTCATCTTCACATGGCATTCTGTTTGTGTATGTGTGTGTGTGTGTGTGTGTGTGTATCTATGTTCAAATTCCTCCTTTTATAAGAACATCTGTCATATTACATTAGGAGTCCATCCTACTCCACTGTGATCTCATTTTAACTTAATTACTAATTACATCTGCAATGTTCTTTTTCCAAATAACATTACATTCTGAGGTACTAGAGGTTAAGACTCCAACATATCTTTCTTTGGGAGGAAACATTTAACCCATAACAGCTTCTTAAGCAGGAGTCCATGGATAAAACAGAGGCCCATGGACTTGCAAAGGGAAACAATTACATCTTTATTTTCACTAATCGGTCTAACAATTACATCTTTATTTTCACTAATCGGTCTTTGTAAATTCTCTTCCATGATGAATGTAGGCAACAAACCACAGTCGCATTAGTAATATCCACGTCTTTGTTACCAGGAGAAATCATAGATATTTTCAGGTTACATAACTGACTGCCTTGGCTGACATCTTAAACTATCATTTATGCTCACCAGTGCTTCTGAGTTATGGTAGTCATTTGAGCTCTGCTAGATGGTATTATTTAATGGAATAATAAAGAAGCACTGATGTTACTATATCACTGCCGTATTAAAGTAATTTGAGAATTGTATTTTAATATAATTGGTTTCCTTTGTAACACTGCGTATTTCATTCTGTGCATCTCAAGCATTATTTTAAGAAATGTCCCACAAGCTGCACTGCCACAGGGGTCCGTGCCACAGAAAAAATAAGAGCGACTGACTAGCAGTAGCTATTTTAATCACATAGCAGTACCTACCAGTAGTGTGTGGGGTACTGTGTTGTGTCTCAAATTTCAGGAGAACTCAGGTGTACAGAAATATGCTTGTGGCCAGAAGCTGAAAAAAAAAAAAAAAAAGATCAGATCAGCACAGGAAGAATCTGGGAAAAGTTCTCACGAGTTATCAATTTCACCTCCCACTATTCAGTTCTTCCACAAACAAGCTAAAAAGCAGAAAAAGATGGGACGGAGAAATGCATATGAATCACAAAGGATGTCATCTCTGTCAGAATGTTTCTGAGTCTTTACTCCTAGTGGCAGATTTTTTTAGGTTGACATGAGGCAGATAGGCATACTGTTGTCATTCATAGTTAATATTCAGCCTCTTTGGAACACACTGGTGTATCTAATAAAAATAGACCCAGGCAAAATCAATGGTGGGGCTGTTTCTCCCCTTCCTATTTATTCCCCTAGCCCAGTATATGATAAAAAACAGTGAAGATAAAAGCAATGAAGCTTTGATGAGATTCTTGATGAGTCAGGGAAGAGAGGAAGAGAAAATTCATTTTCTTCCCTCTGTGGTGGGAAGAGATTTAGCAAAGAAGAGAAGTCCAATGTACCAGTGCTCTCAAGAGCCTCCATGCTGTGCTTTGGGCTCTAGGATGGAAATGAGCTCACAGGTGCACCAGGGTGCCTAGGTCTGAACCATAACCTGGAATCCTGTGGCTACACCTGGGTGCATCACCCTGCCAAGAGGGCCTGTCTTCTCCTGTGGTGGTGGACTGCTCAGTCCAGGCATCCTGGGAGCTGCCTTATTGCCCCATGACCCACGATGCAAAACATCTGCTGTGTTGGCTTCATCTACCACTGCATGGGCCTGTTGTGTGTCGAGGGTTAAATGGGAGTGGATATTCAACCCTGGGTTTGTTTTGTAGCCTCTAAAATTAATCAAGAAGGCCAGGTGTGGTGGCTCACACCTGTAGTCCCAGCTCTTTGGGAGGCTGAGGCAGGCAGATCATTTGAGGTCAGGAGTGTAAGACCAGTCTGACCAACATGGTGAAACCTCGTCTCTACTAAAAGTACAAAATTAGCTGGGTGTGGTGGCACATACCTATAATCCCAGCTACTTGGGAGGCTGAGGCAGGAGAAATGCTTGAACCCAGGAGGCGGAGGTTGCAGCGATCTGAGATCGCGCCATTACACTCCAGCCTGGGCAACAAGAGCAAAGCTCCATCTCAAAAAAAAAATTAATTAATAAGGAAGATACAGAAGGATGAATGAGATAAACAGAGAGAGAAATGGAATGCAGTGGGTAGGGAGGTGTGATGCACAGCCGAGCATATTAACCATCACCACGTGGGGTTAAGTGTGAAGAAAGTATGCAAGGCACAGTCTCCCTTCTGCAGAGAAAGTTCTGAAACTTTACCTAGCCTGGATCTTTTGTTTTACAGGCACTTAGATGGCACTTACTGCTATAAGAGCCTCACAGATATTAACTTACTTAGTCATTAAATAAAGGAGTTACTATGACTATCTTTATTTTACAGACGAGGAAAGGGAGACACAGAAAGGTGACAGGACCGGCCCAAGACACACGGGTGGTGAGGGGTGGCATCAAACGCTAGACTCATTAGACGGAGTGATGTCCTCTCTGGATTTTGACATACCTAAGGGTGTAAATCTCAGGTGAATCAGAGCTGCGATTGCGGGTGTGTTTCCCCCACCAGCATGCTTTCATACCGGTCCGTGGACATCCGGAAGAGCTTGCAGCTGGAGGAACTCCTGGCGAGGGAGCAGCTGGAGTACACCATAGAGGAGGAGGTGGCCAAGCAGACCATCCGCATGTGGCTCAAGAAGTGCCTGAAGCGCATCAGAGCTGTGAGTGAACTAACTGCACACATGCAGGTTGGGTCTCCGCCCTGCCCCACCTGGAAGGAGGAGGACAAAAGAAAAGAGCTTCATGAACATGGAATTAGCTCCTTCTGTGATCGGCCTTCTATCCCTTTAGACTATGTCCACTACCTCCACTTACAGTGGTCAGATCTTGATGCAGACTTTCACTCTGCTCCACAGTCAGCCCTGCCCTCTGTAGCAGAGTCCATTAGGAGTTTCCATGGAACCCCATTTTTATAATATGACACGAAGACTTAAAAAGCAGTTTATTGGCCAGGCGCGGTGGCTCATACCTGTAATCCCAGCACTTTGGGAGGTCAAGGGGGGAGGATACCAACCTGCCGACATGGCGAAATCCCATCTCTACTAAAAATACAAAAATTAACCGGGCATGGCACACATGCCTGTAATCCCTACTACTCAGGAGACTGAGGCATGAGAATCACTTGAACCTGGGAGGTAGTAGTTGCAGTGAGCCGAGATCGTGCCACTGCACTCTAGCCTGGGTGACACAGTGAGACTCTGTCTCAAAAAAAAGTTTATTGATATTAAAATATTTATGATGTCCATTTATTAAACTCAACTGTACACAATTCTAGAATTTTCCACATATTGAATTTGCAAAACTACTTTAAATTGCTGCTAAAAATTTCAACAAACTGTGATAATGTTGTTTATTCTGAAAAGACCACCTCTCAAGATTAATGATGTTTCCTGCTTCCTGAATTATAAGCCTATAAGATTCTCTAACTCATAAATTAATGAATGTATACTGCATTGGCATATACTGTGTTTACAGTGAATGTTTCTATGAGATACCTTTATGAATGCTTTTGGCATGTTTCACAGACGGGTAAAAAAAACCCAAAGCAATCACTAAACATTTATATATAACAGCGATTGTTTCAATCCTCTTCCTCAGAGTGACAACATCAATTGCAGAAACACGTATTTCTATTGGAAGAGAAAAGGTTCCCAGAGAAAAGATACAACTCAACCTCCTATAGCAAGGCCGGCTGCCCAGTGATGTCCCGTCACTGCTGGCCACTGTAGCTATGTTAGCTCCAGGGATCAATCTGTCCTCCTCTAGCTCTGAGAGGGCACAAGGAGCCCTGGCTTTAGTATGTGCCAAGACAGATCGGTCTCCTGGATTGGCCTGGAAACTTCAGAACCAAGACAAGCACAAAGGTTTTCTCATCCACCCGAGGCACTTTGCCTCTCACAATTTGCAGGAAAGTGGGAAAGGGGTTGGGGTTGTATTGGCTTAATGTGCCTAGAATAAAATAAGGGGAGAAAAAATAGAATAGCTACATTAGTAATTTTAAATAAGATACAAGCGGGGCACAGTGTCTCATGCCTGTAATCCCAGCACATCGGGAGACTGAGGCAGGAGGATCGCTTAAGACCAGAAGTTTGAGACTAGCTTGGGCAACAGAGTGAGACCTCCTCTCTGGGAAAAAAAAATTAATTAATTAGTCAGCCACAGTCATGCACACTTTTAGTCTCAGCTTCTCAGGAGGCTGAGGCAGGAGCATAGCTTGAGCCTAGGAGTTTAAGGTTACAGTGAGCTATAATAATCACACCACTGAACTTTAGTCTACGGGACATAGTGAGATCCTATCTCAAAAAAACAAAACACCAACAACAAAAAGAAAACAAACATAAATAAAACACAAGCATCAATGACCGTCACTATTCCAATTGTTACACAAATGAAAATGGACTGGGAAGTCAATACATACCTCTCTAAGCCCACCTTCGCATCAGCCTACCTTAATTGAACATTGAAATTAGTTCAGGATCTTTATCTGGAAATTCCTAAGAGGTCACCAGTCATGCAGGTCTTAGGAGAGGGGAAAAGAAAATATGATTTGTGTAGCGGTGGGGCAGGTGGGATGCTGGGCTTATTTTACTAAACAAACAATCATATTTCCATAGAAACAGCAGCAGTCATGCAGTATCATCCACAGCCTGAGAGAGAGTCAGCAGCAAGAGCTGAGCCGGTTTCTGAACCCGCCCAGCATCGAGACCACCCAGCCCAGTGAAGACACGAACGCCAACAGTCAGGACAACAGCATGCAACCCGAGGTATGGGCACGAGGCGTCCTCCATCCGAGGACACTCCGTGGGCTTCTTTCTTTTAATAAAAATAAATAAAATGGGTGCTGGTCACATCATTCAAACAAGGTGACAATATTTCTAATAGGAATATTTTCATTTAAAAAAAGACAATGGAAATCCATTGATCCAGATTACATCTGTGTCTTTGCCATCTTGGATGCAGTTGAGGTTATTTAAAAATATTCTGATTCATATGAATGCCAAAAAAAATCAGTTAATGCCCTGAACTTCGTAATTCTGTAGTTGTATTTTTGTCTAAAGAGTTAACATCAGATCTAAGGGCTGCATTTGAATCTGGAAATATTACATGGAGTATGGTTTACATGAAACTCTGCCCTAAATGTTTTCCTCTCCTCACTAAAGTCAGAAATTTGCAGTAGAATCAGTGAAAATGTTTGTAATTGGCTTTCAGCCTCCTTAATCAGACTCATTGAAGATGTATCCTTTCTTGGTTGGGTATCAGAAGAACATATGGAATTCAGGACAGTTGGCTTGAGGAGTTTCTATTTATTAGGTCATGGCATATTTTCATTTTCAAACTCGATGTATGTGTCTATTTTAAAAAGTACAGGGAGTTATCAGCGTCCTGGAGAGTCCTGTGCTGTGAGAAGCAGCTGCCTGGGAGGACCTGCCCCTTTATGAGGCAGCAGTTACAATTTGAGGTTAACAGTGTGGAGCTGATCCTGTACTCTGTGCAGAGCCCCAAGAGCACCAGGCTCCGTGATGTGCAGCACCGCAGCCAGGGGCCGGGAGTACCTTTGGAAGGTGCTCCAGGAGGTGTGCTCCAGGAGGCCCACTGGTGCCATAGCCCAGTTTTCAGTAGATTTCATGTTTTGGGCTCCCCAGCCTTTAGAAATTATCTGCCACCGACTGCAGGGATTTCTGTGGAGTTAGTCAACCAAGGGGCAAGGTGAGGCATCTACAGTGGCCTTGCCACTGGTCACCCTGAAGATGGTTGGCAATGTCTCGCATGGGGGAGGGAGGCAGGCTGAGGTCAGGAAAGACAGTGAGACAGGGCCAATGAGGCCAGGGAAAGTGCCGATTGTAGAGGCCTCTGTTTTTAGATGAAAAAGCCTAAGAGGTGACACACACACACACACACACACACACACAAACAAGAGGGGATATCGAAGAGATGTGAAGACCAAGGCTTTTGTTAGGAAAGGGAGAGGTGACAGGTGAACCCGAGAACAGGTGAAATGTGTGGGAAGTCTTGGCATCTCTCTTTGACTTTAGCTTAGATTGTTACCAGCTCCATCCTCTGCCAGGGCCCAACATACAGCTTTGCCTGAAGAGAACACTTTCCCCGAAGCTCTAAGTGTGGATCTCCAGGCTGGTGAAAGTAGACTGCCCCCGCCCAGCCGGTCCCCACTGCCCCACCTTCCTTCCTTCAGTGTCCCATCCTTGCCCCCTGATTTGCCAGCAAAGATACGAAGGGAAACAATGACATTCTCAGGCATGGAGGGGAATGAGGCAGTGGGGGTTTCCTGGGAAGAGTGGTGTCCCCTTCAGCACGACGTGCAGTGGTGGCTCTTTTGCTTCTGTGACCCTTTATACCCATTTTCACTTTTCCCCATTGTGGACATTCTGAGTCCATGTTATTCTTCCCACTTGTCCTCCTGCCATGTGTTTTCCTTTCTTATAGTAAAAGGAGGCGAGCGGGCCGGGCGTGGTGGCTCAAGCCTGTAATCCCAGCACTTTGGGAGGCCGAGACGCGCGGATCACGAGGTCAGGAGATCAAGACCATCCTGGCTAATATGGTGAAACCCCGTCTCTACTAAAAAATACAAAAAAAAAAAACTAGCCGGGGGAGGTGGCGGGCGCCTGTAGTCCCAGCTACTCGGGAGGCTGAGGCAGGAGAATGGCGTAAACCCGGGAGGCGGAGCTTGCAGTGAGCTGAGATCCGGCCACTGCACTCCAGCCTGGGCGACAAAGCGAGACTCCGTCTCAAAAAAAAAAAAAAAAAAAAAAGGAGGCGAGCACAGGGTTAAGAAAGACGGTAACTGCATGCTTCTCCTCCCATGCAGACAAGCAGCCAGCAGCAGCTCCTGAGCCCCACACTGTCGGATCAAGGAGGAAGTCGGCAAGATGCAGCCGATGCAGGGAAACCCCAGAGGAAGTTTGGGCAGTGGCGTCTGCCCTCAGGTAGGTACATCCAGGCATTTCTCCAGCGATCAAGGCATTTTAGAGGTATTTACTCTGTTTGTGTGTTTTGGGTCTTGCCTTTCAAAATGCAAGTCTGCATCTACAGTTGTTTACAGACAGCAACATAATGAAAAATGTAGTCTTGTCAAAAACACTGCCACCAAGAATAACTTCTCTAAATATGACTTACATTAGCTCCCATTTTCTGGGTACATTTCAGGCTATGGTGGTTGAGAAGCCAGCACCTATGAAAAAGCCAAGATTCAGAAAGAGAGAGAGATTTCCAAGGGCTTTCTGTGTGCCTCAAGGCATGCTCAAACATGGGCAAAATGTATTTAATTGAAGAGGGAGTGGGCAGATGCAATCATTCAGAAAAATGCCACAAAGTTCTCAAAAAAGGGACAGGCCACCTATTTGTCTCAGAACACTTTGCAGCTGAGCTGGTCACTGGCTTTAGGCAAGCTGCTTTACCTCCGTACAGTAACAAAACAACAAAAAACCTGTGGTACTCACTGTATGCCAGTCACTCTTCTAAGTGCATTACTGTGTTCTCTCATTCAATCATTTCCTTTAATAAACCCATTATTTTCCATATTTTACTGATTCAGTAAGAGAATTTTCTTCTGTGAGCTTCTTCTGTATAGGGTTTTGGACAGCCAGGATAACCCCATTAAAAGCACTCAGGAATGGAGGGAGAGCAGTGCTCGCCATAGCCCAGTGTCCTTGTACATGTTTTTCTCTATAGATAACTAACTTCGTGCTAAAGCAGGAGCTTTATAATGATCTTTAACTGTGCCCCAACATCAGCCCCATTGAAGTTAGATGTGTAGCATATGTGTTCCACAAAGCGGATGACAGCACAGCTTACATTTTGAGGCTAACGATGTTCCGTGGATCTTCACTGGGACTACCACCAAGGAAGTATCCCCTTTCATATTCAGGAATTTATTTTTCAGAGATCGGAGAAGACGTAGGTTCCTCCTGATTCAAACACAGCAGAGAATGACAGCATCAAGGCAAAGCAGATGGTGGTACCAGGTCACAAAAAGCCTTCAATTACAAGCTGACCAGGTTCAATTTTATCCTGGAGGCAATTAGGAGCTAGCAAAGATCTCTGAGCAGTATGTGATTTTTGGAATCTATGCTTTAGGAAGTTGACTTGGCACCAAAGGACGAATTGTCCACAGCAGAACCTGGAGGCAGGTTACAAGCTGGAGGAAGTTACCACTGTGTGAGCATGAGGCAACAAGGGCATGGACAGAGCTGGGGGCCAGATGCTGCAGGGACAGATAGGAGAGGTGACCTGGGGAGAATGCACAGTCCTTGGTATTCATTTAAATGGACAAAAGAAACTATGCTGTCAAAAGTACTTCCATTGGGCCGGGCGCAGTGGTTCACCTCTGTGATCCCAGCACTTTGGGAGGCCGAGGCAGGTGGATCATTTGAGGTCAGGAGTTCAAGACCAGCCTGGCCAATGGGTGAAACCCTGTCTCTACTAAAAATACAAAAATTAGCTGACCAGTAGTGGTGCATACCTGTAATCCCAGCTACTTGGGAGGCTGAGGCAGGAGAACCGCTTGAGCCTGGGAGGCGGAGGTTGCGGTGAACCAAGATTGTGCCATTGCACTCCAGTCTGGGTGAGAGAGAGAGAGAACCTGTCTCAAAAAAAAAAAAAAAAACTTCCACTGGTCCGTGCCTAGGTGGTCCCCACCAAAAACAGTGATCGTGAAACAAACATGCTCTTGGGGTCAGGCTGAGTTTGGGGAGGCAGAGGGGAAGAAAAATAGTATTTTGAGGGGGCAGCAACAATGTCACCAGGTGTCACGCTATGCACTTTCTTAAGTCATCTCACGTAACTTGTTTTAATCCTGACAATAGTGTAATTAGGACATTTTCATTGTCTTCATCTTACAATGAAGGAAACTTGGATTCAGAGAGATGAAGTTGCCCATAGCTACATATCCACAGGTTACCTAGGCGGGTCCCAGGACCATGACTGCGAGGCCCCAGAACCACACCTTCCCTCCCATGCCCTCACCGCATCCCTCCTCGCCTTTACTGTGGGTCACACTCTCCTTGCTTTTTGTTTTTTTCTTTATTGCATATGCTAACGAATGCACAGGTTTCTATGACACTTAATAGTTCCCAAATTGGAATTTTTAGCCATTTTCTAGTTTTTGTAATTATTTCAAAATGAAAGGGGTGAACGGCACTTTTTCCCCCCAAGTGGCATCATTAGTTGTCCATGAGCATAATAATTAAAAAAAAAAAAATCTATCGTGAACATAAATAATCAAGTCCTGAAAAGGATGTTTACTTAGCGTCTGTGGATAGAACATGTTAGCCAAAAGTATCACTGATGGGAATATCATGGGTTTTTAGGAACGAGTACAATAGGGTGGAGCACTACCAAGTGGCTCATAGGACTCATTAATTCCACAGCACCAAAACCAATAAGCCATTCAGTGTCCTCAGTCAACTTACGGTTTGGAGGGAGGACAACCATGAAATCTGTCGTGTGCAAAATGAACCCCATGACTGACGCGGCTTCCTGCGGCTCTGAAGTTAAGAAGTGGTGGACCCGGCAGCTGACCGTGGAGAGCGACGAAAGTGGGGATGACCTTCTGGATATTTAGGTGGATGTCAATGTGGATGAATTTCTAGTGGTGAAAACTGTTTTCTAATAATTTCCTTGATTGTCCAGTGAGCAATCTGTAATTGATCTATAGCTGAATTCCAACTTGTCACAAGATTTTTACAAATTGATGTTCATCCTGCCACAGAAAGGCATAAGCTGCATGTATGATAGGTCACTATCATTGCTCAAAAAAAAATTTTGTATAATGACTGTACTGATATTAGAAACGATGCCGCAAGCAAATGTATATCACTCAAAACTGTTATATATTCTGTCTGTGTAAACTAAGGTATATATTCATATGTGCTCTAATGCAGTATTATCACCACCCCCCAAAAGAGTGCTAAGCCCAAAGTGGCTGATATTTAGGGTACAGGGGTTATAGCTTTAGTTCACATCTTTCCCATTTCCGCTAGAAATATTTCTCTTGAGAGAATTTATATTTATGATTGATCTGAAAAGGTCAGCACTAAACTTATGCTAAAATGATAGTGGTTTTACAAACTACAGCTTCTTCTTTTCCTCGCGTTATGTTTTAAAATATACACAAGACATTTGGTGACCAGAACAAGTTGATTTCGCTCCTCAGTTATGCTAATGAAACTGTTGCCTCCTTCCAAGAAAATTGCGTGTGCAAGCACCAGGCAAAGAAATGGACTCAGGATGCTTACTGGTTTATAACAAACCTGTAGATAGATCACCTGAGTGCAAAGATGTTAAGTTTCTTAAGAAGCCTTTTAATAACTGAGTTTAGCAAAAAGAATAAAACTGTATAGCTCAATTTATTTTTAAAAAATATTTGCATGTGTGATGTTATTGTTGGTTTCATTTCTTACGCAAGCTATGTCTGTTTTGCCATGAATCAGCTGAGTCATTTCATTATGGGTTGCTCGTAACACACCATTGCTATGTTACATTTGAAATGACATCTCTGTTACCAGAATCTCCTATGGAAATAATGGTGCCCTGAAAAATCTTCCTCTGAACTCACAGGTTAGGGATCACACAACTTAATCACTTTTTTTTTTTTTTTCTTATATGTCAGTGGCCCATGTCCTCCAGGAAAATTAGAAAAGCCAAATGATTACAAAGTGCTGTTAGATTTCTTGTGCTGGGTTGGCCAAGTAGAAGTGGACTCAGACCTTTAACTAACTATTTTATTACAGATTGGACATTTGCTGTTCAGATGTTTTTTAGCAAAGGGATTATCTCAGAACCCTCTGACCTCCAGGTTGCTTTATGATCTATTTTTCTCTATTTAACATTCCTCAGATAGATAGATAGGCAAATGGCACATTCCTTCTGTGTCACAGATGTGTCATGGTGGTGGCAGGCCACAGTTAATATGATTCATTGTAACTATGAGATAAAGAACAACCAGTCCATGTGGCCAAAAGGATTAGATTTGATGTTCACTTGGAGTTTACTTTTTGTACATACAAGATAAAATAAATATTGGATTTGTAAAATAATTTATGCTGAGTTGACCATTTTTAAACCCTGTTCTTGGCGGGGCAGGCACTCGGTAGCAGCACATTGCAAACCCTGGACTGAACATTCAGTCCAAAATTAGTTGGCAAAAGCTGTGTCCCTGATATTCATGTCAACTCAGTTCTCTGAGCCAGAATGTTCCTTTTACATTTGTGCTGATAAGGCTGAGTGAATACCCTGTGCCTTCCAAGCCTACAATGAACGGAATAGGCATTTACAGGTCCAGGGCATGGGTCTGTACTAGTGCTGCATAAAAACAAGATGTTTTTGGCTCATTACACTTGAGTAATACAGCTTCATTCTCACGAAACTGCTGAGCCCTTCCTAAAACGTCTGGAATTGATGTTCAGCAGAACATCATTGTTGTTCATTCTGCAGTGAAGCCAGGGGTAGAATACCAATGTATTTAAAGCCATAGCACCCTATATTTTCAATGAAGCAAAACAGTCACACACTTCCTGTGGGACTCCTCGCCACGATTTTCCCGAAACGGAGCAGATGCAAGCCAGAGAAAGTAAGCGTCACCCCCTTTTAGATTTTACCCCTAGATACACAAACATAGGAACAATCCTGTTACACAGATGGGAAAACTTGGGCCACAGTGTTCCCTGGTCCTTAGGGAAGCCAGACACTGATACTAATCCTGTCATCACACCACCCACTGCCTTTAATTAGAGGACGCTGTCGGTTCCAAAGGCACCAGAAAGAGTATGGGGTGGAATACTTGACTCAGAGCCCCTGAAAAAGCGAGCCACACACGTGTGGTCCTTATGACAATTCAAGGGGATTCAAAGGGAACAAGGATGGACAGAAATGGAAGGGCTGATGCTATTCACTCTATTCTTAATGGTGCTTCCAGACCAGCATCCATCAGCTGGCTGTGCCTTGGCCAAGCTGATGAGACAAGGGCACGTAGAAGAAAAACCAGCATTATAAAGCCTTACAGGAAAGCAGCTTTAAGCCAGTGGAATGATGTATTTTGTGTTTGCCTCTTTCTTTGTAGGAAGTGGCATTCTATACATGAGTGGTTTTCAATATATCGGTAAGCAGAGGAACTATTTCTCAAAGTCCTTCAATAGATCCCAAAATTTTAACCAGCCAAAAGCCAGGCAGCCCTGGTTGAAGTTGAGGTGAAGATGAAAACACCATTCATATGGTCTCTTCTCACCCACTATTACGGGTCCCCATGATGTAAGGTAATTGTTAAATCTGCCATAGAAAGGTGGAGTGGTGATCGGAGGAGGCTTTTTGGGTGGTAGTGCCATTTGAATTAAGCATTAAAGAAAGAATAATTGGATTTAAATTGTCATAGATGGGGAAGCAGCAGACAGAATGACGCCTGGAATAATAAAAGGAAAATTATCAAGGAGAGCATCAGTTGACTCTATTCAATGAATTCCAAATCTTCTGAAGAGGTGTGCAAAGGCAAGACTGGAGACTTGGTCAAGGGCACGAAGAACCTTGAATGCCCTACACTTCGTGTGGACGGTGCTCAGTAGAAAAGGGGAGTCTGTAGAGGTGGGGAGGGAGGAAGATTATAGTAATAATGCAAGACACAGGCTTTAGGAGGAGCACACCGGGAGCAATGTGCAAAATGGGATTGAGGAGAGAGAGACAGATGCAGGGTGAATGTTTACAATACCCCAGTTCTCCAAGAGAACTGTGGTTCTAGTTCTCCAACCTCGAAGTTGAACTTCTATAGCAGCACAGGACATGGAAGGAGGATGGAGATGTGACAGGGACTTACTGAGATGAAAGGGGTTGCAGGACCCCACCACACTGGGCTCATTCATCTTGCACCAATGACTTGCTCTTCCAAACAACACTGCCCTCTGTTCATCTTTTCTTGAACCAGTACCCACAGAAACACCCTGACCATTTTCTGGACCTAATTCCAGAGGACCCTTTCTTTGCTAGCTTTCTCCCACAGGCATTATAACTTTTATTTAACTTACCTTTTTTGTTTGACTCTCAGTTATCTGGATCACTTGTTAATCTTTTACATTATAATTGCTTGGGGGTACTACTCCTGTATCTTGCAAGCTGAATGGAATTTACAAGTTGGGAGTTTACTAGGTGGAGTTTTGTAGTTGATGGGAGAGGGATGGCCCCTCCAGACTCACCTTCTCTTTACAGCTATCCCCCTATGGAACACCCCTTCTCTCTTTGACTTTAGGGTTGCATTTTGAGATATGGGCATCAAACTGCTTAGATTTTATTGCGGGGATGGGATGAAGAAGAAGAATAGAGGTGTTGGAAGAAGAGAACTAACTAAGGCAAAAAGAAACAAAAGTTCCCTAGAAAGACACACATTCTCCCTTTATCTACTGACCACAATGGTCTGGAATGAGAACTTATCATAAATAGTGACAATTAATTTTTCCTGGACAGAATTATGGTCCATCACCATTGACACCTATTCACTCCCTATCTCTGACCTAGCTGGTTCCAGGTCTCGCAATATCTTTTCCATATCATCTAAGCACCTCAATAATCCCCAGACTTCTCTCCAACCATGCTCAAGGTCATGGCTTCCTATTAAAAAAACAATTCTATAGGCAGAAAAGTGCTTTCAGTCTCTCTCCTTCTCTCCAACGTGAACCATTCTATGTGCCCTCCTTCCTCCTTGGCTTCAAACACAGATGCTCCCTCTCTTCCATCCCTTTCCAACAGAGCTTTCATCTGTGCCAACTCTCGTTTCTGACACACTATCTTCTTAGTGCACCCCCTACATTCCTGAACAGAAGTCACACCCAGCCTGAACATGCTGCACACTTCCTGATTCCTGGAACATTCTTCTTCCATTGGGACAGAGCTCAGCAACGTCCAGTGCAGATTCAGTACAAAAGTTACACCAGAGAGATCTCCTTTCCTGTGATGATCCTCTGAGAATTCAATTCACAGAGGGAAAAACAAAGTAGCTTTCCAAAAGACAGGTTATTCTCTAATTTGGAAGAGCTGTCTGAACTCTGCCTATAGTAATTTATCAATGGAAAGTCTAAATAACACAAGACATGCTGTAATTGCCTGAGATCGGCTATTGTCCGATGAATGAATCAGCAGGTACTTACTCATTCATTCAAGATTGGGGCAGTCACACTTCTTGCTCTGTGAGTCTACAGATGGATGCTCTAATCTCATGGTGCTCATGGTCTATTGGGGAAGCAGAAAATAAACAGGTAAATATATAAGTCAGAAGATTTTAAGTGCAATGGAGAAAAATTAACTTGACTCAGAAGGACAGGCCTTCCTCTTGGATATAATTTACTATTAAAGGACTCACTGCTCAGTTGCTATTTTGGCACAGACCTGAGGCAGTGAGCATGGCAGCCATGGGGATTAAATTAAATTAAATTAAATTAAATGATAACTCCCAATTCCTTCCTTCTGCAAGCCTCGGACCTTCTAATCTACATTCTGTCTCTATGGATTTACCTGTTCTAAATATTTACCATAAGTAGAAGCTTACAATATTTGTCCTTTTGTGACTGTTTTATTTCACGGAGCACAGTGTTCTCAATGTTCATCCATGTGGTAGCGTGTGTCCATACTTTACCCCTTTTCATGGCTGGGTAATATTCCACTGAATGTGCACACTACGTTTTGTCCATCCACTCATCAGCTGATGGACATTTGGTTGTTTCTCCCTCAGCTTTTGAGTGGAGGCCACATGCTTCCTGGATAATCCTCAGCCAGTGATGGAGCACAATAATAAAAGGGCTTGCCATTTTCCAGGCAGCGTGAGACTCTTCCACAGGCAATCTCTGTGGCAAAAGCTCCCTGCTGGGCTGGCTGACACTTTCTCAATGCAGTACGCATGGAAATCTGAGGCTCTTCATCCAGTCCTCCTATCCCCTCTTCTCCCTGCAAGGATGTCAGACCTGCACTGTGGTCTGAAGGCCCACCCTGCTCACTCCTGTCCCTTCTCTCCTTTATCTTTCACAGGCCTTACCCCTGATAAATCTCCAGCTTTCCTAACACTGCCTTAGAGTCTGCTTCCCAGAGGATTTAGCCAACTTAGTGAGAGAGTGGGCCATGGAAAGGCCTCGGGCAAGGGTGTTCTGGCAGAGGAAACGTGAGGTGTCAAGGCCTTCAAGTGGACGTAGGTTTGGTCAGTTGGAGAAAATAACAAGGAGGCCATACTGACTTGGAGTCCAAATACTAAAAGGGAAAGAGGGATGACATGAAGTCAGAGATGTCACAGGAATCATATCATTCAATACTTCCTAGCTGTGGTAATACCTCACTATTCCTATCTCCCAGTAATTCAATCCAATATTAACCTGGGTACTGCTGTGATGAAATTTGGCAGATGTAATTAAGATAGCAGACCTTAAACCAGAGAGTGGAACCCACTAAAATTAGAGAGATGTCTCTGGCTCGAGTGGGAGAAATGTAGCTGGAGTAAGAAGAGTAAGAACGAAAGATCTAAAGCAAAAGATGGACCTGGACCCTACCTGCTGTGGGTGGAGGGGCCACCTGCAAAGATTGAGGGATGCAAGCAGCATCTAGGAGCAAAGGCTGCCCTGGGCTGACTGCCAGAAAGGGAATGGAGATCTCATTGCTACAACCATGGGAACTGAATTCAGCGAATAACCTCAATGAACAAAGACACACATCCATCTCCAAAATTTTCGGAAGGGAATACAGCCTTGTTAGCCCCTTGCTGTCAATCTGATGAGACTCAGGGCAGATAAAACAGCTAAGCCTATAGGACTCTGACCTGCAGAACTGTGAGTTAATAAATGGGTGTCGTTTTCAGCTGCTAAGATGGAGACAATCAGTTATGGCAGCAATAGAAAACTAATACAAGAGAGTTGGCACATGGCTGAATAGGAACAGCTTCAGTCTGCAGCTCCCAGCGAGACCAATGCAGAAGGTGGGTGATTTCTGCATTTCCAGCTGACGTATCTGGTTTATCTCATGGGGACTGGTTAGACAGTGGGTGCAGCCCATGGAGGGGGAGCAGAAGCAGACTGGGGTATCACCTCACCCAGGAAGTACAAAGGGTCATGGACCTCCCTCTCCTAGCCAAGGGAAGCCGTGAGGGACTCTACTGTGAGGGACTGTGCTATCCAGCCCAGACACTATGCTTTTTCCATGGTTTTTCCACCCACAGACTAGGAGATTCCCTCGTGTGCCTACACTACCAGGGCCCTGGGTTTCAAGCACAAAACTGGGCAGCTCTCTGGGCAGATAAACAGGTGCAGGAGTTTTTTTAATACACCAGCAGTGCCTGGAACCCCATTGAGACAGAACTGTTCACTCCCCTGGAAAGGGGGCTGAAGCCAGGAAGCCAAGTGGTCTCACCCAGCGGGTCCCATTAGCACAGAGTCGGGCAAGCTAGGATCCACTGGCTTGAAACTCTCACTGCCAGCACAGCAGTCTGAAGTCAACCTGGGATGATTGAGCTTGTTGGGGTAGGGGCGTCCACCATTACTGAGGCTTGAGTAGGTGGTTTTCCCCTTATAGTGTAAACTCTGACTGCAGAACTCACCACAGCATGGCAAAGTACCTGGGGCCAGACTGCCTCTCTAGATTCCTCCTCTCTGGGCAGGCCATCTCTGAAAGAAAAGCAGCAGCCTCAGTCAGGGGCTGATAGATAAAACTCCCATCTCCCTGGGACAGAGCACCTGGGAAAAGGGCAGCAGTGACTTAAACGTTCTGCCTGCTAGCTCTGAAGAGAGCAGCGGATCTCCCAGCACAGCGTTCAAGCTCTGCTAAGGGATAAGGGGGTCCCTGACCCTCGTGCCTCCTGACAGGGGGATACCTTCCAGCAGGGGTCGACAGACATCTCATACAGAAGAGCTCCAGCTGGCATCTGGCAGGTGCCGCTCTGGGATGAAGCTACCAGAGGAAGGAGCAGGCAGCAATCTTTGCTCTTCTGCAGCCTCCACTGGTGATACCCAGGCAAACAGGGTCTGAGTGGACCTCCAGCAAACTCCAGCAGACCTGCAGAAGAGGGGCCTGACTGTTAGAATGAAAACTAACAAACAGAAAGCAGTAACATCAACATCAACAAAAAGGACACACACAGAAAAACCCCATCCAAAGGGCATTAGTATCAAAGATCAAAGGTAGATAAATCCACAAAGATGAGGAAAAAACAGTGCAAAAATTTTGAAAATTCCAAAAAACTCTTCTCCTCCAAATGATTGTAACTCCTTTCCAGCAAGGGTACAAAACTGGACAGAGAATGAGTTTGACAAATTGACAGAAGTAGGCTTCAGACAGTGGTAATAACAAACTCCTCTGAGCTAAAGGAGCATGTTCTAACCCAATGCAAGGAAGCTAAGAACCTTGATGAAAGGTTAGAGGAATTGCTAACTAGAATAAGCAGTTTAGAGAAGAACATAAATGACCTGCTGGAGCTGAAAAACACAGCATGAGAACTTCTTGAGGCATACACAAGTATCAATAGCTGAATCAATCAAGCAGAAGAAAGGATATCAGAGACTGAAGATCAACTTAATGAAGTAAAGCGTGAACACAAGAATAGAGAAAAAAGAATAAAAAAGAACAAACAAAGCCTCCAAGAAATATGGGACTATGTGAAAAGACCTATGATTGATTAGTGTACCTGAAAGTGATGGGGAGAATGGAACCAAGCTGGAAAACATACTTCAGGATACTTTCCAAGAGAACTTCCACAACGTAACAAGACAGGTCAACATTCAAATTCAGGAAATACAGAGACCACCACAAAGATCCTCCTCGAGAAGAGCAACCCCAAGACACATAATCATCAGATTTTCCAAGGTTAAAAAGAAGGAAATAGTGTTAAGCGCAGCCAGAGAGAAAGGTCAGGTTACCTACAAAGGGAAGCCCATCAGACTAACAGTGGATCTCTCTGCAGAAACCCTACAAGCCAGAAGAGAGTGGGGGCCAATATTCAACATTCTTAAAGAAAATAATTTTTGACCCATAATTTTATATCCAGCCAAACTAAGCTTCATAAGTGAAGGAGAAAAAAAAATCCTTTGTAGACAAGCAAATGCTGAGAGATTTTGTCACCAACAGGCCTGCCTTACTAGAGTTCCTGAAGGAAGCACTAATTATAGAAAGAAAAAACTGGTACCAGCCACTGCAAAAACAAACCAAAATGTAAAGACCATTGACACTATGAAGAAACTGCATCAATCAATGTGCAAAATAAACAGCTAGCATCATGATGACAGGATCAAATTCACACATAACAATATTAACCTTTATATAAATGGACTAAATGCCTCAGTTAAAAGACACAGACTGGCAAATTGCATAGAGCCAAGACCCATTGGTGTGCTGTATTCAGGAGACCCATCTCACATGCAAAGACACACATATGCTCAAAATAAAGAGATCAAGGAATAGTTACCAAGCAAATGGAAAGCTTAAAAAAAAAGTAGGTGTTGCAATCCTAGTCTCTGATAAAACAGACTTTAAACCAACAAAGATGAAAAAAGACAAAGAAGGGCATTACATAATGGCAAAGGGATCAAGGCAACAAGAAGAGCTAACTATCCTAAATATATATGCACCCAATACAGGAGCACCCAGATTCATAAAGCAAGTTCTTAGAGACCTACAAAGAGACATAGACTCCAACACAATAATAGTAGGAGACTTTAACACCCCACTGTCAATATTAGACAGAACAATGAGACAGAAAATTAACAAGGATGTTCAGGACTTAAACCAAGCAGATCTAATAGACATCTCCGGAACTCTCCACCCCAAATCAACGGAATATATATTCTTCTCAGCACCACATAGCAGTTATTCTAAAATTGACCACATAATTGGAAGTAAAACACTCCTCAGCAAATGTGAAAGAACGGAAATCATAACAAACCGAATAGAGCAATAACAAGTTCTGAAATTGAGGCAGTAATTAATACAAAAAAAGCCCAGGACCAGATGGATTCACAGCCAAATTCTACCAGAGGTACAAAGAGGAGTTGGTACCATTTCTCCTGAAACTATTCCAAACAATAGAAAAAGAGGGAATCCTCCTGAATTTTATAAGACCAGCATCATCCTGATACCAAAGCCTAGCAGAGACACAGCAAAAAAAGAAAATTTCAAGTCAATATCCCTAATGAACATCGACGTGAAAATCCTCAATAAAATACTGACAAACCAAATCCAAGAGCATATCAAAAGGCTTATCCACCACAATCAAGTCGGCTTCATCCCTGGGATGCAAGGCTGGTTCAAACATATGCATATGCAAATCAATAAACATAATCCATCACATAAACTGAACCAATGACAAAAGCCACATGATTATCTCAATAGATGCAGAAAAGGCATTCAATAAAATTCAACATCCCTTCATGCTAAAAACACTCAATAAACTAGGGATTGTTGGAACATATGTCAAAATAATAAGAGCTATTTGACAAACCCACAGCCAATATAACACTGAATGGGCCAACACTGGAAGCATTCCCCTTGAAACCTGGGACAAGATAAGGATGCCCCCTCTCACCATTCCCATTCAATGTAGTATTGGAAGTTCTGGCTAGGGCAATTAGGCAAGAGAAAGAAATAAAGGGTCTTCAAGAGAGGACGTCAAATTGTCTGTTTCCAGATGACATGGTTATATATTTAGAAAACCCCATGATCTCTGCCCAAAATCTCTTTAAGCTGATAAGAACCTTCAGTAAAGTCTCAGGATACAAAATCATTGTGCAAAACCCACAAGCATTCCTAAATACCAGTAATAGACGAACAGAGAGCCAAATCAAGAATGAACTCCCATTCACAATTGCTACAAAGAAAATAAAATACCTAGGAATACAACTTACAAGAGATGTGAAGGACCTCTTCAAGATGAACTACAAACCACTGCTCAAGAAAATAAGAGAGGACACAAACAAATGGAAAAACATTCCATCCTCATGGATAGTAAGAATCAATATCATGAAAATGGCCATACTGCCCAAAGTAATTTATAGATTCAGTGCTATTCCCATCAAACTACCACTTATTTTCTTCACAGAACTAGAAAAAACTACTTTAGATTTTATACGGAACCAAAAAAGAGCCTGTATAGCCATGACAATCCTAAGCAAAAAGAACAAAGCTGGAGGCATCACACTACCTGGCTTCAAATTATACTACAAGGCTGCAGTAACGAAAACAGCATGGTACTGGTACAAAAACAGATATATAGACCAATGGAACAGAACAGAGGCCACAGAAATAACACCACACATCTACAACCATCTGATCTTCGACAAACCTGACAAAAATAAGCAATGGGGAAAGGATTCCCTATTTAATAAATAGTGCTAGGAACACTGGCTAACCATATGCAGAAAACTGAAACTGGACCCCTTACACCTTACACAAAAATTAACTCAAGATGGATTAAAGACTTAAATGTTAAACCTAAAACCATAAAAACCCTAGAAGAAAACCTAGGCAATACCCCTCAGGACATAGGCACTGGCAGAGACTTAATGACTAAAACATCAAAAGCAATGGCAACAAAAGCCAAAATTGACAAATGGGATCTAATTAAACTAAGGAGCTTCTGCATTGTAAAAGAAACTATCATCAGAGTGAACAGGCAACCTACAGAATGGGAGAAAATTTTTGCAACCTATCCATCTAACAAAGGGCTAATATCCAGAATCTACAAGGAACTTAAACAAATTTACAAGAAAAAAACAACCCCATCAAAAAGTGGGTGAAGGATATGAACAGACACTTCTCAAAAGAAGACATTTATGCAGCCAACAAACATATGAAAAAAAAGCTCATCACTGGTCATTAGAGAAATGCAAATCAAAACCACAATGACATACCATCTCATGCCAGTTAGAATGGCAAACATTAAAAAGTCAGGAAACAACAGATGCTGGAGAGGATGTGGAGAAATAGGAACGCTTTTACACTGTTTGTGGGAGTGTAAATTAGTTCAGCCATTGTGGAAGACAATTTGGCAATTCCTCAAGGATCTAGAACCAGAAATACCATTTGACCCAGCAATCCCATTACTGGGTATACACACCCAAAGGATTATAATTCATTCTACTATAAAGATACATGCACATGTATATTTATTGCAGCGCTATTCACAATAGCAAAGGCTTGGAACGAACCCAAATGCCCCTTGATGATAGACTGGATAAAGAAAATGTGGCACATATACACCATGGAATACTATGCAGCCATTAAAAATAATTCATGTCCTTTGCAGGGACACGGATGAATCTGGAAACCATTATTCTCAGCAAACTAACACAGGAACAGAAAACCAAACACCACATGTTTTCACTTATAAGTGGGAGTTGAACAATGGGAACACATGGACACAGGGAGGGGAACATCACACACTGGGGCCTGTCAGGGGATGGGGGACAAGGGGCAGGAGAGCATTAGGACAAATACCTAATGTATGTAGCACTTAAATCCTAGACAACAGGTTGATGGGTGCAGCAAACCACCATGGCATATGTGTACTTATGTAACAAACCTGCATCTTCTGCACATATATCCCAGAACTTAAAGTTTAATAAATAATAATAAGAAGAAAACTAATAGATAGGGCATGGTCACATTTTGAGATGTTACTCTAAGAATTGTGGGAAGTCATTAGAGAATGGCAAGTTAAGAAATGACGGTCTCTGATGTATGTTTTAAGAGTATTCTGGCTATATGTGGAGACTAGACAGTAGAGGCAACACCAGAGAGAAGGTGTTGTCCTAACCTACAAGAAATAACAGTGACTTTAGCCAGCGTGGTGTTGGCAGTGGTGAAGAGGGGCAGGATCCTAGATGAATTTATTTCAAAGGCAGGGCCGACAGAGTTGTTGACTGACCACATGAGAGAAAGAACAAAGTCCAGAGTGACCCCCACTGAAAGAATAAAGTGGACATTTGTTGAGGTGGGCAAGGCTGATTGGAGGTGGGGGACAGAATCAACAATGTCAAATTTGAAATCTCAGTTACGCACTCCAAACACAAAACCCAAAGGGAGGAGTCAAATCACCCTTGGCAAATTTCAGAAGAAATGCATGAGAAATATTTTTAAGACTCTTGGATCCCTAAGCCAAATCTGGATTATGAAAAGAAGTCAAGCTGTGGAGAGATGGGAGGATGGTTTAGAAGTGTGGTTTTTGTTGTGTGTTTTGTCTGTTTGTCTCTAAGAGGGAGCTCTTAGAGGGGTTAGACATACCTCATGATACCACCTCCCTTTTGGAATTCAGGAAGAGCTGACCAGCATTTAACATCAACACAACCTTAAGTCTGATGAGAAACATTTACAATCTATTCTCTCTGGAGCCTGCTACCTGGAGGCTTCATCTGCATGATAAAACTTTGGTCTCAGCAACATTTTATCATAATTCAGACATTTCTTTCCATTGATAATAAGTCTTTCAACCAATTCCCAATCAGAAAACGTTTAAATCTACCTATAACTTGGAAGCTGCCCCCCCACCCTCCCTGCCACTTTGGGTTGTACCACCTTTCTGAATCAAACCAATGTATATCTTAAATGTATTTGATTGATGTCTTGTGTCTCCCTAAAGTGTATAAAACCAAGCTGTGCCCCAACCACCTTGGGCACATGTTCTCAGGACCTCCTGAGGGCTGTGTCATGAGCCACAGTCACTTGTATTTGGCTCAGAATAAATCTCTTCAAATATTTTACAGAGTTTGACTCTGTTCATTGACACTATAATCTGATCCCAAAAGCTAGTGACCAAATTGAAGCAGCAAAACCATTTCAATGCCACCCTTAAATTATGCTTCCCTGACCTCCTGCTTTCTACATTGGACCGGTTACCTGATTTAAATTTTGTACTGTAGTCTCTTGGTGGAAAAGACCCTTGCTGTCATTGAAACCAGCAACAGTATTTTATTATTTTGCCCCAGTGGTGTGTGTTACCCATTCAACTTAAAAATTCCCCACAGTATGCCTGGTAAATACCTAAATTACATTCGAATGCTAGAGAGCTGTTATCCCATCCCTTGAATTAAGCCATGGATGATTTATTTAGAGGCAGATTTGAAGTTATTTCTCATTCTCCCTTTACGGGCAGTGATTCAATGTCAATTTTTAAGGCTTGGTTACAGAATCAACTAACCTACAAGAGGAATTATGTAGTTTCATTGTGTTCCTTTCTCAAATTGGTATTTGTCACTCCATTTCCTGTACGATGTGGATAGTGACCCCCAAATAACACTAAGTGGAAACCCTTGTTTTGTTGCATCCTTCCTAGCAGTGTTCCTAATGCCTGACCAGCCACTGAGATGTTTAGCATTTAAATGAGATTAAACCCATCTGTGGGTGCAGAAATGAACTAAGGCCCATGGGTTCTCTGCAAACAAATATATATTAAAAGATGATACTTTCGCATTCTAAACCACGTCAAAACCATCTAAAATATTAAATTAGCAACTTGACCAAGGACTGCCAGGAAAAATGGTTTCCAAAAAAGTGTTCTTTTTTTTTTTTTTGAGATGGAGTCTCACTCTGTCGCCCAGGCTGAAGTGCAGTGGCGTGATCTCGGCTCACTGCAAGCTCCACCTCCCGGGTTCCTGCCATTCTCCTGTCTCAGCCTCCCAAGTAGCTGGGACTACAGGTGACCACCACCACGCCTGGCTAATTTTTGTATTTTTAGTACAGACAGGGTTTCACCGTGTTAGCCAGGATGGTCTCCATCTCCTGACCTCGTGATCCGCCTGCCTTGGCCTCCCAAAGCACTGGGATTACAGGCATGAGCCACCATGCCCAGTACCCAGAAAACTCTTCTTTAGCCAAGATTCCAAGGAAAAGTGTTGAGCACATAAATTATACCAAGGAAAAGAGTTGAGCACATAAATTACACAAGGAAAGGTTGCTTTTTGGTTTGAATTACCTGCATACTTTCAGGCACTCTTTAACTTTAACTTTGAAGACAGAAAATAATAAAAGTAGGTAACACTCTTGGAGCATAATAGTAAGTTGTAAAGATTAAGATAAGGATAGAGGACAGGGGAACAGGGAGATGGGAGGAAAAAAGTCACCTCTATTCTATCCTCCATTCTGGGCAATAGATCATGCTATCTCATGCTTGCAGGTAATGAGGCTAGTGTTGGCCAACAAGTGTGGTCAGGGAGGACAGATCATCTGTAACAGACGGAATGATTGTGTTAATCGGGGTTATCCAGAAAAACAGGGCCAGTGGATATATTGGAGAGATTTATGTTAAGGAATTGACTCATGTCATTATGAGGAATGATGACAAGTCCAAAATCTGTAGGGCAAGGCAGCCAACTGGAATTTCAGGCACAAGATAAGGTTGCAGCCTTGAGGCCAAAATCTGCAGGCTGAGAGTCTCTATGTTAAAAGTCTTGAGGCAGAATGTCTTCTTCCAGAAACCTCAATCATTCTCGTAAGTCCTTCAACTGACTGGATGAGGTCCACTCACATTATAGATGGTAATCAACTTTACTCAAAGCTTACAGATTTAAGTGTTAATCACCTTTACAGCAACATCCAGCTAGCATTTGATAAAACCATAGCTAGGCACCATAGCCTAGCCAAGTGGACATATAAAACTAACTATCACAATGGCTATCATTTTCTTAGTCATAGTTGTGTTACTATAACCTTAGGTCACTGTCTGCCCATGGAATCTAACCACTTGTCTTTTGTCCTCAGAATAAAAAGCAAATAATTCTGATTTTAATCACTCACCTTCTTGCATTTCTTCTCTGCAAGGAAGCTGGGAAAGGAGATTGAGGGAGAGAGATGTTTAATGTGACTTTGCTTTAACATGTGTATTTGTGGTCAAGTGCTAATCCGAATTCACGAGGCTGTGTCAATGAACTTGAAGATGCATCGCCTACCACAGGGTATCTTCTTGACCTCCTCTTATGGGTCTTGGGAGCATTAGCACATTCATCTTAGGACAGATCAGACTCGAAGCATTGTTTCACAGTATGCATATTTTATATTAGAAACATGACGTAGGGACCAACCCACGGTAACACTGGAAGCGCAACAACAAAACAGTCAGCTAGGGAGCATCAGGCTGACAACAGGTTGATCATGTATTTCACATATAGCAGGGAAAGCTGTCACACTGAGCCCAATTCCCTTTTCTGACACCAGGGAGTACTTAGTGGTGGGTTCTCCAAGACACAGAGAGAAAGCCTCTTTCTGTTCCTGTTTGAGCAAGAGACGTGTACAGAAAGAAGTCCTCACTCTTTTGACACCATCCGTGAGATTTGTAGTTTAACTGAAACATTGCTTATGAATTCTTTGCAAGGGGCGTGTTGGTCTCTTCTCACAAATCGTCTCTTTCTGGCCTTTGTTTGGGGCACCATAGGGCCATCTTGAAAAGCCCGCCCTTGCCTCTGTGACACCGGATGCTCCTGCTACTTATCCTTCCTATAGTCATCACTGGTTGCAGAAGAATGCCTCATTTCTGTGTTCTACTAGCCTAGCTTCAGAACCAAACCCATGTAGCATGTCAAATCAGGGGTTCTTTTTGACCCACCCACTCTTTTTTTTCCAGGGCAATGGAAAGGGGCCTTGCTTAGGGACAGGTCAAGAGATAATTGGGAATTTTGCAAAGTCCTAATGAGCTCAGCCTGAAGGTCCCGGCTGTGTTCACACTTCCAACAGCCACTATGTGTCGACATGTCACACAACTAGCCCTGATTCTCCCATCCCGAGGTCTCCCAGCCCAGGCAGGGCCTCCACTCCCCTCTGCAATTGCCTCACACCCTTGTCTAACTGTTAATTAGATGCCTCATTTCTTGGCATGTGTATGGGCTTGAGCCATCTGCTTATTGATCACATCCTTCAGAATATATTGGATTTTAAGGAACCCAGCCACAAAGCAGGTTATGTTGCAGGTGGCTTATTGAGATTTCTCCAGAGCAAACTCAAGAGTGTATAGTGTGTGGTGACCCATAGTCAGGCACATGAATCAACAAGGTATAGACATACTGCCTGCAAAGCTCAGAGACTGTCATCATTATAAAATGATACAAAAACAACACTCAAAATTCCTACCTGAAATCCTTCCACAATATTTGGTATTGCACAAAATAAAAATATATAAAGTAGGCAAACAAGGTACACATTTACTGAGACCTCTATACCAGTACTAAAGACTAAATAGCGGATTGCCTAGCTTACAGACAATCCGGAAGCTCAATCCTCCAGGCTAGGTCATGTGTCTGAATCCTCCACTAGACCTTAGAGAGCTGTAAGGGGCAGCGGCGTCTGACCGTATCTGTGCCTCTAGCCTCTCTAAACTGCATGTTGGAACATGTGTGATTCTTGATGCTGCTCTTTAAACAGAAAACAGTGGAAATGCTTTGGATCTTTAAAACTCACTTCTGAATAAGAGTGTCTGATATCCCTGGCACTCATGATAAACAAAACAACAATCATTGGAAAGATTTCTCATTTTTTTGTCCTGAATTCCTGTTTCATTCCCCCCTTTCACTTGCTTCATTTTGGATCACAACAACTCTTCTTGGGTTAAGGTAAACCACCAGCCTAAACAAAACAACATAAACTTTCCTGGAGAACATTTGGGATTATTCTTCAACTCATTAAAATCTCTCAGGACCCCTCCAAAATTCTTATGCAAAAGGGAAGATCACTGCAACCCCTTTTCCCAGATGAATACCTGTTACCAGCATTTTGCATTAGGCAGGTCCCCAGAGAGAGATAAAAGGCCTCAGGTGAGGTGGACATGGAGCGGGATGGCAGAATAGAAGACTCCACCCATCATCCCCCCCTTCAAGGACACCGATTTAACTACACACACACACACACACACACACACACACACACACACACGAAACCTTCATCAGAACCAAAAATCAGGTGAGCCCTCATAGTACCTGCCTTTCACTTCAGAGGCAGGAAAAACCGTTGTGATATGGTATGGAGAGCATCTCTGGGCACTAGAGGAGAGAGAGCACAGCAATTGTGAAGCACTGAACTCAGTGCTGTCCTGTTAGAGCAGAAAGGAAAATCAAAAGGACCTAACTCAGCTCACGCTCACCCACAGAAGGAACATTTAAACCAGCCCTAGCCAGAAAGGATTGTAGATCCCGGCCGTGCAAACTTGTGTTTCTGCAAACCTCGCCACCAAGGGCTACAGTGCTCTGTGTCTCCAAGTAAACTTGAAAAGCAGTCTAGGCCACACGAACTGCAACTCTTAGGCAAGACCTAGTGCTGAACCAGGCCCAGAGACAGTGGACTGGGGACATGTAACATACTGAGACACAAGCTGGGGAAGCCAAGGGAGTACTGGCATTGCCCCTCCCCTAACACCAGGCCGCACAGCTTGTGTCTCCAAAAGAGACCCCTTCCTTCTGCTTGAGGAGAGGAGAGGGAAGGGTAGGGAGGACTTCGTCTTGCATCTTGAATACCAGCTTAGCCACAGCAGGATAGGATACCAGTCACAGCTGTGAGGCCTTTGATCCAGGACCTGGCTCCTGGATGACATTTCTAGACACATCCCAGGCCAGAAGGGAACGTGCTGCCTTGAAGGGAAAAACTCAGTCCCGCCAGCACTCATCACCTTCTAACTGAAGAGCCCGTGGGCCCTGAATAAACAGCAGCAATACCCAGATACTATGTTGAGGGCCTTCGTGAGCCTCTGAGACTTGCTGGCTTCAGGTGAGACTCAGCACATTCCCAGCTATGATGGATCTAGGAAGAGACTCCTTCTGCTTGAGAAAAGCAGAAGGAAAAGTAAAAGGGACTTTGTCTTGCACCTTAGGTACTGGTTTGGCTACAGAAGGGTAGAGCACCAAGTGGGCTCCTGGGTCCCCTATTCCAGGACTTGACTCCTGGATGACATTTCTGGACCTGCCTGTGTCCAGAGGGGAGCCACAACCCTGAAGCGTGAGTCCCAGGCCAGGCAGCATTCATCACAAGCTGATTGAAGCACTTTTAAGCCTTAAGGGATCATCAGGAGTAGCGTGGCAGCACTCCCTGTGACCTGTGGGGGCAGGGACTTCAGGGTGGGGCTCCTTTGCCTTTGGAAAGGGGAAGGAAGAGCAGGAAGGACTGTGTTTTGTGGTTTGAGTGGCAGGTCATCTGCAATACAGTAGAACACCAAGTAGACTTCTAAGGTTTTTGACTCTACTCCCTGACTCCCAGATGGCACCTCTAGACCTACCAGGGGCCTAGGCAAACTTGCTGCCCTGAAGGAAAAGACAAAAGCCTGGTTGGCTTTGCCATCTGCTGACTCCAAAGCCCAAGGGCCTTGAGTGAACATAGGCAGTGGCCAGAGAGAGGTTACAGCAGACCTTGGGTGAGACCCAGTGCCGTGCTGGCTTCAGGTTTGACCAAGTGCCGTCATAATGATGGTAGCCACGGGGTTGCTTGTGTCCTTTCACCCCCAGCTTTAGGTGGCTCAGAACAGAGATAAAGAGACTCTGTTTGTTTGGGAGGAAGTAAGGGAAGAGAACAAGAGTCTCTGCCTGGTAATCTAGAGAATTCTTCTGGATCTTGTCCAAGACCATCAATACCAAGAGATAGCAGATGGTGTATCTCCGCTAGTCTGCAAGAACTGCAGTGTTACTGGACTTGGGTGCCCCCTAAAGCAGATACAGCTTCTATCACAACACCCAAGTTCTTTGAATATCTGGAGCCTCCCCAAGAAGGATGGGTACAAACAAGCCCGGACAGAGAAGATAACAATAAATACCTAACTCTTCAATGCCCAGACACTGAAGAACATTTACTAGCATCAGCACCATCAAGGAAAACATGACCTCACCAAATGAACTAAATAAGGCACCAGGGACCAATCCTGATGAAACAGAGATATGTTACCTTTTAGACAGAGAATTCAAAATAGCTATGTTGAGGAAACTCAAAGAAATTCAAGATTTTAACACAGAGAAGGAATCCAGAATTCTATCAGGTAAATTTAACAAAGGGACTGGAATAATTAAAAAGAATCAAACAGAAATTCTGGAGCTGTAAAATGCAGCTGGCACACTGAAGAATGCATCAGAGTCTTTTAATAGCAGAACTGATCAGGCAGAAGAAAGAATTAGTGAACTTGAAGATAGGCTATTTGAAAATATACAGCCAGAGGAGACAAAAGAAAAAAGAATAAAATATAATGAAGCACACTACAGGATTTATAAAATAGCCTCAAAAGGGAAAATCTGAGAGTTATTGACCTTAAAGAGGAGGTAGAGAAAGATATAGGGGCAGAAAGTTTATTCAAAGGGATATCAGAGAATTTCCCAAACCTAGAGAGAGATATCAATATCCAAGTACAAGAAAGTCATAGAACACCAAGCAGACTTAACCCAAAGAAGACCGCTTCAAGGCATTTAATAATCAAATTTAGGATAAAGATCAAGGATAAAGGATCCTAAAAGCAACAAGAGAAAAGGAACAAATAACAAACAATGAAGCACCAATACTTCTGGCAGCAGATTTTTCAATGGAAACCTTATAGGCCAGGAGAGAGTAGCATGACATATTTAAAGTGCTGAAAGAAAAAAATGTACACCCCATAATAGTCTATGTGGCAAATAAAAAAAAAAAAAAATACCCTTCAAACATGAAAGAGAAATCAAGACTTTCCCAGACCAAAAAAAAAAGCTGAGGATTTCATCAACTTCATCAACACCAGACGTATCCTACAAGAAATGCTAAAGGGAGTACTTCAATCGGAAAGAAAAGGATGTTAATGAACAATAAGTAATCACCTGAAGATACAAAACTCACTGTTAAAAGTAAGTATACAAACACAGACTATTACAACACTGTAACTATGGTGTGTAAACTACTTTTATTCTAAGTAGAAAGACTAAATGATGAACCAGTCAAAAATAGTAACTAGAACAACTTTTCAAGACATAGTACAAGAGGCCGGGCGCGGTGGCTCAAGCCTGTAATCCCAGCACTTTGGGAGGCCGAGACGGGCGGATCATGAGGTCAGGAGATCGAGACCATCCTGGCGAACAGGGTGAAACCCCGTCTCTACTAAAAAAAATACAAAAAAAACTAGCCGGGCGAGGTGGCGGGCGCCTGTAGTCCCAGCTACTCGGGAGGCTGAGGCAGGAGAATGGTGTAAACCCGGGAGGCGGAGCTTGCAGTGAGCTGAGATCCGGCCACTGCACTCCAGCCTGGGCGACAGAGCGAGACTCCGTCTCAAAAAAAAAAAAAAAAAAAAAAAAGACATAGTACAAGAATATGTAAAGAGATAAAACAAAAAGTTAAAAAGTGGAGGGATGAAGTTAAGATGTAGAATGTTGGCCAGGCATTGTGGCTTACGCCTATAATCCCAGCACTTTGGGAGGCAGAGGCGGGCAGATCAGTTGAGGTCAGGAGTTCGAGACCAGCCTGGGCAACATGGTGAAATCCCATCTCTACTAAAAATACAAAAATCAGCTGGGCATGCTGGCACACGACTGTAATCCTCAATACTTGGGAGACTGAAGTATGAGAATCACTTGAACGTGGAGGCAGAAGGAGCAGTGAGCTGAGATTGCACCACTGCACTCCAGCCTGGGCAACAGAGCAAATACACTGTCTCAAAAAAAAAAAAAGTGTGGACTGTTTATTATGTTTTTGCTTGTTTACTTATACAAACAGCAGTTAAGTTGCTATCGGGTTACAATAATGGGTTATAAGATAGTATTTGCAGGCCTCATGGTAACTTCAAACCAAAAAACATACAACGGATACACAAAAAAGGAAAAGCAAGAAACTAAATCATAGCACCAGAGAAAATCACCTTCAGTTAATTGAATATAGGAAGAAAAAGAGAGAAGGAAGAGAAGACCACCAAACAACCAGAAAGCAATAACAAAATGGCAGGAGGAAGTCTTTACTTATCAATAATAACATTGAATATAAATGGACTAAACTCCCAAATTAAAAGGCATAGACTGGCTGAATGAATGAAAAAAGCAAGACCAATTGATATGTTGCCTATAGGAAACACACTTCAGACTGAAAATAAAGGGATGGAAAAATATCGAATTTGTCTGATATAAGCAGGAGTCACTATACTTTCAGACAAAATAGATTTTTGAGACAAAATCTATAAGAAATGACAAAGAAGGTCACTATATAATGATAAAAGGGTCAATTCAGCAAGATAATATATGAATAACAATTTTAGATATATATGCACCCAACACTGGAGCACCCAGATACATCAAGCAAATATCAGAGCTAAAGAGAGAGATCAGCTCTAATACAAGAATAGCTGGAGACTTCAACACCCCACTTTCAGCACTGGAGAGATCTTTTAGACAGAAAATCAACCAAGAATCACCAGACTTAATCTTCACTATAGGCCAAATGGATCTAATAGATATTTATAGAACATTTCATCCAATGGTTGCAGAATATACATTCTTTTCCTCAGTGCAAGGATCATTCTCAAGCATAGACCATACATTAGGTGAAAAACAAATCTTAAAACATTCAAAAAATTAAAGTAAAACCAAGCATCTTCTCTGACCACAATGGAATAAAACTAGAAATCAATAACATGAGGAATTTTGGAAAGTACACAAACACATGGAAATTAAACAATATGCTCCTGAATGACTAGTGGGTCAATGGAGAAATTAACAGGGAAATTGAAAAATTTCTTGAAACAGATGATAATGGAAACAACATACCAAAACCTATGGGATACAGCAAAAGCAGTACTAAGAGAGAAGTTTATATCTACAAATGCTTACATCAAAAAAGGGGAAATTCTTCAATTAAATAATCTAATGATGCATCTTAAAGAAATTGAAAAACAAGAGCACACCAAACTCAAAATTAGTAAAAGAAAAGAAGTAATAAAGATCAGAGTAGAAATACATGAAATTGAAATTAAAAAAAAATACAAAGGATCAATAAAACAAAAAGTTTCTTTTTATAGTGAAACACAATTGACAAACCTTTTAGTCAAACTACTCTCAACAATAGAAGATACAAATACACAAAATCAGAAATGAAATAAGAGACTTCACAACTGATACCGCAAAAATTCAGACGATCATTAGTGGCTACTATAAGCAACTATATGCCAATAAATTGGAATTTCTCCAAGAAATGAACAAATTTCTAGACACGTAAAACCTGCCAAGGTTGAGCCAGGAAGAAATTCAAAACCTAAACAAACCAATAACAAGTAATGAGATCAAATAAAAATTCTCTCAGTAAAGAAAAGCCCAGGAACCAATGGCTTTACTGCTGAATTTTACCAAACATGTAAGGAAGAACTAACACTAATCCTACTCAAACCATTTTGAAAAATAGATGAGAAATGAATATTTCCAAATTCATTCCATAATACAAGTATTACCCTGATACCAAAACCAGACAAAGACACATCAAAAAAAGAAAACAACAGGCCAAACTCTCTGGCCTCAAAGTCCTCAACAAAATACTAGCAAACTGAATTCAACAACACATTAGAAAGATCATTCGCCATAACCAAGTGGGATTTATCCCTGGGAGGCAAGAATTTTTCGACATATATATATATATATTAATCAACATGATACATCATGTCAACAGAATAACGGATAAAGAATAAAACAGAATAAAGGATATTAGAATCATTTGAATTGATGCCAAAAAAGCATTCGATAAAATTCAACATCATTTCATGATTTAAAAAAACCCTCAAAAAACTGGTGTAGAAGAAACATACCTCAACATAATAAAAGCCATATATATGACAGACCCACAGCTTGTATCATATTGAATGGGGAAAAACTGAAAGCTTTTTTCTGAGCTATGGAACGTCACCATGACAAGGATGCCCACTTTCACTAGTATTATCCAACATACTACTGGAATTCCTAGCTAGAGCAATCAGAAGAAAGAAATAAATGGCATCCAAATTGGAAAGAAAGAAATGAAATTATCTTGTTTGCAAATGATGTGATCTTATATTTGGAAAAACCTAAAGACTCCACCAAGAAACTATTAAAACTGACAAACAAATTTAGTAACGTTGCAGGATATAAAATCAACATACAAAAATCATTAGCATTTCTGTATGCCAACAGTGAACAGCCTGAAAAAGAAATTTCTGTAAATCCCATTTACCAAAGCCAAAAATAAAATTAAAAACCTAGGAATTAACCCAAAGAAGCAACAGATCTCTATAATGAAGCAACAAAACACTGATGAAAGAAACTGAAGACAACACCAAAAAAGGGAAAGATATTCCACGTTCATAAATTGGAAGAATCAATATTGTTAAAATGTCCATACTACCGAAATCAATCTGCAGATTTAATGCAATACTTATCAAAATGCCACTGAACTTCTTCACAGAAATAGAAAAAAAATCCTAAAATTTATATGGAACCACAAAAGACCCAGAACAGCCAAAGCTGTACTAAGCAAATAGAACAAAACTGGAAAAATCACATTACCTGACTTCAAATTATACTACAGAACCATAGTAACCAAAATAGCATGGTACTGGCATTAAAACAGACACATAGACCAATGGAACAGAATAGAGAACACAGAAATAAATCCACACACCTACAATGTGTGAATTTGCAATAAAGGTGCCAAGAACATACACTGAGGAAAAGACAATTTCTTCAATAAATGGCTTTGGAGGAAAGTGGATATTCATATGCAGGATAAAACTAGATCCCTATCTCTAGTCATATACAAAAATTAAATCAAAATGAATTACAGACTTAAATTTAAGACCTCAAACCATGAAGTTACTACAAGAAAACATAGATAAAACTCTCTAGGACATTGGTTTGGGTAAAAATTTCTTGAGTAATACCTAACAAGCAAAGCAACCAAAGCAGAAGTGGACAAATGGGATTACATTAAGGTAAAAACCGTCTGCACAGCAAAGGAAATAATCAACAAAGTGAGGTGGCAACTTACATAATGGGACAAAATATTTGCAAACTACCGATCTGACAAGGGATTAATAACCAGAATATATAAAGAACTCAAACAACTCTGTAGGAAAAAAATCTAATAATCTGATCAAAAAGCTGGGCAAAAGATTTGAACAGACATTTCTCAGAAGAAGACATGCAAATGGCAAACAGGCATATGAAAAAGTGCTCAACATCATTGATCATCAGAGAAATGCAAACCAAAACAACCATGAGATATCATCTCACCCCAGTTAAAATGGCTTATATCCAAAAGACAGGCAGTAACAAATGCTGGCGAGGATGTGGAGGAAAGGGAACACTCATATACTGTTAGTTGGAATATAAATTAGTACAACTACTATGGAGAACAGTGTGGAGGTTCCTCAAAAAACTAAAAATAGAGCTGCCATAAGGTCCAACAATCCCACTGTTGGGTATATACCCAAAAGAAAGGAAATCAGTATATGCAAGAGACTTCTGCACTCTCATGTTTGTTGCAGCTTTGCTCACAATAGCTAAGATTTGGAAGCAACCTGTGTCTATCAACACATGAATGCATAAAGAAAATGTAGTACATATACACAATGGAGCACTATTCAGTCATAAAAGAGAATGAGATCCTGTCATTGGCAGTAACTTGGATGGAACTGGAGAACATTCTATCAAGTGAAATAAGCCAGGCACTGAATGAGAAACATCGACAGTAAGGTGACTACAGTCAATAACAACTTAATTGTCCTTTTCAAAAAAGTAAAAGAGTGGAATCAGGTTGTTCGTAAAAGAAAGGATAAATGCTTGAGGGGATGGATACCTCATTCTCCATGATATGGTTATTATACACTGCATGCCTATATCAAAACATCTCATGTACCATAATATATGCTCCTATTTTGTACCCCACCCCCAACCCAAGAAAAAGGACTCAGGCATCAGGAAAGGACAGTCCCCACAGATCATTCCTAAGTACGTTCTTCACTGGCCTCCCATTAACACGACCACCAATTATAACTGTGGGTCTACAAACTAAGCCTAGCTCCTAAAACTAAAGTTTGTTGATTCCACACTGATGTCATGATGGACTTCATCCCAGGTGCAGAACAAAGACATACGTAAAATAGACTATTCCTTTGCTCTCTTTCTGTCTTCATTCACCTTATGTCAAATGTGGTATTTGCCTAACTGCCTACCTGCCCCTCTTCCCACATGCCTTTTCCTCTGAGGAAATGTATATATACTGAATCTCCTAAAAACCTCTTTGGAAAAACAAATCCGGATGTATCTGTGGCTCATGTTTTTCCCAGATGCACCCTAAGTCGTTTAATAAACCTTGATGATTGACGCTACGCGTCAGTCACTTATTCCAGTTGTCACTGAATTCTGGTTCCATTCCTCCCTTTAATTCCCTTCTTTGAGGATCACAGACAACTGTTCCCTGGTTAAGGTAAGACACCAGAGCATACAAAGTAACAAACTTTCCTGGAGCACCTTTGGGATTGTTCCTCATTTCCTGCCAAAGAGCTTTCTTCCAGAGACTCTGGCAGGGCGCAAGTTTGCAAGAACACAGAGAGCAGCCGTGGGAACCAAGCCCGCAATAAGCAAGGCCTAGAGTGGGGGCCACAATGCAACCCTAACCACTGGCAGGGATGGCTATCAGGCCCTGTGGGTGACCATAGCCGGGTGGCTGGCTGGATGAGTGACAGGAAGCCACCTCTGATCCTTACCCTGTGCCCTGTGTCAGATAAAACAAATCCCAAGTTAAGTAAGGAAGAGCTTTCTTAGAAAAGACTATTGCAATATTTTGATGAAAGTTTAGTATTTCGGGCCAGGCACTGTGGCTCACACTTGTAATCCCAGCACTGTGGGAGGCTGAGGCAGCAGATCACCTGAGGTCAGGAGTTCGAAACAAGCCTGGCCAATATGATGGAACTGTGTCTCTACTAAACAAACGAAATTAGCTGGGTGTGGTGGTGCATGCCTGTAATCCCAGCTACTCTGGAGGCTGAGGCAGGAGAATTGCTTGAACCTGGGAGGCAGAGGTTGCACTGAGCCGAGATGGCACCACTGCATTCCAGCCTGGGCGACAAGAGTGAAACTCCATCTGGGTGGGATGGAGCAGGAAAAAAAAAAAAAAGTTTGGCATTTCAAACTTTTAAACAGGTCAAGTTAGCAAGTACCTTGTCTAGATTACTCAGTAGATACAAACAGTTCAACGGATTACGTATAAGGCAAAGAATGGGAATTTGGAGGATCTGGCACTGTGTATGGTTCTGTCATAGGTAAAAAAGGAGGTCACCTGTGAGGGTTTTGTAAGTTTTATAGGGAAGGGCCAGTCATTGTGGTTGGCCATTTCCTGGAATGCAAAAAGGTTTCCTGACCATGGCTTAGGTAAAGCTGAATGTTGTCAGACCTCCCAGAAGTGGATGCACCTCTCGGGGCTTGCTTTCCTCTTCTGTAAAAGGAGATTAGCAATAATAGCTTGCTTTATGCACCTCATGTTGAGATTATGAGGATCAAATGAGATCCTGTTTGTGAAAGTATTTTACAGCCTGTAAGGCATCGTATTAATAATGTCAGCTGTTGTTACTATCTCCGATAGTGGCTATTCAGCTCTCTTGTTCACAACGGGTGAATGGGTGAACAGGTTCCAGAGATCACCCTGGCTGACATTATTGTCTTAAAATCTCCATTCTTCCTGGCCAGAGGCCATGAGTTAGCTGTGTGTGGCAGCGGTGGGGCCTCCTCGTGGCTCCTCAGTAAACCTTGAGATGACGCGTGACTTCTCCTCAGAGCCCATTTCCCAGTCTGCAAAATCCAGCTAAAGAGGTTGCCCTGGGCAAGTAATGGAGCCACACCAAAGTATTTTGTGAGCCCAAGGAGCTACTGAGCTGCTTACACAGAGGCGTAAGACCTCACAGAAGGCATCCTCCACACACCGAGACAGACAAAGCAAGCACCTGCGAGAGGCTTTACATCCTCAGAGGGCTGAGCTCCTAAATCGCTTTTCTTTCAAAGGGCTGCAGGGCTCAAGTCAGAGATTCAGACCACAGTCATTCAAAGGTAGGAGGCCGGGAGCACCTTGCAGCAGGTGTGGCATCGGTGGCCGCAGGAGAAGTGTGAATAATGCTTTGGTCAGCAAACCAAATAAAGAGGCCTGGGGAGCAAAGCTTTTTCAGAAACCCAAGGAAGAAAATCAATGTTCCTGGAAAGGAGAGGGGAAAATCTATAGAAAGAGAAATGAGTGGTATGTAATGCAATTCAAAGATTTTCTTTTCCTCCCCTCAAGCAATTGACTCAATGGAGAGCAAAACCTAAAACTCTCTGATTAGAAAGATGAAGGTTTCACTAGAAGAACCAGCTGGCTCTCGTATTGACTGGCCACTGGTTGACTGGGCCACTGCTGGTGCCTGGGCCTGTTTTTTTTGTTTGTTTTTTGTTGTTGTTGTTTATTTTGTTTTTGTTTTCTGATTTATAAGAGTAGAGCTGATATGAATCTTCCAAAAATCAGACATCGAGTTCAGATTTGAAAAGAATGCTGTCAGTTTTTAAATTATTCTCTCTGCTATGAATAAAATTCAAATAAATATGATAATTTCTGCATTTGACTTCGTAAGTGAATACAGGAAACTGCTTTTCAACAGGGTCTTGAGCACTAATTTGCAGCCTGCAGAAGCAATTTCATCAGAAATATTCTAGAAAGAATATCCATTTTTGCATTTAAGTGATTGTGATAGAGATATGGATGGCCTTCCTTAAATGATCAGGTCTAGAATATGAATTCATCATTATTATATTATTGATGTTGGCGGTCAGGTCTTAATTACCTTTGCATGCCCAGTACTATGAATACATTCATTCAATTTCAGATAGTGAAAGCGGCATCACTGTTTGTCACATAGACTATCAACCACTCTGGCCCACCTGTTTCTCCATCAATATACACAGTGTTCTAACAACTGGTTCTCCATCACATATATGACTGAAAAAGGCCAAATATCTTCAAATAAATATAAAGAGTACACAATGACTTACTTTACCAGATCCTCCTCATACCTGCCTTGTTCTTCTGCCTGTGAGACCCAGGAATCCACGGAAATGATGGACAGGTAGTGCTTTCTGTCAAACATGTGAGAGATATTCTCCTAGGAAAGGCTGTACTGGAAATGACAGATTGAATGTTGACTGTTGTCAACAGCATTGACTATTAAAATGACCCATCTCATGAAAAACAAAAGAATAAAGCTCCTGGCTAAATGAATAAAATGTAGGAGTTCTATGTTTGTAACCTGGTCCTGTTTATCATTCCTCATCTCTTCAAATCAACTGAATATGACAAAGGCAAAAGTTAGCCAAGGGAACAATAGCTTTTAACTCTGATTTCACTTTGATGTGTTTGTTCACCAACCAGGACCCCTGGGGGTTAACCTTTCTCTTGTAGTCATTGATCCTTTAAGATCTGAAGGCTTTTAATAAAATTGAGCTGACCAAGGCCTGAATTTTTTTGATAATTTGTTTAAATCATAGACTGCCTCTCAGATTGTAATGAAAACCCTTACATCTATAAATGATGACAAGGAAACAGGCCCAAGATAATGAATTTCCAGCTGTTTTTTTTATTTGAACAGCTGACCGGGCCATTTTTAAAGCATAAAATAACCTCTGAACTGGCAATGTAAGGATACTTTCTCACTAGATATGACTTTTGTGCCACATGGAGAAGAAAAAATGATTAAATTATTAGGGGACTCACATGAGAGATGCCCTATATACCAGCATCCTAGTTAGCCATGCCAAGAAAACCCCAACCAGTAGACATCATCCTGCCCTCCAAAGGAATCTTAGCTTTGTAATTATAGTTCATTCAGATCATGTTGGTTTCTTTGCTTTTGAAACAAAAAGAGAATGAATTGAAAGATAGTCACTAGAAGGAGGGATGGTTTTATGATTCTCCTTAAGCTTCATCCACGGGAGCAGGCTAACTTTCTCATCACAAATGTGAGCTGCATCCACATGATTTGCCAATATTTCCTGTCATTTTTCCAAACTAATTTCATGATTGAATTGTAATTCAGTAAAAAGCATTTGTTTTATGAATTGGTTGTTTTCTAAATTACATTTGAAAATTGAATGACTGCCTTCTTTATGAACAATAATTTTTAAGACCTGAATGGAGTACTTCTCTGAATTTCAGCAGAATTTTTCCTTCAATTAGCACAATAGGTGGGCCTATTTTTCGGTACAGGGCGCACTGCAGGATTCAGACATTTGCATCCTATCTATAACTACTCTGCTAGTTTCTTTCATTCTATCCTAGTAAATTTGTTTCCTAATTAGACAACAAGAATGATCTAAACAAGAAATTATAAAATCATGGTAATATAAAGAGAAAAGTATGAAATTTGGATTCAGGAGACCCGTTCTTCAGTCCTGAATTTTCTGTATTCTGCTTATAGGCCCTTGAACAAATAATTAAACTTTCTCAATCCCCCATAAAAAAGAATAATAATACCTAATAAAGGTCTTGTATGAGACCAAACAATATAAATGTGAAAGCTCCTTGATAACTATAAAGTTCTCTGAACAAAAACCACCTTTGTTCTTACCACTGAAAGACAAATTAGTAAAATAGTGTTAATATAAGCCTTAGGATCAGACACACCTAGATTCAAAATCTGACTCTAAGACTGATGTGTAAGTGGCATGGTACATTGAGGTAGACAGAATTCTTAAATTTCCCCCAAGACCTTCAGCCCTAATGCCAGTGACTGGGAATATATGAGATAACACATCTAGGGAAAAAGGAATTTTGCAGATGTTATTAAGGTTACTAATCCATCAACCTTGAATTAGTAAAACTGGCGATAATGGAGGTGAGTTTAATATAATCACATGAGCTCTTTAAAAGCAAGTTTTCACTAGCTAGTAGCAGAAAGAGGAGTCAGAGAGATTGGAAGCATGTGATGAATGGTTGCTATCTTTGAAGATAATGTAAAAGTTAAAAGGAACTCAAAGAGACATCTAGAAGCAGAAGGCAACCCCTGGCCAACAGCTCACAAGAAAACAGCAACCTCAGTCCTACAACTGCAAGAAGCTTGATTCTGCCAAAAACATAATTGAGCTTAGAAGTGGATTCCTTCCCCAAGCCTGAGTTAAGAGCCTAGCATAGCAATACCCTGCTCTGGCCCTGTGAGACCCTGAGCAGAGAACCCACTTGAGTCTGCTCAAACTGCCAATCCACAGAATTGTGAGAAAATAAATGAGTGTTGCTTTAAGTTACTAAGCTTACGTTAATCTGTCGGGACAACAGTAGAAAACCTACACAGGCAAGTTTAAGTGAGTTAAGCATAGCCCACCCAGTGCCTGGTGTGTAGTAGGAGAAGAGAAACCTGTGAAAATATTCATCCATTCCTTCTTTTAGAACCCAATTTCCCCAACTTTAATGTGTTCATGAATCACCTAGGGATCCTGTTATAATGTGGATTCTGATTCAGTAGGTCAAGGTGGAGCCTGAGACTGTGCATTACTGGGAAGTTCCCACGTTGTGCTGATGCCAAGTCCACTCATCAAGAATCATGCTTGGAGGGCAGGGCTGTGGAGCTCACTTCCACCAGCGGATCTGAACCCTGACTGTACATGAGAATCCCTCGGGGGAAATTTTAAAATGCTCAGAAGCCTGGATTCTGCTTGTAACTTAATTGGTCTTAGGTGGAGCCAGAGGGATCAGTATCTTTTTAAAAGTTCTTAGTATGAGTCTCCTCTGAAGCCAGGGATGAGAAGTATTGCCCAAGACTTCTGCTACTCAAAGCATGGTCCCCGGACCAGCAGCAGCACTAATTTTACCTGGGAGCATGTTTAAAAATGCAGATCCCACTCCAGACCTATTCAACTGGAATCACTGGGAGTAAGGTGCAAGAATCTGTGCTTTCAATAGCTCTCCACATGATTCTAATGCTTGCTGGAGTGTGAGAGGCATTGTCTTAGAACAATACTCTAATTTTACAGGTGTAGAAATGAAACCCAGAGAGATTAAATGATTTTCTAAGACAGAAGTTGGAACACTATAGCCTGTGGGCCAAATCTGGCCAGTTTCCGTTTGTAAACCAAGTTATATTGGAACAAAAGCCATGCCCATTCACTTACGTATTATCTATTTCTACTAGTGGCAGAGTGTAGGAGTAACAACAAAGACCAAATGGCTTGCAAAAATGAAAATATTTACAATCTGACCCTTAAAGAAAGAGTTTGCTGGTCCCTGCTCTCAGAATACACTTTAAATTAGTGGGGGGAAAAAAGGCAAAATGCCAGCTGTTTTGAGGTAGTAACTGATGCAGATACAGAGGATGCAGAACATTCAGCTAAATAATCACTGAGATCTGTTTTATCCCTATGTTTTCAGGGTAGGCAGGGCTGTGAGGCCTGATCCTGGTCATTGGTCTGGAGATGGTAAGGGGTCACAGCGAAGACCCTCAGGAGGATGAACACCATCTTGTGAGGAAGGATCAGCCTCAAGTGAGGTCTTTGTAGATATCCAGTCTTCCTCTGGCTAAAGGAGATCATGGTTCTTTAAATTCTTCCTAGAGGCCTCCAACTTTCACAGCACAGCATGAGTGGACAGTTGGCTGATCTGAAGGTACCATTTTCTTTTAGGGCTGTCAATGCGGTTAACAAAACCCAGCATACACTGTGATCCTAATAATTATGCTTGCATTCACACAGTTTTCCAAGTCCAGTAACCCATGATCATCAGGAATCACCTGTGATCAAACAAATCAGCATAAACTTAGCAGCTTGAAAGAGTGCTCATTTATTTCTAACTCTGTAGATCAGAAGTCTGGGGGGCCTTAACTGTGTTCTCAGCTTAGGGTCTCACAGGCCCAAATCAGTGTTGGCAGAGCTGGGCTCCTCCCTAGAGGCTGTAGGGGAGAATCTGCTTCCAACTTCATTGAGCTTACTACAGAGAAGGGAAGGCACTCCAGAGAACTGAAAACTGAACATACCCATGGCCAGTGGCTGGACCAGAGGTGGCAGTAAGACTCTGAGCCACAACCTCTGTAGCAATCAGCCCAAAATGACCAGAACATGATTAATAGCTGACATATTTATCAATTTTTGCCCCCCCCCACTTCCAATTCAGGACAAACCAGAGAAGGTCAAATATGCCCCCAACCAATCACATAGCCTGCCCTGCTCCTAGTTGGCCACCTCCAGCTTCTCCAGGCCAACAGCCTCCAATCATGGCATACCTGAAGACATCCCTTTTGCCCACTGTAAAGTTCTCCAACCCCCCTGCCTGCCTTTGAGTCTGTGCCAAACACCAATGATGGTGGCTGACTCTTTTGCTACAGCAAACTCTGAATAAATCATTATCCTTGTTCTCAGTTGAATGGTCTTTATTTCTGTAGGGCTGTGGGATATCTTGGAAACTGGGAATTAAGAGAGGAGTTTTGTAGAATTTGACCTTGTGCCAGGTGATTGCAGGGATAGGTGAAGGAAACAAAGATAGTTCCAGACTGAATGCTGTTAGGGTGTGTGAACAATTCAGTGATTTGGTACCTTGGTAATTTTTAAATAGGAGGCAGGAAGATTGAATTACAGATAGAGTTGCAATCAGTATGAAGTGATAGTCTCTTATTCTCATTAGAAGAGTGTCATGTTTAGTTACTTGGAGGGGGAGTTGCACGGTGTCCTTGTCTCTATCTTGTTTCACACAGTCATGAAATGGTCTTGTCTGTCTTGTTCCATGGTGGTGACAGGGTGACCTTGTCTAATCATTGCTTATAGTCTGTGAGCATTACTCATGTTCACTGGTACTATCTAGCTGTTAGCTGTCAGCCACTCTTCATGTTCTCATTGTTCACGTGGTACCCTATCACCTACACCAGAGGTCAGCAAACTTTGTCAGTAAATGGAAGACAGCAAATATTTTTGGCTTTGTAGGCTACATACAGTCTCTGTTGCATATTGCGTGTGCACGTGCGCGCGCGCGTGTGTGTTCTCCAACTCTTTAAAAATGTAAAAGCCATTTTATACTCACAGGCCATACAAAAATAGGCAACGGGCTATGGTTTGCCAGCTGCTGACCTGTTAATGCATTACCTTCCACCTGTGCCACACATCACCCTGCCACAGGCAAGAACCATAGTAACAAGAAGATGTTGCATACCAAGGATTACCGCCACTCCTCTTATCACCAGCAATGGGGTCCGTATTCCTCTTTGACTTTTAAATAATCCAACTCTTCCCAGACTAACTCTTCTATCCACAGTTTCCCCCAAAGCTGAGTTGCAAGTACTTCAATAGGGAGGGTGGTCCATGGAGTAAGGGTGAGGGAAAGCAAAGCTGAGGAGGAGAGTCACCCTAACACTCTAATGATGTGTTCAGAGAGTTGGCCATCACCACAGGCAACCAGTTGTTCAATTCTGCAGACCTTTTTCCCAGAGGAAGAAAGGAGGAAGCGTTTCTCCATTAGCTTCCGACCTCCTCTGGTCACAAGCTGCCCACAGGGAAATAATTCTGGTGCACTCATGAGCACTGAGCAGGTGCTTAATGGCCATGCTCCATGTCATGCCAATGGAGACGACGGCAGCACAAAGCAAAGGCTATGTGTGTAAGCCTGGGGTGAGTATTGTCAGCTATACCGCTGGAAGGTGCTAGAACTGGGGCACAACAGGTTGCTCAGCAGCCAAAATGAGAGATAACACCTAGTGGATTTGAAGTGGTGCTTGAAGAGGAGCTATATGCCTCCTACTTCCACCATTCCCCCTGAGCTAACTACTACATGAAAGCATCAAGGCGAAGCTCCCCCGCCCCAGTGGAATCCCTAGGAAATTCTTGCAAAATGAGTTCAGAGAAAATTAGATGATGCACTCCAAAAATCCTCACCTAGTCCTAGTTACTCAGGAATCATATGCTTCATGCATCCATAGCCCTGGCCACTGCACACTGCTGCCCCTCCCCAGTGAAACTCTTGCTCCACCCTTGATCTCCACAGCTCCTCCCATCCCTGGTTTTCCTCTCACCTTCCTGGCTTCTACTTCCCTGGCTGGTTCGCATCTGCGAGCATGCAGTTGAATTGGAAATGTTGATGTTTCCCAGGAATTTTTCCTAGGTTCTCTTTTTTTCTCATTCCAAATGTCCTCCCAGAGGAGTCTGACATGTATGTTTATGCTTTAACCACAACCTGTGGACAGGCTCAAAAATGCTTGTCAACATTTGTCAGACCACAGGGCACCTGATCTTACCTCTATTTCCATACCAACAAGCATAATGAAGTCATAACTGTACGTATCTGCAAGAATAGGCCTGACCTAGCGTGGAGGAAAACTGAACAGCCAGGAAACATTTTTCCTTAATTAGTCCAGCCCTAGAGGAAAGAGGAACAGAAGCATCCAGTATTGAATGAGTCCCTTGACTCCTTCAGCAACCTGCGGACCAGCCATCACTATCACTGATAGAGGCCAACAACCAGCCTCACCTCAAGGCTCTCCTCTGTGAAACAGCCTCAGGAAGGGAGCAACACAGGTCACTCTTGGAAGGTGTGAGATTTGGCTTTACTCAGGCATGAGCTAATACAGCTGTGGTGGCCTCCTTTGATCGCAGCACCCATTGAGGACTGGGTAAGAAGGTGCCTATGAAGGAAAAATACATTTTTGCTTTCAATAACAAGAAAATAATTTGGAGGTAGGAAAGACAAATTGTGTGTTTGTGTATGTGTTTGTGTGTGCGTGTGAGACAGCGCACTTTGACAATTTGAATTACTGTCTCAGCTAATACAGGAAAGGCAGAAATGGTGAAAGAGGAAAAGGGAATAAGAGGAAAGACCTCTGTCATTTTATTTTCAAAAATAAGATACACACCTCTTATGAGCTGAAATGTGTCCCCCCAAATTTGTATGCAGTGCCAGTACCGCAGAATGTGACTGTGTTTGGAGATAGGGTGTTTAAAATGGTAGTGAAGGTAAAATGAGGTCCTGTGGCTCTACCCTAACCCAAGTTAGTAAGCAGAGAGTCAGACACACATACAGAGGGTGAAGACCATGTGAAGACACAGGGAGATGACAGCCACCTGCACGCCCGGGAGAGAGGACTCCGAAGACACCAACCCTGTGGATGCCGTGATGTATTCCAGAACTCCCGGCCTCCAGAACTGCAAGGAAATAAATATCTGACGTTGAAGCCACCCTGTCTGCGGTACATTGTTATGACAGTCCGAGCAGGCTAATACATCATCTTATCTCAGGCTTCCTCAGATTCAGAGATTATCTTATTCAAAGGGAAATGGTTTGGGTTTTTTTTTTCTACATAGAGGATATATTTCCCAACTGAAGAGTGGCCTGAACGAAGTCTCTGGAAAATCTAATATTGAAAAATTCTAGTTGAGACTTCCCTCCCTATTTCATCACTCCACAATTTCAGGGACAGTGTGGGGAACTCCTGTTTCCCACCCGGCCCTTGGAACAAGAGCCTCTCTCCCAGCAACAATGGAGCAGACAGAGAGGCTCCTGACCTGCTGCAACCTCCCTGCGTGCAGCTGAGACTCATTATGTCTCTTTATTATAAATAGCACTTATTGCCATGGGTACTTATATAATCTGAAAAACGAACTCTTTTCAAAGGAATGAATTAGAAAGGCAATGTGGAAAAATGTAACAACCAATTACTGCAAGAAACTCCCTTCTTTTTTCTCTTTTTGACTTATCTCATTAAATCAGGCAGTTTATATATTGAATCTTCAAATTTTTAAAAAATTAATTATAAGTGCCTGAAGGTATTAAAGCCCTGAACATTTATGAGACTACACAACCAGACAAAAACAAAAGGACGCTGATTTCCCAGCCAGGCAACTTAATTTCCCAATTATCTTCCTTAGGCAAATTGTGGATCTAAATATAACATCTTATAACCTTTGCCATTTTTCTGCAGGGCTAATGCATCAATGCCTTCATCTCTCATTTTCTCTCTTCTGCTCAAGAAAACAAAGTTGGGGGTGGTGTCTGGATGCTTGTCAAATAAGGCGTTGCTACATTAAAAAGGGAACCCACATAATATTACCCAGCCGGTATCAATGAGGGGAAATGGAACGGCTGGAGCTCTCCATGCTGTGGACCCTGGGAACAAATTAATTAATGCCTTTGGATTTAGACCCTTTAGGCCGCATCTCTGAGCAGACTATGGCTGACTCTCAGGAAGCCCTGCTTGTTATTTCAGGGTGAAGCTAATTCCCAGGCCATGGAGCCTCCACTAAGCAGAGTGTTCATGGCAGCTGATGGCAGCCCAGGGAGTGTCTGGAAGTGGCCCGTTCCCTGACAAGGACCCCACGCTGCTGGGGGTGAGGATGGGATCCAGCAGCAACTGAGTGTCGATGACTTCCAGGACCAACCTCCTTTCTCAGCTCAGACCCTGACCTCCAACAGCTTCTTGAAAAGGTCCAACTGTACGTCCTTAAAGGATCTTTTCCTTAACAGAGCCGTCAAGCCTGGCTCTTCAGTTGTTCTGTGTTTAAATCATCCCTGACCTTCTACAATGAGAGAAATCACTTAGGGTGTGCCAAACCGCTCTGCGTGGTGCCCCAGCCTCTTCTATCCCCCGGGACCACCTCGTCCATGCCTACTTATCCAAAACTTCTTCCCTTTCCTCATGCTTTGGCGTTGCATTTTGCTTTTGAATCTGTTTTTGCCAACACTGTTTGAATGCATATTTTTGCTCATGCCTCATGTTGTGGGCTGAATTGTGCACCTCCTGCCACCAAAATGCATACATTGAAGTGCTAACCTCCCAGTATCTCACACTATGAACTTATTTGGAGGTCAGGTCTTTAAAGAGTTGATTAAAGCTAAAATGAAGTCATTAGGGTGGACCCCAATTCAACAAAACTTGTGTCCTTAGAAGAAGAGATGAGGACAGACACCCACACACGAAAGACCCTGTGAGGACACAGGGAGATGACAGCCACCTACAAGCCACAGAGAGAGGCCTGAGTAGGATGCAAACCTGCTGACAGCTTGATCTCAGACTTCCAGCCTCCAGAATCGTAAGAAAATAAACCTCTGTTGTCCAAGCCACCCAGGCCATGCTGCTTCGTTACGGCAACCCTGGCAAACCAATCACATCAACACCCTTCTAAGACATAACTTCTGATTTTTCCTTTTTTTTTTTCACTCCTATTTTAACTATGTTTAAGGGAAAACTCCTCCACAATGCCTTCATCCCTTGGAACAAGGGGCAATATTCAGAATATTTGAAAACATTTACAGTATGGGCAGTTCAACCAGAAGAGACTGCAGTTACAGTGATGGAGTCAACATTACCCAGCTACTAATGAATGATGAGTAAGACAAGGGGTTCCTATCCATGCAACTGGGCAGCTGTGGCCACCCCCATACCTATCTTCCTCTAGTGGGAAAGAGGCATCCTCATTCACTCACTTCAGTAGGCGCTGGAAACCTCACATCACCCTTGATTCCTCCCTCTCCCTTGCATTATTTTTGATCACTCATTACTGACCCTATTTTGAATGTTCCCACATTACTCCTATTTAACTTCAGTTTATTCTTTCTCACCTGCACCCTGCAATGGCTTACTAACTGGCTCTCTCTTCCATCCCACTCAACCTTAGCACTCATTCTAGAGCTATCATGCCAAAGGACAGTCCCAATAGAATTATCTCCCACCTCAAAATCACAGTAAGCAGTTCCCGGTTGCACATCCCCAAAAAAGGTAAGAGTCTGCCAATCTACCTTTCAGGATCATCCACAAGCTGAGCCCAGCTCACCTCTTATTCAATTTATTCATTCCATAAGTATTTATGCAACTCCACTAAGTAACATGTACTAGGATGAATGAGACATGACCTGTGGTTCCTCATATGGTAATGTGGTAATGGAATAGGAAGGAAATTATAACACAGCATGAGAAGTGCTGTGATTGGGATAAGTGCAGCATGCTCTGGGGACAGATAAGAGGGTCATCTACCTGAACTCAGTGATAACACCCGAGCTTGTTCCCAAGGGAAGTGGGGTATTTGACCAGAGGGAAGGAGGACATTTCAAGGCAGAGAGCAGTTTCAACAAAGGCCAAGCACATTATCACTTTTGGTAACTGCAGAAGATTGAGTAAGGTTGTAGGGTCAACTTCAAGGAGAAGAACGATAAGACCTAGACCTGGAGAGGCAAGCAGCAGCCCCTCCCGAAGGGCCCTGTTCCTGCTGAAATACTGTGAGCAGTTGTAATGCAGTAGTAATATTTGTTTATCTAAACATAGAAAAGGGACTGTAAAAATATATTATAATTTTATGGGATCGCCGTCATTTATGCAGTCCCTCATTGACCAAAACATCCTTATGCAGCACATGACTTTATTTGTGCTTCCTGGATGCTTTACTGAGAAAGTGGTTCCAGCTCCTGTGGTTTAGTCAAAGCTTTTACATGGGATCACCAGTTACCTTAACGGATCACCAGTTACCTTAACAGAGGTCTCCTTTTCCAGGCCAATGACTCTACTGACTAGACAACCAGGTAGGACAAGCCCCAAAGCCCTCCACCATCTCCATGAAAGTGCCTGAGGCAGAAGGAGATGGTCAGCAGGGTGTTCCTATTTCTCTCCTTAGAGGAAAAGAAGAGTGACCCTTGTTTTTCAATATCAAGCAGTGGGAACAAAAGATTTTCTTGTAACTGCTTGGGAATGATGGTTTTTAATCCCCTGGAAGCTTTGAAACTTGCAAAAGCCCTATGTCCACACCCAGAAAACTTCCTAGGTCTAACAGCCAGAAGAAAACAATGCAGCTCTTATGGGAAATTTAGTAAAATCTTAGCCAGATGCTTAACACTTTTGTGACTGGAGAGAGTTGGACCTTCCAGCACCCGGGGTGCCCTGTTGTATTGATTGGAAGTTGTTCTTAAGATCTGGGGTGCTGTCTGATTGGGCCCTTTCCCTGGGCCAAAGAGGCAGTCATTGAGACCATGCAATCCCCATGGTCCCTCTGCACGGTGTGAAGTAGAACTTCTTTGTATTTGGTGACAGGGTGGCACTGCAGCATTTGGGGTGAGAAAGTGCTTTGTAATATCCTAGAAGAATCAGTGAGATCCAAATAGAGGCTGCCTGCTTGCAATCAAGACAGCCCTCCAAAGTGGTTCCTCCCGGTGTATGGTGTGTTGTTCCAGACTTTCACAAGGGATAGGGCTCCTTGGGCAAGATGGCATCTCCCTTCTCAGCAAGCCAACCCCAACCCCACGCTGCTGGGGCAGCAGTGAGTTCACCCATTGAATCATAGGCACTTGCTTTAGAGGGTAAAGTGCTACCACCATCTCAGCCTGCGAAAGCCATTTCCTAGCCATCGCCTAGGATCCCCGTGGCATTAATGACTGATGACCAACATTATTTATTATTGCTGTCTTCCACCTGCTGTCTTCTGGACTATTTTGTATATTTAGTCCTCATTTCCTCTTTTAGTCCTCAGGACTTAGCATTTTCATAAATTTCTTACCATCCAAGATGAGAGGAACATCAGAACTCCTGCTGGCTAATGAGTAGCAGACTGTGTAGAGGTGAGCAACGGCCGGCCTCTACTAATTGCACATCAGAGATCACCGAGGGATCCCCAGAGCTTGAGAAGTTAGCTTGCAAAGGGAAAACAAAAATCAGCAGCCTTTTGTGGTGGTCGTTTCACTAATTCTCTTCTACCCACTGAGAAACAGGACTTTGAATGTTCCAAGGCATCACGAGGGACCTAGCTTCCTGCCACCTAGTTGGTCCTGAAGAGACCATATGAAATCTGCTTTGGAAATGGCATGTGTTTTGGATACAGCCAGATCTTACATTGTTAACAGATAGGAGGGCCAACCAACGTGGAAGCATAGTTTTGGCCTCAATATCAAAGAACTTAAAGAAAGAAACAATACAACATTAACATCCTTTTATCTTTAGAGAAGAGCATAGAGAAAATTACAGAAGCTCTGTTCTTGTTGTCTGATTTGAATCTTCTCTGGGAAACACACTGCTGTTATTGTTCAATTACATGATTGCTTCCTTGTTAGATTCATGATTATGACTAAATATTAATGTAGTCCTTTTGGAGGTTGATGCAGTGGTTCTCCAGTGAAACTCACAAGCAGAGTTAATGTCCATCCAAAATACCTTTCAGAATTTAGATGTGCCCACACAGCCAAGGTTCCTGATTTTCCTCTCTGGTTCTCAGGAAGACAGGTTCTTTGCCATTTACACATTGTCTAAAGGATTTGTCAGCATAACCACATTTTGAATGCAGGTAACAGAAATTATTTTGGTATATTCTTCACCCATAGCTCATGTATTCCTGGGTAATGATATTTCTAGTACTTTATTCTTGTGCAAGAGCTATAGTTCCTTGCTTCCCCCAGCAGATAGACAGCTGCAGTTTTATTAGGCATGGGCCTTAAAAAATATATTTATATATATATTTGAAGCGATGCTCACTCCACACATAATATTTCAGAGACAACCAACATCATTACATGTGAAATGCCAGCAGAAGAATTCAGGACTTCGAGTCAAGAGACTACAGAGCAGAGAAGCAGTTGAAAAAGCAATTCCAAAACTTAACACTGTGAAAAAAAAAATCTGCCAGATGACAATTCTGTATAAAAGTAGCCACACACACATAGAGTTGTACATCATGTTGAGACATAGGACAAATTTAAATTAAGCAAGAAGAAAAGCCAAAGCACATTTGGAAAATACACAGGCCTCAGGGTTTGGGGGGATATTGGGGAGGGCTGTCGCTGGTGGGGGTTTGTTTTTTGCTTGTTTGTGTTTTTTAATAAATTGGAAAGTCAACTGTGGAAAGAGTCACAGATGCAAAGAGAAGTGTGATCAAGATAAGAATTTTAAGAAGGTAAAAGAAACTTCAGACACAATAGGACTTTAAACGAATCAAACAGTTCAATATTTCTTTGGCCAGATCAAACTAGAGGCTGCAGATTTTAGAGACTTGCTGAATAGAATCAACTTTGGGTTTGTGTTTAGTTTGGGAGGTGTTTGTGGTGAAGGGTGGAGTTTGTGATTGGTTATATATATGAGCCAAGTCCAAGATCGATGTCACACCAAATTTTACACTCCATATTGATGTCTACCCCAGCAGACAAACATTATTAAATTCAATATATGCCACTCACCAGGGACATGGCTCCTCAATTCTGTTGAGAAATGAATATCTCCCTCTTTCTTACTTCGCTTGCTCCTTTGCAAGCTCTTTTTTTTGCCTTTCTGTTATAGTAATTTATGCCCAGATTCTGTCCAGGTGAGCCAGTTTCCTGAGATCGCTGAAGAATCGCCTTGATGAGAAAAGCTGCAGATCATTTTATCGGATCATGTTTAGTTCCGCTTAACTTAAAGCAGGGCTAAAAAGCCATAACTCCACACTGGGGCTTCTCGAACCCCTCTCACTCTATGATGAAGCACCACACACCCACCTCTCGGCCTCCTTTCCTGAGGGACACCCCCCAAAACAGCCAATATTTCTCATTTCAAATTCTACGTAAGCTTCCTGCCCCTTAATGTATAGGAGCTATGAAGATACAGGACTTTAATGCTTTTGAAACATACATTTATACTTATTATCCTGAATAAAAAGCAACAAGTTATCAAGTGTTTTGTTCTCTGAGTTGATCTGCCAGCCTATAACCAGTTTCTAAATGCTCCTAGATGTACTGTACCTCCGCAAGTCACACTGTGGTAAGCAAATGAAATGCATGACACAGTTTTACATAACATTCATATGCAAAAAGATGAATGCATCTCTTCCAAACACATAATAGGCTGTTCTAATAAAACACTGGGGAATTTAAATGTATTACACAATAGCAATTCCAAATCCAATAAAAAAGAAAACTGGATACATTGTCTTGAACTAATAAGCAAAATAGACTTTAAAATTTTTAGTGCTATTTTTGTACAAAACAAGAGTTGGTTTTTTTTTTTTCTTCATCTCCCACAATAGAGTACAAAGAATGACAAATCGTTTGATTCTGCATAAAGCTTGGAAATAGAGTATTAATCTTAGGTTGATGTAAAATATATCATATAATGTAAAAGACTGTATATGGTTACAAAACCTGAATACTTTTGTAGTGTCATGCTCACAGCGGTACCAAATGTGATGAGTAAACAGTCATGTTATTTTTCAAATAGAAGTGATAGGTTCCTTTCCCAGCCATATGGGAAATTAGTTTTGGAGGGAGTGTTAAAACACACCCCAAATTTGCCTCCAGACATAGCCAACCACCCAATCTTTGCTCTTTGCTGGGTTTTATTTTGGCTTTGTTTGCTTTTGTTGTGTTATATTTCCTGAGCATCATTCTACACGTTCTCTATTTTCATAATCGTTACTATCTACCTTCTGTTATCAGGCAAGCAAATTATGCTATATACTGGATCAAATGGAAGAAAATATTAATTTTGACCCCTGTCTCACAGCATAAGTGAAAATCAATTCCTGTTAGATTATAGATCCAAATGTGAGAGGTAAAATTTAAAGTTCTAGAAGACATCATAAGAGAATATTTATATGATGTTGAAGTAGACCAGATTTCTTAAATAGGTGCTAAAACCACTAACTGTAAAGAAAAATATTAACACTTAACTATATTAAACTTAGATACTTCTGTATATGAAGAGTCAACATGAAGTAAATTTAAAAATATAAGCAGGAGAAGGTATTTTTGATACATATAACTGCCAAAGGACTTAAATCCTGCCTATTTAAAGTATCAATAAAAAGGGAAAAAAATAAGTAGTAGAAAGTTGAACCAAAGGCTTAAATAGACACCTCACAAGAAAGGGTATACAAGTCACCAAGAAACATGAAAAGGTGTTCAACCTCATTAGGAAAATGAAAATTAAAACTTCAATAAGATGCCAATCCACATGTGTTAGAATGAGTAAAATTCCAAAAGACTGAGAATACCAAATGTTGACAAGAACATTGAGTAACTGGAACTCTCATGTAATGCTGGTGGGATTCTATAATACAGCTTCTTTTGAAAACTCTTAGATAGTATATGACCGTGTGTGTAGCTCTAGGATCTACCAATTCCGCCTCTGGGAATGTATATACATGTGCAATAAATGACATGTCCATCAACATTAGAATAAATTATAAAATTGTTGCATATTTATACAGTAGAATACAACAATGAAAACATGCTACATTCAACTATGTTGATGATCTCAAAAACAAAAGTAGATGTACACACAAAATTACATGCTAATCAATTGCAAAGACAAGCAAAGTTACCTGTGGCATTAGAAATCAGGATTGTGGTTACCTTTGCGAGAATAGTAACTAAAAGGGAGTATGAGGTGGGGCATGGTGGCTCACACCTGTAATCCCAACACTTTGGGAAGCCAAGATGGAAGAATCACTTGAGCTCAGGAGTTCAAGACCAGCCTGGGCAACACAGTGAGACCTCATCTCTACAAAATAACAGTAACTAAAAATAAAATAAAAAGGAGTATGAGGAGGGCTCTTGTTGCCAACATTCTGCTTTTTTACATAAGTTGTAGGCACATGGATGTATTTCCTTTATGAAAATTCATCAAACTGGGCTCTTAAAGCCTGGCTACTTTTCTATATATACACTATACTTCAAAAAAATCTTTTATTAACATATTAAGAATGGCATGGCAACTATGAGCGCTCCTGGGTTGTCAATCCTCCCACCTCAGCTTCCTGAGTAGCTGGGACTAAGGAATACATCACCATGCTCATATTTAAAACGAAGAAGGTTGATTCCCACAACTGCAGACTAATTATATTGATATTTGATTTCAGGGGAAAAATAGTAAATCAGGTGAAAATCGCTTCTATATCATAAAATGCCTTTAAACCAAGCTATTTTCTAATAGAGCTTGTATATGTTTCTATAGACCATCCCATTTTGAATGGCATTATAATGCCAAAACCAGCTAATTTTAAGAAAACAAATTAAATTAGTTAAGCTATTTTTCTGATACAGCTTGTGTATGTTTCTATATACTGCCCTGTTCTAATAGAATTATGAAGCCAAAAGCTAGTAATAGTAAGGAAAAGAATTAAATGAGAATTAATTTATACAACAGGGTGCAATTAATTCTAAACTGCTATAATATATTAACTCACTGGGAATGAACATCAGGAGTAACCCAGACCTGCTGAGAGAGTGAGGGTGTCAGAATGCCACAGTCAGTTTTATGCCTGCCAAGTCTGTATCATTGCTAATCAAACTCAAATACAGTTACTTTGAATATCTGCTCCATTTTCTCCATGTTTCTTTCTTTTATTAGTTGCAGGATAACTAGTAAAAAAAAAAAGATGCAGTTGTCAAATGAGGTGTCTCATAACTTTTGTGATGTAAAACTTTCAGGAAGGAAAATTTAGGACACATTACTCAGGATAGTTGATTGTCTTAGATTGTAGATAAGGGAACACCATAGCCTCACCCCTCTCTTTCTTACTAAGAAAAACACAGATAACCAATAGAATATTGGATGGGAGACTTAAATAGGACTTCATAAAAGACATGGTGGAGGTGTAATGGCTGCAGTATTCAAGCATTCCCAGGAAAGGGACATTTAGAAGCAGCGGGACTAGGCAAGAGGTTAGACCAGGGCCAATGAAGGAAACTGCACCTAGGAATGTAGCCTATGGACTTTAGATGACGTATGATGTTGACAGCTTTCTTTTTTGTGTTTCTAATTTCCTTATACCGTCCTCAAGCCTCCACTGGGGAAGTGGGGTAGTAAGGAAGCTGCTAGAGAGTGGAGACAACCAGAAGCAGCAGCTTGACAGGAATTGAGCCAGTTGGACAGTTGCAGCTGCAGAAAGCAAGCCAGTCCTGAGGCCCCTCAGCAGACTGTAGGGGGAGAGAGGGTGGCTTCCCCACTGTGATGGTTAATACCGCGTGTCCACTTGATTGGACTGAAGGATGCAAAGTGTTGATGCTGGGTGTGTCTGCGAGGGTGTTGCCAAAGGAGATTACCATTTGAGTCAGCGGGCTGGGGAAGGCTGACCCACCCTTACTCTGGGTGGGCACCACCTAAGCAGCTGTGAGCAAATATAAAGCAGGCAGAAAAACATGAAAAGACGAGACTGGCCTAGCCTCCCAGCCTACATCTTTGTCCCATGCTGGATGCTTCCTGCCCTGGAACATTGGACTCCAAGTTCTTCCGTTTTGGAACTCGGACTGGCTCTCGTTGCTCCTCAGCCTGCAGGTGGCCTATTGTGGGACCTTGTGATTGTGTAAGTTAATACTTAATAAACTTCCCTTTGTATATCTATATCTATCCTATTAGTTCTGTCCCTCTAGAGAACCCTGACTAATCTACCTACCCTATGGGACAGAGCTCATATTTGACTCTCCACATATTAAACAGAAGCATTTAGAGAGGTGGGGTCTACATATGGAAAGAATCTTGCACACAGTAGGTACCCCAAAATAAGTAGCTATTATTATTATCATCCAGTTTATGCTACAAAAGCATCAGGAAAGCCTCTACAATACTGTTGAAAATCAAACAGTCTGTGGCCAGTTAGGAACTGGTCTGTACAGCAGGTGAGTGGTGGGCGAGCAAACGTTACCATCTGAGCCCCAGCTCCTGAGAGAGCAGTGGCAGCATCTGATTCTCACAGGAGTGCCAGCCCTATCGTGAAATGCGCATGTGAAGGATCTATTCTGTGCCCTCCTTATGAGAATCTAATCCATCTCCCCACTGCCCCTGTCTGTGGAAAAATTGTCTTCCAGGAAATCAGTCCCTGGTGCCAAAAAGGTTGAGGACCACTGGTCTACAGGAACATACACAATCTCTATTAGAAAAATAACTTGAATTCGAGGTACCCTGCAATACGGAAATTACGATATCACAACTATAGAAAGTCACTGTTTGAAAAGTAAGACATTAGTACAAAAGTAATGATTTCTAAGAAAAGTTTGGAAGATTTTGTCAGTAAAGAAAATGCAGATAGAGACTGGGAAGAATTTCAGAAGAAGATTCACCTACGTATAGTCAGGGTTGTGGAAAATTGCATGTCATTAGAGATTCTGCTCTATGAATTTTCTTTCATGTTCATTTTCCCTTCATAGGAGGGATGCAAGTGTCAAATGAAGTATGTGATATCTTTTGCACTGTGAAACTGTCAGGAAAAAAATTTAAGATGTGTTACCAAAGCGCATAAAATTCAAGCTTTTAGGCCAGGCACAGTGGCTTGCGCCTATAATCCCAGCACTTTGGGATTCTGAGGCAGGCAGATCACCTTACGTCGGGAGTTTGAGACCAGCCTGACCAACATGGAGAAACCCTGTCTCTACTAAAAATACAAAATTAGCCAGGTGTGTTGGCGCATGCCTGTAGTCCCAGCTACTCAGGAGGCTGAGGCAGGAGAATTGCTTGAATCCATGAGGTGGAGGTTGCAGAGAGCCGAGATCGTGCCATTGCACTCCAGCCTGGGCAACAAGAGCAAAACTGAATCTCAAAAAAAAAAAAAAAAAAAAAAAGCCAGGCGCGGTAGCTCACACCTGTAATCCCAGCACTTTGGGAGGCCAAGGCAGGTGGATCACGAGGTCAGGAGATCGAGACCATCCTGGCTAACACGGTGAAACCTCATCTCTACTAAAAATATGAAAAAAATTAGTTGGGCGTGGTGGCAGGCACCTGTAGTCCCAGCTACATGGGAGGCGGAGGCAGGAGAAAGGCATGAACCCAGGAGGTGGAGCTTGCAGTGAACTGAGGTCGAGCCACTGCACTCCAGCTTGGGAGACAGAGCGAAACTCCATCTCAAAAAAAAAAAAAATTAAGCTTTTAATAGATCTACTAAAGTATAAAATTTCATCCATGCAGACACAAATACCGTATTTTACATATGGCATATTATTCATTGTTATGGAGTAAAATAGATACACTAAACAACACAAGGTCATGGACACAAGATGAGTAAAAATACATACAATATACTACATGGTGCTTAAGAGGTGAGCTCTATATAAGATACACAAAATGAGGAACAATTCTGGTGAGCTGCACTCACCTGTACTTAGATGAGCTCTACAGGACAGCAGAGGCAATGAGAGGTGTCTTAGTCCATTTGTGTTGCTATAATAGAATACCTGAGACTGGGTAATTTATAATAAACAAAAATGTATTGGCTCATGTTTCTGGAGACTGGGAAGTCCAAGATGAAGGGGCGGGCATTTGGTGAGGGTCTTCCGGCTGCATCATTCATGGCAGAAGGCAACAGAATGAGAAAATGAAAAAGAGGCCAAAGTCATCCTTTTATAAGGAACCTACTCCTATGATAACAGCATTAATACACTCAGGAGGTCACAGCCTTCATGGCTAATCACTTCTCATTAGGACCCACCTCCCAACATTGTTGCATTAGGAATAAAGTTTCCAACACATGATTTTTGGGGGATATATTCAAATTATAGCAAGAGATTACTGTCCAACTTGATGGAAGGGCAAAGCTAGTAAATGTGGCTAGATGAGGCTGACACTTATAACTGGGAAGCATATAATGAATGCTTAAAACATTGGGGATGGGGCAAATGAGTAAGTCTAGAGGAGCTGAGTGGAGGTACCATCCAAGTGAGAAATATCAGCATTAAGGGTGAGCTCAGTTTCCATCTTTTTTTACCTGATCCATGAAAGCAATGTGGATTTGTAAAACCAACCCAAGCAAAAAATGTATTGATATGGCTTGAGTTTGAGTCTTTTCAAGAGTTCCCTGTGCCATCTGGCACCACTGAAAGCCTCATGTTGGAGTGGGGTGCACTCCTCCATTAGCGGCACAGGTGATGAGCATGCAGTGAGGTCTGCTCTGCTGCGAAGGTCAGTGACGTGCTGAGCTACACAAGATGCCCATGTCTGTAGCGCAGGCTCCAACATGTATCCTTAGGCACATGTGGGGCCCTTCTTTCTATACACTGAGGTGTTGCACTGCCTGCCCACTGAGATGCTTCATGTCAAATCAACATCTTCTTCATTAAACTGCCTGGGAGCCCTGTTTTCCACACTCATGATTTATGTCACTACCTCTTTAATGAAAGGTCCACTATAGCTCATGGAATCCTGCATCATGCTTTCTGTGAACAAATTACTTGGGGTAGGCCAGTCTCTTGAAATTCTTACTTAGCAGTGATTTTTCCAAGTGCCTTTTAAAATATTTCTAAAATATTCATTGGTAACATGTTTTTAAATAATCAGCCTATATAAATCCCTCACTGACTCATTATTATAATAGTACTTATTATGGCAATTTCTAATTTGTCTCCTGAGATAATTTTAGTTTTCATATTTCTATTATAAATATTGTGAATAGCACCTATTATCATCATTCTGTACTGTGGCCTTTATTACACACAACACAAAAAATTACACGCAGACCTTCAAGCAAATCCAGAGTTTAGAAAAGCAAACTAAAAACATTCCTTTTATTTGCTAGAACAGTCTAGGTCTGAGAGAGAGAGAGAGAGGGAGAGAGAGAGATAGAAACTTCAGACAAGGTCTCACCCATAGGAATTTGTTCTGGGGTTGCACCAGGTTGGCCTACATCCCTGAAGATACAGAAAGCAAAGGAAGAATTTGCCTCTAAGTATTAAGAGTGCATTTTTGTTTGAATAGTTCTGAGTGTGGGATAGAAACAATGATAGCACAAGCAGTAATCTGTAATAGTAAAGATTAAAATAAAGAGGTATTGGACTCTTACTCAGATTTTGCTCTGGTTCATTCAACAAGTATTTCCTAGAAATCTTTGTGTCTGGGCTAAGCATAAGGACTTCAAAATGAATGAAGCCTAATCTCCACCCTTCAGAGAATAACAAGACAGTGGGGGTAAGAAGGGAGAGCAGACATATAGACTTTATGGTTGCACAGGAAGCCTAAGTGTACATGTACATTGCTTAGTGTAAATTAATTGCAATGCAATGAGAATAGAGTGAAGAGAAGCAAGCTTCTATGGCACCAACTTTATACTGTTTTTATCAAATAGCCATAATCCATACTTAATTACAGCTGGATAGGCTACAGAATTTACAACCAGTCCATATGATCCTGTTCAAGATGGCAGACTGAGTGCAGACATGTACGCCCACTTCTTCCCAAGACTTCCTTAAGATGTTAATAAAGCAATGTGGTTTTTATTAACTATGTACTCCCAAATTAATTAAATATGGGAGGGGCAGGCACCCTAAAACAAGAGATAAAACAAATTTCTAGAAGACAGAAATAGGTGCAGAGAAGGCTACAGCTGAGGAGGAAGCCAGACTCTGGTGGGACCTCAGTACAGCTCTGTCAGGATGATAGAGGTGGCAGAGAGCAGGGTGGGAGGGATGTTAATTAATAGTCTACATCTGAAATGCCTGAAGCCCACAACTCCATATACAGATTGTCCTGCAAGACAGATGTTTAATCATGAAGAAAGCAGCAAGTTTTTTTTATCTAAAGAAATAGACAAACTATCAAGTGATAATTATAATACTTAATGTAGGGTTTTGATATCCTGGAGCACAGCCCCCCACATTCCAGCATCAGGGTAATCCTAAGTTTAATCACTAGGTCCTCTAAAATAAAATCCTGCTACTTTACAAATGCCACCAGGGAAACCTCAGTCTGAATACGACTGGGAAAGCAAGAACCACCAAAAATCTGAAGAAGGCCTGCAGCATGACAATGACCATGACAAATTATGCAGAAAAGCTAATCCCAGGAGGAAAGGAGGGGGACTTGCAAAAATGGCTAGTTAATGAGAATTAATATTAATATGAGAGTTGATATGATGATGTATTACATCCAGAGAAGCAAGAGGAGAAGAGGAGCAAAAGAGGAAGGAGAAGGATAGGAAGAGAGAAGGACGTCTCACGAAAAAAGAAAAACTACTTCAAAATCATGCTACTTTTTAATTCTCATATTAATCGCCTTCTATCTGGACCATGCCTACTTCTGCTTTGTTTGCTTTAGTGGAGAATAAGAAGCTGAATCAATTTGAACATTTTTCCTTAAGTTGTATGGGAATATCGTGACACTGGAACCAGAGAAGGAAGTGTAATCAAAAGAAGCTGCTCGGTTCTCAATTTTCAGTAAGCAATGTTCGTATAATCATCTTAACAGAAATTCTGCATCAACACATGTTTATTGACTCCCTACTATGTGCCAGGCTTGTGTAGGCACATGGACTACATCAGTGAACAAGACAGGAAACAAACAAGCCTTCCCATTGTACGTACGCTATATTCTAGAGAAGATGCATAATATATTGTAGATAATCATTAGGTAAGTTTTGTAGGGTTAAGTACATTGGGGAAATGCTAGAACAGGCAAAGAGAGATAGGGCGTGAGTTGTGAAGCAAGTTGCATAAGGGCCAATGAAAGCAGGTGAAAAGATGTCATCCGAGGAAGACTTGAATGTGGCGAGGAGGTAGCCATCTGAAGGCCATGAACCGCCTTTTCATGAGAACGTTATTTGCCTACCAAAAAGGTGAAGGAGTCTGTCCCGGAGCAAATGAGTGAGAGAGTGGGAAGGTGGGAGGGAAGTTGAGTGGGAGGAGGTGGGTGGGTTGTGTGGGACTTTACAGATCCTTAGACGGACTTTGGCTTTCACTTTGAGTGAATGGTGGACATTGCAGGGAATGGGGCCAGATGAGCAATGTGATCTCTAACACCATTCAGGCTGCTGCAATGAGAACAAGTTAGAAGTGGCAAAGGTGGAAGCACAGAGACCAGTTAGGAGGCTATTGCAGTTTATTGTTTTTTAATCATTCTATATCCAAACACAGGAGGCTTAATCCATGTTAAAACTCAGATCGTCAACGTTAGCAGCCTGGGAATATTAAAGTCAATGCAGAACTCAAAAAGGTGGGAGCTCGGGATGGGGCGGAGAAGACTGGGATCAGTCAGTGCCTTTAAAAGACACTGCCTTTCATGATCAGCTCTTTTATGCTCTCCAGTTTTTAAACTAGATATATGGATAATCAATTTTTAAATTGTAGGCTAAATATGCCAATTTCAGTCTAGAAAGTAGTCAAGATAAATACCGTATCACTTATATTCAAATTGCTTCTTGTTGGCATTTGGGGCAGAACTTACTCCCTCATAGTGGCTTTCTAAATTATTTTAAAACATCTATTTTATCATCTCTTTCAGTCATATGAACATTTTCTGCCATCTTCATTGACACATCTGCAGCACCCGGTATTATCACCTCCTGTCGTATTAAACAGAATATATCACTCAAGAAAAATATAAATAAATAAATAAACAGCCAACATTATGGTGCAAGACAAGGAGGTTGCTGGATTTAAATATTCAGCATGGGGAATGGTAGGAAAAACTGCAGAAGATTCCAGGCTCTGCCACTTAAGAAGGCTGTGTCTCGGAACAGATATTCCTGAGCACCTTCCTGAATATCCCTGAGAAGTGGTACAACTGGCCCAAGATAAGTGTGAAAACTGAGGGTTGTTTTGAGTGCTTCATAAGTCAATAGATGTGGAACACTTTGTAAAATAAAAGGTGCTAAATATTTTTAGTATTATATAGTTGATATTTCATAATAATTAATCATTAATGCTTTGCACAGCGCTCCACAAATTCTACATATTTTACTTTGTCTTCATTCCTTATAATAATTGTTAGTGAAGGTGGGCTATTAAGTAAAACAGCAACTACCCTGAACTTTGATTCAGATGTGACAGGTGGCTGGTCCCATAAGTCACTTTGTGATACTTCAAATCTAATTTCTTCATCTTCTAGTTTCAGGTCAACATAATTTCTATAATGAATTCTTCGGAGTCAAAGAAAACATTTTAAAGAATTTTACTCTTATCCTATGCAAAGTTGGTCTTATGAAAATGACTTTGCTTTTATCATAGAACTTGCATGCTGGATTTTATCACATGGTGTTTTGGCATCTATTTGAAATTTAAAGGAAATTATTTCATTTGCCATGAAATGTCTCTGCATACATCTCATATAAGAGGCTCCCTAGAATTAAAATACATGTGTGAAAAGAATAATTGCTCCTTCCAACACCCTAGTCATTCATAATATCAGGTCACGGAATGTTTAGAAACCAAGTTGTAACTAGCTTGCAATCATATGATCTTTGGCATGGCTGACAACAGGCCTTTTAACTACACATCCTACAATAAACAAGAAAGCAGGCCTCATATGTTCCCTAAAACTTTATTATGGTGCTAACCTTTCGACAAGAAATGGCATTTTGGAAATGCCACATGCATTTTAACTCTTGTTCCAGTTACTGATGGCAAGAATGACCTTCCAACAAAGATAGAGGATAAAGAGTCTCATCATTACCCATATACTAACCACAGTCATTCGAGGTCATTACAACCCCATTTTTCACTCAGGGAAATGCCATTTTATTTGTCAAATTGCTTTAAGAAATATTACTTTCTATCACTACCAGAGAACTGGAGTGTCCTGGGAGAGTTTAAGTTATAAAGTCCTATAGGGACTTTATTTCCGGTATCTTCCTGTATCTCCTTTGTTAAATTTTCTCTTTTCAGGTTGATCAGCAGGAATTGCTCTAAATGTCCAAGCCCAGATTCATATACGAGTGAAGGAAGAATGGAGAATTTTTTTTTCTCCTCAAATACATCTTCGAAATATCTGCTGAGATTCTAAAAAGAGGGGAAATCTTCTTGTCTATTCTAGTCTGAAGAACACAAGAAAATCTACTCCCCTGGACCATGCAGATTGGTAAGGATATAATTAGCATAATGAATAGGTTCAAAAGACTCTTGCTGAATCATTCAAATTAGCCAAATCAACTCTGACCACTAAACTGGATGATAGTTGAAGCTTCTAATGTGGTCAGTGTTCGGAACTGCGAAGGGTTCAAGTCCAAGGGCCCCGTTTTAATAAACGCTCTAGCAAATGCATTTATGTTTTATTCATCAAACACCAATTGAGATGTAAATATTTATGTCAACCATGACCATAGGTTGTAGGAACAACAGTGAACGAGACACCAAGTTATTGCCAAGTCAGTTCCCATTCCTGATGGGGCGTAGAGATCAATAAAGGAGAGCAAGGGGCTTTGGGGTGTTTCGTGTTAGGGGATGTTGTCATTTTACACATGGTGGTCACAGATGTACTCTGGGATAAAATGACACTTCAGTAAAGACCCAAAGGAAGGGAGAAAGTTAGCCATGTGAATGATGAATTCAGAGCAGACATCTCTCTTGCCTCCTTACTTGTTTTTAAAAGCAAAGTTTCTGTCACTTTTGTTTATATTATTTTGATATGGAAAGTAGAGGATAAGCTAAAATAATTATTTTTCTTCTACTGCATCCATTTTTAACTTTCTTTTTTTTTTTTTTTTTTGAGGCGGAGTCTCGCTCTGTCGCCCGGACTGGAGTGCAGTGGCCGGATCTCAGCTCACTGCAAGCTCCGCCTCCCGGGTTTACGCCATTCTCCTGCCTCAGCCTCCCAAGTAGCTGGGACTACAGGCGCCCGCCACCTCGCCCGGCTAGTTTTTGTATTTTTTAGTAGAGACGGGGTTTCACCATGTTAGCCAGGATGGTCTCGATCTCCTGACCTCGTGATCCGCCCGTCTCGGCCTCCCAAAGTGCTGGGATTACAGGCTTGAGCCACCGCGCCCGGCCATCCATTTTTAACTTTCAGAAGCTAATTGCCTATTTCCATCTTCTCACTTCTGCTAAGTCACCTTATGATTCATCACACACAGAAAACATCAATGACAATCTCGGTCCTTGAGAGGACAGGCCGTTAGGATCAACTCAGCGACTGTGTGCTGTGCTCCAACGAAAGGCTGGATGAGAAATGCATGAGTGGGACATGAGAACTTACTGCATTTTCTTCATGCTTTCCTTGAAGCCTCTTGCCATAGATGATCCATTTAATTGAATCTCCACACTACACATGCATCATAGAACCAGGGATGACAGCCAGCAACACTTCCAGGGGCCAGGACAAGTTTTCATTTCTTTTAAAATGAGAAGAAAAGAATGAAATTTGAGTTTTTTCCAAGAGTCTTCATTTGGACACTTAGTTCTGATTTCGTGGTCCTCTTCCTTTCTAATGGAAGCATTTAGGATACAGCCATCTTTCCAGTTACAATTTTAACTGCATCCCATGAGTTCTGTTCTGTAACACTGGAGCTATCATTCGCTTCCAGATATTTTTAGATTTTCATAATGGACTCTGCTTTGACCCTTGAGATACTTAAAATTGTATTTAAAAATTTTAAATTATGGATAAGGATTAATATTTTATATGGCTTTCTAATTTGATTGCACTGTGGTATGACTACACTGAGGAAACATGGTATGTTTGATATTAGTTTTTGGCATTTATTAAAATTTGCTCTAGTGTCACTATTTAGGAAATTGCTTAATGTGTCATGAACATTCAAGAATTCTTTACATGTTGGGAACAAGGATGTGTATCCATTATATCAAGCTTTCAAATTTTAATCTCCTATATCCTGTCTAATATTTTTGTTTATACTATGCATTACTGAGCACGGCATGTCAAATCCCTCATCATGACTGTAGATCTGTCCATTTCCAAATGTAATTTAAAATGTTTGCATCATATAGATCCAAGTGGTAACATGGGGGAACACAGGTTTAGAATTCTAGTATCTTACTAGAAATTTTTCTTTTTTTCTCTTTGTATAGTGATTGTCTCTATTCTAAATTTTGTTTTATCATTAAAGTCTGTGTGGTCTGGCATTAACGCTGCCAGTCACTCCAGCTTTCTTTTGGTTTATATTTTCCTGAAATACTGTTCTCAGTTTCAACTCAACTTTTTCCTATTCCATATTTTAGGATTAATTCTCACAAATAGCAGTCATAGTTAACTCAAAACAAAACTATTATTCCCTGGTTATTCTGTGCCAAGTACAGTTCTAGGCAAAGGGAGAACAGAAGTGAACTAAACAAAGTCCCCGCAATCAAGGAGTTTACAGTCTACAGGGGGCAGTGAGGGCAGGAGAGGAAGAAAGACAATAACTAACAAGGTAATACAAGAGGTATGAAGAAAAACAAATTAGAGTAAGAGGGTATGGGGGAGTGGGAAGGAGTACTGTTTTGTGGAGGGTAGTCAGTGAAGAATTTGCAGATAGCAGGCTTGGGCACACTTGGAGATAGCAGGCGGCCAATCTCACTTCTGTAAGTAGAGTGAAGAGTCACAGGGAGAGCACAGGAGAGGAGGTCAGTCTGGGGTGGACCAGTGAGATGGAGGGATAGCGCCCAAAAGGGCCTGAGGTGACAATAAGGATGCTGGACTTTCCTCTGACTAAAATGGAGTGTACGAGTGACCAGATCTGATTTCCATTGAAGAACAGATTATGACAATATTCCAGGTGAGAAACTTGTATGGATGGCAGAGCAGGGGTGGGCAGCACTGAAAGTAGGGAACCATGGTCAGATTCTAAATGTATCTCGAAGGCAGAACCAAGATGATTTGCTGTTGGGTTGGATGTAAGATGTGATGGAAAGGGCACATCAAGGATGATTCCAAGGTGATGAGAAGAATTGAATAGACATTTTCCGAGATGCAAGACTACAGGAGGAGCAAGTTTAAGAAGAAAACCTGGAGTATGATTTGGAAATCTTGTTGGGTTGACAGGAGGCTTACAAACCAACACCTCAATTCCAATTTTGGGTTTGAAATCAAAGGCTTCTAGGGTCAAGCAGAGAGATCAACCATCACCTTTCCTACTAAAGATGTTTGGAGAATATGGCTTCATTGTGAAAGTCAGTTGGGCTGGTTCTCTCTCTCTCTCTCTGTATGTGTGTGTGTGTGTTTCTCTGTCTCTCTATCTCCACCTTCCAGTTCAGACCTTAGAAGAGCACACCCAAGGAAAAGTTGAAATCTAAGGGAAGACATACTTCCCCAGTATTTCTGCCTCGTACAGATCCAAGGCAGAGAGAGAAGAAAAAAGTGGATTTCCAGGCTTTGCAACATTTTATTAGATTAGTTAGACTCACTCAAGAACTCCTGAGCCATTGGTTATGGGAAGAAGCCATAAGCACTAGGGCCAAAGGCCAGGAACATTACTGCAGTAGGCATCTTGACATGGACACATGAAGAACCGGGAAATAAGTTTTGTTTCCTAAGTTTGAAATGACCATCACACACCCAAGTGCAACATATTTGCAGATTTTGTTTAACCAATCTGATTCTCTCTTTGAAAAATAGTGAGTTTGTTTACATAGATCATAATTATTGAAATTTTAATTTCTATAATATTTTGTTATTTCTGTTTATTATGCTTTTATCTGCCCCTTTCATTTTCTCTTCTCTATATTACATTGGCCAAGTTCTCTTTCTTTCTTTTTTTAACCTCCAATGACCTGGAAGTTTTATTTTTTAGTGTTACATTTAACAACCCACACACCTCACTAACAAGTATCTCTGATCATCAGAGAAATGCAAATCAAAACCACAATGAGACGCTATCTCACACCAGTCAGAATGGCTATTATTAAAAAGTCAAAAAATAACAGATGCTGGCAAGGTTGAGGAGAAAAAGGAATGCTTTTACACTGTTGGTGGGAGTGTAAATTAGTTCAACCATTGTGGAAGACAGTGTGGCAGTTCCTCAAAGATCTAGAAGCAGAAATACCATCTGACCCAGCAATCCCATTACTGGGCATATACTGAAAGAAATATAAATCATTCTATTATAAAGATACATGCACGTATATGTCCATTGCAGCACTATTCACAATGGCTATCAATCTAAATGCCCATCAGTGATAGACTGGATAAAGAAAATGTGGTACATATACAACAAGGAATACTATGCAGCCATAAAACAGAATGAGATCATGTCCTTTGCAGGGACATGGATGGAGTCAGAAGCCATTATCCTCAGCAAACTATTGCAGGAACAGAAAACCAAACACCGTGTGTTCTTACTTGTAAGTGGGAGCTGATTGATGAGAACACATGGACACACAGTGGGGAAAAACACACACTGAGGCCACACACTGAGGTGGGGGTTATGGGAAAAGAGAGAATCAGAAAGAATAGCTAGTGGATGCTGGGCTTAACACCAAGGTGATGGGATGATCTATGCAGCAAAACGCCATGGCACATATTTACCTATGTAACAAACCTGTACATCCTGCACATGTACCCCTGAACTTAAAATAAAAGCTGAAGAAAAAAAAGAAAACAAAATCTAATCAGTAGTTCAATTCTAGTCAGAATGGCTGCAAGAAACTTTTAACTTTGATTATCTGTTTCTGATCTTATATATTATTACTGCCAGCAATTTACCTCTATCTTTTCCCCATAATCTGGATCTGTTATTCTTATTTTTGTTGTTCTGTGCATTTATTATTTGGTTAGATTTCCCATACACTTGTCTTTTCTCCGCACCTCACCACTGGTTTTTGCAGCTCACTTAACTTCCTTCTTCCTGAAATATATTCTTCAGAAGACTTTTTTAAAGTCTGCCTGAAAATATCTTTATTTTTCCTTTGTTCTTGAATGATAGGCTAGCTATGCAGCATGACAGTTACTTTCTCTCAATACCCTGACAATTCTAGTGCTTTTAGTTTTTATTTTTGCTACTGAGAAGTGAACTGTCAATCTAGTTGACAATTAATCTGTTTTTGCTTTTTTTAATTATTATTTTTCTGAGACAAGGTCTCTATTTCTCAGGCTGGAGTGCAATTGTGTGATCTCGGCTCACTGCAGCCTCCGCCTCCTGGGTTCCAGCGATACTCCCGCCTCAGCCTCTCAGGTAGCTGGGATTACAAATACATGCCACCATGCCTGCCTAATTTTTGTAGTTTTAGTAGACACCAGGTTTCACCATTTTGGCCAGGCTGGTCTCAAACTCCTGACCTCAGGTGATCCACTCGCCTCAGCCTCATAAAGTGTTAGGATTACAGTCCTGAGCCACTGTGCCTAGCCTCATCTGTTCTTTTCTCTGCTTTTTAAGATTTGGGGGGTTTATTTGTTCTAATCTTCAATTTCACTCTGATATATCAAAGAATACTTTCACTTTTATTCACTCTGCTTGATAGTCTCTGGATTTTCTAATGTACACATCCATCTCTCTCATCAATTCTGGAAAACTATTAACCATATTTTTTCCAAGTATCATTTCTTCTCCCACTCTTCCTATCTTCTCTTTCTCCTCTCTCCTCTTGACATATGTTGGAGCCTCTTGTTCCTTTCCTCCAGGCCTATTCATCTGTTTCTTATTTCCTATCGTTTTATCACACTTTGCCACATTTTGCATTCCTTCAAACCAATCTTCCAGTTCACGAATTGTCTCCCTAATTGGCCTTAAATACTAATGAGTCCTAAAGTTATGTGTCAGACAATTGTCACTGAAGTCAGACATTGCCTCTGAACTTGAATCCCCCATAACCAACAACTAACCTGACATCTCCACTTGGACATGTAATTAGCATATCAAGCTTTCATGTCCAGAAATAAACTCTTGAACTGCCCTATACACCCTGGCCCCTCCCACATCTTTCTTCTCTCATTGAATGGCAACTCCAACTTTCTAATTGCTCAGGCCAAAAACCCGGAGTGGTTGTACATTTAAGTCTTAATCCATCTTGAGTTAATTTTTATATAATAGTGAGAAATAGGAGTCCAGTTTTATTCTTCTGCATATAGCCAGCCAGTTACTCCAGCATCTAGAAAACCCCATAGTCAACTTTGTCAAAGATCAGATGGTTGTAGATGTGCAGCTTTATTTCTGGGTTCTCCATCCTGTTCCATTGGTCTATGTGCCTGTTTTGTACCAGTGCAATGCTGTTTTGATTACAGTAGCCTTGTAGCATAGTTTAAACTTGGGTAGTATGATACCTCCAGCTTTGTTCTTTTTGCTTAGAATTGCTTTGTCTATTTGGGCTCTTTCTTGGTGACATATGAATTATAGAATAGTTTTTCCTAATTCTGTGAAAAATGACATTACCAGTTTGATGGGAATAGTGTTAAATCTTTAGATTGCTTTGGGAAGTATGGCCGTTTAATGATGATTCTTCCAATCTATGAGCATGGGACATTTTCTATTTGTTTGCATCATCTATGATTTCTTTCAGCAGAATTTTGTAGTTCTCCTTGTGGAGAGCTCTTACATCCTTGGTTAGATGTATTTCCAGGTTTGTGTGTATGTGTGTTTGTGGCTATTATAAATGGGATTGCATTCTTAATTTGGGTCTCAGGTTGAACGTTATTGGGGTGTAGAAATGCTATTGATTTTTGTATATTTATTTTTGTATCCTGGATCTTTACTGAAGTTGAGTCTGTTCCGGGTTTTATCTTCCTTAGACTTGGAGGTTGTATGTTTTCAGGAATTTGTCCATTTCCTCTAGATTTTCTAGTTTGTTAGAGGTGTTCATAATAATCTGAGAATCTTTTATATTTCTGTAGGATCAGTTGTAATTTAACCTTTGTTGTTTCTGATTGTGCTTATTTGGATCTCCTCCCTTTTTTCCTTTGTAAATCTAGATAGCAATCTATCAATTTTATTTATCCTTTCAAAAAAGCCAGATTTTGTTTTTGTTGATTCTTTGTATTGATTTTTGTGTTTCAATTTTGGTCAGTTCTGCCCTGAGTTTAGTTTTTCTTTTCTTCTGCTAGCTTTGCAGTTAGTTTTTTCTTGTTTTTCTAGTTTCTTCAGGTGCAATGTTACACTGTTAATTTGAGATCTTTCTAACTTCTTGATGTAGGTGTTTATTGCTATAAACTTTCCTCTTAACACTGCTTTAGCTGCATCCCAGAGATTTTGGTATGTTGTGTCTCTGTTTTCATTTATTTCAAAGAGTTCTTAAATGTCTGCCTTAATTTAACTGTTTACCCAAAAGTCATTCAAGAGCAAGTTGTTTAATTTCTATGTAATTGTGTGGTTTTAAGAGATCTTCTTGGTATATATTTTTGTTTGTTTGTTTTGTTTTGTTTTTGTTTTTGTTTTGAGATGAAGTCTCGCTCTGTTGCCCAGGCTGGAGTGCAGTGGCGCGATCTCGGCTCACTGCAAGCTCCACCTCTCGAGTTCATGCCATTCTCCTGCCTCAGCCTCCTGAGTAGCTGGGACTATAGACATCCACCATCACCCCCGGTTAATTTTTTTGTACTTTTAGTAGAGACAGGGTTTCACCGTGTTAGCCAGTGTGGTCTCCATCTCCTGACCTCGTGATCTGTCTCCCTCGGCTTCCCAAAGTGCTGGGATTACAGGTGTGAGCCACTGAGCCCGGTCTTATTTGTATTTTTATTCCCCCGTGGTCTGAATGTATGGTTGATATGATTTTAATTTTTGAATTTATTGAGACTTGCTTTACGACTGAGCATGTGGTCAATCTTAGAGTATGTTCCATGTGCAGATAAGGATAATATGTATTCTGTGGTTGATGGATTGAGTGTTCTGTAGATGTCTCTTAGATTCAATTCGTCAAGTGTCAAATTTAAGTCCAGAGTTTATTTGTTACTTGTTTGCCTCAATGATCTAACACTGTCAGAGGGTTTCAAGTCCCTCACTATTATTGTGTGGCTAAGTCTTTTCACAGATCTAGAAATACTTGTTTTATGAACTTGGGTGCACCAGTGTTGGGTGTGTATATATTTAGGATACTTATGTCATCTTCTTGGATTGAACCCTTTATCATTATGTAGTGCCATTATTTGTCCTCTTTTTAACTGTTGTTAAAGTCTATTTTATCTGATATAAGAAACAACAACCCCTGCTCTTTTTTGTTTTCTGTTTGCATGATAGATCTTTCTCCAGCCTTGAGTCTGTGAGTGTTGTTATGTGTGAGATGGGTTTCTTGAATACAACAGATGAATGGATGGTGGTGGTGGTGGTGTTTTTTTAATACAACTTGCCACTCTGTGCATTTTAAGTGGGGCATTAAGACTATTTACATTCAAGGTTAATATTGATATGTGAGGCTTTGATCTTATCATGAAGTTACTAGCTGGTTGTTTTGTAGTTTCTTTTGTATGTTGCTTCAAAGGGTCTGTGGATTATGTAGTTAGGTTTGATTTTTGTGGTAGCAGGTGTTGTTCCTTCATTTCCATGTTTAGAATTGCCTTAAGGATCTCTTGCAAGGCTGGTCTAATGGTGGTAAATTCTGTTAGTGATTGTTTTTCTGAGAAAGATTTTATTTCTCTTTTGCTTATGAAGCTTAATTTGGTTGCGTATGAAATTCTTGTTTGGAGTTTCTTTCTTTTTCTTTTTTTTTTTAAAGATGCTGAAAATAGGTCCTCAGTCTCTTCCGGCTTATAGGGTTTCTGCTGAGAAGTCTGCTGTTAGCCTGATGGGGTTCCCTTTGTACATAATCTGACCTTTTTCTCTAGCTGCCTTTAAGACTTTTTCCTTAGCATTCACTTTAGACAATCTGGTGACTATATTCCCTGATGATGTTCAGATTTTTATAGGATCTGGCAGGTGTCTTTGGAGGGGTATTTCTAGCCAAAGAAATTCAAGAATACTCTTCTGGTCTTATACCTCCACCTCCACCGTCTTTTCCAGGGTTGTTGCTAATTCTTTCACATAATACCAGTTCTTTAGGCTTTAAGAAAAGCCAGTCAGCATCTGCTCTGTCTTCTCTCTTCCTTGGTACTGTCACCACCCATAGAGGCCACTCCCCAGAGACGTTGGTATCTTCACTGAAGCGGCACATTAACATTCCTTTTCAACTTCACCACGCATTCCCAGAAATTTGCTTTCTCTGGATCACCACGCATTCCCAGAAATTTGCTTTCTCTGGATCAAAATGAGGAGAGATTCTGGGGTTTTCTTATTATTATATTACATTTATGTTTTAAACAGTATTTATTCCACAATTAACTTCTTTAAAAAACCAAGTAATTAACTCTAAGCCAAGAATAACCAAGTAATTAATTCTTAGATTCTTTACTTACTCCTAAAGTTATTACAGAATGGCATACAAGACCTGAGGAAACCTGGAAAAGTATCAGTTTCTCTTTAAATTATCTTTGTCAGATGTCCAGAAAATATATGGGAACTGAATAAAGAAAGAGCTGAGAGCTGGATAAAGAAATAGTTGAGAATAGCAGAGTGACTAAGAAAGGTTCTTCAAGCTTGACCTTTTTTTTTTTTTATGAGACAGAGTCTCCTATGTTGCCCAAAGCTTAGCATTATTGACTTTTGTGCTGGTTAATTCTGTATTGCAGATGTTTAGCAGTGTCCCTGGCCTCTACCTAAGAGATGCCAGTAGCACCCACACACACCAGCTGTGATGATCAAACGTATCTCCAGATGTGGCCAAATGCCCCCCGGGAAGGGTAAGAGTTGATCATCCCATTGAGAATCACTAGCCTAGAGGTTCAAAATCCATTTTCACCACTTACAATCTGAATGATGTTATCCAATATCCATTCTTTCTATCCTTACTAATAGAACCCCAAATTTGATCAGGTTTGCTATGTGCCCAGCTAAAAAAGTTAATATAGTTCTGCCTATTGAGACCTAAGCTGAAGTTTTCTGGAAGGCTTTTGTTGGTCTGATCTAGGTGACACTCCTTTTCCTTTCACCCTCCCCTTTCTCTTTGCCTGAAATGCCAGCACAGTGAATGGAGCAGCAGCAGTTACGATGTGCCCATGAAGACCAAGCCATGCACTGAAGATGAGAATGTAGGAAGGTGGAAGGAAGCTAATACAAAGGCCAGCAAATCCAGCTTGCCTGTTTTTATACAGCCTATAAAAAGAATAGCTTTTACATGTTTTAATGGTTACAGGAAATGTTTTTAATGTATAATATTTTAAGACATAAAAAAACATGAAATTTGTATTTCATTGTCCATAAATAAAGTTTTATTGATACACAGTCATTTGTTTACATATGATCTGTGCTGCTTTTGTGCTCTAAAGGCAGAACTTAGTAATTGCAGCAGAGACGGTACAGCCCACAAAACCTAAAATACTCTCTGACCTTTAACAAAGTTTATCAACTTAGACAGAATAACATCCTTGACAACTCAACTCCAGACTTTTTGTGAGAAAAATAAGCTATTTGCTTATATAATCCACTATTTTTCAGGCTTTATGTCACTTCCAGCCAAAGGCAGTCTAATTGGTGCACAGCTAAATGAGATTTGATGAACTGGAAGAACCAAGGGCAGCGTAATGAGGACAGTGTCTGGAGGACATTCTGCAGATGTCAGGACATCTAATTTATTTCCCTATAATTTCCCAGGAATTTTAAAGCTTTTGTTGGAATAGACTGTTTCTATAAAACTGGAGAGGAGGGAAAAGATGAAAACTTTAATGAATGAATCTTTATAGAACTCAGCAGACAACTAGGTGCACAAAGCAGATAAGAAGGTGCAGCAAAATAATAATAACTCAGTGTATTAGTTATGTCTTGCTGTGGAACAAATACTCCTAAGCAACAACACTTTTATCTCACATATTCTGTAACTCAGGAACCTGGCCATGGTTTAGGACTTGCATTTGCTGAATCACAGTGACAGTAGACTGGAGCCATCTCAAGGCTCAACAGGAGCCACTTCCACACTCACTCACAAGGTTGTTGCCAGAATTCAGTTCTTTGCAAGCTGTTGGGCTGAGACCCTGTGTTCCTTACAGCTATCAGCCAGAGGCTGCCCTCAGCACCTTGCTACACAGCCTCTCTGTAGGGCAGCTGGCGATGTGGCAGTGGCTTCACAACAGTGGGCAAGGGAGGATACGAAAAGGAGGGTGACCCAGATAGAAGTTACAGCCTTGTACAACGTCATCCAGGAATGACATCCCAGCACTTCTGCTGTGTTCTGTCCATTAAAAGTGAGACACTATATCCAGTCCCCACTTGAAGGGAGGAGATTAAGCAAAGGTGTGAGTACCAGGACTTACGGTCAACAGGCACCTGTCAGAAGCTCCCTGCTACACCCAACCAAGTGTTCAAATTCATGGATTGTTTTCACCTGGATTACTTTTGCTGCTAATCTTGGGACCTTCTCTGAAAAGCAAAGGAAGTGGACCCAGGCCCACGACCAAATCTTTCAAATGTCATCTCTGTATAAAGATTTGTGCCCTAAATAGAAGGAGGTTCCTGCTCCCACCTCACTCCAGCCGACACGTAACCATCTCTGCCCTCTCTGCTCTTGTCTTGGGAGTCCCTTATGTCAGCCAAACACCAAGAGAACAATTCTAATCCTGTCACCTAGAATCTAAGTATTTTTGGGAAAGTGTTTCCTGTAGGTAGTTTACCCTTTATCTTTTGTCTTAAAAGTGTTCGTTGCTTTTTCCACGATGTGAGTTCAGAAATGCAGGCTGGCTTGCTCGTGAGTACCTACCTGCCAGTAAAGGCAAACAAGGCTCCCTTGGCTTAGATCTTCTTGACCTGCCGTCTTTCCCACTCTCTCTCACTTTTCCTCCTTAGCCTTCCTCCTCCAAAAGAGGGCTCCCTCACTTCACATTCCCCTCTCCCAGTGGGAAGTGCTGTATGAAACAAAGAAGCCCTTGCCTAGCCCTAAGACGGCTCAAGTGGCCACTTCTGACCAAATAGGCTTCAAGTTGGTGTTACAACTAAGCACCAAGAATCTGTGAATTAGACCCTTTAGCATGTGCAGTGCTGCTTTGATCTTGGCAGACAACAGCCATCATCTGAATGCCCCCTACCTCTTCTTCTAAGCGGACACTTCAGCTTCAGCCTCCCTTTGCTGAGACAAACCAAAGAGTTAATCAAACTCCTGAAATGAGTCTCAGGAAGTTGGAAATATAGCATCTTGCCCTGTCTATTCTGCAAATTTAAAAACACTGGGCTTCCAAAGAGCTGATACTTGAGGGTCTTTTAAATGCCTAGAATACTAAACGGGCTGGGGGTTTTCTGTTCTTAGGCTAAAACAGCTGAAAGAAGAAAGAAATATAAAATCCTTTATTTTCACCTTTTGGACAGATCCATTTTTCATTTAAAAAGCAATAAATTGACAGATTCAAAAAGGAAAATATGCATAAATTTATACATACCCAATAATTACACTCAGTTGTTTGCAGAGCTTTTTACTTAATTCATCTTTTTCTTTTCTTTAAATGCAACACAGTGGGAGACCTTTCCTGCCTGTCCATTCAGAAGCAGGTCACTGGGGCAGCCACCAGTAGACCAGCTTGCATGAGGATGCCACTGCCCCTGGGAAAAACAGAAACAGTGAAAAAGATTTTGAGGACTGATGGGATTAAGACTTTCAGGAAGGCAATAACGCAGACACAAATTTTACCCCCAAATCTCTGGAAGAGGCAACCCAGGAGGGCAGAGGGCTCACTACCAGGTAAGGAGGGCATTGAATTTCCTGGCACTCATCCTCAGGTACAGGTTTATGATCAGCAAGGATGGAGGCTTATTAATATGAAAGTGAAGGAAGCCAGTCAGCTGTCCTCTGCAAGGAAGGACGGAAAGGGTCTATTTAAAACAAAATCACCATAAAAATGAAGAAACAAATGACAGACTGGATGTATAAATGCACAATGCCTGGACCATCTAATAAGAATAGAACTATCTCCCTAAATCTGTAGCAGCCTGCTTAGGAAACCAAGCCCCTTATCTATGATAAACAGCCCAGGAAGACAGCCTGCTAAAGCCAGCCTTGCAGGAAGCCAGTCTGCTATCTTTAGTGATAACCCAGGAAGCTGAACAATAACTTCTGTAACAAAAGACCCAAAATCTTCAGGACTTAATTAATAATTGCATTAGTCAGGAATCTCCAAAGAAATAGGACCAATAAGGACCAATACATATATTACATATATATGTGTGTACACACATATATATTACATATGTATTATATATACATGTATGCCTGTACATACATACGTACATATATATGTGGATATTTATTATGGAAATTGACTCATGCCACTATGCAGGCTGAGTAGTCCCATGATATGCCATCTGCAACCTGGGGAACCAAGGTCGTGGCGGTTGCATAATTCAGTCAAAAGCTGAAGGCCTAAGAACCAGGGGAGCCTGCCCCACCTGCCAACTGCTGGAGTAAGTCCTGGAATCCAAAGGCCTGAGAATCAGAAGCTCTGATGTTTAAGGGCAGGAAAAGATGGATGTCCCAGAAGAGAGAACTTCCTGTGCCCTTTTGTTCTATTTGGGCCATCAAGAAATCAGATGATGCCCATGTGGGTGAGGGTGATCTTCTTTACTCAGTCATCTCATTCAAATGCTAATCTCTTCCAGTAAAACCCTCACAGACACACCCAGAAATAATCTATTACAAGCTATCTGGGCACCTCTTAGCCCAGTCAAGTTGACACATAAAATTAACCATCACAGTAACTGACAGCCTCCCTAATTTTTGTGCCTGCTTCTAATTTAGGACCAACCAGAGAAAGCCAACTATGGCCCCAACCAATCAGACAGGCTTCTGTGCTCCAAGGTGGCCACCCTGGGCTTCCCCAGGCCAACAGCTTCCAATAAGGGCACACCTGAAGCCATCCCTTTTGCCCACTGTAAAGCTCTCTCACTCCCCTGCCTACCTTTGAGTCTCTGCCAAATGAAAGTGATGGTGGCCAACTCCCTTGCTATGGCAAGCGCTGAATAAATCGCCTTTGCTTTTCTCATGTGAGTGGCATTCAATTTTTTCTACACAGGCAACTTAAAAGGACAAAGGTATATTTCAGGAGTCTAGCTTTTAAAATCTCCAGGAAGACATCCTTCAGGGTGAGGCCTTGGGTAGAAAACAATGTTACTCTCACTGTCACTGTAGTCCATCCTTTTCTGTGTCCCCCAAGCCTGAGGAAGCCTCAGAAGGAAACCAAAATCAAGTTAGCTCCATGAGTTCAAATGCTGATTCCTCACCTCAAGTTAGCTTCAAGCTTTTCAGGCAATCTTTGGCAAGTCTCAGAACTCCTTAGGCCCTCTTGTAACAATTCTTTTTGAGCTCTGAACATTAATTTACATGATGTATGTACTTTATTCACTTATCCTTGTTTTCATTTGTTTCTTTAGTATATTCGTGTAGGTTTATTTTTCCTCTTCAGTTAGAGAGCTCATCAACCTTTATCTATGCCTATCATCCCTACCCAATACCCTTAAAAGTGCTTCACACATGAAAGGCTTCTGATCACTAATGTTAACTGACTTTTAGAAATCTTGTGTCTTTCAAAGATTTGAAATAAATGACTCTTGTAAATATTAATACATAGACCTTTTAACAAAGGTGAATCTAAAATGGCTTGCCACTATGAATCAAATATAATTTCAGTACACATTAAATATATGCATATACTGGTTCAATGTTTTAGGTAAGGAAGAACTAGCTAAAGATATAACAGATAAAATGCTAAATCTTAGTGGCTTCAGAGAATAGATGTGTATTTTGTTCACAAACGTTATTCCCTATCAAAGGGCAGATCTCCAGTGACTCAGGGACCCAGGCTCCTTCTTCCTCACAGCTTAGTCGTCTCCATGCCAGATTCCTCAGGTTGCTACACTAGTCTGTATCAAGCCAGAGGGGAAAGACCATGGGGGGCCATACTGTGAAGTTTTTATGAGCCAAGCCAAGAGGCGTGAACACGACTCTTAGCACATTCCATCAGTCAGATCTCAGTCACATGGCCACACCTCACCACAACGGGGCTGGAAAATGATCTAACTCTGGGCTCAGAGGGAAGATAAAATGGCTTTGGTTAAGAACTAACCAGTTTCTTCCACACTCATCAAGGCAAAAAAACAAAACAAAACAAAAAAACTCTGCTGTAAAGTTAGAAATACCACTTAGAAATACCTCCTTAGAAATACCACTCCCCTAACCCAAATGACTGGCTTAGTCACTGGAAAATGTGCACAGACTAAGCTCTAAATTGGATTCTTCATACATCAAAGGGTACAGTAAAGCTCCTGACAGCCCCTGCTTCTCAAACATGAAGGACAGTTCACAAGGACAACAGCAACAACAGAAAGCCCTGCTACTTCTCCCTGCCTTTTTAAGAGAGTGCTGTGCTTTAATTTTATTGCTTCTAGAAGCACTGCAGCTTTTCATGAGCCAGTGAACTAGCTAATTGGCTAGAGCAAGGACTGCATCTTGAAAGGTGGCACTTTACAAAACAAATATTAAGAAACTATGAATCTCTGGAGTATGAGCTTTCAAGGGTGAACAGTATATCATGGGTCAACATGATACAACATGTGACAGTTAAGGACAGGGAGGAAATGACATCTTAGAAAGACAGAAACTCAGTGAGAATGCCTACATTTGTCCCACATTGAGAGTCATTAAAACCATAAGCTCCTATATAGCTGATTTTTTTTTGGCTGCAATTAAAATATAAAGAGCTGATTTCTTTGACGTTCTGTGTCTGCCCTTTTTTCCCATTTATATATATATACAGCCTAAGCAAAACTGACAAAAAAAAGTAATCAAGATTTTGGTTCTAATGCAGATCTTGATTTGACTTATTCACAGGGTCTAGTAAAATGATCCATGCCTTCCTACAGAAATGAGATGTCAAGCTGCACACAATGCTGCCTCCCTTCAACAAGCAGCACAACCCATTCCACAGCCATCTCATCTGGTGTCCTTCAAGGGTAGTCAAGATCTCAGCCCCTTCATCAGACTGACACCTGCCAACCTTTTTGTCCATTTCTGTAGGAGTCAAAGTTGAAGGCTATGCTGAACTTGAATTTTCCCTGAAGTTCAGCAGAAAAGTAAGATCTACTTGCAGGTGATTCTTGCAGAAAAATAAGTCATAGACTAAAAATAGTGCAGCAATTTTTTTAATGAGAAAATGAACAAGATACGTGAACACGGCTCAGATATACCCATCTGTTTTCAATTGTAGTTGGCAGCAAATCAGTTCTCAATTTTCTGCTTGTTGTGCTTTCTAACACAGCTTCCCTTGCATTTGCCAATGACCAAAATGCACAGCAACCCTAAGTAATCTTGCTCTACCTCTTTCCCCTTCCCAGACCACAGAACATCCAGTTGAATTGCAACATTATTAGGGCAGATATTTACATATTGATAACCTTTGTTAAAGTATGCATATGTTGTCTTTTTCTTGCATTCATCTCTTATTATTTGCTATCTTGTATTGCCAATGTCTCGTCTCTCCTCCTTTAACACTGATAAATTGCAGTTGATTATAGTTTAGTTCCTTTTCTCGTGGGTTAAATGCAGTAAAATGAGCTGAAAAGTAGCAAACAAGGCCTCAGGGTGACATCAACACCCTATAATAGCTTATTTTTACCTCTAATATTTTCACAGATGATTCTGCCTGAAATTCTCCAATTTGGGGTAACGATGCTGAAAGTGTGTAATATGAGATTTTGGAGTATAAACAAACAGATGATGATGATGATGTTGACAGAAGGGTTATGTTTGCATAAAAAACCAGCTCTGTATGAAAGGCTGGTCAGGGCTAATAACCCAAGAGCTAAGATGAATCTTGATTCAGTGCTTCCATTAATAAAAAGAATATGTTTGAAGCTTACCTTTTACAAAATAAAAAGAGCATATCTGACAGTGTATTTAGAAATGAGAGACCTGACACCCAGTTTAAGAAAACCATTCTATTCACAGGTCTCTGGTGGCACAGGGCTCTTGTACTTGGAGTAATCGACCTTTGTAGAACCTCTCTTTTGGCACTGGAATATTAGGCCTGCTGTCTTGAACCTCTTGGAGCTAACAGGATGTCCAGATGTAACTCCATATCTATATAACCCTGAGGACTGCTATACAGCTGCTAAAGAACATGAGGGGCTTATCTCTGTATTGAAAAAAAAAAAAATTGCCCGAGCTTTTGTTTCCTAAGGTAATTTTTGTAGAGAAATTATAGCCATGATGACATGCTCACTCTAGGATAGGGGGAGTGAGGCAATTAAAATTTAGAAAAGACCTGAAGTCTACACCAGGTGGCACAGAAAGTGTTGCCTGGCATCTCTCCCCTCCCCTGCAGAGATAAAACATGGTACCCACTGTCCTCAACCCTTAATCCCTTGGACCCTCTCTAAGTCTCCAATTTTACATGTCCCACTGTACTTCAGTGAATTCCTGCCAAACAGCTTCGGAGACTGTGCGGGATTATCACGTACAGGCCCTTCACAATACCCTGATATCTCACCCCTTAGAGCTTTACTTACGCCCAGCATTGACTGATTACTTTCCTTTGGTTTCACCCTGAACTCCAAAGCACTGCACCATAAAACCACAATGGCATTCCTAATGGAACCCCGTAGCCATTCATGCAAAACTCTCATTCCTATCTTGTCTCACAGATACGTCCTTTGAGAACATTTCTGTTAATCCCTCATGCTTCTCAACTCCCACTTCCACACTCACCTCCTACACTTTAATATCCCAAATGGACTTAGACACATATAGAGCCTCAGTATCTTTCCTCCCATCCCTGCCATTTCTAAGGAGAGAATCTGATCCTCTTCTAACGGCCCACACTTTCTACCTTTGCCCTGATCCCACCCTCACACCTTCTCTAGGACTTGGCTGCACCATTCCTCCTTGCCTATACTTCAGACTTCTCCCCGCTTGATCCCTTTCTGCTCTTGAGTAATTCCCCACATTAAATCAAAAGGAACAAAGTGAAATGAGATAAAAACCTCTTTCCCTGGCCCACCTATGCTTAAGTTCCTTTTTAAAAAATTCCTCCTACTGAGCTAGACATGAACTCTCATATATCCTCCCCCATCTCACCAAAAAAATTTACAGTCTTCTTCTCTGCAGAAATTATCTGCCAAACACCACTTTTTAAAACTTTTCCAAGGTTAGATTATCAGAATATTATATTTTACTGAATATCATTACTTAGGTTTACCTGTGAACAATTAGCAGTTCCAATTCACAACTCCCAAAAGCAACACTTCTTAATTTTGATTGCTTTTTAAAATGTGTACTGAAAAGCAACATGCATAAGTGAAACCTGCAATGAATGTGCACAAACTGAACACGTCTTTGAACCAGCACCCAGACCAAGAAACAGAAAATTACCAGAATCCTGGGCTTCCTGCTCATCATATACAGTGAAACTAAGTAGTTTAGAATGGATGAGGCTAGGCTGTGAGAGAGAATAGAATCATGAGGCTAGAAACGTATATTGAAGGGCTTCTATATCTTGCTGAGAAGCAACTGAAACAACAAATCAAGAAATCCATGAACGTATTGGGTTAGTGCTGTCTAATTTACTGAAGAGATCGTGTCTGAATATGGGATTCTATTTTAGTACCCAAACTAAGACAGCCATATGTCCTGGCTTTTCCTTGACTCCACTGATTTAAAATATTTTGCCTTATCAAACCATGTGTCAGAACACAGCCCAACTTAGGGTCAGGAAAATTTTGTTACCATAACCTCATTCCATCCCACACACCCACACACCATATTGTTTTTCCAAAAAATAGTATCATTGCTTCTGGTTGGTATCCTATACAGAAAATAATTTGATTTGTAGGCTTGCAAATCGCACTTATAAATATTCAAATGCACAGCTCCAATTAAAACAAGAGCCAAAAGCCTGTGCTACAGGCAATGAAAATATTCTTCCCATCGCTACATTTACTTTATTAACAGGCTGTAGCCTAAATGCCTAAGGAAAAAATTGTTATAGCCTTGTTATCTTGCCTCTAATTGAGTGATTTTGTTTCTTCTTTTCATTTACTGAAGTATTACGGACTTGGCTAACATAATGTACGAAACTGTAGTTACTTTGACCAATTCAGACCTAGCTCTCATACATTTAAGGGCTTCACATGACAGTCCCTGCTGCGAGTCAAATGCCAGGAAGCCCAATTCAACCAAAAAGAATTTAAGAGGAATTCCAAATTTTAGGTTTACCTATGAACAATGAGCAGTTCCAATTCACAACTCCCAACAACATCACTTCTTAAAACTCCTGCCCCTCACGTGCAGCTTCCTCTCCTGCAGTGGCCCCAGCACCTCTCTCTTGCCAATCCCGTGACATTCTTCTTCTCTCCCCAGTCCTACATTTTTATCAAGATTGTTGTCGTTCTTGGCTTCATTTATTCTTGTCTAGAAGCATTTAGCAAGGAGTCATTCTAAATAAGTTCAGCCTAATGAGGTCTTCTTTTTAAAAACAATTTTTAAATAATTCTTTATAAAATACATTACATACTTACATATTAAATCTTGTACACAAGTGAAGGAGAAAGAGACCTGGGGAAAGGCAAACAGGTTTAGTGAATATATGTTTCTTAATTTAGTCATTCATAAATGGAAGATAAATCATATCTACTTTATAGAATTATTAAGAATATTAAATGAAATCAAACGTGCTCATTTTTAAAAACAGGTATCAGAACAAAGTACACACTCATTAAATTCTAGTCATTCTTTCTACTCAGGCTTCTACTGACCCTTAATAAGAATGTTATTTGGAAATTCCAGGCCTTTTTTGAATATATTAATTCTTTTATTATTATTATTATTATACTTTAAGTTCTAGGGTACATGTGCATAATGTGCAGGTTTGTTACATATGTATACTTGCGCCATATTGGTGTGCTGCACCCATCAACTCGTCATTTACATCAGGTATAACTCCCAATGCAATCCCTCCCCGCTCCCCGCTCCCCATGATAGGCCCCGGTGTGTGATGTTCCCCTTCCCGTGTCCAAGTGATCTCATTGTTCATTTCCCACCTATGAGTGAGAACATGTGGTGTTTGGTTTTCTGTTCTTGCGATAGTTTGCTGAGAATGATGGTTTCCAGCTGCATCCATGTCCCTACAAAGACACAAACTCATCCTTTTTTATGGCTGCATAGTATTCCATGGTGTATATGTGCCACATTTTCTTAATCCAGTCTGTCACTGATGGACATTTGGGTTGATTCCAAGTCTTTGCTATTGTGAATAGTGCCTCAGTAAACATACGTGTGCATGTGTCTTTATAGCAGCATGATTTATAATCCTTTGGGTACATACCCAGTAATGGGATGGCTGGGTCATATGGTACTTCTAGTTCTAGATCCTTGAGGAATCGCCATACTGTTTTCCATAATGGTTGAACTAGTTTACAATCCCACCAACAGTGTAAAAGTGTCCCTATTTCTCCACATCCTCTCCAGCACCTGTTGTTTCCTGACTTTTTAATGAATATATTAATTCTTGAAGTTGCACTGTGGTAAGCAAGAGAGGCTTGGCCAGCAAAAGCCACGTTCCATAATACTGTAGGGATTATCTAATTTTATGCATCCATACTTTTGCCTGGGCATCCAAGAAATTCTGAGCTAAAAGTAATGTCATAGGAAATAAAGAGGCTTGGGGTTTTGGTCCATTTATTTTCCTTCTAACTGTATGATAATACTTTCGGTTTTTAAAAGTTTTGCTAATATACCAGCATCAAACTGAAAACTTTAATTTTCACAACAACCCTAGGATATAGGTACAATTGTTTACATGTTTTAGTTTACATGTAAGAGACAGGGACTAAGAGAGGTTAATTTTCCTAGAGGTCCCTGACTTCAAAGCCTGTTGTTTATAATATTACCTCTACTACACAGCTTTTAATTTCTGACTTCTATTTTTAAGGAGCTATTATTTCATCTTTTACTGGGTGCTGCTCAATTCCTTTTAGGAAGTGAAAGTGACATCAATTATAAATAAATGCTTCCAAGACAAAGCAAAGATAGAAACCACAGGTAGGCAAATTATGAACTAGGCCTAGAAATGAAATGCACTTACATGAAAATACAACCTATGGAAACAATTGTCAGTCAAATGCCTAATGTGTACTGCCACAAGCTGTGTTATTTATGGAAAATGATATGGCACCTGTTTTCTATCCAAAATATCATGTACAGCTCCCATCAGATACCTAAGAATGAGATTTTTAAAAAGAGAAACTTGAGAAGTGAAAAAGATATACAAAATCTGAAAAGACTGGAAATAGCTCTCAGATTCTGTCCCCTGAATATGACAGTATCTAGAAGGGCCATCTGCCTTTCCATCTTCTTACTTGGCTGGTGACAAAAATGATATCATCTCATTTTTTCTGCTTAAGACCCTGATCCCTTCTAAAATAAAAATAGTCCTAGGAGCGCTAACAACATTCTGTCTGTCATTGAGAACTTGATGATGATGACATTCCATCTCTCAGAACAGAGCAGGCAGAAATGGGCATGAGACACCATGCACCTCAATTTAGAGACAAGAAAAAGCCAGTTCTCAATTCTGCCTGGAGTAAGCTCAGAGATACCTTTGCCCTGTTTGAGCTGACATTCACCAATCCTTAGGGCTTCTGTGAAAATAAGTCAATGTTTTTAGAAAGCTAAAGTCCTCTTATTCACACAGCAAAATGCTGCCAATAACCTTAGTTGTGAGTAGGATGAACACAGTGATTTGCCTTTTTCTCTGTGACATATTATGAGATGTTTGCAGATTGACTGGAAAGGGCAATTCTACAGAAGTGGCCACAGATGTTATTACGTCCAGTTATTCTGCTACATCTGGCTCAAAAAAAAAAAAAAAAAAAAGTCACTAAATGGCAGCATAAATGCACTTCAGCAAATTTGTTTAGAGTAAGTTTTAGGTGGATTTCCCAAAAATATGATTGCAAAAGGAGAAACAATTGAAAGATAACACATTGAAGTACATTACAGGAATAAAATAATTGGAACATAGCTTCAAGAACTTTCACAACTGACAAGTAGGCCCATAAGTAAGAAAAATAACTGCTTGTTATTTTAAGTCACTAAGTAATAGTGCAGTTGGTACACAGTGTTACTGGAAAACAATAGAAAGAATCAAGAAAACCAAAAGTTGGTTATTTGAAAAGATCAACAAAATTGACAAACTTTTAGCTAGACTGACTAAGAAGAGACAAGAGGAAACTAAAACCACAAATGAAGGCAAGAACATTACTACTAACTTTATAAAAATTAAAATAATTATAAGAGAATAATACGAACAATTATATGCTGTGATATTTGTGTGTATATATGTGTGTGTATATACATATATGAGTGTATATGTGTGTATATGTATGTGTGTATATATGTGCAAATGTGTGTGTATACACACACATATACACACATATGTATGTGTGTATGTATGTGTATATGTCTATATATACATACAGTGTGTACATGCATACATGTGTACATGTATATGCACACATACACATACATACACATATACACACATGCACATATATACACACACAAATATATATACACATATACACAGACACACAATCTGGACAGGTCTTGCTAGGTTTAGAGCATACCTTTTTTGTCCAATCAAATTTTGACATGGTTGCCCATGCTTCAATCATGCCTACATAATGAAGTTTCTATAAAAACTCAAAAGGACTGGGTACAGAGAGTTTCTGAATAGCTGAACACAACGAGGTTCCTAGAGGGTAATGCACCCAGAGAGGGCATAGAAGCTCTCCACCCTTTCTCTCTTACCTCACTCTATGCATCTCTTTATCTGCATCCTTCGTAATAGCCTTTATAATAAAAGGGTAAACATAAGTGTTTCCCTGAGTTCTGTGAGCTGCCCCAGCAAATTATTCCAAAAAGGAGATCATGGGAATACAAACTTGAATTCAGTCAGTCAGAAGTTCTGGAGACTTAGACTTGCAACTGGTGTCTGATGGGGCCTGAAGTTCTGGGGACTGAGCACTCAGCCTGTGAGATCTGACACTATCTCCAGGTAGATAGTGATGAAATTGAATTGGAGGACACCCAGTTGGTGTCTGCTGCAGAATCGATTGCTCACTTGGTGGTGGGGAGAACCCCACCTCCTACATTTGATCACAGAAGTATTATTCTGTGTTGATGATTATTGTGGTATGAGAGCAGAGGAAAAGTAGTTTGAGTTTTTTCCAAATATATGCCAACAAATTAAATCTAGATGAAGCGGGCAAATTCTTAGAAACACACAAATTACCAAAATAGACTCAAACAGAAATAGGAACTCTCAACAGACCTATAACAAAGAAAGAGACTGAATCAGTAATCAAAAACCTTCAGAAAAAGGCAAGCCCAGGACCAGACAATTTCACTAGTGAAGTCTATCAAATGTTTAAAAAGGAATTAACACCAGTACTAGTCAAGCTTTTCCAAAAAAAAAAAAAAAAAAGTGACAAGGAAGGAATACTTCTTAAAATATTATATGAAGCCAATATTCCCTGATACCAAAGCCATACAAAGAAACCACTAGAAAACTATAGACCACTGTCTCTTATTAATATAGATGCAGAATCCTCAGCAAAATACTAGCAAACAAAATCCAACATAACATTAAAATCACCATGACCAAATGGGATTTATCTCAGGAATGCAAAGATGGTTCAACATTTTAAAAATCAATACACTATATTAATAGAACTTCGAACAAAGGGAAAAAACCACCTGGTGATCTTAAGAGATACAGAATATGCTCTTTACAAAATGCAGCACCCTTTTATGATAAAAGCACTCCCCAAATTAGGAATAGAAGAGAGCCTCTCTAACATGATAAATGGTATATATGAAAACTCCACAGCTACTATTATACTCAATGGTGAAAAACTGAAAGATTAGGATTAGTAAAAAGACAAGAATACCCATTTTTGCCACTGCTATTAAACATAGTACTGGAAATCTTAGCCAAGCATTTAGGCAAGAAAAAGAAATAAAAGTCATCCAAGTTGGAAATAAAGAAATAAAGCTATCTATATTTGCAAATGGCATATTCTATATATAGAATATTACAAAGAATACACGCACACAACATACAAACTACTAGCGCTAACAAATGGGCTGGGCATGGTGGCTCACACCTGTAATCCCAGCACTTTGGGAGGCTGAGGCAGGTGGATCACCTGAGGTCAGGAGTTCAAGACCAGCTTGGTCAATATGGTGAAACCCCGTTTCTACCAAAAATATAAAAACGAGCCAGGAGTGGTGGTGGTGGGTGCCTATAATCCCAGCTACTTGAGAGGCTGAGGCAGGAGAATCACTTGAACCCAGGATACAGAGGTTGGAGTGAGCTGACACGATGCCACTGCACTCCACCCTCGGTGACAGAGTGAGACTCTGTTGAAAGCAAGCAAGCAAGAAGGGAGGGAGGGAGGAGGAGGGAGAAGGAGGGAGAAGGAAGGAAGGAAGGAAGGAAGGAAGGTGGGAAGAAAGGAAGGCAGGCAGGTGAAGTCAGCAAAGTTGCAGGATACAAGAACAACATACAAAATCAGCTTTTTGTACACCAGCAATAAACAATCTGAAAAAAAAATTAAGCAATCAATTCCATTTACAATAACATCCAAAGAATAAAACACCTAGAAATAAATTTAACCAAGGAAGTGAAAGGCTTGACCACTGAGACCTACAGGATATTGTTGAAAGAAATCAAAGACAATATTAAGAGAAGACAGCCCATGTTCATGGATTGAAAGCTTTAATATTGTTAAGATGGAAATACTCCCCAAAAGTATCTATAGATTCAATATAATCCCATTAAAAATTCTAATGGCCTTTATTGCAAAAATAGAAAATATAATCCTCAAATTCACATGAAATTTTAAGGGATTCTGAATAGCCAAAATAATCCTCAAAAAGAAGAATAAAGATGGAGGACTCATACCTCCCAATTTCAAAATGTACTGCAAAATTTACAGTAACCAAAATAGTGTGGTACTTTCATGAGGATAGACATATAAACCAGTAGAATTGCAGTGCAGAAATAAACCCAATATCTATGGCAAATTTATTTTTGACAATGTTTCCAAGACCATTAAATAGGGAAAGAATAGTCGTTTCAACAAATGGCGCTTTGGCAACTGGATAACCACTTGCAAAAGAATAAAGTTGGACTCCTACCTCATTCACAAAAATTAATTCCAAATGGATCAGAAACCCAAATCTAAGAGCTAAAACTATAAAACTCTCAGGAGAAAATGTAGAGTAAATCTTCACAATTTGGCAACAGATTCTTGGATTTGACACCAAAAACAACAAAAGGAAAAAATAGATAAATGGGACTTTATCTACATTTAAAAATAGATGAAATTGACATTGTCAAGAAAATGATAGCCCATAAAATGAGATAAAATATCTGCAAATCATATATCTGATTAGGGTGTCTAGTATCCAAAATATTGAAAGAACACTTTCAACAAAAGACAAAAGTTCCAATTAAAAAATGGGCAATGCATTACTGGGTATATATGCAAAGGATTATAAATCATTCTACTGTAAAGACACACGGACACATATGTTGATTGCAGCACTATTTACAATAGCAAAGACTTGCAACCAACCCAAATGGCCATCAATGATAGACTGAATAAAGAAAATGTGGCACATATACACCATGGAATACTATGCAGACATAAAAAAGAATGAGTTCCTGTCCTTTGCAGGGACATGAATGAAGCTGGAAACCATCATTCTCAGCAAACTAACACAGGAACAGAAAATCAAACACCACATGTTCTCACTCATAATTGGGAGTTGAACAATGAGAACACATGGACCCAGGGAGGAGAATATCACACACAAGGGCCTGTTAGGGGGCGGGGGGCAAGGGGAAGGATAGCATTAGAAGAGATACCTAATGTAGATCACGGGTTGATGGATGCAGCAAACCACCATGGCACATGTATACCTATGTAACAAACCTGCACATTCTGCACATGTATCCCAGAACTTAAAGTATAATAATAATTTTAAAAAGGGCAATGAACATGAACATACATTTCATGTACAAATAGCCAAAAAGCACACAAAAGGTTAATCAACTTAACTGGTCATTAAGGAAATGCAAATTAAAACCATAATGAGATACCACTTCACCCACATTGGAATAGCTATAATAGAAAAAAATAAAAGGAAATAACAAGTGCTGACAAGGATGTAGAGAATGCTGGTGGAAATGTGAAATGGTGCAGCCACTATGGAAAACAGTTTGGCAACTGCTCAAAATGTTAAACATAGAATTATCTTATGATCCAGCAATTCTACTTCTGGGTGTATACCTAAAAGAAATGAAAACATGTGAATACCAAACATGAATGTTTATAGCAGCATTTTTCTTTTTTTTTTTCCCTTTATTTATTTATTATTTATTTTTCTTTTTTTTTTTTCTTTTTTTATTTTTTATTATACTTTAAGTTCTAGGGTACATGTGCATAACGTTTATATCATGTATAACTCCCCAATGCAATCCCTCCCTCCTCCCCCCTCCCCATGATAGGCCCCAGTGTGTGATGTTCCCCTTCCCGAGTCCAAGTGATCTCATTGTTCAGTTCCCACCTATGAGTGAGAACATGCGGTGTTTGGTTTTCTCTTCTTGTGATAGTTTGCTAAGAATGATGGTTTCCAGCTGCATCCATGTCCCTACAAAGGACGCAAACTCATCCTTTTTGATGGCTGCATAGTATTCCATGGTGTATATGTGCCACATTTTCTTAATCCAGTCTGTCACAGATGGACATTTGGGTTGATTCCAAGTCTTTGCTATTGTGAATAGCATAGCAGCATTTTTCATAAGAGCCAAAAGGTAGGAACTACCCAAATGTTCCTCGATGGATAAATGGAAAAACAAATTGTGCCATATACATACAGTGGAATATTATTCAGCCATAAAAAGGAACAAAGTACTGCTACGTGCTACAAATTGGATGAATCTGGAAGAGATTATGAATTGCTCACTTTAAAATGGTAAACTGTATGCTGTGTGAATTTCACCTCAATAAATATGGTCATATCATTACAGAGATGAAGATAATCAGTTATTGGAGGTAAAAAGTGGTTGCTTCTGGAGACCAGGACTTGGAGTGGGGGAGAGATTCCCAGTAGGGAACTATCACTTCCTAGTTTAAGTCTTTGCATGTATGTATTGATTGATTTCCATATTTCCATATTTTTAACTCTGTGCATGTATTACTTCAATGAAAAAAGTTTGAATTATTTTTAAAAGACAAGTGTTCCAAGATGCTGGAAGTACTGGCAGTTCTCTGTGATCCTCAGGAAACACCTGAGAATGAGCCCTTCTTTTGACACACATAGAATAACCTCTCTCCAGAAACCTCTGCAGAAGTGAAATCCAAGGTTGGCATTTGGCAGGCAGGAGAATGTAAATGCCAGATTGTGAGCTGGAATTCAAGAGGTTGATGAAATCAGATCCCCGAGGCTTTTGTCCCATGGCGACCACCCAGCTAAAGCTGCTGAATTCATCATGTCATCGTCCTCGCTGTGAGTCTGGATTCCTTCCTGATGTTCCATTAGGTGTCCTCTTGTAGTGTCTTTTGAGCCTGTTCCAAAAGTCATCTCAACACTTTCTGTATAATAAACTACACATCCAATCCATCAGCAAGACTTTCCAGTTTTACTTCCAAAATATGTGTCCAGCAGGCTTGTTTTCACCATCTTTACTATCAATGCTTACCATTACCGCCAACACAAAACCAAATTATTTATATTGGGACAAGTGCAGAAGCCCCCAAGTGCTGCCCCTCCATTCACACTTACCTCCAGCTCAGCCTCCACTCACCAACCACAGTGATGCTTTAATAAAATTGTTATGTCACACTCTCACTTGAAACTTTTCAATAGATTCCTCTTATTCTTCAAATATTCCCAAATTCTACTCGTAGTTGATAAGGCCCCACATTATTTGGCCCTCTCCAGTTTATTGTCTCTCTTCTTCTTGGCCCTCTCTTTTTTCCTACTCACCCCAGGACCATCACTCATGCTCTTCACCTCTGCAGGATGCAGGTTCATCCCACAAACACCTGCCCCGTTCTCCCCTGGCTGACTCCTTCATGTCGTAGGTGAAAAGGCACGTGCTGGGGAGAAGCTAGCCCCACCCCAATCAGCTCAAGTCTCCTGCTGCTCAATGTACTGCTTTGCCTTAGTAACAGCCTGATATTAATTAGATTGTATTTAATTACTAATCTGATTTCTCTCTCTTTTACTAGACTATACACTCCATGAATAAGGGTAAGGACTGGAGTCATTTGTGAATCACTGTTCTTCACACCTTAACACAGGGTTTGGCACATAGTAGATGCATCAGAGATGCAACTGAATTAATAAATGCATGCATGAATGAGTAAAGATTACTTCTCCCTTTTATAAGGAAAAATACATTTGTGGTTGAATGTCTACTACATTTACAAGTAAAATTTAAATTTTTATTTATAAGCTGCTTATAAATCTTAACCAGGATGAATAAAGGCATATATCGTAGTGCCTAAAGGTAGGAAACTCATTAAAAATGAGGAAGAACACTTTAAAATAGGACTCTCACAATTGTATGCACCAGTGCATCTATTCCAATCACCAATCACCCGTTTGAGAAAGTGACAAGTAATTCTGATGCAAGTATTTTTAATAAAAAAACTTATTTGAAAATGTTAAAACCCGAGGTAGCAATACTTTTGGACTTCAGAGAACAGTCACATCATTAACACAAGGTTGGGTCACAAAGCCCCCAGTGGGTTGTGGTGTGATTTTAAATAATTCAAGGGGCTGCTGTATCATTCTGGTTGGTCACTGAGAATGCTACACATGTAAAGCAAAGTGGAAATTTCCCATCGCAATGACTTCTACCAGGAGCGTTTACCATTATGGCTCCCTCATCTTTTCATGCTCCAAATTCTTCCTGATTCAGTCAGACTGTAGCTACGTATTAGCCTTAAGTTCGAATTTGACAAGAATTTATGATGCTAACTTTCCAGAGGAGAAATACTGAGCCCTGGGTGTGCAGCCAGGGCAGCTCCAGGATGAGGCACAAGCCCACTGTGCCACTCACACCCTCTGCCACGTGTGCCCCTGAACCACGTCGTATTTGCATAGTGCACATTTTGGAAGGTTTTTAATGTCTCCCCAAAGTCAGGAATTGGGAGTTTCAGACCTCACCTCTCCAAAAGCTAAGAAACCAAATTTCAGAAGGTTGAAGTGTCTTGTCCACAGTATCTAATCCAGGTCTGGAGCTAGCTAGGACTTTCAGTTTATTCATTTATTAAGCTAGTAGGTAATGGGTGCCTACTAATTCCAGGCACTATTCTAAGTTCTCAGGAACACATCAATTTTTTTGCTTTTGTTTTTTTAAAAGACAATTATTTTTGCTATCATGGAGTTTATGTTCAAGCAGAAAAATATGCAGGTTGTAATTTTATTTTTTTGACATATCAAATTATTTTGAATTTTATTTGAATGCAAAATTCCATGGTTAATAAGCAAAATTATCTTAATAAATTTTCAAATTTTAGATTCTAGAAATCCTAGAGTTTCAATTTATGATGGAGAAGTGAAATAGAATACTTTCTAAATTTTAAATAGGGAGGTCAAGATAGGCCTCCGTGAGAAGAAGACATGTGAGTAAAGAGGTGTGAGAATTGTGCTGTGAAGGTCTCTGGAGACCCATCCGAGCGGAGCTGTAAGGCCCTAGTCCAGAGATAATAACTGAGGGGTGGGAATGAGGATTACTGACAGTGAAGTTGGTGGAAAAAGAACCTGCTAGACACATATTTTGGAAGCAGAGCTGACTCGTCTCGCCAATTAATTGGACTGGTGGTTTGCACTTTCTCCAGAAGGTGTAGAGATGATGTTTGAAACAGGTTCAAGGCACTAGATGGAGACACCTGATGAAATATCACTAATGAATCCGGACTCAGGCCAACATTGAGCCGTTTGGTGGCTGAGAAAAGGAAGGGAGGCTTTGCCGAGCAGAAAGAGAGAAGGAGAGAGTCGTAACAGGGGAGGCCAAAGAAGGAACAGGAGCTAAGACTGCAGAGTTTTGTAAGCCACTAGAAGGCCTGTGGCTTTTATTCTAAGGGAAATGAGGGGCCAGTAGAGAGTTCTGACAGAGAGATGCATGGTCTGCCCTTGGTGTTCACCAGGCTGCTAGGTTGATGTCAGTTTGTTAAGGACAAGCACGGAATAGGAAATCCAGTGAGAGGCTGCTGCAGCAATCCAAGCTTGAGATGATGGCGGCTTGGACCAACGTGTTGGCAATGGAGGTGATAAGAAGTGGTCAGAATTCAGATGTATTGTGTATTATGGAGACAAAGGCAACAGAATGTGGTGATGGGTTGGATGTGAGAGAAAGAGAGGAATCAGGGATAGCCATAACGTTTTTGACCTGAGTAACTAGAAGCATGGCATTGCCAAGCACCGAGGGGGATAAACTGAGTGGGCAGGTTAGGGGAGGAGAAACAGGAGGTCAGTGTTAGACGAGTTAAGGTTAAGATGCCTGCCTGAGAGAAGTCCAGGATACTGTTGGATGTACAAGTCTGGGCTTCTCCAGGCACCTGCTGGCTGAAATGCTAATTCCTGGTGCAGTGCTCATCTCAGCTTGCTGTACTTCTCCCTAGCCACAGCTTAGATTTCTCCAGAATGAGAAGCACCGTGGTGAAGCTAAATTGTGCTGCTCTCAAATCTGCACTGGCCTTATTTCTGAGAAAAATAACCAGTCATCCTGCATTTCACCTAAGAAGACCTTTAATCAAGGAGACTCCTGCCCACCTTAGTATGGCAGAAACCCATTTGCAGAACTTCAGACACAGTGAGAAATGGAACTTAATACACTGGCACTGTAATTGAATGTGGTACCATTCCTCTAATACCTACAGTATATTTAATCATTTTCCTATTCTATCAGGAGGATGAAATTTTGTTTTTTATATCCTTGTAAGACAAAATTTTAAAAGTCTGGGGAAGATCAAAAGTAGCTGAGTCGATCCGAAAGAGCCACACTCAATGCATCTAAATAACCTCGTCTTTGGCTAACAAGGAACTGATGCCAGTGGAATGATCATATTTTAAAACTTTCCCTATAAATATGACATATGCATCCCCATGTGTCAGCATAATCTCTGCTGAAAACATTTCAGTGAATGACGAGTTGATTGGCCCCAATTTGAAAAGCATAGTGTATAAAAACATAATTTCAGGGGGCCAACATTATGACAGATTCTATATTCTGCTCATACACAGAACTGGTTTGAACTGTTTTGAGAATTCTGATAGTCTGTAAATGCCTGCAGCCAAGAAACTTGGCCAGATCGGAGAAGGAGGAAACGGAAGGAAGGAAATTCACAACTGTTGGGCAACTATTCTCAGCCAGGCAATGCTTGAGAGAAAATGGCAGGGCAAGGGGACTGATAGATAATCATTGTTTTCACCACCAAAGGAACAGCAGCATAGAGATGAAAAGAACACTGGTTTTGTAAATGCAGACCCCTCGTGCAAATCCCAGCTCTTTTCCTTACTGTGAGATGTCAGACAAATTATGTCACTTCTCTGACTCTCGACTTTTACGTCTGTGAAAGGAGGGTAACAATAGATGCTTTCTAGGTAGCTGTGAGAATTGAACTAGGTTTTATTTGCATATTCTCTTTCTCTCTCACACACACAATGTGCTTGACTTATTTCTAACCTCAATGTATTACGAATGGCATGTCAGTAAGGCTCCAATATGATATGGAAGACACCCGAACCACACAGAAGGTATACACCACGGTTTAGAGGACTGAAGAAAAAATGAAAAATGCAGGTCATTTCTGCTAAGATGCCATACAGGCTATTGTCATTCAACAGCTTAGAGACTTGAAAGAATAAACAAGCCCAACGCAGGTCTCTGTTTTCTGTCTACTATACATGTCAGCCACGTTGGAGCTCTCTCCTGTGGTCTCCTCATTCATTTTAGTTGAGTGTGTCTCAAAACCTATGGCCTCAGTTAAAAGCCACCAAAAGAAATTCTGATTTAAAATGTATAAGATATATCAGTGAAAAGTTTTCCTGATTATTTGGGGGAGTGGAAGAAATAAAAAAAAAACTGTAAAAATTTCTCCACAGTTTTCTATCAATAAACACCTTGTCCAGTATTAATGAGAAGCATCCTAAGAGAAGTCTGCTCTGCAAACTGCTGATTCATAAGGGATTTTAATTCTTTTGTTACTTTTTTTTTTTTTTTTTGGACTGCTGTGAAAACAGGAAGGACAAGGACCAATTCCAAATCCTGGATCACAGCAGAAAGTCCAGAAAAATGGATGGCATATGGAGGCTGGGGATTAAGCAGGAAGGTGAGAGGGTAGCGAGAATCAAAACCCTGGAGAGAGAGAGAGAGGAGGAGAGCCAAAAACGAAGTAAGTTGGCTTGCCGATCCCATCCCAAGGGGACCTTAACTTTCAAATGAGAATGATGCCTCTGATTTGCTCTTTAAGCAAATATTGATTGCGTTTTTCAGAGTGACTCGAATGTGAGAAATTCCGTGACTCTGCTAGAAGCAAGAGTGGATAGATTGGCACCTTTTCCAATGAATTTGCCATCAAGCCGGATGAAGAAATAAACAGTAACAAGGGAGGGGAGGAAAGTCATTGCTCAACTCTTCCACAATTTTTTTTTGCACAAATCTTCTCTTGCATAACAAAATCATCTCAAGCAACAGCGTCTGTTTTGGGGGAATTGAAGAAAGAAACCCAAAATGTGAGACTGCGGCATACTTGCTGAGTATGAAGTGCTTGCATTTTAAAACTCTGATCTACCTGCATACTGTGAACCTCCTTGGGAAAGATGGGACACATCTTGTATGACAAGGAGGACCTCCACCGTGACCCATGCAATGGCATGCGCTGAGCAGAGGGACAGCTCAAAGCCACCTACAGGCACACCAGTGAGAGGTACGCTGCAATAGATCAAGGTCAAGCATACAGGTCTGTGGTGCTAGCGGCTCCAGTTTAATCCAGGACCAGAGAAGGCATTAAAACCTGGGCTCTATGCAGTAAGGTCTCTGTCATGAAGCAGCCTCAAGCTGCCTCCTGCCTGGGAGAGGGAAGGAAGCACTTAGGCCAACTTTGCTGTGGGCCTTAAGGGACAATACTGTTTGTCATGGGTGCTCTTTTCCTTGGTTTCATCTTTTCCTGACTCTTTTGTCATCAGAGAGTTAAGATTCAAGAGTAAGATCAGGTGTGAACTGAAGGAAAAGAAGTCACACATAGCCTGAGTCCCACGCCAGAGAGACAAGAGTAATCCTTGTGACTCACGTGTCCCCAGCCCAGCCACCCAGGGCTCCCTGCACACATGGAGCAATGCCCCATAAGGGGCACGGGAGAGAATCAGAATCTCCTGGGGGACTTCTCTTGGCAAGGAGGGGAATGTATACTTTTCACTTAGCAAACTAGCTGCGTGCACACACACACACAAGTGTGTGCGTTTTCACACCTTCCATATTTTCTACTATAAACATATTATTTTGACATCATATAACCACAACAAGTGTTATAAAGTGAAGATGAGCACCTAAAACACTTAAACCCTAAGGTATACTAACTTACTCAGCTAACCACATTCAATAATTTTTTGAATTATCTCTCCCACTGTTTCTGAGGTTTGAACTGTTCAACCAACAAATGCTGCTCACTGTTCACTGTGAAATATTCATTTATTACCATTGGGTTCTGAAGCAGACGCAACCTGTCTTCACATTAGCACATCCCTTGCTATGGATCCATTGAAAAGCACTACATAGTTGCTTTTGTTTCATCCTACTTAAACCCTCTTAAAGCAAATGTCAAAAATTATGTTGTGAGTTTAAAAATGCACTGATGGGTATATACCCAAAATAACTGAAAACAGGGTTTCCAAGGGAGACAGTTGTACACCCATGTTCATAGAAGCATTGTTCACAATAGCCAAAGATGAAAGCAACACAAGTGCCTGCTGACAGATGACCTAATAAACAAAATGTGATACATGCACACATGAGAATTTTCAGCTTTTGAAAGGAGATTCTGACAGATGCTACCACATGCATGAACCTTGAGGACATCATGCCCAATGAAAAAAGCCAGTCACAAAAAAAGACAAGCACTGTACCATTCCACTTGGATGAGGTACCTAGAGTAATGCCCTTCACACAGACAACAAGTAGAATGGTGGTTGCCAGGACCTAGGGGTAAGGGGGAATCAGAAGTTTTGTACAATGGGTGCAGCGTTTCAGTTTTGCAAGGTGAAAAGAGTGCTGGAAATTCATTGCACAACAATGTAAAGGTACTTAACACTACATAACCGTATGCTTAAAAATGGTTAAGATAGTAACTTTTATGTTATGTGTGTTTTACCACAATTAAATTTTTAAAATTTAAAATGTATAGTACAGGGCCAGGTACAGTGGCTTACACCTGTAGTCCCAGCTACTTGGGAGGCTGAGGTGGGAGAATTGCTTGAGCTCAGGCAGTCGAGGCTGCAGTGAGCCGTGACTGTGTCACCACACTCCAGCCTGGGTGACACAGCAAGACCTCGTCTCAATAAAAAACAAAAGTAAAAATAAAATGTATTGGGCCAGGCATGGTGGCTCATGGCTGTAATCCCAGCACTTTGGGAGGCTGAGGCAGGTGGATCACAAGATCAGGAGTTCGAGACCAGCCTGGCCAAAATGGTGAAACCCTGTCTCTACTAAAAATACAAAAATTACCTGGGCGTGGTGGCATGTGCCTGTAATCCCAGCTACTTGGGAGGCTGAGGCAGGAGAATCACTTGAACCCAGGAGGCAGAGGTTGCAGTGAGCCAAGATCGTGCCATTGCATTCCAGCCTGGGCAACAAGAGTGAGACTCCGTCTTAAAATAATAATAAATAAATAAATAAATAAAATAAAATGTATTATATAATCTATCATTCTGTTAAACGAAAAAGACTTTAGGAAGAGATGAAATTTCACCAGGTACCCTTGGCAAAGAGTGGGGCTGGGAGAACAGAAGTCTTGGGAAGGGATTCAGAGGCAAAGGGAGCAACACTGAGAAATCCATCTGGAATCCACTGGCATGCTCCCAATCGATTTTTGATGGAGTGAGTGTCTCTAAGGGCTGGGGACGTCCTTATGTGAATGTACTGTCAGCAGAATGCTGGCTAGGACTGGCGGGGAAAAGGCTCTTGAGGGAGTGAGGGTCTTGAAGCTAAGGGGATAGTTTTGGGTGTGGATGGACATGAGGGGTAATAGCGACCGTAGGGGTTGGATGAGAGAGGTGACGCTGTCAGAGCAGCGGGTGAGAAAAATGAAGTTGGCAGCTGCATGAAGGATTGACTGCAGGGAGCCATGCCAGAAGCGGGAAAGCCGGTGAGGAATGGATTGTAATTATTGGTCTTGGAACATAAGCATTTCCTTGCCATTAAATTGATCTGATCACAGTAAGTCACAGTATTTACCCAGTCCTACAATAAAATGGCGCAGTATTTTACAGTAACAAGTCTCCAAGAAAACCCCGATATTAAAGTCCCAACAGATGCAAAAGGAAAATATTGAAGAAAGGGAACCTTGGAAGAGGGGGAAAAATGGAGGAGAAATATAAAGACGAACATATAGGGAAATATATTGCAAAACCAATTTGTATTGGCAAACTAGAAATCCTTTTTTTTTTTTTTTTCAAAAATAGCTGAACTATGTAACACTAGCTAAGGCAGCATATTAACATATCACACACTGATGGGTATTTCTCCTTAAGATTGTGGAATAAGCAAAAACTATAAGAAGAGAGAATCGTGTGCATTAAAAAGAAGCACAGAAGAAAGAAAGCATCAAATATTTCATGGAAGAGTAAGGGTCCCATTCCTAGTGGAGCATGGGGTACGAGGGAGGGAGAGGCAGGGAAAAGTGTGTGTATGTACATGCGTGTCACACACATGCTAGAGTGCTACAGGGCTGGTGGCTGCATATGGCAGAAAGTACAGGGTAGAGCCCGAGATCAAAGGACGGTGTGATGGTGTTGACTTACATATAGACCTGATTGTCAAAGATATTTGCTGGTGAGAATGAGCTCATGAAAGAGTATGGATATGGCTAAAAATAACTTCTATTTAAACCTCAGTTCAGGATACTTTTGCTGTGCCTTGGACAGGCAACTTAACCTCACCAAGTCTCAATAAATACATGTCTAAAACAAGATGAATGCACTTAGTTGAGATGATTAGAAATAATGTACATAGAGTGCCTGGAATAGTGCCTGACACATAGTAGGTGCTCAAACAAACAAAAAAAAGGTAACTATAATGAAAATAATATGGTATTACTTATATATGTATATATAAACTACTACTGATCATTTCAAGGAAATTTACCTAGTCATATGCCTTTTCAACAAAACACATTTCCTTAGCATCTGTTCTATGGAAAGTGTTAGGTGCTGAAGGGATGTAGCACATCTCCGCCTTTAACAAGCTTAGAATGTACCCTGATGTACCAGTATAGGTACTCTTCAGAGCCTCCTATGTGGATACCAAGATGGTCAGGTGCACAGGTGAGAACCTCAGCTGATGGAGGATGGGAGGACTCGAGTCACTGTCCGCCAAAGGCCCAGGCCAAGGTCACAGTCACCTTGTGATGTGCAGTGCTGCCCCTACCAGAAGGAGGGCTCGAAGACCCTGGGGCCTCAATTCCCACAGAGTCAGAGATGGACTCGCTCAGATTGCTCAGCCACCATGCTTCAGAAAGTGGAAAAGAAGAGGAGTAACGTGAAGAAGTGAGTCCTCAGATGCAGGAGGGGTGGCCAGCTGACCCAGAGAGGGAGGCTGTCAGCTGGGTCTCTCTGGGCAGCATCGCCACATCCCAAACCCACAGGGAGTTCCTGGCCACAGCAAAGAGTCAGAGGCCTGAGGGTGCTGCTACCGAAAGAGAAGATAGTGGTGAAGAATGAGTGAGTCTCTCCATCCCCATGGCCCACAACACAGTCATTTTGATCTCCTTTTTCAAACAGATACTCAGCAACCTCCGGGGGCCTCTCTCATGGACCGTGTTGCAGTCAGCCAGCTATTTTCATGTTCTGCAGCTGCACCAGCTCACCCCTGTCGAGCTCACTCCCGTCACGCTGGATGCCCCCACCTCTGTGAGGGAGGGCAGAACATCAGGGAAGACAAACATCGAGCAACACAGAATGCCACGTGGTGCTGCTTGGGGCACAGTGACATTCAATGGGTGGCACGGAAAGTCATGAGGATGGAGAGGCTGGAAAGAGGCTTCAAAGGGAAGATACTCACAGATGAGGGGGATGAATAGAGAGGGCAGCAGGAAGACTGCTGGGGGTTCATGTGGAGGAGGAGGTGGAGAGGGAACAGAAGAGCAGGTCAGGAGCCAGTTCTCGAAAATACAGAATATCAGGCCCACTCTGTAGACAATGGGATTGTTCCTGTCACACAGAAAATGAACGCAGGATTATTCATTTGGCAACTGCAACTCAAGACGCTGCAGGGGAATTCTTCTTGTCTCTCCCCCATTCTATATGCACTTCTGCTTCCTGAATTCCTGTCTCCCCTAATGATACCACCACCCACCCATTTCCCTACATAGAATCTTGGGAGTCATCCTTCACTCCTCCTTGTCCTGGTCCCCTACATCCGTGCAGAGACTCATCCCTATCTGCACCAATTTCTCTAAATAGCTCTCAGCATCCTCTCCTCTTCTCTACCCCTGCTGCCACTATGACCATTCAGGCCCTCAACCCTTCTTGGTCAATTTTCAAAAAGAGCCATGCTGCCGCCATCTATTCTCGCGATTTCACCAGCTCCCTATGGCTTTCATAAGAAAGTCCCGGCATGTCTTGGGAGACCCTTCAGGATCTAGTGCTCACCTATCTCTCCTGTCTCATCAGCCATTCTCCCCGTCCACCAGACACCTTGTCCTCTGGCTTTATCAAAGTCCCTGCTGCCTCTCATACCAAGAACGGGCCACATTGCTCCCACCTCAGGACCTTTTGCTTGTGCTGTTGTTTTCAGACCAATGTCCTATTCCTTCCGTAGTCTTCATTCACTCAACGAGTATTTCCTTCCTCCTGAGGAAAGGAATCCAGACACACACACTGCCTCTTACATGAAGTGCCTCTGACAGCTCAGGCTGATTTAAGTTCCCCTCTTCTCTCTCTCCGTGGTGTACCCTGTGATCTTCATAACAGCACGTATCACACTGGGCAAACCTGTAGACTACTCTGGGAGCTTCCTGAGAGCAAGGACTGTTTTATCCAGCCCCATGTCCTCAGCATCTAGCAGGGTACTTGATTCATGGTGGATGTTTAATAACTGCTTTGCATTTAATGTATGAATAATGTAAACAAATGATAAATACTTGTGCCAGGCAGAAAGAAAGCTTGGAATACTTGGGTTTTATCATCTGAGCTTCCCTCTAAATGGTAATTTCTAGAAGTCAAATAGAGCACAACATGAAAAGAAGTTTCACTGAGGCCTAGGTGATTTGGCGTATTGTACATCACCACTTTTAGGGTCAGATTATAAAGGTGGAAATACTTATGTGCCCATATGTATTTGAGTTCAACTTGGTCTCACCATTCTCCATGTTATTGAGATTAGTGTGCCCCACAAGTATTTCAGTTTGGCATCTGTGGGGAAATTGAAGTTATCTTGCAAGTAACCCAATATGTCTGCTCAACATCTTTTGTCTGTTCAAACTGGTGCCCCATTGAGCCCGCTCTCCCACCATTGCCACCAAATGCCCTTCCCATCCTTGGATGTAGAAATACACCAGAATGTCAGGACAGATCCTCTCCTACCATGCCAGGCTCTGAGCCATCCTGCAGTCTTTACAGAGCCAAAGGGCTCCCTGGATTGCCTCAAGTGCTTCAAAATGAGCCCAGAAAGACGAGTGGAGGACAAACATAACAAAAATATGCACCTGTAAAAATAGCCTTGTAATAACAGCCGCCCATGAGCGAGGTGGAAGCGGTAACAGATGGCTACGTCTGTCTAATTTTCCAATCCCTGAGGTTGTACCTCTCTGCTTCCTTTCCATCTCTTCCCCTGGAACACAGTTTTGGCAGGCAGTGGGTCCCTTGGAATCAACAGTATTATTCAAAGTCATTCCAGAATCTTACAGCAAACAAGGCCAACCTACATGCGACGTGGAATCAGAAACTCCAAGTTACAAGCGTGAGCCATGCCCAAAAGAAGTCAGTGACCTTGTTAGGATGTCCCTTGCAATTTAACAAAGGACATTCATTGAAGATCAAGGTGCCTTGTGAGCGAAAACAGGAGAAAGTGCACTCCGTTGAAAGTCAAGAAGTATTTAGGCAATATTATCTGCTGATGACCTGCCAGGTGACTGAGCTCAGATTGGCCATGCTGTACTAACTCCCGCTGCTGCGTTGACCCACTTCTGACCCCCACCAGGGCATCACTCGTGGGCCAATCCGTTTCCTCACTTTGAAAACAGTCTGCAACTTTAGTCAAACATTGACTAAAGCTCTTCCTCCTCATCAGTGTTCCCTAGAACAGACTCCCAGTGTCCTGAGAGTTATTGATATTTATAAATATTTCACAGTGAATACAAAATGTAAAACACAATGTTTTCAGAATCACTCAAAATTATATTTGAATTCTATTCTTATAACTTCCTTGGGCCACTAATTTAAAGAGGTCGTGCTTTGAAGTATTATACAAATAAAATATTTAATATATTTCTTAATACCTTATTTTCTTTACCACAATTATATAGGATAAAGAAAATGGGTTTGATCTTCTCACCAAGCACCGCACTGATGCCCTCACATCCCCACCAAGTTATCCATACAAATATTATCACTTTCTACAAGCACCGGGAGGTAAACAAATTTGGGAGGTAACAGTCTAAGGAAATTGGAATTAATATGTCAAACATTTGATGTGCACTTACTAAGCATGGTGCTAGGCCCTCTAGGAGCATGTTATATTGATAAGGGTATTAACGCTGCACTCACAGAACTGTCCATCTAATGAGGATGAGAAAGCCAGTAGCCCTAGTGCCCAGCAGATGCAATGGGTCAGGGTGAACTTAGAGAACACGGAGTTCATGTAGAGAGCTTCATATTCCTCCTCCCCATCCTCACCACAGTCCTCTGATTGGGGTATTATTACACCTCCAAAGGTGGGAGAACAGAGGCCCAGAGAAGTGACTCAGCCAAGGTCACACAGACTAAATCATCAATTGTGCATGAGCCTGGGTCTGCCTGACTCTATAGAGCCCATAGTCTTTCTCTTAACCAGTTCTCTGAACCAGGTACTTCTCAGAAAAAGTATTATAGTAACACAAAATGCTGAGGTGACCAAGCAAGAAGGAAAAATCCATTTCATTGAGGTTGCTGGTATAGGTATCAGAGAGGGCTTTGTGGAGGAGGTGGCATTGGAGTTGGGCCTTGAAGGAATAAGAGTTCAAACAAAAATTCATAAGAAAGATAATTTCAGGCCAAGGAACCTGGAAGGGTGTGAGGTTAGTGAGCTAGCAGTTAATATGGTATGTTTTTGAAATGCAGGGAACCTGGAGGGATGGAGCAGGAAATTAGCAAAACAACACTGCCTGCAAAAGGCACAATGCACCAGTGATGGTGTTTTCTGCCTAGCAACCAGGCAAGCACATCCATCCTCCAGCCCTCCTTCACCATGGACTCTCTTCTACCTATTTACCACTAGTTCCCACCTTCCTCTTGCCAAAATGTTTACCTCTCATCCTTTCTTCCTATTCCAAGCGATTTAATGAGTGTGTGAAAATCAGAAGTCTTTAAAAAAGAATTCAGGCCAAGTGCAGTGGCTCACACCTGTAATCCCAGCACTTTTGGAGGCTAACAGGGGCGGATCACTTGAGGTCAGGTGTTTGAGACCCACCTGGTCAACATGGTGAAACCTGACTCTACTAAAATTACAAAAATTAGCCGGGCGTGGTGGCAGGCGCCTGTAATCCCAGCTACTTGAGAGGCTGAGGCAAGATAATTGCTTGAACCTGGGAGGCAGAGGTTGCAGTGAGCCGAGATTGCGCGACTGTACTCCAGCCTGGGTGACAGAGACAGACTCCATCTCAAAAAATAAATAAATAAAGTAAAAAAATAACAAAGAATTCAGTTGAACTTGCACAGCATTTTTTTGTTGTCAAGCCACTCAAAACCATCTGTCTCTAGCCATCTGCAGCAGATACTTCCAAACTCCTGGAGGAGCCTTGGGACAGTGTGACCTTCTGCTCTTTCCATGAGACACACGTGGGGCCCAGACAACCTGTGAAGTCTACCCCAGAGATAAGACTGGGCATCTGCTTTACAGTTACATAGAACATATGGATCCAAGCACAAGAGAAAACTTCCATCCTCAGGTCACGACTTAGGGGGGATCTTGTGGGAAGAAGGCACCCAAACGCACTCTTTTCTAGACTTTTGCCAAGGTCCAGATCATTCCCAAAGAAGAAGCAGGGATTGCCATAGTGAGGCAAACCATACCATGTGCTCCAAATGAAAACAGCAAACAGAGGCGGGTGAGGCGGGTGGGGCGGGTGAGGCGGGTAGGGCGGAAATAGAAAGGCACCACCTCCTGAGAATGATACTGGTCATGAAGGTATAGGGAAGGTAAAAGCAAATGTGTGGCTACTGGGCTGGTTTCCCTGAGAATTCTGGGTCTTTGTACCACTTGGTTCTTAGGAGAAACCCAATAAAGAGATGGAAAGCCTTTGCTTCTTTAATTCCCCAGAGTGGAGCTGAGACAATGGCCTGCATGCACCGCAGCCTAAATTATTCATCAGCCTAAGAGTATTTGGTTCCAGAAAAGCAGGGGTCTTTAGTGTGGCAGGGGCGGAATGAGATTGTAGAGGATTTCAGAATGAACAGGAGTAAAGGCATTCAATGAAAAACATGTAAAGAAAGGAAATGAATGAGAGAAGAAAGAATCTAAAAGAAACATTGGTGAGAGGGTGGGTTTGAGGGTTTGTTTTCCTTTTTTTTTTGGCAACTGGAGAGGTTTGATCATGTTTAAATACTGATGGCAAAGAATCAGTAAGAAAGAAGCTGTGGAAGCCCCAGGAGCAAGGCTGCCAGATGGAGGGAACCCCTGAGCAGGTGGGAGAGCACAGTGGAAGGTGTGTGCTTATGGAGGAGAAGGGAAGGACAGTCCACACCACATTGAAATGACTGAAGAATGTGAGGATGGATGAAGACAAGTGTCAGGGAGGCTGGACAGTTGAGCCAATTCCCATCTGATATCTTTCACTTTCCCAGGTGGGTCAGGAGGCACAAGGAAACTGAGGAAGGCTTGAAGTAAATACGGTGGCAGGTGGAAGAGAGATGACTGAGACTCACAGAAGAATGGTCGCCCTCCACTGAGGTTGGGGATCATGGACTGGTAGCAGCTGCAACCCAAACATTGCATGATTTCCTCCAGCCATGCTCAGCAGGCCAGGATACGGACAAGAAAAGGAGATGCAGATTGACCAAGATTGGCTTCTAGATGGATGGGTGGAGAAGGCATTAGAGGGCAAGAGCACTGAAGACATTGGCAAGGCAATTGTTGAAATGTCTTTTTTTTTTTTTTTTTTTGAGGCGGAGTCTCGCTCTGTCGCCCGGACTGGAGTGCAGTGGCCGGATCTCAGCTCACTGCAAGCTCCGCCTCCCGGGTTTACGCCATTCTCCTGCCTCAGCCTCCCGAGTAGCTGGGACTACAGGCGCCCGCCGCCTCGCCCGGCTAGTTTTTGTATTTTTAGTAGAGACGGGGTTTCACCGTGTTCGTCAGGATGGTCTCGATCTCCTGACCTCGTGATCCACTCGTCTCAGCCTCCCAAAGTGCTGGGATTACAGGCTTGAGCCACCGCGCCCGGCCGAAATGTCTTTACTCATTCAACACGTGTTTACTGAGTGCCTGATACATGCCAAGATTTAGCCTGAGCATTGGAGACACAGTGGTGAGCAACACAGGCAAGAGTTGTTCCAGTACTGTGCACTAGAGGCAAACTAGAAACAAGAAGATAAACAAGGAAATCAGAATTTCAGATGGTGGGTAAGGGCCATGACAGACGTGGTGCGACAAGGAAGAGCCTGCTGTGTTTGGGGGCATCCAGGAAGACCTGAGGAGGCTGAAGTGATCACCCCTAAGGTATAGGCAGGGTGGGGAACAAGGGCAAGTCCCTAGAGGATGGTAGGTAAGGAGGCTAACAGTCTTGCAGTGGCCCAAGAGAGTGGGGACACTGGAAAGCCAGGAAGCTGAGGCCAGAGCGGTGCATTCATTGCACAGTCTCAGCAGTTGAGCTGTTCCTGGACCTTTAGTTGAAAGGATGATACTGGGGCTTGGTATGTTTTCTCTGCTTTTCTCAGAATTGCAACTAAGGCCCAAAGCTGAGCCCAAAAGTCCTAAGAACTCAACATTTTAAGTTTAGAAAAACTTTCAGTTATTGCACAGGCTTGCCGAGACATGTCCTTGCCAAGAGGACAATAACAGCACAGAGAGCCCAACAACTCTGACAGCTGCTGGCTGTCAGGCAGGAGACGTCTGCCTTGTCACCTTCATTTAGTTCCACTCGTCCCTGCCCCATAGAGGGGAGAGAAGACTCAGAAGAGAGAACCACAACTCTCCTCCATTCTAAATGGGGACCAGCCTCATGGGCTGGCCTATGCCAGGTACCAAGGAGTCCTTTAGAGGGTAGACAAAAGTCTAGAAGAGATAGGGCTGGAATGAGCCCAGCCTGAGACCTGCGAGTGACTGCATTGTTACGAGAGTGACGCCGAGAAGGCGCGGAGGAGGTCCACTCTTCAGTGGTAGCACTTTGGGAGAAGAACTGCTATTTTATGTCTCTAGCCCAACACGTCTGGATGCCACGAGAACTTATTTTATGGCTTCAAGACAAAGTGACTGGAGAAGAGTGAATTGGCTACCTTGTTCCTTCATCATCCAACAAGGGTTTATTTGGCATACAGGATGTACTCAGTTCTACAGCAGGCACTGAGGAGACAGCGGCGGGCACGGCACACAGATCCCCACCTTCCAGGCACTTAATGGAGGAGAGAGATGCTAACACACCGAAGGAGATGATAATTCTGGTTCTGATGTGTGCCCAGCATCAGGATTGAGAGTGGTATTGGGGACAGGGAGAGGAAGGAAGTCTTGTACTTAAAGTGACCAGGGAGAGTTGGCATTTGAGTGGGGAAATGGATGCAGCAAGGGGTGAGCTCTGTGGATGACTGAAAGAGGAGCTCTCTGGAAGAGGATGCTGTGGGGCAGGAATGAGTTTGGTAGAGTTGGGGGTGGCTGGAGTAGTCTGAGCAAGACGGATGTGGTAGGAGATGAGGGCAGAGAGGGGCCCACCCCCGAGGCCTTTCCAGACATGGTAACATGGTAAGGCTTTGGAGTTCAATCTTGGTATGAAGAAAAGTTCCTGGAGGGGTGATACAATGTGACACTTTTTGTTTTTATTTTTTTATGAGACAGAGTCTTGCTCTGTTGCCCAGGCTGGAGTGCAGTGGCGCAATCTCTGCTCACTTCAAGCTCTGCTGCCCAGGTTCACACCATTCTCCTGCCTCAGCCTCCCAAGTAGATGGAACTACAGGCACCCACCACCACACCCGGGTAATTTTTTGTATTTTTAGTAGAGACGGGGTTTCACCATGTTAGCCAGTAGTCACGATCTCCTGACCTCGTGGTCCGCCTGCCTTGGCCTCCCAAAGTACTGGGATTACAGGTGTGAGCCACCACACCTGGCCAATGTGACACATTTTTAAGACATCCTTCTGGGTACCATGGAAGATGGAAGATGCCATATAGGGCAAGAGCAGAAACAGGAGGCTGATTCCCAAGGCTGCATCAGCCCAGGTTGAGGACTGTCGGGCCTGGGAGCAAGAAGGCAGAAGAAGTAGTCAGATGGGGGATAGATTGGGATAGTGGGTCCTGCCATGTCCTGGTCTGTTGAGGTAGAAAAGAAGGTAAGATCCCAGAGTGGAGGGTGAGTCGCACATGCTTGAGACAAAGAGATGGGCAGCAGGACCAGGGGCTCCCTGAAAGAAGGGAAGTGACCAGGAAACATGGTGAATGAGTGAAGATCTGGCAAGGGACTCAGAGCAAGGAGGACCCCAACCCAAATGAGAGCATCCACTTGAGAGCAAAGGTTTCAGTGAGAGCCAAGAAACGGTGAAATTTGCTGTAACTAGGTGAAGAGTGTGCATGAAATTGTTTGCAACTAATAGAGGTTCCACAGAGCACAGGGGAAAAGTTTAGAAGAAGAACAATTACATCAGGTCCAGAGAGAAGGAAACACATGGCCATGTGAAGAGGACAGTGACCAGGGGACCTTGTTAAGCTTGTGTGAAAGACATGGATGAGTCATGGGGGAAAGAAATGACCTAGAAATGTCCACAGATCTGGACTCTGAAGTCTCTGATGGATTGGAGGAATTGGGCCTCTCTAGAAGAAGCCGGCTGCTCCTGGAAATCCTACACCAGGTGGGCTGGCAACAGGATTAGTTGGTTCTCAGGAGCTACCCTGAGTGCTGGAAATAATATTAGCTCCAGATGGATGGGGGCCTTTCTGGATGGAATCCTTCACAGCTTGTCTTAACTGTGACTCCAGGGGAATACATGGAAAAATGGCATCATGGATTCTAAAATAACTCCAAGTCAGATCATTGTATGTACTTTCTGTTTCCTTTACACAACCCTCACTCACTTCTCAACCCAGAGATATGATTTCTGCTCACTCCATTTCACCAAAACAGCCCTTGCCAAATTCTCTAGTGGTCTCCATATTACTTGAGCCAACAGACCTTGTTCAGCCCTCATCTTCCCCAACAACTCAGCCCCGTTGGCCACACCCTTCTTGGTGAAATACTTTCTTCCTTTGGATTTCTATAGTGATGTCACCCTCTCCTAACTGTGCTCCTGCCCCCAGCGACTCATTGGCTCTACGTCTCAAATCCTCATTTACATAGCCTATAAGTGTTGGGGTGCCTTAATGCTTGATGGTAGGCCCTCTGCTCTTCTCAATAACCTTTCTCTGAGGCATCTCAATCAGATCTGTGGCCTCGACTGCTTAATATAACAGAGGCATGTAATGAGTGCTGCAGGAGTGTTCAGTCGAGTACTTCACTACGGCATGTGAAAAGTAGCTTGATTTGGGGTCACTGTTATTCAGTGGAAAATGTAACCTTGGGACAGATAACGCAGCCCACATTTGAACTCTGAAAGACCATTCACTGGATTGAAAGACCGATAGGTACCAATAATTGCTGTTTATCCTTCATCAAAATTACCATTATTCTACAAGGTAAGCACTTGTCTATACATTACAAGCCCTGTATGTATTGCATTAACTATGTATTAGCATTTCCTACATTCTATCCACTCCCTTTATTCAAAATATTACGCCTACCTTTTACTCAGCAGTCCACCAGGCTTTTCCATCCTCAGTAGCGTCTATTGATTGCCTTCAGGATCTATAGTAATGTTTAAAGCACTGTAATCCATCTCTATCCTCAGAGATCTTGATGGAGTATTACAATAACCCTATCACTTACTGTTGTCAGCTTTTCCATTAGCATCAATTAGAAAGGCATGAAGGGACCATATGTTGATCAATTACTTTATCAAGGGAACACGTATGGAAGAATCACTTGCAAACGATCAACAATCATTATTGCATGCAACTAAAAGGAGTATGTTTTATTTTTATTTTATTTTATTCTTTTTTTTTTTTTTTGAGGCAGAGTCTCACTCTGTTGTCCAGGATGGAGTATAGTGGCACGATCTTGGCTCACTTCAACCTCTGCCTCCTGGGTTCAAGAGATTCTCCTGCCTCAGCCTCCCAAGTAGCTGGGATTACAGCCATATACCACAACGTCCAGCTAATTTTTTTATTTGTAGAGACGGGGTTTTGCCATGTTGGCCAGGCTGGTCTCGAACTCCTGACCTCAGGTGATCCATCTGCCCTGGCCTCCCAAATTGCTGGGATTACAGGTGTGAGCCACTGTACCTGGCCTGTTTTACTTTTTTAAAAATCCACAATATAGCCAACTGTCTTGTATACACAAAACAGTGATCTGCGGTGCATCTCATGGCAACCATGCTGTTCAGCCTACTGATATTCTTTAATGAATTGTCTGCTTTGTTGACATCTGCACTCTGCAATTCCAGAATTGATCATACATTTCCCTCATAGCCCACCTCCTCATTTCCATTAATTTTACATACTGTCTGCAGAGATAATCCGCTGTAAAGGAGGTAACACTCACCTTGGAATCAGAAGTCCTGGGTCCAAGGTCTAACTTGTAATTCACTGGGTCATGCAAAAATCTCATTTTCTTCATCTCTATATCTGCCTGAATAACCCTACAGTCTCTCCACACCTCTTAAAATAGGCAGGTGGTAAGAGTTATTACTTATTAGAAGAAGCTTTAGAAATCCAAATATTTCACCATCATCCTTGATCAACGGAAGGTTTAAGAGAGACAGACTCATCTATTCTCAGTAGCATGGACTGCAGGGAACCGCCTCACAGAAGACCCTGTTGATTTATTACGTTAATTTATTCCAGTTTGTGTGCAGAATATTAGACATGCCTAGCTTCAGGTCTCAACCTGAAGTCATGTTTCATTCAACTAGATCTTCAGAAGTATCCTATGAGATAAGCAAGGCAGGTGGTATTGTTTTGATTTTGCAAATGAGGAGAGATTCAAAGTTTGGCAAACTGAACAAGATCACACAGCTAGAAAATGGACAAACCAAGGCTCCATTTTTCAAGCTTTCTAATCCCTAGTTCTTTACCTTCCAACACCTCTAACCAGAAGGGAGAAAGCAGTTCTTAAGTCCCTTTTCAGTGCAAAGAATGACAATTTAATAACCCGAGAGAGTTAATGCACCTTCCAAAAGATTCATTTCTCTCCTGTTCACAGAGTCAGGCAGAAATTGATTTAGAACAATCAGGAGAAGACTCAGTAAGCTTCATCCACACAATAAAAATAATACACTTAGCATTCTCATATAACTTCACATTTTGTAGTTATTGATAATAAACAATTAAAAATTTATCTCATAGATAACCAGGTGGCTAGTATAATTATTTTACAACACAAAACAGACAGGCTTCCTTTTTATTGGGTAGAGATGATTTAAAAATCAATTTAACAATGCCACTTTCAATGAACAGAGTTTCAAGCCTCGTTGTGGTGGGATACATCCTGGAAATTTGGGGCATTTAATTTACAATAAGCCTCAATAAATTGCCCTCATGAGATGTCTCTCATGACCAGAGGTCATACATACAGGCTGAAGCTTAGTTGTAAACAGACTTCACCATACATTCTAGCCATTTCCAGCTTGAGACACAGGAACGTCCTCTTATCATAACCAAATGCTGACAAGTCCCTTTGACCTAGAAAGTGACATACAGTGAAATGGACCCCAGTTTAAATTCTTCTCAAGTTTTCAGGGAGAGAAAGCAATTCCAAAGCAGCCCATTAGAGGTATTTGTCTGCATGCGTAAGACATTAGGCAGCCTGACATGACTTGATGTTTGCAAAGGGAAGGATGGGTTTGAGGCAAGAGGATTTTGTATGTGCCAAGTGGTAGAGGCCAAAAGAGCCACACATGTAACTTCTTTACATACAGCTTGCCAGGTCTTTGCTTGGCTGCAACTAGCTGATTTTTTATGAATGTTAAGTTCATGGGCAAATGAATAGACGATCCAAACCTACCTTTTTAATTACAAAATGCTTTTTCCTCCCCCACAATCAGACTTCTACTCATTTCAGCACTGAAAAAAAAAAATGTAATCATCGTAATTCCTCGTAGCTTGCTTCTGTTTCCGCTTCAATAGATGCCCCGTAGATGGGAAGCCACATAACAGCTCCATGTCCCATCAGGTTGCTTCCACCCGAAAACAGCTGCAATGCTTATCTAATTAAACCCCAGCACCAAACTGTGAGCTTCTGCATCAATCATTAATATTGTATTTTGGATCATTTTAAATTCTGACTGGGGTAGGTGGCTCCCCACGCACTGGTCTCTGAAGGAGATTTTTCAAATAATCTTTAAGTGGCATTGAAAAAATAAAACAAGCTGCCTGCTGTTTGAGGAAAGCTCTACCATCCTGCTGCACCCTGATTAGCTGTTAACACTAATTGAGAGATGAATATTGCTTATTCCAAAAATGCTAAAGATGGGTTTTTTTAATTATGAAAAGGAAAACGCAGTTGTCCTCACCTCGAAAATGTGTCTGTGGCTCCTTGCCCAAATTCTAAACAGCGCCAAAAGAAGGGTGGTTTCTGGGTCTCTGGTCTACAGTTTGCAGAGTGATTATCCCAAATCACTTCTTTTCTCTAGGTGGCCCTCCAGAGTTAGTGAACCATGACCTCCACGTGGGATTTGCACATGCGAGCCCTGCATCTGGAATGCAGGAACACTCTTCACAGAGCTCTGATGGCCCAGAAATATTCATGGAAATCTCTGTCCTGGTCAGGCACATGTTGATGTACTTAGGCTTAAGCTCATAAACCGAGAGGAACAGTTTCCTACATCCCTCTTCGAATGACTAAAGCCAACGGCCTGAGCCAAATGGGACAATTTAGAAAAAGAGAGACTGGCGAAAACCAAATGAATATCTGCTTCCTTCTAGCATTCTAGGAAAAATACCAAGCGGCTGTGCCAAAGTGCACTGCTTGTCTTTGTTAGGAAAATACACTCAAAATCAGGGGAATCAGTCAGTCCCAGGTTCAGGAAAGATGTATGCAAAAGGGACTCCCTGATGAGGAAAAATTGACTACAAAAACACAGCATGCACCCAGCTCAGCATAAACACAGCTTAAAAATCACAAGGAACTAGGAAGAAGCGTAGAATCCCGAGTTTCTCATTCTTGTTCCCATAAGCCGGGATTGGCTGAGACTTAGCCAGGATACCACCTGGCATTCGACCACATCAGCTAAAGAGATGAGGAACGTGAGAGGAAACAAATGTGAGGAAGAGGATGATTCAAGAGGACCAGAAATACAAGGAAAGGACAGAAGCCCTAGGATGTTCACTGCAGAGAAGACAAGCTGAAAGATTTAGGAACCGGTTGAAAGCCAACATGCTGGAGCCTCCTGAAGGGTGGAGTCAGGGATCTCTCCTGCTATTATTGTATCAGCAGCCTCACGGCTACCCTCAGACCTGAAATTTGTGATAGATTTATACACAGTTGATAGAGTCCTGCCCATGCTACTTTCCTACTATCTCTGTGTTTCCTAGAACCAACGTACACCCCTCCCCATGGCTCTCCCACTGCCATCACACTCTAAGCATATGTCCAGTCCTAGGGAGCTATAAGACCTTGAGTGTATTGGTGAAACTCTCCAAGTCTCATTTTCCTCATCTGTAAAATGAATATATTTGGAATACATTTGTTTCAAATATAAACTATTTGGAATATATTTATTCTACTAAAATTTGACATTTTTAGTACTTCCTACATATCAAGTTAAATGTGTAAATGTGGGGGGGGGGTTGTTTTGTTTTCTTGTCTTGTTTTTTTGTGGGGTTTTTTTTTTGTTTTTTTGTTTTGTTTTGTTTGAGACAGAGTCTTACTCTCTCACCCAGGCTGGAGTGCAGTGGCGCAATCTCGGTTCACTTCAACCTCCATCTCCTGGGTTTAAACAATTCTCCTGCCTCAACCTCCCAAGTAGCTGAGATTACAGGCACACACTACCAGACCTGGCTAATATTTGTATTTTACTAGAGAAGAGGTTTCACCATGTTGGCCAGGCTGGTCTTGAACTCTTGACCTCAAGTGATTCACCCGCCTCAGTTTCCCAAAGTGCTGGGATTACAGGCATGAGCCACTGCGCCCAGTCAAATGTGTTTTGATATATTAGTATTATTCTTGTCCTACAGCACAATGTGGAAAATGTTATTGCCATTACGCAGATGAGAAAATGCAGGCCACAAAACTTTCCCAACGCTCCCAAAGTCATCCAGCAAGAAGTACCAGAATCAAAATCTTCTTATCCTTGCCAAAAAAAAAAAGAAAGAAAGAAAACATAAATAAAAGTGGAACAATAAGAATAATAAAAAAGAGTGAGGGAGACAGAGAGAATCTGGAGGCACAATAAGAAGAAGAAACCTAAATCTAATTTATCTCACTTTGAATAAAGGACAATTTGTAAAATTTAGCAGTAAAGACTGTAATATGCTTGAAATTTAATAGACTTGGAAGATGTAATAAGAACAGCCTTTTTTGCAAGTGTTTATTTTCTAATAAACAGGAATCAGGAAATTTGCCTCTGGGCAGTTTTTCCCCACAACTAATAACTGAAAATGTGAAGTTAGCAAACAATTCCTTTACAGCAAACATTGCTCTTTTATTCAATTGTTCATGAAAGAGAAACATCTATTGATTCCCATCTATGTGCCAGGCATTGTGCACTCCATTTGCCAGGCATGCAGCTTAGAGCCAGACAGTCTGGTATCTGAGCTTTAAAGGCCAAGAATCAAGTGTTTATGTCTGGCATGTTGTAATTAATTAAACCATTTTTATGCAATAATTGCAGGGTCTCAGAATACAATGCATTTGGTGACAAGCTCACTGGATTCAAAGAGACGTTGCTGTGGGATTTCTGCAAGACCAGAGTCTTAGAGGAGACGGTGCCCAAGTCTAACTTGTTCACTCTTGGAATGCCGGGCACCAAACATGGTGCCTGGTCCACTGCAGACAGTTGGTTCTTCCCACGTGCCATGCATTTTACTCTCTTAGGGAACTCCTTTAAAACAGAGGTATCAAGCACCAGCTCCTCCCCAGAAGATGCTCATCCTGTTGGTGGAAACAGGACCATGATGAGATTTGTTTGTATTCTCCATGGGTGAATTTTTTTTTTTTTTTGAGATTGAGTCTCACTCTGTTGCCAGGCTGGAGTGCAGTGGCATGATCTTGGCTCACTGAAACCTCTGCTTCCCAGTTCAAGTCATTCTCCTTCCTCAGCCTCCTGAGTGGCTGGGACTACAGACACGCGCCACCATGCCCAGCTAATTTTTGTATTTTTAGGAGAGATGGGGTTTCACCATGTTGGCCAGGATGGCCTTGATCTCTTGACCTTATGATCCGCCCACCTCACCCTCCCAAAGTGCTGGGATTACAGGCGTGAGCCACCGCCCCTGGCTCTACATACCCAGTGACAAGAACCACTCAATGTGAGCTTTATGCATATTTTTCAATGTATAAAAAAGTAAATCAGGCCAGGTATGGTGGTTCACACCTGTAATCCTAGAACTTTGGAAGGCCAAGGAGAAGATTGCTTGAGCCCAGGAGTTCTAGGCTGCAGTGAGCTATGATCTTGCTGCTGCACTTCAGCCTAGGTGACAGAGTGAGATCCTATCTCTAAAAACAAACAAACAAGAAAGAGTGAACTAGCATTATTAACGTAGGTAGATACTATACTTTTTAAAACCATGTGGCACCCTAATGGGTATAAATTCTAAAGCAAGAAAGGGATAGGAGGAAGTGTTGGATTAACATTGTGTGTAGGGGCAATATATACTATAACAGGATAAAAATCTTACTAGAAGAGGGAAGGAACATGGAATCTCTTAGGGTGAACATGAGGACCTTTTTTAACATCTAAAATAAAAGTTTAAAATAACATTTTTTTGGCTATGATTAAAAAGTCCAAAAAAAAAAAAAAAAAGCAAACAAACAGATGCTGACAACGTTGTGGAGAAAAAGTAATGATTATGTCCTGTTGCAGGCAGGGGTGTAAATTAGTTCAACCATTGTGGAAGACAGTGTGGTAATTCCTCAAAGACCTAAAGACAGAAATATCATTCGACCCAGCAATCCCATTACCAGCTATATACTGAAAGGAATATAAATGATTCTATTATAAAGACACATACATGTGTATATTCACTGCAGCACTGTTCACAATAGCAAAGACATGGAATCAACCTAAATGCCCATCAATGGTAGACTGGATAAAGGAAACATGGTACATACACACCATGGAAGACTATGCAGCCACAAAAAAAGAATGAGGTCATGTCATTTGCAGGGATATGGATAGAGCTAGAGGCAACTATTCCTCACAAACTAATGCAGTAACAGAAAACCAAACACTGCATGTTCTCACTGATAAGTGGGATTTAAATGCTGAGAACACATGGACACATAGAGAGGAACAACACACACTGGGGCCTATTAGAGGGTGGAGGGTGGGAAGAGGGAGATGATCAGGAAAAATAACCAATGGGTACTGGGCTTACTACCTGGGTGACGAAATAATCTGTACCACAAACCCCCATGACACAAGTTGACCTGTGTAACAAACCTGCACTTGTACCCCTGAACTTAAAAGTTAAAACATTTCTTAGACCTATAGCTATAGTAAGGTAGCATTTATATTTATTTTCTTTGTATTAATAGATAAAAACATACCTCTATGAATTTGATAATGCCTTTCATTAATTTGACTTATATTAATCTTAAGTGTCTACTTACATTTTTAAAATACTAACTCATACATGTGCAAGACATTATTTATTCAGCCTGCAGATACTGCTTAGTAGGCACGTGGACTCAAGAAGAAACTCATGATGCACATGGTCTGCATGTCACAAACCATAGACATAGACCATCTAACTAGTAGTAAGACTAGAAGGAAATTTTTCAACATGAGGAAGAGGCAAAATTAGACTCTTTAGTGGTAAGGAACATTTTAAATTTCTGTGTAGTGGCAAAATAATTCACCAGGACCAAATGCAAAAATGTGTGGTGTTTTCTTATAAGTTACCATTTTATAGAATAAGTAATTTTAGCATGCCTAAGGAAAAGAAATAAATTAGATAAGATTTGGAGCAATAAAAACAGGATGCAGAGAATAACTGAGGTAGAACAACTTTGCAATATTTGTAAGATTTTCTCAGAACAGGATTAAACTTAACATGATAATATCTGAAGAGACAAGGCCAGGGAGAGAAAATCCATTTGATTATTCCATTTTGGGAAGTGGTTAGGGAAGTACGATCAAATGCATAGCTAAAAAAGGTAAAAAAAAAAAACACAAATCCCGTAAGCCAAAAGACCTTTTCATTAAAACTTATTGATAAATGTACACCCAACATCAAGATCAAAAAGAGGTTCTTAACTAGAAATCATTTGTTATTAACAGGCAAAGTAAAAGAGGCTGTTATATAGAAAACAGAAAAAGCATCTTTTATCATTGGATGGATAAGCTGCTGATACCTGAAGGTCACATAAGACCAAAATGTAAAAACAGCAACACATGTTGCTGGACTTCCTTCTTTTCCAGGTTTTGCATCTTAGCCCTCAGTTGTTCTCATGAAATTACATTTCTCCAAAATAAATATAGTGATAAGATTAGGATTCAACAACATCCAAGGCTCTCATATTACTATTACACCTTTCTCTGTGCACGCCTCACAATATTATTGGCCATTTAAAATGGATTCTCTTTTAAGGGGGCATATCTAACATTTTGCAATATCTGCCTGTTTATATGGACTCCAAATCACCAAGAATCCCAAGCAATCAGTCTCATCCTCATTTTCTATTCAGCAACATTCCCCAAGTCTTTTTCTCTGAATGTTGGTCAAGACATTCCTCAAAAAAGAGGAGAGGAGGGACTATGATTTGGGTAATTCGTATTTTGAAGATTCTCAGAAATCCTACCTGGAAAACATCTGTTTAGCCTTGTTCGTCCCATTATTTCTCACATTTATTTGACCTCAGAGGCCCTTTATCATGTAACATTGGATAAAATTCCACAGAAACAGCCTTCCAGGCACATACTTTGGACAGTCTAACTCTTTATGACCCTGAGACACTCTGAAATTGACTGCTCTGGTCCACCAATAGATGCTGAACTTCGAAATCGCCCAGGAACTGGTCGAGCTGCTGGGGCTACTGCGGTGAACAAGATGAGCACAGTCCCAGGTCCCCCTGGAGCGCACTTTCTAGCATATGATGGAGCAAATGCACCTGATGGTTTCAGGGGAGTCTAAGAATAGTGATTTGAATGGGAGCAGGATGTCCCTTTAGACAGGATGGGCATGGAAGGCTTCTTCCCAAGGTGATGTTTGAGACCAGATCCTGATTCTGTTCACTCTCATTTTAATACTAGACTTTTCCAGTTGTTTGAAAATCACTGATTGAAAAGTAGTAATGCAAGATTTGTGTTTTAGTCATTTTCTGTTAATAAAAATGTCAATTAAACAACGCTCATTCCCCATCCATCCCATTTAAATAGGCATGCATTGCATATGGGTTAAAAACGTGTGTCTACTGGGATCTTACACTCAGTTCTCAGAGCAAGTGCAAAGGGAACATCTCCGAGTCACAGCGTAAGTGGTAAAACAGTGTTTCTGACACAGCCCAGAAGTTCATCCACACGGAAGGCACTCAAACAATTCCCCCTTTTTACTCTTCTCTAAACAGGACACACACACATAATTGGACACCAGGAAACTCCTGTGTGGCACACTGACAATGAATAGTTGTCTTAGTGGCTTATAATTAAGGAGAGTGATAATGCTGGGAATTTAACTTTGGTGGTACTTAACTCTGAAATACTTTTCACTAGCTCAATCCCTGCTGATTGCTTATTAAAATGACTCCTGAAACTCCCAGGAAAACAACATGGAAGGCTGAGTAAATGCTTTTGTATTGTGAAGATACTCTTTAAAGAAATACTTCTTCCCCACAGCAACAGACCTACTCTATAATCCAGGAAAATGGTTTTAATAAATGCTTCTGATAATAATCTTCATAATGATCACTGTGTTATTGGTTAAAATGGTGCTGCATAATAAAATCTCCTTCAAAAAGGTTCTAAAAGACAAGGTACTAATTCAAAAGAAGGTGGTGGTGGTTGTTTTTAATTCCAACATGCTTCTGGGAGATCCACTTAAACATTTGCCATAACAGTGGAAAATCTTTAAGCAGACCAATGAAAATTTTCTTCTTATTGTGTTTTGAGTAGTCAAATTGCACCCAGTATTGTAAAATGAAAGTGCTTTGTTGCTAGGCAATTCCATGAATCATCCCAAATCAGGTTTTAACCAGATTGATAAAAGTGTTACCCCCTTATTTTGTCTTTTTACTAGAACACAGTTTTTAGTTGAGCAACAAAATACGTGAACTGATCATATGGGAATAGAATTTTTATAGCAATAAATAAATCTTGCCCCAATGATAATATTTAATGATATGCATAATTATTGTTATAACGCACAGGAATCAGATAAAAGTGATATAAAGCCCAAGCGATGATTGCATTTAGCATTCTGTTGACACTGCAGATAAAAGCAGCTTTAAGATCAGCATGGAGGAAGAAGGAATAGGAAGCTGCTCTGAACTCCCTCCAGAAACACCTACATTCACATCCAAGGCACCAGCTGTTGAGTTTCCCTGACTTGAGAAATGGCACCACTCTTGACTGACATCTCCCAAGGAGACTAAGTAGAATATATTAGTAGAATATTACTAAGGAATATATTAGAATATTAATATATTAGAGTATTATTAAATAATATATTAGTAGAATATTAATATATTAGTAGCATATTCATATATTAGTAGAATTAACCAATTGAATGGTTTATAAATTCAAATATATTTGTTAAAGTTTAATCATTTAATTGATAATTATATCTGATAGTAAGAAATTCACCTCTTCATTTTATTTAATAGCAGAATAAACAGATCATTAAGCACACTGAATTTAGAATAAAGGTGAATCTAACAGAAATATTATTGGTATATGAGTATTTATGGAGTCTTCATATTCCTCACTACCTACCTGCAAAGTTAAAGTGTTTATTTGAAGATGTAGACATGGAGATCCACACAAACAAGTGAAGAGCTATATATTGAAGACAACAGCCTTCAATCTTTAAACCAAGTACAAAGCTTTTATACATTTATAGTATAATATAGCTCCTACTATTTCTATGTTTATGTCGTATCTCTTCCATAAGCAATTGGTGGGTCTGAAACCTACTTTCATTGAGATACTTACTTGAAGTCAGTACAAATGATCAGTGAGGATCATTCTGCCCTTCCCCTGAAAACACAAAGTGGAGCTTTAAAACAGGCTCTCACACTGGATTTTAGGTGGATTTGGGTTTTAACTCTCGGTGTCTCTGAGAAATTAAAAAAAAAAAACAAAAAAAACCCACAGCAGAACGATTTCCAAGGATATTAGAGGATTTAACGAACAAGGACCGCATTTAAGGCAAGTGGGGTAAAGAGAAGCAAAACGAACTTTTCCTGCTTTTTCCTGTGAGAAATATCATTGTAATTACTTATGTATGTAAATTAAAATGGCATATTCATGTTTTGCATTTTCAACTGGCCTTGTATAATTAAAACTGCACCACATTTGATGGATTTATAATTATGGCTAAATGGTTATGTTAATGTTCATCTCTTCCATGCTGAAAAACATCAAAACACAAGAACATTTCTTTACTTGTTTCTTACCAGAAATTCAATCTCCAGATACAAAATTCAATGACCATGTGTCCTGAAAATAAAATATCTTTGAGATCAATAGGCACAGCTTCAAGTGTGAGATCCAAAAATTCTGATGCTTGCAAAGCACAAACCCAAACTGCTTTAAAGAATAATCTATAGAGGAAAAAGATAGAATGAACTGTAGAAGGTCTGATTAAGGTCTTATAGAAGATACCTTACTAACTTCAGTGAATTAGCAGGAGACAATCATATCTCCTCAGGCTATAATCATTGTACTTTAAATCCCCAAATATTTCCATTTAAAAAAAAAGAGAAAGAAGATAAAAAAAAAAAAAAAAAAAAAAAAACCTGTGTGCTGCAGGATCAGAGCTTTCACTTCTGAATGTAAAAATGGTGACTACATCAAACACCCACTATTCATTCTTTACTGAGAAACTCTTTCCTAAGTTTTCCCCATGAGGGAATCACAAAAACAAAAGCACAGTAGATGTTAAAAGTTTATGTTGGAAGTAGAAACATGTTACTCCGGGTCTCTGTCTTGGCTGTTGGGAACATTTCAGGTTCAAGATCTCCTGAACAAACATTTAGTGCTTAGATATTGCTATAAGTTGAATTGTGTTCCCCCACAGTGTTGAGCCCTAGCCCACAGAATCTCACAATGTGACCTTATTTGGAAATAGGGTCATTGTAAGAGATAGGAAAAACTAAACTGTTTCTGCTATTCTCACACTCAACGCAACACAGAACCTTCTGTGACCAAAATATGTGGGGGATTTTCCCTGCACTCCAAGCAATTCTCCAAGCAGACACCAACTGAGTGTCCTACAGTTCAATTCAATTCTGATGCTATCTACCTAGAGATGATATCAGGACCTACAGGTGAAGGGCTCAGTCTCACAGGACTGCCCCCAACTTCAGATGCTAGTCACAAGCCCCAGCTGTGACCTGTGCTTCTGACCAACTGGCTATAAATTAAGAGTTCCCAAGACCCACTCTTTGGGTTTGATTTATTTGCTAGGACAACTCATAGAACTCGGGGAAATGCTTTACTTACATTTACTCATCTATTATTGAGAATATCACCAGCGACACAAATGAACAGTCAGATGGAAGAGATGCATAGGCAAGGAATGAGGGAAGAGTGTGGAGCTTCCGGCACCTACCAGCACCTCCTCAAATTCAACAAACTGAAAGCATTCTGAATGCCGTCTTTGTGGGTTGTTACACAGGCGTGATTGATTAAGTATTGGCCATTGCTGATCAACTCAACCTTCAGCCCCTCACCACTCCCCAGAGATCTCAGTCCCCAGGTGGGACTGAGAGTTCCAACCCTCTAATCACATAGTTGGTTCCTCTGGCAACCAGCCCCCAAACCTGAGGCTATCCAGGAGGCCCCAGCCATCAGTCATACGCCTAGAATACACAGACACATATCACTTTGGAGATCCCAAAGATTTTAGGTGCTGTGTTTCAGGAAATGAGAACACGAGCAAATATGTACACAGTCCCAACTCACGATGGGTTGACTTAGAATTTTGACATTTTGACAGTGTGAAATGACACGATGAAGTGGAAACTGCACTCTGAGTACCCAAGCAATCATTCTGTTTTTCACTTTTAGTACAACAGCCAATAAATTATATGAGATATGAGAAAGAAAAGACACATAATGTCGGAAGAACGCAAGCCCCCTTTAAATGATCGGGCCCAGAGAAGTGTTGGAATGGAACAGCAGTCACGTCCCACCCCATTCTGACTTGATCTCTTCAAGGTGCTAGCCACATTGACTCTAGACTGACTGATGCCAAGTAACTATAAATTACCCTAACAATGCTGCGCACTGGACACCACAACTCATAACCTACAGTTCAACCATGTATAGCCAATCACTAATCAATGTTATTTCTGTAAATCAATATGAATTGTATCAGCACACTGCTTGTCCACCTTTGCCCTTGAAAACCTCCTTGTAGCAAAGGCCGAAAGGTGCACTTTTCGGTCAGTTGTTCTCACCTTGGCTCAAGTAAACACTTTAAAATTACATTTTATGCCTCAATTTCTTCCTTCAGGTCAACATAAATTCAACACCTTATTTAAAAATAGGCTTTGTGTTAGATGATTTTGCCCAACCACAGGCTAATGTAAGCGTTCTGAGTACGTTTAAAGTAGGCTTGGCTAAGCTGTGGTGTTCAATAGATGCGGTATATTGAATGCATTTTTGATTTACAATATTTTCAACTTGCATGGGTTTGTCAATTGACGTGGTTCCATAGTAAGTCAGGGAGCTTCTGTGTACTTCTGGTTATAAATCACAGTATCACAGTCATTAAAAATGTAATTAGTTAGATTAAATGGAAGCTATACTGTAGTATGTGGATACTGAATCCGGTGTAACCAGTCTCCTGATAAGAAGAGGGAAATTTGGACACAGAGACAAACAGGGAGAATACCACGTGAGGATGGATGCAGAGACCGGAATGATGAGCCTACAGGACAAGAAGCGCTAAGGATCACTGGTATGAAATAAGAATGAAATTCTATGCCTGGGCAACATAGCAAGACTTCATCTCTACAAAAAAAAAAAAAAAAAAGTTGTAAGTAGCCGGAGGATCACTTGAGCCTGGGAGTTCAAGGCTGCAGTGAGCCATGATCAGCCACTGCACTCCAGCCTGTGTGACAGAGAGAGATCCTGTCTCAAAAGAAAAAAAAAAATGTTCTAACCCCCTACAAGCAACTTGACAGACCTCTCTTGGCCAAGGGGACCCCAGAGAAACCTTGAAAACTGAGTTCCTGGTCACAGTGAGATGGGAGGTCAGATACGCCTCTTTATACCTTCTCCCCAACAAATTGCCATTAGACTTTCTTTCCCTTTCAAAAGACTTGCTCCACCACTGATTTTAACCAATCACTAGACACCATACCCAGACTCTCTACTTTTCTGTGGTTTCAACACAGCAGGTGGCAAGGACCACATCACATTCCTCCACAGACCATGGACTGGTTCTAACCAGTCTACAGAAGCTGCACACAGATGCCCTGTGTCCTCCATTTCATTTTCTGATGTATAGAGCCTGCTTTTAATGCATTTAAATGTTGTCTCCACTCCCAAGTGAACGTGGGATGTATGCAACATACATTTTTGTTTATTAAGCATGCATGTCCCCTCTTTGTGAATATTCATAGTTCCTCCTATAACCTATTGAATATGTCTACTTAACCAACCCATTCAGCATCAATTCCTGTCTCATCCTTCCTCCTTCAAAGTGCCTGCTTTCAGTCTCTGCCAGGGGCTGTGCTTCTCGGCCTGCAGCATGGCTAGCCTGCGGGTTGCAACCCTTTATTAAAAAACAAAGCTCTCTTCTCCAAATGTATGGATCTCATGATTTTAAGTCAACGGCAGCAACATCAGAAGCTAGAATAAGAGGCAAGGGGCCAGGCACAGTGGCTCATGCCTGTAATCCCAGCACTTTGGGAGGCCAAGATGGGCGGATCATGAGGTAAAGAGATTGAGACCATCCTGGCCATCATGGTAAAACCCCATCTCTACTAAAAATACAAAAAATTAACTAAGTGTGGTGGTACACACCTGTAGTCCCATCTACTTGGAGGCTGAGGCAGGAGAATCACTTGAACCCGGGAGGTGGAGGCTGCAGTGAGCCAAGATCGTGCCCCTGCACTCCAGCCTGGCGACAGAGTGAGACTCCATATCAAAAAAAAAAAAAAAAAAAAGAAGGAAGGAAGGAAGGACCCCTTCCCAGAGCTTTCAGAGGGAGTGTGGCAGCCCTGCCAATACCTTCATTTCAGATGCCTAGCCTTCAAAACTGTAAGAGAACAGATTTCTGTTGTTTTGACATACCCAATTTGCTGTACTCTGTTATGACAGCTCTCAGAAACTAATACAGATGTCTGCAGAACTCGGAAGATTATCTTCCCAGAATTTCAACTCGTATCCACGTACTACAAGCTGCGTGAACCAATGTCTTGATGTTTTATGAAACTGAAGCTTCTGGCTTAGAATTCCAGCTTAGAATTCTTTTCTTTCCTTTGTTCTCAAAGAAACGGGTGAGGAAATGTTCTCCTCGCAGAGTTTATTCTCCAGTGCTAAGATCACTAGCAGTACCTGCCTGCAAGGTCTCTAGGTCTGAGCCACGGGAGTCAGGATGTGGTATTGGAGGCAGCAGTGAACCTGTGTTCGCTGCCCCGTCTCCCTTACAACAACAAGGGCCAGAAAATGCAGCCACTCAGCAGCAACGTAGGTACATGACACTGGACAGACACACGTACCTAGGAATCTGGCAACCTTTTCAGGCTCCCACCTCAAGTCTGAGGGAAATCGTCTGGTGAAATGGCAAAGAAAACAAAGAAAATAAAATCTTTAACATGAGTATCCATTCACAGACATTAATGCAGACTAGACTGTGATCTGGAAACAAGGAATCCAAAAGAACCACACAAGTTGTTCTTGATTACTATGTACAGATCAACACGCTGATCACTCGACTGGCCCCCAGCACCTCTTACCTTCCAATATTTTGTTAATAAATGTTTTACAGCAGGTACAAAAAGAGGCTGAATGCACGAACCTATACTCTAACACAACCAGGATGCAGATCAACAGAGGCTTTGGGCAAAACGTGGTATGAATCACAGTTTAGATTCTCTAGCACTTTTCATTCTACGACTCACTTTAACAAACATTTCTGGGTTTAGTTCTCATGTGACCCTGTTAATTTAATTTAATTTAATTTTATTTTATTTTATTTTATTTTATTTTTTTTGAGGCGGAGTCTCGCTCTGTCGCCCAGGCTGGAGTGCAGTGGCGCAATCTCGGCTCACTGCAAGCTCCGCCTCCCGGGTTCACGCCATTCTCTTGCCTCAGCCTCCCCAGTAGCTGGGACTACAGGCGCCCGCCATCTCGCCCGGCTAGTTTTTTTTTGTATTTTTAGTAGAGACGGGGTTTCACCATGTTAGCCAGGATGGTCTCGATCTCCTGACCTCGTGATCCGCCCGTCTCGGCCTCCCAAAGTGCTGGGATTACAGGCTTGAGCCACCGCGCCCGGCCGACCCTGTTAATTTTAGAGGTAGATAGTCAGAAAAGTTAAATGACTTCCCCCTGGTCACAAAGAAAGTATAACTCAAGCTGTTTCTTCTGACTTCATATCTCCTGTTACAAATTCCCCGGAGAGAAATTTTCATTTACAGAAATTTTCATTTTCAGTGGATCAAATGTCCACCGCTGGTCCATTGCCTGCAGCATGGTCTAGCCTGGAGCATACTCACTGCCAGCTCACTTGCTGCTATAATCTGGAGATCTGTCCCCCCAAAATTTATATGTTGAAACATAATCCCCAATGCAATCATATTAGGAGGTGAAGCTTTTAGGATGTGATTACACCATGAGGACAGAGACCTCATGAGTGACATGAGTGTCCTTATAAAAGAGGCCTGAGAGAGCTTGTTCGCTCCTTCTACCATGTAAGGAACCAGCAAGAAGGTGCCATGTGGGAAGCAGATAGCCCTCACCAGGCACTGAATCAGCATGTCCTTAATCTTGGACTTCCCAGCCTTCAGATCTGTGAGCAATAAATTTCTATTGTTTATAAATTACCCAGTCTAAGGTATTTTGTTACAGATGTGTCAACAGACTGAGACACCTGTCCTCCTCAGAACTGTTACATAGCACTGTTACTGCAACACCATTTCTGGTCACATCCTTTGCAGGAAATTTTTTTTCAATATCAAGATCATCAACAAACAGTATTTCTTCCTGCCCCGATGAGTACATTTTCTACTGAACTGTTTTCTCCTCAAAGTAACGTTCTAGGCACCACTGTTGTCTTCATTTGTCCAGCGCCTTAAATAAAAGGCCACAGACTGGGTGGCTCATGAACAACAGAATTTATTTCTCACAGTCCTGGAGGCCAAGAAGTCTAAGATGAAGACACCGGCAGATTCCCTGTCTGGGGAAGGCCCTCTTCCTTGTTTATACTCAGCTGTCTTCTCCCCAGATCTTCACATGGCAGAAGGGATGAGGGCTTCTCTGTGGTCTTTTTTATAAGGGCACTAATCCTATTCATAAGGAACCTACTCGCATAACCTAATCACCTCCCAAAAGCCCCACCTCCTAATACATCACTTTGAAGGTTAGGATTTTGACATATACATTTTGGGTGCACATAAACATTCAGTCCATTGCAACTGTATTAGTCAGGGTTCTCCAGAGAAACAGAACCAATAACCAATAGAATGGAGATATATATGGGGGACCAGCAAAACTATGAAGCATATATATACACATACAGAATATATGTATATATATGAATATATATATATTCTCTCTCTCCCTCTGTGTGTGTGTGTGTGTGTGTATATATATATATAATTTCTCTCTCTCTCTCTGTGTGTATGTGTGTGTGTATATATACACACACATACATATATCACATACAGAATATATATACACACATACAGAATATATGTATATATGAATATATAGTATGTACATATAGTATGTACATATATGTATATATGTATATATGAATATATATATTCTGTATGTGTATATATTCTGTATGTGTGTATATATATTCTGTATGTGATATATATGTGTGTATGTGTGTATATATACACACACGTGTATATATATGTGTATGTATGTACATATATACACACATACACACACACACACAGCGCGCGAGAGAGAGAAATTATTATAAGATATTGGCTCATGCAATTATGATGGCTGAGAAGTTCCACGATTTGCCATATACAAGCTGGAGAGCCAGGGAAGCTGGTGGTATAGTCTGAAGTCCTGAGAGTCAGACAGCTGATGGTGCAGATTCTAGCCCGAGTTGGACAGCCTGAAAACCAGTAACACCAGGGCCAGGAGGTTGATGTTCCAGCTCATGCAGTCAGGCCGAGAATGATTTCAACATTCCTCACATTTTTGTTCTATTCAGGCCCTCAACAGATGCATTGATACCCATCCATATCCCATGACACTGTCAAATTGACACACAAAATTAACCATCACAGTCACTCTCACAGAACTGTTTCTACAAGAGGGAAATTGGAGTTTTAGCAGCCCCCAGCCCTACAGTAATACTAGATGTCACAAAAAGGCACCAGAAAAAAAACAGAGGTCCACATGCTTATATTTGACCATCCTATAAAACCATCCTAAAACCACAACCATCCTATAAACCAAAAGCCTTCAAACTTCATTGCTCATATACCTCTTTAAATTATTTTGAAAAAATCATGTACCCCTGTGAACACTTTTAAATTGACATCTAAACATTTTCTTTATAAGCTTAAATAGTTGTAAAGAATGTGATATTTAGCATATGGTAAATGTTGAAATTTAAAAATTAAAGTTACAACATCCTTCTAAATGTATGCAATGGAATCTAAATTGCATAATGGCTTGAAAGCCATCTGTTGGAAAACAGTTGCCTTTTCTTGTCACTTCTGCCTCTGATGATGACAGTATCCTGCAGAAGCCAGAGTCCTTCATCCCAGAGGTGAACACACACATCTGGCCCTGGAGTCAGAGAAACTAAAAGAGGATCTAGGGGGAGATGGGATACAATACCTACAGGCCCAGTTACTACCTCACATCAACAAGGTGAATCAGTAGATCAGGAACAATGAGGGTCATCTACAAATGGCTGTGACTTCCCTTCAGCCCTGCACATCTTCCATATCAACCAGAAATACACAATACAGGGAGTTCTGGGAACAGTTTAGTCTAGGCAAATAGACACAAAGCCATGGCACCGTGGACCGTGCCAGGCATGGGGAGCCCAAACATGAAGCTCATGCTGTCTTCTGTACCCTGAATAATGAAGTCTTATGTCCCTATTCTAGGAGTCACATGTCTTCTACCAGCATCCATGAACCTGTTACAGGTTAACCTACTAGGTTGCAATGAGGGTAAAATCTCAGCCTCTTCACAGTTTTTGGTAATACTATTATCAATTCAACACTCCATGAACTAGCTCTTTCTTGACCTTAGAAATGTTTACATTTCCTTTCCTTTCTTTCTTTGTTTTTTCATTACTCTTCATTCAAACTTGTATCTTCAATGCTTGGAAGTCTTCTACTGATCCCACCACCACGGTTTATTCAATAAAAACATGTTTACAGAAACCTAATTTTTTTGTGTTTTATTTCTATGATCATGTTGCAACCATTAAAACTTCTTTCCATATTATATAATCATTAAAATTATTAGTAGTAAAAAACAGATAAAAAATGTAAATATATTAAACATCTGAATAAACAAGTATTAAAAGAAATTTAATTATTGGAAATTAGTCATCTCTTAAAACAAAACTGCTAAAAAGCAAATCCATTCAGAAGCTAGCATATATATTTTGTTAACAAGAAGTTGAAAATATTAAATATTTCATAACATGAAGATTAAGACTAATTATACTTAAATACCATATATATAATATGACAAAATAATTTTTAACTACCTAACTGGATAACGTATCCTAAATCTGAAAAAAATCACATAAAGATTTAGCCAAGGGTTTTATTTAATGTATCCTAAAATCTTTTGTAGTTTTAGATGCCTTCCAGTGACATTTCAAAGATTCTGCAATACTAACCTACTGTTAGCTTCTTCAACAGTCTCTTCTTTCCAGCTAATAAAACAGACTAAAAATGAGTCCTAAGAATAGCTGAAAAGACTTGCTTATGGTTAAATACATGAAAAGGGTCATTTTTAGCACTCAGTATTTTTTAAAGTGCACTTTGCTTTGCTCTCACAGAATTTTACATTTTTTTGGCAAAAGGAGGGGGATGGAAGAGATAAAGTCATTATTAAAAACGTCTTAACTCCCACTATTCCTATATCTGAACCAGAACATCTAACCCAGAGCTGGAACACCAAATTTCACCCTTAACTGCACAGTGATTAAGACAGAGAAATACAGGGAATCTCTATGTGTTCAATGTGTCTTTACTAATGTTTAAAGGAGGCTGAAGAGATTTTCACACGTCTAATCTGTGGATAACATTTGAGATGGGTTAGGGGTCGCCTTTTTGTCTACCAATCAGAAAAAGAACTATGGTGAATTCAGGCAAGCGCACCAGGAATGAGGTTTAGGAAAGAGGACCTGTAGAATTTAGGGACCTAGACACTGGTTTCTTCAAAACTCTCCATGTTCTTAGACCCCCTACGAAGCACATTCCAGTGGAGACCATTGTATCAGCCACCTTGAGCTTCCCCCAAGGTGAAGTTCCTTCTCCTTTTCATACAGCCTCCATCCTCTTGAGGTACAATTTCAACTGTTTCCCAGAGCTATGTATATACTATAAATGCAAAGAAGAGCCTAGAAGGATGCACACCAAAGAAAAACCATTGTGGTAGAAAGTAGAATTGGGAGGAGGGTATTCATATTATTGTTTTTGCCACAAAAGTATATTTATGCATTGATTTAAAATAAATAAATAGCACAACAGGGTAACTATAGTCAATAATATAATAATTGTACCTTTTAAAGTAACTAAAAGGTTATAGTTGAACCGTTTGTAACACAAAGAATAGATCTTTGAGGGGATGGAGATATATATATATGTAAAATATATACTATAAGTATATTATTATATATGTAAAATATATGTATTATTTATGTAAAATATATGTAAAATTTATATATGTAAAATAAAATGAATAAATAATTTTAAAGGAAACATAAAGCAAGACATTTACAATTGGGAAAAATGTAAAATGTTGGGAATGAGGAATTGGGGTAGGGTCAAATGTGGTGTATAAGGAAGTAAGACAATGGCCAGGAGCAGTGGCTCCCGGCAATCCCAGCACCTTGGGAGGCCAAGGTGGGCGGATCACTTGAGGCCAGGAGTTTGAGACCAGCCTGGCCAACATGGGGAAGCCCTGTCTCTACTAAAAGTACAAAAATTAGCTGGGCATGGTGGCGCCTGTAACCCCAGCTACTCCAGAGGGTGAGGCATGAGAATCACTTAAATCCGGGAGGCATAGTTTGCAGTGAGCCAAGATCATGCCACTGCATTCCAGTCTGGGTGACAGAGTGAGACACCATCTGAAAAAAAAAAAGAAGGAAGGAAGGAAGACAATGAAACCATACGGCAGATTTGCAGAGCTCCAGAGTTTAGACTAGACAAGCCACACACCAGAGAATGATTTCCTCAGAGTATTTCTTCAACATTTTTCTCAAAATTCTATTTATTATGTACAGTTTCTAATCTCATCATAGTTAAAAACTGAGTGCTTGCATTTTAAGTGCAGCATCTGGGTGTGATTATATGGTAACCCTAACCCTAGGTCCCCCACAAATAATAAAAAGCCAGTATAGCCAGGACAACTGAAACAATCGGAAATGGTAGCTATTGAGCAGACTGAGGCAAAGACAGCAGCCCTGCTGATATTTGCATCCTATCCACTCCATAATGAAGAGGAGATACAAATTCTGTTTTCATACAAGCCTTTGGTTTGGCCTTTATTTAAAATATTGATACTGTGGGAGGCCAAGGCAGGAGGGCTGATGGATCCCAGGAGTTTGAGACCAGTCTGGGCAACATAGTGAAACTAGGTCTCTACAAACAACAACAACAAAAATCTAAAAAATATTAGGCAGGCATGGTGTCACATGCCTGTAGTTTCAGCTGCTGGAGAGGCTGAGGCAGGAGGACTGGAGGATTGTGGGAGCCCAAGAGGTCAAGGCTGCACTGAGATATGATTACACCACTGCACTCCAGCCTGGGCAACAGAGAGAGACCGGGTCTTTGGAAAAAAAAAAAAAAAGGTGTGGAAAGTCAAGTGTGCAATGGTGTTTTCAGTGACATTTGTTAATGCTGATGAGTGTCCGTTTACAAACACTGAGACTCGGAAACACTAGATGAAGTTGAAACTTGGAGCCCTCTAGCAAAGTGTCAGAAAGAACTTCATTAAAGGACGCCCAACAAAAGAAATGTCCAGCCCAGAATGACCCCTTCTTTCATGAGACCTATCTGCAACCAAGAGGTGAGGGGCAGAAGCATCGGTCCCTCTTTGAAGATACTCAGGGGAATTGTGAAGAAAACGCAAAGGAGACCACAGCTCTGCACCTGTGATGCCAGTCGCATCACGTCAGCTGCAGAGGACAATAAATTGGGTGCGTTGAATGACGTAACAACTAAATCACAAGCGATAAATGGTTTTTAACAATCAAAAACAACTTAACATCATACTATACATCTGGCATTCGTGCTGGTGATTTGAAGGTGCGTGACCCATCCGAATTGTTTGTATAAAGTAGCAATTACAAAACAGAATGAAGTGTAAGACATGCAATTATTGGAGGGATAAGTGTTCCTGTGTCTCCTGGACCACAAAATTTGTTTCAAAACCATTTGTTTCCAAAAACCTTATCTTATTGCGTGATAAGGGAAGTGGAAGAAATAACAATATTTTGAGTGGCTGAGAGTGATGTGGATGTGTGCTATATCTTCAAGTTTAGGAGTGAAACCAACAACAAAAAAATTGCCCTAAGGTTTTCTTCCCTGCCCACATTCCCTCAACCCCTACTAAGCCCTCAAACTCTGTGCTTGATCATCCCACTCTTATAACCCCTGGATTTTGTGCCAACTTGTGGCCCTGGACGCATTGATTTCCATCAGAGATGACCAAAGGAGTGTTCATTTATTCATTCAGTATGTAGGGAATGCCTTTTACATGCTGTTTTTGGTCAGCTCTCCTAGAAAAGAAGTCTGAGACGAGGACTCCCTGGAGTGATTTATTGGGTGACAGGTCACCGGAGAAGCATGAGAATAGTGGTATAGGACTGAAGCATAAAGACAGCAAGGATGCAGCCATCTGAAGCTGGTAAAGAGTGGCTCTTGGTTGGCCAAGGGCAGCTATGAGCTGTGGGCACTAGGGCTCCCAGCAGCTGGGGCAAGTGCACTAGCTCAGTGACCAGATCTGGGTGGGGCCCTGACTGCACCCACCGCACACCCATGACCTGGGCTCAGATGCACTCAAAACAAAGGATGGATACATGCAAATAAATAATCCCCCTTAGATTTTTTTTTTTTAAACAGTGCTCTTCCTGCCCTGCTCTTCAAGAGCAGGCAGTATATCTTTTATTTTATTCAATAAACATCTGTCCACCCACTGTTAGTCAGGCACTCTACTCAGAACTAGGAAAGGATCATAAGAGAAAGCAGCTATAAAAAGGAATGACTCGTAGAAGACAGAATGCCTGCTGAGAAGGGTAGAGAGAAGAGGAAAATCAGGAGAGAGTTTTAAAGGATATAAAATTACAGCTATATAGGGAGAATAAGTTCTAGCGTTCTACAGCATGGATGTTTCAGGATGACTGTAGTTAACAATAATATATTAATTATAGTTTCAAATAGCTAGAAGGGGGATACTGAATGTTTCCAACACAAAGAAATGATTAATGTTTTAGATAATGGGTAGGTAATTACCTTGATCTAATCATTACACATTATATGTATCTCAACATCACTATGTACCCATAAATATGTACAATTATTATGTGTTAGTTTAATTTTTTCAAGGAATGAAGACAGCATTGCTATCCCAAGCAGTCTTTACCATCCCCCACCCAGTACCTGGCGTAGTGTTCCCTGCCTAACTAACATGTGTAAACTAACCTTGTTCACTTGCTTACTGATTTTTTTTATCCATTTGTACCATGGTAAACACATTGTAATGAAACATATATAACATAAAAATTTATTATTTTAACCTTTTTAGGGTACAGTTCTTGCTTATTCCTTCTAAAAGCAGTGTTCTAGCAAGGGTTGGACACGTAACGTAGGAAGAGAGTCAGATGACCCTACCTTCGGCCTTTAGGGGAGAAAAAAAAATCCCTTAAGCTCTGAGTCCTTACTATAAAACAAGCTTTCTGCAATGTTACTAGCTATGATATTTGGCACAACCATCTTAGGCATTCAGCATTTCCATGTTCATAGGGGAAAAAAAATTAAATTGCCCCTCCCTGGGCTAAACAATCTTGGCACTGCATTTTGATCCTTAAATCTATGCACATGCTATCATCAACAACAGATAGGGGTTCTGTTTGCTGAAAGAATATAAATAATTAAAATCCTGCAGGGAGCAGATTTTTATTTACAGAGCTCCATTGTCATTCTTGTACCTGGTGGGGGTATGGTCAAATTACACGAGTTTATTAAAAAACAAAAATTGATGGTTCCAGCTCCGTTGCTCTACCCCATGGAATGAGATCCAATAGAGGCTGCACAGAAGCAAACACTGTCAGTATTTAAAGAGCTATCATTGGAATGGGGAGGGGAGCTAACTAACATTTGAGGGAATGAGTTCTCAGATGCGTGAGCTCCCTAGCGCGTCCAGGGCTCCCTGGACATCAGCACATCTTGGAGTTCAGATGTTCACGCTATGAAACATTTCCAAGCCCGCCCTTCGCCCTTGTTGGATGTTCTGTTTTATCATTCCCTTTTTATTTATGATTCCCCACTTTTCTTACGATAAAAGCTTACACTGCAGAAACAGTCTAAAGCATACCCCCTACATACAAACTGATCTCCAGATTTCCAGTGAAATTGCTGCCTTTGTATACTTATGGACTGACATGATAACTGAAAATAACTTCCATTAGCAGTATAAAAACTCCAGCTGATACCAAATGAATTTCATTTGATACCAGCAGAGAAAAATATTGGCTACTGAGCTATTCTTTGTTCATGGTTATTTACAGTTAGCTAGAATCCATGTACAATTCAGCCAGCCAGAAGGCCCCAGATGATTCCCTTTCCTGGAGGACCTTGTGTGGAAGTTCTTCCACGAAAACTGGCTCACCTTCATTGGGTGAAATACAAGGACCACTCTTCTCACCCCTGGTCCACCACAATACATGAAAATGTCTGGGGATTAAATTCCTTGGAGTAAGAAAGATGTCAACAGATGTTTGAGAGATGTGCATTACCTCCCCTTCCACCTCCAACCCATCACCAGGCTATCTTGTAAATGTTGGAAATAGTCGACTAAATTATCAGAAAATTTCCCCAAACCATATTCCCGGTGATTTCTTTAATGTGAATATTTCAGAGTTGTTTGTACCACTGCTAAGAATTATGGATCAATATTTTGTAATGTTTCCTTCAGAACTTTGACTTTTTAAGAAACATCACATGCAGTTGAGGCTTCATTTCACGCTTCCCCTGTCCAGTAAAACCACTGTCTTGCAACTATGTAAACCCTGGGCATTTATGAGTTATACTTTCAATACATAAGCATGTATCATAAACAATCTTAGATATCTTGAAATAGATATACCTGTCTTTCTACAAATTTCTTTCTCCACTCCACATTATGGATTTTTAACATTTTTAATGTAAATATATACAAGATGTCTATTTTAGCTATTTTTATGCATCCAATTTAGTAACATTAAGTATATCCACAATGTTCTGTAACCATCACAACCATTTTTAGAACTTTTTCATGATTCTAAATAGAAACTCTGTACTCATGAAACAACACTCCCCTATTTCTTCCCTCTCCCTAGCCCCTGGCAATCATCATTCCACTTTCTGTCTCTATGAATTTGACTATTCTAGGTGCCTCGCATAAATGTAATAATCACACAACTTCTGTCCCTTTGTGTCTGGCTTATTTCACTTAGCATATCAACATTGTTTCTAATATCAACCCACATTGGTACATACTGATACACGTCATTCATCTTAAATATTGTATAATATTCAAGAGATTATAGATAATAATTTATCCTTAACTATATTGGTGGATATCTAAGTTCCAATTTTTTGCTATAACGGAATCCATTTTGCAGTGAGCATCAGAGGCACTCAGCTGAAGTAGAAATGCTGGGTGTGTACATCCTCCGCTGTACCAGGAAGCTGCCCAATTGCTCTCTTAAGTCACAATATTAATCAACATTCCTGCCAGCAGCAGATCTGAGTTCCTGCTTCTCCGTGTCCTTATTTGTACTGACAAATTTTCCTTTTTAATGTTTGATAATTTGATGGGTGGGAAATGATATCTCAATGTTTTCTTACTTGACATTTTTTCAATGAGCAGTGAGGTTAAGCATCTTTTTGTGCTCATTAACCATTAAAGTTTCTGTTTACGTGAAATGCTTGCTAATAACCTTTACTCTCGGCTGGGCGCGGTGGCTCAAGCCTGTAATCCCAGCACTTTGGGAGGCCGAGACGGGCGGATCACGAGGTCAGGAGATCGAGACCATCCTGGCTAACACGGTGAAACCCCGTCTCTACTAAAAATACAAAAAACTAGCTGGGCGAGGTGGCGGGTGCCTGTAGTCCCAGCTGCTCGGGAGGCTGAGGCAGGAGAATGGCGTGAACCCAGGAGGCGGAGCTTGCAGTGAGCTGAGATCCGGCCACTGCACTCCAGTCCGGGCGACAGAGCGAGACACCGCCTCAAAAAAAAAAAAAAAAAAAAAAAACCTTTACTCTCTTTTATATTTTTTTTTTTTGCTTTTTTATTGATTTCTAAAGGGTAGAGATACATAGATACATAACTGCATAGATACCTAGATACTCTGCATAATAGTTATTTGACCAGCGTAGTTCATTCATTTCTGATTGTATCCTTATTGTATTTTCCCTTCTGCTTGGGTTTACTCTGTTTTGTTTCAGTTTGATTTTTTTGTCTGTTTTCTTGATTTGGATACTTGTTTTATTTTTTGTTTTGTTTTCTAACTCACACATGTAAGGCTACAAATTTCTCCCTAAGTAAATGGTTCATCTCATCTCACAAGCATTAACATGTAATGCTTGAATTTAATTTAAAAGATTGTGCAATGTTCCTTCTACAAACATACAGCCTTTGTAAGTTCCATCAGAGGAGACTGGACAAAGCACATTTTCTTTCTCTTTGTAGATATGAAAGTGTCTAATTTTGCCTTAACTCTTGAATTACAAGAATAATGTGTGTTTTTCCTCTACCTCTTAAAGACCGTTTTCACCCCTCCTGCTGCTGGGGACAGCAGCTGTCCCTGCAGGCATCTTTCTAAGTCATCAGTCTTCTTTCTCAGGCAGAGTGGAGGATGTTCTCTTTGTCTTTGATTTTTTGTAGTTTAACTTTAATGCATCTGGGATTACTTTGTTTCATCTTTTAGGACAGTGTTTCCTTCAATCTGAGAATTTGCATCTTTCCTTGATATGGAATAATCCCCCATTGCATCTCTCCTCCATTCTCTCTGTTCTGTTATCCAGGAATGTCTATTAGGCATATCTTGGAACCGGCTTACTCTGTCCCAAGCCCTAAAATGCTCTCAAATTTTCCATCTTTTGGTCTCTCTAATTTACTTTGCAGAGTTTTTATTCAGTTCTCTTTCAAATCTTGTCACACTGTCATGTTCCTACTCTGGTTCCTATCCTTCATTTAAATCTTTGAAAGTTTAAAACACACTTACTTTTAAGTTGTCTTTTATACTGTTCTGTTTTCTTTTGCTTGAGCCCAACCCTCCCTCCCTTCCTCATACGATTTGTCATGTTGGCTGCAAACTCATATTCAGAAAGCTTTCAAATCCATGGGAATCCCCAGAAGCTAGTTATACAGGAAGCTCAGGTCACCCCCAAACCAATTAAATCAGAATCTCTGGGGATGAGGTCCAGACACGAGTACTTTTGGAAGCTCTCCAGGTGATTTTAACGTGCAGCTGAGGCTGAAACCACTTCCTACAGCGCAGAGCAGCCTCCACCTGCCTCACAGCCTTATAAGGCTTTTCACCCACCCTCTTCGTGCTGCTCCTAATTCTGTCTTCAATTTTGATACCTATGGATTTCCCTTTCTTGCTTTCGGTTTAGATATATTGGGGGGAGTTCCTGTGATAAAATATACCTAACATAAAATTTACTGTTTTAATCATTTTTAAGTATATAATTCTGCAGCATTAAGTCCATTCAGAATGTCGTACAACCCTCATCACTGTCCATTCCCAGACATTTTCATCATCCCAAACAGAAACTCCGTACCCATTAAACAATAGTTCCCCATTCTCACCACCCTTAGGGCCCTGGTAAACTCTCATCTACTTTCTGTCTCTATACATTTGATTATTCGAGGATCACAAAGGAGTGGAATCATATAGTATTTGTCTTTTCATGGCTAGCTTATTTCATTTAGCATAATGTCTTCAAGGATCATTCACTGAATGATGAGCTGCACTATCAGAACAGCACTACCAGAATTTCATTTATTTTAAGAACCAAATAATATTCCATGTCAAGGATCTCCCGTTCATCTGTTGCTAAACACTTGGGCTATTTCCACCGTCTGACTATTATGAATACCCTACTATGAACACTGTTGTACAAGTATCTGTTTGACTCCTTGCTTCTAATTCTTATATAGCAGGAGTGGAATTGGGTCATAGGGAATCCTATGTTCACTTTTATAGGAACCTCCAAAGTGTTTTTCACAGAGGTTGTACAATTTTATATTCTCACCAGCAATGTACGAGGGTTCCAGTTTCTCCACATCCTTACCAACACTTGTTATTTTCCTTCTTTATTTTAAATAGTAGCCATCCTAATAGGTGTAAAATGGTTGGATGTGTATGTGTGTGTGTGTGTGTGTGTGTACATATATATACTTCTTTTTTTTTTTTTTTAAGATGAAGTCTCCCTCTGTCACCCAGGCTGGAGGGCAGTGGTGTGATCTTGGCTCACTGCAAGCTCTACCTCCCGGGTTCATGCCATTTTCCTGCCTTAACGTTCTGAGTAGCTGGGATACAGGCACCTATCACCACACCCAGCTAATTTTTGTATTTTTAGTACAGACGGGGTTTCACCATTTGGTCAGGCTAGTCTTGAACTCCTGACCTCTTGATCCACCCACGTAGCTAGGCCTTTCAAAGTGCTCGGATTACAGTTGTGAGCCACCCTGCCTGGTTAAATAGTTTTAATTGTTACCATATTTCATCCAGCATCTCTATGTATCATTGAGGAAAGCGGCTTTTGTATCAGCCCAAGCCAGAGTCTGCATTTAGCTTTTGAGTTAAAATAACACAAACGACTTCACATGAAGACCTCTACTATAAGTTAAGGGATTAATTACCTCTCAACTCCCCTCAGGGACTCCAAATGGCCATTTTCGGGTCAACAGGGGATGGGTCAAAGGACATGAATAATGCCAGAAGTTAGTTGCAATCAATTTACTTGTACCTTGAATAAGTAAATTCAAGAATAGAATGTAATTTTATAGTGTGATATATCAGTCATGATACTAACTAAATGGCACACTTATAACAATTTGCAGAAGCTTATTTAGAAAGGGTCTGTTTACCAAGGCCTAGGTAGGGAGGCAGGGAACGGCAGAAGACAGTACAGCGACCTGGTGTTAACAACCCGAGCGCTATCACCATACCTGGGCCAAAGAGATGGATGGAGAGAGCAGTGACATACACCTAGAAAATAGTTGTGCTTAGAATGTCACCTTGAAATGAGCAATGACCTTTGACCAAGGGACACAGCCAGCCTGAAGCGACCTCACAGGGAGGGTGCCAGCAGTTTTAAAAAACTACTCTTACTTCATCCTCCTGCCTCCCTCCAATGTCCTGCCAGGATCTCCATTGGTTGGCCCCAAGTGGAAGCCAGAGGGCAAGGAAGAACTTGATGTTGAACCTGCAGGTCAGCTGTCCAGGGCTGAGAGCGTGGCTAAGAGGAGGACTGGTCTAGACAAACAGAAGGAAAATATGCATTTATATATTTATCTTCTTGAAGTAGTTGAAGATCCCAGTGGATATTTGAAAGTGTCTGCTTTCTATAAAACTGTAATCATGGAAATTAAAAACAAATTGTCACATCTGAATTCTGCATCTCTGAGCACACATGAACCCAGCTCATATTCCCATCACTTTATAAAGACACAGGAAATGCTGTGCTTTCTTGGACTAAGTCTCCACTGATCTCAGAAAGCTTCTTTGAGAGGGGATCAAGAGACATTTAGATATTTTGTTGGACGACATAGTCATTCTCCATAAAATTACTTCCAAAGTTTACAGCTAGGCTCTCCAGTCATCCATAGCATTGAGTCATGTAATGTAATCAATCAGTTTTCTTGAATAAATTAATAGAAAGACCATTTTTTTAATTCCTAAAAAATCCTTCTCTCTCCCAATGGACAATTCCTTTTACTCCCAAATTCCCAATGTGGCCATGCAAGAAGAGATGCCCAAGGGGCCCCATGTTACCTCATAAGAAAGTTTTTGTTATTGTTGTTATGGTGCATGACAGAAAAGAAATTCTGAACTAGTACGTAGATGACGCATTTCCCAGGAAAGGGACAAAGTCTTGTACTTCTCTTAGATTCTCCATTCGTCAATAAAGCAGTAACATTCTTCCCAAAATATTCATGTCTGCCTAATTGATACCAGCTGTCAATGTGGTTCCTAAGAACCTGACCCAGTACTCTCAGACACGTTAAATTATTAACTAAAAGATGAGCAAGAATTTTTTTTTCTTATTTCCCGAAAATTTATTATAGTGATCTTCCATTAACTCTGATTTTGAGAGTCTGCAATTTGTTCAATTCCCTGAAGCCAGAATATTACGGTATAATGTTCTCATAAAAGGTGATCTGTACTTTCAATTCTGCACATATTTAATGAACTATTTGGAACTGTAAAATAAAAAGTCACCACGAATTGGTAGAAAAACTGTGCAAATGTACAAAATGGACTCAATTTCTCATCAGAAATCAGAGGAAGAAATGGCAAATAGCCAACTATATTGGACTAAGAAGCTGAAAAAAGATCTTCCCTAAAGCCTCCTGTTTAGAAGATTTCTACTCTGAAACATTTTTACATACAGGGCCCCAGCATGTTTCACATCAGTGCTTTAACTATAGTAAGGAAGACAAGATGCATTCCCTGTCCTCAAGGAGCTAACACTCCAGGTGGTGAGACAAAACCTGCAGGGATAAAGCACTACAGGAGAGGAAATGTCTGATGGCACGCAAATGAGTGTTGTAAACAACAAATGCCACAGTCACTCAGCAAGGCGAGAGATCAGGTGCATTAGTTTGTTCTCACGCTGCTGATAAAGACATACCCGAGACTGGGTAATTTATAAAGGAAAGCAGCTTAGTGAATTCACTGTTCTACATGGCTGGGGAGTCCTCACAATCATGAAAGAAGATGAAGGAAGAGCAAGGGGACGTGTTACATGGTGGCAGGCAAAAGAGAATGAGAGCCAAGCAAAAGGGGTTTCCCTTTACAAAACCACCAGCTCTCATGAGACTTATTCACTACCATGAAAACAGCATGCGGGAAACCACCCCCATGATTCCATTGTCTCCCATCTGGTCCCTCCCACAACACGTGGGAATTATAGGAGCTACAATTCAAGATGAAATTTAGGTGGGGACACAGCCAAACCACATCACCAGCAGCCTAACAGGCAGAGCCAAAGTGAAAGCATGGAATGTCAAAGAATTATTCATGATACTTTTTTGCTGGTTATTTAAATAATAAATATTTGTGGGTACATATTATACACATGTAAACATGTATACAAGTGTATACTATGTATACATATAGTACTATATGGGTATATATAAAGACACACCTGGAATGGGTATATAGTACTATATGTATATACATTTATGGGGTACATGAGATGTTTTGATGAACGCATGCAATGTAAAAAAGCACATCATGGAGAACGGGATGTCCATCCCCTCAAGAATTTATCCTTTGAATTACAAACAATCCAATTACATTCTTTAAATTATTTTAAAATACAATTTAAGGCCGGGCACGGTGGCTCAAGCCTGTAATCCCAGCACTTTGGGAGGCCGAGACGGGCGGATCATGAGGTCAGCAGATCAAGACCATCCTGGCTAACACGGTGAAACCCCGTCTCTACTAAAAAATACAAAAATCTAGCCGGGCGAGGTGGCGGGCGCCTGTAGTCCCAGCTACTCGGGAGGCTGAGGCGGGAGAATGGCGGGAACCCGGGAGGCGGAGCTTGCAGTGAGCCGAGATCCGGCCACTGCACTCCAGCCCCGGCGACAGAGCGAGACTCTGTCTCAAAAAAAAAAAAAAAATACAATTTAGTTATTATTAAGTTATTATTGATCACAGTCACCCTATTGTGCTATCACATAGTAGGTCTCATTCATTCATTCTATTTTTTAACCCATTAACAATCCCCACCTCCTTCTCAACCCCTCACTAGCTTTCCCATGCTCTGGTAACCCTTCTTCTACCCTCTATGTCCATGAGTTCAATTGTTTTGATTTTTAGATCCCACAGGTAAGTGAGAATGTTCAATGTTTATCTTTCTGTGCCTTGTTTATTTTGAGATACTTTTTAAAGAAATGTAATGCAGACTTTATTCAGGACCATCGTGATGGGTATAAGGATCCCTGCAACGGGATTCTGTGGTGGGACAAATATTCAGCTCAACTCTGAATACAAGAAAAAGTGGGAATTTATAGCCCAGGAGAACGGTGGAGGTCGGGGGATGGAAATTACTAAGAGGAAACATCACGGGAAAGGGAAGATTCCGGTTAAACTCACCCAGCATGATTCTTACTGCAGACAGACCAGGGCAATCACACACAACCTGAGGGATGGCAGTGGACAAAGAACCCAATCAGGTATCAGGGGTGCTCAGATATTGAGGATGGAGGATTCTTGCTAAACTGAGGTAGCAAAATTCTCGACAAAATTGGACACTGACCGCAGAATTCAGGAATTAGTGGTGGAAAGCGCTCAGAGGAGCTTGGGTAGAGTTTAATGAAGAAAACAGTCTTTGTCAGGAGTCAGGAAAGAACACAGCACTTCAGGAAGCTGATGAGGAAACCAACTTTCTGGGCGCAAGAGATGCTGCAGGGGTGGGGGCAACAACACAGCCAGCCCAAGGACTGAGAGTTGATACCTCTGTCCACAGACTCTGGCGCATGGCAGGAATTGAGTGGGGCAATAAGCAAACCACTATTTCTATACCTACAGCAGATAAAAGACTTCTGTCCTAAACATACAATGAACTCCTATAGCTCAACCACAAAAAGAAAAACAACACAACTTATTTTGATGGGCAAAAGACTAACTAACACATCACACCAAAAATACACACACGCATGCACACACACACACACACAGCTAATGGTCACATGAAAAAGTGCTCAACATCATTAGGGAATTGCAAATATAAAGGATAATGATATGCCACTAGGCACCCACACCATGGCTAAAATGAATCAACTGACAATACCAAGTGTTGACGACTTCTGTGAAGCAACTGGATTTCTCACACATTGCTGATAGGAATGAAAAATAGAAAAATCACTTGGGAAAAAAGTTTAGCTATTTCTTTTATAAAAGTTAAATATACAATTATTTTGCAACCCAGATATTCTACCCCTGGAAATTTTCTCCCAAGAAAGAAAGAGAACATGTCCAGAAAAATCTTGTATGTGAATGTTTATTATTAGTCTTGTATATGAATGTTTATTACTTACTAATAATCCCCCAAAACTGGAACAACTCAAATTTCCAACAATAGGAGATTGGATAGTGGTGATATATCTGCCTAATAGAACACACAGTATAGAAAGGAACAAATCCCTGTACCATACAGAAGAATATCAAAGGTATTATGCTTAGAAAAAGAAATCTAGAGTAGGCAGTTACTGATACTGTTTAACAGTTTGATGATTCTCATGGTTGGTCTCTTTCTTTTTTGTTTCACCACCCTTATCATCCTGACTTTCAGCCTCATGGCCACAAAAATACAGACCCACACATCATATCCATGCAAAAGGCAGGAGAAAGAGGGCAAGGGAAGTACCAGTTCCATCTGCCTACTTCTTGTCAGACTTGCACTTCAATATTTTTTGCCAGAACTAGGTCACATAGCAATTTCAATGAAAGCCAGAATCAAGGATTTCAATCTTGATTTAGACCAATTTTGATTTCTCTTCTTAGGGCTGGGATATATTGCTGCCCAGAACAAAATCGGAGGTTTTTTTTGTTTTTTTTGGGTTTTTTGTTTTGTTTTCCGGCAAGACAGGAAGGATGGTTATCACATAGACAACTAACAGTGTCAACCACACAACTTAAAGTCTAAACAAGTCATTGTAAATCCCTTGGGCCTGAACACACAGAAACAATGAGCACGGATGGCTTAAGCCATGTTACAGGAACCCACAAGAAGTCAAGGTACTTTCTCTCAAGCAGAGACTAAGAACTTCACTTAACACCAGAGGAAGAAAACGAGTGGCATGTCCACATAAGATGTGTTGTAATAGCTGCCGAGAAATGAGAAGCAAAGATTAAGATGTTGGAAGTCCCACTGCTAACGGCATTAAGAAAAAGTTAGGTCCAGGAACTTAGAGAAAGAAAATAAGGATTATCAGCTTTGGTTGCCATAACAAAATACCACAGATTGGGTGACTTAAACATCAGAAATGTATTTCTCACAGTTCTGGAGGCTGGGAAGTCCAAGATCAAGGTGCCAGCCAATCTGGTTCTTGGTGAGAGTTCTCTTCCTCGCTTGCAGGTGACCACCCTCACCGCGTCCTCACATGGCAGACAGAGCAAGCTCTGGGGTCTCTTCCTCTTCTCATATGGACAATGGCCCATCACATTAGGGCCCCACTCCTGTGGAACTTTCACCACCTTCTCACAGGCTCTGCCTCCAAATATAGTCACAGTGGGGGTGAGGGCTTCAATATATGAATTTGGAAGGGTGGTAAATAGCCCATAACAAAGAGCAAGCAACTGTTTGGGAGGCTATGTCTCATTTCCAGTGAACCCATGACCATGGGCATCAGAACATCTTTCCAAATTAAGCTTCTAAGTCTGTTGAGAGAAAAACCACAAAAGCAGCACCTGGGAGGGAAGAAACCCTAAATTGTTGTTCCCCACTAGAGTCACAGGTTTGGTCTGAGGCATGGCCCTTGTGTGTTTCAGACACTCAAGATGCACATCGCAGCATTAACCAGGCTGCTATGCACGACCACAGCCGAGCTCCCAATCCCTGCCTGCAGCAGATGTGTTGTTTACAAACAAAGTACACTGGCTGGCCTATAGCAGCTGTGATTAAGTGAATGACTAAGTGCTGTTTTAAGATGGCAAATATCTGAAACCCACATATCTTGCATGCTATTATTTGGTTCTGTAAATGTTTAGACAGGTGGTAGAAGTTTGCCCTGACACTGGCATTAAAACGCATGTTCATAAAGTCGAGTGCACCATGCATTCCTAATAACTAAGATTCTGTTTCCTCTCTTATGTATGAGAGATCTGCTGTTCTGAGGCAAAGCCATCCAGGATTCAACCCCCCGTGCCCCATGAGTCATTATTTATGTTCCGTACAACGAAAAGACGGTAACAGTGTCCCCCTCATTATTGCTTCATAAGAAAGAACACGGACGTATCTTAACTGAAAAAGGCTTGATGATCTTCTAGGCCTCAAACTCCCATTAGCAGCAGAATCCTGTTTTCAAGTTAAATATTCCGTAAAGTCCCAGTAATTAAAAGAGATAAAAGGAGCAATGCTTGGCTAAAGCACAGATGTGGGTGATGTTCACAGCACCCCGGGGAGACCCTAAGTGCCTTTTCAATACCTTAGATCTCAAAAGAGCCTGGTTTAAAAACTCTCTATCTGGTCTGTTTCTGAGATTTCTAGAGCCTCTTTTGACACCTTATACATCTTGGGAAATGGAATCCGACCCCTCCTGCCAATCTTCAGAACCAGGAGCCTAGTGGGAAAGACCGTGCAAGGGGAATCGGGACTAAAGATTTCCCATGATAGCTGGAACAAGTTGTGAACTCTGTGTGCTAAGACAGTTAAAGGGAAAAACAGAACCTGTCATTCCTGGGGAGGATGTGAACATTAAAAACAAATAAAAACCAAATAGGTATCCATAGATTACCAGCTAGAATGGGGCAGGTGTGTTCCAGGTTTGAATCTAGTGAGGTACCCTGGCTGAATAGGGTTAAGGGTGAGAGGCCTGGGACCCTATTCCCTGGGACTCTATGCCCTGGGTGCCACCCCCCCCCCCCCCCCCGCCCCACAGGGCTAGAAGTCTCAGAAGCCTCCTCCCTGAAGGCCAAGGCTCCACAGAACACAGATTGAAATCTACCATTCAATGTTAATGCCTGTAGTAATGATAATAATGGGTGTCGTGAATTACCAGTAAAAAATAATGCTTCTAAAAGGACTACCTACAGAGATTCAAATCCAGTTTGTTTTTAGCATTCTCCACTCGCTCCTTCTGCCCCTTTGCCCACTCCCCAAATACAAAATATTCTCTCCTGCCAGCGAGAAAAGCTATGAGATCAACTCCTTGACACTCAGAGGTCTGGGGCTATTGCGGATCCCCTCTCAAATGTCACTTCTAGAGAGGCAACAGGAAAGAGAGAAAATCTTAAAAGAAGTAAAGGAAGGGTTTATTGGAGAAATTGAAAATATCACAGAGTGTGAAAATTCACAATTCCCCTCAAATCACAATAGGGGAGAGAGTTCCTAACTTACGGGTAAAGTGGAGCTGAAGAAGCTGGTATAAAACAACCTCAAGGAGATCTCTATGCACCTAGAGTTTAATCAAAAGTTCAACGAAGATTTATTGAGCACCTACTAGATGCAAGCCACTCTGTTGACACTGGGGAGACAAAAGTTAAGGATGCTGGACCTTCCTTAAAGGAACTCAAAATCCAATGAAAGAAATCACAAAGGAACAAAAATTATTAAAGGAAATAAAAGGTAAAGATAAATTGCTAAAGAGGAACAGTAACTCATTCAGGGAGGGGACAGGGTGAGATACGTCTTAAAACCTTTATTTATCATTCCAAGTTTAAGTTTAAGGAGACCAAGGAAGAAAGTCTATTCAATGCCCGCACACATGTACAACTGGGAAGCTTTTGAAAGCATGAGTGGCATGCTGTAACCCATCTAGAAATATTACCCCAGCAGAATGTGGAAGATGTGTGTAGGATTGTAAGAACACACCTGGGTGCAAAGAGCCTGGTTGGAAAGTGAATTTAATAGTGCAGGCAACAGGGGATGGAAGTGTGAGCTAAGGCAGGAGCAGAGCAGTTGGCTTCAAGACACATTTAAGAGATGAGATGGAAGTAATTTGATGACCAAGAGGGTATGAGTCGAAGAGAAACTGACAATATCTATGGGTAGCTCCTCCATCTTCCCATCACACCAAATTACTTTTTATTTCTATGTCACTGTCTTCATTTGCACACTGTCGCTCACTCAGTCCCCAAGTCAGAGACTTGGAGACATCCTTAATTCTTCTCTTTTCTTCATTCTGACATTCAATCTATCAGCACAACCTGTGAACCTACCTACTGCTGATTATTTCTTAAATAAGTTTACTCCCTCCAACCCACTTGACAATGTTGAGTTTTACTTGAGTCCTGTGCTTCTAGAGAACAGTGGTGATTAAGAGATTTCCTACTCTTTTGTGCTCTAGAAAATGACTTATTGCAAAGGATTCCCTTCCCCATATAACTTAAGACCCTCGGATACCCCCCTATCTTTGTTTACTATGGCAAAGTCAGGCTCAGACCCTCCAATTCCACTCTTTGCTTCATAAACCATTAGATGAACTGTGTGTCCCCATTGATCAATCAAAATCAGATGCCCATTAATCTTATTTGGCCAAACTTTAGTTAAGTTTCTTTCTTTCCTTCAGTCCCAAACGTTGACCCACCCTCAGCCTGAGGAGTGTAGCTCCAGCTTGAAGGCTCCTCCTGAGAACAGGCTGACCCCAGGATAAAGCATTCTCAGAGTTAATGTCTGATGCTGCCACCTGCCCCAGTTCATCCCACTTCCCCACACCCAGTTCTTTCCAGCCTTATTCACTCCTCCCTACAAAAGAAAAGCCTTTTTCCTGGGATTCACTTACAAATCTCATGGTCAGAGCATTCTCTCTCTTGCAATAGTTTTCCTTACCCCCCACTGCAATCATCCTTTTCAATAAAGTTCCTCCTTACCTAACTTGGATTTGTTTTTGTTTGGCACACTACACCACCCTTGGCCAAATCATCCTTATCTCTCTTCTGAGGTTCCACAGTGGGCTCCAAACTACTCTCGCCACTTTCCTTCTGACCAGCTTTCAATTCATTCTCCATACCTGCACACAAGACTATAAACACAACTCCTGCCTACCTCTCCAGCTTCATCTCTCACCACTCCTCCCTTTGCTCTGTCCATGCCAAGCTGCTTTCAACCCCTCAAACACACATTCTCTCTTGCCCTTGGGTCTTTGACTGTACTGCTTCCCATACCTGACCACTCACAATGGCCAACTGGCTATGACTTCTCTTTTAGATATGAGTTTTGAGGTCAACCTCCCAGAATTGACTAGGGTCCCTGGTGATATATTCCCATAACTCACTTTAATATTTGTTTATACCACACTAGATTGCAAACTCTTTGAAGCAGGGATCATGTGTATCTTATTCCCTTGTCAATTCCATCTCAAACATAGAGCTTGTTAAGTATTTGTTAAAAAGATGGAGACGGAAGAATGGGAGGATGGCTGGAGAATAAGAAAAATGTTATTTGGTGGGTTGGGTACAGTGGCTCATGCCTGTAATCCCAACAATTTATAAGGCTAAGGCAGGAGGACTGCTTGAGGCCAGGAGTTAAAGACCAGTCAAGGCAACATAGCGAGACCCTGTGTCTACAAAAAATTTAAAAATTACCCAGGCATTGTGCCACACGCCTGTAATCCCATCTATTTGGGAGGCTGAGGCAGGAGGATCCCTTGAGCCCACATGGGATACAGTGAACCATGATCACACCACTGCACTCCAACCCAAGCGACAGAGACCTTGTCCTTGGGGGAAAAAAAAGAAAGAAAAAAATGAAAGAAAATAAAAGAAGATATACGCCAATTGGAGAGAAAGAAACTATTTCCCTGAGAGGAAATGGCTATAGAGATAGGAGGAAAACCAAGAAGCCAAGGCATGGAAGAGTTTCAGGAAGGAGGCGGTGTTCAACAGCATCCAGTGATGAGAGGCCAAGTGAGACGAGAATCGGAAGTAAATTTCGAATAAACTAAAAGATAATTAATGAACATGGTGAAAGGTGTTTCTGTGGAGTGTAATGGGATAGAAGCCAGGTGGAATTGGGTTGGGAACTGAATGGGTGATGAGGAGGCTTTCAAATAGAGCCTGATCTACCAAATAGTGCAGATGGCAAGAACAGCACAGAGAGATAATGTGTCTGGAAGGAAAAACTTTCCACCTACCTGCTGCCCAGTCCCATGTACTACTGTCCTGGTATGGACATCCTCTGGATAGAGAGACTATGATTTGGAGTTAAACATGTCAGAGTGCTTATTTCAGACATTTCTACCCATAGGAAAGAAATCTGCACAGCTTTCAGGTGAAGCCTTTGTTGTGTGGCCCCGAGTTCAACAGCAGCCCATTACTAGAGCACTGCAAAGGCCAGAGTTGTCCAGGATCACTGAGCATGAGCCTTGCACTCTTCTTCCCCATCCCTCAGCCTAGGCTGACGACACTGGCTCAGCAGAAGGCAAGAAGCACCTGAGTTTTGTGTCAGTGCTTCTGACCCATGTATGCAGTTGACTCCTAGGAAACTGACAACAGGGACCCTCTTCCAACCAATAACAAGGCCAAGATATGAACCTAGACTTTTATTTTTGGTGAAATGGCTAAGTAGGTAGACTGAACAACTCTCCCACTGAAACCACTAAAATAAAGGTTAAGGCTTGCTAAACATCTTTTTAAATGAGTTGGCACAAGGCAAAGAATCCACAATGATCAAAACTAAAATAAAAGCAGGAACCCTGAAGACAAGAAAACACCAAAGCTAGCTCTTTCTTTGTGAAGGTTTCTAACGAACCCTGAATATATTGAATTTACACTCTGATGATGGCAAGATGAGAGAGAAGAGATGAAGCCTAGGACTCACCAAGTATCAGGAGGCTAAAAGAAGAATCGCCATGGGAGACATGGAAGAACTGTGCCCGATGGTAAAGATGGAGAGAAATACACTTACCATTCAGAAGAAGACATCAAGGAAATATGTCTTTGGTGCTTGGTAAAAGAGGGAAGAAACTTCCCCTGAGAATGCATAATCAAAAAACAAGCTCTCATGGGCCCGTGATCTAATCCACAATAACTGAGAGTACAAAAACAAACTCAAATTTATTTTCAGTTCATCCCAGGTTGACAGTATCTGCAAGAAATAAATGCGAAATTACTCTGAAAAAACACAATTTCAATCGAATTTTCAAATTAATTCCATAAATGACACTCCAAGGAAAAAGACCAGCTTGCAGTCAAAACTTAGAAAACACACATGAAAATAATATCATGAGCGAAGCAAAGACAAAAATAGCAGAATCAGATCAACAAAGACTTCAGAATTTTGAATTAACAGATGCAGAATGTAAAATAACTATTATGAATGTTTTTTAAAAAATTGTTGTTGAGATAAAATTCACATAACAAAATTCACCATTTTAACCATATTAAAGGGTTTAACCCTATTAAACATTTCAATGGTTTTTGACATGTTTACAGTATTATGAAACAATCAGCGCTCTCTAATTCCAAAATATTCTCGTCACCCCAAAAAGAAAACTCAGATATCCCAAAGTTTCCCTCCCATTTACTAACAACCACTAGACTTTTTCTCTCAATGGATTTGCCTGTTTGAACATTTTATCTACATTGAATCAATATGTGATTTTTTTTCTTCCTAGCTTCTCTCACTGAACATAATGTTTTCAAGTTGTAATTTGCATCCATATTTCATTCCTCTTTATGGTTGAATGATGCTCTATCGTAGGGATATATACATTTTGTTTATCTCTTCATTGGTTGATGAATATTTGGGTTGTTTCCACTTTTTGGACATTATTAATAATGCTGCTATGAACATTTGTGTACAGATTTTTGTTGGAAGATGTTTTCAGTTGTGGGGGGCATACACTCAGTAGTGGAAGTGCTGACTCATCTGGTAATTCTATGTTTAACTTATTGAGGCACCACCAAACTGTTTTCCATGGAGGTTGCACCATTTTATGTTCCCACCATCAACCCATGAAGGTTCCAGTTTCTCCGGATGCTCATTGATACTTGTTTTCTGGGTTTTAGTTTTGTTTATTATTTAGCCAACCTAGCTGGTGTGAGGTGGTGTCTCCCAGGTGTTTTGATTTGCATTTCCTAGATGACTAATGATGCTAAGCATCTTTTCATGTGCTTGTTGGCCACCTGTATATCATCTTTGGAGACATGCTTATTGAAATTCTTTGCCCATATTTATTCATAAATTGGGTTGTCTTTTTGTTGTTGAGTTGTAAGAGTTTCACTACATATTCTGGGGATTCCACTCCAATTTGGCATAATAGGAAGAGCTCTGGTCTGCAGCTCCCAGCGTGATTGACGCAGAAGACAGTGATTTTGGCATTTCCAACTGAGGTACCTGCTTCATCTCATTGGGACTGGTTAGACAGTGAGTGCAGGTCATGGAGGGAGAGCCAAAGCAGGGCAGGGCATCGCCTCACCTGGGAAGCACAAGGGATCAGGGGATATCCCTTTCTAGCCAAGGGAAGCCATGACAGACTGTACCTGGAAAATCGGGACACTTCTGCCCAAATATTGCATTTTTCCAGTGGTCTTAGCAAACAGCAAACCAGGAGACTACATCCCAAGCCAGGCTCAGCAGGTCTCATGCCCATGGATCCTTGCTCACTGCTAGCATAGCAATCTGAGATCGACCTGTGAGGCAGCAGCCTGGCAGGGGGAGGGGCTTCCACCATTGCTGAGGCTTGAATAGGTAAACAAAGCAGCCAGAAAAGCTCAAACTGGGCGGAGCCCACCGCAGCTCTGCAAGGTCTGCTGTCTCTGTAGACCCCACCTCTGGGGGCAGGGCATAACTGAACAAAAGGCAGCAGAAACTTCTGCAGACTTAAACGTCCCTGTCTAACAGCACTGAAGAGAGCAGTGGTTCTCCCAGCACGGTGTTTGAGCTCTGAGAACGAACAGACTGCCTCCTCAAGTTGGTCCCTGACCCCCATGCAGCCTAACTAGGAGACACCTCCCAGTAGTGGCTGAGTGACACCTCATACAGGCGGGTGCCCCTTTGGCATGAAGCTTCCAGAGGAAGGATCAGGCAGAAATATTTGCCGTTCTGCGATATTTGTTGTTCTGCAGCCTCCGCTGGTAATACCCAGGCAAACAGGGTCTGGAGTGAACCTCCAGCAAATTCCAACAGACCTGCAGCTGAGGGACCTGACTGTTAGAAGGAAAACTAACAAACAGAAAAGAATAGCATCAAAATCAACAAAAAGGACACCCACACCAAAACCCCATCTGTAGGTCACCAGCATCAAAGACCAAAAGTAGATAAAACCACAAAGATGGGGAGAAACCAGAGCAGAAAAGCTGAAAATTCTAAAAACCAGAGTGCCTCTTCTCCTCCAAAAAATTGCAGCTCCTCACTAGCAACGGAACAAAGCTGGATGGAGAATGAGTTTGACAAGCTGACAGAAGTAGGCTTTAGGAGGTCGGTAATAACAAACTTCTCCGAGCTAAAGGAGGATGTTTGAACCAATTGCAAGGAAGCTAAAAACCTTGATAAAGGATTAGACAAATAGCTAACTAGAATAAACAGTGTAGAGAAGACCTTAAACGACCTGATGGAGCTGAAAACCATGGCACAAGAACTACATGACACATGCACAAGCTTCAATAGCTGATTTGATCAAGTGGAAGAAAGGATATCAGTGATTGAACATCAAATTAATGAAATAAAGTGAGAAGAGAAATTTAGAGAAAAAAGAGTAAAACAAAATGAATAAAGCCTCCAAGAAATGTGGAACTATGTGAAAAATACCAAATCTATGTTTGATTGGTGTACCTGAGAGTGAGAGGGAGAATGGAACCAGGTTGGAAAACGTTGTTCAGGATATTATCCAGGAGAACTTCCCCAAGCTAGCAAGGCAGACCAACATTCAAATTCAGGAAATACAGAGAACACCACAAAGATTCTTCTCGAGAAGAGCAACCCCAAGACACATAATTGTCAGATTGACCAAGGTTGAAATGAAGGAAAAAATGTTAAGGGCAGTCAGAGAGAAAGGTCGGGTTACCCACAAAGGGAAGCCCATGAGACTAACAGCAGATCTCTCAGCAGAAACTCTATAAGTCAGGAGAGAATGGGGGCCAATATTCCACATTCTTAAAGAAAAGAATTTTCAACCCAGAATTTCATATCCAGCCAAACTAAGCTTTGTAAATAAAGGAGAAATAAAATCCTTTACAGATAAACAAATGCTGAGAGATTTTTGTCACCACCAGGCCTGCCTTTCAAGAGCTCCTGAAGGAAGCACTAAACATGGAAAGGAACAACCAGTACCAGCCACTGCAAAAAAAATGCCAAACTGTGAAGACCATTGATGCTAGGAAGAAACTGCATCAGCTAACGGGCAAAATAACCAGCTAACATCATAATGACAGGATCAAATTCACACATAACAATATTAACCTTAAATGTAAATGGGCAAAATGCCCCAATTAAAAGACACAGACTGGCAAACTGGATAAAGAGTCAAGACCCATCAGCGTGCTGTATTCAGGAGACCCATCTCACATGCAGAGACACACATAGGCTCAAAATAAAGGGATGGAGGAAGATCTACCAAGCAAATGGAAAGCAAAAAAAAAAAAAAAAAAAGCAGGGGTTGCAATCCTAGTCTCTGATACAAAAGACTTTAAACCAACAAAGATAAAAAGAGGCAAGGTGATTACATTATGGTAAATTCAATTAATCTTGTTGATCAATTCAACAGGAAGAGCTAACTGTCCTAAATATCTATGCACCCAATACAGGAGCACCCAGATTCATAAAGAACTCCTTAGAGACCTACAAACAGACTTAGACTCCCATACAATAATAATGGGAGAATTTAACACCCACTGTCAATATTAGACAGATCAATGAGACAGAAGGTTAACAAGGATATGCAGGACTTGAACTCAGCTCCACACCAAGTAGACCTAATAATAGACATCTACAGAACTCTCCACCCCAAATCAACAGAATATACATTTGTCATAGTACCACATCACGCTTATTATAAATTGTCCACATAGTTGGAAGTAAAATACTCCTCAGCAAATGTAAAAGTACAGAAATCATAACAAACTGTCTCTCAGACAACAGTGCAATCAAATTAGAACTCAGCATTAAGAAACTCACTCAAAACTGCTCAACTACATAGAAACTGAACAACCTGCTCCTGAATGACTACTGGGTAAATAATGAAATGAAGGCAGAAATAAAGATGTTCTTTGAAACTAATGAGAACAAACACACAACATACCAGAATCTCTGGGACACATTTAAAGCCATGTGTAGGGGGAAATTTATAGCACTAAATGCCCACAAAAGAAAGCAGGAAAAATCTAAAATTGACACCCTAGCATCACAATTAAAAGAACTAGAGAAGCAAGAGTAAACACATTCAAAAGCTAGCAGAAGGCAAGAAATAGCTAAGATCAGAGCAGAACTGAAGGAGATAGAGACACAAAAAAAAAATCTTCAAAAAAATCAATGAATTCAGGAGCTGGTTTTTTGAAAAGATCAACAGAATTGATAGACTGCTAGCAAGACTAATAAAGAAGAAAAGAGAGAAGACTCAAATAGATGCAACAAAAAATTATAAAGGGGATATCACTGTCATTCATTGGTGTTGTGAATACAAAATGATATAACCACTTCAGAAGACAATTTCATCAAATGGATAGTATTTCACAGTACAAAGAAGGAACTTTAAGTTATGCAAATTTAAAAAATATTATTTAGAAGGTCAAGGTATCTCAGGGTGGAATGGAGACCAAAGAATCTAACTGCATTACAAATGTATGAGAAAACTTCACAGAAAGAGGTTGTGGGAAGGGGGAGTGAATGACCTAAACAAGTTTGGAAGTGAGTGTAGAATACAAGACTGAAGACAAAAGAAACTGTATATAAGCATGGTTGTCTCCTAGATAAAGTTTTTCCACAAGTTACAGGTTAACAATTCTGAAACCGTGATATATGTATAATGGAATTAAAAGTGGATGCCTGACGGTGGGAAACAGGTTTCTTTCTGTTGAAGTGGGAGATTACAGATAAGCAAAAGAAGGCGGCTAGAATGATCCATGTGGTAATCCATGTGAACTCATGTTTAGCTTAATATACATACAGATGGATACATATAGAAACATTTATAGATATGTATATACTGTATACATGAGTTAGCATATCCACATATATTTTCTTGCTCTCTCAGCTCAGAGGGCCTAGAAGCATTAACAACCCAGTAGCAATGAGCACATCTAGTTCCCAGGTCTTGGTTTCTAATTCCATTCTCCAACAAAAGGAGCCATGGTTCCTTAGAGAAATAACTGATTCTAGGGCTGGGGCAGGACAATATACAGGAGGAGCCTGGAGCATCTCATGGTGCCAGAAGGTAAGAAAGGGCTCAAGAAGCCAAAATGATGTTGAGGGGGTGGGGGCATGTCAAAGGGACATCAGAGCCAGCCTGAAGGAACTATCAATAGCTACAGCTGGAACAATGTAAGTAACAAAATAATGTAGTATTGGATTCTAAAACCAAAGTATCAAATAAATCTCCATGAGTCCAGACTTATATAGACGGGGTGAAAGAGACAAATCTTCCACAGAGATTAATTTCAAGTAATTTATGTACATATCTTCCTTTCTAGGAGATGGAATATAACTCCTCACTCTGGCACAATATGGAAAGTAAGAAAAAGAGTAACTTTATAGCAGAGAAATCTAATAAATACTACCTAAGCCAGGTGATCAAGATTAACATCAATAGTGGTAGTATATGCTGATAAAATGCACTAATATGTAATTTATCTCTGTGGTCTTCCTTCCAAAATCCCAGTTTAGTCATAAGAAAAACATCAAACAAATTCCCATTGAAGGATATTTTATAAAACATCTAACCAAAATTCCTGAAACCTGTCAAGGTCTTAAAACACAAGGAAAGTATAAGAAGCTGTCAGTCCAGAGGAGCCTACGAAGCCATGACAGCTGAATGTAATGTTGTATTCTAGATGAAATCCGTGAACAGAAAAAGGCCATTAAAGGTAAACTAAAGAAATTTGAATGATGTACGAACTTTAGTTAATAATAATGTATTGATAGTGGCTCACTGATTGTTACAAATGTAGCACAGTAATGTAAGATGTTAGTAACAGAAGACAGTATGTTGTGCATATGGGAATTCTCTGTACTCTCTGTAACTGTTTTATGAATCTAAAACTATTTTTAAATTTGTTAAAACTGAAAGAAATAACAAAATGACTTGGGATATATTTAGAATATAAATAATATACTTTAGGCAGAGAAAAAATAACACCAGATTAAATATCTGAGATGGAAGAAATAATCATGAAGAAAATATAAATATAATACAAACAAACATCAATTGTATTCAATAAAATATCTAATATATGAGAATAGAACATAGAGGTCATAACATAGGACTTAAAAGAGTTTAAAAGTATTCTAACATCTTGAATTATTATAGAATACAGTGAGCATGTGATAAACTTTAGACTTTGATAAGGTGAGTAAGCACATTAAAATAGTTACTGTGAACACTAAGAGAACAGACACAGAGCATCATAATCCTATCAGTTCTTCAACATTTACCCAGAATCTGACCATTTGTCTTCACCTCTTCTGCCACCTACTCAGGTCCAAGGCACTGGATTCTCTCACCTGGGTGAGTGCTGCAAACTCCTAACTGGTCTCCCTGCTTTTACTCTACCCTTCTTGAGTCTACCGTCAACACAGAAACTAGAGTGGTCCTGTGGGAACATAAGCTAGATCTTGGTGTTTCTCTGCTCCAAGTCCTGCAATGACTTCACTTTTTATTCAAAGTAAAAGCCAAAATTATCACAATGATTTGCAAGATCCTGCATTAACTGGCTCCTAGTTACTGCGATAACCTTGTATCCTACCACGTTTTCTCACCTCCCCTCCATTCCACACCCTCGGGCCTCTAGTGTCTAACATTCAAGACCCACTCTCACCTCAGCCTTCACACTTCTGTCTGCCCAGAATGCTCTTCTCCATGGCATCTGCATGAGTCATTCCTTGGTTTACTTATATATGACACATTCCCTAACTACCCTATTTAAAATGAAACCCCTTCACCAGAATTCACTATGCCTCTTCCTTGGTTAATTTTTCTTTGTCACCAATGAACTTACCACACAGTTTAGAGAAACTTTGTTCTCTAAGATCATAGACTATCAAAAGCTTTGCTGTTTGAAATTAAATCAATATGAGACATTCTTCTCTTGACTGAGGATCTAAGTCACTTTGACACAGAGCAGCATTCTTGATTCACAACTCAGCTACAGAGCACCAGATAAAGGATTTCTGGACTCAGTCTTCCATATCTATCTTAACTTTGTAGATTCCAAGGAAACAGGACCTTGGGTTACCTGATGCTGCTTTGAGCCTAAACTCCATCCTTCCCCCAAATCCTATAATACTTCTATCTTTTCCTTTGCTTGGTGAGACATCTTATGATCCTTAGTGTGTGGTTTTCCTCATTGCAATGGGCCAGTGAATCTGATTTTGTCAGACTAGAGGTCACACAGAGAAAATTCTAAAGTGCTGGTCCACTGGTGTTCATTTTATTGTTATTCTTTATACATAGATATTTTATTGCACTCTGACATTGAGGTATATTGGTTATATCAGTAAACTATGGTATCTTTCATTACTAAGAAAAGTCAAAATTAAAATGAGCATCTCTCTAAATTGGGTTTTCAATTACATTATGACATATCAAGATTTCCTAATGATTTCCTATTTCATTCTTAATTCGTAGAATATCTGACACTCCCAAAGAGCAGTGCCTTCTTCTTTTGCTGACATAATCTGACTGCGAGTGGCCAAATCACACTGCTTGGTTCAGCTGCAAGGATGACAACATCCTCAAGCGGGTGTTTTCTCTCCTCCTGAAGCAGGTGTTGAGGCTGCGGGAACTTGGCCCCATCACCTCATTCCTTCCATCATATCCTTGCCAGATGTTTCTACCAGATTGATAAGGCTTCTTCCATCCCTCTTTGTGTCTCATATTTCTTTAGCAGTCATTACACCAACCTGTCTACTTTCTGGAAAAAAAATTCCCATCATTAAGAGCCCAGACATTGTGTACTTATTAGACACAATGGTGTCTCAAAGACAAATTAGGCACATTAAGTGTTTTTCCTGTGACTAGTTTATTGAGCCTATGTGAGTACTAGTGACAACATAACAGGCCATCTTTTAAATGAATCACTGATTTGCTGAACATCTGTTGAGTTTAGTCAGAATTAATCATTTGATGGCCTAGTATATGTCCTATATTTTGTAATCTTTCTTCACGTTTTCCTCAGAACTTTTTGACATGTTTCAATAAGTAAAGTTCAAAGGTTTTTTCTCCCATGAAATAAAAAGCTGTTTTCCTTCCAGGAAGAATTATAAATTTGACTAACTATTTTTAACATTTTGATTCTTTGTGAAAATTTTCCATGGTGTCCTGCTCTCTAACTGGAGCTACTTAGAAACCCTATTAAAAATCCTATTTAGAAAGTGATATTATAAATCTTTGTTCTTTTCAGTAGTAATTATTAGTATGACAATAATAATAATGATGTGTAAATACACTTGCTGTGAATTTCCTATGTGCCAGCTGGCTTGCATACCTTCCTTGTCTCATTTAATCTTTAAAAAATCCTGCAGATTTAGTATCCTCATCCACTTCTGAGGGTAAGGAAATGGTAGCTAAGAGAGGCTGGGTGACTTGCTAAGGGCACAAAGCTGAGTCAGTATTTGGACCAAAGTCTGTCTGATCCAAAGTTTACCTACATTCCAATATACTCAGCCTCATGCACTGATGGTGCAGTTAATTAAGAGGGTAATTAACTGATAGCTAAGCCTCGGCCTCCCTATGTAGAAACAAAACTCCATTTAATTTTTTATTTTTACTGTCATTAGGACATTCCCAAACATGCACATGATAGGCCTTCTGAATTATGAGTTAGAAAGGCAAGGAAACCAGGACCCAGCTGATGGAGAGTGAACAACCACCCTGGTACAAGGAAGACAACTCTTTCCCAGTGTTCAGTATCTAATACAGAGGTTGAAGGGGGAAGATAAACAGATAGGCTTCAGTCAAGGAAACCCAAAAGGATCACTCTGATGGCTAATTTTATGTACACCTGGCTGGGCCTGGCTGCCCAAAGATGTGGTCAAATATTATTCTGGATGTTTCCATGAGAGTGTTTTGGTGGAGATTAACATTTAAACCAGTGAACTAAGCAAAGCAGATTGCCCTCCATAATGTGAGTAGGCCTCATCCTGAAGGCTTAAAAAGAGCAAAAAGCTGACCTACCCCAAGTGAAAGAGAATTGTCCTGCCTAATGGCCTTCAGACTTGAACTGAAATATCAGCTCTTCCCAGGTCTTCAGACTGGGAGCCCACTGGACAAGCTTTGGACTTGCCAGCCTCCAGAATCACAAGAGCCAACTCATCATAAATCTCTCTCTCTCTCTCTCTCTCTCTCTCTCTCTCTTCTCTCTCTCTCTCTCTTTCTTTTTCTCTCTCTTATTGGTTCTGTTTTCCTGGAGAATCTTAACAAAAACAGCCACTTTGGGTTTAGTTAGCATCTCCAGGACAGCAGCAGCACACAATGCTTCAAGTCAGATGGTAGCACAGGGGCTCTAGGGCCTCACAGCAGCTGGAGGGCATGGGAGGTATGAAGCAGCCCTGTAGGGGCACCAATAAGAAGCTCAGGCATTACCAGGGTAAGTGAAGGATCCTGGTGTTGTGACTGGGTCTGGCCAGCAAGAAGCTCTCAAGGGGCTCTGACTCCAGCTGGTGCACTGTGGCTGCTGCTCACTGCCTCTGGTCAGAACTGGTTCAGGAAGTAGGCAGGACTAAAGCCACAGGTGAAATACACACACGACTTGAGCCTGGAAGGGGAGGAAGGCCAGCAACTGACCTTTGGTGGGGATGGATGGGGCAATTCTTGTGTTGTTTAACATCTTGAAGGAGAAAAGTTTTTGAAACCCAGTGCATCAAGAAAACACCTCAGACCTCAAAAGGCAATGTGCTAGGATTTGAGAAGACTTTCACCTCCTCTCTCCCAAGCAGAGGAAGTAACGAAGACCTCTTCCAACCCGATCCCAAGCCCCTGCAGTCTACAGAGCTGGTTTCAGGAGACTATTACATCAATTCCAAAGCAAGCGATCACTTTCAGAATTATTTTTTCATCCACAGAAACGTCCATGAAGTAAAAGTCTCCATCAACTCCCACAATCTTTCCCAACTCCACCTGCCACCCTCCAAACACTTCAGATCTATTAATGAAAATAATTTTTCTAATTTTGACGTGATATAAATTCTAAGTCTGGGAACAAAAATACAAATATTATCATGTTGTAAATATTAATACTTCAAAAGACCATCTGGAGGATGCTCCCTTGAATGCTCTGAAAATCACAACTACTGATAACTGCATTGTGCATAATTACCACATTTTATGAATAATCTTTTATTTATCTGTCACATCATGGGGGTCAGTTTAATTATTGTTTCCTCTTAACAGAAAAGAAAAACTGTCTCCAGAGGTATTTACTGACTTGCCCAAGTTTCATGCAACCAGGAAGGTCAAGACTAGTGTATAAGTCCCAGTTCTCTGACTCTACAGCTTATACTATGTCCCTTCCCACCACACTACACTACCTCTACACTTCAAGAATCTCTCTTCCAAAGAAATAGAGGTCAGGTTACCATGTCCACTGCAAGCCCACTCTTCAAGATGTGGCTCTTTGCTTGGCATTGAGCCACCACCACCCCCACCACCTTTGGTACAACTGAACAACTTGTTTTTGAAGGTCCTTCAAGAAAAGACTAATAGCCCTATGGCTTAGTTAAGACCTAAACATGATGTGTGAGCTATCGAAATTACTGTTCAGCCTCAAAAAGAAGCATACTTTATTTCAATGGTGGCATATTCATTCATAGATCACACTGCTCTGGTCTGGTGTGTCATTCCTTTTTAATTTCCATGTAAATCGCAATGTCACAAACCACAAAAACTGTGAAATTCTGAGCCTGCCATGGAAATATGACTCCTAAAGTATGTCAAGGGAAACTGGCCAAATCCAGCAGGACTTCTTCCAAGGGAAGCTTTGCACTTTTCAGCCCACTGTTTTCACCTCCATATCTGCAATGAACACAACGTTGTGGGGTAATGGTTCCTTTCACTTGTATTCATTAAAGATGCAACATTTATCTATCTGCATAATTTGGGTGTAAAAGAAATTACTCTATTCAAGATTCTCTCTTCAAGAGCTTCTTTCCATTACATGTGACAAATTGCAAAATTTGTCATTTTTTTCCTCGACGACAGCATAAAATCTATTGTCTTTTTTCATGGTTTCCATCTTTCCTTCCTACTTTATAAATAAGACAGACTTTTTAAAGGAATATTAACAATTATGTCAGTAGCATAATTCATAATTTAATGCCTTTGGATAAGGAAAATGGCTAAGACAGGGACATGAAAATATTTCCCTTCCCATTAAGGTGGTTTGGCCCAGGGTGAGACAAAGAGATCAATGATTTATAAAAATATACAGTCAGATTCAACCTGAGAGATCCCAGGAAATTTTAGGACCTACTCACCAATGAAAATCAAATGGTTCAAAGACCTACCCTTGATGGCAGCTGAAAGTAATTTGTCCTCAACACGCATTCAAGACTGTAACTACCCATTATTTCAGTTATGAAGGATTATGTCCATGATGCTTTTGCCTTATCAAGGGTAGTTCTGGCACCAGACATGGACCTTAGCCTGAAAAGCAACCCCACAGCTTTCAATGATTGATTGCCAAAAGGTATTGATTACAAGATAAGGACTTAGGTCACTTCTATGAGTGCTCAGGGTAAATTGTCATTTCTGCCATAAGGTAATTTGAGAGATCAGGTTACAAAAAGACCTGCTTCCCTCTTGAGTGCCCTCCCTTGCTCTCATTTGCTTATTCTGAGGGAAACCAGCTGCCATATGGAGAGGTCCATACGACAAGAAACTAAGGGAGTTCTTCAGCCAACAGCAAGCAAGAAACAGGCCTCCATTCACCAGCTAAAAGAAACTGAATCTACCAACAATCCCATGAATGAGCTTGGAAGCAAGTTCAACCTTCAGTCAAGCCCTCAGATGAGAATACACTCCCAGTTGACAGCTCTTGGGGAGAAGCAGAGATACGCAGCTAAGCTTCATCCAAATTCCTGACCCACAGATATTGTGAGATAATAAATGTTTGTTTTTTTAAAGCACTAAATCTTAGGTTAACTTTTTAATGCAACGATAGATCACTGATACACACACTCTTATCTTCTCCCATATCAGACACGGGCATCTCACATACCAGCCCTGACCTAATTCCAGCTCTCAGGCTAGAATAGGGGCTAGTAAACCTTGACAAGCAGTCCCAGTACTACACGGTCCTTCGAAAAGACTGAAGATGGTCCAGGCACAGTGGTTCACACCTGTAATACCAGCACTTTGGGAGGCCAAGGCAGGTGGATCACTTGAGCCCAAGAGTTCAAGACCAGTCTGGGAAACATGGTGCAACCTCATCTACACACACACACACACACACACACACACACACAAATGCACACACAGAAGACTACTGACTGCATCTCACATCCTATCCCCATTTCTTGTAGACTCAAGCCTCCAGGGCCAGTGGAACCTTGTAGCAAGTATCTGAACCTCTTAGGGTTCTCTTCATCCCTACGTTACTTTTATAAAGAATCAGATCTTAGAACCACCTTCTCTGTTCTTCTTAGCATTTCTAAGGCAGATGGATAGGATTCATTTTGCAAGATGAATCCACAGACTTTCAGAGTCAATTCCCAGAAGTTTTTTTTAATGTATTTTCATGAAGTTGAGAACCTTGTACATTTCTAAGATCCTGTGGTAAATATAAAACCAAGTAAAAATACCATTGTTTCCATGCAGGAATTCATGCTCTTTAAAAAATAAAGAAACCCAAAGTCATACATGACAAGGAGCAAAGCATGAACTGCAAAGACAGTCCCCCAGGAACAGCATAAGTCAGAAGGTGTAGGTGTTTCCACGACATGAAACTTTAGTGTTGGTGGGCTTCACGCTGCAGACCAGACTGACTTCTATGAACATTACATCTTATCCTCCTACAAGAACAATTCGCCAACCATATAAAAGTGTTTGTGCATCCATTAATGCATTAATCTGTCTGAAAAGCCCAACTATAACAAAGGGAAAAGCTGAAATCTCATCTCACCCTGAACTCAGCCATTTAGAGATGAGAAAATAGAGCTTTCTTTATGCCAGTGCAAGGGAGAGAGCTTTTTATACTCCTATGTAAGAGCAGAATTACAAAGAAGCAGAATAACACTTCCTTTTGGGAAATGATGTCTCTTACCTAATGATCACAATTGTAACTAGTACGTCAGGTTCCATATCCCATGCAAGGCCCAGACACAAAGTCACTGAGAGTCATTGAGAGTCAACAAGAGTGAGAAGCTAGCTACTCTAAAAATGCTATAAAACAGAGTTTTCCTCCATTTGCACTGCATTCTCCTGGGATAGCTAAGGCAGCTTTGTCCTCAAGAAAGAATGGTGACAACTATGTGACCTTTATCAGACACAATGTGTTTGTGTTTTATGAGAACACAAAGGGTGACTAAGCAAGTTGGGTGACCCTCAGCCCTCACTCCTTCTAGAACTCATGTCCAGTTGGCAGAGCAAGGCTGAGACACCACCATGAAGTTGCTTGTCCATTTCTAAATCATATACAGGTAAACTACCTATCTCTAACAATGTTTTGCAGGATCTGAGATTGAACAGAGGCAGCGGCAGAACAAAATTCAAGGCTCAGATATTCCGAAGTTCCAACCTTAAGAAAATGAAAGGAAAGAAGCCAACTTGAAACCTTTGTCCCCTGAGAGCCTGACACTGCAATATCCCACTCAATTTCTGTGTCTGGAAAGGCTGACAGGGCCAACAAAGAGGGTCTTTGATGTTCCATAATGTGTGGCCCTCTCCCCAACTAAAGCTTGCTGTTCCTCTTGGGCTATTCATTACCTGTGTATTCTATACTTGCCCATCTCAAACACATTCTCCCACCACACACACACACACATACACACACACACACACACACACTCACTCTCTCTCTCTCTGTCTCTCACGCACAAGCCCCAAAGCCTGTTACAGACCCTTAGCTCTCTCAAATCTAACCCAACCAAAAGTAAACATGCCCTCACCATAGCTAACTACACAAAAGCATCAGTATATTGGTCCTCATGTCTTACTTACACAAGACACCTTGAAACATAGGGATCACTGACTCCAATTCCCAACCACCCAATCATTTTACAATTTTCATTCGATTAATCTCTAATAGTTCTTCAAGCCAGGAGAAAGCAGTGACCTAAATAGTCAATAAAACCAAAATACCATCTTTTTTGTATTTACTTATTCATAATATATGTATTTGCAATTATGTATTTTTTGCATTTCTGCATTTATTTATTTGCACACTGAATGCACAGGCAGCCATGTTGCTCACCATGTGAACTTCACCTTTCCAAGATCAGTATCTTCATCTGTGAAGCTCTTATGAGGACTAAATGAAACAATGCACATGAAATGCTGGCCACTTCCTGGCATGTGGAAAGTGCTTGGAAAGTGACAAAGCACTGATGGCTTCAGAAATCCTTGACTTTGATAGAACATGGATATAAACAGCAATGGCACTAAGAAAACAATCTCTTGGGATGCTGGAAATATCGATCTTTGTAGTTTACAAGCAGCTCAATATCAAGGGAATCACCACTCATCATGGATTGAAGGAAACTTGAATAAATTATGAGCGGTTCTGTTGACAAACTCGTATGTTAAACATGATACTTTTGAGAATGAATTGACACTATGGAGTAAATAAATCTTTACAATTTTTTCCAAAGAGTGTGGACTTTAATTGCAAAATTATTTAGGTCCTTTACATCTCTAGCATCTAATCCAGCCACTGTGCCTTATTGGATCATGGCTCACGGTTTATTGGATGAAGCCAGATTTCTTTTTAGCTTCCTCAACCAAAAATGGAGGATTCTTTCACCTATCAAAGGGGAAGTTCTGGCTGAAGGCTTTTTCTTTACTTTATGGACTTTCTGACACTGCTCTCTTTTTACCACTCTACACAGTGTAATCCAGCAAACCAGAAAATCAAAAAAACAAGAGTAAATGTTGTGACAGGAAAAGGAAATGTCAGGGCACAAATATTCTGCTGGTAAGAGCATCAGTGGTCAGGGGATAGTGTTCTGGAGTCCTTGGGTATTTTTTTGGGGGGGGGGTGCTGGTTGTTTTTGTTTTATTTTGTTTGTTTTTGAGAGAGAGAGAGAGTTTCACTCTTGTTGCCCAGGCTAGAGTGCAGTGGCGTGATCTTAGCTCACTGCAACATCTGCCTCCTGGGTTCAGGCGATTCTCCTGCCTCAGGCTCCTGAGCAACTGGGACTACAGGCATGCACCACGATGCCTGGCTAATTTTGTATTTTTAGTAGAGACGGGGTTTTGCCATGTTGGTCAGGCTGGTCTCAAATTCCTGACCTCAGGTGATCCTCCTGCTTTGGCCTCCCAAAATGCTGCGATTACAGGCATGGGCCACCACGCCCAGCCTTCACCTTGTCTTTAATGTGCTCACTTACATCCGCCAAAGAGGGCAGTACCTTAATGCAGTCTGTAATCACACCAATATTTCTGGGCTAAGGTTGTTCAAGCTAGTTGGCCCAAGCTCTTCCCAATCTTCTGGTCCCTGGAGAAGTATGGATAAGGGGGAAGTCAGACAGGCAGTTTCCAGTGAAAATTTAGAATCCAAGAAATTACCTATTTGACCTCCCCCTTAATCCTCCCTTTTTGTCCACTGTAAAGCTCTCCCACTCCCCTACCTACCTTTGAGTCTCTGCCAAATGCAAGTGATGGTGGCTGACTCCTTCATCCAGGGAGACTGGGTATCAGGTTAAAGAGCAGGGTGGATGGAAGTGACTCTGTAGTACAATGCACTTGAATGAATTATCGCAAGATGCTCAAATGGGAAAGACTGAAGCAAAAACAACCCTCAAAACTCATCAGGGATGTGGTCTGGTAAACCCTACCCTGAGTCCCCTCAAAGCCTTTTATATCCTAGGATGACGAGGAAAAGAAAAGACAGGGAAAGCCTGCTATCCCCTAAGGAGGAGGCAGGGATGTGAAAGACAAGGGAGGACCGTTCCAATGGGTTAACCTGGCCTGGCCGCTGCTTGGCCAACACCCAGCAGTGATAGGCATTGATGCCATGAGGAGCTAAATTGAAAAGCTTCCAAAAAGGGTGTGGGATGGGGCAGGAGTGTTGAACACAGCCCTTCTGTGAACTGTGAGTAGAGGATTGGGCATGCTGTCTACAGCCTGAGAGATAGTGGGCCATGTGGGATGGAACTTAGCAGAGACCATAGGACTAGAAATCCATCAGTTTCCATCAGTTTCGATGCCTGAGCTCTGAGGAGTGCCTTCTGTTTTCCAACTGCACTTACAGGCTGGTGAACCCTAGAGAAGCAAGATTCAGTTAATACTCCCTCCAAGAGCACACACCTAGATGTAGCCTTGCATGGGGAGGAGCTAAGCACGGCATGTGGATGCTTTAGTTTGACCTCCATGTATATGCAATGCCACATCTCAGATGTGATCCTGATTTCACTCCCCTAGGGCTGTAAGTCTCAATCAGAGGTCAGCACCAGAATCACCCAAGGAGTTTTTCCAGTCTGCAGGTATCCACTTCCCATCCCAGACCTATAGGAGCAGAAACTCTGAGGGTTGAGCCCAGTAATCTGGGTTTAACAAGCCCTCCAAGTGATTCTGGAGTTCATTAAAGTTTGAGAACCACTGCCTTAAAGAAATAGTTTAAACCTGAGGGAAATTCAATAGGACCAACGTCCGGGTCTCACTCAAGAGTACAGCCTACCTAATAGGAGTTTTATAAACTACCCAGATGTCTTTAATATGCAATCCAGGTTGAGAACCTCTGCCTTTAAAAGTCTATATAAATGGATTCCTCATTTATGAACTCCTTGAAACAGCGTGTAAAATTGGGTGTATATGTATATGTGTATTTTTCTGGGAGAGAATCCATAACTTTTATCAAATTCTCAAATGGGTCTGTTATTCCAAAAATGGTTAATAATATGAAGACTTAAGAGAGAGCATGCATTTTCTCTTATTTATTTTGTAACTGGGACACTTCATGAAGAAAGTGGTTCAGATATTAATGTATGCCAAAGATGCTAAATAAATATGAATTAACCTTTTTCAATCAAGTACAATATGGTTTCATATGTCTTAGAGCAGACAGGGCAAAGGAAGGATAGCTGTTATTCCTTACTGGTCTCTGTCATTGTCATCATTAAAATTTACTCCCTGCCCTACAGACAAGCTACTATATTGCATACAATTTTTCTCATTTGATATACATACAACCCTGTGAGCTATGCCAGGAAGGTAATACAATCCTATTCATAGATGAACGGTGAAGTCACACAATTCTTAGTAAAATAATAATTTAAATGAAGATCTTCATTAGAGTTTGGTCTTAACTATGGGAGACTAATACAACATGAAGAATGGCTAGACCATCTATAAAAACAGAACTCTGACTTGCAACTGCAGCAGCCTGCCCAGGAAACCAACCCCTTGACTATAATAAACAACCAAGGAAGCCAGCCTACTCAAGCTAGACTTGCGGGAAGCCAGACTGCTATCTGTAGTAACAATTCAGGAGGCTAAACAATAACTTCTTCAACAACAACAAAAAATGTTGGGGATTTGATAAATGAATGACAGTTTCCCTAACTTTTCTCACCACTTCCAGCTTAGGACCAGAGAGAAAGCCAAATATGCCCTCAACCCCTTACGTAGACCGTTCTGCTCCTAGTTGACTGCTGCCGGCTTCCCTATGTCAACAGCCTCCAATCGGGACACACTTGAAGTTGTCCTTTTTGCCCACTGTAAAGCTCTCCCACTCCCCTGCCTACCTTTGAGTCTGCCAAATGCAAGTGATGGTGGCTGACTCTCTTGCTACATCAAGCTCTGAATAAATCGCCTCTGCTTTTTTTATTTAAGTGGTCTTTATTTACACAACTAACATTATGGGCTCACCCTTTATAGTTTCAAAAGCAAGGAACACCACTACTTATTGCTAAACATTGCATATACCTTCATACAGATACACTGATGGGATGATGCCTTTTCAAGTTAGCCCAGGGCAGGGTTTTTCCCAGAGAAATATCTACAGACTCTACCAATATGTGAGTCAAAGCGGAAGACAGATCCATGGAATAGATCCTCATCGCTACACGGCTTCCAGACTGAGGATTCAACTGGATCCGGGATGAATATCTTAAGTGACACCTCCCTCCCCCAGCCCAGGTCATATTTAATTCTGATCTTCACCTTTGGATCTAGCCCTAAAGCATGTATTGGTGATTTCTAAACGATGTATTAAAAACTGTGTGTTTTTTCTCTCTTTTTTATCCAAAGTATTATTTATGATCATATCCTCTTATTGAGTATGAGCTAGGTGGGGAAACTGATCTACAGAGAGATAGCATGACTTGCTTGAGGTCACATGACCATGGCTTCAGTCTCCCAACATGGCTCTGTGTTATCCCAAAACAGGATATGCAAGACACTGCTGTCATCCCATTCAGGAATGCAGGACACTGCTGTCATCACATCGCCAGCCCATATCTTGCTCATGGGACCCTCCTGACTCCAAGGAAAGGCACTCTGTGCCTTCATTGCATGCTCATCTTGTCCCAAGGGAATCTGGAATGAGTTTCCTTCACAGACTCTTAATGACACAATGGGGTTGAGAAAGGACATTGCTGAGTCATTTCCAGCCAAAGGAAAGTATTATTTATAGCAATCTGCACAGACCAACCTTGGTAGTAATTGAAATGACTTCCTTCTGGCACAGGGTAAGTACCAGGCTAATTGTCTCCCGTACCCTTTAAAACAGCTCATTAAGTATATATGGGCTGCTAATTGCCTCCCCCAAGTTTTCCTATCTCTCTACTTCGGACATGGTCAGGTTCTTTAGCCTCATGGGCTGCATTTATACAGCCTCAGAGGGTTGTTCTTTGAATGTAATTTAAATCTATATTGTGCATTGTTGGCAAACTTTGACTATGGGGGAAAAACTGAAAATTTTGCAGGACTTCCATCACATCAGTGCAGTTTCTATATGTTTACCTTTTATTATTGGAAACTCTCTCTCTTGTTTCCTACCACTCAGCTCTTCGTGTTGCTTTTTTTCCCTTGCACATTACCCTCCACTGTATTCACCAAGTCTTTCATCTTTCCCATAAACAAAACTGATTTTGACAACTCATTTCTTGTCCTTCTGCTTCACGCCAAAGCATCTACTTGAAATATATGGGCCATAGCACAGTGAAAATTGAGCATCGGCAAGAGATCTTCCTTGACGTTTACCATATTACTCAGGTGATTCCTAATTATGTATTGTCTTGCATTTTACCTTTTTATCCTCATATGATTTGTATGCCCAGAGAGACCATAAACCAAGACAGTACCACACCTTCCATTTATATTAGCCCTGTTAGCCCTCACCACATCAGTGCCCAAATAATTTGGTTGAATCAATGTCTTTCTTATACAGCATGCCCAGGTCCCAGTATTTAGAAAATAAACCTGCATTTATTGTTTTGAAGATTCAAATGAAATCTCTTGTCCCACATGTCAAGTTTCTCACTTTGCTTATTCTCAGATAGAAAGTAAATAGTAAGTTTAAATGTTCTCTCAATATACATATATACTCTATGTGTGTATATGATATGTACACACATATTTGGAGTACACATATAAGTACATACATGTTTATATACACATGTAAACATGTGGATATGTGTACTCCAAATTTAAATTAAACCTTTGCTTGAGATTTCAAGCATAGCTAAATGTTTGAAACTTCGATTTCTACATTTGTAGCTACAAAAATTACTCAGCAAATAAGACTGCCCTTCTAAAAGAAGGAAATGATCATTGAAATGAGAATTTACCTTGGATGGATTAATGTTTGAGGCCTTTAAAATATTCAAATAAAATGTTAAATGGGAGTAACATGGAATATGTAGGACACCACATATGGAATAATATTATTTGTTCTATAACAAATACACAAACACACGTATGTATGCATATAGGTGTATGGAAATTTACTTTTACTTTTCACTTTTTTTCCTGAAATTTTACCATAATCATTAACCACATTTTAAGAAAAAAATACTAGCTAAGGCCAGGCACGGTGGCTCATGCCTCTAATCCCAGTACTTTGGGAGGCCGAGGCAGGTGGATCACGAGGTCAGGAGTTCAAGTCCAGCCTGGCCAAGATGGTGAAACCCCGTTTCTACTAAAAATACAAACATTAGCTGGGCACAGTGGCAGGAGCCTGTAATCCCAGCTACTCGGGAGGCTGAGGCAAGAGAATCACTTGAATTCGGAGAGTAGAGGTTGCAGTGAGCTGAGATTGTGCCACTGCACTGCAGCCTGGGCAACAGAGTGAGACTCTATCTCAAAATAAATAAATACTAGCTAAAAAATTACCAATATCTTAACATATTTTTCAAGATTAACATTTTCCGTATGTGCCCAATGTGAAGTATCTCTAGATTGGCATGACTGCTTTTGCCTGTTCTCCGTGGGTCCATAATCCATTGAACATTGATCTAGGCCAGGGTTGACAAGCTTTTTCTGGAAAGGGCTAGATGACAAATATTTTAAGCTTTGCAGACTAGTCTCTGTTGTAACTATACAACTCTGCTGTTGTTTAAAAGCAGCCGTAGCCACATGTGGCTATTTAAATTTAAATGCAGTAAAACGAAATACAATTTAAAATTCAGTTCCTCAGCTGCACTACCTACATTTCAAGTGTCCAGTGACCATATGTGTCTAGCAGCTACCATTTCAGACACCACAAATAAAGAATATTTCCATCATCACAAAACAGCTAAACTTACCTCTCAATATCTTCAAACTACATTAAAATTCTTTGGAAAAGAATGGGAAAAAAACATTTCATTCCCTAAGCTACTAAATCCTAGTCATTTTTGACACTTACTTGATGTGAACAATTTATAATAGCATCAAATAGTGTAAAAGTTTCATATTTTGCACAAAATTGCCATGGTGTAAACAACATTTTAATTTTCACCAGAGATGAGGTGTTAAAAAGCAAGGTGGAAATTGTATTTAGAAGAGTTAAGAATGGAAAGCCAAAACTATCTATACATTAACAATGATGGGGCTGGCCTCCATTTATTTTTTTAAACATCTTATAAAACTGAAGTCCAACATACAATCATTTTAAATACATCCAAAGATGATGAGGAAGGAAAAAAAAAAAAACAGGTAAGAGAGAAAGATATCAAGCAAACCTGTGTCTAGGGAATGTATCATTTAAAACTACCACCTGCTTTCAACAGTATTTGAAAGGGAATTTGTCCAATTATTACTTCCCATGATATGGTCACACTTCTATCCCGAAGCTTGTTCTAGTTTCCTTAGAGCATAGGAGTCAAATATGGACACCAGATAGGACAGACACTTTCTTTTTAAAAGCAAGCACTATAAAGGTTGCCAAATGATGCAAAACTAAGCAGGACACGAAGAATAAAGGGAAGAACTTTAAGAGAAAATTGCACCTAGCATTTCCAACTTGTTATCGGATTTGCATAAGCTTTCATTTTCCCCATGCATTTCTTGGTGGTTTTGGTAGACACACTATTTATTGCCTACCTGCAATTCCCTCTGTAGAGAGGGAGAATTCACATTCCAAGAAAACCAGTGGAAGAAAAAAAAAACCAATGGCCTGAAAGAAGCGGGTCACATTCATCTACTCACCAGCAGCCAGATGAGCTGTGTCTCTTCTGCAGTCCATTTGAAAGTGGGTACAAGAGCAGCTGCCCCTAGCAGCAGCAATACACATTTGTCCTCAAAAAATTATGACCATTGACTGCAGAAGAGAGGATGGAGAGTCTGGGAACAAGGTAGTTTGCTTATCGATTTTGAAGTCCACAGTGTGACAAGAGACCAGACAGAAATGTGTTCAGTTAAACTTGGCACAGAGAGGGGCCAACAGCCACATTTTAAACTGCATAATTTTATAATTAAAGATCAGCATGCTCAAAATAAATAGAACAACAATCAAGTGTTTAAGATGCCAGTGTACAAATCAGCCTCTCTCATGGCAAAGAAACTTCGACAACTTTCAAAGGGCATCATCTTGTGCAAATGGCACACTATATTATAACTGTTTAATTAGCTCAGGTATCAAAAGGCAGATGCGGCTGAAATGGGAATCCCAACATTACATATGGCAACAGTAGCCTGAGCACGATTGTGGTCAATTCTCTATGCAACAGTTCTCCCCAGTCCTCAGCAAGCCCTTTTTATTCTCCAACTCAGTTTTTCTTTATAAAATGGTCAAAATGTGAGCCTACTCACAAGAATTTGATGAAATTTTTTGTGGTTTCTGGAGACACACTTTGAAGCTGAAGGCAGCGAATTTTATATGAACAAAGAAGAGTTGTGGTTTTTAAAGCAGGGCTTCTCAGACTTTAATGGGAAATCCATCACCTGGGGACCCTGTGAAAATTCTTATTCAGGAGACCTGGGTAAGGTTGAAAATTCTGCCCTTCTAATCAGATCCCAAATGATGGTGATCTGCTGGTCCACAGACCACACTTTGGATAGCAAAGCTAAGTAACACATGAATTCTCCATGATCAAAGACTGCTCTTTAGGCTTGGAATTGATAGAGGGTATTAGTCTTTAAATACAGAGTTCTAAAATATGAGAGTGACATAGGACCTAAGAGATTATCATGAATAAACTCTTCCACTGTTACAAGCATTTAAGGGACACACTCAGTTACACCACAGTGTGGAGGCAGTTTCTGGACCTGGCTTCCTTTTGACAGCCACAATAACACATATCTCAAGCCCTGTGCAGTAGAAAAGCATGTTCACTATGACAGAGAAGAAGGAAAAGAGGGAAGGAAGAGAAGAGAGGGAAATGGTTTATTTCTCACGTATCTGTGTAAATGAATTCCACAAAAAGCATGGTGCACGACATCAAGAATCATTCGGAAGAGTTGTAGGCCTAATGAGGTTCCAGTAGCATTAATCAGTTCACAAAGACTTTATCATTCCTATCCAACCTGTCCTTGTAATCAATACTATTGCCTTCTGAAAAACCAGGTGAGGTGGTATGGCTCCCATGCTGTCTTGCTTCTCTCCACCAAAGCTTTTATATAGCCGCTATTCTGTACCTAACACACTGCTAGTTTCTTCGTGTATGGTATCACATTCAGTTCTTGACCAAATCTGTAAAGTGGATAGAATTACCCCTTTTTAGAAGAGAAAACTGAGTTTGATAGTGATTAAGTACCAAGTGTGCGGTAATACAGCTAGTAAGTGGCTCAGCTAAGATTCAGAGTCATGGCCCCCTGTTACAACCCTGAACTATTTCTTTGTTTTCAAGCCTGAAATCATACCAGGCCTATAGCTTAAGTCAACTTGTAATTAGCTTACAAATTTATTATGTTCCAGTTGAAAGCTAGCGTTATTTCTAAAAGAAACTAGCTGTCCCACATTGCATCAGTTTGTAAATTTAGGATTTTTAAAAAGTAAGGAATAGCTCAACTCCTTTTTTTTTTTTTTTTTTTTTTTTTTGCCTTTAGGACCTCAAGAACAGAGATTTGAGTTAATCATATGTATTAGTCAGGGTTCTCTTAGGGGGACAGAACTAATAGGATATATATATATATACACACACACATATATATATAAAGGGGAGTTTATTAAGTATTGATGTACATGATCACAAGGTCCTACAATAGGCTGTCTGCAAGCTGACAAGCAAGGAGAGCCAGTCTGAGTCCCAAAACTGAAGAACCTGGAGTCCAGTGTTCGAGGGCAGGAAGCATCCAGCATGGGAGAAAGATGTAGGCTGGGAGGCTAGGTCCATCTCATCTCTTCACGTTTTTCTGCCTCCTTTATATTCACTGGTGGCTGATTAGATGGTGCCCACCAGATTAAGCGTGGGTTTGCCTTTCCCAGCCCACTGACTCAAACGTTAATCTCCTTTGGCAACACCCTCAGAGACACACCCAGGATCAATATTGCATCCTTCAATCCAATCAAGCTGACACTCAGTATTAATCATCACATCATACCTCTGGATTTAGAACATGCTAAAATAATCATTTTGTACAAGGACCTACTCTTCTTTCGTTTTTCCCCGCAACCCTCATCCCTACCTCTCTCCTCTCCACAGGTTTCCACTGTGATGTGTTGGATATGCATCTTTGAATAGTTGTACAGATACACACAAATTTTAATTTGCATGTATAATGCTGATCTATTTTTTTAAACAAATTCCCTCCAAAGGTGTTTCACTTACTACTGCAAATGCTCCCAGGAAGCAGTTTTAGGTGTTTCAGTTGGGCAGCATGTCCCTGAAGGGAAGCAGAGAAAGGCTGGCACTCAGGCATGGAGAAGAGTTTGGAGAGAGAGGCATTAATCTCCCTCTCTACCCAGTTATGCCTGGTCCTCAGTGTCTTCCCTGCGGGAAGGTTTATCCGAAGACCTCCTAGAGATGCCAAAAGTGTAGATGCAGCCAATGGAAACCCAGAGATGGATACAGGGGAAAATTCTGTCCAAAATCCAGGCATATAATTCAGGCATAAGAAATCATCATAACTGATTTATTTTACTCCATCTATTTCCATTTTTTTATAGTTTTAATATTTTCAGCACGAGGGCCATTGATTATTTTACCTCTTTTCACTTAAAGAAAAGTCAATTATAAAGACTCAGGCCATCATTTCCCAGGAAGGTGTCGGGATGATCGAAGACGAGTCCCAGCCTTTCCCATGAAGCAGACTCTCATGGATATTATGAAATCGATATTTGAACAATGTTTGCACATTCATTTCTCTATTGTTTCGAGGGTATTCCAAACCAGGAAGGCAGATGGGCTTCTGAGTTTTGATCTGTGCCAACAGCTCTTACTCTTGAGCTGGCACGAGAGCCCCCAGAGGGCTTGTTAAAGCTGGGCCCATCCCCGGAGCTGCTGACTCAATAGGGCTGGGGCTAGGCCCGTCAGTCTGCATTTCTAACAAATTCCCGCATGGCGCTGATGCAACTGATCCAGGACTTTCACGGCAAGAACCGCTGTTCTACGCAACGTTAGGACCAGATGTTTCAAAAGATCAGAAAACTAACTGGGATTCTCAGTTGACTCTGTTCAGACAGTGTCTATACAATCTGTGATAATTTTTATTTTCTCCACATATGTCTTCTTGTTTCTTAAATCCTCGTGATCCTCTAGCCTCTAGATATGTATTTGGAGCACAATTTTCACTCAGTGCCCCCAAAAAACCTGTTATGGTTTTCAAATACTCTGTATCTTCATTTTCTGTCTACTTGATCTGCTAGTTTCTAAGAGTATTAAAATCTCTCACTATGACTGTAGATTTTCAATTGTTTGCTTTATTTATATGTCAAAACTATGATGGACACTGTAAATTGCTTTATGATTCTTTTATCTTCATGGTGTGTTTTTTATTAATATAAGGCATGTTTTCTTTTTCCTTCTTAATGCTTTTACCCTTGAGTTACATTTTGTCATTTTAGCATTATTACTTCTGTTTTCTTTTTATTAATGTTTGCCTGGTTTGTATTTTTCCTTCTTTTTATTTTCAACCTTTCCATCTCATTTGGTTTTATATTTACCTCCTGTAAACAACTCATAACTGGATTTTTTATTCAATGTGAGAAAGCTGTGTTATTTGCGTAGATTGTGATTCTTGACATGTTTTTCCTTTTTGCAGTTCTGTTTCGGTTTTCTGTTTATTGTGCACCCTTTTTAATTTTTTCCCTGTTTCTTGTTAGTAAAGTTTTCTTTATTCCATTTTTCTCCTCTAATTACTTGGCTATTACCTCTATTACTTCTATTCTCTAAATAATTACCTTAAAATTTTTAACAGGCATATTTAAACATATTTTCCAACACTGAAAATTATTAGTTCATTCAACAAATATTCAATGCCTGCACACCCTGTGTGAAGCATTGTCTTGGGAGCGAGGGTTCCACAGAGCAGGAACAATAAGCTCATGGAATTTTCATGCTGGTAGGAGAAGCAAGGCACTAAGGAAAGTAAAGCTCACCTGCGGATGTTTGCAGAAGAGCCAGGAGGCAAATGTCTGGAGCCACTGAGCAAGCTCGAACGCCATGGAAGATGACATCAGGGAGGTAAAGAATGTTGCCAGGGCTGTGTGAGTCAATGTGAGAAGCTTAGCCTGTTGTTGTTGTTGTTGTTGTTTTGTTGTTTTGGTTTTTTATTTTGTTTTTGTTTTTGAGACAGAGTCTTACCGTGTCGCCAGGCTGGAATGCAATGGCGCAATCTCGGCTCACTGCAGCCTCCAACTCCCTGGTTCAAGTAATTCTCCTGCCTCAGCCTCCTGAGTAGCTGGGATTACAGCCACATGCCACCACACCCCATTAATTTTTGTATTTTTAGTAGAGACAGGGTTTCACCATGTTGGCCAGGCTGGTCTGGATCTCCTGACCTTGTGATCTGCCCGCCTCGGCTGTGCTGGGATTACAAGCATGAGCCACTACACCCAGCTGAGAAGCTTAGTTTCGCACTAAGTTGGGAAGCACTGGAGGATTTTGATCAGGGAGAGAACGAACCTGACCTGGGTTTAAGCAGGTTCACTCTGGCTGTGGAGGTGAGAATCCAATGACAGAAAGCACCAGCAGAAGCAAAAGCTGTTAGAAAAATCCAGTGAAATCCAGCGGTGGCTTGGATCAGAGTGGCTGCAAGGAGTGGGGAAGTGGCCACATTCTGGATATATTTTGCAGGTACAGTCAAAAGTAAGATTTCCTAAAAACCAGATTATTGGTGTAAGCATAAGAGAGGAGATGAAGTTAACAGCAGGATGTTTAATCTGCAACACCAGAAGACCAGACGGGCCATTCACCAGAGCAGAAACTGGTTCCTGCAGGGCAGGGTGGGAAATGTGGGGGCCACGTGCAGGTCATGTTCAAATTTGAGGTAACTACTACACATCCCAGTGAGACAGAGTGTGCAGTTCTAGAGAAGGGACTGCAATTGATGGGAGGCAGAGTCCCCGACATACGGATAATATTTAGACAGGAACTTGGATGAACTATGCTAGGCAGGCAGAGTAGATGGCAAAGAGAAGAGTTCCAAGAATTGAGTCTTGGGGCAGAGACCATGTAAGAGGCCAAGAAGAGGAAGAGAAACCAGGAAAAAAAAATTAAAAGAATGGGAGAGAGAAAAAGTGAGAATGACTGCAGGAAAATCAGCTGAGATGTGCTCAGGAAGCCAGGGGCAAACTGTTTCCAGGAGAGAATGTCAATTTCTGTTGATAGGTCAAGTATAATGAGCTTGGAGGTTAACCACTAGATTCTTCTAGGAACAGTTTCAATGGAGGCAAAAACCCATTTGGAGTATTTTCTAGAGAGAATGAGAGGAGAGGAATTGGTAGCAATTATAGATGATACTTTTTCAAAGTAGAGTTTTGTTGCAAAGAAGAGATGCCCTTGGTAGCCTCAGTCAAGTCAGGTGAAATACTTTTTTAAGACAGGAAAAATAATAACATGTTTGTATGTTATGGCACAGATTCATTTGAGAGGAAATAACTGATTTCTGCAGAAGAGAGAGGAAAGCATTGATGGAGAGCAGGTAGAATACATGGGCGCATCCCTTTTTGTCCCTTGGAATATATCTGCTAAAGTGACCAGACCACTTATCCTGCAGAGTTTCCTGAAGTCTGGTTGTTGCTCACTGCATTTTCGTGGTATAATTTAGAATGTTCTCAATGGTTTGTAAACATAACTTTGTAATAACAAAGCTTTTTCGTTAAACCACATTTTATCTGGAAGCACAGTAGAAAAAGCCTCAGAAAGTGCAGCTTGTGTGTTGGAGTGGAGCCAATTGGACAGTCCCAAACGTGATCCAGTGGCTCCACCACAGCTCTTAGGGCCTTATATCTGAACAACTATGGAATGGATAATTAGTAGAGAAACACAGATTTCTGTTAAAAGGGAACTTCTGAACACCTCCACTTGTTCATAGCATTGAGCCCAAACGAGACCAAAATCTTACTTCTTGAAATAGCTAGAATGCAGATTTTCCATTTAAAGCTATGGTCATGACAAGAGATTATCTTCCATAAAGTGAAAACTACAGGCAACCATGCTGTTTGGGATTTGTCTAGCACTTTGCATTTCGAGAGTTTTTCACAGACATGACATCCCTAAAACCTAACTGCTGACCCCCTGAGAAGGAAGCTAAGGCTTGAAAGGTCAAGGGAGGCCATTATCACACACATAAGTGGGGTTCTCTCCATAGACTGTTCTCTTTGGGTATGGAGATAACAGTATTGACCACAGACATCAATAGGCCTTGCACTCTTAAGTGGATTGGCCAGAAGTGGCAATGCCCAAGTGTTCAGATATTTGGTTTCTTTAATGATGAAGCAGACATGTTCTCCGAATGACTTTGCAGAGTCAGAGACACAAGCAGTGATTACTGAACTCAGCCAAATTAACTGGCCCTTGGGAAAGTCAGAACGTGGCCTCTTCAAGGGACCCTCACTAACTCAGCTCACCAGCCTAGGAAGCATTCTAATTCAAGTAATGTTTAAAAGGGGTGTTTTTCTCACTGGTTGTCCATTCCATGTGGGACATAGAAACTATATATTCATTTACTATGCATTTTGTATCATGTATCACGTATCATGTTGTTCTCAGTTAGAGCATATCTTGGTTCTGCTGCAGCACAGCTTTGGGGTTTATTACAAAAGTAATGAAACATGGGAATCAAACACGTCAAAAAAGGACAGACAATTTAACAAGAACATTTCTGTGTAGAAACAAAGACCTCCTTTGTTGTTTTTTTTTTTTTTTTTTTTTTTAGAACTGTGAGTTTCTTGTCTTTTCCAGGCTTATGAAATTGCTAATTTGCAATCAGGACTTAAGTTATTTTCACACCCTCATATCAAAAAGCAGAGAATTCATAAATATTTACCAGATAATTGCATGTGACACATAATTTCTTCTCTCCCCATAAATTATGAACACATTTGATACACTGCTAGGAGGAAAACAACAAACAAAATGTTTAGGAAGACAACAAACAAAAATGGTTTTGTTTCTTTTGTTTCTCCAATTCTTTTTCCTCATAAAACCCCGCTACGGAAAAAGAAAGAGTCTCAAAATTCCTAAGGCAGTGGCTTAAATTAAACATCCACAGTCCAAGATGAAGCTGATTGATCCAGGTGACTTCCTAACTCAGGGTTCTCACACTTACAAAGGTTCCAATAATCAACCATTAACTACTGTAGCTCCCTGAAGTAAGCTTTTAAATGGCCATAAAGTCACATTTTCTAGTTTCTCCTCTAATACAGAAATCTTCACATTGATTTTCCTCTTCTCATCAATTCTAACCCCAACACCGCAAACTCATTTTTATTATCTTAAATAATCAAAATAATCTCCAATAAGAAATAATAGCCAAAACATAACTAAACTCTTAAGCTATAGAGGATGCATTGTTTGAATGCTACAGCATCAGAGATTAAAAAACATACAGATTAAAAATCAATAACTCACCATTGCAACCTAGCTACAAACAGGTATTGTCTATCTCACACAGTGTTTCAAACTTTTTAGTTGATTACCAACATTGACAAACTGGGAGACTGCCTATAAATCTGCTTTCATGACTCAATCTCAAAATTTGGAAAATCTGGCAAAATTGGGTTCACTGATTCTCTTGGGGTCTCCACATTGCCATAGTTCCTACCATTCCCTCCTGCCCTTATACTCAATCTGTTTCCCTTTGTAAGTATTTGAGCTTGCAATCCCCTTCCAAATGTGATCCATGTCGAAATGCACCCTGCTTTAGTAACAGAGTAACCTCAAAGACATAAGTAGTAAAATACCCTTTTTTGTCCTATTTTGTTATTCATTGATATTTATTCCAACAATAGCATGACCTCTGCTAGACTAGAACTTTGAGGATATTAATATACATCTAATAGAAAGACTAACATCCAAAAATTTGACAGCATCAAATGCTGGAGAGGATGTGGAGCAACAGGAACTCTCACTCATTGCTAGTGGAAATTCAAAATGGCACAGACACTTGGGAAGACCATTTGTCAGTTTCTTATAAAGGTAAATATAGACTTACCTAGCAGTGAATCTGGCTCACTGTTGAGGTACAATAAATAGTTTGGGAAAGAAAGGAGGAAGGAATGAATGAGGGAAGAAAGAAAGGAAAGAAAGAGGAAGGGGGAGGGCAGGAGAGGAGGAAGGTAGGAGATGGAGAGATATGGGAGGAAAAGACGAGGAAAGGGAAGGATACACATTATGATAGAACAACTGTCATGGGATGAGGAGGATTTGACTGTACAAGTTTGGGCTCTCAGTAGAGGTTACATACGAAATAAGATTTGAAAAATAAATAGGAATTAGCTAAGCAAAAAGGCAGATAAAGCAGTCTTACAAGGTACTTAGTAAACACATTTGCTCTTTTCTTGGGCACTTGAGTAGTCATAAGTTCAGTTGTGGTTGGATTCATGCGACCAAATTTGGCTATCACAATATGAGTGGCTAATAGCGTGAGTCACCACTTGGTTTGCCCAGGAATTTTCCTTTTTAGTGCTGTAAGTCTGATTTCCAGAAAACCTCTCTTCATAACACACAGAGTCTGGATTTTTGGCAATGAGTACATAAGTTTGGGACGAGAAGTACGAACCCCCAATGAATAGGGTTTGAAGTTCTTGGGCAAACCAGGGTGGTGACCGTACGTTGAGTCCTTCAAAAAATAGAGGCTGAAAGCAACCCAGTTTTTAGTGGCAAAAAGATATGGCAAAGATTATCAGCCTTCCACTGTTGTCATCACTGTTTTTCCCCCCAACCATTGATTTGACAACCTCATTTGTGGTTCACAGTAATAAGTCATTCATCTTTACAACATTTGACTGACATGACTCAAGTTTGCAATTTAAGTGTACTGTAATTGTGAACCTTCACAGTCCTACTTTGCTGTGAATTACCTATTGTGCCTTGCATCAAGATGGTGGTATTTTACTACTTAACAGTGTGAATGTTGTGATTAGGACTAGAATTAACTAGTACCATTGTTGTGCATGTTTTCTAATAGTTCAGATAATGAAAATGAGAATGAGTACAATACCAACACCAGCATGACCCAGACATCACTGAAAAGGAGGCTAAATGACTGTTATTTCAATGCCAGTTGGAAGGATACATAGAACTCAATTAGCAGGTAAATAATCAAAAGAAATAACAATGCACAATCTGGAGAAAAGGATTTGGGACCAGACCTGGTGGAGAAGAGAACAGGAAAGCATATTTGGAGATGGAATCTCACAAGTTCAGAAGGACACAGGCAGATATTTCTAGATCAATCAAAAGTTGTCTTTTCTTTCCAAAAGACACCAATTCCCTATCAAAAACTGTAGCCGCTAAATTAGCTAGCGTGCTAATTGGTGTTAATGCTCTAAATTAGGGCATAACACAGTAATGAACACACATATTGCATGGTTCCCTCGATTGTTCTATGGAACTGAACAAAGCCAAACTTTCTGATTCAGAGTTGCAACTAGACTGTTTCATGGATGAACAAAGAGGAGAATTTTGATAACAGATGTGTTAGCCTCTCTGAGTAAGGGGCTGATTCTGTCAGATCTTAACGAGTGATCATATTTTCTACAGTAAACCAAATGATGTATAGAATCATGGCAACACAAAAATGTCCTCTTGGATCTTAGATACTTTGACATGAGAACATGGAGTTTCAAATCAACTTCTTGATTTCTTTGAAGACGTTAAGGAAACCACAGGAAATACAAAACAGAAGATGGTTGATATAACGTGTCCAAATACAAACTAGGCTTTGCTCATCTGTCTGCATGTTCCGGAGACAATGCAAATGTAAATTTGGGAAAATTCCATCCAGTCTGTAAACTTCTTAACAAATAAAGTAAAAAGATCTGACTTCTAAACGTCCTACATCCTTTGTCCATGACACTGCAGGAAAGAGGTGTGATTTGCTTACCTGGAATACTGAGGCTTTCCTAATCGTTTTTGGCCACTTTACAATTTACTCAAAATGTGCAAAAACACTTCATGAGACTTTTTGCTTTGTGGAAAAGTGAAGAGATTACCTCCTAAAACGTGTCCTACAAGATGACTATCACTGTGGTCCACCATAAAAAAGATGTTAAAATGCTGGCTTTCCATAAAATCATACTTTCAAAGAGTGGAACAAGAAGAACGTCCTTGTCTAATTTGGAAATACATCAAGGATGAGAATAGAGAAAAAGATGATAATAACACAGACATTTATTTGCTGTTTCTCCAAAATTGTTTGATGACCTTTAGAAGAGGCCACAAGAGTTTAGAAAGAGATGAACTCACTGTACCTGAGTTGTTGGATGCAATGTGTAGGTTGTAACAAAAATTCATACAGAAAAGAGACCACAGACTTTTCTAAAAGTTTGTCACCCTAGGTAGAAGTGATGTTTGCCACTTCTAGCCCAGCCTATAAAACCTCCCACAGAATCCTCCATACTCCCAGTTTCCTCATCAAGTGACTACAGGGATTGGCCAGAGGGGTCCGAGGGCCTAAGATATGGCAGAGCCCTAAATCTAAGGAAACGGGATCCCTGAAGTTCTGTGTGCAGCAGAGTTTAACTGCCACCCTGCATTGGACCCTGGCATGTGCAAGGTGTTAAGACTCTGAGACTCTGGGGCTGTTCATTACAGCGGTTGGACTGCCCAGACATAGAGGGTGGCATAATGCTGTCCCATTCAGGATTGAGAAGAGGAAGCCACAGCATGAACCCTGAGGATGTGAAAACCTTGGTGCCATCAGGGAAAGTGCTACAGAGCAATTACTTCCCCAGGTGGCAGCAGCCAGAGCCAAGTCTGTAGAAGAGGGAGCAGTGGCCCATAATTCAGGGCCTGCACCCCCGCCATGGGGGACAGGAGCACCCAGAAGCTCTCCCAATCAGCCCTGGAGTGCTCCCCCACTCAGCAGCCTGGGAGGAGCAGCACATTCCCTTATTTACTGTAGCTTGAGCAATGGGAGCCATTGATGGAACCAAAACAATTTCTCTTTATTCTTGTCATTGTAGGAGAGGTGGCCAATCTCTTCACCCTTCTTGGGATTTAAGGTTTTATTAGTAAACGTCCGGCACCTGGAACTTCAGGGACCCAGGAAGATTTAGCAATAAGGCAAATCAAGCCAAGCCTGCTGTGTGGTGTTTACATCAAAAGAATGTTTACATATGGTGAGGACAGAAAACAGTAGGTGGTGAGACAGTCCCTCTGAAACTTCTTCACCCTCCCTCCCTACTTTCTAGCAGGCCACCTTACCTGAATGACAAAATAAATTAATTAATAAACATCTTCCAGGTACAATTAGAAAGGGCTTTCATGGGGGTTGAGGAGGAGTAGCATGAGAGTAGAGAAAAAAATGGTGCAAACTAAAGGAAACAAGAGGGAGGAAAAGTAAACTTACAAATTATTTTTATGTTGAAGTTAAAGGAGTAAGAAGGAGAGAGGCACAAAAAGACTGCCTCACAATTTTCTGCCATTTCTTGCTCTGTATTTTATTAAAATAAGTTTTCTCTTGGCAGCACACAGCAGCTCATGCCTATAATACCAGCACTTTGGGAGGCTTAGGTGGGAGAAGCACTTGAGCACAGAATTTCAAGACCAATATGGGCAACATGGAAAAGCCCCAATTCTACAAAAAATACAAATATTAGCCAGGCACACACCAGTAGTCTCAGCTACTTGGGAGGCTGTGGCGGGAGGATGGCTTGAGCCCAGGAGGTGGAGGTTGCAGTGAGTCAAGATCGCACCATTGCACTCCAGCCTGGGCAGCAGAGTGAGACTCCATCTTAAAAACAAAACCAGAAGGGAGGTTCCAAGATGGCAAAATAGGAACAGCTCCCAGCGTGTGAGCGACGCAGAAGACAGGTGATTTCTGCATTTCCAACTGAGATACTAGATTCCTCTCACTGAGGCTTGTCAGACAGTGGGTGCAGCCCATGGAGCATAGTGGGGCATCGCCTCACCCAGGAAGCACAAGGGGTCAGGGAATTCCCTTTCCTAGCAAAGGGAAGCCATGACAGATGGTACCTGGAAAACCAGGTCACTCCCACCCTAATACTGCACTTCTCCAACGGCCTCAGCAAATGGCACACCAGGAGATTATATCCTGCGCCTGGCTTGGAGGGTCCCACGGCCATGGAGCCTCACTCACTGCTAGCACAGCAGTCTGAGATCTAACTGCAAGGTGACAGCAGCGCTGGAGGAGGGGCATCCGCCATTGCTGATGCTTGAGTAGGTAAACAAAGCACCGGGAAGCAGCAAACTGGATGAGCCCACCACAGCTCAAGGAGGCCTGCCTGCCTCTGTAGGCTCCATCTCTGGGGGCAGGGCATAGCTGAACAAAAGGCGGCAGAAACTTCTGCAGACTTAAATGTCCCTGACAGCTTTGAAGGGAGTAGTGGTTCTCCCAGCATGGACTTTGAGATCTGAGAATGGACAGACTGCCTCCTCAAGTGGGTCCCTGACCTCCGAGTAGCCTAACTGGGAGACACCACCCAGTAGTGGCCGACTGACCCCACATACAGCTGGGTGCCCCTCTGAGACGAAGCTTCCAGAGGAAGGATCAGGCAGCGACATTCACCATTCTGCAATATTTGCTGTTCCACAGCCTCTGCCGATGATACTCAGGCAAACAGGATCTGGAGTGGATCTCCAGCAAACTCCAACAGACCTGCAGCGCAGGGTCCTGACTGTTAGAAGGAAAACTAACAAACAGAAAGGACATCCACACCATCCAAAATCCCATTTGTACGTCACCATAACCAAAGACCAAAGGTAGATAAAACCACAAAGATGAGAGAACCCAGAGCAGAAAAGCTGAAAATTCCAAAAATCAGAGCACCTCTTCTGCTCCAAAGGAACACAGCTCCTCACCAGCAACAGAACAAAGCTGGACAGAGAATGACTTTGACGAGTTGAGAAAAGAAGGCTTCAGGCCGGGCGCGGTGGCTCAAGCCTGTAATCCCAGCACTTTGGGAGGCCGAGACGGGCGGATCACGAGGTCAGGAGATCGAGACCATCCTGGGGAACACGGTGAAACCCCATCTCTACTAAAAATACAAAAAACTAGCCGGGGGAGGTGGCGGGCGCCTGTAGTCCCAGCTACTCGGGAGGCTGAGGCAGGAGAATGGCGGGAACCCGGGAGGTGGAGCTTGCAGTGAGCTGAGATCCGGCCACTGCACTCCAGCCTGGGCAACAGAGCGAGACTTCGTCTCAAAAAAAAAAAAAAAAAAAAAAAAAAAGGCTTCAGACGATCTGTAATTACAAACTTCTCCGAGCTAAAGGAGGATGTTCGAACCCATCACAAAGAAGCTAAAAACCTTGAAAAAAGATTAGACAAATGGCTAACTAGAATAAACAGTGTAGAGAAGTCCTTAAATGAACTTATGGAGCTGAAAACCATGGAACGAGAACTACGTGACAAATGCACAAGCTTCAGTAGCCAATTTGATCAAGTGGAAGAAAGGGCACCAGTGATTGAAGATCAAATTAATGAAAGAAAGCAAGAAGAGAAGTTTAGAGAAAAAAGAGTAAAAAGAAATGAATAAAGCCTACAAGAAATATGGTACTATGTGAAAAGACCAAATCTACGTCTGATTGGTATACCTGAAAGTGAGGGGGAGAATGGAACCAAGTTAGAAAACACTCTTCAGGGTATTATCCAGGAGAACTTCCCCAAGCTAGCAAGGCAGGCCAACATTCAAATTCAGGAAATACAGAGAATGCCACAAAGATACTGCTCGAGAAGAGCAACCCCAAGACATATAATTTTCAGATTCAACAAGGTTGAAATGAAGGAAAAAATATTAAGGGCAGTCAGAGAGAAAGGTCGGGTTACCCACAAAGGGAAGCCCATCAGACTAACAGCAGATCTCTCAGTAGAAACTCTACAAGCCAGAAGAGAGTGGCGACCAATATTCAACATTCTTTTTTTTTTTTTTTTTTTTTTTTTTGAGACGGAGTCTCGCTCTGTCGCCCAGGCTGGAGTGCAGTGGCCAGATCTCAGCTCACTACAAGCTCCGCCTCCCGGGTTTACGCCATTCTCCTGCCTCCGCCTCCCGAGTAGCTGGGACTACAGGCACCCGCCACCTCGCCCGGCTGATTTTTTGTATTTTTTTTTTAGTAGAGACGGGGTTTCACCGTGTTAGCCAGGATGGTCTCGATCTCCTGACCTCGTGATCCGCCCGTCTCGGCCTCCCAAAGTGCTGGGATTACAGGCTCGAGCCACCGCGCCCGGCCCAACATTCAACATTCTTAAAGAAAAGAATTTTCAACCAGAATTTCATATCCAGCCAAGCTAAGCTTCATAAGTGAAGGAGAAATAAAATCCTTTACAGACGAGCAAATGCTGAGAGATTTTGTCACCACCAGGTCTGCCTTACAAGAACTTCTGAAGGAAGCACTGAACATGGAAAGGAACAACCAGTATCAGCCACTGCAAAAACATGCCAAATGGTAAAGACCATCAATGCTAGGAAGAAACTGCATCAACTAACAAGCAAAATAACCAGTCAATATCATAATGACAGGATCAAATTCACACATAACAATATCACCCTTAAATGTAAATGGGCTAAATGCTCCAATTAAAAGACACAGACTGGCAAACTGGAGAGAGTCAAGATCCATCAGTCTGCTGTATTCAGGAGACCCATCTCACGTGCAGAGACACACATAGGCTCAAAATAAAGGGATGGAGGAAGACCTACCAAGCAAATGGAAAACAAACAAACAAACAAAAAAGCAGGGGTTGCAATCCTTGTCTCTGATAAAACAGACATTAACCAACAAAGATCAAAAGAGACAAAGAAGGCCACTGCATAACAGTAAAGGGATCAATTCAACAAGAAGAGCTAACTATCCTAAATATATATGCATCCAATACAGGAGCACCCAGACACATAAAGCAAGTCCTTAGAGACCTACAAAGAGACTTAGACTCCCACACAATAAAAATGGGAGACTTTAACACCCCACTGTCAACATTAGATCAACAAGAGAGAAAGTTAACAAGGATATCCAGGACTTGAACTCAGCTCCACACCAAGCAGACCTAATAATAGACATCTACAGAACTCTCCACCCCAAATCAACAGAATATACATTTGTCGTAGCACCACATCACACTTATTATAAATTGTCCACATAGTTGGAAGTAAAACACTCCTCAGCAAATGTAAAATAACAGAAATCATAACAAACTATCGCTCAGACCACAGTGCAACCAAACTAGAACTCAGGATTAAGAAATTCACTCAAAACCACTCAACTACATGGAAACTGAACAACCTGCTCCTGAATGACCACTGGGTAAATAATGAAATGAAGGCAGAAATAAAGATGTTCTTTGAAACTAATGAGAACAAACACACAACATACCAGAATCTCTGGGACACATTTAAAGCCGTGTGTAGAGGGAAATTTATAGCACTAAATGCCCACAAAAGAAAGCAGGAAAGATCTAAAATTGACACCCTAACATCACAACTAAAAGAACTAGAGAAGCAAGAGCAAACACATTCAAAAGCTAGCAGAAGGCAAGAAATAACTAAGATCAGAGCAGAACTGAAGGAGATAGAGACGCAAGAAACCTGTTCAAAAAAAACCAGTGAATCCAGGAGCTGGTTTTTTGAAAAGATCAACAAAATTGATAGACCGCTAGCAAGACTAATAAAGAAGAAAAGAGAGAAGAATCAAATAGATGCAATAAAAAATTATAAAGGGGATATCACCACCGATCCCACAGAAATACAAACTACCATCAGAGAATACTATAAACACCTCTACACAAATCAACTAGAAAATCTAGAAGAAAGGGATAAATTCCTGGACACATACACCCTCCCAAGACTAAACCAGGAAGAAGCTGAGTCCCTGAATAGACCAATAACAGGTTCTGAAATTGAGGCAATAATTAATAGCCTACAAACCAAAAAAAGTCCAGGAGCAGACGGATTCACAGCTGAATTCTACCAGAGGTACAAAGAGGAGCTGGTACCATTCCTTCTGAAACTATTCCAATAAATAGAAAAAGAGAGAATCCTCACTAATTCATTTTATGAGGCCAATATCATCCTGATACCAAAGCCTGGCAGAGACACAACAAAAAAAGAGAATATTAGACCAATATCCCTGATGAACATCGATGCAAAAGTCCTCAAGAAAATACTGGCAAACCGAATCCAGCAGCACATCAAAAAGCTTATCCACCAGCAAGGCTGGTTCAACATACACCAATCAATAAACGTAATCCAGCATATAAGCAAAACCAAAGACAAAAACCACATGATTATCTCAACAGATGCAGAAAAGGCCTTCAACAAAATTCAACAGCCCTTCATGCTAAAAACTCTCCATCAACTAGGTATTGATGGAACCTATCTCAAAATAATAAGAGCTATTTATGACAAACCCACAGCCAATATCATACTGAATGGGCAAAAACTGGCAGCATTCCCTTTGAAAACTGGCACAAGACAGGGATGCCCTCTCTCACCACTCCTATGCAACATAGTGTTGGAAGTTCTGGCTAGGACAATCAGGCAAGAGAAAGAAAGAAAGTGTATTCAGTTAGGAAAAGAAGAATTCAAATTGTCCCTGTTTGCAGATGACATGATTGTATATTTAGAAAACCCCATCATCTCAGCCCAAAATCTCCTTAAGTTGATAAGCAACTTCAGCAAAGTCTCAGGATACAAAATCAATTTGCAAAAATCACAAGCATTCTTATACACTAATAATAGACAAACAGTCAAATCATCAGTGAAATCCCATTCACAATTGCTTCAAAGAGAATAAAACACCTAGGAATCCAACTTACAAGGGATGTGAAGGACCTCTTCAAGGAGAACTACAAACCACTGCTCAATGAAATAAAATAGGACACAAACAAATGGAAGAACATTCCATGCTCATGGATAGGAAGAATCAATATTGTGAAAATGGCCATACTGCCCAAGGTAATTTATAGATTCAATGCCATCCCTATCAAGCTACCAATGACTCTCTTCACAGCATTGGAAAAACTACTTTAAAGTTCATATGGAACCAAAAAAGAGCCAGCATTGCCAAGACAATCCTAAGCCAAAAGAACAAAGCTGGAGGCATCACGCTACCTGACTTCAAACTATACTACAAGGCTACAGTAACCAAAACAGCTTGGTACTGGTACCAAAACAGAGAGATAGACAAAACAAAGAGATAGATGGAACAGAAGAGAGCCCTCGGAAATAATACCACACATCTACCACCATCTCATCTTTGACAAACCTGACAAAAACAAGAAATGGGGAAAGGATTCCCTATTTAATAAATGGTGCTGGGAAAATTGGCTAGCCATTTGTAGAAAGCTGAAACTGGATCCCTTACTTATACCTTACACAAAAATTAATTCAAGATGGATTGAAGACTTAAATGTTAGACCTAAAGCCATAAAAATCCTAGAAGAAAACCTAGGCAATACCATTCAGGACATAGGCATGGGCAAGGGCTTCATGATTAAAACATCAAAAGCAATGGCAACAAAAGCCAAAATTGACAAATGGGATCCAATTAAACTAAAGAGCTTCTGCACAGCAAAAGAAACTACCATCAGAGTGAACAGGCAACCTACAGAATGGGAGAAAATTTTTACAATCTACCCATTTGACAAAGGGCTAATATCCAGAATCTACAAAGAACTTAAACAAATTTACAAGAAAAAATCAAACAACCCCATCAAACAGTGGGCAAAGGATACGAACAGACACTTCTCAAAAGAAGACATTTATGCAGCCAACAGACACACGAAAAAATGCTCATCATCACTGACCATCAGAGAAAAGCAAATGAAAACCACAATGAGATACCATCTCACACCAGTTAGAATGGCGATCATTAAAAAGTCAGGAAACAACAGGTGCTGGAGAGGATGTGGACAGGTAGGAATGCTTTTACACTGTTGGTGGGACTGTAAACTAGCTCAGCCATTGTGGAATACAGTGTGGCGATTTCTCAAGGATCTAGAGCTAGAAATACCACTTGACCCAGCCATCCTATTGCTGGGCATATATCCAAAGGATTATAAATCATGCTGTTATAAAGACACATGCACATGTATGTTTATTGCGGGACTATTCACAATAGCAAAGACTTGGAACCAACCCAAATGTCCATCAATGATAGACTGGATTAAGAAAATGTGGCACATATACACCATGAAATACTATGTAGCCATAAAAAAGGATGAGTTCATGTCCTTTGTAGGGACATGGATGAAGCTGGAGACCATCGTTCTGAGCAAACTATCACAGGGACAGAAAACCCAACACTGCATGTTCTTACTCATGAGTGGGAATTGAACAATGAGAACACCTGGACACAGGGTGGGGAATGTCATACACCAGGTCCTGTCATGGTGTGGGGAGAGTGGGGAGGGATAGCATTAAGAGATGTACCTAATGTAAATGACGAGTTAACGGGTACAGCACACCAACATGGTACATGTATACATACGTAACAAACCTGCACATTGTGCACATGTACCCTAGAACTTAAAGTATAATAATAATAATATACCTCAAAAAAAACAAACAAAATAAGTTTTCTCAAAAACTAAACAATGAGTACATTCCGTTTTATTACTCATCAATTCTTTTAAAAATACAGCTATTATCAAGCCATGAAAAAACATGGAAGAATTTTAAATGCATATTACTGAGTAAAAGAAACCAATCTGTAAAAGCCACACAGGCTGTGATTCCAACTATATCATGTCCTCAAAATATGGAGACAGTAAAAAGATCAGTGGTTGCCAGAAGTGCAGGGACGGAGAGATGAACAGGTGGAGCACAGAGGACCTTAGGGCAGAGAAACTGTTCTGTGTGCTACCAGAAAGGTAGATTAAGGCGTATGCATGCCATTATACATTTCTCAAAACCCAGAAAATGTACAACACCAAGAGTGAGTCCTAGTGTAAACTATGGACTTTGGGTGATAATGACATGCCAATGTAGGTTCATTGATTACAACAAATAGACCATGTGGTGGGGGGTGTTGGCAGTGGGAGATAATTGGCAGGGGGTACATGGGAAATCTCTGTACCTTCCTCTCAATTTTGCTGTGAACCTAAAAGTGCTCCAAAAAGTAAAGCCTGGATTTAAAAAAAAATACTTTCGACTTTCCAAAATAGAAAATATATTTCATAACATTAATACAAATATATACCACTTATACACATATACATTTTCATATACACAAAAAACATTTATGCAAATGTAGTATGTATATAAAATGTGTACAAAATCTCCTTTCCAAAAGATCACCATCAGACAGGGTTGATTTTGTTTCTTTGTTTTTGTTTTCTTTTGTTTACTTTTTTACCCTTTAAAAACCACACTGCAAACTAGGTCCAAAGGTTCATGGAATCCATACTTGACTGAAAGGCAACATTTTATTTCAAAGTATGCCCATTTTTTAGTGATGTTGCCAGTCACTTTATATATTTCCTATGTGTCTCTACGTTGCAATTAAATCTTCAACAGATACAGTTCAACAACATCCTGGGGCAGGAAGGGATGAACTGACTGCTAGGCAATAAAAATTCACAGTAAAGCCACAGATGTAGCAGAGTGAGAATTACCGCACCAGCAGGAACTGAAGATAAAAGAGGATTACACAGGATGAAATATAGTAATTGACTAGAAGTCACTGAAAAATACCAGATGGATGTCACTGCTCTATATAACTCTAATGCGCCTGTAGGCTTTATTGAGCATCACTAGAGATTCACTTTTAGTATTTTCTTGAGTGTAATTGAAGTTTATTGATACGCTCTTATTGCCCAGTTTAGATGTGACCATAAAAAAATACAGTTTGATGTACTTATATCGCCAGAGGAATCTTGGGCTTTGCAGCTTAAAATAAAAGCTCATAGTAATAATTGCCATAATATTTATTCCTCTTCCTCCATTAGTCCTGTATGTAGAATATGGACGGTAACTGCTCCAGATAGCATTGAAATTGCAGGGATATTTTCAGGAGTGATTGGTACATAAAAGATCAGACATGCAATTTTGGATACTACCAGGGGAGACTTACAAAGGATTTTTATGTTGAAGGTAAAAGAAAACAAATGTATGTGCTGAAATGAGTTGCCATAGGTGGTGTGGTCCCCTATTAGTCTTCATGGGTTTATTTCCCATTTAGTTTTCAACATAGGAATGGGATAAAAATAACTGTCCATCCAAGCTAGAATATTCATTCTGTAAACACAGAAGTCTCAGATCTCAGCAAAAGACCTCCCAGCACAAGCAAAGGGCATTTCCCTCAGCAACAAACATTTTAAATTAAGCTGGAAATAATGGGTGTGAAAACTATTGTTTCTCAGAATAGCAAAGAAAAACTCTTCCTGGGAATTCCAAGTACAGCTCGAACCTTATCACTGACAAGGTAGTCTAAACTGGTAAGAAGCTGCTGTAGGCCGAAGTCAAAGGGCCAGGCCACTGGATTATATTTTCACAAGCTGAAAATCAAATTCCATTAAGAAAGGAAACAATTTAATTCTGAACTCTGGTGAGCTGTATCGAGCAAAGTAAATCCAGGAAAGGAAGAACGCAAAGCCTGGCCATTGGAACCCAGGACTTCTCAAGGAAAAGAGAGGCAGGGAAGGCAGATCCCAGCTGAAGGAGGTCCCTTTCATTTTCCCCACAGCCCCCGCTCTCCAACCCATGTACACATACTCCATTCCTATGGACATGCCCTATAGGTCCTGCCCCAAACATACTTCTTTTCTGTGGCTGCTCAACTTCAGTGTTAAGAGCAATGTGCTAATATGGCTAAGGTAAGGACCACTCCTTCACCTGTACGTCCAACTCTACAGTAGTGTTCTCAAAGGGTATTTGTCCATGGGCCACTTGTATGGGGACCTCCTGGAGTATCTGCTAAAAATTCAAATTCCTAGGCTCCACACAAGACCCACTGACTCATACTCTCCAGGAATAAAGAACAAGCAGTCCACATCTTTAATAAGCAACCTGGGGAAATCACATTCACAGAGAAGTTTGAGAAGCATTCACTTAGAGTTTACAAAGACCTGTAAAGCCAAGTAAAAGGAAGAGTTGGTACTACATTATAAAAAGGAAAAACCTTCTAGATATATGGTGCCTGACTGTGGATCTGGCACATAGTGGGGTCTCAATATGTTGAATACTAGATGCATGAATGAAAACCTTCAAAAAAATAAAGGATTCAGGATAGAATGTCAGCAAGATAGCCAACTAGAAGCTCCTATCACTCTCCACCACCACCCCCTCCAGCCAAAAAAAAGTTCAAAACAATAAATAAACAACTCCATTTCAACAAATAACTAAAGAAGAGCACAAGAGAAGAACAAAGAAGCAGCAAAAATCCTTCAGAACACAGAATCACCTGGTGGCCACATAGCAAAAGAAAGGAGGCACCTCTCTTCCACCACCCCAGCCCACAAGTGGGGATCAGCCTGAAACCAAGAGGGACCCCTTCCTGCAGCAGAAAGATCAGCAAGAAGACCTCAGCAGCACCCATCACCAATGTAGAAACCTGCAATTTTCACTCCTGGAGACTCCTGCAGTCCTCACAGGCTCAAAGCCCCATTGAGAAAGCTCTCTGGAGCCCACACACTGAGCTACCCACAGAGAAGGAGCTGACACTCTTCCCTGCCCTTCCACCATGGCTCATGCTGTTACTATACTGTGCCAGCTTGGAACTGGAGACATGCTACAGTGCACCCTGCTCTGGGGGTGAGTAGCTACTGAATTCTTCCATCCCTCAGGCTCAGCCACCAGTGTGCTATGCCCACTCGGTGCCATCCCGAGCAGAGCTGCTGCTAGACTTCATTCCCTAAAATCAAGCTATTGAAGAGCTGCTACATCCTCCACATCCTAGTCAGTGTGCACCCTCCCCTTAGGGCTAAGTGGAAGTGGTGTTCCACCACTGGGGACCCGGAACCTCAAACTACCAAAGCAATCATACTCCCTGGCACCACAGTTGAGGCAGCACCCCACCCCTGAAGGACCTCAGGCCTTCCATACACTAGAGCTGTCTTGCACCCCCACCCCATGCCACAGGTGAAGCCTCATTCTACCTCCAGGGGCTCTAAGTCTCCAGCACACCAGAGCAGCCGCACCTCCCGGAACTACAGCTGATCCACATCTACCCACAGGGATCCAGAGGCTCCAGTGACCCACGGAGCTGCACTTTTTAAGGCCAAGTAGACATAATGCCTCAAGTCCCAGGGAATCAGAGCCTTGGCTGAGTTGTGCCACCCTATCCTCCAAATACCCACAGAGCTCCACCTACCTAGAACTGGACTACCCCCCTGTAATCCAAGTTGCTGAGGCTCTCTGCCTCTCTGAGGAGCGGAGCCATCACTGTGCTGCTCCCTGCCTCCTAGGACCCAAGCCACAGTGGCATCTTGCCATTCCTAGTTCATTCCTTCTGCTATACCTGGCCTCACAGAGCCTGGGATACTGCTGTATCAGGGTCCAGAGGTATCAGTGCATGGTATCTTATACCCCAGAATACAAGTTGTCGTGTCTGTTGGCTGTGGGTCACGAATTGCAGCTGTGCCCTGTTCCTCAGGGCCCAAGCCTCCAGAGTATCTCTTATTTCCTGGAGCCATGTCAATACTATATATACCCGGTCCTTAAGGGTTAGAAGCATAGTTCTATCCCCCTGGGCCTGAGATGCGGGGGTGTGCCTCAGAGCAACAGATCTTGGCTTAGTGAAAGAACTGCATTCACTTATGCCTTGGAGAGTGAATCTGTGCCTGACATCCCAGGTGCTATAATAGTTTTTCAAGACCCTCAGCCCAAGAACCCAGCTCCACAGCCCCTCTGAGCACTTGTGTCTTGGATCCCAGGGCCACTGCCTGTGGCTGCCTGTGAGCTGTGTCAGACCCAATACTAAGAGACATACCCTCAGCTAAGCCTCCCCACTTTGAGAAAGACAGTAACAGAGGATATTGATGTTATCCTTGAGAAAGGCAATAACAGAGGATTCCCTAAAGCCCTTGCCCTGATAACCTATGCACTCACCATTACTGCCACAAACTCCTGCAGCCTAGGCCACTAAGGCACCTGCTGTCATCGCTAACATTGATCACAGCTGAAGAATCTGCATGGAGACTATAGCATTATACTCACAGTGAACTAGAGTCACCACATTCTGCACAACCAGTACTCTCAGGCCCATTTGCAGGTGAAAGTCTTCCCCTACAAAAGCCACTCTGTAAAGTTCAGAAGAGGTTCACCACCAGGTACACAGACAAAAATGCAGAAATACAAGAAACATGAAAAAGCAAGAAAACATGACCACAAAGGAACATAATAATTATTTGGTAACTGACCCCAAAGAATTGGAAATTTATGAGTTGCCTAAAAAATAACTAAAAATAATAATTTTAAGGAAACTCACTGAGATATAGGAGAATGCAAATAGACAATTGAATGAAATTAGGAAAACAATTAATAATCTGAATGAGAAATTCAAAAAAGAGATAGATACCAAAAAAGAACCAAACAGAAATCTTGGATCTGAAGAATTCAGTCAATGAAATAAAAAATTCATTTGATAGCTTCAACTGCAGACTGGATCAAGTAGAAGAAAGAATTCGTGAACTGGAAGATAGGTCTTTTGAAATGACTCAGAGGAAAAACAAAAAAAAGAATGAGAAAGAGTGGATACAGACTACAGAATTTATGGGACACCACTAAGTGAACGAATATTCACATTATAGAATTTTCAGAAGGAGAGGAAATAGAGAAAGCAATAGAAAGCTTATGTAATGAAATAATTCCTGAAAAGCTCCCAAGTCTTGGGAGAGAGATGGACATCCAAAGGTTCCCAAATAGATTCAATCCAAAGAGGTCTTCTCTGAGGCACATTATATATATAATCAAACTGTCAACAGTCAAAAAAATGAGAAAATTTTTAAAGCAGCAAGAGAAAAGTGCCAAATCACATATAAGGAAATCTCTGTCAGCATATCAGTGGATTTCTCAGCAGATGCCTTGCAGGCCAAAGGAGAATAGGATAATATTTTTAAAATTCTGAAAGAAAAAAAAAATACTGTTAGCCAAGAATACTATACCAAGCAAAGCTATCCTTCAGAAATGAAAGACAAAATCTTTCACAGACAAGCAAAAGACAAAGGAATTCATTACCATAAGCCTGCTTTACAACAAATGCTTAATGAGGTTCTTCAAGCAAAAACAAAAAAAGGAGAATATTTACTATCATGAATACACATGAAAGTATAAAACTACTGGTGGAAGTAAGTACATAATCAAATCCAGAGTACTCCAACACTATAACAGTGGTATATAAATTACACATGTCTCTAGTATGAAGGATAAAAGTCAAAATGGTCAAAAATAACTAAAACTACAATAAGTTGTTAAGGAATACACAATATAAAAGATGTAAATTGTGACATCAAAAATATAAATTGTGGGAGGGCAGGGTAAAATATAGAGTTTTTTATATGACGTAAGTTGTTATCAGCTTAAAATAGTAGATTACAACTCTAAGATGTTTTATGTAAATCTAATGGTAACCACAAAACAAAAAGCTACAGTAGATATATAAATGATAAGGAGAAAGAAATCAAAGCTTACAGAAAATTATCACATCACAAAAATAGAGAACACGAGAGAAAGAAAGGAACAAAGGAGTTACTAAACAACCAGAAAACAAATAACAAAATGGCAGTAATAAGTCCTTACATATCAATAATAACCTTGAACGTAAATACATTAAAATCTTTAATCAAAAGACATAGGGTGGCTGAATGGATTTAAAAAATTGAAAACAAGGCCCAACTATATGCTACCTCCTTACAAGAGATACACTTAAGCTTTAAGGACATACATAGGCTGAAAGTAAAACAGTGGAAGAAGACATTCCATGCAAATGGTAATTAAAAGAGAGTAGGGGTAGCTATACTTACACCTGATAAGATAGACTTCAAGTGAAAAAATGTTGCAAGAGACAAAGAAAATCATTATTCAATGATAAAGGGGTCAATTCATTAGAGGACATGACCATTGGAAATATATGTATCCAAAACCGGAGCACCTAAAACATAAAGCAAATGTTAATGGAGGCTGGGTGCAGTGCCTCATCCCTAAATCCCAGCACTCTAGGAGGCCGAGGGGGGCAGATCACCTGAGGTCAGGAGTTCAAGACCAGCCTGGCCAACATGGCGAAACCCAGCCTCTATTAAAAATACAAAAATTAGCTGGGCATGGTGACGGGCACCTGTAATCCCAGCTACTCGGAAGGCTGAGGCAGGCAGACTTGCTTGAACCTGGGAGCCAGCGATTGCAGTGACATAAATTGTTGGCGAAGGTGTAGGCAAAAGGGAGCTCTTGTACACTATTGGTGGGAATGCAGACTGATATAGTCATTATGGAAAACAATATGAGAGTTTCTAAACAAATTGAAAATAGAACTACCATATGGCCCAGCGATTCTTCTTCTGGGAATATACCCAAGGGAAATGAAATCACCACCTCATAGAGACATCATCTGCACTCCCACCTTCGCTGCAGCCAAGATACGAAAACAATGTAAGCATCCAGCAATGGAAATGGATAAAGAACCTGTGCTAACTACATACGATGGAATATTATTCATCTCTAAAAAAGAACAAGGTCTTGCCATTTGCCACAACATGGATGAAGCTGAAGGACATTACTCTAAGTGAAATAAGCCAGACTGAGAAAGAAAATATTGCATTATATCACTTAGAGTTTAAAAAAATTCAAATATTCAGAGAAAGAGGAAAAAACAGTGGCTACCAGGGACAGGGGAGGAAATGGGGAGATGTTACATCAGAGGATTCGAAACAGCAGATGTGTCAGACGAGTAAGTCTAAGGATCCAATGCACAACACGAGGACTATAGGTAACAAAATTGTGCTAGAGATGGGACTCATGCTAAATGAGTGGGTTTTAGCTGTTTTTGCCACACACGGAAAAACAGGGTAACTATGTAAGAGGATGGAATACTAATTTGCTTCATGATAGTAACTGTTTTACTATCTATATGTATCCTATACTAGTCTGTAGACCTGAAATATACATGAAGAAATTTATTTTTTATAAAATAAAAGAGAATAAAATATCCACTTCTTTCATGTCTGCATCAACATATTTTCACAGGTCAACTACATCTGCTCCTGCTTATCTATCTTGGGGAATATGAAGTCATATTTGTAACTGGTGGCTTACAAATTCTGAAATTCTAAGAGTAGAATAGCCACAGGCTGGCCCAGCATCTCTGTGCATCTAGCTGGACTGGGACACCCAGCAACAGGGTGGACAGAAGAAAGCAAAGGAGATAAGCTGAAGCCCAGCTCTCACAGCACAGGCAGCTGGGGCTGTTTGGAAACAGCAGAGAAAGACAGGAACTCCCAGGCGGAGGCCATGTTTTCTCCCTTTGCTTTCTAGCACACCGTGGTCTTGATTACAAAACAAGCATCATAATATGTATGTGGACAAATTTCCATTTTACAACTCTAACAGCTGTGAGTATTATGCAAACAACAACAAAAAGGTGAATTATTGCTATGCGCCAGTGTACCTATTCCCATCTGGTGTGTCTGTTTCATCTCCCTGTTATCCTCATTTTCCCATATGCACATTTTCACCATGGACCCTAGATTTCACTGTGGGACTGAGGGCCTTTGTACAGTGAGCACAGAAGCAGAAACCAGATTTGTCCTTATTTTTCTTTTTCCCTTAAGAATCAAAGGTTTTTAAGCACTGACTTGTTTCTACATGAGGTTCTGCAGGTACCCAAGTGCATGAAACACAGTTCATTCCCTCAACGAATATATACTAGTCAGGGGACTGCTAGGGCTGAAATATGTCACCCCCAAAATTCACATGTTGAAGTCCTTACTTACAGTAACTCCGAACATCACTATGTTTGGAGACAGGGTCCTTAAAGAGAGAATTGAGGTAAAATGAAGTCACTGGAGTAGATCCTAATCCAACAGGACTGACATCCTTCTAAGAAGAGATTACAACACAGAAACACAGAGGGAGGATCACATGAACACACAGGAGTAGATGGCCATCCACAAGCCAAGAAGAAACCAACCCTGCTGATACCTGGATCTTAGACTTCTAGCCTCTAGAATTAGGAGAAAATAAATTTCTGTTATTGAAGTCACCCAGCTTCAGGTACTTTGTTATAATATCCCTAGCAAACTGATACAAATGCACTCAGTCCTGTGACGTGACCTCTGTAGATCTCAAGGAAGAGGCTGCAGAGGTCACTTTATAGGACTGAACGCTTCTGCATTCCTGTGCTATGGCACTATAGCAAAGCACCACAAATCAGGTGGCTTACAGCAATGGAAACTCTTTCTCTTACTCAGGGTACTGGAAGTCAAAGACCCAGGTGTCAGCAGGGTGATGTCTCCTGTAAGACTGAATAGGATGCATCCCTGACTCTCCCGGCTTCTGAGGGTGGCCGGCAACTCTTAGCAATCCTTGGTTCGCAGCTGCATCACTCCAATCCCTGCCTTCATCATCCCCTTGCCTTCTCCCTGTGTGTCTCTGTCTCTATGGGGCTATCTTCTTATAAGGACACCAGTCGTATTAAAGCAGGGTCCACCCTATGATGAGTATGACTTCACATAACTCATTACATGTGCAACTACCCCCTTTCCAGATGAAGTCACATTCTGAGGTACCGGGGGGTAGGGCTTTAGCATGTCTTTTAGGGGCACACAGTCCAACCCACATCAGCTTATTGTAAACATACCCAGTGAGCTGCGGTAGAGAGAGAAACTGCTCCATCAGCAGGCAAGTCATCTTAGCCCCGAGTTTTCCTGACTCCCAAAAGACACGACAGAAGCCACAGGCAAATGAGAAAATGTTTCAGCGTCCCCAGAGGCTTCACAGACTCCAGTGGAACCCATGTCGCATTGAGTTGCTCTCCGTTTGCCTTCCATGATGAGACTTTAACCAGGGTAATTTAACTTCACCCTGAGTTTGGAGTGACTCTCTTGGGCAAAGGAAGTGACTCCGCTTCAGGAGTGATGGGGCCCCATGGCTACTTCGTCCAGTGTGGCCAGGAGAGCAGGTGGTACTGCCCATCTAATGCAGAGTACCTGCGTTGAAACAAAAAGCTAAACAGACCCACTTCAAAAGGTGGTTTTATAAATGATCTGCACTAAAGAATCCTAATTGCTAAATGCATGGCTCATTTAACTATCAGAAATTTTTGCCAGAGGCTAAGGAAGGAAAATGGTGTCATCTGCCAAAATTTACACTCCTAGAAATACTGTTCGCATATATATGTTTACAGAGCTTTAAGAAATGAGGAAACCTAAATTTGTATACTGAAATGCACAAAAGAGAAGTCTTTGTCTTTGCAATAAGCTGCATTAAAAACTAAAATGATATTTAATCACACCTTCAGCGACCAAATGAATGCCAATTAATTGTATCAAATCCCCCTCCTATTCAAGATAACTACAGAATCCACTTTGGGTGCTTGGAGCCAAGACTATCTGCAAACATCAGCAGCCATGGTATTGGCCATTGGATGGTGACTCTACATGTGGTTAATTAGGATTTAGGGAATAGAGAAAAAAAACAGTTGAGCCCACCCAGTCCTTGAATGGTGATTGCCTCACGCACAACCCCGTTCCAGCAGCACTTGGCCCCTCTGATGCAGATGGGTCATTCTCAGGACCTGCACAGATGACCAGCTGGTGCTTGCCTGCCACGGTTCCAAAAATCAGAATCTCAAGGGACCAAAATCTATGTCCCTGGTACTGAGGACAAGGCTACGTCGGCTGCTTTTCTTGAGAGTTCTGAAAGGACGTAGCATGTGGTCAGAATCAAATTATTACTATAATCTTTTACAATTATCTCCAGGGTCAATTTTTGCCTAAAGCATGTACGCATTTATGGACTCAATGAGTATTTATGGGGTGCCTGTTATTTTTCAGGGACAGGCATTTGTAAGTTTCTCCAGTCATCCTTTCTGAGTGCCAGGCACCGTGATCCGCGCTGGGCATAAAGTGGAGGATCAAAGCTGTGGCTGTTGTACTGTTTTCCTGCTACTGATTTTCGTGAGGAAAATACCCCCAAACACTCCTGGTCTCCCATCCACCACTAGCTCCTCCTCATGCAGGTAGACTGACTCATCTGGTTGGTTTGGTTCAAATTCTCCCCCGTGTGAAGCTAAGCTATTAAAGATTCTCATCAAGCCGGGCACGGTAGCTCACACCTGTAATCCCAGCATTTTGGGAGGCTGGGGTGAGTGGATCTCCTGAGGTCAGGAGTTCAAGACTAGCCTGGCCAACATAGTGAAACCCCATCTCTACTAAAAATACAAAAATTAGCCAGGTGTGGTGGTACATGCCTGTAGTCCCAGCTACTTGGGAGGCTGAGGCAGGAGAATCACTTGAACTGGGGAGGCGGAGGTTACAGTGAGTCGAGATTGCGTCATTACACTCCAGCCTGGGTAACAAAAAAGATTCTCATTAGAGGAGGGCAGAATCTGCCCCCTTTCTCTTCTTCTCCACTGGACCCGTGGAAACAGCCATCTATGTAAGTATGGACACCTGCAGACTCCGCTTGCTCCCGGAAGCCTCTTCCACAGTGTACTGAGGAGAAAAAAGGCACCCTACCCACGTGAGCTCACACGTGTTCAATACCTTCCAGTCCCCCTGCCCACGGGAAGTGAAAGAGTGACTGGGACAGAGACACACTGTGAGGCTGGATCAGCACTTGGGAGGTCTTGGTGGTCTCCACTCTGCCTGCCCTGAGGGCAGAGCAGCAGGGAAAGCCATTCTGCCAAGAGAAAAGAATGAAGCACTCACCAAAGAGGGAAAAAGAAGCCAAGAGATGGGCAGAACAGTCCTTGGGTTTTTATCAAATTCCCAGCTTTTTTTAATGATCACCAGTGACAAGGGAGATCCTTCCATTTTCTCACTGGTACCTCTTTGTATCTTATTTTCCAGCCAATCAAAAACATACGGAGAAGAGGATGCCGGTATCTCCCAACATGTGCACGCACGCACGCACGCACGCAGTCTGAATAGAGGAGACCATCTGCCCGCCCCCTCCCCATTCCCCCATCCACCTATTGGGTGTGAGCTTCCTTGGCGAGGCCTCTGCACCTTCCCTGATAATGTCACTCAGGATTTATAACGATGAAGGTGACAGAATAACTCCAGGTTCCTTGATGAATTCTGGCACCATTGTAGCTTCTTATTTATCTTGTGTCTCGGGTTAGACAGAAATGTATGTTTTGATTATTCCCTGATAATTGATGCCATAATAGCAATAATTAAAACTTCACAGTTACAGCAATTCCCTTCTTCAGCTTTTAATGTCACTACTTAACAAAAAAGTTTGCATCTTTTGAGGATTTCAGGCAAATATGGTCCCAAAACCATAAACTATGGGTCCTCATCTCACAACAACTTGGGATGCTGAAAAACAGGGAGAGGAGAGGTTGAAACAGTAGGACAAAGCAGAAAATAAAATTTAGGAGATTGCAGAATCACAGATAAAATCTGTGGCCCTGCTTTCAATGTTTTTCCTATAGCTATCATCAAACTCTTTAGCGGACTGCTCAGTATATGATGGACATAATTTCAGAGTCTCTCTGACCAAATCTCTTTTTACTTCGGGAGAAATGGTGTGTTGACCAACTCTGGGTACCAGACTGTGGTCACATTAATGCTCTTCCAAGTGACTCACTTGAAGAACATATAATGTATTTAGTGCTCTCTTAGCTCTAAAAAGATATGAATTGCCAAGACCTCACCACGATGATCCTGGTTTTCATGATCATCTAAAGTATTAGGAACATTCCTAGATGAAGTCAGTTGAATGTGTCAAATTAAAAAGCAGTAGAGACATGCAGACAAGGACACCTGGTGTGTCATTAACTGTCCTCACCTATTCACGGTCATATCTGCCAGCCTGCCGTGCTCTACACGCAGATGCACGCATGCGTGCATGCACACACATACACAACACACACAGACACATACACAAAGACTCATCTGCCACCCTGGCCCCCTAAGACTGCAGCTGGCTGAACCAGAGGCTAGGCAATAGATCTAGGCTGGGCCAGGGTCCCTTCTCTGGAATTTGGAATTGAGGAAGTGAAAGAGTGACTGGGACAGAGACACCCTGTGAGGCTGGATCAGAACTTGGGAGGTCTTGGTCATCTCTGCTCTGCCTGCCCTGAAGGCAGAGCAGTGGGAAAAGCCATTCTGCCAACAGAAAAGAATGAAGCACTCACCACAGAAGGAAAGAGGAGCTAAGAGATGAGCAGAACATTCCTTGGGTTTTTATCAAATTCCAGTTTCTTTAATGATCATTTCTGAATCCCAGTGCCATCCCTGCCCTTAAGTTGCATGAAACATACTACCTGTGTCCCTAATAATGAACTTGTTTTTGTTACTTATAACCAAAAGAGATGGATACGGTGCAGAGCCACTGTAAAAAGTCCCTGGGTGCCCACGTTGTAGCAAAAGTCACAGTGAACCATAATGCCTTGTATATACCTGATGTCACTCTCCCTTGTTAATTCCCTTGGGCATAAGAATAGTGCCTGTACGCTACTCATTTTCTGTCAACAAAGACATTCTCCAACGCCTAATCTAGAGCCCTGAACCCCTTCTGGGAGACGGAGCTGGTTGGCAATGCCTTGGATGTGCCCAGACTCTGCAACTGCCATGAAAACAATGGACCGGTACCATGCAACTCAGATTACCAAACGAGAGGTTAAGTGTGTCCAGCCCAGATCATCAAAACACAATAGTAATTATTTATATCAGCCACAAGTGGCTCTACTTCACAGCTTTTTTGGAGAAAGAAAAAATGGAGGGAAGTAGGGAGAACATTCTTGCTACTGCATTGAAAAATATGAAAATGATCATTTGGATAACGTAGTTTCTGCCTTAAACACTAATATGCCCACAACGGAAGTAGAGATCAAAATAACAGCACAGACAAACAGTGCAAACATGTCTCAAGAAGCACACCCAGGGTTTCATTTTCTGATTAACTTAAAAGGCTCACGGGTTGCAAGCATCGTTCCTTTCTCATTTCCAAAGCCTAGGTTTGTCACGCCTGTTCTGGGCCAGTGTGACCGAGCCGGGTCTCCACTGCCCTCCTTTAAAGTATGCATAAAGCAGAGGTGCCCAGAGCTGTCCCTAAGCACCAGACCCAGCTGCCACAGCCCTGGAATGCAAGCCACCTTGGCTGGGAGTGATGAAAGCCCAGGATCAGCCATCTCCACCGCTTTGATTTGCAAGAACAGCTTGACATCCATAGCAACATGGTTAACGTGAAAAACACAAGATAAAAACATTCCATTTAATTAAAAGCCCACAGTTCAATGGTAGTATAATTATTACAAGTGCATTTTATGGCTGTCTGCATTCATTTTGGGTACATAAATTAATATGCAAATTACCAGCCCCTCTCGTGTTCTTAAGAAGTCCCCCCTATCAATCTTTTTTCCAACATGTCAATTGGATAAAGCATGGCTTTTTAAATGCAAAATAAAATTCACATTTATGGTCCTTCTGAAATCTCCCTGTGCTGGCATGCTTTGTTTTAGATGAAGAGTGTTTAATTAACAGAGTTCACCTCTCTCTGAGGGCCTTCAGGACAACAGAGAGGCCAAGACACGTCTATGGTCTTCGGGCTAGTCAGGATTAGAGACGATTTTCCATCTCAAGGACCACCTATCAAGGTATTTGTGATTCTCCACTCAGCCCATCAAGGGCCTTGTTATGGGAAAATATTGTTCTGATTTGCAAAAAAGCAAATTCCCAACTGTAGACAGATGAACTTAATATTATTCACCAGGGAAATGCTCTAACGAATTATTTAACAGACGGTTTGTGGATATTTAGAAAACATTCTGCACACAGGCAGCAGACTCTGAGAAACAGTATGGGAAAGAATGGGATGGGCCGATCAGACCTCATTTCCTTCTTTGACAGAGTTGCTAAACTGGTTCATAGGAGGATCCCATAAGTACAACGTCTCCTGCTGCAAGTAAAACGTTTGGAAAAATCCTTCATAACTCTCTAGGAGATGTACCCAGTAGATGAATCCACTATTGGAGCAGACACATCTGCAATGTATTCAAGCATCAGGGACTTGAATGTGGGACTTTGAGGTATTCGCTAGAGACCCAGACTTGGTGCTATTCTGTCAATACCTCTAGTGTTAGCCTGAACGAAGCCAGAGAAAATACGCTTGAATAATCCACGAGGGTCTCAAAGCCAGAAAGGACAACTAGTATACTTTTTGTCAGAATTAAAACTCCTGAAATACAGACATCTCCAGACACTGAGCCTATCTGATGAAAAACAATCAAATTTCCAAGGACAGGATCAACTTAACAGTTTATTTTTAAAAGTAAGTTTTGGTTGCCTGTGCGTCCAATAGTGCCCATTAGCTTGACATGGATGCCTACATAACGATAGCAGGTTTCATCAAAATAACAGTTCTAGAATATAAGCAAAATGAAGACAAGGATTTTATCTTATTTGCTGCTGGTGCCAAGCACAGTACCTAATACATTCCAGGTGCTTAAGGAATATTTATTGTATCAATAGCATAACATATTTTCCATCTATCTTTTTTAGTTATTAATGAAATTTGCATGGATTATAGAACATTTGGAAAGTGCAGAAAAGCATAGCTACCCTTAATGCTGAAATCATCTACATTAATATCTTAGCATATTTCCAAGTCTTTTCTCTATGCACTTTTTATACGAATTTATTTATATTATAAAAAATTATTTTCTATGGTATTAAAATCTTTATAAATCCAATTTATATAGGTATATAACGGGTGACTTTGTCTATGTAACTTGGTTCCCTTAGCTGACAATGTCTTGTTGATTATTTATGCTGCTTCCAGATGTTTTAAATATTTAAACTGCTGTGATGAGTATCACTGTGCAAAGCTTTCTCTGTATTTCAGAATGAGTAAGAACTTTCTGGCAGTTGGATATGTCCCAAGGTAAAGTGAGTTCCCTGATGAAAATTGCCAAGGCAATTGCCCTTCCTAAAATACAGTGCCTGTCAGGGAAATGTCAGAGAAGATAGTTAATTTTGGTGAAGCATGAACTTTGGAACCACAGATTTCTGCCTGATTTTTGGCTCTGCCATATACCTGCTCTGTAACAGATCAGGCAAGTTTTCTTGCAGTCAGGGCTATTTTCTGTTCTACAAAATAGTAGTAACATGGACTTTGCTGGGTTGCTGTGAGGGAAAGAGGAAACTATTGCCTAGTAGCTCTTGATGTAATAATTTAGCACAAGGTGACGATTGTGACAGAGCACATACTGATGGTTGTCACTGCTGCTTCTGTTACCAGCGTTATATGATTTGCAGGTGGATTCATTCTATTTCAATTTGGACAGGCTTGACTTTACAGAGGCCACTAGCAGGGATGCTGAGTGAGATTGTACAGGCAGAACCAGTTACAGAATTTGCAGGGCCCAGTGCTGAATGAAGATGCAGGTCTTCTTGTTCAACATTATTAAGATTTTCAAGACATCACCAGCAGAGCATGAAACCTGTGAGAGCAGGGGCCCTGTGGGATTGCACAGGTCACACATGCATGAGGCTGGCACTGTGTAGAAGCTGCACGCAGTCAGCTCTGGGGCATGCAGCAGCTCTGATGGGCTCCTTACTCTGGGAGCCTGCTATCCACAGTGAAAGAGGAGCTCAGTGACTCTATATTATTATTATTATTATTATTATTATTATTATTATTTGAAATGGAATCTCACTCTGTCACCCAGGCTGGAATGCAGTCACACGACCTCAGCTCACTGCAACCTCCGCCTCCTGGGTTCAAGCAATTCTCTTGCCTCGGTCTTCCAAGTAGCTGTGATTACAGGCATGTGCCACCACACCTGGCTAATTTTTGTACTTTTAGTAGAGATGGGGTTTCACCATGTTGGCCAGGCTGGTCTTGAGCTCCTGACCTCAGGTGATCCACCCGCCTTGGCCTCCCAAAGTGCTGAGCTTGGAGGCGTGAGCCACTGCACCCATTATGTTACTGTGAATGTGGACGTGACTATCTAAGCCTCAACTGGCTCTTGGCAGGATCCTGTAACTTGGCCTCCTAGAATACATACCCACTCACTGTTGGGCAGAAAGTTCTTCCAAGTCAACTGAACAACCAGAAAGGCTAAGAACAAACTCATGGGGAGGTGGGGAGATGAGAACCACAAAAAAAGGCCATCTCTGACTTAGGGGATTTGAAAACGTCTAAATTCATCCTGAACTATGCCTCTCCTGACAATCTCCTACTACCTTCAATGGTACAGTATTGTGAGTCCTAAAATTTTCCAGAAGGTTCCAAAATAATTTTAGAAATCTATTTATTTCAGTCTGTTCAGGCTGCTACAACAAACTCCCACAGACTGAGTAGTTTATAAACAACAAAAATTTATTTCTCACAGTTCTGAAGGCTGAAAAGTCCTAGATCCAAGCACTGGCAGATTCGGTGTCTGATGACAGCCCATCTTCTCACTGTAACCTGACATGATGGCAGGGGAGAACTCTTTCATCCCTTATGAGGGCACTAATGCCATCCACGGGGGCTCCACCTTCATGATCTAAGTACCCCACTTCCTAGTCCATAACCATGGGGATTAAGATTTCAGTATGAATTTTGATGGGACTCAAACATTCAGTCTACAGCAATTTTCCTATAATTGCTAATAACTTCAATTCAGTCAAGAAATCAGAAGGGACTGGTACAGTGGCACATACCTGTAGTCCCAGCTATTTGGGAGACTGAGGCAGAAGGAACCCTTGAGCCCAGGTATTTTGAGACCAGGCTAGACAACATAGTGAGACCCCATCTCTAAAAACAACTGAAAAACAAAATACAGAAAGAAAAATAAATAAACCAGAGGAGCTTTCTCTAAACTCTAAATGAATATTGTTGGGATTATGTGAACAATAGGTGGTTACTAACATCCAGCAGTTGTTGTAAGAAGAATGGCTAATTATTAACATTTATAGCTCTTTATACATTTCAGAAAAAGTACAATACCCTTATATTTTCTTCTTCCAAGACTTTATTTTCCAAGTTTTTCCCCATGTTCAATGTTTCTTTCTAAAGAGTCCACTTACAAGTATTGCTTCATCTATCAAGTTATTCAGACTCGAACTGGATCCATAATTCCATGCAGGGCCCCTGCCTTGCCACAATCCTTTTTCCTAGCCTTCTTCTAACCTGGGTCTTACTGTAACTCTGTCTCCCTGAGGTAAGCTGAAAAATAGTCCCCAAAGGTGCCCAATCCCAATCCCTGAAACCTTTGAATAGTACCTTACATGACAAAAGAGACTTTGCAGTTGTGATTAGGTTAAGGATCTTGGATGGGGAGATTATCCTGAATTGGCCAAGTGAGCCCTAATTGTAATCACAAAGGCCTTTTAAAAGGGAGGTAGGTCAAAGGAAGGTCAAAGGAGAGATCAGAGATATGACAGCAGAACATGAGGTCAGAGTGATTTGAGGAAGGGGCCACAAGCCAAGGAATGTAGATGGCCTCCAGAAGTGAGAAAAAGCAAGGAAACAGATGTTCTTCTAAAGCCTCCAGAGGGAACCAGCTGACTGACACCTTGACTTTAGCCCAGTGATCTGGGCTTGGACTTCTGGCCTCCAAAACTGTATGAGGATAAATCTGTGTTGTTTTACAACACTAATTTTGTAGTGATTGTCACAGCAGCAATAGGAAACCCTTTGACTATGCGTTACCTTTTTCCTAGAAAACCTTTTCTTCATCACCTACCTCCTCTCACCTCCTTCTTTCATCAACCTCATGAACAAATTTCTTCTACAGGGAAAAGGAATTCTCAAACATCTTTTTAAATAAGTTTTTGTTGTAATTTTTAAAGCATGTACAAACATTGAACAAGTAAAAGCTCCTGTGCATATAGCTCTTAGACAGCTCTACCACCAAAATAAGGTTACAAAATAAATACAAATAAAACTACAATCCCAATACAATTTTTCAAAAATCGTTTGTGATGAATGGTGTTTACTGAGAGCAAATCACTAACACCGGGGTTGATAGAAGAAAAAAATATATATATACACATCCCTTTTGATTTTGCTGATTATTGACTTGCTTCTTGTGAATTTAAGCAAGACAGATCATCAATGAAGCTCTCACTGTTATCTCTATTATTTTTCCTTTCTAACACTAAACTAAAATTGAACCCTGAACCATTTTATCGATAGGCCATGCAAGGTAATAGTATATCCCGGAGCAAAATAGTGTCATCTTCTACGTGGTCATTTAAAGAAAAAAATCGTAATTTCATATTTAACACTACAATTGCTACTAATAATTACAAAAATGTATGTACACATTCAGGTTCAGAATAATATCAATCACTACTTTCATGTGATGGTTCTTTTGTGTTGAGCAGCCACACCCCATGTGTTACTTCATTCGGCCTCCATTTTCTCCATAATTCAACTGCTATGAATTGCTTTTTCATCCAGCGTCCTTTTTTTTTTTTTTTTTTGCTTCCAGTTATCACAAATATGAAAGTAAATAGAAGTGCAAATGCAGACCTGAAATTGCCCAGCAGTACCCAGTTAAGAGATAGTCATCTGTCACCCAGCATATTCTTCAGCAAATTTTTCTTTAGCTTGCCATCACATGAAGATGGTAAAGTCTCATAAAACTCATGGGCCCTGGAGAATATAACCATAGCCCACAGAGACAAGAAAAGCCAATCTGGGAAATTTTAGTCTAGCCTTTGCTGATTTCTCTACCCTTTTTGTTCTCTACTTCAGTTGCTATAATTAATTTGTTTCCATAAATTTCCTTTTCTTCCCTAAGGTAGCCCAATCTGTTTTACTTCCCTCTCTCTGGTCTGATAGCAAATCCCACAGCTGCTGATCTCCCACCTGGGAATCCTTTCCTCCTTTTCTCTAGTGGAGCCCAGGCCACCGGGATGAGCAGATGCCTTTGATAAGCCAAGAGCTGCCTCTGGGAGGTGCCATTCTCATTTTCTGGCTTAGAAAATGCACTGATGCTATTTCCTTTTTTTCACAGTGCTCCCTCCACTTCGATTGCTTCCAGGGCCTTTAAATGACTTACACCGCATTACTGCCTAATTGTGTTGATATAAATATACTGACTCCTTGTCGGGGGACATTCACTTTGGCATGTTCTCATGTCAGTCTCATGTCAGTGAACATCTGCTGGTCTTTCCTTACCTCCTGCATGACCTGGAATATCTCCTGAGAGACTCTATACCCGTAAAGCAGCAGCGACAGGTGCAGTGGACCTGGGGCCTCGGCCTCAGTGCAGTAGGCTCTGTCTCCCGATACTGGGTACAACTCGTACTAGGTTGTGATCATTTGCACGCAACGAATGTGACTGCTAATGCAGTTGTTTCAGAAAATAACTTTTTGGCCTCTTGGACAAGTATACTGTTGCGCATTTCAGCACCTGAACGAAACTACTCAATGCTAAATACTCAGGAGCAAAATCAATATTCAGTTCACTTCATGTCAAAGAAACTCCAGCCTGAATTCATGCACCCCACTCTTGGGATAGGCGGCATTACTGTTCCCAATTCTTCACGCCGCCCTGTGGCCACAGGCTTTGTCTTGTGACTCTGCACTTCCTTCTTCTGGAGGGGGAGTTTATTTCCTGTCCCATGAAACTCAAGTTTGACCATAGGATTCATGGTGGCCAGTGGAATGTGGGTGACAGTGATGGTGTGTAAGTTCTGAGCCAAGGCCTTGAAAGACATTGCATGCTTCCACTCACTCTTCTGGAAGCTTCCAGCTTCTCCCATCAAAGGAATACACCCTAGCTAGCCCACTTCTCCGGAAGACTGAAAAATGTGAGACCTGCCAAGCCCGCCAGAACCCAGTTTAAATCAACTAAACCCCATCTGTTATGGGATGAATTACTTCCCCCGCCAAAATGTTGAAGCCTTAAGCCCCAGTACCTCAGAATGTGACTATTTGGAGATAGAACCTTTAAAGGGGCAATTAAAATAAAACAAGGTAATATGTGTGGACCCTGGTGCAATAGGACTGGTGTCCTCACAAGAAGAGGAAGTTAGGACACAGACGTATCTATGCACAGAGACCATCTGAAGATGCATCAAGGGCACCACAATCTTCAAGCCAAGGAGGAAGACCTCAAAACAAACCAAGCCTCCAACACCTTGATCTTGGGCTTCTAACTTCCAGAATGACGAGAAAATGATTATTTTGTTTAAGCTACCCAGTCTGGAATTTTGTTATGATAGCCCTACCAAACGAGTACACCATCCAACCACAGGGTAATGAAAAAGTGTAGATGATTATTGTTGCAGTCATTGAGTTTTGGAATGGTATGTTACCCAGTATCATTGTGGCGACAGATAACCATACACGAATTTCCACTCTTCATCCACATTATGGTCCTTGTAGTTACAATACAAATGTTTTGTTTACACAACACAAAGCCAAAAGTTCCTGAAAGGCAAGGACCATCTTTCATTTGGCTTTGTGCCCCTGTGTCTGGAATGGTGCCTGTCACAGACCGGGCACTCAGTGAATGATGGTGGAATGAATGAACGAGTGAGGACTAAGGGGTACACAATTAAATGGATGCTGCTCCTAGCTTTGAAAAAAAAATAGGGGAAACATAACAGATGAATGGTTTTGAAGGAAATTCAAGGGTAAAACTTGGAATATGTTTTACTGTCTATGTGCAAAGAATAATGGGGGGTTTGTTTATTTGTTTGTTTTTTGGGTTTTCCCCTCTCTGACCATGAAATTGCACATCCAAATCTGTTTTTCTTTACTCCAATACTACCTAAGGAGCAATTAACCATTTATCAGGCAGGAACAGGAGCAAAAGTCCACGAAATACATGCTCACGACCCCCCGAGACCTTGATCTGTAGCACACATCACAAAGGACTCTAAGGTACTCTGCATCAAACAGGTGCTACATGATGTCAAGAGCATATTTCTGAGAGAAGGGAAAATGAATTGATGACAGCGAATGTTCACTGAGGCCATGCATATGACTGCTGTCTTTTAAAAATCAAGACTGGCTGGGCACAGTGCCTTACGCCTGTAATCCCAACACTTTGGGAGGCCCACACAGGCGGATCACCTGATCTTAGGAGTTCAAGACAAGCCTGGCCAACATGGCAAAACCCTGTCTCTACTAAAAATACAAAAATTAGCCAAGCATGGTGGCACATGCCTGTAGACCCAGCTATTCAGGAGGCTGAGGCACAAGAATCACTTGAACCCGGGAGGTGGAGGTTGCAGTGAGCTGAGGCTGCACCACTGCACTCCAGCCTGGGTGACAGAATGAGACCAAGTCTCAAAAAAAAAAAAAAAAAAAAAAATCAAGACTAAGTCCCTCTTAGTTCAATAGTCTCCAAATGGTTTTATAAGCTCCATAGCAATCCTCATAGAAATGGTGTTGTAGCAGTAATAAACTCACAATTATGTGTGCTGATGATCGAAGAGAACAGACTACTAGATAATGCAAGAGTAGTTTGTGTTTTATAGTTGGCAGGCAGTTTGGTATAGCGGAAAGCATACAAAATTAAAACAGGTCTATGTTTGAATCTCCTATCACTTAGTAGCTGTGTGACCTCAAAAAAGTTATTTCATCTCTCTGAGATTTAATTCCACATCTTAAATGAGCATACTAATGCCCATGTCCTAGCAGGCACGTTACCTGGTATTATACTTGGGGCTTAGTAGGCACTTAATAAATCATAGCTTTTATGATCACTCCTATCATTATTTGGCTTGCTACATAAACAGAACTAGTTAGCACAATACAATTAATGTCCATTTTCCTATCAAACTAAAACCTCCTCAGTGTTAGGGATCATCACTCATTCAGTACATTTTTATTGGTGACAGGATTTTTATTGGACATACTCGCACTCCTGCACTGTCCACAGAAAACAAGCTGCCCTCATCACTGGAGATAACTAATGATGCAGACAACTGACTCACAGAATTTCTTCTGATGGTAGCAATGAAAACTTTGCTAATGAAAAAGCTAATGTTATGGAATGTATCCAAGAGGGACATTTTAGAAGTATTGGGTAATTAATTCATTTGCGATTTAAAATGAGTTATTTATTGACTTTAGCTAGATAGCTTTGTCTTTTTATTTCTGAGTTGTTGGTTCCCTCTTCACAGTCTGATTCAGGCTGCATGACTGTATTTCCCTAACTAGCAACGTTCTTATGGTAAAACCAAATGCTGGGATTAAACTTAAATTTTTCCATTTCCTTTATGGCAGACAACATTAACATATCTTCCACTCCCACCAAGGTTGTCTAACAAGACTTTATTACAGTATGAATCTAAAACTTGTATTTAACACAGGTAACGGCAATAATTGAATGTCTGGAAAGAGTATTAAGGGTTTAGTCAACTGTTCCCTACCTTCAAATTTGTGCTTATGACTTTTCTTTCCTCCTTCTTCATTTTTTTTTTAGAGACAAGGTCTTTCTCTGTCACCTAGGCTGGTGTGCAATATCATAAACATGGCTCACTGTAGCATTGACCTCGGGCGCAAGCAATCCTCCCTTCTCAGCCTCCTGCATGTTGGGACTACAGGTGCATGCCACCATGCCCAGCTAATTTTTTAAACTGTTTTGTGGAGACGAAGTCTTGCCATGTTGCCAAAGCTGCTCTTGACCTCCCGGGCTCAAACGATCCTCCGACCTCAGCCTCCCAAAGTGCTGGGATTACAGACCTGGGTCACCACGACCAACCTATACTGACAACTTCTTAAGATATGGAGAAGTTGTGGGGGCATCCTGCTAAAGCCTTCAGCGCCAGGTATTGTCCTAATCTATTATCTGAAAAATAATTTAACTTCACTTTATTTCCCACAACCAAATTGAGGTAGAATATTGAGCAATGAGCAATATTCTGTATAATAGTGCTTTGTTTTCTAATTTATTTGTGTTTCTTTTTTGGAGGCATTGCAGTTTTTAATTGCTTTACATTATTTTTTAATTTTGTAAGTAACACATGCTTATTACTTTCCCAAAATACAGAAATATTTGAAGAAGGAATAAAGATCACCCTAATCCACAATGCAGAGTATTAACTGCAGTCGATATTTCAGTCTGTAACCTTCAGACTTTGTATGTGCATATATCCATATACAAAAATTGATTTTTACAAAAATAGAGTCATAACTGCATGCTGTTGTGTAACCTGCTTTTCCACCCTTAGTAACTTACTATAGATTTTTTTTTTTTTTTTTGAGACGGAGTTTCGCTCTGTCGCCCAGACTGGAGTGCAGTGGCCGGATCTCAGCTCACTGCAAGCTCCGCCTCCCGGGTTTACGCCATTCTCCTGCCTCAGCCTCCCGAGTAGCTGGGACTACAGGCGCCCGCCACCTCGCCCGGCTAGTTTTTTGTATTTTTTTTAGTAGAGACGGGGTTTCACCGTGTTAGCCAGGATGGTCTCGATCTCCTGACCTCGTGATCCGCCCGTCTCGGCCTCCCAAAGTGCTGGGATTACAGGCTTGAGCCACCGCGCCCGGCCTAGATATCTTTCATGCCAATAAATATAGATCTATGTCATCATTTTCAACAGCTTTATAGTATCCCATGGTAGAGACCAGAGACTGACAAACTACTTGGCAAACTAAGTCCCAGGGGCCAAATCCAGCCCTGCCTGTTTTTGTATAACTCACAAGCTAAACATGGTTTTTACATGTTTAAATCCTTACTTTTAAATTATATTAGTGCCTACATATATCTTCAATTTTGCTTCCTGACCCCAAATATTTTGATCTCATCCTTTAAGAAAAAGGGCTGACCCCTGTTACAGACATATCATAATTTGCTTAATTCATCCTAGACTGCTGGAAACATTGGCACTTTTAAGATTTCTCTGGGATAAACACCAGTGCAATGAACAACCTATGTATAGCTTTTATCGCTGAACCAGTGTTTCCTTTAGGATAAAGTCCTATTACTGGAATTGCTGGAGCAAAGTAGCCTCTTTGTTAAGGTTTGGAAACATAACTACCTCATTGTTCTCCAAAAAGTTGGCCAAGGTAGGCTCTCATCAGCCTCTGCAGTACCTGCAGTGAGGACATTCCCTTCCCCCTCCCATTAGCCTACTGGGTAATAACAGATCTTTCCAGTCTTTGCCAATGTTACATATGAAAAACGACCCCACGTTTTCCCTTTAATTTTCATTTTTCCTGATCCCTGACATTGACCATCTTTTAATCAGGTAGAGCAACCATTAGTTCTTTGGAGAAAAATGTGTGTTCATCCCTGGCCCATTTGTCTTCTGTGGTGTGCAAAACACCTTTCTCTCTACTTTAGGCGTTATTTCATCTCCTTGACCTTGCCTTGTGAATAATTACAGACCCTTACTCATAAACCCTCTTTTCCAACATCTTAATCACTTTGTGATTCTTCTCCGAATCCTTCCCAGCACTCTTTCTCCATCCGTAGGTCTACAGACAGATGTTTTAAAAACCACTTCCATCATGTTAAGTATTCCTCCTCATGGTGAACTTTCTCAGGCAGGTCAGGTCTCTCCTCCCATGCTCAATGCGGGCTCATGGCTAGACCCACTGCCTGGGCCCAGTTTGTGGAACTAGAGGTATAAAACCATGCAGCAAGAGCAGGGTGAGGCTACTTCACTGCATTTCCCATCTGAAAGCAGCTCCAGCAACTTCAACAAACCACTCCTCCTACTATGAAGATGAAGCGTCACTCCCCTTAGAAATTTCAGCCACAAGAAAACTCAAAGAAGTCTTATTAGTGTCGGCTAATTTTTACTCTCGGGAATGAGGGTGACTTTTTCCAGAATTTTCTGCAACATCTAAAACTATAAAGATTTTATTCTCTCTGCCTAGTGAAGGATCAGTGCATTCTCCAAATCTCAGAGTTCATTTGAAAACAAATTTCCACGTCAAATTACAGTATGTGCCTCTCTAGCCTACTTGAATGACTATGGTGCATGTCTGATAGGGAATTCAGCAGCAGTAACAATTCCCAGACTCTACTGGGAACTGTCAGTTACAGCCCTCGAGTGTCATGTTTCACAGGAATGTTTGCACACTAAAAATCTAATCTTGGCTAGAACAGAAGTAGTAGCAAGAAAGCAAATTTCCAATTACACCTACCTATAATATAAAAAGGTTGACTCCTGAAAGATGTTGTCAAAGAGCTTAAGGAAATCAGAGCATCTCCTCTTCCCATCTTCACTGAGGAGCTCATTTACCTACCCTGCGAAAGCAACGCCTGAAAAATCAATAGCTGAGGAATTCGTAGTCATTACCTGTCTGCCGTGCTGGAAGGACCAACCAGAATTTAGACAATAAACACCAGGAGATTTCACACATTGGTACTTTATTTTCAAATGAGGCCCCATTAAAGATTGAGCTATTTTCAGAGTATGAGAGGAAGCTGCAGCAGCTTCCTTTATTCATTGTTTTCATTTACTTCTTGACTGTTTTGCCTTTATCCAGTATATAAGCTGTTCATTTGTTAATTCATTCAATAGGCATTTTTTGAATCACCAGGCAATGAAGAAAAGCCTCTGTCCACCCGGATATAAGCCCCAGTCATTTGTCATTGGCTCTTCCAGCCTCAGCAGCCGCCTCCCCATGTTTCTTCAGAGAACCTCCATAGCATCAGAATGATCTGGCCAAGAGTGAAAGACAACTGCCAAGGGATTGAAATGTAGAGGGAGGAAATCAATGAGAAGGCTGGAGAAACTAGAGCTCAGTTTCCCCACCTATAAAATGGGACTATTACTTCCTACATCTCGGGTGGCCCATGCCACTACGCCTCTGAGTCGGGACAATTCTCTTCTCTAGGTTTCCTACTAAGACACCTGTGCACACTCCCACTCCTCTAGTCAAATTTCCAGTCAAGTACAATCTATGATGCTGGGAAATACCAACACAAAAAAGCCCTGATTCCTGACTCCAAGTTGCTTACAGTCTAGAGCAGGGAGATATTCAAGTAAATTACCTACGGCAGCTCCATGTGATAAATGGAACAACAGAGGCAGGCACGGGACTGATGGGAGTACACAGCAACGTGCCCAATGCAGACAGATATGGAAGCCATGGGCAGGGCCAAGGAAGGCCTCTCTAAAAACAAGTACAACAGGTGCTATTTTACTGAACACTGACTGCCTCCAGACCCCGTGCTGAACGCTTTATATGGATTATCTTATTGAATCCTATTAAATTCTATTCCTGGCTTCATTTTATAGACCAGAACCCTGAGCTTTCAGGAGATTACCCAAGTCACTCCACAGGACACACCAGACCACACCAGAGACAACACCAAAGCTAGAATTCAGGCCTCTCTAGACCCAGGGCCCATCCATGCTGTCTTCATGCCACACTCTACTTCCTTGAGCAGGTGACTCTGGGCAAGAGCAGTCTTGAGGATGGGCAGCTGTGGGTCCAAATAAGATGAGGTGGGGGACCCCATGGCAGAGACACAGCCCTGGGGAGTCGGGAGGCAGAGCCACTGTATTACGCTGAGTCAAATCACTAATTAGCATTGGAGGGCTCAAAAACATTCCAAAAGAATTTCTTTGAAGTTAAAATAGATAATCCCTCCACTGGTAAAATATTGATTTTGTGAGTGTGGTGTGATACCCAGAGGGCTGGCCAAAGGGTCAGGAGAACAGGATTCTCGTCCTGGCTCATTCCCTGATTAGCTGTATGAATTCTAGCAATTCCATTGTATCTTTGGGCCTTGGATGCCTCACCCAAGAAATGAGAGGCTGGACTAGATGGCCATAGGATGCCTCCCAGCTCTGACATTTTGTGACCTCTAACTGGTGGTTCTCTGTGGTCAGGATGTGCATTGAGTCCATTAGGCCTCTGAGTCCAGACACTTATCTTCATTAGGTTTCCTACTAAGACACCTGAGCACACTCCCACTCCAGGTACTCTTTGAGCCGTTTCATTGACTATTTCATCTTTTCTCACTTTGGTTCCCTGGTAGGTTTCCCACTGCTGCCGTAATGAATTACCACAAACCCTGGGGGTTACAAACACCATGCATCGTCATCCTACTTGAAACAGTCTCACTGGACTAACACCAAGCTGTCTACAGAGCTGTCTTCCTCTCTTCAGGCTCTAGAAGGGAAGCCATGTCCTTGCCTTTTCCAGCTTCTAGAAGGTGCTCACATGCCTTGGTTCCCAGCCTTCCTCCTCTGTCTTCAAAGCCAGCAACAGCAGGTCAAGTTTTTCTCACTGCCATCTCCCTGGTTCTCCTCTGCCTCCCTCTTCTCCTTGTGTGGCCTCTTGGGATTACACTGAAACCACCTGAATAATCCAGAATCAGCTCCCTTTTTTTTTTTTTTTTTTTTAGAGTCAGGGTCTCACTCCGTCACTCAGGCTTGAATGCAGTGTTATGATTATAGCTCACTGAAGCCTCAAACTCCTAAGCTCAAGCGATCCTCCTGCCTCAGCCTCCCAAGTAGCTGGGACTATAGGAGTGTGTCGCCACACCTGGCTAATATTTGTATTAGGCCGGGCGCGGTGGCTCACGCCTGCAATCCCAGCACTTTGGGAGGCCGAGACGGGTGGATCACGAGGTCAGGAGATTGAGACCATCCTGGCTAACACGGTGAAACCCCGTCTCTACCAAAAATGCAAAAAACTGGCCGGGCGCGGTGGCGGGCGCCTGTAGTCCCAGCTACTTGGGAGGCTGAGGCAGGAGAATGGCGTGAACCCAGGAGGCGGAGCTTGCAGTGAGCCAAGATTGCACCACTGCACTCCAGCCTGGGCGACTGAGCAAGACTCTGTCTCAAAAAAAAAAAAAAAATTGTATTCATTTTTTGTAGGGATGGGGTCTCACTATGTTGCCCAGGCTGCTCTCAAACCCTTAGGCTTCAAGTGATCCCCCTGCCTCCCCAAAGTGCTGGGAATACAGATGTGGGCCACCATGCCCGGCCTCCCTATTTTAAGGTCAGCTGATTAGCAAACTTAATTCTACATGCAACTTGAATTTGGCATGTAGCAGGTTCCAGGGAGGATGAAGGGAGGGCCATGACTGCCCCCACAGTCCCCTGCATCCTTCATGTATAGTCTCTGTGCCACTTTCACCAAGTAGTTTGGACAGCACAAGAGTAGCTGTGGAAATGGCTGCTGCCAGGCCAGTCCTACCCAGTTAAACATCAATTTCACATGAGCAACACATAATTTTTTTAGTGTAAGCATGTCCCATTTACTATTCGGAACATATTTACACTAAGATATTGCTTGTATATTTGTATATTGCAGGTAAGCTGCCACCTTCCTCATGACCTGTCCCTGAGGTTTGCCTGCACCCCTGTGACGGGAGAATATGAAAGGTTCACAATGCTTTAAGAAGACGACTCGGTACGGGAACTGGAAGTAATACAGTTCCAGATGGCCCATTCTTGCGCTTCTCCTTTTCCAGAACATGGTGAACAACGCCCAGGACAGTGTTCAGGCCTCATTCCCACAATGCCTTGCTCTGAACTAGGACCTATCAAAGGTACTATTTCCCTATACATAATGGAAGCTTAAAACAGTATGTTAATAACTGATCTAAAAAACTAAAAAAATCCCTTAAGAAGCACAGGAATGAATTTAAAGTAGATCTTTTAGATAAAGGATACGGTTCCTTGTGTGTAGGGTTGCAACATAAAATATAGGATGTCCAGTCAAATTTGAATCTTGGACAAAAAAACAAATAATTTTCTATGCCAGGCACAGTGGCCCACACCTATAATCCCAGCACTTTGAGGGGCTGAGGTGGGAGGATCACTTGTGCCCAGTAGTTTGAGACCAGCCTGGGCAACATAATGAGACCCCATCTATACAAAAGTTAGCCAGGTGCGGTGGTGTGCACCTGTAGTCCCAGCTACTCAAGAGGCTGAGGCGGGAGGATCACCTGAGCCCATTAGTTCGAGGCTGCAGTGAGCTATGATCACACCATTGCACTCCAGCCTGGTCGACAGTGCAAGACTGCAACTCAAAATAATAATAATATTTTTTAGTCCCAAATATTGAATGAAATATGCTTATACTAAAAATGTATTTGTTGCTCATCTGAAATTGATATTAACTGGGTGTATTGTTATTAGATAAATCTGACACACCTATCTACCTGAACCCAGTCAAATTACACTATACAAGCAGTTCCGTATTTCTCCCGTCCAAAGGCCAGACATGTTTCCAAGGTCCACTGTTCCCCAGCCTGGCGGAGACACTTCATAGAGATCTGCAAACACTAATAATTGTTACCAGTAATTTTTAAAGCCACTGTAAAGCCATCATTTTTCATGTGTTATTTCCACATATATATTATAATCCTCTAAATAGCCCTGCAAGGAAGAAACTCAGTCTCAGACAGTAACTTGCCTGTGGTCACCCAGCCACTGAAATGCAGACTGAAAATGGAAACCTAGGTCTGTCTGCCAGCGGATGCCAAAGTCACCCCCTCCCCCACCCCACTCCCAGTCATGCCCATGGGGCCCATGGGGTCCAGGGCTCTCGCACAGGGAACCAGGCCTCTGCCCCTTCACAAAGTTTCCATGGTTTCGCTGTCCATACATTTGCATTCTCGGTGCCAGAGTTCTCTTTCTCTGGCATTAATAAAGTCATATTTGATGATTATCAAACTTGAAATAAATGTACCTGTGAGCCCAGGCAGGAAAAGATGAAAAGCACAACCAATCTGTAGGACAGAAGGGAATATTTTCTGCTGTCACGCGGCACAGGAGCTTAGCTATTTCTGTATTTACAGACATGTCCTAAGTTGTTTTTAAAGTCTGAGGCATATCGTTTACCAGGCCACCTTTGACTAAATTGACAGGACCAACTTTTATTTAATTCCATTTGATACTAGATCTGCTCCAAAGCTCACATTTGATTATCCGAACTAAAGGAGGGTATTGGAAAATGCAAGATAAGTCTAAAATTAAATTTGCCTTCAGCATACATTTCTGCACTTACATTTTGTCTAACACTGTGAAGCAGAGTCAGAGGCTGCCCTGCCTGAGTTCTGCCTCGCTCAGCCTCTCCTCTCTGTGTGTGAGTAAAGGCCCCAAACTAAGGAATGGTCACTGTGCTGTGGTCTTTCCTCAAGAGGCGGGGATAGGATTAAGCATTGGGTCTTCTGAGGGTTGTCCTATTAGGTCACAGCCGAAAATGACAGCTTCATCTTTCAGGACTACAGATCTAGGTCTACTGTCAAGTTCAAGTGCCTCCAAGTGATCAATGAACTAGAACTCTATGCCTACCATTGAATGATCAATAGACACCAGTTGTCCTTTCTTTCCTTCAACTGTGGTAGGTGCCGGGAATACAGAGATATACGACACATTATCTCTGTGCTCTGGAAACTCGCAGTGTTGAAGGGAATCGGAACAAAAATACAATGTAACGTGAATGGATAAACAAAATGTGGTATATACCTACAATGGAACATTATTCCGTTTTAAAAAGGAATGAAATTCGGAAACATAATATAACAAGAATGAACCTTTAAAACTTTATGCTAAGGGAAATTCACCAGACACAAAAGGGCAAATATTGTGTGATTCCACTTATATAAGGAACCTAGAATAAGCAAATTCATAAAGCCAGAAAGTAGAAGTTACCAGGGCCTGGGGGAAGGAGAATGCGAGGTTATTATTTCAGGGGCACAGAATTTCCATTTAGGAAGAATTTTTAAAGTTCTGGAAATGGATAGTTGTGATGACTGCACAATATCGTGAGTGTACTTAATGCCACTGAATTGTACACTTATAAATGGTTAAAATGGTAAATTTTATATTATGTATTTTCACCACAATTTTTTTTCACCAAACTGAAATTTCCTCTTAAGGTAACCAATAGGCTTATAGGGACAATTAAAAGCTGGTAATTTCCTTCCTAAAAAAAAATATAATAAAATACAATAAACACTATACACTAGAATTAGCATACAAAAAAAATCATCTAAAGAAATAAAACAAAGATGGGTACTTAATTCACTAGGAGGCCATGTTAGTTTGCTTTGCAACATTCAAAATATAGGAGATGATATCTTTCTTTTGCCTGGCAAACAAAATAGAAATGACTCAATTGCAACCTGCTACAGTTGGATGATAATCTGGGCTCAAATATTTTGTGAGGGAGAGAGGAGCTTTCCGGAGATGTGGCGGGAGTATGGTGAAGTTAGTCTTGCCCTCCAGGGAAATCTGCTGGAGGCTGGAGCTTGCTGGAGGGTGGAGCTTGCTGGAGGGTGGAGCTTGCTGGAGGGTGGAGCTTGCTGGAGGGTGGAGCTTGCTGGAGGGTGTGGAGCTGGCTGGAGGGTATGGAGCTTGCTGGAGGGTGGAGCTTGCTGGAGGGTGTGTAGCTTGGCTGTTTTTCCCTAGAATATGCACTCCCTTCACACCTAACTTAGCGACAAGGACTATCACTAAGATGCTAGAATTCAGCTCTCAGTAATACATGCAGTGACCACACAACCCCCCAAACTCTTGCCATGATGATCAGGAAATTTATTTATTTATTTTTACATATTTATGCAATATATATATATATATATATATATATGTGCATACACATATTGCTGTACATGTTCTTTGTCAATAAAAATCTAAGGTGAAACAATTTATTTTATTTTTTATTTTTTTTTTGAGATGGAGTTTTTTGTTCTTGTCACCCAGGCTGGAGAGCAATGGCGCAATCTCAGCTCACTGCAACCACCGCCTCCTGGGTTCAAACAATTCTCCTGCCTCAGTCTCCCAAGTAGCTGGGATTACAGACGCCCACCACCACACCCAACTAATGTTTTATATTTTTAGTAAAGACGGGGTTTCACCATGTTGGTCAGGCTGGTCTTGATCTCCTGACGTCAGGTGATCTACACCCCTCGGCCTCCCAAACTGCTGGGATTACAGACGTGAGCCACCGCGTCCGGCCAGATGAAACAATTTAAATATATGGTATATCAACAATACCACTATATTATACACAATATTGTATATATTACATATAATGTATATAATGTATGTACCATATAATGTATATTATGTCATGCAATATATATACAATATTATAGAGAGAGAAGTATTGGTGATATACATATTTCTAAATTGTCAAATCTTATATTTTATTGGCAAAAAACATGTACAACAATAAACATGCACGTGTAGTTTCCTGGTGAAAACTAGATGTTAAATATAAGTAAAATTCCATATGGCTTTTAAATTTCAGTTTGAGTTATATTTTCAAAGTGTATTGAGCCATAATAAAGGAATTTTCTGTACAAGAGAACACGATATTCCTTTGTACATTATATGCAAGATATGGGCTCACGCTGTGAGTCATCACAACACAGGACTCAATTCTCAATACGTGTGAAAATGATACTTGCAAATGGTAAGACAAAATTAGAATTCATTCTTTTAAAAAATCTTCAAGCATGCTATCAAGAAAAAGAAGTATAACTGAAATGATGCTTAAAATGCCATAAAAATAAATAAAAATTCTACTCAATACTGAATTTCTTGCAAAGCAAGATTAATGTCCTGAAGACATTGGATAGTTGTATATGACAAATCACTGGGCCTCAGTGTTTTTTTTTTTAAAGTTATTAAAGATAAAAGCAGGACATAGTGATATGTACTGTCTGTCTTTTCAGGAATCCACAATGTTGTACATTCTCTCCTTTAGTTTTAATTTTATCACCATTCTTAACATCACTTTCTTATTTGCAATATGTGTTAAAATATTGTCCTATTAGGGTTGACTTCATTAAATGTCAGGAAGAAGGATGTAAAAATGATTAATTAAACTGATTATAAAATGTTTTCAAAGTATCATAGATTTTCCAAGTAATTAATTCAAAACACTTTACTGCAATGCTAAATAGCATAGACACGACAGCCTTTTGCTAATCAATGAATAGCTTTTCTTAATCTGAGTTTATTGAGAGCATTTTTTCCCAATTCAGATATGTATATTCAGGTCCCTGGAGCGAGATCAGTCTTGAAACAATTTGACCCTTTCTCAGGAGTGGGCACCCCACTCTGGTTTCAACTCTGAGAGTACACTGGCCACGTTCCCTTAAAAAGGAGATTCCTACCCCAAAGGGAAGTTGTAGTAACATTTGCTGATAATACCTATATTGTTGATATCAGTCAGGATTATTTGTTGCATCCAATTTTTGTTGCAGAACGATCTCTGTCTCATTTAAGTATGAACAGCATTTCTGAAAGAATATCGAGCATCTCACAAAACTGCCAGAAGGCTGCAGAATTACTGTCACACTTTTGGTTGTCTAAGACCATTGTCATACTCTTCTTCACTGGTGACATTTGTAGAGGCTTATCACGTATCATATTGTTCTAAAACGTTTACAACAACTAATTAAAGTAATTCTCACAACAATCCTATGAGGCAATATAGTAGGCTGAATAAAGGCCACGCAAAATATTCCACCCAAGAATATTACTCCTAATCCCCGGAACCTGTAAATGTCACCTTATAAGGAAAAAATGTCTTTGCAGATGTGATTAAGGACTTTGGCTGGGGAAGGTTATCAAGGATCAAACTAAATCCAATCACAAATGTCTACACGAGAGAGAGGGAGAGGGAGATTTGACATACACAGAAGAAGACAAGGCAGAGATTCGAGTGATGTGGGATGCAGACCAAGGCATGCCACCAGAAGCTGGAGGGACAATGGAGGACTCTCCCCTGGGGTCTCTGGAGGGGGCATGGTCCTGCCAACACTGTGATTTCAGATTTCAGGTCTCCACAACTGTGAGAGAATCACTTCCTATTGCTTTTCTAAGCCACTAAATTATGGTAATTTATCACAGCAGCCCCAAGAAACTAATACAGGTAGATACTATTTCTATTCTAATTTTGCACTGGGGAAACTAAAGCATGGAAAGATGATGGACCTTTCCAAGGTCAGTGGCAGAGCCAGGATTTGCACTCAGGCAGCTTAGTTGCAGAGCAAACCCAAATGCAGAATAAGAATCCATTCCACTGAAGACAAATCACTGCCATCTCCACAATGTAGGCAACCATCCACAAAGACACTGGTCCCCCACTCCACTTCCCAGTCCCCAGGATAAATCAGAGGCTCTGAGCTGGACACTGCTATTAGCAAAGTGGACAGCTGGCAATGGAGGTAGCCAAGTCACGACTCACCTTTTCCATCAAGGGCATTTCATCATGAGCATTTTGACCAAGCACCAGAGCTGCTGTGGAAAGAGGCTGTCTGCTAGACACAAAGCAGGTCCTTCAGCCTCCCAGCTCTTGGGAGTCCACTATGTATTGGTTTCCTGGGGGCTGCCAGATCAAAGTACCACATACTCGGTGGCTTAAACAACAGAAATCTATTGTTTCACAGTTCTGAAGGCTGGAAGTCTGAGATTGAGGTATCAGTGAGGCTGGTTCTTTCTGAGGGCTGGGAGGCAGAATCTTGTCCCATGACTCTCCCCTAGTTTCTGGTAGTTTGCCAGCAATCTTTTGGCACTCCTTGGCATAGAAGCATCACCCCAATCTCTGCCTTCATCTTCACGTGGCTGTCCCTGTGTGCACGTTTGCCTCCAAATCCCCAGTTACATGGGATCAGGGCCCATCCTGATGACCTCACACAAATTTTTGATTTTATAGAGAAAGATGGGCATTGCCGACCATCGAAATTCAACCTGTGGGAGATTCCTTAAACATAAAAGAGGATTCAATTTCTAGACGGCTGAAAGAAGGATGAATGTACATTACACTGTCCCAATTAACAGATCCATCTGAGCTTTCAAAGCGAAATACCACCTTGAATTTTTATAGTGATGTTCACTTTCCAAAATACTTTCTCATCAGTACTTTTGGCTTATGCTAGATGGGAGGGCTGACCATCTGACCTTGAAATGTAAGAACTGAACCCACCACCCTAGGTAAATGTCCAAACTTAAGACCAGGAGGCAGGACCCTGGTATGGTGGGAATCAGAGTCATTTACTCATGCCCTCATTTATTAATATCTTCATTCATCTGATTCATTAAGTCCCTCCCCTATACCAAGCTGATTTTAGGTCTTACTCCCAACACCAACACCGTGGAGCATTGAAAGAATGACCTCATCTCTTGGTAGCTCAGTTGCTTCCTCAATAGAATGATAAAATCTAGATCATGAAGTTCTCTTATAGCCCCAGACTCTAAAAAAAGACATTTTGAAAATGCTGGATGTTCCAGCTTCTTTTATAGGGAACATCAACCAGTCTAAGTAGGGTATATAAAAATATAAAGGATCTCTTTTCCAATTAGAAGGTGATATGGTTTGGCTGTGTCCCCACCCAGATCTCATCTTGAACTGTAGCTCCCATAATCCTCATGTGTCGTGGGAGGGACCCAGGGGGAGAGAATTGAATCATGCTGTTCCCATGGTAGTGAATGAGTCTCATGAGATCTGATGGTTTTATAAACGGCAGTTCCACTGCACATGCTGTCTTGCCTGCCATCACGCAAGACGTGCCTTTGCTCCTCCTTCACCTTCTGCCATGATTGTGAGGCCTCCCCAGCCATGTTGAACTGTGAGTCCATTAAACTTCTTTTTCTGTATAAATTACCCAGTCTTGGGTATTTCTTCATAGCAGTATGAAAATGGACTAATACAGAAGGTATGCCTTCTTTGAGGCCACTGGTGTTGACTGCACACAGCCCAACACTCCATTTCTTCAGGGTGACTACCTTTCTGTAGTTGGAATATGACAAGTCGAGGACAGTAGGCTGAAGTTCAGTACAGAAGCGGGTCTTCCTGAGCTCATTACCAAGGAAGAGAGCCAGGTTCTGAGGCTGCTGAGATGGGAAGAGGCTCTAAGCATCAGAGGAAACTGTACGCATAAGATTGATTGTAGATGAATGTTAGAATTAAGCCATTGCCACGAGAACTACTGCTCTGGAGACTTCAAGTCCAAGGAGGACCTAGAGATGGCATCTCAGGAAGGGATGCAGCAGAGCCAAGGATGTGGAAGCATATGCATGGTGCCCTTGACTTGCTAGTGACTCCAAACAGAAGTACTGGAGCTTGAAGGCCCTCCCAGGGTGCGGATGACATGTGGCCAAAATATATCGAGTTTCAGTTTGTGCATGAGAATGTTCTGGTAGAGGGCTTTAGCCCAACACACACAGAAGAGCTTCCAGAGAAGAGGCTACGTGTGGAATGCCTGATAAGGCATCAGGAACATGACCCCCTGGGAACTATGGCTTATATATCCTTGGAAGCACTGACATTGATGGTGATAGTGACCTCATGGGCTTTAGGACTCAACGTGGGACTCAAGAGGCATGAGACAAGGTCAAAAAATACAGCACACTGTGCAAGGGTCTAGATAGATCTGTGGGCTTTGATAGAATGTTGGTGGTCAAGCCATCCTGGCTAACACGGTGAAATCCCATTTCTACTAAAAATACAAAAAAAAAAAAAAATTAGCTGGGTGTGGTGGCGGGCACCTGTAGTCCCAGCTACTCAGGAGGCTGAGGCAGGAGAATGGTGTGAACCCAGGAGGCAGAGCTTTCAGTGAGCCAAGATCACGCCACTGCACTCCATCCTGGGAGACAGAGCAAGATTCTGTCTCAAAACAATTAAAAAAATAAAAAAATAAAAAATAAATAAAAATAAAAAAAATGTTGGTGGTCAAGGAGCTAGAAATAATGAGCCTGAAACATGACCATGACTGGTTCCTTTTAAGGATAAGTAGACAAGAATAAGATTCAAATGCAGATCTGACATTGAAGATCAGTCCATGAGGTATGGAGAAATGGGATGCAAAATTTGCCAGGTGCAGTGGCTCACGCCTGTAATCCCAACACTTTGGGAGGCTGAGGTCGGTGGATCACCTAAGGTCAGGAGTTCAAGACCAGCCTGGCCAACATGGTGAAACCCTGTCTCTACTAAAAATACAAAAATTTGCTGGGCATGGTGGCAGACACCTGTAATCCCAGGCTACTTGGGAGGCTGAGGCAGGAGAATCGCTTTAACCCAGGAGGCAGAGATTGCAGTGAGCCACAGGTCACTGCACTCCAGCCTGGGTGACAGATCGAGACTCTGTCTCAGAAAAGAAGGAAAGAAAGAAAGAAAAGAAAGAAAGAGAAAGAAAGAAAGAAAGAAAGAAAGAAAGAAAGGGGGGAAGGGAAGGGAAGGGAGAAAGAGAGAGAAAAAAGAAAAGAAAAAGAAAAAGAAATGGGATGCAAAACTCTAAAGCAGTGCAGAGACAGTAGGCAGTTGGAGAGGCCCACATGGCAAACAACTGGTGGAGGCCCAGTCAGGTGGCATTCAGATGCCAGGATGTCTAACCACTGAGGGGGGCTGAATTCTATACAAAAGCAATTCCCTCATTTAAGAAAAGGGGTAGAAGAAACAGTTATGAGAGATCTGAAGTACAAAGCAGGCATCAGTCACGCTGAAGCAAGGCTAGATCTTGGTCTTGCTTGGCCCCAGCCATGTTGATTGACTCAGAGGTAAGTAAACACCTGACCTAAGGGTAGCCAGTCCAGATATTGGGCAAGGACCAATATCACAGTCTAAAGTGAAATAATGAGCTGAGACCCTTGAATTCTCCCTCAGTGTATCTTAGGAAACACGGAGAACTGGGGCCAGTTCAGAGGCAGCTAAAGTTATGGGAATAAGAGATGGGCCAGGGCAACCACAAAGGGGAACATTCAAGCTGGAATTAAGAGAAACGAGTTATGTCTAAGCAGCGAAAAGCCACATGGTGAAAAGAAAGAAAGGGACAGACAATGGAGCAGAAATGCCTGGAGAAAGAGAAGCTGTGTGGTCTGTGAGAGTCATAGCACAGCTGGTCCTGCAAGCTGCCTTCAGCTTCAAATATGTCCTTGTAATAAACATCCTTTTTCATGAGGTAACTCAAGGGAGTCTGTTTCTTACAACCCAAATCCCCAGTTAAAACTGTAGAACCTAGGCCAAGCATGGTGGCTCACACTTGTAACCATAGCACTTTGGGAGGCTGAAAAGCACAGATGGCTCAAGCCCAGGAGTTTGAGACCAGCCTGGGCAACATGGTAAAACCTCGTCTCTACAAAAAATACAAAAATTAGCAGGGCATGGTGGTCTGTGCCTGTGGTGGGTGGTAGGAAAGATTAACTGAGCCCAGGAGATTGAGGCTGCAGTGAGCTGAGATTGCACCACTGCACTTCAGCCTGAGAGAATGAGACCTTGTGCCAAAAAAAAAAAAAAGAAAGAAAAGAAAAAGAAAAAGAAAAACCGTAGAACCTAGTGATAAGGACCTTCTGACCAAGAACTCCTCCTACATTTTTATGATGTGCAAGATGTGTCTGAGGTCAGGGTGGGGTAACATCCAGTGAAGGCTGAGTGGCCCTAACTTCAAGGTCAAAGGGCTTAAGAAATTGCAAGTCAAGGAGGTATAGTTGATCCACATTATTTGCAGATTCTGTATTTGCAAATTTGCTTGCTCACTAAAATGTATTTAGAACTGCAGGGTCAATACCTGTGGCTCTTTCCTTGGTCATTTGCAGATGTGCACAGAAAATCTGAGTCACCCAATGTGCACATTCCCAACTAGTCAAACAAGTTCAACTCTTTGCCTTCTCGTTTCAGTTCTCATACTGCAAATGTGTCCTTTTCACAGTCTATCCAGTGCCACCTTTTTCTTACTTTTGTGCTTTTTCTTGGTGATTTCACTGTTTAAAATGGTCCCCAGACGTAGTGCTGAAGTGCTAGCTAGTGTTCCTAATCACAGGAGGGCCATGATCTGTCTTATGGAGAAAAGATGCATGTCAGATAAGCTTCATTCAAGCATGAGTTACAGTCCTGTTGGCCGCGAGTTCAATGTTAATGAATCAAAAATGTCTATTAAAAAGGTGTCTTTAAACAGAAACACACATAAGGCCAAGTTATAGATTGATCAGTTCAGTTGATGAAACTATTATGACCAGAGGCTTGTAGGAACCTAACCTTGTATTTCCCCTAGGAGCAATGGCTTAGTATTTGCTAATTCAGTGTTTTTGGTGACTTCATCAAACAGAACTACCTTGAACACCAAAAACTGACTGTATATTACTTTAATATCTTGTTGGGGAATGACCCCATCAATCATACTCACTGCTATATCTTCAGTGTCAAACATAGCACCTGGTACAGAGTAAGTATGCAATAAATATTTGTTGGACAAGGAATAAACAAAGGAATTCACTCACTAAGAATCAAAACAACCAGCAGCCTGGGTCAGAAATTTTCTTTGCTCTTGAGAATCAGTGGCAACGAGAGTCTTTCTAAAAAGGATGAGCATCACCTGCATAAGAGTGATAACCCTGAGGGTTTTTAATTATGTCCTACCAATTGTTACTGCTGCAAAAATCCCCAATCTGTACTCAGTGCTTTCATTTCTAGAACTGTTGGACGAGGCTTCACGGGCATCACATACGCCTCAGACATGGCTTGTTGGTATTGACTGTTGCCTCTAGAGGGGGAAACAGACATGATGAATCTCATCTGCTTCTCTGGGGTCAGCAGTAACACAGGATTTGAAGCCCCTGGTGTATGTGTCATGATCCTTAGCCAGGATTCATTTCCTCAAAGTGAAGCCATTTTCTAAGAGAATTATTTCGCATTTTGGTAATTGGAGGTGTCACTACAACCAGAATTGCAATTTTAGTGCTTCCGTGTTGGGGCAATTTGGGACTTAAATTTTACTTCATTATGTTTCATTATAAATATTTCCACTGTCAAAACAGAGTTCAGTTGGCAGTCTTTGCCCAGAAGCATCTCAGAACTAATTTAGCATGAAGAATTTAAAGCTGTCTTCCTCCAGCCTTGTTTTCTAGGTTGTCCTGGAAGCAACAAGAACAGGAGGATGGAAGCACACAGCATCCACGGCTCCCAGCAAGCACTTTAATCTTCTCCCCAGCACAATTATCTTACTAGGCATTGAAAAGTCTATTACCCCAATTTATGGCAGCTCTGGAATCATAAGAAAGCACAAATTGTTCCCATTTTGATTGGAAAAGATAAATTGTAATCACTTCGGAAGGAAGTTTAACACTGGAAGCTCTTGTCAACCAGCATGACATATTCAGCTGGAGAATAAAGAGCTGGTCACAGAAGACAGCAGAGGAAGAAACAGTTTCTAAGGTATCACGGTTCTGATCACAAGTGAGGCTGTACGTGCTCACTTGCACAGGCTGGAAGGAACATCGCCAAATGTGAATTTAGCAAGATTAATAAATGACTCATATATTGTATGCCATGTTTATATTAGCGATAATGAAACAGATTGCAAACACCAAGTAAAGTGATTAACACAATATTTGCCATGCCCAGAGAAGCCAGAAATAATAGTAGAGTTCTCTCTTTGATTTTAAGCTTGGGTGTTAAGAGTACAGGCTAAAATATTAAGCACACATTTGCCCCATTCCAGGGCATATGGCTTAGGGAAGGGAGTAGCAAAACTAGAGAAGTGTTAAGTGCTTCAGTCTTATAGGAAGACAATTTGTAACAAAAAAATTTTTAGAAACAGCCTGTTGCCCAGGCTGCAGTACAGTGGTGCAATCATAGCTCACTGCAGCCTTGGCCTCCTGGGCTCAAGTGATCCTCCCTCCTCAGTCTCCAGAGTAGCTGGGACTACAAACACATACCACCAAACCTGGCAAATTTTTAAAAACATGTTTTGTAGAGACAGGGTCTCACTATGTTGCATAGGCTGGTCTTAAGCTCGTGCCCTCACGCAATTCTCCTGCCTCAATCTCCAGATTAAGCACTGGAGTTACAGGTGTGACCACAGCACCAGCCGGAAAACAAATTTTAGAGTAAGCAATGGAAGCTGCAGAGAACATTAAAGAGAACACAGAACTAAGAGTACAAGGACCTAGGCTTGAGTATCTACCTGTCTATTCAAAATGGCTACACCACTTGAAACAAGCCATTTGGATTTTCTGGGTCTTAATTTTGTCATCAGTAAAGTGAAGATAATTTTAAAAACTTTTCTCTCCACAAAACAAAGTTAGAAAAAAATACTGTAAAACCATGTGCAAGGTTCTCAGAAGTCTGCATATTAGCTTCGTATGACATTTAAGGATTGGAAGAAAGTTATCTAATGTAAATTTAATTTTTTATAAATGCATTGTTCATAAAGAGACTGTTCACTCAGATTCTTGCCCTGTACACAGTCGAGGCAGTTGTGCAGGCAGAATACATAGTGAAAATAACTAGATTCAAAGTCAGGACACCTGAATTCCTTTCTGAGCTCTGCCACTGACTAGCTGTGAAGTCTGAGCACACCACAGCCACTTCAGATATGAATTTAGTCATCTAGAAAATGAAAGAACTGGACTAGGTGGTTTCTAATGCCCTTTCCAGTTCTAAGATTTTATAGAGGATTTTTTTTCCATTTGTTGTTCTCAGTTACAGATACTTCCGATCCTTTCTCATGTTCGGGATCTTGTTTATTTCAACTCCACTGGAAGCAGCAGGGCAGAGAGGACTACTGAAAGCAAAAGAATGAATTTCTTTTCTTCTTCATTTCCGAAGTCCTATTATAATTCATGGGACGTGAAAAAGGGGATAATTAAATTCAGGATTTCTGATATCTTGATAGGAAGAGTATTTGGAAGGAAAGTTGACTTTGCCATGTGTCGCAAACTCCTTAAAGTGATCATATTTGAGCTGAGTGATTGTATAAACCTGTGTTCAATAAAAGCATATCGATTGAGCAAAGTAGTCTTCCAGGGCTGAAAGAAAGGATACAGTGAGTATCAGGCGGGGTAAAAGCACTCCTCAGACTTCAATAATGTATTGTTAACTGGAGTAATCTTCTGAGAAAGTGCAAGACCTCAAATTAACAGCACTGAATTGAGTCTAATAACTACATTTCACAACATCATATCTACTCCTCAATCAATACTTAATTTTCTCATACAGCCCTCGGCCTCCTGCAAGCTTTTATATTGTGTTTTGCAGAGAATAGCATTGATCTCAAGGAACGCCAGTCACCTACAACCCTAATACCCCCAAAAGCCAAATGCATCTTGAAATATTCCTGAAACAAATACAGTCTAAAATGCACACCCAGGATAAAAATTGTTCTACCCCATTCATTTCCATATTGTGTCAGATCTGTCTGATCTTCATCTTACTGGAAGCCTAAAGTGACTCAGGTTTGGAAATCAGCCTGCACTTTTAGAAGTAACTTTAAGAGACTTGGCTTGAAGTCACATGAGTCAAATCAGCAAATTCCTACTCTGAGGTCGCTTTTTGCTGCCCAAATTTCATATTCTACAATCCTGGAACTTCGATCACAGAAGTTCAGCAAGTCTCGAGGGAAAACGACTGTTTCCATATCAATTAACAAAGGTTACTCTGGAGTGTGACAGGAGGGTTAACTCTGAATCTTTGGGGACTTCCTTAACATTTTGCTCCAGCATCTCATTGTTGTACATTACATAGTACAGGTATTATTCAAGATAGGAAGAGGATTTTCCAAAATAAATGATCTTTTTTTCTACGTATTCAATTCATAAATCAGGTGCTGAGTTGACATTCCTTCCAAAGATAAATAATGCGAAGGGGGCAGCTATCTCTTCACATTTCCCAAAATGTTCTTTGGCTATAATCAGGTGTTGCTCTTCCCAGGGTCTGGTTAAATATCGCTTTAACATTTCTATTTATATTAGGTTTCCATTGTCAATATCACAAATTACTACAAACTTGTCCACATCCAGCAGGAAAATGGGTGCATCATTGTCCCGGCCTTTCCAGAATAATTCTTGAGATTCATTATGATTAAATTGACTCAGGTTGCACGATCCCCCCTGAACCCATCTCTGAGAGCAGGGTAGATGGTTTAACCTGAGCCTCATGTTCCAATCCTGGCTGCAGACAGAAAGCACAGCTCTTTCACCAAGATAAGTGTGAATGGATCTTGGGGAGCAAAAACATTGTGCAATTTCTGGATATCACTGTATTTAAAACTTTTCACCAGCTTCATTATAAACTTATGAGTGTACTATATTCTCAACTATTACCTCATTGTTGGACATTTTAGATTGTTTCTTGTGGCTTATTATTAAAAAGTAGTCACCCAAACAATAACTTTGCCCTGGAATATTCTTTTTATTTGAGATCATTTTCCTAGAATATATTTGCAGCAACAGAACTACTGAGTTAAATAGAATAAACACTTTCAAGTCTCTTAACATATATTGCCAAATTTCTTTCCAGCAAGCATTTTTCACTTCATTTTTTTTTTTTTTGCTACCATTCTGTGAGAATTTCCACATCAGTGCACTCTTTCCCAACATGAAGCATATTCGTCTTCCTTCATCTCTGCCAATTTGAGAGGTTCAAAGAAGACCCAGAGGGAGCTTGATAAAATCAACGGATCTGATCATATGACTTTGCTGTATACAGGATTTCAATGACATCCCACTGCCTTGAGGACCAAAGTCCAAACTCCCTGGGATGATGCACAAGGCTTTCTAGGATGTCAACCCCAATGGTCTCCCCACCTTTGTCTCTGCTGCTTTCCAATCCAGCCCTGGAAAACTGAACAACTTAGAATTCCTCAGACTCTGTATCTACATTCATATTTCTACATGTTTGCATACACTCTTCCTTTCTCTCCTTATCATTCTATTTCCAATCCAAGGATTCCCTCAACCTGTACATAACATCAAATTCAGGTCTCGATCACACAGTATTGCATTAACCCTTTGCATGATGACCCTTCCCCACATAAAAATAGTTTCTGTGGTGGGGGCCAAAAATATATATTTTTATGCAAACACTAGGCCCTGGCACAGTGTCTGGCACCAAAAAAAAAAAAAAGACATACAGTAAATAATAGTCGAATGAATCACAAGTGGTGATGGAAAGAGAATGGATATTGATAAAAAAGAGTGAAAAGAAAATTGATAAGGTACAAAGAAAATCTGCATTTGTCCTCTGTGATCTTGAAACAATATTGAAGTGCTCTGAGCTTCCTTCTTCACAATATTATTTTAAAGATCATATTGAGCCTATCAAAGTGCTATATGACTCTCAGATGGTATAATAAATAATACATTTAAAAATATTCTTTAGGGTTTTGAGAAGCCCTGGCTCTGCAATGCTTCAGGAATGTCCCAGTGTTTTATCACCTTCACAAACCTCACACAATCATATGGGGGAGGGAAAAGTGGCAGGTGGGAAAATAAAAAGTATTTAGGAGAAATTACAAGCAGACAGCACTCTGGGGGCTCTAGGGTGAACTCCAGCTTTTCTATATAGAAAGCAAATCTAGAGTTGTAGTAAACAGTGCTGCTGAAAGCCATTAACTCGACGTGTTGTTGGGGTTGAAATGACTAAAAAAGACATTTTACACTCGCTGGATCAGGGTTGCATAGAAAATGGAACGCTGGAAAATGGAGTGTAATCAACAATGCAGCCAATGTAGAAAGGCTGTGTACCATCTCACAAAAAATAAACCCAGAAAAGAAGCCAAGAACGGCATCTAAGTGATCATAGGAATGGACCAACATCTAAGGCCAAAAAAGATTCATTTTGAAAGATAAATTGGCTGAAAGACTCCAAAACACGCCTCTACCTATCCGCAGGCTCCAGCCCTAACTGAGGCAACAGAGCATTATGCAGAAGAATGAATATTCAGAAGAATGAATATGCAGATTATGCATATCAGAGCTGATTGATGGCTTTTTGGCCCTTCAGCGGGCAAACGCTGACCCTGGCACCCAAGAGAGGCCATTTTCACGGCTTCTGGAAAGAGAGGCTGGGTAAGACAGCTGCTGTCACTTCCCATAAGCCACTCAAGAAGAGTGGCCACACACACCTCAATGGGTTCTGTCGGGCAGAGGCAGGATCTGGAGCTTGTGGACATTACCAGGATATACAGAGGATTAATTAGACCATGTCTCTAAAGTACTTTGAAATCCTTGGAGGGAGGTATTTTAATTACAGTATTGGCCGGGAGCAAGTAGAAAAACAGATAGGGAAATAATACCAGTTTGTCTGGGTAGGAAAGCAGAGTCATCATTTGGATAATTTTCTTGCCTCAAGTAATGTATCTCTGTTCTTCCTCCTCCCTATTCTAGAACCTCAATATTGCTTGGATGAGACACAGTAACGTTATGTCTCCATTTGCTCATGGAGGGTGCTGTAGCTGTTTTTTTTTTGAGACAGAGTCTAGCTCTATTGCTCAGGCTGGAGGGCAGTGGCGTGATCTTGGCTCACTACAACCTCTGCCTCCCAGGTTCAAGCTACTATCGTGCCACAGTCTTTCAAGTAGCTGAGATTACAGGCATGAGCCACCACACTCAGCTAATTTTTGTATGTTTAGTAGAGACGGGGTTTCACCTTGTTGGCCAGGCTGGTCTCGAACTCCTGGCTCATTTGATCCGCCAGCCTTGGCCTCCCAAAGTGCTGGGATAGTTGTTCTTTTTGTTGATATTACTATTCAGATGTGTTCAAGTCAATTCATTTTTTAAAACTGCCTTTTAAGAAGCAAAGATGTCTCTTTTCTCTGCCTATTTAAACTTTATATTAGTTGTATAGAAAGAGCATATTTACCGTAATTCAGTTACAAGATTTAGTTTTAGATGTAATTTGTTTGCTGTTAAATTTATTCCGTATTGAGGAGTAAATACTGACTAGTAACTGCTTGTCAGAGGCACAAGATGCTGTCTAAGTTTCTAGGAAATTAAGTTGTACTTCAAAATTCAAATGAGAAAGCTAGGCAGGGCTTTTTAGTTGTGACAACATGAGCAGGTCCAACTCTGAGTTTAAGGAATTCGTATTGAGACATCCGCCAGAAGAGACTGAAGTAATCCGAATTTTGGCTCACACAGCATTGTGCTGCATTTAGTCATTTGTATTTAGGAAATAGGAGGTTTGACTTTGTTTCCATTATCATTTCAGGATTAATCATTTAGGATTAATCAGTTCAATTAATGATATTAATTAGGAGGAAGGAATTAGACTTTCTATCATCTAGACTTCGGTTCTAATTTTAATAAGTTAAAAAATAATTTGGAGTGATGGGTCCTACCTTGGCATTATGGGCCTTAGAATGCAGAAAGCTGCATCGAGTTTCTCCAGGTTGATTTGCTAAAAAGTGAGGGTGAAAAATGACAGGTGCACACTGGACTTGCAGGTTTGCACAGTGCTTGACACAGACAGGGTGATATGCCTCTCATTCCTTGCAACTTGCCGTTAAGGCAGGAAAATGAATGTGGGTTGAAAGTGGATGAATGGAAGCTTGGAAAGGGAGTAAGAGAAGCCCAGGGCATAGTCACTTTCTGTAGCTCTCGGATTCAAAATCATCCCAGGTGTAAGCCCACAGTTCAGGTTATGGCTGAGATGAACTACCAGGGGATTAAACTGCAGCCAGCTGCCTTCAGGCATCAGAGGTCTTCCCCTGGGGTGTCCAGAGGCCCTGTCTACACGTTAGTAGCCATATACCAAACCATGGGTGTCTGTTTTGGAATTATATATCCCCGGAGGCATACCTAAATGCAGGTGAGGGTGTCCAGCCAACATTTGCAAGGTCTGCTCAAGGGACTATTTTCCTGGCACTCTGCAATGCAACACAGGAAAATTTTTATGCTTAATTATAGAAGAAGCAACTTGAATGAGAGAATTTGGACCATTTGACAGATCAATAAAGAAAAATGAAATCTCCACAGGTCAGGGATTTGGATGCTTTTGCCTTAATTGCTAAAGGATCAATCTTTCTACGAAGATTCCCAGAGCCCTTGTCAGGCGCTCGCTATGGCCCCTCCCACCTGACCCTCTGGGTCAAGGGCATACAACACTGGATTGGATGATTTCCAACTATGGATCATCTTTTTCATTTGCATTATGATTTCATCTTTGATCCATTGGGCTATTCAGACATGCAGTTTAATTTCTAAAAATATGGGGAGTTTTTCAGTTTAATCTTCTTGCTATTGATTTCTAACCTAATTGCATTGTGGCAAGAGAATGTGGTCTGAATATTACCAGTTCTTCGAAAGTAATTCATAGTTGCCTATGGCCTACTATGTGGTCAATCTCAGTAAATGTTCCATGTGTGCCTGTGAAGAATGCACACTGGGGCAGAATTCTACGTATGTTCAATAAAGCAAGCATGGTAATTGTGTATTGCAAATTTTTTCCATTTTTCAGTCTGTTTGACATATCAATAACTGAGAGATGTGTTGGAATCTCCCACACTGGGGGTGGGTTTGTCATAGTTCTTCTATTTGGATCTGTCAATTTTTGCTTTATATATTTTGAAGATATTTTATTAGGTGCATTCACTTTTGAAATATTAAATCTTTCCAGTAAATTGAATCTCTATTATTAAAAAGTGATCCTCTCATTCCTCAATAATGCTTCTTGCCTTAATGTCTACTTCGTTTGATAGTAATATGACTGTCACAACTTTCTTTTTAATTGTATTTGACAGGTATATATTTTTCCATCCTCTTTCAACCTTTCTGTTCTTATAAGAAATATTTCTTAGAAATGTCACTGCACTAGATCTCTTTGTGTTTTTCCCAAAACCTGTTTTTCTGACAATCTCTTTTAAGTTGTAAATTCAGCTTATTTACTATTTTTTAGATAAATAACATACCAAAATTTGTTTCTATTATCTTATTCCTAAATTTTTATTTGTCTCTCCTTTTCTATGCCTCTTTTATTTCCCTTTCTTAAATTTTAATGCCTCTTTCTTCTTTTTTCTTTGTCTTTTGGGATTGACTGAAAATTTTTATTTGTTTTATCATATTTTCCATTTATTCCCTTTACTGGCTTGGAAATTAAAGCACCCCAAATCTGATATTTTACTGCCTTTGAAATTGTGCTATGCATCTTTAACTCAAAGTTTAGTAATAGATTATATCTTAATCTCTTTTCCAAGGAGACAAGGACTTCAGAGAACATTTATATAACCACTATTCTTTCCCTGATACAACTGACAAACGCAGTTGACAAGTGCTTCCATTCTGGGAATTTTTAATGACAAAAATGAATCCTTATTCTCTAATCTACGAACTCTTTGCTTCATTGTATGTATTTGCTATTTTATTGGCTCTGCATTCCTTTTTGCCTCTGAGACTTTCCTTATGTGATCTTTTTTTTTTTTTTATTTCTGAAATACACCCTTCAGAGGGTTGTCTCATGCTGATTTGGAAGTGGTAAATCCTACACACATTTATCTAAAATAAAGGTCTCTATTTCTCTCTCACTTTTAAAAGATAATTTTTCTAGCTAAAGAATTCTAAGATAACATTTCTTTTCTCTCATGAATATACTATTCCACTATCTTCTGTCTTCCGTGTGACTATTGAGAAGTCCACTCACTAATTGACATCCTTCATAGGTGACCATTTTCTCTGACAACGTAAAAGTCTTCTCTTTGGCTTCAGTATTGTAAAGTTTCACCATGTTGTCTCTTGGTTTGGGCTCAATATATTCATCTCTTTCAACAGTCTTGCAATTTCCCAGCAGTGATCTCTTCAAATGTTGCCTGGCTTGATTCACCCTATTCTCTTTCTAGAAACTCTTAGATTTTTGGTATACCTTTTCATTCTGTGCTCCCTCCTAAATTTTATATTTTTCATCTCTCTTCTCTGCATGTACTCTAGATAGTTTCTTCAAATGTATCTTCTTGTAATTCTCTTTTTAGATGTGTTTAATTCATTGTCTCATTATCCCACTAAGGATTTTTTCCAACAATTAGAGTTTTTATTTTAAGAAGTTCTCTTTGTTCTTTTCTGAGTTTTTTTTGGATCATCCTGTCTCCTGTTGCTGGCTCATGTCTGTGAGTTCATCCTCTATGAGCGGTAAGGGTTAACTTTCCAAGACAGACACCCTGAAGGTTGGCCTCTCAGAAAAGAACTTGGCCTCTTGAAAAGCTCCATGGAAACCAGCCATAGCTCAGTGCTTAAGGCAATCAATCCTAGTCAGCCTCAAAGGTTGGCCTGCAGCCCTCTGGCCATGCCTGGGGATACGCTGCACTTCCTCATCCATGAACACTGAGTTGGCAGACCAGCGCTGAAGCCAAAGTTCGGCCATATCATATTGCTGTTGTATCTCTTCCCAACCAATGCAATCTAAAAGCCCCACAGCCCAAGGTTAGGGTCCTCCTGTGGACTCTGATGTCTGCCTCTGTACCACCCTAACTCAGTGCATTTTACCCAATAAATACTATCTCATCTCCATGAGTTGATGCCACATCTCAGTTTAGTACCAATTTCCAGATCAAGATGCTGCTGTTGGTATCTGCTCCCAAGACACCCCTTTCCTCCTGCTAGCTTACTGCTCAAGTCAGAGGTTAGTTTCAGTATTCTCCCTTCCATCACTGACATGCTTTGTGAGTAAGTTGCCCAAGAACTTTGGAGAATGCTAAGAAAATGCTAGGATCTAAAACGTTGGTCATAGGCAGTTTGTTCTCATCCCTGCCTGCAGGTTAGAATCACTTGAGGAGCTTTTAAATATCCCAGAGTCCAGGCAGCACCCAAGATCAAGTATATCAGAATCTGTGGGTGTGGAATCCAAGCATCAGTATATGGATGCAAAGATAAATAACTCATGATCTCTGTCCTGGATGAACTCACAGACACACGAGGAAACAGATAAGCAGACTATCAAAACAATGTGACACAGGCCATACTAAAGAGCTGAAGTGGATCAGAATATACCACCCCAAGATATGCCACTTTGGCATATGTATTATTTTGAGCTGAAGGCAACTGAGAATCAACAGATATAGAAGGAAGGCTTCTCAGAGATTTTCTTATCTGACTAAAAGCAGAAACTTCTGAGAAATGAAGACTGCCAAAATTCCTCTCTCCAGCAGTTTTATAGCCATGAAGAAGATGAAGTCACCAAGATGAGTCTGCAGAAATAAACCTTACTAAAATAACCCTTATCCTCCATGAGTTTCTGCACACACATTCGCCTTCCCACAATTTACCACCACCCCAGAGCCTAAACCTCCCTTTTCTTTGTCTAGTCACTTCTCCACAATGTATTACCTTTTGTTAAAATGGTATATAAGCTTCTAATCTAAGTACTTCTTTGGGTTTTCTCTTTCTTGTGAAGCTCCTGTGCACAAAACATATTAACATCAATAAAGAAACATAACTTTTCTCCTGTTAACCTGTTTTTTGTCAGTTAATTCACAGTCCCCAGTTACTGAGTCTGAGTGGAGGAAACACTTTTCTGCCCCCCACCCTCAGATATGTGTATACGTATTAAGAGCAGAGAGAGCACAGTTTTGGAGCAGGACAGGTGGTGTGGTGAATTCACCATCACATCCTTATTTCTATGAAGAGTCAGGGGGCAGGGCAGGAATTTCGGGGACAGATTCACAGAAAAGGGAGGGGATGCCTGTGCTGTGTTGAAGGTTAAACAGAAATTTGGGTTCGGTGCAGTGGCTCATGCCTGTAATCCCAAAACTTTGAGAGGCTAAGGTGGGAGGATCACGTGAGGCCAGAAGTTTGAGACCCACCTGGGCAAACATAGCCAGACCCCGCCTTAACTACATATACATATATATATATATAATTAGCCAAGCATGATGGCATACACCTGTAGCTACACAGGAGGCTGAGGCATACTCCATATCTTGTCTCTAGAAACAAATTTTAAAATAAAAAATAAGAATTTGCCAGGTAGGACTAATTCCAGGCAGAGGCAACAGCAGAGGCAAGGCACACAGGCACAAGAGAGTGGAATGCCTCAGGCATTTCAATACAGCTAGAGAACAGGCAGTGTCAAAAGCCTCTTAGAAAGACAGGAAAGGCCAGATCCAGGAGCTCAGACTTTTTTCAGAAGGCAATGGAGAGGTATTGATGGATCATAAACATTAATTACTTGGTTAGAAGTGTATTTTAGTAACAGGTAAGGAAACTACACCCCCGCTACTGTTCACGTTGCCATCATAAAGAGGCTGGACTATCATTTTCAGGTGTGGCTTTTGGATGTGCATGGAGACCACAGGGCTAGGCCACACCCTTCTAGGTAAGGAGTGTGGTTGCCCCTGAAGAAAATAGAGTACCACTACCAGCCCCCTTGGGAAGACTGGAGATTCTAGGACAGAAATGGAAATGTGATACCAAAGGGTAGGGAGATCTCTACAAATGCCTAGAGGAGCTCCCTGCATGAAGAGGACACATGGTCTCTGCCATGGTGCAGCAGAGAAGAAGCTGAGCAGGGAGCATAAACAGGTAGCAAGTACCACCCCCCAACCCCCGCCAAAGCATCTCTGAGCATCTCTGGCAGCAAGTACAAAACAGCTCCTTGTATTGTCATTCGCTATTTTTCTCATGGAAAGAAAAAGGCTATTTAAGTGCTTACATGCCAGATCTGGTGTCAGCTGTGAGATAGAAAATTAAAGAAAAGGGTCTATGTCCTGAAGTGGCCATGGGAAAATAGAGCTATAAACGCCGGCAGAAGTAGCAGCCATAAGTAATGGCATCCCCAAAGACAGGCTCGATCTCAAGGACAGGTACAGGGAACATGCGGTCCAGCTGACCCTCCCACCCCCAAAGCATCTTTTCCACCATCTTTTAGGTAGACTGGGATGTCACATCATTAAGAGAGCCCAGGGGTCCTCAAATATAGTATGGGCCAGGGACCACAGGGGAGGAGACAGGAGGCAGGAAACTGTGAAGAGGATCCGTGCCTAGTTAGGAAATGACAACGACCTAAGACAGTGAGGATGGAAAGGACAGGAGGAGAGACATTTAGGAGGTAGACTGGCCAGGGTATAATAAAATAGGCCAGATGCTAGGAGCAGGGGGAGAGTAATGATCTTGCAAATGAGAATAAAGGGAGTATGCGTGAGAAGCAGCAGGGAAACTTCCTGAGGAGTGTAGCAGAGAAAAAAATTAAGTTAACTGGGATGCAGCCTTTTCTAGTTCAGAGAGCCAAGCTTCAAAAGTAAGGGGGCAGAGACTTGGCAGGAAATAAAGGATTCCACTCCTCTAGACAATGAAGACAAAAACCATGCCCTGTCTTCTCATCTGACAGGTCCCAGCTTGCGGTTGAATACGTGTTTAATGAATGAACAGAAGAAACGAAACCTTTAAACATATATACATATATTAGCAAATGAAAACGTATCAGTCTGGCAGAGTGAGCCTGCTACATAGTAAGAGTTAGGATTCAAACCCAATTTAGTCTTGTTCCAAATCCTGTGTTCTTTCCACCATGACATCCAAGGCGCTAGGAGAACTTGGGGCGGTTTTTGGTTTTCCATTTGTTTTTTTTTTCACTGAGAATGTGTCTCAGCTTTGTTCCAACAGCACAGCTCTCTTCATGAGGGCCACATGCCCCATGCCATGTGACGGACATGATATGTGTACAAGGAGATTGAACCACAGAGGTGCCAGGTATCACACAGCTAATCAGGATGTGAAGCTGAACTCACACCGCCGGTCCTGCTCCAAAACTGCGTTCTTTCCACCATGAAGGGCAGAGTCAAAGCCTGCCTTGGCTTCTCAGTGGTCATTTTCTCAGCCTCAATTTCCTCATCTACTCAACAAGGACACCACAAGGCCTGACTCACAGGGCTGCTGTGCAAGCTGAGTGAGGGGTTGCATGCAGAAAGCGGGGTGCAGCCCCTGGCACAGAGCAGGTGTTCTCACTACTGTCTGTCTGCATGGTGGGCAGAGTGATGGCCCCCGAGGACCCCACATCCTAATTCCCAGAACCTAGGGATATGTTAGGTTGTATGGCAAAAGGAACTTGGCAGATGTGGTCCACATTGTGGGCCTTGTGACGGATCTGGAGGAGCCCGGATTATCTGGGTAGGCCCAATGTAATCACAGGACTTCTTCAAAGTAGAAGAAGGAGGCCAGGCACTGTGGCTCATGTCTGTAATCGTAGCATTTTGGGAGGCCGAGGCTGTCAGATGACTTGGGCCCAGGAGTTCAAGACCAGCCCAGCCAACATGGTGAGACCGCATCTACTAAAAATATAAACATTAGCCGGTGTGGTGGTGCATACATGTAGTCCCAGCTACTTGGGAGGCTAAGGCAGAAGAATGGCTTGAACCCGGGAGGCGGAGGCTGCAGTGTGCTGAGATCATGCCATGGCACTGAAACCTGGGCCACAGAGCATGACTGTCTCAAAAAAAAAAAAAAAGAAAAGAAAAAAAAGGCCAAGCTACTCAGGAGGCTGAGGCAGGAGGATCCCTTGAGCCCAGGAGGTCGAGGCTGCAGTGAGTTAGGACTACACGACTGCACTCCAGGCTGGGCAACAGTGAGACCCTGTCTCAAAACAAAACAAAGAAAAAAAGTAGAAGAAGGAGGAAAAAGAAGAGAATTAGAGAGAAAGATATAAAAATAACAAAAGAAAAAAAAATGTCAGTGAGAGATGACGGACACCACGCTGCTGGCTTTGAAGATGGAAGAGGCAGCCATGAGCAGAGGAAGGCAGGAAGTCTCTGGACGCTGGAAAAGGAAAGACAGATTCCCCTAGAGCCTCCAGCAAGGAGGCTGCCGTCAGTAATTCTAAGCCATGTCTGACTACCAACCTGCAGAACTACAAGATAATAATTTGTGTTGTTTAAGCCACCATGTTTTTGGTAATTTTCCCAGCAGCCATAAGAAATGAACACAGTCTGGAGGAGCTAAGGATGCTATGCTGTTAGTTGCCCTGCATGCCAGAGTCATGCTTCTTCAGAAGTTTACTAGCGTGGACAATAAGCCATTTCAGAGCGGGACTATGGATGATATCTGCAAAGCTCTAGGAGCGTCAGTTGATTGTGCCTGTGCAACTTCCTAGGAAATTCTGCCAATGCATCAGGCCACTAGGAAATGCCTCTAAGGGAAGAGCCTGTCCCCTCAAGACCACTCCCCTGTCACCCCACCATCCGAATACAGGAGACTGGGATTCTAGCCACTAACCTCGGGCTCTGTCAGCAACTCAGAGCACGTGGCACGTGAGAGGATGATGGGCTTACTAACATGTTACATACCTTGCACGTCCCTTGGGCTATGAGATGTGAGCAGGCGTCTTGCACCCTTTCTAGGAGTAAGCATGTAAGGGCCTGTGCCTCTGTCCCCCTGAGACAGGGGTCATTCAGGGTGGTTGCAGGAGAAAGAAAATTCCCAGCAGCAGTTTAACCTGATTAGCAAAAGGAAAACTGTTGAAATAGCTGTAGAAGCTTGGGGTTAAGACTTTGAACAACCAGGGTGTGGGCCAAGCTAAGACTAAGACCAACTAGACCCAACATGGCACTGGACTGGACCTAGGTTTCTCCTAGGAGTTTGTGATACACTCATTAATATACTAAATATATTAATACATTAAACACAGCCAGTGCTGTGACCATTCCGGGAAAACCCGTATTTGGTGTAAAAATGGGTGGCACCACAGTTCTGAGAAGTCTCCACCTTTTTCCAGGAATTGTCCTGAATATTCCTTTGTTTAAACAAACACACAAAGGCAGCAGCCCCAAACCCCCTCAAGCGTGGCTCTCTCTTGAGTACTCCTGCACTCCCCTTTCTTGAGGGTATACCTTTCACTTTGCAATAAATCTCCACACTTTCACTACTTTACAACTCATCCTTGAATTCCTTCTCAAGATGCTGTCAAGAGCCTGGATACCACCGGCTGGGGTTGAGGCCCCACTGGTGTTTGGGGACACCTCCCAGCCCCCTGGAATCCCTTTTTTCCCCACCTTGGAGGCCTCAGAAACACACGTGTTACTACAATTAAAAAAAAAAAATGATTAGGTCTCCATTTGCCTGGTGCCTGTGGACCCTGGAACATGCAGCTTGAGCTAGAAGTATAGTTCTGCTGTGTTAAGCCACTGAAATTTGGGGAATGCCTGCAGTCTTGATGCATTTTATTGAACGGGGGTAGAGTCAGCTTTTGTAATCTCTTCCAAAAATTCTACTATTTAACCACCATTAATACTGTCACTGCTTAATTCTACCACTTACTAGGGATTTCAGAAATAACTTAGTTAAGAAGGAGGCTGGCAGTTTGGAGCTCCGTGTCTCTCAACAGTAAGTAGTAAGGCGCTACTACAACATCAAGCCTTAAGTGCACGTTCTGCTCTAATATTTACAGACCTCTTTTCCCCAGGTTTGTAATGTGACCCACAAAATCAACCTGAGCTAGGAATCCTTCATTCTGTCCTCATCTGAGAGCTAAGAGCACAGCGGTTCAGAGAGACCATGAAGTGACAGAAGTAGGACTAGAACCCAAGTTTAAGGGGCCCAGAGCCCCTCCTCTTGCCTCACTCGAGTGAATACCTCAAGGATTATGTTTTCATCTCATTTCTAAACACCAGTGCCCTATACTTAACATAATAAAACCAGTGTAAGAACTAAAAGTGCTTTACACCAAATTATAGCAATATATCACAAAGCTTAGCATAACATTACGAATAGCTCATTGAACCAAAGCAGTTTGTTTGCAGAGTAAGCAAGCAGATTTTCTGCATAATATAGCAGTGCAGCTGGTAATAGCAGCCACTGAAATAAAAGCTGGGGCCGGTGGGGGCAGCCTCATTTATGGACAAGTAGTAGACCCTAATGAAATTGCATTTTGGCCATATCATCCTCCTGAGAAAATTCCCCTTGAGGTTTCCATTTGAATCCTGGGCATGTTTATGAAGATCAAAGTAATGGCTTTTTAAAATTAATTACATGAATTTGTAGCTCGACAACATTGAGTGAAAGGCGGGTGTTGTACCCCAGGCCTTGTTACAGCTGTACATCACACACATCAAAAGCCCAGGATGCTGGAGAGAGCACGTTCCTGACTACATCAGCCCCCAAGCTGCCGGGACGAACGTGGAAAGAGTACAAAAGATCAGTCCCCAAAGTTGTTGTGACAGCTTAATTGTATTATAGTGCTCGGATAATTCCCATTTATTTGGCTTTTTCCTCAGAGCAAATGCTGGCCCCCCAAGCATAGCTATTACCGGTAGAATTAAGATTCACAACTTTGATGGGTCTTCTCGCTCGCTCCCTCTAATACCAGCCCTACTCAAAAGTCTTGGTAATTGTTCCACCCGGATCAGGACTTCCCCCAGCCTTCAGCATGCTGAGACCCGACAGCAGCTAACTAATTGCAATTAAAATCTGCCACGTGAGTGGAAGAGAATAACATAAATTAATCAGTACATTAGCAGAATTACATTTAAATGTTCAAATGTGCATTCAACATAGTGGGACATTTTAAATTATAATGCAAAGTGCTTCATTATGGATGCTGATATTTTAATGAGGAAATGTGATGTTTGGTTAAATACGAGTACAATATAGAGACTTCCTTAAAATTAGCATCAATGATGCATTTTAATTCAAAAAACAAGTTGTGGTCTGTGTAATTCCTGCATATCAATGTGGAAAAATTGCCTGGAGCTGTGGAAACAGTTGAACATCTCATTCTCTGAAGAATTAATAATTTCAGCTGTACTAACTAGCACTTTATGTAAATTGTCAGATAAATCACAGCAATAAATAAAGGTTTTAGAAGAACAGAACAGTGTGCTTATCCTTAATTTATTCAATCATCAATTCATGTACACTGAAGCTAAGGGACATGAAAGATTCAACATATCAGGGAAAAAAAAAAAAAAGGAAAAGAGGAGAAAATGTCTTTTATAGCCACACAGAGACTCCATCCAATTTTACCAAAATCTTGCATGTAAAAATCACTCTAGGATGCATGTAAACATCAAAGATAGATTAAAATTTATATGAAGTTTATTTTCAAGTACAGATGGTCACGGCTTAGTAATCAACATCTACACTAGAGGTTCAAAAGTCCTCCTTATGAAATAAATATCTTATGTAATTGCATGAACATAGAGCCCAAACAATACACGGATATCAAAAGGACTGTGTCAGGCTGTCTTTGTCATTTCCATGTGACACTTTTGTTTATGATGCTGCAGGCACAAATGCTAAGAGACATGGTAGAAGCTGACCTACATTGGTCTGCCATTTCTGTCACTGGTTAGAGATGGGGCAACCTCAAAGAAGACAAAATCCTTGTCTTCTTCTTCTGGGCCATCTTCTTTTTTTTTTTTTTTTGAGGCGGAGTCTCGCTCTGTCGCCTGGACTGGAGTGCAGTGGCCGGATCTCAGCTCACTGCAAGCTCCGTCTCCCAGGTTTACGCCATTCTCCTGCCTCAGCCTCCCGAGTAGCTGGGACTACAGGCACCCGCCACCTCGCCCGGCTAGTTTTTGTATTTTTAGTAGAGACGGGGTTTCACCATGTTAGCCAGGATGGTCTCGATCTCCTGACTCGTGATCCGCCCGTCTCGGCCTCCCAAAGTGCTGGGATTACAGGCTTGAGCCACCGCGCCCGGCCTCTGGGCCATCTTCTGATTTTATTAGCAGCAAGATAAATTCTTGCTGGGTTTTGTGATATAACAAAGCCATGGCAGGGCAGGATAAAGCAAGGAACTGCCGCTGTTACAGGACACACGAAGGAGCCTGGATTTATTTACAAGAAGTCAAATGAATGTGGATCTGAAATGATCATAATTAAACAATACAAAACAAGACCAAATGTTAATGCAAAGAAAATCTGTCTTCCAGGATACCCATTGGAAAGCCCACCCACTGCCTGTTTAAGTCCTGCTGATAATTCTCTATTAAAATTGCCTTGTTACACACAACTTTGCTCTTATTCAGCAAAGAACAGAAGGTTCTGGTATGTTCCTTCCTTGGGTTTCAGGAGAGAGAGTTTTTCTCTTTCCAAAGCAATTTTTCTCCCTAAATAAACTTCCGTGGTTCCTCGTTTGGAAACAGATTCTCTCTCTTGGTGTCTCTGTGCTATGCGTCATCAGTCTGCCACTGCTGGTGGGAACCCACCTTCTCCCAGGGAAACTGGAGCATGACTTGGCACCCTGCCATGTATAAAGACACCAGTTCACTTTGTGAAAGGTGTCTGGATCCAAATCCTGACAAACAAAGCCAGGCAAGGCCATAAAGAAAGGGTTCTCCTACTAGAAGGCCTGATAATGAAAAAGACCTGGGTACTGTGCTTATCACCTGGATGACAGGATCAGTCACACCCCAGACCTCAGCATCACGCAATAGACCCGTGAAACAAACCCATGCGTGTACCCCCTGAATCTAAAATTTTAAAGTTGAAATTTAAAAAAAAAGAAAGGCTACAAAAACCACAACATTGCACAAAGGCCATCACAACCGTACCCACAAAAATACTACTGGAAGGACATGTGCCCAGCAGCTGCCTGTCTAACCCCGCACTGGCATCGCCCTTGTTGATCCTTGTAGCCAAGAATAATTCTTTCAAAACAGTAATGTAATCCTCTTCATTTTTTCCTTTCAAAGCCTTTGTCTTCCTCTGCCTCCCTGATACACACATAGTGTATTATGCCGTTGCAATGCTCTCTTCCCAAATAAACATCTTTTCTTTTGGAGAACCACACTCTGTTATTTAGTTTGACAACTTCTAAGCATGGCCATTGACAATGTTGAATTTTACCTGAGCCCGCTGATCCTGCAAAACAGGGATGGTTAAGAAATCCCCTTACTCTATTGTGTTCCAGAAAACAATTGCCTGCAAAGAACTCCCTGTCCCCACAGGACTTAAAGAAGACTCACGAGTGTTCCCTTTGTTTTACCTAGGATGAGACAACACAGACACACCAGGTCCCATTCTTGGCCTCACAAAAGATTAGCTGAACTTCTTGTTCCCATGAATCAAGCGGAACAAAATGCTTTTTAACCAAGCTTGAGTCAAGCTGCTCGCCTTCCACAGGAACTTTGACCCACCCTCAGCCTAAGCAGCACAGAGCCACCCCTAAGAACAGGCTGACCTCAGAGTAGAACGTCCTCTGATCCACTAGCCTACCACTTCCCACACCCACCTCCTTCCAGCCTTGTTTATTCCTCTCTGTAAAAGAAATCCCGTTCTACCTCTCTCTTGAGCCGCCTGCCGACCTTATGGTCATAGCTTTCTCCCGATTGCAATTATCCTTTCTTCTCCCCACTTTGCAATAATCCTTTTGAAATATGGATTTGTTTTTTTTATTTGACACCATCGACAGCTGGTGGTGTCTAAGTGCTGCAACTCTAAGCATTATCAAAATCTATGCAAAGACATCTTATTATATCTCATATGAATTAAGAGAACTCAACCCTAGAAGGAACTGAGGCTACTGGAAATTGGTACCAACAACAGGATTTTCTTTAGGTACCATCAGAGCTAAAAGCTTAGCATTTTCTTGGTCTGCAAACACAGAAGCCAACTAATTGCACCTAAGCCATTCAGTCTCCACTCACAATTGGACTGGGTCTGGTCCAAACAAAGAAAGGAGTGAATGCGCCTGTCCCCTCCACAGCTCCTGTCAGAGGAACGATGAATCTTGAACGGTCAGAAGGGCAGTAGGCACAATAGGGCTTTGTATAAAAATATGACAAAGCCCCGAAGCAGCTGGGGGAACAACGATGTTGACAAACGCTATCATTCCTTAAGGGTCCTAGGTCTACCTATTAAAGTGTGAGTTACTAAACTTGCATTCATGTCTGCATTCATGCATGTTCCATTTATACGTTATGTTTGTGTTTATTATATTGTATTTTTACATATTATACAAATGTATATAAAAATCTTCTCAAGAAATAAAATGACAGTATTAGTCACATAATTTTAGAATGGAGTAGTCTATCTCCTCCAGAAACAGCCAAAAGGGAATGAAAACCAAAACTAAGAATGCTTTTCGTACAGTTACTTGGATGACGACTGTGTCCCCTGGTTTGGGCTTGATAATGTTACATCATTTTCCCACAAGACTATATTTATTACGAGCTCCATTTCTCACCAAGAGCAAGAAATAATATTGAGCAAAGACTAAATAAGTCACAGCAAAATTGAAAACGGAGAAGTCTTGGTGTAGTTTATCTTCTCTCATCTTTCCAGTGGAAATGTTCCACCACATAACCCAGTTTAATAATCCAAAACAAAACGCCGTGTGGTCAAAGAAACAAAGGGAAAAAACACTGGGTTCCATTTTCAGGACCCATGAGAAGAGCAAGAGAGACATGACTGAGAGCGTCAGAATCTAGTGACAAACTGGCCACAGAGAGCAAAACAAGGCACACAGTAAACGAGAATCAAATATCTAAGTAAAGAAACTTCTGTTGTGTGATGCTGAGAAAAAGAGGCACTTCATGAGACCATTTCACTTTAACTTCTTCTCAATCATTAAACTTCTTGCTCCTGTAGCCATTTTAGTGATGAGAGTAATATTCATTTTCTCCTCTCTCCTTTTGTTGGAGGAATAGGTAGTTGCTTGCAGAGAAAAGGATAGAACTCTTTGATCTTTCTCAAGATTTGGAAAGTACCTAGTTTTACCCAATCAGGCAAGAAAATTTTATAAATAAGATGCCAAATAACCCACAGAAGTACAAAGTCCTGGTGATGTTGGAGACCCTGATTCTAGCTGGTCCCATGTCCAGATTATGGTCACATAAACCCTCTTGCTGGGTTTAGTAATCAACATATACACTAGATATATGTGTATTTCTCCTCCATTACATTCCACCTTTTGGATAAACTGATTCTACCACTTATGTATGCCCAAGAGTCCTCATGCATACTTGCTGCATGATCATTACTATGATGATCACCATCTGCTAGTGCTTAGCAGGTTCCAGGCACTCTACTAAGTGCTTTTTTTACACAACCAATCAAAGGGAGGCCTAGGCCAGGCACGGTAGCTCACACCTGTCATCCCAGCATTTTGGGAGGCCAAAGTGGGCAGACTGCTTGAGCACAGGAGTTTGAGCCCTGCCTGGGTATCATGGCGAAACCCCCTCTCTACAAAAAAATATATATATAAATTAGCTGGGTGTGGTGGCATGCGCCTGTAGTTCCAGCTACTCCAGAAGCTGAAGTGGGAGGATCACTTGAGCCCAGGAGGCAGATGTTGCAGTAAGCCAAGATTGCACCACTACACTCCAGCCTGGGTAATACAGTGAGATCCTGTCAAAAAAAAAAAAAAGAAAGGAAAGAAAAGAAAGAGAGGTCTAACCATTCCCACTAGGAAACTGAGGCTTAAAGAGGTTAAGTACGTTGTTCAAAGTTATACGACTTATGAAGGGAGTAAGGATATAAACCGAGGATCATCTAGCCCTTCACATTCAGCTACCCACCTTCCCAGGACCAAGTCTGGGACCTGCAGATGCCCAAATGATGTGCCCTTTGCTGTCCTCTCTGCTCTCCCTTTTCTCAGCTTCCTTGGCTGACTAATCCATCGCAGCACTTACACACACACCATGTGCAGCAGGTTGCAACAGGTGAGTCTTAGATTAGGATCTGCCTCGACTCTTGGGTGGACTTTACACGGCTCTGCACTAAGCCATTAGGTATAGTTTAGTGGTCAGAGGACACTTCCCTCACCTCTATTTGTAAGTTCTTGCTATAAATATCTCAAGGTCCTTTCCTTGTGTTCTCTACAGTAATGACACAGAGAAAAACAACAGTAAGCAGAAAGATTACTATAAGCAAGCTATTACAGATTGAACTGTGTCCCCCAAAAAGATATGTTGAAGTCCTAACCCCCTGCAAGTGTGAATGGGAGCTTATTTGGAAACAGGGTCATTGCAGATATAATTCGTTAAGCTGAGGTCATACTGGAACAGGGTGAGTCCATAATCCAAAATGACCGTGTCCTTATAAGAAGAGGAGAACGCCATGGGAAGACCTCAGAGACACAAGGGGAGAGGATGACCAAAGGAAGAGAGAGGCAGAGGCTGAAGTTATGCAGCCGCCAACTGAGGAACACGTGGAGCCACCAGGAGCTGGAAGAGGAAAGGAAGGACCCTCCCCTGCAGGTTTCAAAGGGAGCAAGACCCTGCCAGCACTGACTTCACATTTCCATCCCCCAGAACTGTGACAAAGAAATGTCTGTGGTTTTAAGCCATCAAGTTCGTGGTCCTGTGCTCCAGCAACTGCTGGAAACCAACACACAGGGTGACCCAGAGAGGCTGGAGGTAGATAAATTGGTTTACAGGCTTCTGTCTTTTGTAGTTCCAGGCTAAGAGTCCCCCAGTTCTGGGCCAGGGTGATTATGGGCGGTGAAAGCAGATGACCTGTTGACTAAGAGGATTTCTTCCCATTAAATCATTAAGGAAAATCTCCTCTTTAATAGTAACAAATAGAAACTGACAGGAGCAAGCACTCGAGTTAAGAATTCCCTGAAATTCAAACTGGAGAGCCTCTGTCAACTGCTCTCTATGTGCAAAGATAAATAAATACTGCATTTGCTTAGCTTCTGTTCCCGAAGGAAACATACATGCCCTTCATCGCATGAGATTCTGATAAAATTTTAAAACCAAAAGAAATAGAATCAGAGGGATTAGGAAATTCTATCTAAAATTCTTATATATAACAGTGACATAGAATAAGACCCTGAGGAGTTGGGTCTCAAAAAAGTTCACCAAGCCAGGTGGACACAGGGCAGGTCGGCCTCCAACTCCAAGTTCAATGCTATTCTTAATAAACAAGAAGAGGATTTGAAAATAGAAATGCATCAGGGTAGACCACCAGGCTTTATCTCAGGGTGAGACAAAACTTACAGAATTTCCTTGCTCTAACAAGAAGTCCCTCCTCACTCTCCATGGATCCCTGGAGGGGTGGAGGTAAAATAACTCAGGAGGAAGAAGTGAGAAGTATTCTGTGTCCTTTGGGATAGGGGAGTGACTCCGTCTCACTATATTTTCAGGGGAAGTAGTAACACCTTGTGTTTCTAATGTGTGTATGTTTTAGTTTAACCTTTATTATTCAGATATGGTGAAATTAACAGACTAGGAGATGATTACCATTGAAAAGACTGTTATTCTCCCAGTTCCCAAGAGCTGGGGGCACATCGTGCCACATGGGATCCCATGAGAAAGCTCCCAGGTTAGCAGATGGAGGCATCAAGGGGAAAACGTGAGCAAGAGCCTTTATTGTGTTTCCTGAGGGAAGGACCACGCAAGGCGGAATAAATGACCATAGGGTTGGCTAGTTTGAATTGTTTTCAGCAGGCTGTGGGTCACAGGGGCTGTCCCTAGTCCACTGGCCATGGGTGATGAGGGGACAGTGACCTGCAGTGTGAGAGCTCCGGTGTGGGGGTGTGGGCTCTGGATTGGTTGGTTGGCCTATGGAAGGTGCATTCACAGGTCAGTCATTTGCCATCTCTAGGAACTGGCTCACCCTAGGAGAGGCAGAGTCAGTGCCTGTTATAGGAAAGGGGTCCCAATACAGACCCAAGAGAGGGTTCTTGAATCTCACGCAAGAAAGAAATCACAGCCAGTCTGTAAAGTGAAAGCAAGTTTATTAAGAAAGTAAACGAATAGGGCCGGACACGGTGGCTCATGCCTGTAATCGCAGCACTTTGGGAGGCCGAGGCGGGGGGATCACCAGGTCAGTCCAAGACCAGCCTGGCCAACATGGTTAAACCCATCTCTACTAAAAATACAAAAATTAGCTGGGCTAGTGGCGTACGCCTGTAATCCTAGCTAGTCAGAATGCTGAGGCAGGAGAATTGCTTGAACCCAGCTTGCAGTAAGCAGAGATCACGCCACTGCACTCCAGCCTGGGCAACAGAACAAGACTCCGTCTGTGGGAGGGGGGAGAATAAAGAAAGTGAAGGAATAAAAGAACTGAGGGCTACTGGTTGCCCATTTTTATGGTTATTTCTTGATGATATGGTAAACAAGGGGTGGCCTATTCATGCCTCCCATTTATAGACCATACAGGATAACTTCCTGACATTGCCGTGGCTTTTGTAACTGTCATGGCACTGGTGGGAGTGTTAGCAGCGAGGGTCGTTCAACCAGAGGTCACTCTTGTCACCATCTTGGTTTTGGTTTTGGCTGGCTTCTTTACTGCGAGCTGTTTTATCAGCAAGGTCTTTATGACCTGTATCTTGTGCCAACCTCCTATCTCATCCTGTGACTTGGAATGCCTTAACAATCTCGGAATGCAGCCCAGTAGGTTAGCAATGCTCCAAGATGTCAAAACTTCAAAAATACAGAAAACAAAAAGGCACGGTTAATATAACCATCTAGGCCCTTCCTGATGGGCCCTCAGGCATCAACCACTTGGCCAACCTGAAAATCAAGTGGGGGCCCCGAGGGGAGCAGTGAAAAGCAAGTCAGGAAAAGCAGAAGGCCCTGAGTCTTTGGAAGCTGGACCCCTCAGCCTCATCCTGAGAACACCCCGGGGATGGGGAAGAGCAGAGCCTGTGTAGGAGCAAAGGTGTGCAGGGCAGGGCAGGGAATCCGGTGGGAATCCAGGTCTGGGTGACAGAACTCATCCCAGTGCCCTTGGGAATAGGGAAGTCTGGGAAACAATCAGGGTTGACACCCTACAATTTGTGAAATGACTCAGCACTATGGTGAGAGGTGAACTGATTACCAAGGCAACCATCTGAGAACTCTCAAGTCAAAAGAGAAACTGTATCCCCCGAATCACTCAGTACAGGTAAAATGGTATTAATATGAACATTTTCACTATCGTAGGCCCACCGGGACGGATCAGAGCAATCACATAATGAAATGTAAAGATTCGTTCATTAATTATTAAGAAGTTGGTTTTTAAAGACTTTGCTTCCTCAATTTTGTTTATTTTTCTTTTGTGAGACAAAGTCTCCATCACTTAGGCTGGAGTGCAGTGGCATGATCCAGGCTCACTCCAGCCTCGACCACCTAGGCACAAATGATCCTTTGGCTGGGATCACAGGCCTGTGCCATCATGCCCAACTAATTTTTAAATTTCCTTGTAGAGGCAGGATCTCACTATGTTACATAGGCTGGTCTCAAACTCCTGTGCTCAAATGATCCTCCTGACTCTGCCTCCCAAAGTGCTGGGGTTACAGGTATGAGCCATCACACCCTGCTGGTTCCTCAATTTTATTTATTTAGACAGAGTCTTACTCTATTGTCTAGGCTAGAGTGCAATGGCGCGATCTTGGCTAACTGCAGCCTCCACCTCCCAGCTTCAAGCGATTCTCTTGCCTTAGCCTCCCGAGTAGCTGGGATTACAGATGCATGCCACCATGCTCAGCTAATTTTTATATTTTTTTGTAGAGGCAGGGCTTCACCATGTTGGTCAGGCTGGTCTCGAACTCCTAATCTCAAACAATCCACCTGCCCTGGCCTCCCAAAGTTCTGGGATTATAGGCAGGAGCCACGGTACCCAGCTGTTTCCTCAATTTTAAATACCTTTGTATTTAAAATATTTTTTATGAGTTGGATTAGAAAGCCCTGGATAATTGTCCATATCCTTGACATGGACAGGAGATGAATGTTTTTACCCTCAGGATAATCAGCCATTACAAAATCCTCAAACGCTGTTCCTGTACTCATACAGGGAGCTCCACTCTCCTCCACTCCCTTACTCCTGGTTACTGTGACCTCCCATGTGGCCCGAAGAACTTACCAGAACACTGTGCTAAGAGAACTGACCACATTTTAGCCTGGCCTCCACCTGCACCAAGTTGTGTCCCTAAAGGTGACCCCAGCCTCCCATGCTGAATTTTTTCCTCAAGCAAACAAAATGCTGCCAAACCATAAAATGCACGTAATCCCAAACCACATTCAGTAAGTCTCCACTTACCCTTTCTGAAATTTTCCATTTCCTCATAGCCCTCCCAGGTCTCTTTTTTGTTCTGCCTTTCATTTCTCTAGAGTCCCCTTTCGTTCCCTTTCTGTTCTCCATTTTCAAATCTCAGTCACCTTTGTTTTAGCTGCAGCTCAGCTCAGCTGCTCCTGGAGTCTCTCTCCCCTACTGCAGTAGTCTGAGTAAAATCTGCCTTGCCCCCTGTCACAAGTGTCCTGTGCTATTTTTCTTTGACATTACCGTAGCAAATTAACCAAAACCATTCAGTCTTAACACCAAAAGTCACCTCCCCCTTTTCTCTTATTCTTGCCTAAAGACCCTTGCTACAAGCTACAGATCGGGAATTTAGCCTTTTGGAAGAAATATCAAAAGAATGTTAGCCACAGTAAAGTACAGTTTTAGATATGGAAGGAAATCAAAATGTTTTGCATCAAAATGTATTTCTTTGACACATTGTGAGATGGCTGTTCAGAGAGCCAGCAGGCAGAAGTCATCTTGCAGAGCTGTGTTTTGTGGGAGAGATTTGCATCTGCAGAGAATCTGCATTGATGCAGCTAAGTCTTCCTGTGTCCGCATCTAGGAAAGATTAACTGAGAGTCTGATACCTTGAAATAACTGAAAGAAACATTTACCATCTATTCTCTCTAAGGGCTGGTACCTGTGTGGTTTCATCTATACAAGACCACCTTTGCTTGCCAGGCCTCTTTGTCTCTCCTTCCCATGATGTGTCTTGCTTCTATAACCTGACTTACCACCATAACAAAACCATGGCATGGTTTGGGCCACGCTCTTGTTAAAGCAAACTAAATATGGTCTAAGAAGCTAAATATGGCCTGAAAAGGACTCTGTACTTCTACATTTGAGTTCTTGTGGACAAACTGTAACATAGCTTCATAGGCAGACAAGATTAAAAACCTAAGTTAGGAGTATGCACCTGTAACAAGAGCTGAGTCTTGGTCAATCCCAGTGGCCATAGTTCAACCACTCGTAGACTGCTAAGCATTCAAACTGCGTTCAGATAAGGCAACGCTGAGCCGTAACCAACAGAGCTGTTTCTGTACCTCACTTCTGATTTCTGTACGTCTCTTCCCATTTTTTGTCTATAAATCTGTTCTGATCACAACACATCCCTGAAGACTCTCAGAATCTGCTGTGATTCTGGGGGCTGCCCGATTTGTGAATCGCTCATTGCTTAGTTGAACTCCTTTAAATTTAATTTGGCTGACGTTTTTCTTTTAATGCTTTGAACCTCCATTTTTTCTGTAACCTCGAGGTGGCATATAAGTTTCTGCAGTGCCTTGGGGCACTGGGGTGATGACTCTGTGATTCTCTCCTGTGTACACATTAATAAGTTTGCATGCTTTTTCTCCCGTTAATCTGCCTTTTGTACACTGATTTTTCAGCAAACCTTCAGAGGGCACAGGGGATGTTTTCCCTTGACTCTCACAGTATTCACGACTCCCACTGTGAAGTGGCGTCACGCCCCGCCAGCCTGTGCCGGAAGACTGAGGCAGGACTCCCAGGGATCCTGTGGCCCAGAAGCAGGTGACTTTTTACAGCCACCTGCTGACCCAAGCTCCTGCAGAACAGGAATTAACTGTAGGACTAAAGTGAACTGAAAAGAGTAATGTAACTGTGGTTCATGTCCTTTTTCTTATGGGAGGCAGAGGAAATAACTTTTCTTACATCTTGATCTATCTCTTCTTTCTAGAATTTAGCAGACTAATCCTATGCAAATTGCCAGCACATACTCATTGGATGGTATGTTGCTCTAAATCTTACTTCAGAACTCAGGGGAAATACCCTGTAGAATATCTGGATATAAATTATAAGCTAATGAATCAGCAAGAACTTTAGGATGATGGGTGCATAGCAAACACTGGTAATGATTGCCTTTGTCTGCAAAACTGATCCAAACAATCAAAGTGCCTTCACTAAACCCTTTTACTTTACACAGCAGTGTAGTTATTTGCATGGGTTCAATAAGAATCCATCTTTGGGCAAGGCATGGTGGCTCACGCCTGTAATCCCTGCACTTTGGGAAGCTGAGGTAGGAGGATCACTTGAGGCCAGGGGTTCAAGACCACCCTGGGCAACATAATGAGACTCCATCACTATAAAAAAACTTTTTAAGTTAAATTTAAAAGAAAAAAATCTGTATTTGTAATGATATAATTGGATAAACCAAACTTGTAACTGTTCCAGAAACGTCTGAATTAAATCTCACTTAACTGAGTTTGACCAACCCATTACTAATGAGGGAGGAAAAGGGAAAGAACATAGTCAGACAGGCAGTTAGGGTGGGTCCTCAGTTGATTTCTTTCAAACAAAAGAACAGTCTGCAGGCACAGATAAGGGAATTTGCACAGAGGGGCTTGCCTAAGACATTCCCACCACTGCACAGACAAAAAAGGCTACACAAGGGCCAGGAGTGGTGGCTCAGGCCTGTACTCCCAGCACCTTGGGAGGCCTAAGTGGATGGATCACCTGAGGTCAGGAGTTCGACACTAGCCTGGCCAACATGGTGAAACCCCATCTCTACTAAGAATACACAAATTAGCTGGGCATGGTGGCAAGTGCCTGTAATTCCAGCTACTCGGGAGGCTGAGGCAGGAGAATTACTTGAACCTGGGAGGCGGAAGTTGCAGTGAGCAGAGATCGCACCACTGCACTCCAGCCTGGGTGACAGAGCAAGACTCTGTCTCAAAAAAAAAAAAAAAAAAGGCTACACAGGTGACTTGCCCAGACATCATGCCCACAATGGAAATTTCCATCCCCTGACACATGCACAGTAAGGGGAACAAAGCAATATGGAGTAACTGAAGCTAAGGGCTCACATGATTACTAGGAGGACAGAGTGGAACTACCAGAAATTCGCACCTCATGCAAATGAGATGCCCAGCCCTCACTGGTTTCCTATCAAAGCCTTTGCATTCAATTGTAAAAATGGCAACCCTCTTCCAGGCCCCCTCTCCATGGCAGAGAGCTTTTTTCTCTTACTTATTAAACTGTGTTCCAACCTCTCCCATTGTGTCCATGTACCTTAATTCTCTTGGTCATGAGACAAAGAACTCTGGGTCATACCTCACAATGAGACACTGCTGCACACTGGGGAGACTGTGACATTAAGGAACAAGGACTATATACTTCATGTGGAAATGATGCCTACAGAATCCTCCTGGAAGACTACTCTACAGCCTTTCTTGGGGCTTACAGAGTCCCACCCTTACAGGAGGTCAAGACTTGTACTTCTTGGCCAGCCAGGACAAGTAAACATGAAGATTTCAGAGAAAGAAGATAAACTGTAGGGTTAAAGGCACTCCAAGGGGAACCTGAATACATGTTTTTGGTTCTTGAAATGGAAATAGATGAACTACTAAAGGCAACAGAAAATATTTCTGGCATAATAAAAATGATCAAAAATATGAATCCGGGGGCTTCATGAAGGAGTCGCAGACACAAATTCGCTCCTTAACCTTAATATCGTATGACCAAGCATACACGGAGGTCTTTATGTAATAACCACTGCTTCTTTCTGTCCCTGTGTAAGTGAAACCAATCAAATAAAAAAGAACAAGTTAATTATACTAGATCAGAAAATCTAGAACAGACATATTTGGTCAAATTCATGCCTTTGGGGTAGAGTTTGCTCATAAGACAACCTGAAAAAACAAAACTGGCATTCTCATCCTTAGTTTAGCCCTATCTGACACAAGAAGATGGCAACTACCAGAATCCAGGAAAGATTGACATTTTTAAAAGCCAAGCATTCCTAGAGGTAAGCCTTGAATTACCGGCCATGCCAATGCCTTACAGCCAGAGATAAGTTGTGATCCTTTTTCCTATTAGAGACAGGACTTTAAATCAAAATGAAACTGTCAACTGCTATATAATAACTTGAACTATAAATACAACCTTCTCTCATTATTCTGGGAGCCCAGTTGTTCGGAAAGCTTGCTTTAGGCAAGCAAACCTCAACTAGATCTCAAATTGTCTGAGTGGGATTTTTACTGGGGAGAGGAGGATAGATTTCTTTTAAAAAGAAACAATAAAAATTGAGTTAGGAGAAGTAAAAACAATTAAAAGAAAGGGAACTGCCCAGCTGTCATCATCAAAAACTAATAGAAGTTCATAGAGCTTTTATAATAGTATAAAGAAAACCAGAGCTGCACCAGTATTAAAGCAGTAAAGACAGATTTTATTCAGGAACTACCACAAGAGGGGGAAATAATCCCGGGGCAGAACTGGGCTCCACTCCAGATTCAGCATGGCCAGGTGGAGGCTTACAACCAAAGAGTAGAGTCGGGGGTCAGTGGATTCAGCATGGGCAGGGGGAGACTTATAACCAAAGAGTAGAGTCGGGGGTCAGTGGATTCAGCATGGGCAGGTGGAGGCTTACAACCAAAGAATAGAGTCGGGGGTCAGTGGATGGAAAATTAGTAAGAAGAAACAGGGGGGTGTTGGGGTTGGGGGGATTCTGGTTAAACATACCTAACAGGATTCTTGCTGAAGGATGGGCAGGGTGACCAGACATCCCCTGGGCGATGGTATGGGATAAGGAACACAATCAGATATCAAGAGTGATCAGATAGCCATCTCCTAACATAGCAGGACTCTTTAAAAAAAATCTTGCTCTGTCACCCAGCCTGGACTGCAGGCTCAAGCAGTCCTCCCACGTCAGCTCTTGGGTAGCTGGGACCACAGGCATGAACCACCACACCCAGGTACATTTTATTTTGTGTAGAGATGAGGTCTCACTATGTTGCCCAGGCTGGTCTCAAACTCCTGGACTGAAGCCATCCTCCCACCTTGGCCTCCCAAAGTGCTGGGAATACAGGCATGAGCCACTGTGCTGGGCCTAGGTTTCTTGTTACAACCAGATTCTTGAGGACAAGGCCTGAGGACGGGGCTTCATCAATGAAGGGCTCAGAGGACCATGTCTAGAGCTTGGCCAATCAGGGTCTCTGTCAGTAGGCACCCAGCATAACTGGTGATTGCCCTCAAGGCATGGAAAGCCAATACCAGTTAATCCAACAACAAAATCTCCCACACTTAGGAATTTCTGCCATCTGGAATGGAAAAGCTCATATAGAGATATAAGATTGTTCCCATCTCCCTGTGGTTCTGCAGTGTAGACAGGTAGACTCAGTAAAGAGGTGACATTTTCCAGTCAGGGAGAACCAAGAACAGGATAAAAAGAAAAGGAAACAGAAGGGAGAGCTGGGAGGACCTGCAAGGAGAATATTAAGCTGTCAGCAGGAACGACGGGAGCCTGTTGGGTGTCGACCACTCAGTCACCTTCTCTGTTATGAAAACTGATCTCAGGGGACCCTCAAACCTAAAAAGCTGCCTTCTGCAGGGCAGCTTTCAAAGCAGAATTCTCCTCTCCTCCTAACTCAGCAAAACAATTCCAAGGGGAGGAACATCCCAGGAGGCCAAAAACATAGACTAACATCCTGCCTCCCTACTCCTCCGAGTTTTGACAGCCCTCAAGGGGTAGACCTTTGGTGTGGCTTGTCCCCACCTCTACCCTGAGGCAACTGACCCTCTCTGCTCTGCAGAAACCCAATGGATCCGGCCTGGACAGCAGATACCACACACACTCCAAAATGAGAGCTCTTAAGAGAAATAATTGTCTTCTTGAACCAAGTGGGGACCCAAATGTTCAGATATGAAAGAGTGAAGCAATATAGATGTATTAGTTCATTTTCACACTGCTGATAAAGACATACCTGAGACCAGGCAATTTATAAAAGAAAGAGGTTTAATGGACTTACAGTTCTACATGGCTGGGGAGGCCTCACAATCGTGGTGGAAGGTGAAAGGCACGTCTTACATGGCAGCAGACAAGAGAAGAGAGCTTGTGCAGGGAAACTCCCCTTTTTAAAATCATTAAATCTCATGAGACTTAGTCACTATCACAAGAACAGCATGGGAAAGACCTGCCCCCAGGATTCAATCACCTCCCACTGGGTCCCTCCCACAACACGTGGGAATTCAAGATAAGGTTTGGGTAGGGACACAGCAAAACCATAGCAATACACCATCTTCTGTTGTTTGGAAAACAAAAGCTAGCAACCAAAGGCAAGGCATTTTAGAAAGATACTCAGACCCAAAAATGTAATCTTTAGCAATTTCTGAGTGCAGTGGATACTTTCAAGTAGAACTTGGTCAGTCCCAGGCTGCCTGGCTTTCCTGCTGAATCTGGATGTTGGTTAAAACTGAGTATTGGTAGTTACCAGCTAATATTTATTAAATGCTATCAAAGAAACAGATCAAGACTTAGTAAGGAGAGACTTTTATTCAAAAGGATTCTTGCAAGGGAGGGAATGGGACTATTACAATAGAGACAATGCCCTGATCATAAGGTTTGCAAGTGTCTCAAAATCAAGCTGAAAAGCTTTTGGTTAATAGGATGAAGGAGGTGGTAAGTAGAGATTAGCAGAATCTTCAGAGAAAACTGGACAAGTCAGGGGAAATGACCCACGGAGTTTGACTGGAAAAGTTGGGCTCACTGTTCTCAGCTAATTCCCAGGAGAAACTGACTGGGAACATGACAGGGTCAAGACAAAACAGAGGGCAAGAAATGAGCAACTGTGAGTGCCTTGCTGGGGTTTACTAAGTGGCAAGGATGGGTTAAAATTCCCATGAAGCAGGTCCTATTATTTTCCCCATCTTGCAGAGGAAAAACAGACTGAATGGTTAAGTGTGACATTAAATAATTCAAACTTAAAACCATTGGAACTTTGAATTATTTTGAGCCTTGAGAGGAATGTGGCTACATAGCCTGGGTCCTGTAGCATGCAGCTGCAACCTCTGCTTCCCCAGTTACAGATTAACTCTCTTCCTTATTCTTGTAGATCAATGGTCCCCAACATTTTTGGGACCAGGGACTGGTTTCATGGAAGACAATTTTTCCATGGATGGGGGATGGGTGGGAGGGTGGTTTCAGTATGATTCAACCACATTACATTTAGTGTGTACTTTATTTCTATTACTAAATTATAATATATAATGAAAAATTATATTAATACAACTCACCATAATGCAGAATCAGTGGGAAACCTGGGGCTTGTTTTCTTGCAACTATACAGTCCCATCTAGGGTTTTTAGGAGACGGTGACAGATCATCAGGCATTAGATTCTCAGAAGGAGCATGCAACCTAGATCCCTGTACAATTCACAATAGGGTTTGTGCTTCTACAGGAATCTAATGCCACTGCAGATCTGACAGGAGGCGGAGCTCAGGTTGTAATGCAAGTGATGGGGAGTGGCTATAAATACAGATGAGGCTTCTCTGGCTCACCTCCTACTGTGCAGCCCAGTTCCTAACAGGCCAAAAACTGGTAAGGATCTGTGGCCTGGGGGTGGGGGTGGGGACCCCTGCTATAGACGATTAGGAAAGACTGAAAGACACCAGAGATAAGACCCCCTGGAGTCCATTTCTCCTCCTTAGGGGATGTTAAAGTAATCTTTCTTGGGATGCAGCAAACTGTAATCAATCAAATTACTGTAACATATGTATTGGCCTTGGGCAGAAATAAGTTTCAACTCTTAATTTTCTCTGCTTCTGGCTGTGTAAGTTAAACCTTAACTTCCTTGCTTTGGGATGTTAACTCTCCTGCACTGATTCCATTCTTTTGCAGTCTATGTTACATGGGTAGCTATGCTCAAGCTTTGCTCTCAAATAAGCTCTCTACTTAATCATATTTTCTGAATCTGATTATTTAAGGCTGACACAAGTAATTTTTCAGAGTCACACAGGTGGTAAAATTCATGTACACTCTTATTACCCAAAAGAGAAATAATCAGAAATATGATATTTTAATGTAAAGTGGGGGAGCTGGACCTTTTCTTTAACCCCACTCTCTGTGTGATGTTCAACACATGCTTTGGGGGTAAATTTGTGAATAGGGGTTGGGAGGGTTATAATCTATAAATCTATCTCCCACCCCACTTAATCTCACTGAGTCCTATGATAACTGGGGTCATGCAATTAATATTTTTGCTGTCCTGTAAAATCTATATGCCTTTTAAATCTATGTGTCTTTTTAAATCTGTATGCCTTTCTCATGAGCTTCCCCAGGGAGGCAGGAGGGGGGTAAAGAACATTTCCCTGCCAAGTCCACCCTGTAAAGGACTGTGCACCCAGCCAGTGAATGTCCCAACTGTGTGGTGTCAGCTGCTGACTTCTATACTCTTGATGGGCACTTTCAAATCTAGATGTGCTTATCTTCATGGCTGGCCACCTGTTTCACTGCCAACACCACTGGGAGCTCCTCAGAGAGGCATCTGCAACCTTCCTTGCCCTGGGAGTAGGCTGACCTCTACCCCAGTAGACCTGTATTAGTCTGTTTTTATGCTGCTGATAAAGATATATCGAAAACTGAGCAATTTACAAAAGAAAAAGGCTTAATGGACTCACAGTTCCACACGGCTGGGGAGGCCTCACCATCATGGTGGCAGGTGAAAGGTGCATCTCCCGTAGTGGCAGACAAGAGAATGAGCTTGTGCAGGGAAACTCCCCTTTATAAAACCATCAGATCTCATGAGACTTCTTCACTATCATGAGAACAGCACAGGAAAGACCCACCCCCTATGAGTCAATTACCTCCCACTGGGTCCCTCCCACAACACATGGGAATTGTGAGAGCAACAATTCAAGATGAGATGAGATCTGGGTGGGGACATAGCCAAGCCATGTCACCACCCAGATCTCATCTTGAATTGTACTCCCATAATTCTCATATGTTGTGGGAGGGACCCAGAGGGAGAAAATTGAATCATGGGGTTGGTTTCCCCATACTGTTCTCATGGCAGTGAATAAGTCTCACGAGATCCGATGGTTTTATCAGGGGTTTCCACTTTTGCATCTTCTTCATTTTCTCTTGCCTCTGCCATGTAAGAAGTGCCTTTGCCTCCTGCCATGATTCTGAGGCCTCCCCAGCCATGTGGAACTACCTAATTAAACCTCTTTTTCTTCCCAGTCTCAAGTATGTACATATCATCAGTGTGAAAACAAACTAATACAGGTGGGGACACAGCCAAACGATATCGAGACCCTAGCAGTCTCTCAGTTGTTTCAGTAACTGCTTGGTTTATGACAGTGAAATTGAGTGCACCTCCCCTTGTCAAGGTGCAGTAAGTACAACCCTCTGTGCAGGTGCCAGTTAGAAAGAAATTAGATCCGGGGCTGATACAGACACAAAACCCCAACTCTGGTTCTTGAAAATCTCCAGCCCAGAGAAGGACGATACCCTCAAGCAAGTAAATCAGAATGATAAAGTCTTATCCCTTAGGCCCTCCCAAAAATAATCTCACAGTCAGAAGGGCATCGTTCACCAGCTGCCTTTACACAACGTCTAGCACCTCCCAAGTTTCTGGCTGCACAAATGCCCCATGGAAGCTTCCTGGAGTTAGGCCTCCCTCACAGGGTGCCTTTCCTCAGCAAGTCAGGCAGCTAAATATAAGTGAGGTCTCAGAGACCCTGGATCACAGACAGATACAAATCAATCTGAACTCTACTTAGACTGATAAATAGGAATGTTCATTATATATTTTTTTTAATTCATTTTGAAATGGAGTCTCACTCTGTCGCCCAGGGTGGAGTGCAGTGGTGCCATCTCAGCTCACTGCAACCACTGCCTCCCGGATTCAAGCGATTCTCCTGCCTGGCCTCCCGAGTAGCTGAGATTACAGGCACCCACCACCACGCCCAGCTCATTTTTTTTGTATTTTTAATAGAGACGGGTTTCACCGTGTTTACCAGGCTGGTCTTGAACTCCCGACCTTCAGTGATCCGCCTGACTTGGACTCCCAAAGTGCTGGGATTACAGGAGTGAGCACCCGGCCCAGGAATGTTAATTATACCAGCTCCTACAAAACTATAAAATCCCTGAAGATGAGACCAGATCCACCTGGCTCACCACTGTGTCAACAGCACCTCTGGATGTGCCCAGCACACCACTAGCAATTAGTAGGAATTTGTTAAATAAATAAAATAATGAAGGAATGAATGCATCCTGCCTCATTAGGCTTTTGTGAATATCAAATAAGATCATGTATAACTTATAAACTACACTTCTCTGCAAATAACAGCTAAAAATAAATTAGCTGTTATTGTTACTCTCAGAGGTCCCTACTGAAGGCACGGTTTATCACCACAATTAAAATGAACCATATCTATAACAGAAATCATTCCCCAGAAACAGCATATTTTTCTCAAATGATAAAAATTGAAGAAATTTCTTATCTTGAAAGGTTCAATATTTAAGTCACTTGCATACAGTAATAAATAAACACATATTATATTAAAGACATAAATACTATGTACAAAAACATTAACATTAAAATTAAAAGCATTTTCAATCTTTAGAATCAGTATAAAGAAATAAAGATGATAAATGTCATGAATAAAAAACTGGCCATAATTCTTCTCTCCTACACAAACACATACATAAACACACCCCACACACAAGTCAAAAAAAGAAATTCTGTAAGCCATTGTTAGATGCTACGAGTTGGGAAGCTAAATTGTTCTTTCAGAATGGAGAGAGAGATTACTAGAAGCAGCAAACCATGGCTACAATTAGCCATCTCTTAGGAGTGCAAACAGGTTATTGGAAAAAGGAAAAAAAGGCGGGGAATTAGCCATGTCCAGGAACCTCCCCAGAAACAAGCCATTCCACAGTGTGATGCAGAGAAAATTGACTGATGACTTGGGGTGTCCAGAAGTAGCCGACGTAAAATGTAACTAAAGTAAATTTAGCTGTCCTCATAACTATGACACACAGGAAGTGAGTGACCCTGAAACCGCAGGTTTCTCTAAGTTGTAAGAAATGTTATCACAAAAAGGAGTGTTGGGGCTTAGAATTTCTCAGCATTATGCTGCACAGTTTCAGAAAGGAAAACTTTGTGCCTGATGGTCATTAGGTAGGTGGTGCTATCATAAAGTAGAGGAAAAAAACCTCAAGCAGCCAACAGAATCCTCCACCAAAACATCCACTGATGCCATGATTAGCAAGTGACTCTCTTGTAGCTAATTTCCTTCACCAGGTTCCTTGATACTGGGAGAGTTCCCTAGATCTTTCTTCCTTCCTGTGATGAAGGGTTTTTTCCTAGGGCTGATGCTTCTTGTGTGGCAGGCGGTACTATCACATTCACACTCTCCTTCCTGGACAGACCACATGGCCAGCGCCTGGAAACCAAGGAACAGAGAGGCCACTTGTTGACATACAGCCAGACACTCAAGAGCAATTCATGCCTCTTTCCTTGACCTTCCGGAAGGAGAATGTCTCCTCTCCACATTCATCCTGCCCCAGCTGGTCTAGGACTAAGATCTGGAACTGTTCCCAGATCAACCGGGTTGGTTGTTGTGGGCTCAGGAAGGGGAGGTGGTATGTGTTGTCCCCACTTCTAACCACTTGCCAGAGCTCTGACAAACACTCTATTCTGCCTCTTCCCTTGGTAGCCCAGCCTTGCTGAGATCTCAGGCCGAGGACAGGCTCTATTCACAGCAAATGTAGATTCCTCTCTGCTAGACAATTATATAAGAGGCATTTTCCTTTAATTACAATAATTTCTAATTTCTGGCATATATTCTTTAAACTATGGCAGTAGGCATTTTCAAGTTGTAGGCAATCCCCAACTTACATGGATTGAGTTCTCAAACTTTAGGAGTCAGTTATTTGAAATTCCTCGCAGGAATTTAATTTAGACCAATAAATAAAGGTAAATGAAACAGAAGCACCTTGTAACTTCCGAGGTGTCCAAAAGAGAAAGGACTCTGTCTTCAGAGACAAAGGACATCCTGTCACCAGAAGAAAGAGCAACCACTCAACAATGGGGTGCCCAGATTCCTGCAGTGGTATTAGCAGAACTTGAAGCAAGGCAGGACAGAAGAGATGGCACCTGTATACATGCAAACCCTTGAAGAGAGAAAACTTTTACATCCTTCTTTCTGTTTTACAGGGATTCCTAGAGAAACAGCATCTTTTCCTCTCTATTCTCCTAAGGGAAGAAGCCTTATTAAAACAAAATCCAAACCTTCAAATTTAGCATTTAGGAAAAAAGTTAAAACTTACAATGGAGAGGGGTAACTGACCTATGGGATTGATCCTAATTTTTGAGTCCTCTTCCTCCATGACCTTAGCCACCGGCAGGAGCAGGCTGCTCCCTAGAGGGCTGTTTCCCCACTACTGGCTGGTTTAGCTTGCTATGGTCACCTTCTACAAGCTGAGATAAGCTAGACCATTCAAAGAGAACACAGGTAGCATGGGACCTGCCCAGTTTACCAAGTGCAGATTTCTGATTCTACCACATTTAATCTCCCCTAGGTCTAGCAAGTCCTTTTCTAGTCTACCTACTAAGTAAGCTTTCACCAGAATAGCTAAGAAGTGAACAGCTTCAGGCTCCCCTAGATATTCCCCTCCCCTGCTGGGTGTGCATCTGCCCATGATGCTTATTAGTTTATTAGGGCTCCCATAACGAAGTCCCACAGACTGGGTGGCTTGAAAATTGAAATGTTTGTCTCATAGTTTTGGAGACTGGAAATCTGAGATCAAGGTATCATCTGGGTTGGTTCCTTCTGAAAACCATGAGAAAAGAATCTGTTCCAGGCCTTGGCTTGTAGATGCCATCTTCTCCCTGTGTCTTGACATCATCTTCCCTCTGTACATGTCTGCATCCAAATTTCCTCTTTTTATAAAGACATCAGTCATATTAGGTTAGGATCTATTCTAATGACCTCATTTTAACTTAACTATTTCTGTAAAGGCTCTATCTCCAGATACAGTGACATTCTGAAGGAGGGTTAAGACTTTGTCTTAGCCCATTCTCTGTTGCTGTAACAGAATGCCCGAAACTCGGTCATTTAAAAAGAAAAGAGGTTTATTTTGGCGAATGGCTCTGGAGGCTGGTAAGTCCAAGATCAGGCAGCTGCGTCTGGTTGGTTTCTGTTGAAGACCTTGTGCTCACCAGAAATGTGGCTCAGAAGCAGAAAAGGAATCAGGCACATGCCCAAAAGGGCAAAACATTAGGGGTAGCTTCACTTTATAACAACCCACTCTCACAGTAACTAATCCAGTCCTTCAAGAGCACACTTACTCCCACAAGCATTACCCAGTCCCACAAAAGTGGTATTAATCCCTCTTTCAACCTAATCACCTCAAAAAGGCCCCATCTCCCAATGCCACACCGGGGACCAAATTTACAACACATGAATTCTGAAGGATACACTCAAACTATAGCAGACTTTAGCACATGAATTTAGAAGAGGCATACTGCAACCCATAACAATGCTGAACCTAGGAACCCCATCCTGGACTTCCTGACACATTCACACCTGGTAGAAAGAAAGGAAAACACAAAAGAGCGGTTTTCTCTCTGCAACCTACTGATGGTACACCATCCTTTTTAGTCACTGGGTGAGAATACAGGCTTTTCCTCAGGACAACCTTTTACGATTAAATAGCCATGCTCTCCACACATGTTAGCAGGCCCAACAGCATAGCCAAAGCCTTCATGAGGCAAGAATTATTTATCTAAGTCAGCAAGAGAATGAGGTCCTCTTTTCTCCAAAATAACCAACTAACCAAATAAGTCACATAAACACAAACCTCCTTCAATCAAAATTAAATAAATAAAAACTGAGGCCTCAATTCAACGATGGAAATGGAAAGCTATCATGCGAATAGACGATAACCTTTAATACCCAACTTGTTATTGATAACCTTGTTGAGCCCACTTATTTAGCTGGGAATAGTTGAGAGAAAAATATTGACAGGCTATAGACAACACAGGCATAACAGGCTTACAACCATGGAACGGAGTTTAGACATCATACAGTTCAAGTCCTACATTCATACCTCACCCTAAACAGTGGTTACTTAATACTATTTCTTGTTGTTGTTAATATAGAGGTTGTTGTTTTTTAAGACTCATCTCCTTCCTGGAAAGATAAGTGCAAACCCAAAATTAGATATGGTTTCAACTTTTCCCTTTAACATTATTGACATATTTCCCAAAGTATTTCAGCCAACATGCAATAAGAAATTTTCTCTCTTAATAATTGTCTTTGTATGTTCCCCTCATTTCTACCAGATTTCTGTCTCTGAAGGTTGAACCACAAGAATAAAACTCTTCTTCTAAAGATGGGAAGGCCAAAAGAGACTCAGAAAAGCAGAGACAAGCAGGAAATATGCAGTTTTAAGCAGGAGATAAGTGCAGGTTCCTCTTTAGAAGGTAGGGTCAGGTCTGATTCAACTAAGCACCTATGCTTTTTTTTTTTTTTTTTTTTTTTTTTTTAGAGGGAGTTACACTCTGTCGCCCAGGCTGGAGTGCAGTAGTGCGATCTCGGCTCACTGCAAGCTCCACCTCATGGGTTCATGCCATTCTCCTGCCTCAGCCTCCTGAGTAGCCAGGACTACAGGCGCCCGCAACCACGCCCGGCTATTTTTTTTGTATTTTTAGTAGAGACGGGGTTTCACTGTGTGAGCCGGGATGGGATGGTCTCGACCTCCTGACCTCGTGATCCGCCCACCTTGGCCTCCCAAAGTGCTGGGATTACAGGCGTGAGCCACCGCGCCTGGCTGCACTTATATTTTTATCTGCCTAAATTATTGGAGTCTGCTGAGTGTTTCATTTAAATATATATACTGAAAATATATATATACATACTGAATATATATATACACACATTGAATATATATACTGAATATATATTTATATACGGTTCCCAAAGGATAGAAAAAGTTTGAAGGAAACTGAAATAGTCAAAGTCATGTTATAGAGTCACTTAATTTCATATTGTTCAATCACCAAAACATCCAATCAGATGCAGACGAGAGAACACTACTACCTAGGAAGAAAAAAACACAGCTAGTCCACAGAGAGTAGCACAAAGGGCAGAAAAGAGATTTCTGCGCTAGGCCCAGACATGAGGATTCAGCCAAGAGACCACAACAACCATCATAAGACCCCCAAATTCCCATTTATTTCTATGCTCAATGACAGTAGGTGCTCAGAACCAAATTAGAATTATCACTGGTTGTAACCAAACCAGATATTTGGGTTTTCTTTTGTTTTCGTTGTTAAATTTTCTTTATAGAGAGACAGGGTCTCACTACATTTCTCATGTTGGCCTCGAACTCCTAGACTCAAGCAATTCACCTGCCTCAGCTTCTCAAAGTGCAGGGATTACAGACATGAGCCACTGCTCATGGTCCCAAACCAGGTATTTGAACATGCATTTAAACATGAACAACTTAGGGATCTAATTATTTACTCTGTAAAAGAATTCTTCACTTCAAACACAGGTACAAAAGAATGCAACATCACTTTCGGGCTGACCAGGAGACATAACCTGAGTCTAACCCGTGAGTTGGAGCTTGCAGTGAGCTGAGATCGCGCCACTGCACTCCAGCCTGGGCAACAGAGCGAGACTCTGTCTCAAAAAAAAAAAAAAATAGGTGCTTAGTTGAATCAGACCTGACCCTACCTTCTAAAGAGGAACCTGCACTTATCTCCTGCTTAAAACTATTACATTTCCTCTAATTGATAAATTTACAGTGGTTGTAAGAGGATGTCCTATATATCATAGACCTAAAGGTAAGAAGTAAAACTATAAAATCCTTAGAAGAAATATTCATGAACTTAGATGAGGCAATGGTTTCTTAGATATGACACCAAAAGCACAAGTGACAGGAGGATCGCTAGAACCCGGGAGGGGCAGGCTGCAGTGAGCCAAGAACGTGCCCCCACACGCCAACCTACGCAACAGGGCGAGACTCCATCTCAAAAAAAACAAAAACAAAGCAAAAACAAAAACGAAAAGACCATATAGTGTATGATTCCATTTATATAAAATGTCCAAAATGGGCAAATCCATAAAAACAGATAGTACATTAGTGGTTGCCTGGGGCTGGGAGTGGGGAGTGACTGCTAATGGGTATACACTTTCTTTTCAGGGAGATTAAAATGTTCTGGAATTAGATAGTGGTGATGAGTGTACAAGTCTGTGAACACTCAAAACCACTGAAGTGTACACTTTAAATGGGTGAACTGTATAGTATATGAATTACATTTCAATAAAGCTGTTATAAAAAGACAGAGAACACCCTTGTCCTTGGGTGGTATCCTCTGAAATAATTAGCGGTAAAGAGCATCATATCTTACAACTTACTTTTAAGTGGTTCAAAATAAGGTAAAATATGCACATACATAGAGTGAAAGCAAATGAAAAGCAAATGGGGCAAAATGTTAACAGTTGGTACCTCTGAGTAAAAGGTATATGAGGGTTATCTGCACTGCTCTTGCAACTTTCCATAAGCTTGAATTTATTTCCAAATACAATGTTTTCAAACGCTTGACAGAAATCCATTTTTATTTACTGCACAAAGTTGAATTTTTTCTTCCGTTCACAAAACTTCATTTATGCAAAACTAACTTTCTACTGCAGTTCACTTCAACAACCAGTATTTATTAAGGCCCTTCTGTGGGCCAGGCAATATTGTGTGTTCCATGTTGGAATTCCAAAGACAATAAAGCTAAATGAAGTCCATCCTTCTAAAACATCAGTTACTTAAAGAGGAAGATTCACCTGAATCCTTCATGCAGCCTGCTTAGAGCCAAACTTATCTAATTTGTTTTTGTTCTACTTCAAACAAAAGGAAAACCACATAGACGGTGCGTGTGTGGGTGTTTTACTGTTTAGCAGATGAGCAGATCAACATTCACTGCTTATTTACTAGTTCCTCCTCTGCTTCCAATATTTGACTTGTCACAGCAGAAACCTTCATTTTAAAAGCCTTTAGGCAAAAGCCCTCCTAAGGAGAGAAGAAGAGATTTGGCAGTTTTTAGAGGTCAGGCATTCTTGCAGCCACACTGGAATCTTCGGCTGGGTTATATACCATGGACATTAGCCCTGGACTTTCAGGTGACAGTCACTCAGAGTTGCTGGCCAGCCTCAGAGCAAATACAGATGCAAAAATAAGTGCTTTGAAAATGTAACCTTTGGGGCACTCTTGTATGCTGATTAATAAGTTGGCCTAAAATCTCTTCTCACTATGGCTACATGATCATATTTAAAGGAAATGTTGCAATGAAATGTTTTTGGAGTATATAATTTTAATTCACATTTTATGTCACACCATACCAGCTTACAATGATGTAATTCTCAGAAGATAGAAAGCAGATACTATATTCCTCCTCCATCATTGGATCACCAACGTGATGGCATCTTCACGAATATTTATATCTTTCCAAATTCCACCTGACTGCCATGAAATATAAACAATTTAGCTTTGTATCAAGCTGCATAGAATAGGTACCTTAATACTGACACAGAACTATGACAAAGTCTGAGTATCAGATCTCATAGTTTGCCTGTCTTCTTCTGATCTGAAAACCAGGGAATATCATGAATATAAAGATTCTTTCACCCTCCCCGAGTTGGAGGTTTGAAACATGGGAAATACAGGCAGAATAGGAGAAGGGAACTAGAGCAGAGATCAGCAAAGCACAACTCAGACAGCCAAAGCCTGCCCGCAGCCCGCTTCTGTACAGGTTTTGACATGTTTAACCATCATAAATGAACAAATAATATGCCACAGAGACTGTCTAGGGACAGCCAAGCCTAAAATACCTGCTATCTGGCTCTTTACAGAGGAAAACTGTCAACCCCTGAACTAGAGTGTCAGAGAATAAAAGTGTAACCCAAATTCCCTCTGCTACAGATAAAGTTGATGCCACTCACATTTCCAAAGTGAAACATTGAATCAACTCACCTAAACAGATGGGATAAAAGGACTCCAGGAGACAGGTATCTATAATAGTCATTAGCTATTGACACTCTGTGTCATATTGACAGTTGGTAAATTGCATATAAAAAGATGTTATAGAGGGGAGAGGAACCTTCCCCACCATACCCCACCAAGAGACATCATATTCCTCCCTCATCCTAGTTGTAGCAATCCTGTGGCCACTGGAGAAAATAGTCCGTTGTCACCTGTTTCCTTCTCTGCAAGCAGATGTCTCAGATGGAAGGAACATTCTCAAGGCTTTGGTAAAATCCCTGGCCTCTTGGGATTCTCCAAACACCATGACAGTTAGATCTACAGCCAGTTGTCTACTTAAGTGCTCTGATCTGAAAGGAAAATAAAACATCTCTTGTCTCCCCGCAGGTCAAAAGATTAAATCCTGATATAGACACCTAGGTTAATTCCAAAGGTGCCTGGGATACTGGAGAATTATCTTCTTAGATGTAAGGTGTAAAAGCCAAGTCAACTGGGGCTACCAGGCACCTGAGGAGATTTTATTTACACGGCAAAGGCTGGATTTTATTTACATGGCAATTTTATTTACATGGCAAAGGCTGGATTTTATTTACATGACAAAGGCTGGATTTCTGCCCTTTATGTTTCCAAAAAGAGCCTTTCAGAAGGCAAGAGGAGTATCTGCCTCCTTCCCTTCATAAGCAGAGCAGTTTCTCCTACCCCCTCACCTAGGGAATGTCCACTACTTACACCAGGAAAATTCCCCTTATCTCTTACGGTCACCCAGGGGTAAGCACTGGGGCGAGGGGTGACATGTTTATTATTTACCGAACTGTGATAAGAAATCTTGTCTTTGATTCATAATGCCTCATGTTGTATTCAGGATAAAATTAATTAAGACGAAGTTTAGAAACCCGACTGATGCCGAGGCAGGTGGATCACCTGAGGTCAGGAGTTCAAGACCAGCCCGGCCAACATGGTGAAACCTCGTCTCTACTCAAAATACAAGAATCAGCTGGGCATGATGGCACATGCCTGTAATTCCAGCTACTCAGGAGGCTGAGGCAGGAAATCGCTTGAACTCAAGGAGGTGGAGGCTGCAGTGAGCCAAGATCGTGCCATTGCATCCTGGCCTGGGCGACAGAGTGAGACTCTGAAAAAAAAAAAAAAAGAAGAAAGAAAAGAAAAGAAAAAGAAACCCAACTGACACCTTTTAACTGTCTCTGTTTCAGTCATTTCATTCAATTTCCAATATAATGCATCCAAAAAGGACCAAGTTTCTGCCCTTACTACTAACTTTGATATTTACTCAGTGAAAAAGCCCAAAGCAAAGATGGTCTGGTGAAATATCATAGATCTAAAGTTTTCCTATCCCATTGTAAAGAACCTTTATTCTCCTCTAGGTTTCCAAGGAGACTTCTAACATAAAGATTAATATAATACCCACAATCTTGACAGCAATAGGGTTTTCTTTTTTATTTGTTTCTTAAATATGAGCATTATGGTATGTTCCAGGCCTTCCCAGTCTGCCGGGAAGGGCCAAAGCTATTGAAAAATATAAAAATAGTGATATGGGGATCTGGAGGCTAAAATTCCGCTGGAAAAAAATGTCCTCACCGAGGGCTTTTTAAATGCTACTTTAGTTTCATTTTCAAATAATGCTTTCCTTTCTCTGGGGAAAATTAGAAACAAGAGTAAGTAAATAATTACAGAAATATTATCTAAATATTCTTTGTGTCTCTCCAGAAAAAAAAAGGGCGAGGGGGGGACTATGAAACACAAAACACTAGGTTTTGGTATTGGCATGAAAGACCACGAGGGTAGCAATGACGATTCTCGTGTTTTCTCCAGCTGATCTCAAACTGGGTCTTACTAGGTTCTTTAACCCAAAGGCCATTGGGAGCCAAAACCCATAGTCCCCGCCTGTGCTCAGCCACCTCCACCTCTCCAAAGTGGACACATGAAAGCATTTTCCTTATTCCAGAGATAACGAGGATCTTTCTGGAACTGAAATGAGGTCTTCCTGAACCTTTGGCTGTATTAATAACCGCTGTGACTTTCTGGGTGCCGGCTCTATGCCAAGCCTTCTAAGCTATGCTATTTCTAATCCTCCTAACAACTGGCTGAGATAGTCATTATCACTCTTATTTTATAGAGGAGAAAACTGGGGATAAATAACTAATATTGATGAGTAAGAGCATGAGCTAAGATTGGGATAAGTGACCTAAATCCATACTCTTTCCTCCATATCCCTTTTGTGTGGAAGTTTTATGGTTAGAATACCATGTAGCTAAACCAGGTAAGGCTTGTTGGCTTCTTGTTTATGTTTGATTGTTCAGGATATTTAATTTTTAGGAGATTTAATTGGTGACGCATCTATAATATAATACAGCCATTCAAAACTTGGGGGCTCTAACATAAAATGAAACTTCCTTTATGACAAAGCAGCCCTGAGGAGCAACAATAGTGGGGCAATAAATGGTGGCAGGTCAGTTGCACAGTCAGATGGGGAAAAGTGAATCTGTTCCTCTACCTCGCCTCATATAAAAAATCCTTCACAGGTGGCTCTAAATGTGAAAAGCAAAATATTACCTTTGTAAAAGATAACAAGGAAGAGTATATTTATTGTTTTCAGGTAGGAAAACATTTTTTAAGACAGGACACGAAATGTTCTAACTAAATTAAAGAACTGTATTTGATTAATAGAATTAATAAATCTTAATTGCAATTAATTTTTATTAATCAATTAATAAGAATTAATAAGACATTGCAAAACACAAATTCTTAAATGAGTTGAATAGGCTTTTTACAAGAGGATATTCAAGTGGCCAATAAACATATCAAATGAAGTTTACATTTCTTAATCACAGCATACCTGCTATAAAAGTTGAAATCTAATAGAATCACAATATTGAAAGTCAGCAAGGATGTGGGGCCACTTGAGCACTCATATACTGCTGATTAGGATATAAATTGGTACAATCTCTGGAAAAATGTTAATGTCCAGCAATGGTGAACCTTTGCAGATGACACAACTTGAAAGAGATCAAATGAAGAGACTAAGAGACAGAAATGAAGTCCACAGGCAAACAGCCCGGGCGGCGCCCTGAGCCTAGTTAAAGATCCACCCCGGACCTAACCGATTAAGGTTATCTATAGACTCCAGACATTGTAAGGACAAACGTTGTGAAAGTCTCTGTCCTGCTCTAATTACCAGTGTCTGCCACATATCTTAGTCCTGGGCCCAGTACCAACAATCCTCTATTTTGTCCCAACTTCCTGAGCCCCATATGCCTGCCCGACACAAACACATGAAGAAAAACAACACCTGGGGAAGCTCCAATAAGCTTACAACCGTTTGTAAAAGCGCAGGAACCGATAAGAAGGCTGCTAAAAGCATAACTTCACATTAACATGTAAACCAATTGTAATGCTGTAGCCTAGAGAAATGCCTTGTTCTTCTGTAACCTGACAAGTCCTGTTTACCTCGAGCTATAAAAAGCAAGCGCACGCATTGTTCCAGGCCCTCTTGTATGTTGTAGAACGGAGGGACCAAGTTCGAACTTGCATTAAAGATCCTTGCCGCTTGGCTTTGACTCTGGACTCTGGTGGTCTTCTTCGGGGAACAAACGGTCTGGGCATAACACAACAATTCCACTTCTAAGATCTGTCCCACAGAAATACGTAAGAACTACAAAAGACATATACAAGAATGTTAGGTACATATACTCAGAACACTCAGATTTGAATACTCAGAGCCAAAACTGGAAACTACCCAAGTGTCTGCCAATAGTAGAATTTGGATGTAAATTTTGGTCTATTAGTTCAATGGAATATTATACAGCTATGAAAACGAATGAACTACATACAGCAAGCTCATAAAAAATCTTAAACAAAAACCAATAATACAATTTCATAGTATATCATTTTATTCATGCAAAGTTCAAAAACAAGCCAGAAAAAAAATTCTGTGGCATTGAAAGCAGGATTTTCGTTACTTTTAGAGAAGAAGATGAAGATAGACTAGGAGAGGGCTTCTAGGGTACTAGGAAGGTTATGTTTCTCGATTTCAGTAAGGTGGCGTTATGATCTATACACATATATATATTGGTTTTCCTCCACAGTTCCTGGCTCATAACTCACATAGCCCTTGTTAACAGTCTTTTGTTATAATGTTGGGTGTATCAGGCCTCAGGAAACAGAATCTCTCCAACCTTCTTCTGCTCTGCTTTCACTTGTCCCAGTTAGGACTCTAATCTTCCTTGACTGTCTGACGGTGAGTCACAAGACCCAGCCTAGAGAGGGTCCCACCCTATACCATGGGGGAAGGAAAGCTGGCGCCTTGAAGATTCTTTAAAAACCCAAGAGGACTGGGTTCAGACAGCTTCTGGGTAGTTGAATACTTGCAGGTTCCTGTGTAACTGCCCACTGGATTCACCTTGCCCACTGCCTAGACAGAACTGATTTATCAAGACAGGAGAATTGCAATAGAGAAAGAGGAATGCACACAGAGCCAGCCGTGTGGGAGACCAGAGTTTCATTATTACACAAATCAGCCTCCCTAGGCATTTGGGGATCAGAGTTTTTAAGGACAACTTGGTGGGTGGGGGGAAGCCAGTGAGCCAGGAGTGCTGATTGGTTAAGTAGGAGATGAAATTATAGGGAATTGAAGCTGTCTTCTTGTGCTGAGTCAGTTCCTGGATGGGGGGCAGGTGAGCCAGTTAACTGACTTGGTGGTGCCAGCTAATCCATCAAGTGTGGGGTCTGCAAAATATCTCAAGCACTGATCTCAGGAGCAGTGACGGAGGGTCAGAATCTTGTAGTCTCCAGCTGCATGACTCCTAAGCCATAATTTCTAATCTTGTGGCTAATTTGTTAGTCATACAAAGGCAATCTAGTCCCCAGGCAAGGAGGTTTGTTTTAGGAAAGGGCTATTATCATCTTTATTTTAAACTATGAACTATAAAGTTCCTCCCAAAGTTAGTTCAGCCTGTGCCCAGGAATGAACAAGGACAACTTAAAGGTTAGAAGCAAAATGGAGTTGGTTAGGTTAGATCTCTTTCACTGTCTCAGTTATAATTTTGCAAAGGTGGTTTCACCTGGAGGGTGGTGCATCCAGGGAGGGCATGGAAGCTCCGTGCCCCTTTGCCCATACCTCGCCCTGCACATCTTGTCATCTGTACCCTTTGTAACATCCTCTATAATAAACCAGTAAACCTAAGTAAGTGTTTCTCAGCGTCCTGTGAGCCATTCTTGCAAATTCAGCAAACCCAAAGAAGGGGTCATAGGAACCCCAACTTGAAGCCTATCAGTCAGAAGTTCCAGAGGCCTAGATCTGCAACTGGTGTCTGAAGGGGTGGTCAGAGGGAATCTTGGGGGCCTGTGGGATCAACCTGTGGGATGTGATGCGACCTCCAGGTACATAGTGTTGGAACTGAATTGGAGGATACCCACCTCCTGTTCACTGTGTGGTGATGGGGCAACCTCCCACACATTTGGTCACAGAAGTCTTGTGTGTCGATTTTGATGGTGTGAGAAACAGAGGAAAAACATGATGTAAGAGTTTTTTCCTGAAACAGGTGAAATTTTCACTTTGTGACACTTCTCCAAGCTATACACTAAGAATATGAGCACTTTTTGGTAGCTATGTTATTCTTCAGGAGAAGGTTTATTAAAAACAAAAAGAAGCAAATAGCTATGGCATAAGTAGACAACATTATAAACAGGAAGTGAGTGGGGGACCAACAAAGGTGAAGAGAGAGATAAGGACAGAGGCAAGGCCACTGGGAATCAGTGTGACTTGGAGAATGAAGTCAAGAGCCAACATTAGAAAGTGAAGAAAGTGGCGGGGCACAGTGGCTCACGCCTGTAATCCCAGCACTTTGGGAGGCCAAGGCGGGTGGATCACCTGAGGTTGGGAGTTTGAGACCAGTCTGCCCAACATAGTGAAACACCATCTCTACTAAAAATACAAAGATTAGCCAGATATGGTGGCGTGTGCCTGCAATCCCAGCTACTTGGAAGGCTGAGGCACGAGAATCACTTGAACCAGGAGGCAGAGTTTGCAGTGCGCAGAGATCGTGCCACTGCACTCCAGCCTGGGTGACAGAGTGAGTCTCCATCTCAAAACAAAAAAAAAAAGAAAGAAAGAAAGTGAAGAAGCAGAAGGGAGAAAGAGAATGAAATACAGGAAGTAGGAATGACTGAGGAGAGGAAATTAAGCCAAAGGCTCAAGCAAAGTTTGTTTTTAAAGATGAAAACCAAATGTATCTGGAAACCAAGAAGATGGAGGTCCCAACCCACTGATGAAGGAAGGAAGAAGGAAATTAGGGGTAGATGGCTAGAGAAAGGAATTGTCATTTATTGTGGCTTACCCTATGTCAGACACTGTTATTAGAGAACTTCAAGTAAAAAAGGAAAAAGAAAGCAGAAGAGAAGAGCAGTTTTGCTTTTTCCAAAATGGTCAGGCTGCAGACCAAATCTATGAAGCCTCAGTGTTCATCGTCTATACAGCTAGCGTGTCAGGCTAAGTGTTCATCGTCTATACAGCTAGCGTGTCAGGCTAAGTGTTCATCGTCTATACAGCTAGCGTGTCAGGCTAAGTGTTCATCGTCTATACAGCTAGCGTGTCAGGCTAAGTGTTCATCGTCTATACAGCTAGCGTGTCAGGCTAAGCCAAACTTGTTACCACAAATATAGCAAAAACCATCTTATCTGTAAGATGTACACAAGGTACCAGCTGCCTCTGAGACAGCTTGGGGCAGACTCCTCTCGTAAGGGTTAGATTCATTTGCTCAGGCTGCTGTAACAAAGTATGACACATTGAGGGACTTAAAACAACAGAAATGCATTGTCTCACCATTCTGGAATTAGGCGTCAGCAGGGCCACGCTCTCTCGGATGGCACTAGGAGGGAGCTTGCCGTGCCTGCTGCAGCTTCTACTGTTTAACCACAACCTCTGCCATTCTTTGGCTGGTAGATGCCACTCCAAGCACATGACCATCATGAAAGGAAAATATCTTGGGCCCCCAAAATCACTAAGGAAAACTGACACTGGAAACTGCTTAGGGCAAACCTGCCTCCTATGCTATTAAAAGTTATTCCTCTGCCCACTGAGATAAAAGAAAGACTCATCAGGAAACTCCAAAGAACGCAAGCATTTGTGTCTCATTTATCTGTGACCTGGAAGCTCCCTCCCAGCCTCCTGCCTTTGCTTCAAGTTGTCCCGCCTTTCCAGATGGAACCAATGTACTTCTTACATATATTGATTGTTGTCTCATGTCTCCCTAAAATGCATAAAACCAGGCTGTGCCCTGACCACCTTGGGCACGTGTTGTCAGGGCTTCCTGAGGCTGTGTCACAGGCGTGTCCTCAACGTTGGCAAAATAAACTCTCTAAGTTAACTGAGACCTGTCTCAGATGTTCTGGGTTCCCACCATCTCCTCCCTGTGTGTCTTCACATGGCCATCGCCCAACATGACCTGAGTCATATTGGATTAGGGACCTACTCTACTCCAGAATAAGCCCATCTTAAATGACATCTGCAACTGCCCTATTATCAAATAAGGTCCCATTCGGAAGTAGAGGGGCTAAGACATCAGTACATCTTTTGCTGATGAGACAAAATTCAGCCCATAACCAGGGTACACACCAGGTTGCAACAAACCAATAACCAAACCTTCTCCTAGGAGCGTTGTAAGTGGCACACGAACCAGGCATATACTCCCCGAGCCATGCTGAACTGCATGTCCAGATCACTCTAACCCAGAGTACATTTTAGTATCCAAAGAGCCAGGACCCAGCGCATCCAAGAGTTAGATAAGGCAACTCACAAGCTAACCCAATTTTGTGTATTCTTGTGTTGCAGTTGCCTTGGCTGCAATATACAAGGCTGTACATTGCATATTGTATATGCACATATGTGGCTGTATAACAAATGATCCCAAAACTTCATGCTAGAAAATAATACAAGTATGCTACACATTCTATGGTCATTAATTTGGATGGTCACCGTGGGGACAGTTTATCTTTGCTCACTATGCCTGGGGCTTCAGCTGAAAGACTAAGAGGTTGGGAATGAATCCCCTGAAGGCTTATTCACTCACAGGTCTTGTAGTTGATGCTCAGACTGTCAGCAGGAACAATACATTGCTCCTCCACATGGCCTACACTCCCTCATAAATGGTACCTGGGCTCCAGGAATGAGTACGCTGAGAGAGTGAGAGAGAGAAGGAGAGAGAGACAGACAGACAGACATGAGAGAACAGACTATGTAATGTCATATTGGCCTTTTATAACCTAAACTTACAAGCTATGCAGTGAGAGAGTCTGTCTATATTTAACATTTTGATATTTTGTTTATCATGGAGTTTTTGCATTAACTTTGATTTTTTAAAATATTATGTTAAAATATTATGTCTTTTGTGAAAGGAAAATATCTTGGGCCCCCAAAATCACTAAGGAAAACTCAAGCTGGAAACTGCTTAGGGCAAAGCTGCCTCCCATGCTATTCAAAGTTATTTCCCTGCTCACTGAGATAGCTGCATATCTGATTGCTTCCTTTGGAAAGGCTCATCAGAAATTCAGAAGAATGTAACCTTTTGTGTCTTACCTGTCTGTGACTTAGAGGCTCCCTCCAGGCTTCCTGCCCTTGCTTCAAGATGTCCCACCTTTCTAGACCAAACTATGTGCTTCTTACATATATTGATTGATGTCTCATGTCCTGTATAAAGTGTATAAAGCCAAGTTGTGCCCTGACCACCTTGGGCATGTGTCTTCCTGAGGCTGTGTCACAGCGCGTCCTCAACCTTGGCAAAATAAACTTCTAAATTAACTGAGACCTGTCTCAGATGTTCTGGGTTCACAATTTCTGTAACTGAGTTTTTTAGTATCCCTTATGTTTGGCATCCAAGGAAAGACAATGTTTCACTCATGTCACCCTACTCCTGTCCTGTCCGGTGTCTTTTCTCCCATATTCTATTTGTAGAGGTCACAAAATCCTGCGCAGCTTCAAGGGAAAGGGAAAAAGACTGCAGCTGTCAATGGGCCACAAAAATATTACTATGGCTACTTTTGGAGAATACAATCTGCCACACCTTGCAGTAAAGCAACTCTGAGGAATCTGACTTGTTTAACAAGTACAATAGCTTAATTTTTAGATTCCAGGATCCAAAAGACCAACATGTCAAGACAAATATCCACAAAATCTTAGAATTTTCCACAGCCTTATCTTAGTAAAATTTTTACTGACTATAGGCCAGGTGCGATGGCTCATGCCTGTAATCCCAGCACTTTGGGAGGCTGAGGCGGGTGGATCATGGCTAACACGGTGAAATCCCATCTCTACTAAAAATATTTTTAAAAAGCCGGGTGCAGTGGCAGGTGCCTGTAGTCCCAGCTACTTGGGAGGCTGAGGCAGGAGAATGGCGTGAAGCCGGGAGGCGAGGCTTGCAATGAGCCAAGATCGCACCACTGCACTCCAACGTGGGTGACAGAGCAAGACTCCATCTCAAAAAAAAAAAAAAGATTGTTTTTTACTGACTATATGGCTTTTAAAAAGTCATCATTTCCTTAGATGTTCTATTACAAAGCAATGATCAGTAGAGTAAGGGCCTTGATAAATATTTGCTGAATTCATTTGCATTGAAAATCTTGTGTTTGGGGAAAACATTTCTTTCGGGCATTATGAAATATTAAAAAGGAAAATCTCCCTTTGTTGTCTGGGAAAATATCATAACCATTGTGATTTACCAGGTAACATTATACATATAATAAAAACAAATAGATTCGGGGGGGCGGAGCAAGATGGCCGAATAGGAACAGCTCCAGTCTCCAACTCCCAGCGCGAGCGACACAGAAGACCGGTGATTTCTGCATTTTCAACTGAGGTACTGGGGTCATCTCTCTAGGGAGTGCCGGACAATCGGTGCTGGTCAGGTGCTGCAGCCTGACCAGCGAGAGCTGAAGCAGGGCGAGGCATCGCCTCACCTGGAAGCGCAAGGGGAAGGAAATCCGTTTTCCTAGCCAGGGGAACTGAGACACACAACACCTGGAAAATCGGGTAACTCCCACCCCAATACTGCGCTTTAAGGAAACAGGCACACCAGGAGAATATATCCCACACCTGGCCGGGAGGGTCCCACGCCCACGGAGCCTCCCTCACTGCTAACACAGCAGTCTGCCGCGATCGATCCGCAAGGCAGCAGCGAGGCTGGGGGAGGGGCGCCCGCCATTGCTGAGGCTTAAGTAGGTAAACAAAGCTGCTGGGAAGCTCAAACTGGGTGGAGCTCACAGCAGCTCAAGGAAGCCTGCCTGTCTCTGCAGACTCTACCTCTGCGGACAGCGCACAGCTGCAGTCCAATAGGGAAAGCAGCGGGGGCCGGTGCAGACGCAAACGACTCTGTCTGACAGCTTTGGGGAGAGCCGTGGATCTCCTAACGCGGAGGTTGAGATCTGAGAACGGACAGACTGCCTGCTCAGGTGGGTCCCTGACCCCTGAGTAGCCTAGCTGGGAGACATCCCCCACTAGGGGCAGTCTGACACCCCACACCTCACAGGGTGGAGTCACCCCTGAGAGGAAACTTCCAAAGAAAGAATCAGACAGGTACACTCGCTGTTCAGCAATATTCTATCTTCGGCAACCTCTGCTGCTGATACCCAGGCAAACAGGGTCTGGAGTGGACCTCAAGCAATCTCCAACAGACCAACAGACAGTCCTTCTGACTGTCAGACGGAAAACGATCAAACAGGAAGGACACCTATACCAAAACCCCATCAGTACGTCACCATCATCAAAGACCAGAGACAGATAAAACCACAAAGATGGGGAAGAAGCAGGGCAGAAAAGCTGGAAATTCAAAAAATAAGAGCACATCTCCCCCTGCAAAGGAGCGCAGCCCATCGCCAGCAACGGATCAAAGCTGGTCAGAGAATGACTTTGACGAGATGAGAGAAGAAGGCTTCAGTCCATCAAACTTCTCAGAGCTAAAGGAGGAATTAAGAACCCGCGCAAAGAAACTAAAAATCTTGAAAAGAGAGTGGAAGAATTGACAGCTAGACTAATTAATGCAGAGAAGATCATAAACGAAATGACAGAGATGAAAACCATGACACGAGAAATACGTGACAAATGCACAAGCTTCAGTAACCGACTCGATCAACTGGAAGAAAGAGTATCAGCGATTGAGGATCAAATGAATGAAATGAAGCGAGAAGAGAAACCAAAAGAAAAAAGAAGAAAAAGAAATGAACAAAGCCTGCAAGAAGTATGGGATTATGTAAAAAGACCAAATCTACGTCTGATTGGGGTGCCTGAAAGTGAGGGGGAAAATGGAACCAAGTTGGAAAACACTCTTCAGGATATATCCAGGAGAACTTCCCCAACCTAGTAGGGCAGGCCAACATTCAAATTCAGGAAATACAGAGAACGCCACAAAGATACTCCTCCAGAAGAGCAACTCCAAGACACATAATTGCCAGATTCACCAAAGTTGAAATGAAGGAAAAAATCTTAAGGGCAGCCAGAGAGAAAGGTCGGGTTACCCACAAAGGGAAGCCCATCAGACTAACAGCAGATCTCTCGGCAGAAACTCTACAAGCCAGAAGAGAGTGGGGGCCAATATTCAACGTTCTTAAAGAAAAGAATTTTAAACCCAGAATTTCATATCCAGCCAAACTAAGTTTCATAAGTGAAGGAGAAATAAAATACTTTACAGATAAGCAAATGCTTAGAGATTTTGTCACCACCAGGCCTGCCTTACAAGAGACCCTGAAGGAAGCACTAAACATGGAAAGGAACAACCGGTACCAGCCATTGCAAAAACATACCAAAATGTAAAGACCATCGAGGCTAGGAAGAAACTGCATCAACTAACGAGCAAAATAACCAGTTAATATCATAATGGCAGGATCAAGTTCACACATAACAATATTAACCTTAAATGTAAATGGATTAAATGCTCCAATTAAAAGACACAGACTGGCAAACTGGATAAAGAGTCAAGACCCATCAGTCTGCTGTATTCAGGAGACCCATCTCACATGCAGAGACATACATAGGCTCAAAATAAAGGGATGGAGGAAGATCTACCAAGCAAATGGAGAACAAAAAAAAGCAGGGGTTGCAATCCTAGTCTCTGATAAAACAGACTTTAAACCATCAAAGATCAAAAGAGACAAAGAAGGCCATTACATAATGGTAAAGGGATCAATTCAACAGGAAGAGCTAACTCTCCTAAATATATATGCACCCAATACAGGAGCACCCAGATTCATAAAGCAAGTCCTTAGAGACCTACAAAGAGACTTAGACTCCCATACAATAATAATGGGAGATTTCAACACTCCACTGTCAACATTAGACAGATCAACGAGACAGAAAGTTAACAAGGATATCCAGGAATTGAACTCAGCTCTGCACCAAGCAGACCTAATAGACATCTATAGAACTCTCCACCCCAAATCAACAGAATATACATTCTTCTCAGCACCACATCGCACTTATTCCAAAATTGACCACATAATTGGAAGTAAAGCACTCCTCAGCAAATGTACAAGAACAGAAATTATAACAAACTGTCTCTCAGACCACAGTGCAATCAAACTAGAACTCAGGACTAAGAAACTCAATCAAAACCGCTCAACTACATGGAAACTGAACAACCTGCTCCTGAATGACTACTGGGTACATAACGAAATGAAAGCAGAAATAAAGATGTTCTTTGAAACCAATGAGAACAAAGATACAACATACCAGAATCTCTGGGACACATTTAAAGCAGTGTGTAGAGGGAAATTTATAGCACTAAATGCCCACAAGAGAAAGGAGGAAAGATCTAAAATTGACACTCTAACATCACAATTAAAAGAACTAGAGAGGCAAGAGCAAACACATTCAAAAGCTAGCAGAAGGCAAGAAATAACTAAGATCAGAGCAGAACTGAAGGAGATAGAGACACAAAAAACCCTCCAAAAAATCAATGAATCCAGGAGTTGGTTTTTTGAAAAGATCAACAAAATTGACAGACCGCTAGCTAGACTAATAAAGAAGAAAAGAGAGAGAATCAAATAGACGCAATAAAAAATGATAAAGGGGATATCACCACCGACCCCACAGAAATACAAACAACCATCAGAGAATACTATAAATGCCTCTACGCAAGTCAACTAGAAAATCTAGAAGAAATGGATAATTTCCTGGACACTTACACTCTTCCAAGACTAAACCAGGAAGAAGTTGAATCCCTGAATAGACCAATAGCAGGCTCTGAAATTGAGGCAACAATTAATAGCCTACCCACCAAAAAAAGTCCAGGACCAGATGGATTCACAGCTGAATTCTACCAGAGGTACAAGGAGGAGCTGGTACCATTCCTTCTGAAACTATTCCAATCAATAGAAAAAGAGGGAATCCTCCCTAACTCTTTTTATGAGGCCAACATCATCCTGATACCAAAGCCTGGCAGAGACACAACAAAAAAAGAGAATTTTAGACCAATATCCCTGATGAACATCGATGCAAAAATCCTCAATAAAATACTGGCAAACCGGATTCAGCAGCACATCAAAAAGCTTATCCACCATGATCAAGTGGGCTTCATCCCTGGGATGCAAGGCTGGTTCAACATTTGCAAATCAATAAACGTAATCCAGCATATAAACAGAACCAAAGACAAGAACCACATGATTATCTCAATAGATGCAGAAAAGGCTTTTGACAAAATTCAACAGCCCTTCATGCTAAAAACGCTCAATAAATTCGGTATTGATGGAACGTACCTCAAAATAATAAGAGCTATTTATGACAAACCCACAGCTAATATCATACTGAATGGGCAAAAACTGGAAAAATTCCCTTTGAAAACTGGCACAAGACAGGGATGCCCTCTCTCACCACTCCTATTCAACATAGTGTTGGAAGTTCTGGCTAGGGCAATCAGGCAAGAGAAAGAAATCAAGGGTATCCAGTTAGGAAAAGAAGAAGTCAAATTGTCCCTGTTTGCAGATGACATGATTGTATATTTAGAAAACCCCATCGTCTCAGCCCAAAATCTCCTTAAGCTGATAAGCAACTTCAGCAAAGTCTCAGGATACAAAATTAATGTGCAAAAATCACAAGCATTCTTATACACCAGTAACAGACAAGCAGAGAGCCAAATCAGGAATGAACTTCCATTCACAATTGCTTCAAAGAGAATAAAATACCTAGGAATCCAGCTTACAAGGGATGTCAAGGACCTCTTCAAGGAGAACTACAAACCACTGCTCAGTGAAATCAAAGAGGACACAAACAAATGGAAGAACATACCATGCTCATGGATAGGAAGAATCAATATCGTGAAAATGGCCATACTGCCCAAGGTTATTTATAGATTCAATGCCATCCCCATCAAGCTACCAATGAGTTTCTTCACAGAATTGGAAAAAAACTGCTTTAAAGTTCATATGGAACCAAAAAAGAGCCCGCATTGCCAAGACAATCCTAAGTCAAAAGGACAAAGCTGGAGGCGTCACGCTACCTGACTTCAAACTATACTACAAGGCTACAGTAACCAAAACAGCATGGTACTGGTACCACAACAGAGATATAGACCAATGGAACAGAACAGAGTCCTCAGAAATAATACCACACATCTACAGCCATCTGATCTTTGACAAACCTGAGAGAAACAAGAAATGGGGAAAGGATTCCCTATTTAATAAATGGTGCTGGGAAAATTGGCTAGCCATAAGTAGAAAGCTGAAACTGGATCCTTTCCTTACCCCTTATACGAAAATTAATTCAAGATGGATTAGAGACTTAAATGTTAGACCTAATACCATAAAAACCCTAGAAGAAAATCTAGGTAGTACCATTCAGGACATAGGCATGGGCAAGGACTTCATGTCTAAAACACCAAAAGCAACGGCAGCAAAAGCCAAAATTGACAAATGGGATCTAATTAAACTAAAGAGCTTCTGCACAGCAAAAGAAACTACCATCAGAGTGAACAGGCAACCTACAGAATGGGAGAAAATTTTTGCAACCTACTCATCTGACAAAGGGCTAATATCCAGAATCTACAAAGAACTCAAACAAATATACAAGAAAAAAACAAACAACCCCATCAAAAAGTGGGCAAAGGATATGAACAGACATTTCTCAAAAGAAGACATCCATACAGCCAACAGACACATGAAAAAATGCTCATCATCACTCGCCATCAGAGAAATGCAAATCAAAACCACAATGAGATACCATCTCACACCAGTTAGAATGGCAATCATTAAGAAGTCAGGAAACAACAGGTGTTGGAGAGGATGTGGAGAAATAGGAACACTTTTACACTGTTGGTGGGATTGTAAACTAGTTCAACCATTATGGAAAACAGTATGGCGATTCCTCAAGGATCTAGAACTAGATGTACCATATGACCCAGCCATCCCACTACTGGGTATATACCCAAAGGATTATAAATTACTCTACTACAAAGACACATGCACATGTATGTTTATTGCGGCACTATTCACAATAGCAAAGACTTGGAATCAACCCAAATGTCCATCTGTGACAGACTGGATTAAGAAAATGTGGCACATATACACCATGGAATACTATGCAGCCATCAAAAAGGATGAGTTTGCGTCCTTTGTAGGGACATGGATGCAGCTGGAAACCATCATTCTTAGCAAACTATCACAAGAAGAGAAACCAAACACCGCATGTTCTCACTCATAGGTGGGAACTGAACAATGAGATCACTTGGACTCGGGAAGGGGAACATCACACACTGGGGCCTATCATGGGGAGGGGGGAGGAGGGAGGGATTGCATTGGGGAGTTATACATGATATAAACGTTATGCACATGTACCCTAGAACTTAAAGTATAATAAATAAATAAATAAATAAAAACAAATAGATTCCAAGATTGATTTAATTTTGTGTTGGTAAAGATAAAAAGGCAAAACACGACTTTTCAATAGGCATTCCAGTGGTTCTCTATTCAGATGCCTAACTGTGCGAGAATTGGAGATAGTGTGAAAAATAACATCTCCCACTCATTAGACACATTTTAAAGTTATTCTGTTACTTTAGAATGGAATTCTCTTGTCATTTGCTATTTATAAATCAAAAAGGTTGAGTTCACAACATTAACACGAGCAAAATGTTCCTTGGTAGTTTAAAAAAGAGGAGAAAAAGAACATCGAGGAAACAAACTTGAAAACCATCCTAAGCAAAATACTTAAGAGCTTAGGTTTTGTCTGTGTGTCAAGAACTGTGAAGGGTGTGAGATTTGACTCCATTTAGAAGCTAACAAGTTAGTCTGCCACGGTTTCATGGAGGCTAGTAGAAGACACGAAATTTCTGGGTCAGCAACAAAGGAGAGTTTTTACTCAAAGCAGTAGCAGGAATTGGAATATTGGCATTTTAAGTCAGCTCCCCAAGCTCCAAATCCCACAGGGTGATGTGAAGAGGGCCAGATGCCACTTGCACGTGTAGTAGGTTATGTTTCTTGAGAAGAATGCTGAGTTTAGGGAATCCGAATGGGCAATAAGCATGCCTGCCCTCTGTTCCACAGGGAGACACCATCTCTCTTTTCCAAGACTGTTCACCATGTAAACATCCTTGAAAAAGATAATTAGAAACAAAGAGCAGGGTGCGGTGGCTCATGCCTGTAATCCCAGCACTTTGGGAGTCTGAGGTGGGTGGATCGCCTGAGGTCAGAAGTTCAAGACCAGCCTGGCCAACATGGTGAAACCCCGTCTCTACTAAAAATACAAAAATTAGCTGGGCATGGTGGCAGGCACCTGTAAATCCCAGCTACTTGAGAGGCTAAGGCAGGAGAATCACTCGAACCCAGGAGACAGAGGTTGCAGTGAGCTGAGATCACACCACTGCACTCCAGCCTGGGTGACAGAGCAAAACTCCAACTCAAAAAAAAAGGAAAAAAGAAAAACAGAAAAATGACTTAGAAGGTGGAAATATCTTTCTTGTGCACTTTAACATGGTAGCCTCTAGTCAATTAAATGTAAATTAATTAAGATTAGAAACATTTTAGGATTTTTCCATATTAGCCATATTTCAAGTACCCAGTAGCCACATGTGGTTATTGGATACCACAATGGACAGCACAGATATGGAACATTTCCACCATCACAAAAAGTTATTCTGGATAACCCTCAATATAATTCAGTGAGCCATAAAAATGTAAATATAGCTACAATTTGGTTATCCAACCATGTTTATTTAATTCTTCAATATGCCAGGGGAAAAAAATGTCATATCGACTTTGTTCCCTATAGTCTTAAAGTCTACAGTAAAGCAAGGAAGACAGACCTTCTTAAAATAATAAATAAATACAATAGTTAAACAAGTTATTGCAGTCAAAGGAGACCTTAGTATGGAAGATCTGGAATAAGTTTCCTGGAATAAGAGATATTTAAGGTCAGACCTTAGTTAGGCTAAAAAATATATATAAAGGAAGGAAGGAAGACTTTTCCAGGTAGTTGAAACGTTATCAACATGTAGTGGCTAAAACAGTAGCATATTTCAGAAATTAAGAAAACTCAAGATAGGTGAATGCTAGATGTGGTGGAAAATAGTACTAGATGAGGTATGCAGAGGCCATAGCCATCTGGGTTTTTGTAGACCCATGTTGGGCCTAGTTCTAAGGGAACTAGCATATTTCTGAAGGGTTTAAAGCACGCAAATGATAGAATCAACTTCAGGATGACGAGTGATCTTGACAGAATGATACCTGGTAGTGGGACAGGCATGGATTCTTGAAGGCTCTTTCAGAGGGTTAGCTCACAAAGGATGACTGAGCACCTACTTTAAGAAGAAATTTGATGTTTTAAATAAAGGAATTTATTTTTGTTTTTTCATATGTTAATGGATATATAATAGCTGTACATATTTATAGGGTACATGTAATATTTTAATATATGCATACAATGTGCAATGATCAAATCTGGGTAATTGGGAAACCCATCACCCCAAACATTTGACATTTGTCATTCCTTTGTGTTGGGAACATTACAAATCTTCCAACTATTGTCAAATATATGATAAATTATTGTTAACTGTAGTCACCCTATTGTGCTACTGAACACTAGATTTTATTTCTTCTAACTGTATTTTTGTACCCATTAGCCAAGCCCTAAAAAAGAAATGTTCAAATAATAGTGACAATAAATTCCTAAAAGATGGATGTAAGTAGGATAAGTTTTATAGGGAAAAATCAGAGTCCAAAAGAAACTGAAGAAGCTTCAAAGCTGGAGCCAAGGATCCAAACAGTGCAAGGGTCTGGGCCAGCTTCAGGGAAATACTGACAGATCTGTGGCCTCTCTCCCCTACACACAACCTTGGGCGGCTATCGCAGTCGTTCGATACCTTGCTGGATCCCCCAGCCTAGAAAGGTGTCTGGCAAAGAGTTGTTGCTTGCTGAGTTTGAATGAATGAATGAAAGAGTATGTGCATGAGAGCAGAGAGGCAGGTACGACTCCCAGAAGGAAGAGGGAGCCCCCAAAAGCAAATGACAAACCCTCCAAAAAATGCACCATCACCACCCAGGGTGAGCTGAAGTGAACAAGCAGGCAGCAGAACAGAGAATCTCAAAAAAAAAAAGTAGTTGAAATCCAAGAAGCAGCAGACATGTGGGGAAAACCCAACCTATGAGAAAGTGGAGCTAAACTTATTGACGAGCATAACATAATTCTAAAGAAACAGAGTTAATGGAGTAAACAGAGGACTGAAATATGTATAACTCATAACCTCAAAGATGCTGAGATAAGATTATGGCAGGAATCACAGACAAGATGATGGAAGCCTGGTCAGGGGTGATAGCAGTGGGTATAGAGAGAAGCTGTAAGATTCTTAACTATCTTTAGAGGCAAAATTGACAGAAATTGGTAACTGATTGAAAATGGAAAGTTACAAAGATGGAGGAGCTTTCTGCTTGTAAAATTTGGTAGAATGCAGCGTGTTTTTTGATGCTGGGAGTGCTCAAAAGGCAGATTCCAGAGGGGCTGCCTTCAATTCCGTTTCAAGAATGTTCAGTTGGTTGGCAGTGCCATTAGACATCTTTGGAGAAACTGAGGGGCTACTGGCTATGTGTGGTTGGAGCTCAGGAGAAAGGTATGAGCTAGCTGTGAATGAGTGAAATAATCTACCTAAGCCATAACTGAAACCACATGCTTGGGAAGTGAGCTAGGGTGAAACGAGCAGAGGTCACAGCACAAAACCCCTGGTTTCTTTTTTCTTTTTTTTTTTCTTTTTTTGAGATGGAGTCTTGCCCTGTCGCCCAGGCTGGAGTGCAGTGGTGCGATCTCGGTCCACCGCAGCCTCTGCCTCCAGGCAGTGATTCTCCTGCCTTAGCTTGCCAGGTAGCTGGGATTACAGGCATGCGCCACCATACCCAGCTGATTTCTGTATTTTCAGTAGAGACAGGGTTTCACCATGTTGGCCAGGCTGGTCTCGAACTCCTGACCTCAGGTGATCTGCCCGCCTTGGCCTCCCAAAGTGCTGGGATTACAGGTGTGAGCCACCACACCCAGCCAGTTTTCAAAGAAGCTGTGGTCAAGGACAGAGTTGTTCAGGGGCATAACAGAGGCTCCATGAAAAACTGAACTGACTGCAAAACTTTTCTATTCTTCATGTTCTATTTTTCTTTGGTGGAGTCCATTGGTTCACATAACACAGACTGTCAAATGGGGATCGTAACAGTACCCGTCCCAAAGGGTGTGATGTGAAGATGAGAGATGATGTGCGGTGACCACTTAGCTCAGCAGCTGACACATAGGAACCGTTCCGCTAATGAGTCACAGTATAATCAAACAAATCTGACAGAAGGAAAAGGAAAATTTTCCCCAGGTTCCCCCAGAGTGCCTAATCGGACTGAAGATACTTTTCTCAAGATTTTATTATAGGTTCATTAGGTTTTTGAAAATTATGATTGTAAAAAAGTCTGTTTACTTATGACATGGAGATCTAGTATGTACATTTTGTATTGTATAGCTTTTGCTTTGAAAGCATTAAAAAAACCGTGAATTAATCTTGTGTGAAATACGATAAACAAAAGATCTGCAACAGCAAACACTCAGTCGCATGTCCCAGCAATAACTGGTACGAAGTGTACTCTACCTCACCTGTCCTTAGGCCACGGCAAGTGCCTCCTCTGTTCTAGACGCACTCAACACATGCATCTTTCACTAACTCAATTACGAGGCCCGTGCAACCATATCACAAGCAACTAGAATTTCCGTTGTTTTTCTGACAACTGTTTAGCAGAATCCTCTGATTACATATAGACTGCATGTTTTTGCTTGCAATCAAGACAAATAGATAAACGGACTCTGGAATCGGGCTCTAAGCACAAAACAGGAAGGTTTCTGCACTGCTGGGAACAGTCAGTCCCATGGACAGCACGATGGAGCCGTTTTCTCACTTCATTTCCACACCACAAAGCCAAGAGGACACATTCAAAGAACAACCAAGAATTCTTTTTTTTTTTTTTTTTTTGAGATGGAGTTTCACTCTTTCGCCGAGACTGGAGGAAAGTGGTGTGATTTCGGCTCACTGCAACCTCCACCCCTCGGGTTCAAGTGGTTCTCCTGCCCCAGTCTCCCAAGTAGCTAGGATTACAGGCACACGCCACCACGCACCACTAATTTTTGTATTGTCAGTAGAGACTCAGTTTCACCATGTTGAGCAGTCTGGAACTCCTGACCTCAGGGGATCCACCCTCCTTCGCCTCCCAAAGTGCTAGGATTACAGGCATGAGCCACAAAGCCCAGCCAAAAATCAAGAATTCTTTTGAAAGAATGCACAAACCTGCACTGTCATTTTGTCTACTACCTCTACACGAGGGCCCTGCCGCTTCCAAAACTGGTGTGAAAATAGAAGAAACAGAAAAAGCCAGAGGAGGTGAACCCTTCCTCTGGGTGAGGCGTCACCTTAGCTGAATTCAGAAGGACACACCAATTAGACTTACAAAAAGAAAAGCAGCAGCAGAGCGTAGTTTTTTTGTTTTGTTTTGTTTTTTGTTTTTTAAAAAAGAAAGTGACTGGATTTTAATTCCCTTACACAAGGTCCTTCTTCCTTTATCATGTTCACATTGGGGTGGTATGGCCCATCTTGGCGTATCCTCCTTTGCCGCCCTGCCCTCTGCTTCTTTCTCCTGTAATTCAGTTTATAAACAGAATCACCTTCACCAAGAACTGCTTATCTCCTAGACTACACTACTTCCCACTGGCCTTTTGAATGAAATTGAAACGTAAATCAACTCAGATTTCCTCTTAACACATATGATCATATTAAAAGTCTTGCCCAGGTTACAGTTCTTTCTCCTGGCCATCCCAAACCCTGAGCCTAAACAACAGCCTAGTGACAGGCTCAGGACTTGGTTTGCCAGGAGAAAGAACCATCACCCGGACAAGACTTGGTTTGCCCTTAAGCTTGTTTTCCCTCACCTGCCTTCACCCCACACCCATTTGCTCATATCTCCCCCTTCAGAATGACTGATGTCATCCCCCTATGACTTAACAATATTATTTTTTTTTAACTGAAAAGCAGGATGCAGAACAGTATGTACAATATGATCCCATTTTCTTTCTTATTTTCTTTCTCTCTCTCTCTCTCTTTTTGACAGGGTCTTTCTCTGTCACCCAGGCTAGAGGGCAGTGGTATAGTCACAGCTCACTGCAGCCTCAACTCAGTCTCAGTTCAAGCGATCCTCCTGCTTCAGCGTCTAGAGTAGCTGAGACTACAGGCACGTGATACCATGCCCCGTTAATTTCTTTTTCTCTTGTTTTCTCTCTCTTTTGTAGAGACAGGATCTCCCTATGTTGCCCACACTGGTCTCCAGCTCCTGGGCTCACGCAGTCCTCCTGCCTCAGCCTCCCAAAGTGCTAGGATGACAGGCATGAGCCGGTGCTCCAACCCATCCCATTTTCATTTTAAAAAATTGGAAAAAATATATAGTTGTCAGAGACATTTGAATTAGAGTGATTCCATCTTGAATAGCGGCTGGGTACAATAAGACTGAGACCTACTAAGCTGCACTCCCAGGAGCTGAGGTGTTCTTAGCCACAGGATAAGATAGGAGGTCAGCACAAGATACAGGACAAAGACCTTGCTGATAAAACAGGATGCAGTAAAGAAACTGGCCGAAACCCACCAAAACCAAGATGCTGACGAAAGTAACCTCTGGTCATCCTCACTGCTCATTATATGCTAATTATAATACATTAGCATACTAAAAGACACTCCCACTAGCGCCATGACAGTTTACAAATGCCATGGCAACATCAGGAAGCTATCCCATACGGTCTAAAAGGGTGAGAACCTTCAGTTCCAGGAATTGCCCACCCCTTTCCCAAGAAATTCACAAATAATCCACCCCTTGTTTAGCATATAATCAAGAAATAACTCTAAGTATACTCAGTTGAGCAGCCCATACCGCTACTCTGCCTATGAAGTAGCCATTCTTTTATTCTTTACTTTCTTAATAAACTTGCTCTCACTTTATAGATTTACCTCGAATTCTTTCTTTTTTTTTTTTTTTTTTTTTTGAGGCGGAGTCTCACTCTGTCACCCAGGCTGGAGTGCAGTGGCCGGATCTCAGCTCACTGCAAGCTCCGCTTCCCGGGTTCACGCCATTCTCCTGCCTCAGCCTCCCGAGTAGCTGGGACTACAGGCACCCGCCACCGCGCCCGCTAATTTTTTGTATTTTTAGTAGAGACGGGGTTTCACCATGGTTTCGATCTCCTGACCTTGTGATCCGCCCGCCTCGGCCTCCCAAAGTGCTGGGATTACAGGCTTGAGCCACCGCGCCCGGCCTCGAATTCTTTCTTGCATGGGATCCAAGAACCCTCTCTCAGGGTCTGGATCGGGACCCCTTTCTGGTAACATAATTAGCTATGCAATTAAAAAGGCGGGGCTCTCTGCACATCACTATTTTAGGGGGTGGAAATATGGAAGACTGTCATTTTGTCTTTTATATATTTATGATATTTAAACTTTGTATTTATGCATACATTTCTCATCATTAAAATAAAGAGCAATTATTCTAGGACTACCTTCTCTACGACATTTTATCAGATGACTCCTTTCAAACTCCACTCACTCCCATTCCTTGGATAATGCTTGTAACAGCTGGATATTTTTACCACCATTTCTACTTGTGCATATATGTATCTGCATATGTTTATACATGTTTCTCATTTTTTTGTTATGTGTATGGCCCTCTCTTCTCCCTTATATTAAAAATCTCCTGAAGGTAAGTTTTACATCAGATAACAGACATGACTGTCTACAACCAATAGACACTCTTTGTTGAATAACTAAGAGTGAATCTAGTCACGAATGAGTCACATTAGCCCTTGGACTGTCGTAAAACCTGCTTTACTACTCACTTGTTCTTCAGTAGTTGTATATTTTCTCTAAAACATATATGAAGTGTACTAAGTTATACTGGCCCCATGAATTCCTGAAAACCTTTTCTTTGTCTGCAGCTGCCAACAAAATTATGAAAGCCAGATTTTTTTTTTTTTTTACACCAATTTCAGTCATTCCTGACAACTAGTTGAAAACCCAGGCCCCTTTTTAAAAGATCAAAAGATGTGGCGACTTAAGAATTGCCACGCTAATGGAAGCTCAGTCGGGGTCAACAGTGATAGACTCCACTTAGCCTTCTTGGACCAGATGAAACAAGATTTTACAGCTTTTTATTAACGCCCTGCTTTTCCAGCCTTGTCTGTGTCTATCAACATCTAATTGTACTTCCAACGATTGGAGACAAACTATCTTTTCTTCTTTCCAAATGAGAATTTGTAGGGGTTTTCTGGTCCCATTTGCCACCAAGTGCACATCAGAAGATGAGTCTCCTAGCAGGAGGTCAATGATAGCTAAGGAAGAAAGAGGCCTGCTGCAGGCCCAGTGGCAGCGCCAGTGGAAGGGCCTTCCCCAACTCGAGTTGCCATGGCAAACTGACTAATGAAAAATGCTTGCATTCTGAATTCATCACTGGAGGGTGATTAGCATGTAAATAATGATGAGATATGTCGGCGATATCATTTTTCTATTAAAAGAAACGCAATGAAATGCACATCCCTGTTGGATAGTCAGTGGCAGTGGGTGTGGCTATGTTGATCACACACCGAAACCATGAAGCCCTTTACAAAACCTACTGTTTTCCATCGGATCTTTCTGTAAACCTCCATTATATTGCACTAGAAATATGCAGCAATTAAAGCAAGTTAAAATTTAAATGGATTTTGGGCAAGTAGAGTGAAGTGTGTCATTTTTCTCACTGTAGGGTAGGTGCAGTGTTTCTGTTAGCATCTGTTCTCAGTAATTCCTCCAATTCAATTATAACACATTTGGAAACTGCAGAGATATGCAAGGCATTATTTGAATCACAATTTGTCTTCTTTTTTTTTTTTTTTTTTTTTTTTTAGCTATTTAGGGTATACATTGCTAACAAAAAGTGAACGTTTTACGTTTCCCTTCCCATCAATAAAATGCCCCCAGCCTTGAACACCACATGGCCCATTGCTGTAACATAGCTCCCTTGCCAAAGCTTTTGCCTTTGAAGCTACTCAGACACCTACCATAAGGATCTTTCTTCCACAGTGGGAACAGTGAGACTAGAATTGTATTTTGGCACGGAGATTAGGTGAGCAGAAGTGACAGAGGCACCAGCACACGAAACAATCCAAACAGAAAGAGCTCAGGGCCGGGGCGCATTGGCTCACACGTGTAGTCCCAGAGCTTTGGGAGGCCAAAGCAGGTGGATCACCTGAAGTCAGGAGTTTGAGACCAGCCTGGCCAACATGGTGAAACCCCGTCTCCACTAAAAATACAAAAATTTGCTGGATGTGATGGTGCATACCTGTAATTGCAGCTACTCAGGAGGCTGAGGCAGGAGAACCGCTTGAATGTGAGATTCAGAGTTTACAGTAAGCCACGATCGAGCTACTGTATTCTAGCCTGGTTGACAGAGCAAGACTCCATCTGAAAAAAAAAAAGAGCTCAAGGTTTATGTCTTCCTGCATGAGTTTGTTCAGTAAGTATTTGCTGAGCACCTACTGTCATTGTCATCTGTACATGGACCAGAACTGCCTGTGTCACTGAAGTCTTACGAGCATGGCATAAAGTGGGAGGTACTTTCTTTCTTTTTGTAAGACACTATAGAGACTTATGAGACACTTCCTTAAATCTTTCACCATTCTTTGTCCAAGACCATGCAACAGGTAATAAATCTCATTATATAATTCTGCCTAAGTGTTACAGGGCAGGGGAGCCCCAAAATCGGAGCTCCACCTAGAAGGTTCTTGGCTTCCCCCAGGAAGGAACTCGAGGGTGAACCAGTGGTAGAAGAAAACAGCTTTGCTGGGGCGGCAGAGTCACAGCTCCATGACTGCTCCTGCAGAACTCGGCTACCCCATAGGCCATGCATCGAGAGTAGCAGCTCAGGGGCAGGTCTGCAGTCACAGCCATACCCACTTATAATTACATGCAAATTAAGGGACAGGTTATTCAGAAATTTCTAGAAAAAGGATGATAACCTTCGTGTTTTTACCAGGGAATGGGTGAACTGTCATGGCGCTGGCGGGCATGTCAGCCAGTCTTCAATTTGGTCGGGAGTTGAGTCCCACCTCCTACCTCATATGTACTTATTTTTGATGCCACAAAATAAACTTTAGTTTTATTGTTCCATTTTATCCAAGATTGCCACAGTGGTCACTGCCAGCATTGTGTCACATTTGTGACAACTAGAAAATGGTGCTTTCTGAGTGAACAAATTAGAAAAGCCATCCCATTCTCAGGATTTTAGCCCCACCTGCCTCCTCCACCAGTTGACTTTGAGCATGTGCTTTCTGCACACCACCCAGGGAGGAATACTGATCCCTCCCAGTGTCACCTACTGTTCCAGGCCTGGGCCACCTTTCCTGAAAGAAGTCATTTCCAGTATCTCCCATGTCTCTAGGGACTGGTACTATCCTGGCTGCCCTACCCACACCCACACTGGCTGAGCCAATCGCTGGACTGCCCATGGCTGTCACATCCCTTTGTTCCTTGGTCCAGAAATATTCCTGGCATCCCAGATATTTTCTAAAAAAGCAACTTGGTTGATTCCTACAATTATTCTCTAGTGTTCTCTTCAATATTCTTCTATTCCTAGTTCAGAGAACCTCTGGATCCCCAAAATGTCTTGAGTTTTAAGAGTGCCAGGCCAGGCGTGGTGGCTCACGCCTCTAATCCCAGCACTTTGGGAGGCTGAGGCGGGTGGATCATGAGGTCAGGAATTCGAGACCAGCCTGACCAACATGGTGAAACCCTGTCTCTACTAAAAATACAAAAATTAGCCAGGCGTAATGGTGGGTGCCTGTAATCCCAACCACTTGGGAGGCTGAGGCAGGAGAATCACTTGAACCTGGGAGGCGGAGGTTGCAGTGAGCTGAGATCACCCCACTGCACTCCAGCCTGGGCAACAGAGTGAGACGCTGTCTCAAAAAAAAAAAAAAAAAAAAAAAAAAAGAATGTCAGTGACCTTGATTCTTTATGCAGCTTGCAGGATGTCTCACACCAATCTTATACTTCTCCCAACTCTATTGATAGAAGGTAGAGCTTTCCATCCCCAAACATGACAGAAGAGTAACACAAAACACACTCAGCACAGAGTTAGCCTATTTGCCACAGAATGCCCACTATGCTAAGAGCATGGGCTTGAGAAAACTGGAAGAAGGTGGTGGTAGGAGCACATGTCTCAGATCCCTTCTCTGACTTAAAACCCAGCACCAATCAAGCTGGAAGGGCCTAGAGGGTTCATCTGAGGTCACAAGTCTCGCAGCATCCCTGGAGGAGAGGGCAGATGTAGATTCTCTTCTGGTTGGCATCTGGGGAAAGCTAAGGAGCCTGTGGCTACAGACAAGGGCGTGCAGCAACTTCAGGCCCTGGGCATAGCTGGATTGCTGAGGACCTCAGGCGTCAGAGCCTGTGACTGTTTTCGGGAAAGCTCTTCCTCTGCCCACCTGTGACCCAAGTGGCTCGGGACTGGCCTACCCATTCCTGTTGATCCCAGGAGGGCTGAGTTAAATTGTGCAAACTGTGCAGGTCTGTGGCAGGGGAGGACCATCATCCCCACTACACTCAAGGGGAATTAACAGCATTCCAGTTTTCTCACTGTGTGTTCACCAGCTTGCTACTGCTCAGGAGGCCTCAACATCCTGGCCAGTGTGGGGACTAAAGGCACAACCAAGTGAGTAGGTTAAAAAAAATACACACCTGCAACTGTTTAAGAGGACTCAGTGCCCTGGGAAAGACAGAAAGAGACAAGGAGGAAGAGCCGGATATGGAACAGTTGAATAAGGAGGCTCCCTTTGAGGGACAAATCAGGAAAGACCCAGATGATAACTTATAATAGAGAACTAATGAGAACCCCCAAGGTGATTTAAGTAGAGCACCCAGAATATGTTCTAGAAGTTCAGGAGAAACAAAAACAAAAAAAAAACTTGATGCTATGGACTGAATTGTGTTCCTCAAAATTCATGCGTTGAAGCCCTAATTCCCAGTGTGATGGTGTTTGGAAATGGAGTCTTGGGAGACCATTAGATTTAGATGAAGTCCTCATAATGGAATTAACCCCCTTAGAAGAAGAGACATCAGAGATCTTTCTGTCTTTCTCTCCCTCCTCCCCCATCTCTTTCTCTCTGTGTCTTTGCAGAAAAAAGAGTCCTCACCAGAAATGGCTACGCTGGCACCTTGATCTTGGACTTCCAGCCTTCAGAACTGTGAGAAAACAAATTTCTGTTGTTTATGTCATGCAGTCTCTGGTATTTTGATATGGCAGCTCATGCTAAGATACTTGATATCTTTATTTTAAAATTCATTGTGAATGAAAAAGAAGGTGATCATGGCTGAGAACCAAGTTAATAACCCAAAAGACCAAGAACTCACAACAAAAAGCAAAAACACAGTAAGATGAATATCCCAAGGGGAAAGATCAGAGGTTTAAAGGAGGCTTATCCATGCTATCGGGCCATGATATCTCTTACTCTCTGAATATGCAAGGATTCAGGGTATCTTAATATCAGTGTTCCTAGCCAATGAAAATAGAAAATAGTTAACCAAATGTCAGTTGACTCAGATCAGACACCTGAAGACAGGAAAAGATCAGGGGAAAGGAAATGGGGGTGAGCAATGAATCTTTTCATCTATAGCTACACCAGATGGAACATAGCAGTGTGTCAGGGGATCCACAATAGAATCGTGGAGAAGAATATTTCAAATAGAAGACATATACTTATGGAATTGCAAGTAAAGCTTTTTTAATATTATAAAAGGAAATTTCAATATGCATCGTTCAGATTTTTAAAAAGCAAGCAGAGAAAAATCAATAATGATAGAGAGGATTTGAATTATGTAATTGGCAAGAACAATAAGCACGGAGAGAGAGCTGTGTTTCCTGCAAGCAGAAAATACATCTTTTGTATCCATGTTGCAAAAATTGATCATGTGCTTGGCCATAAAGAAAACTTTCCCGGCCAGGCGCGGTGGCTCAAGCCTGTAATCCCAGCACTTTGGGAGGCCGAGACGGGCGGATCACGAGGTCAGGAGATCGAGACCATCCTGGCTAACACGGTGAAACCCCGTCTCTACTAAAAACTACAAAAAACTAGCCGGGCGAGGTAGCGGCTCCTGTAGTCCCAGCTACCCGGGAGGCTGAGGCAGGAGAACGGCGTAAACCCGGGAGGCGGAGCTTGCAGTGAGCTGAGATCCAGCCACAGCACTCCAGCCCGGGTGACAGAGCGAGACTCTGTCTCAAAAAAAAAAAAAAAAGAAAAGAAAACTTTCCCAAAGCAGAAATTTTAGAAGGCATGTTCTTGGTTCATATTCTAATAAAGGAAAATAAGCAACGAAAAGATAATTTCAAAATTTACATGAGAATTAAGAAACATTCCCTTGGTTGAACCCCTTATTTAAAATATGTCAAAACTTGTTTGTAATTTACCTGGAAATGCATCCAAAAACCAAGCTGGAGTGTGGGATCAGAGAGCTGGATAGTTAGATGCATAGGTGATTCAATAAGCACAGCAAAATGTTCCTTGCAGAATTTAGTGGTGGTTTTCCCTGTATGATTCTTTCAACATTTTTACAGGTTTGAAAACTTTTTATAATAAATTATGGGAAGAAATATATCAAAAACTGAAATAAACATCTACAAGCTATTGAAAGGAAGGTTTCATACCAAAACCACAGTTTAAAATGTATTCAAAATTGTTCTATTCTTAGAGCTTACTGTTTAAAGGAGTTCATTTGTTTTCTTTCTAAAACTATTTATCAAGTAGATACTATATGCCAGGCATTGCTCCAAGGCCCTCTGTGAGGTCTGAATCAAATGTTCAAATGTGCTCCTCTCCAGATGGTGCAGAATTATTGTTATTGTTTTTGTTTGTTTATTTGGTTTGGTTTGGTTTTTGAGTCTGAGTTTTGTTCTGTCACTCAGGCTGGAATGCAGTGGCATGATCTTGGCTCACTGCAGCCTCCACCTCCTGGGTTCAAGAAATTATCACGCCTCAGCCTCCTGAGTAGCTGGGATTACAGAAGCGTACCACCACGTTCAGCTAATTGTTGTATTTTTAATAGAGACGGTATTTCACCATGTTGGTCAGGGTGGTCTCGAACTCCTGACCTCAGGTGATCTGCCCATCTCAGCCTCCCAAAGTGGTAGGATTACAGGCGTTAGCCACCATGCCCAGCCTTGTGCAGATTTATTAAAAACTCACTCTGTACCTAACAGTAGCATGGCTCAGTCCAAAGTTTCCCAGCCTGATGATGAAAACGTCATGCGGAAAGGCTCCAGAAGTCCAAATATCCTTTATACATGCCTTGTGTTACTCAGTCCCTCTCTCCCTCACAGAAATAAATTCATCTGCTCTGACATGTGCTACTTCACACAAAGCCAGCTCTAATTGTTCTGCACCCTCTTTTGCTTTTCTGGGTGATTACAAACTGATTTTGGGGCGATGCATTCTAGTCATTTCCAGGTACATCAGGTAAAGCGAGCTGCTCTGTAATTATTCAACTATCCTTTGTCCTGTTGAGAGATGGACACAATAGCTGTCTCCCTATGTAAAGGAAATTTCCCCCGTTCCATTAATTCCCATGGTTAGTGGTTTTCACAATAAAATCCATCAGTTCTGTTAGATGAGTTCTTTCATTCTCGAAAGAATAGGCCCAAATCATGCCAGTCAAAGGTGCTGTAAATGAGAACATCCTTGGAAAATAAATATTTTGTGCAAATGTAAGCACCCAGAGTGTGTATTCGTGTTCAAGCCAATGCAACACATCTATTGAGGGTTTACGGTGTTCCTGGCACATCACCACAGAGAAAACTGTCCTGCTGCCACATTCCCAGAAGCGCTTACATTCAAGCTAGCCACAAAAACATATTTCTGGTTCTAACAGCAGATGTGAAACTGTGAAACACATGCACTCAAAAGGCAGGCAGCTTGAGGACCTGCGTGGTGGTCTAGGGACGTCCTAGGGCTGCCAGAGGGATGGAGAGAAAATCTGTGATTGCTGCTCTCATCCCTGGGGAATTCGGGGACTCAGGCAAGAATTCTGACTCTCTCCCTCTTGTGTGTGACTGCAGACTGAAAGCAACTGTTTCCAACCCAATGACACGATCATAAGGCTCTGTTTAGATAAAATGTTTTATCTTCTAAAGATGATACTTACATTGTCTACTATCCAATACCAGAGGCCAGCAACAAGGCTTTACAAATCCCACTTTCCCAGTTCCCAAACACTGTGAGAACACATGGGGAGCACAGTTTAATTTTTGATAGAATAAAAACACCTTGCATGCTTCCATATTTCTAGCACATGATATACTGGAAATAAAGTGGATAGAGTAAGAGAGAAGCTAAAGCCATATCTTTCTGGGGAACTGCCTCTGGAAACCGTTTTCTTCTGGAAACACGGGCTCTGTCTCCAAATGCCAACTAAAGTGAGTTAAATAGTCATGTATCTCAGTCAGCTCAGGCTGCCATAACAAAATGCCATAGATGGGGTAACTTAAACAACAGAAATTTATTTCTCTTTGTTCTGGAGTTGGAGAAGCCCAAGACCAAGGTGCCAGCTGACTCAGTTTCTGGTGAGGGCTCTCTTCCTGGCTTGCAGATGGCTTCCTTCCCTAGGACCTCATTTGGCACAGAAAGAGTGCATGAGCTCTCTGGTATCTCTCCTTACAAAGACACAAATCCTACTGGATTAGGGCTCCACCCTAAATGACCTCATTTACCCTTAATTCCTTCCTTATTTCTAATACATTGTGGGTATGCTGGCTTACACCTGTAATCCCAGCACTTTGGGAGGTCAAGGCTGGAGGATCCCTGGAGCCCAAGAGTTTGAGACCATCCTGGACAACATAGTGAGACCCCCATCTCTTAAAAAAAAATGCAAATATTAGCCAGGTGTGGTGGTGCACACCTGCAGTCCCAGCTACTTGGGAGGCTGAAAGGGGAGGATCACTTGAGCCCAGGAGGTCAAGGTTACACTGAGCCATGATCACGCCACTGCACTCCAACCTGGGTGATCAAGTGAGACTCTGTCTCAACAAAACAAAAAACAAATACAGTCACACTGGGGGTTAAGGCTTCAACATATGAATTCCGGGAGGACATAGTTCATAGCACCATATAATTCAAGGTTCCCAATTATTTCGACCAGAAAGAAATATCCTGCTGGTTGAGCAAAAGTGTTTCCTCTGAGTTAAATAATGTAGGTAATTTCCTCAATCCTCTGCTACATTTGGACTCTATCGATGCCATCCAGTTAGCAATGTGTGAATTAACGAGAGCTTCAAGTATATTGGCAATGCAAAGGCTGTTTTCTGTCCATACCAATCAACTCCAAATTCTGCATTACGGTCTCGTCTGCTGCTGCAGGGAGCCCTGCAGTACTGGAAAACAGCCAGCAGCTGTCACGGGTGCGCCAGCAGCTTCTGCTTCTCCATGTAATGCATGTCCCCCATGCCTCTAGCTTTGGGGACTTGCCGTTTGCCCCAGCAGCGGCTGGCACATGGATGTGTCTGTGGAGGGGTCTTTGCTAGTGCTGCCCTCGCGGCAGGGTTTTGGATGATGGGACTCCGCACACTCTCATCTTTCACTTCGGGGCATGTCATCCTGCTAAATGAAGAAGCCAGACAACCTTTGGGGTTCCTTAAGTCTCCAGGACAGAGGAACACATGTATTCTCACCTTACGTGGCTTTGCCTGGCTTTCTCAACAGCAGCTGCCCAGTTGCAGGAACAGCCCAGATGCCCTGGCAACCCAGAGTAGCAGTGGGCAGCAGATCTCAATGCCCTCCTGGCCCCGTGAAAGACCTCCTCAGCTTGAGACCACCAGCAGAGGCAGCTGAGAGATGAACACCCAGCCAGGAGCCAGGAGCCAGGAGGCACAGGGCACTGATGGAGAGCCCCGCCAAGGAAAATGAGAGATGATGTTTCCCTGACCTTAGCCCAGCCCTTGTCCATTGTCTTGGAGAAGTTCCAAGCTTTCAGCCTTCAGAGGAAGCTCTGGCAGAACCCAAATGTGCTCTGCATGTTTCAGAAGTTCACCGAAGTCCTTCTCTCCTCAAAGTCCCCAGGCCCCATGGAGCAGGAGAGGGGTGCGGAGGGGTGGGGGTACAGGGAGGTTGGAGGGTGATGGATGGACTGCCAGGGAGGGACAGGAGAATGCGGGGACGGCAGTCAGGTGGGCCAGATGGAGCGCTCACCATTGTAGACCTTCACCCAGGCCAGAGACGAATTTCTTTCCATGTGTGAGGGGTTGAGGGCATGCAGGATTACGGGGAACTAAAGGAGAACAAGAAAATATGATTACTGTCATTTATTTTGTCCAGATTCTACCTGGTAGCAGCCAAGAGGCTCACGGAAGGCTACAGACTTGTTCCTCCACCTCAAAAGCCAGGAGGGACATTTCGATTCCTAGTTGAAAAGCTAGCAGAAGAAAGAAATTTCCTTTTTTAAAAAAGCAAAGTAAAAGAAAACCAAAAAAAAGGTTTTTTAAACCTCGTTTCAAAGCAAAAAACCTGAGGCAGGGAATGAGGAACACATTGCTGTCTAATCGAGCCACTGCAATGGCTGACTGCAGCAGCTGAGTGCAACAGTGTGCGTATGTTTGTGTGTGGGCTTATGTGTGTACATGTATGTGGTTGTGGTTGCATTGCCTGTGTGCAGACGTCTGCTGGCAGGAGACTGGAGGTAAGTGGGGAACAAGATAGTATCTGTGTTAAATAAGATGGTTTTCACATATTCATCATGGGGGTAGGAGAGAATCTTTGTTTCGTATTTGGGTGGTTTTCTCGCTTTCATACTTGTGGCATACCGGCGGTGTGCTACCCAGACCCCACACGTTTGACTATGCCTCATCTGACATGACCTAGGAGGGACACTGCCTCTCCTGGGCTTCCACCCCAACCTCTCCAGTCCCCAACAATATTCCGAGCAACACACATAAAAAGGCTTAGGAAACAACCTAGTCTAATGTACACTTCTGTAAAAGATGCTTATTCCACCACAATACCACACGTCCCTATAGGCCCTATCTCCAAACACAGGGGAGTCAGGGCTTCAACATATAAAGGGGGAGAGGGACAATCAGTCTGTAGGTGGAGTCCGGGCATCTGTCATTTGCGATAACAACTCTCCCAGGTGATTCTGCTGTTCATCCAGGGCTTGTGCCTAATGGCCCTGGGTTGGAGAACTCTAATTCCTGCCTTCCTTCCCATGTGAGCAGCACAGGCTGCCCATGGGCTGCCCTGCTCAGTACCTGGTCTTGCTCACTCGGCTGTGTTTGGTCATGGCCGAACCATGGAGTTCCAGGCTCTGCTGCTGCCAACCTACTACTTACCAGCCTTGGAAAACTGGGTGAGTCATTTCCTTTCCCTTGGCCTGAGTTTCCTCATCTGACAGTGAGGGGCTTGCACAGAAGAGTCTCTGTCCCAACTGACATAAAACTCTGATCCTTAATAGTAACATTCTAGGGGCTTCCATTAGGCCCAATTCAGTTTTAGTGCGGAATTTTAAAAAGCATTCAGGGCTCTTTACTCCATCCCAGCTAGGAATATACCATCTCCCATGCAAAATGTCCAACCAAAAAAGTTCCTGGCAGGTCACCATCCTGTGAAATCTAGGTATCAGGGAGATCAAAACGGAGGTTGTCCTTTTTCTTTGAAGTTGGACATGCCATGTTCTTACCATGAGTCAAAATCCTTTCCTTATTCAGTTCAGGACACAGGTTTATCTCTGGCTTCCTGACTCATGGATTTTCTCCCCTGAACAAAGCATAGTGCTTCTCTACAACCTCTCCAGGCTCCTGGTAGAGATGAGACTTTGAGAAGGATGTTTAGTGGGCATGGGTAAGTGACATATAAGCCCTCCACACCCAGGATCGAAGTCAAGAAGGGGTGAGGAGGGAGGGGAGTTCACCTCTGCCCTTGCCGCCCTGGTTAGCTTTGTTCAGCCTCAGCAGACAGGACCTTTTCACTCCCTTTTGTCTTCCTGGGCCGCTTCCTGCTTTGCCTCCTCCTCTGGTCTTCTTGATGCTTGGAATGCTGCTCTCTTCTGTCTACCTAAATATACTTATTTTCCAAAGCCTAAAGAGTATATATGAGGGACCAGGGAGAGTGAGAGGCAGAAGGAGGAAATTCTCTGAATCATTCCAGCCTACATGATCTTCCTCTGCTATAAATTACTGTTGCACTCGTGATCCTGACCATTGGCATCCCCTATTCCAAGCCCAGAAAGGCAAGCACTGTGTAGGTTCTGCACAGCGCTGAGTCTCTCAGGTCTGATAGATGACCTGGCCCAGAGTGAGTGCTTGGTAACTATTTGTGAAGTAGGGGAATAAGCGAGCCCCACGAGTCATCGTTACCTTACAGTCCCTGCCTCCTCTTGCAGTCTTTTCAAGGACTGTCTTCACGCCTTGGTTCTAAGATAGACACAGACTGTTCGCTTCTTACTTTTTATCTCCAGAACCTGCAAGGAGCCTGGTCCACTGTAGGCACTCAAGGAATGCCAGAGTGAATAAATGAAGAGCCACGTCTGAACTGGCATTCAGCACTGAACAGGAGACCCTCCTGGGGAGGTTAATCGTGGAAAAGCAAAAAGGTGTGGAAGGAGAACAGGCACCAGTCCACATCTAGCCACCCAGATGTCCTGGGGTGGTGTGGCCTCCATGGGAGGGCTGCGATGGAGCCTTCTTCCAGATAGCGTGTCAGTTGGCTTAGCAGGCACCTCTGGTGACCCCTGCTGCAGCTGTGGATAGCAGTTGTGTGTCGTTTTTAGGCTCTGCCCAGTATATCTGCCTTCACCCACACTGCTCTGATCCTGCCATGGGAGACCTGGGAAAGAGCCCACTCCCTACATCTCCACGCACTGCTTGAGAGTCCTGGGAGAAGCCACAGCTCCTGGAGCAACACAGGAGAGATGTCTCTGTAAGACCACTCTTGGGTAGACAGAAGGATTGGGCAGGATGGAGTCCCCTTGCTGACAACAGTAGCCCGTCCTGTAACCACCCCTTATACTGACTCTTCCTCCTTCCATCTCTCTCTCTCCCTGTCCCCTCACATACACTATTTAGGCTCTGAAAAATAAGTACATTTAGGTGGACAGAGAGAAGAAAGCAACATTCTAAGCATAAAGAAAAGCAGAGGAGAGACAAAGAGGCAAGGAGCCTAGAAAGAGAAAAGGATGAGAGAGGCTGCTTGCTGCAGCCACCTGTGTGGTTCATGGTGGGGTTTGTATGCTAAAAGGGTCACAGTCCGCAGGACAAATCAGCGCAGGTACCAGACCCATGCTCGTTATCAAAAATATAGAAATATAGCAGGAAAGGCAGGGAAGAGGGAGAGTCCAAACTCGCCTGGGCGCGCGTGTGTGAGCAGCAGCTCTGGCAGAGGAGGCACCTCCGCAGGTTCCCTCCATTTAATAATGTGAGGCTGCATTGCCAAAACCATCCATTCCAAAGCCATCACTTGTGGCTTTCAATCAGTTTTAGATTGGCTTGATCAATCCTAAAGAAGAGGAGCACCGTGCCATCTTCGTGATGCATGGACTGAGACATAAATATGTAAGCAGTTCTGTATTAACATTAATTAGCAGCAGTAGCCTGGAAGTGGTTAGCATAACACTGGGAATCACTAATGGAATTGTGTATCTTTTTCCTGCACCATGAGCAGTCAAGAATCATGCATAATGTAAAAGCATAGATTGCAGCTGGTAGCAGCAGGCTGGATCACAGGAGATGATTTTGACTTGTTTTTATGATCATGAAGAACTACCTTTCAATCAGGCCCCCAAAGCACATACTAGCCTACAGTCCTGGGGGTGCAGAATTACACTACATAACAGTAAATAACAATCCTGCTCAGAGGCCCCAAAGCTGGGCTTTTTATTTATGTTCTGTTCACATTTATAGAGTCTAGAAGGAGTGCAGGCAGAAGTGACAGAAAGCAGGTGCCACCTGACCATATGGGAGGCTGACTGAGACACGGGAGATGAGCTCAAGTTGAGAACAGACAGCTGAGTTCTGGCTGGGCAGAGGATGGTCAGCCTGGAAGCATCAAGGACGTGCCGCCTTCTATACAGGAAAGAAGAGCTGCTAGAGAAGCCAAGCCTGTTTAATGGTTTCAGCTCATCTCCTGGTAATAGGGCCTCATCAGTGGGTTAGAAGAAGGAAAAGTGGGGAAAATTCTGGCAGACTCCTCAACTTAGTCTTTTGGTCTCCATCACCTGCCTTTTCTCACCCACTACAATCTATTGCACGGTTTTTTTCCAACAGCGCTATTGAGACATGATTCACCTACCACACAATTCACCCATTAAACATGTATAATTAAATGGTTTGGCATCTATTACATTATTGGCAAAATTATGGTGAAATATACGTAACAAAATGTACCATTTTCACCATGTTTAAGTAGTATACAGTTCTGTGCATTACATACAGTCACATTGTTGTGCGGCCATCACCACCATCCATCTCTAGAACGTTTTCATCACCCCAAACATAAACTCCCTACCCATTAAACAATAATTCTCCATTCTCTCCTCCTCCCAGCCCCTGGTAATGTCTAATCTACTTTGCCTCAATGAATGTGTCCATTCTAGATATTTCATATCACGGAATTATATAGTTGTGTTTTGTGTGGTTTATTTCACTTAGCATAAAATCTTCAAAGTTCATCCATGTTGTAGCACATATTAGAATTTCATTCCTTACGACTGAATAACATTTTGCTGTATATATATTCCACATTTTAGCCATTCCATCCATTGATGGACATTGGAGTTGTTTCTACATTTTGGCTATGTGAATAATGCTATAAACATTGGTATATTAGTCTGTTCTCACACTGCTAATAAAGACATACCCAAGACTGGGTAATTTATAAAGGAAAAAGGTTTACTGAACTCAGAGTTCCACATGGCTAGGAAAGCCTTACAGTCATGGTAGAAAGCGAAGGAGAAGCAAAGTCACGTCTTACATGGCAGCAGGAAAAAGAGCTTGTACAGGGGAACTCCCATTTATTAAACCATTGGATCTCATGTGACTTATTCACTATCACAAGAATACCACAGGAAAGACCTATCCCATGATTTAATTACCTTCCACCAGGTCCCTCCCATGACACGTGGGAATTATGGGAGCTATAATTCGAGATTTGGGTGGGGACACAGCCAAACCGTATCAATTGGCCTATAAGCATCTGCTTGAGGTCCTCTGTTTAGTTCTTTTGGATATATACACAGGAGTGGAATTACTGGGTCATATGCCAATTCTATGTCTGGCTTTTGAGGAACTGTCAAACCATTTTCCACAGCAGTTGTACTGTTTTGTAGGAGGTTTCCATTTTCTCTACATCCTCACCAATACCTCTTATATTTTCCATTTTTTGTTTTGTGCGAGTGTGTTTATAATCACCCTCGTAGGTATGAAGTGCTATCTCCTTGTGATTTTGATTTGCACTTCCCTGATGACTAACGATGTTGAGCATCTTTTCATGTGCTTATTGGCCATCTGTATGTCTTCTTGGGGGAAAGTTGCATGAGTTTGCTAGGGCTGCCATAGCAAAGTACCATGAGCTGGGTTCAACAACAGAAGTTTATTTTCTCTCAGTTCTGGAGGCTAAAAGCCCCAGACCAAGGTGTCAGCAGGACTGATTTCTGCTGAGGCCTCTCTCTTTGGCTTGTAAATGGCAGTCGTGTCCTGCGTCTTCATATGGTCTTTCTTCTGTGGTTGTTTATGTGCTTTCTTCTGTGTTTACGCTCTAATCTCTTCTTACGAGGACTAGCGCTCACCCCAGTGATCTCATTTAACCTTAATTACCTCTTCGGAGACCCTGTATCCAAATATAGTCACATTCTGAGTACAGGGGGCTAGGACTTCAACATATGAATTTTTGGGGATACATTCAGCCCATAACAAAGGTCAGTTCAAGTTCTTTTTGCCCCCCACCCCCTCTCTTTTGAGACGAAGTCTCACTCTGTTGCTCAGACTCAGAGCATACTAGCATGATTTCAGCTCACTGCAGCTTTGACTTCCCAACTCAAGTGATCCTCCCACCTCAGCCCCCTGAGTAGCTGGGACTATAGGCACGCAGCACCACACTCAGCTAATTTTTGTAATTTTTGCAGAGAGGGGATTTCACCAAGTTGCCCAGGCTGTTCTCAAACTCCTCAGCTCAAGCGACTCTGCCTGCCTCAGCCTCTCAAAATGCTGGGATTATAGGCATGAGCCACCATGCCAGCTTTGCCCATTTTTAAAATTGGGTTGTAATCATAAGTTTTGGTGTCGAGTGCGTGGTTTTATTATTCATTTTGGGGGTGGTGAAGGTGTCAGTAGAATAAGAAAGAGAAAGCTTATAGGGTTTTTCGTCTTGGACTGTTTAATGTGATCAGTTCTAAGCACAGTCACCGTCCCAAAGGAAATGTCTCCATTTTTTCCCCACAGAAACCCAACCATACTATCTATCTTCCAATTAGTCGTGCAATAATAGTCATCAGAGGTAAACAAGAAATCACTGCATTATGATTAAACCAAAGTCAGTTTTCGAATGTCTGCTAGACTGCAAATGTCTTGAAGGTAAGTGTAATTTTATTTATTTATTTTTTTAGGAGACAGTCTCACTCTGTCGCCAGGCTGGACTGCAGCGGTGCAATCTCAGCTCACTGCAACCTCTGCCTCCCGGGTTCAAGCGATTCTCCTGCCTCAGTCTCCCGAGTAGCTGCAACTACAGGCACATGCCACCACACCCAGCTAATTTTTATATTTTTTGTACAGACGGGGTTTCACCATGTTGGCCAGGATGGTTTTGATCTCTTGACCTTGTAATCCGCCCACCTCGGTCTCCCAAAGTGCTGGGCATGAGCCACCACACCCAGCTATCATTTCTTACTCAACTTTGAGTTGGAGTATGCCTCAGGCCATAAAAACATTTTCTCATGTAATAAACCCAATATCCCATGTGATAGGTATAATAATCCCCACTCCACAGATGGGGAAACAGGGCTCATAGGGGTCAAGTGGCTTGCCCGAGTTGATGAGGCAAGCAGCAGAAGGAAAATGTGGGGTCCTGAATCTGTCCAATTCTTCTTTCCACTACACTATGATTCCTTCCTCCCTCAACATGGAAATAAGATATGCATGCTCTTAAATCAGGAGAAACATTCATTCCCATGAGATCTCTGAGTGAGCTGAGCTCATCTCCAGCAAGTACATGTTTACCATTTAGAAGGTATCATTCATTATCTGTCTCCATAAAAGATTTTTCTGCCTTTCCCCACTCTCTTTTATTTTAGAACTTACATATGAATTAAATAGATTTTTTGTTAACAGACAAGAACTGAAGCCCAGGCAGTTTTGTTCTCTTCATGGTAATTGTAATAAAGACATGGGATTCAAAAGAAAAAAAGCAATAGGATTGGGGGTGGGTAGGCAAAGGGAAATGAGATGTAAGTTCCAATACACCAAGAAATGGAAAATGGTCAACAGTTGTCCTCCTCTTTTGTAAATGCTTAATCCAAAACAGTGACTCACAAATTATACACACTGGTTTCAGCCCTCTGCTTCTGAGATAAATATCTCTTTGTGTGGACATTCAAATAGACCTGGGCTTTTCTTGTAATGGACAAGCAGCTTCTGCAGGTAAGTCACAGCCCAACTCCACAGACTATCAGACAGCTGCTTCCCAAAGGGAAGGTGTCTCTGTTTCTGCCACAATAGAAGCCTGTGCCATGCTGAATCCAATCACATCTCTTCATTTAATAAAGCCTAATGGGCAGGCTTTCTCCAGTGGCTACATCAACCATCAGTCACCAACATTGTTAAAGAGAAAATTCTAAAAAATTCTAAGAAATTTTGCAAACATTACACATTCTTCTCATGCTGAGATATTTGTTTTTTGAGGAAGGACATACACAGCCATGCAGTAACTTGTTTAATAATCAGCATTCATATATCCCATCTTTTTGCCCAGGAAGGAAAAATAATCACAAGCATAGAACCTGTCAGTGAAGTCCTTGCTTCCTAAGAGGCAATCTGACCAAGGGTGTCCCAGAACACCTTTTTATATCTATATGTGTTTTTTTGTGTGTTTTACTTTTTGTTCTCAACATACTCATTGCTCTACAGGTATGGCCTAATACAGTACATGGTGGTGTGTGTTATAAAGACATGTTACACTTTGAGAGCCTAAATGATTGGGGTCACATGCTCTGTGGACAGTTTTATAGCCCAAATCACATGCACTGTATCAAAGTCATCTGGTTTGTACTTTATACAGTTCTTTTGGTGAGTGACTATTTGGGTGGGCTCAATAACTAGTGGGATCAGATGAATGTCCCTGACCAGCTTGGATGCTTGTTTCCAGTGCTAGATTCAAAGCCTGGCAACATGTGTGGGCCTCTAAGAACAGGGATTCCAGAGCAATCGTGCAAAATGGTTTGGGTTGAACAGTCAGCAATGTCCATGGCTGTTACTCACTTTTTATCCCGTTTCCCCTTTGATCCCATCCAGCCAGTGGTATGCTAGTAAATGTTCAACAACCAGCTCTCCAAATAATGTATGGAAATATATACATACCTGACGTGATTACTGATTTTACTGATATACACAATGTGTATCACACAATTTACAAATAATAAAGTCTACATTGTAAATTCCATATAGCCAATTGATTCTCATAGAACGCTTTCCTTGATTTTTGCCAAGCTCTTGTTTTCATAGCCAACCTATGGTTGCAGCTGATATATGAGTGTAGTTTTGATTAGAACATTGACATTTTTGTTTGCATTAATGAGTATGGTGAAGGTGAAATAATGAAGATATATGTAGAAACACTACTTGATCATCAATGATCGGAGCAACTTCTTTGCTGATTCAGGTAACAGTTTTCTAATGCTAAAAGAATATTTCCTCAAGTTTTTGTGCTATTGACAAGGTAATGGCTGCAGACATGACAATCTTTCAATTTAATGTGGATAACATTAAGAGTCATCAGAACAATAAATCAAGCTTTGATTTATAGCAGTTACTAATTTCCGTGGCACAAATATCCCTACTGTGACTGACTTTAAGCTACCGAGGTGATATCCTTGAACATGGATTTGGGAAGAGATGCCCCGTAGTGCCCCAAGATATACTATTTGCATGATATAAGTGAAATAAATGTAAATAATTCAAAAGGTCAGATGATATTAAAATAAGTAGAAAGTACTGAGGGTTTGAGTACTATGTTTTTAATATAATTTAATTATAAGTTTAGACAATTTAATAAACCTGCTGTGTTTAACAACAAGTGCTAAAAATTCTGGAAAATTCAACAATCAGTTCTTGCAAGCTATTAGGAGTCAGTTCCAGCATGCTATGCCATCCAACCCATAAGAGGTTAGGTTACACCATGGATTTTTGGGAATGCTTTAAGCTCTAGGTAACAGGGTATATGACTAAAAGTGTCTAGAATACAGGTCTATGGAACTCAATGATTTTTGTTCATATTTGGAAAGTACTTAGAACAGTGACTAACAGATAATAGATGTCAATAAACATCTGTTGAATTGAATTTATTAAAATAGAGGCATTTAGTAATCACACATTGTGAGAAGTCTAGGCACAGGTGATTCTAGAGCTGATCCCTCCAGGACTCTGTGTCAACCACTCTGTGAGGTTCTTGGTCTTTTCCCTTTAGCTGAAAGGTGGCCACCCTAAACACCATAGCCCAAATACAGCCCTAAACACCAAATTCTCACAGCACAATTTCTAAGAAAGGAAACAGGGAACAACCAGATTGACGAGTGATGCCTCCTTGCCATTTTCCTGTTTTCTCAAGTAGCTAGAACAGGATCCCCAGCAACTCTTTTCTAGACCCTCTGATGGGAGATGGGCAAAAAAAAGGAGGTTGGGTGTTCCTATGACAGTCAAATAATTTCCATGGTTTCCTACCAGGCCAATTCAATGCAAGGAATCAAGCAATACAAATATTTATTTCAGTTCAAATATCTTTTTCTGACTAAGACATAATCATTATTCTGGAACTTTCCATTCTCCTTGAAGTATTTTGAAAATAAAATCTACAATGACTCCTTCTAATTACCAAGTAATTACTCTTAGAAAGAAATCTTCTTTCTACCTTAATTACCTCTTGTTTATGTACAACTGGACTGAATGTGGTCTATATCAGATTACAAATTATTGTAATCAAATTTTTAATAAACATAATAGTATTTTTAAATCCCTTATAAAAATTTTCAAGTCCATAAAACATTTACATAAGTTACAATAAGGAAATTTGAACATCTTTAGGAGTATATTTTCCTGGGTTTTGAGTACCATATATGTTATGATTAACAAAGAATGATTGAAAGCCATTCACACATAAAACGTTTATACCCAAGTAACCTTCAAATATTTCAACAAGTCCCTTTCTACCCAATACTCAGAGAGTGCCCAAGGAAATAAATGCAGCTTACCTTGGGCTCCCAGGCCTTTGGCATGGATTCTGGTCACTGGAGAAGATCCCCATCTATCAACATCCAGACACATCTGCGGCAGAAAGAATTCCTGAGTACAGGAAAAGGCAGCAAAGGCACGCCCAAAATAATAGCGACCAGGATTGACCATCTTTTCAAAATCAGAAAAGAGCCATGAGACTTAGAACCACAAGGGATCCTAGAGATGGTTTTCCTCACTTGCATCCAAAACTATGTTCTCCATGGTTAGTTCCTTCTGGGAAATGATTTTATAGAGAGGATATTAGATTTTTTTTTTTTTTTTAACTCAAGACTTCTAAGGGGGCTGGGCCTGGTGACTCACACCTGTAGTCCTAGCACTAGCACTTTGGGAGGCCAAGGCAGGCAGATCACTTGAAGTCAAGAGTTCAAGACCAGCCTGGCCAACAAGGTGAAACCCTGTCTCTACTAAAAATACAAAAATAGCCAGAAATCACTTGAACCTGGGAGGTGGAGGTTGAAGTGAGCTGAGATTGTGCCACTGTACTCCAACCTGGGCAACAAAGTGAGACTCTGTCTCAAAAAAACAAACAAAACAAAAAACACTTCTCCGGGGGCTTGTATACTATGAATCTGTAAAATATATATGTATAACTACCTTTTCCAAACCTTATGTAACTATAGAACCTTTTTTTGAATGGAACACTTTAATTTTTCTGTTTTTGTGGTAAAATATGCATAACATGAAATTTACCCTCTTAACCATTTTTAAGTGTATAGTTGTGATAAGCATATTCACATTGTTGTGCAACCAATCTCCAGAAATTCTTCATCTTGCAAAACTTAAACTCTGTATCTGTTAAACAAAAACTCCCCATTTCTTCCCCTACCCCTGGCAACTACCATTCTACTTTGTTTCTATGAATTCGACTACCCTAGGTACCTCATACACGTGGAATCATAAAGTATTTATCTTTTTGTGACTGGTTTATTTTATTTAGCATAATGTCCTCAAGGTTCATTCATGTTACAGCATTTGTCAGAATTTCCTTCCTTTTTAAGGCTGAGTAATACTCCATTGTATGAATATACCACATTTTTTTAATCCATTCGTTCACTGATGGACATTTGACTTGCTGCCACCTCTTGGCTATTATGAGTAATGCTGCTACAAGCACAAGTGCACAAATACCTCTTTGAGATCTTGCTCTTGATTCTTTTGGATATATACTCATAAGAGGAAATTCTGGATACTATGGTAATTCTACGTTTAATTTTTGAGAAATGACCACATTGTTCTCCACAGCTGCGCCATTTTACATTCCCAGCAACAGTGCACGAAAGTGGAACTCCTTTTTAAAGAATGCTTTAATTAACATAAAACTTAATAAACCCCAGTCTAGTCCAAATCCATCCTTTTAAAATGGAGAAGTAGAAGCTCAAGAGGGGAGGGACTTGTGCAACATCCCACAGCTCCTCAGTGGTGCGTCAGCCAGGGGCTTGCTGCGAAACAGACCACTCAGCTAGTTATGGAGAGAATTTAATTTCGGAATTGCTTACAGAGGATGGGTAGCACTGCAGGGTGCCAATTAGGGATATAAAGACACTCAGAAAGAGTGACAGTGAGGGCCGGGCGCGGTGGCTCAAGCCTGTAATCCCAGCACTTTGGGAGGCCGAGACGGGTGGATCACGAGGTCAGGAGATCGAGACCATCCTGGCTAACACGGTGAAACCCCGTCTCTACTAAAAAAATACAAAAAACTAACCGGGTGAGGTGGCGGGCGCCTGTAGTCCCAGCTACTCCGGAGGCTGAGGCAGGAGAATGGCGTAAACCCGGGAGGCGGAGCTTGCAGTGAGCTGAGATCCGGCCACTGCACTCCAGCCTGGGCAACAGAGCGAGACTCCGTCTCAAAAAAAAAAAAAAGAGTGACAGTGAGAAACACTTACCACCCTTTGGCCTAAAGAGGGAAAGAGAGAAAACGGCAGAAGTGAACCCAAGGAAACCTAGCACCTTGAGGGCGGGTTGCTCAGCAGGAGCTGTGCTTGGAGGGTGTGCTCGCCACCAGAGCCACGGCACAGGAGAAACAGGTAAAGAAATACCCCGATCGCTCTCTCTTTCCAGCCATTGATCTCCTGCCAGTACTTCCAATGGTCAACCAAACCCAAAGCCAGAGGGCAGGGGAACAGGCACATACGGCTAAGTCCCCAGGTCCCAGAGAAGAGCAGAAATAGGTGAGGAGCAAAGAGAAAGGAGGGAGGATGGTGTTGGATGGGCAATCCAGGGTGTCTGATGCAGAGGGTGTCTGTAGGTGGTTTTCTATACTCAGTGTTTATCATAGAAAACTAAAAGTTTAGAACGTTTAGGGCCAGGCATGCTGGCTCATGCCTGTACTCCCAGCATTTTGGGAAGCTGAGGCTGGCAGATAGTTTGAGCCCAGGAATTCAAGACCAGCCTGGCTAACATGGTGAGACCCCTGTCTCTACAAAAAATACAAAAATTAGCTGGGTGTGATGGCACATGCCTGTGGTCCCAGCTACTCAGGAGGCTGAGATGGGAGGATTGCTTGAGCATGGGAGATCCAGGCTGCAGTAAACTGTGATCGCACCACTGCACTCCAGCCTGAGTGAAAGAGCAAGACCCTGTCTCAAAAAAAAAAAAAAAAAGAAAAAAAGGAAGAAAGAAAGAAAGAAAGAAAAGAAAAGGAAAAGAAAAGAAAAGAAGAATGTTTCGGATGTTAGAAAAATAAAAATAAAAAAATTACCAACAGTCTCATCACCCACAGATACCCAAGTTAACATTTCTGTTTCCAGTGTATAACATGTTGCAAGATGATATTGACAAATGAAGTTGGGCTTGTTTTCACTGCTGTGCAGCAGCAGCTCCAGAATGTCTACAGAAGGAATAAAGCAACTGAAAGGAAGGACTAGACGTGAGTCCTGACATCATACTTACGGAGCAGGCACACTGGTTTTAATTGGATTGCGTGTTTATTTGGGGACCTATCTGGAGCTGCCGATGGAGACAAAAGGCTTTATTTCGAAGCTGCCATGTGCAGAGAGGCCTCCTCGTTTATTTTGGCAAGGTTCAGGAAGAAGGTGATGATTTATGTGGCAGATGAAAGCTCCCCTGCTCAAGGCACCCCTTGACAATGCTGTAAAAGAACTAATATGAGGGTTCTCGGGGAAGGGAGAGAACATATTTTACATGTAGAAGAATGTAAACTGTGGTGGCCAAAGGGCAGATTGTGTCGCATTGTGTCTTCCAAACGTCACCACCTCAACCTGCCCCATCCCACTTGCCCTTCTGGCAACATCACCTTGACGCTTTTCTTGTGGTGGTCGTCTCAGTCCTCTCTCCTCGAATCTGGACAAAACTCGGGCTGCTGTCACCAATATAATAAGTGAAGCAACTATGAACTTCCAGGCTAGGTCTTAAAAATGCCACACATTCCTGCCTTGCTGTCTTGGGAAGCCAGTGCTTGGAACCCAGCCACAGGGAGGAAGCCCCAACAAGCCCTTGTGGAGACAGCCCATGGAAACCACACCTCTAGGTTTTTAGGCTGATAACTCAGCTGATAATGAAAGTTACTTGTGGTTTATTCTCTGGATTTTTCCTTGCCCACCCCAAGAAAGCCTTTGTGTTTTCTTCCCCCATGAATAGAATCAGAAGTAGACAGTTCTCGAATCCTGTCACTCTGAATCAGTGTTTGGAAAAGGGAGAGGGGACATAAAAGGAATGACTATATATAAGGGAGAGTCCCCTGTACTAGAAAACTAGAACAGACGTAAGTACAGGAACTTCCAACCCACCAAGTCCCTCAAAATGGCCAAGGATGGTGGCCATACCTCAGGGGAAATGGCTGCTTGTTGTGTAGACACAGATTGGACTCCCAGCCCAGGGCACTGCTTTGGCAGAGATTTCTGGATCCATGATGGCAAAGGAGCCACAAAACTAGCAATGGGCCTCAGTGATGGCTTTCTCAGGGGGTAACCAGGTCAGACTAGAGGTCAGCTTCCAGGATAACTATTCCTGCTTATGATACCCCAGGACCTTTCTATATAACGGGGTACCCCCAAATGACTGAATTTTTTGCCAATGATGTAAGATGGTGGCTTGGAGTTTACTTTCATTTGACATTTTAAACAAATGTTCCAAAACAGATTACCAGTCCCTCTTACATGACATGCATAGAAATTAAAAAGATATAAAAAAGAAAACACATAAGTGCATAGCCATGTTTGGAAAGAAGAAAAGAAACTCTGGATGAACCAGAATCATACAGAATCTCTTTCTTTTTGAGACAAAGTCTAGCTTTGTTGCCCAAGCTAGAGTGCAGTGGTACCATCTCGGCTCACTGAAACCTCCGCCTCTAGGGTTCAAGTAATTCTCCTGCCTCCACCTTGTGAGCAGCTGGGACTACAGGCGCATGCTACCATGCCCGGCTGCTACGTTTTGTATTTATAATAGAGACGGGGTTTCACTATGTTGTCCAGGCTGGCCTCAAACTCCTACCCCTGTGATCTGCCCACGTCAGCCTCCCAAAAAGTGCTGAGATTACAGACATGAGCCACTGCACCCAGCCCAGAATCTCTTAAAATTGGAAAGTAGGTAGGCATAAAGAGGAAAAACTGCAGCCCAGCTGGGAGTGGGAGAATTCTGCTATGAGCCTCAAGGGGTGCACCTGACCAACAAGGGAGGGATCCAGAAGAGGAGGAGAAACTCAGAGTGGCCAAGGTGAGAGCAGCGTGGTAGGGCAGCCCCTGGGCTGGGCACCCATACCCATGGATGCAAGTGCATGCCTTCCCCACAGCAGTAGGTACAGGAACTCTGGGAGGAAGAGACGCAGTGCAGCGCCCCAGGTATGCCTTAAAAACCCACTGTGAGATGCCATCTCCTTACACACCACAGGAGCCTCTGCCAGGCTCACTAAAGCCAGTGTAAAGCAGCAGTGACAATGGCAGTTCCCACCCTGTCTCAATCATCTGTGTGAACTCTTATAGCAGATCTTCTAACAGGGAACCTTGGCATTGATTTACATAAGCAGAATCAAATATGCCAGCAGATCCAGCATCAGAAGATAGAAATAAGTGAAAAAGGAAAAACTTTCATTAAAGAAGCAGATTGGTGAATAGAAGCTGTGTGTGTGTGTGCACGCGAACGCACGGGCGCGCGTGTGCATGTGCACATATAAAATATCTTTAAATATTTAAGGACATAATGTGTGTGATCACAAGAATAGAAAGAGGCTGGGTGTGGTGGCTCATGCCTGTAATCTCAGCACTTTGGTAGGCCAAGGCAGGAGGATCACTTGAACCCAGGAGTTCAAGACCAGTATGGGCAAGAGAGCAAGACCCCATCTCAAAGAAAAAAGAACCAATCAAAACTATTGGATGAACATTTTAGTGGTTGAAATGTAAAAACCTAATATGTGGGTGAAAAACAAAATAAGCACAGTGGAGAGGCAAATAGATTGGAAAATGAAACCATGGAATTTGTTCAAAATGACACAAAAATTAAGAGGTTTGTAGAATAAATCTAGTTCCAGCATCCACGTAATAGGAGTTACAAAAGAAGAGCCTAAAGAAATTAAAAGTAAAAAAAAATTTTTTTTTTTGAGACGGAGGCTCACTCTCTTGCCCAGGCTGGAGTGCAGTGGCGTGATCTCGGCTCACTGCAAGCTCCGCCTCCTGGGTTCATACCATTCTCCTGCCTCAGCCTCCTGAGTAGCTGGGACTACAGGCGCCCGCCACCGCACCAGGCTAATTTTTTGTATTTTTTTTTTCAGTAGAGACAGGGTTTCACCGTGGTCTCGATCTCCTGACATCGTGATCCGCCCACCTCCGCCTCCCAAAGTGCTGGGATTACAGACGTGAGCCACCACGCAGGGCCAAAAGTAAATAAAATTAATTGATTAGAAATGTACAGAATTGAAGTAAGACATGGGGTCTCTGAAAGAAGCCATCAATACCCAGCAGGATAAACATTTTTAAAATTATCCAGACACAGTTGAGAAGAGAGAACATTTGCATCCACATGGCTTAACTACTAGGGCCAAGGACAAAGACCACCTGTTTCAACATGACTTAATTATTTGCTCCAGGAAATCCTTGCCCAGAAAGATAAAGCTGTAAACCAATAAATAACTGCTATTTACTTTAGAAAATTCCTGCAAACCAATTTGTCTGGGCAAATAGTTTGGGCATCTGGCCAGTTTTCCTCACAGGACAACCATGTTTTCATCTGGGCAAAGAGCTCTTTTATCAAACAATTTACTTATCAATATTTGCTTTGAGTCCCTAGCTTCACTGTGACCACAATCCGAAACTATTAGTACAAACTTTGCTCATCCCAATCAATTCTCCAGCTTTAAAGAACTGCCTCAAATATCATGAGCTTAGACCCCAAAACATTATAAATATCCTCTCCTGACTTCTCCCTTTGAGCCACTGCTAAGATCTCAAAGTGATGGTCTCTCTTACTACAGTAAGTTTAATAAACTTAGCTTTGCTTTATCAAAAGGTTATTTTGATAGATATTTTAGAGAGTTGACAGTTGAAAATCCATGAAGAAACTTCATCATTAAAATAAAAAGAAAATCCTTAAAATCTTCTGGGGAAGAATAGACTGGATATCTACAAAAGAAAAATAATATGGCCAGTCGTGGTTGCTCATGCCTGTAATCCCAGTACTTTGGGAGGCTGAGAGGGGGGATCACTTGAGGTCAGGAGTTCAAGAACAGCCTGGCCAACATGCTGAAACCCCGTCTCTACTAAAAATACAAAAATTAGCCGGGTGTGGTGGCGGGCACCTGTAATCCCAGCTACTTGGGAGGCTGAGGTATGAGAATCACTTAAACCCAGAAGATGGAGGTTGCCGTGAGCCATTGCACTCCAGCCTGGGTGACAACAGCGAGATTCCGTCTCAAAAAAAAAAAAAAAAGGCCGGGCGCGGTGGCTCAAGCCTGTAATCCCAGCACTTTGGGAGGCCGAGACGGGCGGATCATGAGGTCAGGAGATCGAGACCATCCTGGCTAACACGGTGAAACCCTGTCTCTACTAGAAATACAAAAACTAGCCGGGCGAGGTGGCTGGCGCCTGTAGTCCCAGCTACTCGGGAGGCTGAGGCAGGAGAATGGCGTAAACCCAGGAGGCAGAGCTTGCAGTGAGCTGAGATCCGGCCACTGCACTCCAGTCCGGGCGACAGAGCGAGACTCCACCTCAAAAAAAAAAAATGTGATTGACCTCAGCCTTCTTGACAATAACCATGGGCACAGGGAGACCTTGGAGCAATTATCTTCAATATCTAAAGGAAAAGAATTTTGAACCTAAAATTTTCTAGCCAGATAAGTTATCCTTTAAAATTGAAGTCAGCAAACTATAGCCAATGGACCAGCCCCATTTTTACAAATTTTGTTGGAATACAGCCACACCCATTCATTTATGTAGGTATCATTTGTGGCTGCTTTGGCAGAGCTGAATAATTGCAACTGAGACCATATGGCCACAAGTCTAAAATACTTACTATTTGGACCATTTAAAAGGGCTTGCTGACACCTGCTTTAAAATAAAGACATTCAAAAACTAACAGACGCTGGCGAGGCTGCGGAGAAAAGGGAATGCTTACACACTGTTGGTGGGGATGTAAATTAGTTCAGCCACTGTAGAAAACAGTTTGGACATTTCTCAAATAACTTAAAACAGAGCTACCATTAGACTCAGCAATCCCACTATTGGGTATGTGCCCAAAAGAAAAATAAGTCGTTTTACCAAAAAGACACATGCACACGTATGTTCATTGCAGCACTATTCACAATAGCAAAGACATTGAATCAACTTGGATGCTCATCAATGGTGGACTGGATAAAGAAAATGTGGTACATATACACCATGGAATACCATGCAGCCATAAAAAAGAATGAAATCGCGTCTTTTGCAGCAACCTCTGTTATCCTAAGTGAACGCAGGAACAGAAAACCAAATACGTGTGTTCTCATTTATAAGTGGGAGCTAAGCATTGGGTACACACAGACATCAAGATGGGAACAACAAATACTGGGGACTACTAGAGAGGGGAGAGATGAAGGGAGCCAAGGGCTGAAAAACTACCTATCACGTACTATGTTCACTCCTTGGGTAACAGGATCACGTGTCCCCCAAATTTCAGCATTGCTAAATTTACCCATGTAACAAATCTGCACATGTACCCCTATATGTAAAAGTTGAAATTATAAAACTTTCTAAAAATTAAGATAAAGACATTTGCAGATATGTAAAATCTTAAAATTTACTATCCAATGATCCTCCTTGGAAGAATTACTGAGAATTCTGGGGGAGTGGGAGGGAAGGTTCCATGAGGAAGAGATGAGAGGTATAATGCAATGAGTTATAAACACAATAGTAAAATTTATTTTTACATTAAAATAAGTGGTAAATGTTTAAGCTTTATATTTTAAAATCCCATGCAATGTTAAATGCAATGGAAGCAGGTGAGATTTTAAGTAGGGAAAACTAAAAGGTCAGTAAAGTTTGTCTTCTCAGTGGGACTGAGGAAAGCAGAGGAAAAAGATAATTGCTGACAAAGCTTATTAATTCTAGATAATTTATAGGTAATTATTAATTCTAGACAATGTTAAGTATTTAAGTATTTGATATAAAATGTGTACATTTCCAACTTACAGAAGGTAAAAATGGAAAAATGAACCACTAATTAAAGGCAACTAGAAAGCCCAGTAGAACAAAAATTAAGAAAATAGGAAAAGAAAAAAAAAAAAGAAAATAGGAATAAATCCAAACATACCAGTGAATTCTGTAGATATAACTAAGGGACTTAGTTCATGTATTAGTCCATTTTCACACATACCCAAGACTGGGCAATTTACAAAAGAAAGAGGTATAATGGACTTACGGTTCCACGTGGGTGGGGAGGTCTCACAATCATGATGGAAGGTGAAAGGCATGTCTCACATGGCAGCAAGGGAAGAGAGCTCGGGCAGGGAAACTCCCATTTTAAAACCATCGGATCTTGTGAGACTTACTATCAAAACAACAGCAAGGGAAAGACCCACCCCCATGATTCAATTCCTTCCCACCAGGTTCCTCCCACAACACATGAGAATGGTGGGAGTTATCATTCAAGATGAGATTTGGGTGGGTACACAGCCAAACGATATCAGTTCAACCTTGTGCTGAGGTGTATGCTTTGTGGCTGGCATTATTACAGGCACTAGAGACACCACAATTGATGGCTGTCATGAAGCTTACACTTTAGTAAGGAAACAGACCATCCACCAATAGGTATGTTATAGAATCTCAAATATAGGTGCTATTTTAGAGAGAGAAAAGGCAGAGTTAAGGGCTGGAGAATAGGATAGGTTGGTCAACTTGCAGGTTATTGTCTTAGTCCAGGCAATATGTGATGGGGACTTGGATTAGGGCGGTATTTGTAGAAGCAGTGACAACTTACAGAACTGGGGAGATATTTTGGAAAAGATGACAGGATTTGCTGATGGAATCTATGACAGGTGGGGGGAAAGTTAGGTTAAATTGGTGTTGAAGGGGATCAGGATTTGCCAAAACATGCCATTTTGGCATAAAAATTATTTTGAGCTGAAGGCAATGGAGAATGAACAGGTGCAGGGAGTTCTCTGCCGTCCCCCATCCACCTAAAACTAGGGCATACATTTCCCTTTGTGAAGGTGCCACGTTTCCCTTTGTAAAGGCGTCCCCCTCTCCTGTCCCAGGAAGAGGAGAGTGACTCTTAATCTCCTGAGATGGAGAGGTGGCACCGAGATGAATCTGCATCAACACAACTTACTACAATTACCCTTTTCTTTGTTTGTTTCTCCCCATATATTTCATTGTCATTTCCTCACAATTTGTTACCCCTTTAAGCCCAAAGCCCCTTTCCTTTACCAAAATGATATTCAGGCCTAATTTCTAATCCCTTCTTTGAGTTTTACTTCTCTTCTCTGAACTCCCATACACATAAATATTAATACAAATTGTGTCTTTTGTTTCTTTAATTCACGGGTCCCCATCACTAACCTTAAGAGGGTAGAGGAAAAAGTTTTTCCTCCCTACGGCGTATTAAAAGGAGTTTTCAATATTAAAACACATACACACACAAACACAAAATCAACTACTTAAATCCAGTTTATAAGACACAGACTATAGTAGACACTTGGGACTCCACCTAGACCACTTTTCAGCCTGGTGAAGCCACCCCCAGCTGCTGTGAGTATCGGTTCTTCAAGTCTCACGGACTGCCTGCCTTCTCTAGAGAACTGCTGACTGCAGCTACCCCCCACGCCCCCAGGGTGGTTACCCAACCAAAAGCCCTCCAGGTGGCAAAAGAGGAGCTGTCTTTAATGATTAATCATATCATAGGACACCCTGATAGGATCCAATTTCTTTCCTGCATTACACACATTTCTGTTAACTATTATATTGTAAGAAAGTAGAAATGTTGAGTCCTGTTGGGGTGTCCTGATTTCAGTTTAGAGTGGAGTGAAATGATGGGAGTAAAAACTTTCATCTCCGTTGCCACATCATTCTGAACCATTGTGAAAGGATAGTCCAATCTCAAAGAAGAATCCTCAAAAGAGCAAAGCGAAGAGACCATTTACAAGAAACACTGAAAGCAAGAGTAACTTTTTTCATTATAATATTTTTAAACATAAGCAATTATTTTCAGCTGCTCTCCATACTCATGCCTAGGATATTTTAACAGCCAGAAAGAAAATACATTCAAATAGCAAGAGCAGTAAGAGTCGTGATGTTTTTGTTTTGGTTTGGTTTTTGTTTGTTTGTTGTTGTTTTTTAGTGTAACCAAAGGCTGGTTGCAGGAGCACACACCTGTAATCCCAGCAATTTGGGAGGCTGTGGTAGGAGGATTGCTTTGAGGTCATGAGTTTGAGACAAGCCTGGGTAATATAAGATCTCATCTCTACAACTTTTTAAGATTAGCCAGGCATGGTGGCACGTGCCTGTAGTCCCAACTACTTGGAAGGCTGAGGTGGGAAGATCCCTTGAGCCCAGGAGTTTGAGGCTGCAGTGAGCCATGATCACACCACTGCAGACCAGCCTGGGCAATAAAGCTAGACTCTGTCTATAAAAATAAATAAAATAATATAAACAGAATTTTTCTAGAAATAAACTTTTAATATATTCCTGACAAAACTCACAGATAAAACACTAATATGATTTCTTGCAGATCAACAAGACACTTAAATAAAACTTTTTTCCAACCATAGTCTCTCCTCATGCCAGTTTATCATATAAAGTATTTTGTTTTCCACTTCCTATTAAAGGAATTAAAAATAAAATGGATGCTGTGTCCTCTCATTTTATAGACCATATTGAACTATCAAATTCGCTTCCTGTTGCTATAATAACAAATTATTACAAACTGAGTGTCTTAAAACAACGCAAATTGATCATCTTGCATTTCTGGGGGCCAGTCTGAAATGGATTTCAGAAGGCCACAGTCTCGGTGCCTGCAGAGCTGCCCTCCTTCTGGAGGTTCTAGGGGAGAATCCATTTTTTCATCTTTTCCAGTGTGTAGGGGCTGCCCATGTTCCTTGACTCATGGCCTAATTCCTCCACCTTCAAAGCCTGCAACGTGAGACTGCCCTTCTCATGCTGCCATCTTTCTGGTTCTCTCTCTTCTTTCTGCCTCTTCCACTTATCAGGATCCTTGTCATTACACTGGGCCCACCTAGACAATCCAGACTCATCTCAAGGTCAGTTGACTGGCAACTTTGCTTCCTTCTAAAACCTAATTCCCTTATGCCATATAACTGAACATATTCACAGGTCCTAGATACTAAGATACAAACACCATTGGGTAGCTGGTATTTTGCCTATCACAACTGTTAAGAAACAATTCTAATAACATGTAGTTTTAGGTTTATTATTTATCAAAATTTGTAGTATATTACTCCATATAATATATTCATATTATTTTGATCAATTGTATTCTAATTTGTTATAACTAAACATAAATTTCTTGTCACTAAAAGTCTGATATTCATAAGAAATAAAGCAAGATTTTGAATCAATAGACACAATTTTACTGCAAACAAATATAATGGAGTGAGTACTAAAGACTTTCAAGCATAAGATTCCATTATATTTATTGGATAAAATTCTATGGGAGAAGTAGAAGAGAAATTCAAGCCAAAGAGAGAGATGAAATATACATTTTCCCAATGTTTAGGAAAGGTTTTTTGTGTATACGTTTGTAAAAGATGACAGTGTATAACAAATCACTATAGCATTTAGGATTCCGTTGGATATATTTAAAAGTATAATTGACAGGTTTGCTTTAAGATGTTGATACCATCAAATCTCACCAACTATTGCTGAGCAAAAGAAGTCAAATGATATGATTCATTTATATACTCAGGACAGTCCTCCCTGTGATCTTGGACCAACCCAGGTCTGCCCTCACCCCCCACCCCTACCCCGATTCTCATTTGTAGTTCTCAAGAATAACTGTAGAATGTGCTGGGATGGGGGAGCTGGCCAGAACAGCCCAGGCTCTATTCTAGCCCCTACCCTAGAAACGAGACGTCCTTCAACACTTTAGCTCAGCAATTCACGTTTCTCCAGGGCATAAAACCCTAGGTACAAAGCCCAGGGCAGGCTGCTTTTTTTTTTTTTTTTTTTTTTTTTTTTTTTTTTTTTTTTTGAGAGGAAGTCTCGCTCTGTTGCCCAGGCTGGAGTGCAGTGGCCGGATCTCGGCTCGCTGCAAGCTCCGCCTCCCGGGTTCACGCCATTCTCTTGCCTCAGCCTCCCGAATAGCTGGGACTACAGGCACCCGCCACCTCGCCTGGCTAGTTTTTTGTATATTTTAGTAGAGACAGGGTTTCACCATGTTAGCCAGGATGGTCTCGATCTCCTGACCTCGTGATCCGCCCGTCTCAGCCTCCCAAAGTGCTGGGATTACAGGCTTGAGCCACCGCGCCCGGCCCAGGCTGCTTTTCAGGGTCCCTCAGCTGTAATGGAAGTGGCTCATGCACAGTCAAGATTCCATCTGTCCTGGGCAGCTTTCCAGAGCTTGGGGGAACGGCTCATGGTGGATCCTAGGCTTCTGTCAGGCTTGCTGCTTATATGTGAGTAATGAACCTGCTCTATGTAATTTGTATGTGGGAGTGCTCTGTCTCACCAGACTCAGAGAAGTTGGTAACCAGGGCACAGTGAACTTATTTCACAAGATAAAATTCAAAAATAAGCAAACTAGCCAATGGTATTAGAAGTCAGGATGGGCCGGGGGTGGTGGTTCATACTTGTAATCCCAGCACTCTGGGAGGCTGAGGTGGGTGGATCACTTAAGGCCAGGAGTTCAAGACCAGCCTGGCAAACAAGGCAAGACCCTGTCTCTATTAAAACTAAAAATTAGCCTGGCATGGTGGTGCACGCCTGTCGTCCCAGCTACTTGGAAGGCTGAGGTACAAGAATCGCTTGAACTCATGAGGTGGAAGTTGCAGTGAGCCGAGATTTCACCACTGCACTCCTGCCTGGGCAACAGAGCAAGACTGTGTCTCAAAAAAAACAAAAAAACAAAAAAAAAGGTCAGGAGGGTGGTTATCCTTGGAAAGGAGCAGGAAGTGACTGGAAAGGGGACAGGAAGCTTCCGGGAGAGCCTGATAATGCTTTGTTCCTTAATCCAGGTGCGGTGCTGGTTATACAGGTGTGCTCACTTTGTAGAAATTCATTAACTATACACTTATGCTTTATTCACTTTTCTGTATGTGAGTTGTAATATAATAACATCATTATTTAAGATGTCAATATAGCCTCTATGCATTACGGATATCTGTATACTGTTACTTATCTTTCAGATATTTTTCTCACTCTGACAGTTGTACTTTAAATGCTTTATAGAAAACTGGACAAAATTGACAAGGAGGTAATTCAAAGAGAGTGCCATACATTAAATAGCCAAACAGACATGAAACGACATGCAGTTTCACTGCTAACCAGGGAAACGCAAATGAATACAACATATAACTCTTTCACTCAAATTGGAAGACTTTCTGAAGGTTTATAACATACACTGTTGACAATGAGAATGGGGAAAGAGGCATGCATATGATTATGTTCAGGGTATAAAATAGTACAAAATTGCTGAAAGGCAGTGTGTTAGTCCATTTTCATGCTGATGATAAAGACATACCTGAGACTGGGTAATTTATAAGGAAAAAGAGGTTTAATGGAGTTCCACATGGCTGGGGAGGCCTCACAATCATGGCTGAAGGCAAAAGGCACATCTCCCATGACAGCACATAAGAGAAGGAGAGCCAAGCAAAAGCGGTTTCCCCTTATAGAACCATCAGATCTCGTGAGACTTATTCACTAACACGAGAACAGTAGAGGGAAACCACTCCCATGATTCAATTATCTCCCACCGGGTCCCTCCCACAACACAAGGGAATTATGGGAACTACACTTCAAGATGAGATTTGGGTGGAGACACAGCCAAACCTATCAGGCAGCTTGGCAGTATCTAACAAAACTCCACATGTAAGAACCAGAAGAGCCTTGTGATATTCTTTTTTTTTGAGACGGAGTCTCGCTCTGTCGCCCAGGCTGGAGTGCAGTGGCCGGATCTCAGCTCACTGCAAGCTCCGCCTCCCGGGTTCACGCCATTCTCCTGCCTCAGCCTCCCGAGTAGCTGGGACTACAGGCGCCCGCCTCGTTGCCCGGCTAGTTTTTTGTATTTTTTAGTAGAGACGGGGTTTCACCGTGTTAGGCAGGATGGTCTCGATCTCCTGACCTTGTGATCCGCCCGCCTCGGCCTCCCAAAGTGCTGGGATTACAGGCGTGAGCCACCGCGCCCGGCCGCCTTGTAATATTCTTAAGCAGCTGAATTGATGTAACCAACCATCTATCTGCAAATCTCTAGAGAAGAAAATAAACCCTAATAATTATTTTATTCTCAATATAGATACCCCCACCTCTATCCAAATTCACACCTTGTGAATTCAGGAACCAAATAGAGTGTGCGTAAATCCCTCACTATCTGAACTCTCGCTACACAGCATCCAAAATTTAGCAATTGAATATTATATTTACTTATTTATTTTGAGGTGGAGTCTCGCTCTGTCGCCCAGGCTGGAGTGCAGTGGCCGGATCTCGGCTCACTGCAAGCTCCGCCTCCCGGGTTTACGCCATTTTCCTGCCTCAGCCTCCCGAATAGCTGGGACTACAGGCGCCCGCCACCACTCCCGGCTAATTTTTTGTATTTTTTAGTAGAGACGGCGGTTTCACCGTGTTAGCCAGGATGGTCTCGATCTCCTGACCTCGTGATCCGCCCGTCTCGGCCGCCCAAAGTGCTGGGATTACAGGCTTGAGCCATATATTTACTATTAATATTATTCAAACATTATATTCTTTTGCACCATTTAAACTTACAGTCAATTTTTTTTTTTTTTTTTTTTTTGAGATGAAGTTTCACTCTGCCACCCAGGCTGGAGTGTAGTGGCACAATCTAAGCTCACTGCAGCCTCTGCCTCCTGGGTTCAAGTGATTCTCCTGCCTCAGCCTCCTGAGTAGCGGGGACTACAGGCACCCAACACTACACCTGGCTAATTTTTTGTGTTTTTAATAGAGGTGGGGGTTTCACCATGTTCACCAGGCTGGTCTCAAACTCCTGACCTCAGGTGATCCGCCTAACTCAGCCTCCCAAAGTGCTGGGATTATAAGCATGAGCCACTGCACCCAGCCTTACAGTGAGTATTTTTAAATGCCAACTTAAAAATGTACAATGGGGAAAGGGTGTACATTTTTGAAAAAAGTCGTTTAGAGCAAAAGCCTTTGAAGAAAGCAGTCTTAACATGCCTCTTTTGAAATATATTCTTCAAGCAGACCAAAAATAAATAAGCAAGCAAAAATCCAGGATTTTATTTAAACAATTAACAAGACTAAACAACTTACATTTTCTGTTTCCCAAAGCAGAGGATATGCATTTTTTTTCAAATACCCACTTCATATTTTGAAAAATTAGCTCTATTATAGGCCACTATATAGCTCTATTTGAGCAAAAAGCTCAAAGTAGTTCAAAAAAATTGATAGCATACTGTCCCAATCACTCCCCATAAAATAATGTTTTAGCCCCAATATATTTTTGCCTGGAAATGTTTAAACACACATCTACATAGGATTGAATTAAAGAGGACATCAACATAGGGAGAAAAAAAGAAACTAACATTTCTGACACTTCTCATGTGTCTGTGGGGTTCCCCTGGGTCTCCCCATGTTGACACCCAGCTGCCATGCTTGCCATGTCCCCTCCACTGACAGCACCTCCCTATGGCCAGGGTTCTCCCCACCTCCCCCAGCCAGTGTAACTAGCAGGCAAAGGCACCCAAGAGGCAGGGCTGCAGCAAATTGTTTGGGCCCTCCACACCCTCCCAGATAACCTTAAGGGGCTCTGCCAGTGGAAATTCCTGTCCTTCCATGACCAATTAGTGCTGTCTTATTGTTACACATTCGATGCCTATAACCCCTCCTTTTCTTTTGAAAGGGAGGTTTTGAACTTCTTTTTAGTTGCCTCTAGAAAGATCTTAGTTCATTTTGTTCTTGGACTTCATATTTTTCCTCAGCCTAAATTTTCTGATGAAAAAAATCTCTTTTTTGTTCTACTGTAAGGCTTTGGCTTTTGGCTCTTGTCTAAGTGACTTGACGGTATATAGCTCCTCAAATCATTTTTGGAAATAGATACGGTATAAATATAAAACATACATATACAAACAAAACTTAAAAGGTGAAATTTTCATGATGGACTGGAGATCGTCAAAGGTGATATTTTTTGGCAGCTAAGCTCTTGATGTATTGTACAGTCATATCAGGGATATGACCACTCTGTACAAGAAATTTCCTCCATTCAGAAACAGTATAGATGGAACAACACTGAGAAAACCTTGAATACGGTTATCTCCTGTCCTGAAAATGGTTCAAAATTGCAAAGGAAGAAACGCCTCCTCTGGAAAACTGAGAGTTTAATATTCTACAGACAACCCTGTTGGGGGCCCCACAGCAATTTCCTGTAGTAATTAATAGGTTAGCTCTCGGGAGGTTACACCGATCATTCTGTGCAGAAATGACTGAAAAAAAAAGACACAAGAGTTGCTTGGGGAACACAGTCATTTATTCAACCTTTGAGATAGAAGAACCTGCAATTCCAGTTATATTATAAAGAGTCACTCAGAAAGTGGAGATAGCTGTATTTGCAATTTGGCACATTGCAACTCCAGTTGTTGGTTTTCCATCAAGCAGCCACTACAAAAACACACCAAACCTTTTGATCTTAAATATTTCAAAGTGACATATTCACAAGAAATTTCACAAGAAATAAGTGGAAGTTGGTTTTAGACTTTCAGGTAAAAAACAATATAAACCTTAAAGCTCTGTTCTTGGGAAAATTTATTTTTCTGATGGTTTCCCAGCACGGTTTTTGAAAGCAATGTAGAAGAGATATCTCTCGTTTTCCAAAATGCTGTATCAAAGAAAGTTGATGTTGGCCAAATGAACCCTTCTTCTCAACCTGATGTTTGTTTCACAATGTGGTTTCCTGGAAGAGTGTTAGCTAATTTTAAGAGATTTATACCTGGAACAAGTAAGCCTAAGAATGAAGAATGACCAAAAGTGGAGCTGATGGCTTTTTCATCAAGGGCAAATGCTGTCTTTGTTTGTTTGTATTGCTATAAAGTAATACCTGAGGCTAAGTAACTTATAAAGAAAAGAGGTTTGGCTCATGGCTCTGCAGGCTGTACAGGAAGCATGGCACCAGTGTCTGCTCTGGCAAGAGCCTCAGGCTGCTTCCACTCATACTGGAAGGTGAAGGGGAGGCCACATGTGCAGAGATCACAGGGTGAGAGAGGAAGCAAGAGACAGTGGAGGGAGGTGTCAGGCTCATTTTAACAACTGATTCTCGTGGTCCTAAAAGAGGAAGAGCTCACTCACCCTTAAAGGAAGGCATTCATTGATTCATAAGGGATCCACTCCTATGACCAGACACCTCTCACAAGACCCCACCTCCAACATTGGGGATCAAACTTCAACATGAGGTTCGATCCAAACAGCCAAGCTGTAGCAAATGCTATTTCCATAAAATGCTAGCATTATGATCCTGCCACCCACCAGGGTCAGGGCCGTGAGCTAGAGGAAGTCCTGAGCCAGCAAAGAGTTCCACCATCTTGAGTTACTGTCCTCTCCTGCTCTTTTCTGGTGTCTTCCCTCTGGCACTGAGCCTACCGATGCCCCTACCCACCCCACCCCTATGTCACCCTCACCCTCTCCCCCACCACGAAGAACAACCTGGAATTAGGTAGGACCTCAGGCCCTGGCCCCAGTCCCTTCCCACCCCCAGCCTCCAGCCCTGTATTCCTCTCCTATTGCTGCTAGAACAAACGACAACAAACTCAGTGGCTTAAAATAACAGAAAGGTATTAGTTCTCAGCTCTGTAGATCAGAATTCTCGGTGGGCTCAGCTATTTCTCTGCTATGGGTCTCGCAAGGCCAAAATTAAGGTGTTGGCCTGCATGGGCTCTTTGCTGGAGACTCTGGGAGAACCTGCTTCTAAGCTTATTGAGGTTGTTGGCAGAATTCAGTGTCTCCCAGCTGTAGGACTGAGGTGCCCATTTCCAGGAGCATCTCTCAGCTGCCTAAGGTCACCTGCATTCCTGGGCACACTACCCCCTCTGTCTTTAAACCAGCACTGGCACGTGGTATCCTCCTTACACTTGAGTATCCTACTGCCCTTTCCTAGGACTCTCTGCTTGAAGGGCTCATGTGACCACATTGGTATCCCTCCAACCCCCCACGACTCAGGACAGTCTCACTATCTTTATGTCAACTGACTTAATAGTAATCTCAATCACATCTATAAAATCCCATTTGCTATGTAATGAAACATATCCACAGGCTCCAGGAATTAGAATGCGGACACCTTTGGGGGACAATTCTGTATACTCCCCTCCCTCCCAGGATTCACTTGTTGCCAAGTACATCTGTCATCTCTAGTGCCTGGGCTGGGGCAAGCCCTCTGTACCCAGGTACACCTTATGCTGGAACTAAACCACAGAATCAGCCTCCAGCCTTCGTTCCTGACTGTGATGCATCATCCTGCCAGGGGCCCAGGTCTCCTTCCCACCTGAGCACCCATATCACAGAAGCTGGGTTTTGGACAGAAGGGAGGTGGTTGGCTTCCTCTCCAGGAGCCTGCCACAGGCTGGTGTTATACTACAATTGCACAGCACTCTAGGAACTGCCATCCATCCATCAATATCCTCCATCCAAGAGTACTGGCCTCTGCCATGCCCTGCTCCCAGAATCCGGTACCAACAATGGCCAGAATTATCCCCCCTCCTCCATACTCCCCTGACTGCTGCCACCAAAGAGACCCTCTTTGCCAAAGCCAGCAGCAGCCAGCAGCAGGAGAGCAGGAACCATAGGAGGCTATGGAGCTGCAGGCTGCCTCTTTAAGCCACAAATCAAGACCAGTTAGTTTTTCTGTTGGAAATCCTGTAAATATTTCTGATCAAATCACATTTTTGTAATTTGTAGATGGTGATGTGTTCTCCCAAATATTGCTTGTTTAAAAACATTTCTCCCTAAAAAGAAGTATGTTCTAGCTCTGTTTTCTCTAAAGCCAGAAACATAAACAGCACCAAGAATTTATATAAGAAAGATTTAATATTTCCCAACCTCCTCATCATTTCTACTCAGCTTTCAACTCCTACTCAATGCGTTTTCCTCAGGGAGTCTAAGTTCTTACCCAATTCACAAACATGGAATGCTGACATAAAGAATCGCTGCAAAATCTGTAGTAAGGAAAAGAGACAAGATGGGCAGAGAAATCTGCCCACAGAGGTAAAACAACATGCTCCTTGACGCCAGCTAGTGGGTGGCCAGATAATTCATCTATCTCCCCTACTTGATCTTCCAGCCCCCCACACCATGAGTGTTTCCATACATACAGCCCACCCTGAAATTATGCATACACACGTGAGATCATTTGTATTAATTTATTCGATGACCTTTTTTGTTAATTTTGTGTAAGTATCAAGTTCATACATGAATTACAGTCCACAGACTCAGGAAACAGCACATCTATTTATATAAATTAATTTGATTTCTGATCCCAATGCTAATAATATCAGGCTGATAGAAAATTTAACCTCAATGACTTTCAGAGTTTCCGGATGGCTCCCTAAAGCTATCGCACGGTGATGGAGGTCTCTGTGCACTGCTGCAGGTCTGTGACAGGTCCCCTGGACTAGCATCAGTTTGCTAATTGCTGAGACATCTTCTTCCACCTACATGGCCCCAGCTGGGCCCCATTGCTGCCATGAGACTCCATCTCCCTAAATGAGCTGGATGGCCCTTGGATTCTTGTGTTCTCCCCTGGGTCCTTCGGCACCTCCAGGTGCTTCCCTCTCCTCCAATACCCTCAGACTTCCTGCTGTCAATTCACATACCTCTCCCTCTTGCCTCTCTACAGTATCACATCTGTATGTGTATCACACCTCAATGATGAGGTGTCTCTCAGGGACCTACAGTCTTATCTCCTCAGTGGGCTTAGAAGCAAGTCAGGCAGCCTCACGCCTTCCTGGGGGCAAAGAATCTAAGGGTCTATCTGCTTGAAGGGTAAAGGGGGAAAATTGGGCTGAAAAGCCCTAAATATCTCAAAAGTCTATTTAGCCAATAGCAATGAAAATACATAGCCTTTCTCATGCATTTATGGACTCATGTCCAGCAGAGAAATCCTGAAGTATACATGAGCCCTCCCGTGTCAGTGATGCAAGTCTTTCTTAGAGCCCTGAGCTGGCAGGAGGCTAACCCTAGCCACCAGCAGCCTTAGCATCGGTGGCCTCAGAGGACTAATTTCTCCCTTTGGAGGTGGGACAACATGTCTCCCTTCTCAAAAACAGTCCACAAGTGATTTTAGCACCTACTGTATCAGAATTTAAAAGGAGGCTCTTTAGGAATGCACCATGGTGTTTTTCAGCAGATTGCTGCAAGGTTGCCTTCCCAACCTCCTAGGACAGAAGGAATTACTTTTTCCTTTGTTCCCACACAGTGTGAAATGTGTAGGTATTTTCAGCACTTTTTTTATTCCGCCTTCTCTATGTAGAAATAAATGAACACCACCCACACGAGAAAGGCAAAGGCTATTTATTCAGAGCTTGCTACATCAACGGAGCTGGCTACCATCACTTTCGTTTGGCAGGAACTCAAAGGCAGGCAGGGGAGTGGGAGAACTTTACAGAGCACACAAGGGACAGCTTCAGGTGTGCCCTGATCAGAGGCTGTTGGCCTGGGGAAGCCCACAGTGGCTAACTAGAGGCATGGAAGCCTATCTGATTGGTTGGAGCCATAGTTGGCTTTCTCTGATTGGTCTTAAATTGGAAGCAGGCACAAAAATTAGGGAAGCTGTCAGTTATTAATCGAGTCCTGTCCATTTGGGGCCGACTACTAGAATGGTTGTTTGGCTTCTTAGACCAGTTGCTAGAGATATCCTTCTTTCTAAATTTCTTACAGGAAGTAGTCTGACTTCCTATAAGTCTGGCTTTTAAAGGCAGCAGGTGGCTTCCTGGGCTGGTTACTGTATATAACGGGTTGATTTTCTGAAGTAGCTGCTGCAGATTTGGGGGTCAGAGTTCTATTTTTATATATGGTCTGGCCACTATCTATTTGTATATTCAGTCTCTCATCTACTACAGTTGGCTATTTATACTGAAGGCTGTAAGATCCTTGAGGACAGGAGTCAGATCTTTGTGTCTGTATTGCCAATGGACAGGGTCTAAGACAAACATATTTTGAAAATTGAGCTGAATCAATTTCACATACACATTTGTGGAGGTAAACTGAGTACATTTCATTTTCCCTAGTACAGTCATTAGTCTTGTTTTTCCCTTTAGCACAAAATGCTAACAGATAGCACTGTACTGTCTTCCATTTTAAGCAAGGCTTGCTCCCCGGCTAACAATACTGCTAACTCCACTGTATTAGTCTGCTCTCCCATTACTATAAAGACATACCTGAGACTGGGTAATTTAGAAAGAAAGATTTCATTGACTCACAGCTCCACATGGCTGGGAAGGTCTCAGGAAACTTACGATCATGACAGAAGATGAAGGGGAAGCAAGGCATGTCTTACACGTCAGCAAGAGAGAGAAAGGGGGAACTGCCACTTTTAAACCATCAGATCTCATGAGAACTCACTATCACAAGAACAGCATGGAGGAAACTGCCCTCATGACCCAATCACCTCCCACCAGGTCCTTCTCTGGACATGTGGGGATTACAATTCGAGATGAGATTTGGGTGGGGACACAGAGCCAAACCATATCATCCACGTATGAATAATTTGTCCTCAATTACATCTCTATCCTTTTGTTATTTTCCTGCAACTTCCCTTGCCTGCCTTCTGTCTGAATTAAGTCAATAGCCCATGAGCTGGTGAATACCACCTGATGGGGTTTGTCAATCTGTATTTTTTATTGTTGTTATGAAATTGAGCTGTGTCTGCCTTTCCCAAGTTGGCTTAAAAACAAGATGCATTTGTATTGAACCAATATTTTCCTAGTATATTTTGGCTTAAGACATACCACAGACCAAAGAGATTTGAAGAGGGCCTTCTCTCCCAGGTGAGAGAATTAAGAATGTATCATCGGTATCCCTTTGACTTTGGTCTGAACACCCAAATAAGTAGTCCTCTCCTCTCTAATCAAAGTAAAATTCTCATATATAACATTAACCATTTGGAAGTATACAATTCAGTGGCATTTAGCACATACACAATGTTATACAATGGTCACCTCTAATTCCAATGCATTTTCCATCACCCCAAAAGGAAATGCCATACCCATCAAGCAGTTAATCTCCATTCCCTTCCCCTACTAGCCCCCGACAAAACTAATCTGCTTTCTATCTCTGTGTGTTTACCTATTCTGGATTTTTTATGTAGATGGATTATATGGTATATGATCTTTTGTATTTGGCTAATTTCACTTCACATAATGTTGTCAAAGTTCATCCATGTTTTAGCATGTATCAGTATTTTGTTTCATTTATGTTACCTGTTCATGTGTCAGAGGTATTTGAACCAGAGCAACCCCATCTGGAATAGGAGCTGGGTAAAATAAGGCTGAAACCTACTGGGCTGCATTCCCAGGTGGCTAAGGCATTCTAAGTCTCCAGGTGAGATAGGAGGTCAGCACAAGATACAGGTCATAAAGACCTTGCTGATGAACTAGTTTGCAGAAAAGAAGCCAGCCAAAACCCATCAAAACCAAGAAGGCCATGAAAGTGACCTCCGGTTGTCCTTACTGCTACACTCCCACCAGCGCCATGACAGTTTACAAATGCCATGGCAGCGTCAGGAAGTTACCCTATATGGTCTAAAAAGGGGAGGCATGAATAATCCACCCCTTGTGTAGCATATCATCAAGAAACAACCATAAAAATGGGCAACCAGCAGCCCTTGGGGCTGCTCTGTCTATGGAGTAGCTGGTTTTTTTTTTTTTATTCTTTCTGAATAAACTTGCTTTCACTTTACTCTATGGACTTACCCTGAATTATTTCTTGCACAAGATCCAAGAACCTGCTCTAGAGCTCTGGATCAGGACCTCTTTCCTGTAACAGATGGACATTTTGTTGGTTTCCACCCTTCGTCTGTTGTGAATACTGCTATTATGTATGTGGGTATAAATGCTTTTGTGTAGACATGTTTTCAATTCCCTTGGGTATATACCTGGGCGTGGAATGGCAGGATCATGTAGTAATTTTGCATTTAACTTTTCGAGGAATCTTCTCTTGTTTTAAAGTAGCAGATGTAAAGAGTGCTGAATCCAATTGAAACACCCAGGGGGGCTAGGGAGAACTGGAATAGTTCTGCAGATGCTCCAGGGGTGTTCGCCTCCTCCCTGAAGCCTGCTGAGCCCTGTGTACCATACCAGACTGCACGATAATAATCCGTTTCCTACGTCTGTAACCTCAAGTAGCCTGCAAGTCTCTCTGCAGCAGGGGACACATTTTATAGGCACCTCTGTGTGTCCCCAGTGTTTAGCAGTTAGCACTGTGCCTAGCACATAGTAGGCATTCAAACATGTGGGTGGAGTCTAAATCAATTTGTGAATGATTAAACTAATTAAGGCAGCATTGGCTTAGCAGTTTGGTCCTTGTTTAATAAGAACATACTTTTCCTTGGGATACCCACTGAGAGCTGCTGAAAGGGTACAGCACCATCATCTAACACAAAGAACATGTAAATTTGGAAAGCAATAAAGCCCGAGATGTGATGATAGCAATCTCCACTCTGGGATGGTACATTGAACTTGTGTTTAAATTAAAAGTGAGCGCCTTGGAGCATTTCTCCATTCATAGTACAATGGCTCATTATCTAAAGCAAAACACAATCTCCAAAAACACTTAGTCAAATAAAGCTAAGTATTGTGTCTGTAAGAACAATGATCTAAGTGATTTGCAGTTATATTGTATCTTCATCATTCAGAATTTCGAGGACTGAGAGTTCACCCACTCTGCTTCTACAGAATGATCAGTACATCTTAGGATTATGAAGGACAGAGTTAATTTTAAAAATGTACAATAAACTCAGCCCTACTGTTAAACGCTACAGTTTCACGGCTCAATCCTCACAGCTCACTGCTTTGTTGGCATTAGGTGTTATCTAAATGCAATGCCATGCCATTCAAAAAGCTGTAAAAGAGGACTTAACACACCCAGCTCTGTGAAACTGGGTGTCATTGCAATGAGATCTTTTTCGTTCCCCTGCAAATTCTCCCTTGATGTTGAAGAGCCGAGACTAAAAATGATCAAACACCAATTAAGCCATAATGATCTAAGAATTATGCCAGATGATGACTTGGAAAAGAGGGTCTGCTCCTGGAAGATAAATCAAGAAGAATGCGAGGGAAAGAAACATGAATGCCGAGTGAAAGGGTATGATTTTGAGTGGCAGACAGGGATGGGAGCCGGAATTCCCCGTCTCGCTTCTAGACCAGCCCTTCTCTCGGTGTTTCAGGTTCCTGCCAATGGCACCCCTTCTCCCCCCACTCCAGGGCATCAGTGGGGGGTGCCCTCTCTCCTGCCCCTGGCCAATACAGCCTCTAAAGTCCCCCTCCTGTGCACCGCATTCCTCACCCTTCTGCTGTCGCACCCTAAAAACTGATTTTAAGCTTTTGAGAACTCAGGATTATTAAAATAGCCTTCCAACTGCCTTATTGCCTCCAAGTTTCCCCCGTGCTAATGTATAGATTAACCCCCCTCCTGTAGGCTGATTGGCAGTTGAGGAGCTGCTGCTGACATCCCCTTCCTGCAGAACAGAGTGCAACCCAGCCTTGCCTGGCACTCGAAGCCGACTGCTCTTTCTGCACTGCAGTTCAAATGAGCTATTTCCACTCCCCAGACACTTTTCTGCTGTCTCAGATGAGGTTCTGCAGACGCCCTGAGATGAGGATTCGTGTGCAGGTGACTTACTGAGGAAGCCGGACAGATGACAAGCAAAAGCCTAGATGGGGGTGACTTCAGACACAGACCTTGGAGGGAACAGAGGGGAGCTCCGAAGTTTATCTTTGTCCAGGCCGAGGGCACTGAGCCTTCAGACTCCCTATGCCCCCCAGCCCCTGCCTGCCACTGGAGAAGGGCCAGGTGGGGGTGGGAGGGAAGATAGGCTGTAAACCCAGGCGCTCCCGGACCTCCGTAAGAGAAGGCAAAGCTGGCTGAGTCCCAGGTACAGAGCTGTGGGAAGCAAAGCACACAGAAGTTTGTACAGGGGGATGAGTGGGTAGGGGTGGAACAAGAGGAATGGAAAAGGAGCCTAAGGACTTTGGGTGGAGTCACATGTCAGTCACACCTGCTCCCTACCTGGTGTTTTATGGGTGACCATAGAGAAGGCCATACCCTCATCTCCACTTGCCTAAGTCTAGACTATCTTTCATACCTCAGCATCCACAAGCCTTCCCCAACCACGAGACACACACGTGCACACACACACATACACACACACAGAAGTAGGCCCAGGCAACACTGCCCAGCTACCAAATGGACAAGGTCCTGATGAACACAGTATTCCCAGGCCTGGCCCTGGGAGATGGGGGCATTGGAGGAAGAAGGGAGAGTGGGCACCCCAGCAGGGCACTGAGCCCAGCGACCCTGGGTCACCAAGCGTGGGTGGCACCTGGGAATCCAGGTGGTTAGAAGAACAGGGCGAGGCCTCTTCATGGGTGGTGGGGCTCCAGCTCCGGTACTAAGTTGGGAGCAATCCCTACCAGTCTTCCTGGAGGGTGGTGTAGCTGCAGGAGGCAGAAACAAAATCAGAAACAGAAGCCAAAAACAGAAGTAAAATTACATGAACTGGAACCAACAGTGGAGACAGAAGGACGAGAGAAAGAAAGCTGCAACTTGGGAGGTGACCAGGCCTAACCAAGGTACCACAGCCCAGGTCAGCCTGGCTGAGCAGGGGGCCAGCTATTGACTTCCACCCACAGGCAGGAGGATGAAGCTGCTGAAACTCCAAGGGGTCCTCTCAAGGATCAAAGAGGCTGCCTTTAAAGTTCTTGAGATGAAATGCCAAAAAAGAGACTAGTGCCTACTTGCTCATTTTCAATACTATGTCCCTCTACAGTAGAGACTGGCAAACAAAATATTCAAATTCCCTGCCTCCTTTGCAGCTAGAGGTAGTCACATGCCACAAGCCTGGCCACTGAAAAATAGGTAAACGTCCCCAGAAAGCATTCCTCTCTGCTCTTTCCTGGTCTCCTTTCTTTTCTGGCTGGGATGCAGCTATTGGTGGCTGGTGATGTGGCAGTCATCTTATCACCATAAGGATGTGAAACAGATCAGATGAAGAGACTAAGAGGCAGAAATGGAGTCCACAGGCAAACAGCCTGGGTGGCGCCCTAACAGCCGGGGCGGCGCCCTGAGCCTAGTTAGAGATCGACCCCGGACCTAACCGATTAGGTTATCTATAGACTCCAGACATTGTAAGGACCAACATTGTGAAAGTCTCTGTCCTGCTCTGTTCTGTTCTAATTACCGGTGTCTGCCACATATCTTAGTCCTGGGCCCAGTACAAACACATTCCTCTATTCGTCCCAACTTCCTGAGCCCAACACAAACACATCCCCCACCCCACACATCTCAGAAACATCACCTAGAGAGCCCCTGATAAGGTCACAACCGTTTGTAGTTTTACTAAATGCGCGGGAACAAATAGAAAACTGTTAATTGTATAACTTAAAATATTAACCAATTACCAGTTGTGATGCTGCAACCAAAAGAATTCCTTTGTACCTCTGTAACCCTACATATCCTGTATGCATCGGGCTGTAAAAAGCGGGCACATGCATCATTCGGGGCCCTCTTGTATGTTGTAGAACGGAGGGACCAAGTTCGAACTTGCATTAAAGATCCTTGCCGCTTGGCTTTGACTCTGGACTCTGGTGGTCTTCTTCGGGGAATAAACGGTCTGGGCATAACAGATGAAAGCTACATCTCAAAGGTAGACAAGGTAGAAAGAGACAAGTCTCCTGATGTAATCTTTGTAACTTAACAATAACTGCAGTAACAGGCAAACTCTGAACTCTCCCACAACAATCGTTTATGACGTATGTCAAGTTCAACTAACAGGGGATGGAAGGAATTGCTCTGCTCCATGTCATGATTCAGGGACCCAGGCTGATGGAGGTGCTACCATCTTCAACATGTGGTTTCTCAGATTACCCTGGGTGTGAACATCCAGCCAGCAGAGAGGAAAAGAGGGAATGAACCAATCCTTCAGTAAAGTTTTATGAACCAGAACAAAAAGCAGCATATATCACTTCCAACTGCTTTCCTTTGGCCAGAATTCAGTCATCTGGCCACACTAACTGCAAAGAAGTCTAGGAAATGTAGTCCAGCACAGGAGGAAGGGAAAATAATTTGGCATCTGACATAATACTCTCCTGTGGCTACACAAACCCCAAACTGCCTCCCTCTTGCCTTCTGGTGGCAGAAGTCTGGAAGGAAGATATATATCTTCCTTAAGATATTGTTTGTTGGGGGTCCTTGCTATTCTCAGCCAAGTATAAACCCAGGATAACAGACATTGTGGTACAGTTCAAACATTTACCTGTATAAAATTAATCCTTTTAACATTCCTACAACAAATGCAAGATTGTTAATCACAATGTAATTAAAGCATGCACTGAAAATATTAATTTATAATGCGATAGAGGTGTGGTTAGTAATAAGATGCAAGGTTCAATTTATATGACATCATTTTTTCTCTATCCTGACAATGATTTCTGTCACGGTGTGTTTAACTTCAACAGGAGAAGTGAAATCTAATGTCTGAAGTTTTTCATGGATGTGGGGCCTGGGCCAAAATGCTCCCCATGCTCAAATTGGGAGAGGGGGAATACAGGAAGAGAGGAAAAGAATTGATCTACCTCTGCCTCTGCCACTGGATTAAGAATAGAATTTATGTGACTCATCTTTATATTTCCAACACCTAAAACTTAAAAGTGGGTAATGGATAAGACTTTCAGAGTGACTGCTACAATGTCAGATATTAGCAGCTACAATTTTCTACACAAAAGACATCATAACTTTGGAGACATGTAAAACTGAAGATTTCACTTTTGGGTAATTTACACATTTTTGAAATAAGGTATCATGTGGCTTTGGGAAATATGATTCAATATTCATTTCATAAATCTTAGGACTGGAAGGCATCTGAGTCCAGGCACCTGTTTAAGAGGAAGAAAGGAGGTGAGAGGGTGAGGTGACTCGCCCAAATGATAAGTGACTGAGCCAGGATTGAAACCCAGACCGGGCTGACATCCACCACATCGTGTCTGATAAAAAGAAGTGGAACAAGGGTTATGATCCGGCATCTTTTAGCTACATCCCCAAAATCACTGAAAATAAAGACTCAAACAAATACCCGTACACCCGTGTACATAACAGCCTTATTCTCAGTACCCAAAAGGCAGAAACCACCCAAATGTCCCTCAGCTGATGAATGGAGAAGCAAACTGTGGCATATACCTACAGTGGAATACTATTCCACCTTCAAAAGGAAGGCAGTTCTGACACCTGCTACAACACACATGAACCTGAAAACATGTCAAGTGAAGTAAGCAAGACACAAAAGCACAAATGTTAGATTCCACTTACTTGAGATAGCCAGAAAGCACAGAGACAGACAGCAGAATAGAGGGTACCAGGAGCTGAGAGGAGGGGGAATGGGAGTAACATGAACAGTTGAACAGGAACAGAGTTTCAGTTTAGGATGATAAAAAAGTTCTAGAAATGGATAGTGCAGATGGTTGTACAACATCACGACTATACCTAATACCACTGAATTCTTCACTCAAAATATGGTTTAAATGGCCAATTTTATGCTATATATATTTTGCTACACAAAAAAAAGGAACTACAAGAACTTTAAAAAAAATACTTCTGGCCGGCCAGGCACGATGGCTCATGCCTGTGATCCCAACACTGTGGGAGACTGAGGTGGGCGGATCACGAGGTCAGGAGATCAAGACCATCCTGGCTAACACGGTGAAACCCTGTCTCTATTAAAAAATACAAAAAATTAGCCGGGCATGGTGGCGGGCGCCTGTAGTCCCAGCTACTCAGGAGGCTGAGGCAGGAGAACGGCGTGAACCCAGGAGGCGGAGCTTACAGTGAGCCGAGATTGTGCCACTGCACTCCAGCCTGGTCAACAGAACGAGATTCTGTCTCAAAAAAAAAAGTACTTCTGGCTGGGCCCAGTGGCTCACGCCTGTAATCCCAGCTGAGGGAGGCTGAGGCATGTGGATCACCTGAGGTCAGGAGTTCAAGACCAGCCTGGCCAACGTGGTGAAATCCTGTTGCTACTGAAAATGCAAAAATTAGCTGGGTGTGGTGGTGCACTCCTGTAATCCCAGCTACTCAGGAGGCTGAGGTGGGAGGATTGCTTGAACCCAGGAGGCAGAGGCTGCAGTGAGCCAAGATCACACCACTGCACTCCAGCCCAGTCGATGGAGCGAGACCCTGTCTCAAAATAATAATAATAATACTTCTAATATGTATTTGGGAGAGAGGATCCTGCCTAAGAATTTGATCTCACCAGGTATAAGGAAGTTTGAAACACAAACTTTCAACCTGTTATTTGTTCTGAAGGTGAATGGTCCCTTAGCAGAACGCCTTAGAGGGCGCCTCAGGTCACTAAAACAATGCCTGTCTCCTGGCAGGTGTTCAGGAGATCAACGTTGAATTATTTGGGGGTTTTCTGGATTTTTTGTTTTGAGACAGAGTTTCGCTGTGTTGCCCAGGCTGGAGTGCAGTGGTGTGATCTCAGCTCACTGCAACCTCCATCTCCCAGGTTCAAGCGATTCTCCTGCCTCAGCCTCCCAAGTAGCTGGGACTACAGGCATGCACCACCACGCCTGGCTAAGTTTTTGTATTTTTAGTAGAGATGGGGTTTCACCATGTTAGCCAGGCTGGTGTTGATCTCCTGACCTCAGGTGATCCACCCACCTCGGCCTCCCAAATCGCTGGGATTACAGGCATAAGCCACCATGCCTGGCCCAAATGATTTGTTTTTAACTCAAAAAGAAGGCCCTGAGTCCAGTTAGAGATGAGGATAGAGAACTAAATTGCTTTTTATAATTCAGTAACAGTTTTTTCAGTCTTGCATTGGTAATTGGAGAAAAATAGTTTGGAGGTGGATGTTAGAATGGAGGAAGGAAGTATGGGAGGTGATTTAAGAGAGAGGAGGAGGAAGAGAGAGAACAAGAAAGCACACATACCAGGAAACATGTGGAAAGCTAAATTTAAGAAGAACGTGGGCTGGCAGGTGAGGGATTCGTGTGCTCAGATTGGCCACAGAGCTTTCAGATGGAGATGTTTAGAATATGGAGCTGGGATGAGCACGGGATTACAAACTCCAAGGAAATTCCCAGAAGCATGTAGAGAAGATGCTCAACACCCTATTCTATGCTCAATGGGACACGTGCCTTGTTGCTTTTGTGTTAAAGAAAAAGGTAACCCCGGGAGTCTGTAGGACCTAGAAACACCTAGAATACCAAAGGGTGACAAGTGAAGTGGCTCATACATGTGATACCAGCTACTTGGGAGACTGAGGCAGGAGGCTCACTTGAGCCCAGGAGATTGAGGTTACAGTGAGCCATGACTGCACCACTGCACTGCAGCCTGGGCAACAGAGCAAGACCCTGACTCTCTATATATGCACGCATGCATATACACTTATGGATATCTATACTTATATGTGTGTGTGTATATATACATACACACACACACACAAAGATATATACAGTCATGCATCAAATAACAACATTTTGATCAACAACAAACCACATATACAGCAGTGGTCTAATAAGATTATAATGGAGCTGAAAAATTTCTATCCCCTGGTGAAGTCATAACTGTCCTAATGTCATAGGACAACATGTTACAACATATTACACACATGTTCATGGTGATGCTGGTGTAAACAAACCCTCTGTGCTGCCAATCACATAAAAGTATAGCAATACAATTATTCATGGTACATAATACTTGATAATAAACAACTATATTACTAGTTAATGCATTAACTATACTACACTTTTTATCTCTAGAGTATGCTCCTTCTACTTATTTAAAAAAAGGTAACTGTAAAAGAACTTCAGGCAGGTTCCTCAGGAAGTATCCCTAAAAGGGACATTGTTACCGTCGGAGATGACAGCTCCATGCAAGTTATTGCCCCTGAAAACCCTGCCCTATGACAAGACAGTAATATTGATGATCCTGACCTGTGTAGGCCTAGGCTAATATGTATATGTGTATCTTAGTTTTTAACAAAGATGTTTAAAAAGTAAAAAAAAAATTAAAAAGTAGAAAAAATGTATAAGAATATAAAGTTATTGTACAACTGTGTAATGTGTTTGTGTTTTAAGCTAAGTGTTATTACAAAAGAGTCAAAATGTTTTAAAAATGTAAAGTTCATAAAGTAAAAGCATTACAGTAAGGTAAGGTTAATGTGTGATTGAACAAGAAATATTTTTCCTAAGTGTAGCCTAAGTGTCCAGTGTTTTAAAGTCTAAGTAGTGACGGTTATGTCCTAGGCCTTCACATTCACACTCCACTGACTCACTGACTCACCCAGAACAACTGCCCATCCTGCAAGCTCCATTCATGGTAAGTGCCCTGTGCAGATGGACCATTTTTAATCTTTTATATGGTACTTTTGCTGTATGTTTTCTATGTTTTGATACATAAATACTTACCATTGTGTCATCATTGCCTCCAGGATTCAATGCAGTCACATGCTGTAGAGGTTGGTGGCCTAGGAGCATAGGCTGTACCATATATAGGTATATATAGGCCAGACCATATAGCCTCGGTGTGTGATAGGCAATACCATCTAGGTTTGTGTAAGTGAACTCTATGATGTTTGCACATGAAGAAATTGCCTAACGATGCATTTCTCAACCTATCCCCGTAAGTAACACATGACTATGTACTATATATGTATAAGATTGTATATGCAGATGGTCCCCAACTTATGATGGTTTGACATAGGATTTTTTAACTTTACAATGGTGAAAAAGTGAAATGCATTCAGTAGAAACTGTACTTTGAGTACTCACAAAACCATTCTGTTTTTTCAATAAATTACATGAGATATGAAATACTTTATTATAAAATAAGCTTTGTGTTACATTATTTTTTCCCACCTATAGGCTAGTGGAAGTGTTTTGAGCACATTTAAGGTAGGCTAGGCTAAACTATAATGTTTGGTAGTTTAGGTGTATTGAATGCATTTTTGACTTACAATATTTTCAAATTATGGTGGTTTATTGGGATGCAACCCCACCAAAGTTGAGGAACATCTCTCTATATACAACCTTACTGATTTTAGAAAGAATGTCCAAGGCAATTTTGCTCTTTGATTTTCCTCTGAAGAATTTCATAATGCCTAGAATTGTCATGTTCAACACACACTTGTGGGATTCCCTGCATTTAGATGACAATAATTTATAATCACTACAGCTATTTGTTAATATTTCAGTAATAGTCTGTCCTTACTGGTCGAAACATCAACAAAATAGAGTTATGCACAGTTCACCCACAGCAGCCTGCTCTTTCTCTGCAACTTTTACTCAAAAAGCACGTCAGCATATTAAATAAGTAGTGACCAATCGTTAGTTTTGTCAAGTCAATCGTCTCCAGCTGATAGTGACACAACTCCAAAGTTGAGTGTTCTTTAGAATTACCTGGAGAAGTAATTCTTGGGAACGTGCAGGTTCCTAGGCTACAACCCTAAGAGATTCCTATTTATAGCATTTCAGGTAGCCCAAGAATCTGCATTTCAGCAAGTACTCTAGGAAATATGAAGCTATTTGGAAACCCTTATCTTAGACTTTATTTTTAATACAATCTCCAGAGGTACTAGCTGGAAGTGCCCAATCAAGGCTCTGGATGGTGGGGGTGAAGAAAAGGAAGAAAAGAAAGTCATATGCTCCTTCCAAAACCAATTCCTCTTGGCTAACCAGCTGTTATGGGCTAAACTGTCTTCCCCCACCCCCAAATTCCGATATTAAAGCCTTAACCCCCAGTACCTCAGAATACGACTGTATTTGGAGACAGGGCCTTTAAAGAGGTGCATAATTTAAAATGAAACCATGAGGGTGAGCCCTAACACAACCTGACTGGCATCCTTAGAAGAAAACGAAATTTGGACACAGAGATACCAGGGATGTGTGCACAGAGGAAAGACCACACAAGGACACGGTGAGAAGGTGGCCATCTGCAAGCCAAGCAGAGAGGCCTCAGAAGAAACCAGACCTGCTGACACCTTGAAAGAATGCGTTTCTGTTGTTTAAGCTCCCCTGTCTGTGGTGTTTTGCTACAGCAGCCATAGAAAACTAATAAACCAGCTGAAATGAGTCAGTTCTCACACTGCTATAAAGAACTACCTAAGACTGTGTAATTTATAATGAAAAGAGGTTTAATTGACTCACCGTTCCACAGGTCATAGAGGAAGCAGGACTGGGAAGGCCTCAGGAAACGTGTAGTCATGGCAGAAAGCAAAGGGGAAGCAGCACATCTTACCATGGCAGGAGCAGGAGGAAGAGCGAAGGGGAAGGTGCCGCCCACCTTTAAACAACCAGGTCTTGCGAGAACTCACTCCCTATCACAGGAACAGCCAGGGGGAAATCCACCCCCATGATTCCATCCGCTCCCACCAGGCCACTCCTCCAACACTGGGGATTACAATCTGACAGAGATTTGGGTGGGGACACAGACCCAAACCCTATCACAAGCTCTCCGTGTCTGCCTCACAGTTGGCTCACAGCCTGCGGAGCTGGTGTGCAATGTGTCACCATGATATAACTCTCTTCATTTTCCCACCTGGGATGCCAGAAATCAGGGCCACAAAGCCCACTAATGTTCCTTTGTGGGTGAGTCGCAGGTTTGTGGGAGAGAGAAACTGGAGATCAGCTCATCAACCACTGAGCTAATACAACTGTGCCAATGAGGGTCTGACCTAACCTCTCACTTTTGCTTGAATGATGGAAGAGAGAGACACCTGAGGTTTTGAGGCTCGGCTATCAGAAGCTGGCTCAGCTCAATAAAGCCTCTTCATCAGCAGTTACATGCGGCAGCTCATACAACTGATTGATCTAATTGGAATCCCTCAAGTATTCCGCAGGCACCAATGATGTACCAGCCAATAACAAACCCCACTGTGAGACAGAGTCCATGGATTCAAAGTCTTATTGCCAAAGTTAGGATCTGTAATCCCTTTCTACTTATTTTGAAAAATGCTGCTGCACTTAAGCGAAATCTGATAACATTCTGGAAGGTATTATAAAAGTAGTTGAATAATATTAGCTTAATTAGATTAATTGCTTGCTGTGATTATCTAGGGAATTTCATCCTTATCTTCGCTCTCCTTTCTCGGCTCTTTCCTTCCAGTGTGCTTCCCTATGGGTGGTATATTCAAGATTGCAGGACACTGAGTAAATGGGAGAGGGAGCAATTGCTGAGAGGCATGTCACGCTAAAGACATTCACCTGCGCTCTCGCTCGCCTTCATACCCCTCTGGGCTACCGTGCCCCAACCCCAAGGGAGCCAGCACCACCACCAGGAGAGACATGGGGACTCCTATGAAGCTGGAAGTGGAGGAGAGGCTGGTCTGGAGTGAAGCTGAATGAGACAGTAAGATACAGCTGTGTAAAGAGAAAAGGGAATGGTAAAGAATGGAGTAGAAGAGAAGGAGGTTTCATCAGAGGGGAAGAGAAGGAGGAAAAAAGAACTTTGTGAGTGGATTGAAGACATGTTGAAGTCTTAATCCCCAGAACCTGTGAATGCGCCCTTATTTGGAGATAGGGTCTTTGCAGATGGAATCAAGTTAAAATGAGGCCATACTGATGAGGGCCGGCCCTCATCCAACACGACTGCTGTCCTTCTAAGAAGAGAAAAAGTTGGACACAGACACAGAGGGAAGATCACATAAAGATGGAGGCAGAGGTTGGAGTGACGCTGCTACAAGCCGGGGAGTGCTGGGGGCCACCACTAGCTGGAAGAGGCAAAGAAGGACAGCAGCCCTGCCAACAACTTGATTTCAGACTCTAGCCTCCAGGACTAGAGAGAGCAAGTTTCTGTGGTTTTACGACTCCCAGTCTGTGGTACTTGGTTATGGAGCCTGAGCAAACTAACAAGGAGAGAGTGTGTGGAGAAGCTTCCTGAAGGCTGTGTACTTCTCATGCTGCCTGGAACACGGTGGTACTCGGTAAGGAAGTGTGGATTAATACACTAATACTAAGACACATACATAAGACACTGATGACAGACGTGCGAGAGGAAATAAAGTGCAAACTGATGCCGTATCATGTCTTTTTTTTTCCCTCATTGGCTAGCTCAGTGCCTTACAGAAAACAGGTGCTTAACAAATGTGTTGATGAACTGATTAAATCATTTCCATAGTTATCTAACATTTATAAACGCGGGTGCACAGTTTTGCAGTGAGAACTTTTTTTAAAGAGGTGGAACAGCAATTCGTCTTGAAAAAACAGGACATCTCATCATGGACAGTTTTATCTCTTCATGGTTTGCAAAGGAATGAGGGGAAGGACAAGGAAGCAGAAAGAGAAGGGGAGAGGAAGGAAAAGAAGGAAGGGAGGTTTTCGCTCTGAATGTAGGAAAAGTGGTGAGTGTAGCTCATGCGTGGTACATGGATAGAGAAAATTTCACTCATCATAATTCTTTTTTTTTTTTTTTTTTTGAGACAGAGTCTCACTCTGTCGCCCAGGTTGGAGTGCAGTGGCCGGATCTCAGCTCACTGCAAGCTCCGCCTCCCGGGTTTACGCCATTCTCCTGCCTCAGCCTCCCGAGTAGCTGGGACTACAGGTGCCCGCCACCACGCCCGGCTAGTTTTTTGTATTTTTTAGTAGAGACGGGGTTTCACTGTGTTAGCCAGGATGGTCTCGATCTCCTGACCTCGTGATCCGCCCGTCTCGGCCTCCCAAAGTGCTGGGATTACAGGCTTGAGCCACGGCGCCCGGCCCGTAATTCTCTTAAAGAAGAGACTTTGTTTGGCAGGATGCCTTCCTAAGTTCCTGCCCACTGAGAACCTGGGTCAGCAGGCATAAAGTCCTTAGGGTGGGGAAAGACATTTTAAGTGAGGACAGAGGAGAAATTTAGCTAGTTTGACTCTTGAAGAGAAGTGATGGTGTTGGCCGGAGCAGGGGTAGAGATGGGGAGAGGATGAGTGGGCACCCAGCGAAAGTGGGAGATGTAGGGAGAGATGAAGGTTAAACTCAGTGGTGGGACAGCTACTTCAGTTATTTTCTGTTCTGTATAAGACAATCCACCCTAAATCTGGAGTCACCTGGGTGTTTCTTTTGCCCCACAGGATGTGAGCTGGGTCTGAAGACATCTAGGAGCTCAACTGAAATCTCCTTAGCCAAATCCACAAATTCATTGGCTACGTTTCCTATCTCCCACATTATCATGAGCAGCTGGAATTGTGACATCTAGGTACTCAGCTGGACTAGAATGTCCAAGAAGGCTCACTCACAGGGTTGGGATAATTTTAATGGTCACAGAAGACATTCTCATTTTTAAAACTCCATCAGCTGCCTGCTGTTAAAGATGGCAAACAAATTCTTTGTCATTCTCCTCATTAGAAGATAGAGTTTATTTCCCCTTCTTTTGAGTCTGGGCTGGCCTCACACTGCTTAGCCAATAGAATACAGTACAATTGATGGATATCAGTTTAGTTGAGGACTGGCAGCTTCTGTGACCATTAAAATCGTTTCCTTTGTTTCAAAATAAACCTCTCCAGCCTTCTTTGGGAGTATACATTGTTTATAGAAGCTTTGCATAGAGGATTTTTTTGAATCCAAATATTAACTTTCTCTTCTGGATTAATGTGGGATAAAATAAAACATTAGATGCAGAAAAAGACGGCTGTAAGAATATGTATCCCTGATAATTCAGTGGAAGCCAGTCTGTTCTCTAACATTAATAAATAAATATAAATAAAATAGTATTTTCTTAACTTTTAGAAAGTCGTTATAAACAATATAAGTAGAAGTATTTGAAACAGGGGATCCTAGGGTGTAGAACTGGATATCAGGCTGGTACAGATGACATATGAATTTAAAAATTTTCAATGTTTTACTTGAAATATTTTTGAAAACAAAATAAAGCTTTTCTTGCCTATCAGAAAAATCATATATGGTGATAAAACCTGTTTGGGCAAAACATTGAGAAATGAGATTTTATGTATTGTTGAAGGAAATATAAATGGGTATAACCTTTCTAGAGATGTTTTATAAAATGTTTGCATATTCTTAGCAATCCTACATCATGGAATTTACCTTAAGATGATCATTTTAAAAACTGGGAAATGTAGGCATAAAAATGTTCAGCACTGTTTATAATGATGAAAAATCGGAAGGAACCTAAATGCCCCTTGATAGAGAGTTAATTAAGTAAATTATGTTATGGGCAATGCGATAGTCTCCAAACATCAAAAGTGATTTTTAGATTTAGATTTTTCAAAAGGAAAAGATGTCCATGCCAGATTGAGTAATGATGCTGATTACAGAACATGTATAGTATGCATTTATAGAAAACTGTACACATATACTTAATGTGCCTGAATGCACCAATGTAGTCATCACTGTGAAGTAGAATTTCTAGTGTTTTCTTTCTTTATTTTCTGCTTTATTTAAATATTTTCCAATAGGTAGCATTTTCAGATATAAAGCTAAGTTTAAACACAGCTACGAAAACAACCATAACAGTATTTGCAACAACTCAAGATTAAACCTAGGCTTTTTGTATATCAGCTACTCAGAAAAGATGAAAATATCTCTGTATTTTTGTAAAACAAAAACCATAAAGAATAATACAAAGTGTACTTTGGCAACTGTCGAAAACAAAGCAAACCAAACAAAACAGAAATTGTGGCCTCCTCTCTTCTGAATGAGGTCATTCTACCCAATTTTCTTAAATTGTTTTCCAGAAATAAGAACAACACCGTTCTAGGCAGAAAGCCAGAGTTGTCACACCAAGAAAAGAAAAAGGAAGAGTCACTTACCTCGGGGGTGACTTATAGTGAGAGAAAAACAGGCAAAAGAAAATGTTACTGAACATTACAACCAGTTGAGCCATTTTGTCAGCCTGGGAAACAACCAAGGTCAGATCATTTTTCTAATTTCTTATTTGAGCCCCTGCCTGTGCTATTTATCAAAACTTTCATTATCTGCTTCTTGAAAGCTTCATTATATTTGCCATCTCAGTGCCAAGAATTCAAAGTTCAATTGCTCAGCCCCAAAGGAGCAGGCAGAGGAAAAGCTCAGCTGTGCAGACAGAATCCAGCACCATTGCTCAGAGGCCACTATGCCCAGTAGATGCCCAGCGCTTTCTGGTCTCAGACACAGCAGTGCCCCTTAGTGGGACCTTGAGGTGCTATCACATTTAGTGCAGCCATCTGCACAGCTGCTTTCCCCTGCATGATACTCAGCCAGAACAGCTGGATTTAGAAAGGCCACAAACAGCTATGGCTTGTGCTGAGCCTGGTTCACCAACCCAGACACCTCCTCCACCCATATAGATACATACATGTGAGGTGGGACTTGATTTCTGGTCACAACCCTGCTAAATGAAACAGAATCTGGTCCACATGGGATGAAGTGAAGGAACCAGCAACTAGCAGATGATGAAAAAAGCTATCCCTAGCTGTCCTTATTGCTCATTAGTATAAGACACTCCCACCAGCACCGTGACAGTTCACGAATGTCATGGCAACTACTTGGAAGTTACTGCCCCTTTCCATGATAACAACCCAGAAGTTGCCACCCCTTAAGGTTCTAAATAACTCCCCAAATTTGCATTAACCCACCCCTTAGTTTGCATGTAATTGAAAGTGGACACGGTTGCTCAGAGTCCATATGTTGCTGACCCTGGGATCACTGCCTATGAGTTAACCCTGCTCTGCAAGGAGCAGTGCCATTCAATTAAAGATTGCTGTTTAACACCACCAGCTCACCCTTGAATTCTTTCCTGGGCAAAGCCCCAATTTTGGAGCTCACCTGTCTTGCATCATCTGGCGATCATGAAGAGACAAAGATATTGGCAAATGGCAATCAGTGGACAGGCAGTGAGACAGCAGAGTCAGTGGTGATTGGCAGAGAGGTGAGATGACAAGAGACAGCGAGAGATGATGAAATGGTAAGATGTCAACCAGAAAGATGGTGAGAGGTGGTGCTCAACAGGGCAACAAGACACCAAGAGGTGGCAATCAGAGAGAGGTGGCTAGTGGCGATCAGCAAGCAGCAATCAGTGATTGGTGAGACAGCAGAGAGACAGCAAGAGACAGCAAGAGATGGGCAAGAGATGGCAAGACGCTGATAAGCGCTACAGCAATCAAACCAGCAGAGCTACAGTACCAACCATAGACTCTTTTAAGAGCCATTATCTTTCCTGACAAGTGGCAGCGCCAGTCCCCTTGCATCAACCGATCCCACCCAACTGGGAAAATCTGGAGAGACCTTCACCTGGGTCCCATGTTGGAGACTGGACAGCTCCATTTTGGCTCCACTGAAAGGGTGTCCCCTCTACCACTCACCTCAATATCAGGTGAGCCAGAAAATAAGGCTTTGGGATAGACGATTCAAAGTCCCCAAGAGCAGGACTGATCAACTACATCCTTCTTGCAACTTCTCTCGGTCGTTTCTCCTGTAATGCCATTTTAATTTGCTTCACTGGCCATTTTCTTTATTTCTGCTCTGAAATGTATGTGTCATTTGCAATTTTTGCTGTCACTCCCTGTTAAGTATACTTGGGCAATTGTTTATGGCAGGATACTTGGCTATAAGAGGTCCCCTGTTGCGTCGACCCTGGGATGACAGAGTCACATTGTTCTGTCACCTGAATGAGGCCTTTGGTGTTCACTGTTGGTCCCCTCTGGATGTTTCAGGGTTTTCAACCTTTGGTGTGGGAACCCTAGTTGGCTAATACTTGGGTACTCTGGGTTTTCAGCTTTTGGTATGTTGGCCACCCCCAGGATTCTCCAGGGTTTTGGTGTTGGCATTTCCTCTAGGATTGGGGGTTGAAGACCCATCCAAAGGAATCTTAGTCTACCTTTTCTTGTTTTCTGTCCTAAAGTTATTTTCCATAAAAGCATTTTTTTCTTGTTGTCACTTTATTACACGTTTCCTTCTGTACTTTTATTAATCAATATACTTCTTTTGTCATATTTTGTTCACCGGCAAACACTTATAGTCCACTTTTGTAATGCCTTGCTGCCTATACTTACACCTTCTCTGCAGGAACTGGGAATCTAAAAGGGAACCTAATGAGCCCAGTTGCTTTCCCTCTCAGTAGACTTAGAAAAACTTCTGTGTCTAGCAGAAATTCTTGTTAGATATGGGACAATGATGAGCATCTCAGAGGACTCGCCACTAGGGTGTCTTTTAGGCTATTAGAGAAAATTCAAATCCAGCTTAAAGCAAAAGAAACTCATTTTCTTTTGCAACACCATTTGAGTCCAACACAAATTAGAAAACCAAGGTATTTGGCCTAAATATGGTTCTACACATTATAATACTATTTTACAATTGGTCTGATTCTGTAAAAAAAGAAGGAATATGGGAGGAGGTCCCTTATTATGTAAAGGCTTTTGTGGCCCTTTTCTGGCTCATGTTACTTCCGGGTACCAGGACGCCATGCCTAAGGGATCCCCTCCTAGCGGCTCCCCCTAGAGGACTACGCCCTCCTCAGAGTCTCCTCTGCCCACAATTCTGAGTCAGTCCGCCTCTTCTCTAACACAGGATTCCACTCCAAGGTCATCAGGCACTCCTCTCCCTTATCTGACTAGCCCCAGCTTATGTCCCCTGCTGCCCAAGAGAGTAAGCCCAACCAGTACCACCAGGAGTGGGACCTTATCTCAGCCTCTAAAATCAAAAGTGTGTCCGTTGTGGGAAGTAGCTAAAGGAAATGAGGAAACACTCAGAGTATGTGTGCCCTTTTCTAGCTCGAATTTGGCTTTATACAAGGAGAAATTTGGCTGGTTTTCAGAAAATTGAAGGAGGTTTATAGAGGAGTTTGTTCAGTTGACCACATCCTTTAACTTGGCATGACTTGCAAATTTTATCATCCACTTGCTGTGCCATGGAGAAGATGCAGAGGGAAAAGTGTGTGGTTAAGCCAGTCAATTATGACAAGGTTAGAGAAGTAACTCAGGGGAAAGACGAAAGTCCTGTTCTGTTTCAGGGTCGTTTGGATGAAGCACTCAGGAAATATACTAATACAGACCCAGACTCCCCAGCAGGGCAAGCTGTACTGGGTATGCATTTTATTACTCAATCTGCCCCTGACATTAGGAGGAAACTACAAGGTGCAGGAGTGGGACCTCGAACCCCTATGAGCCAACTCTTTTTTTTCTTTTTTTTTTGAGATGGAGTCTTACTCTGTCGCCAGGCTGGAGTGCAGTGGCATGACCTCAGCTCACTGCAACCTCCGCCTCCTGAATTCAAGCGATTCTCCTGCCTCAGCCCCCCAAGTAGCTGGGACTACAGGTGCGTGCTACCACGCCCAGCTAATTTTTGTATTTTTAGTAGAGATGGGGTTTCACCATGTTGGTCATGATGGTCTTGATCTCCTGACCTTGTGATCCGCCCACCTTAGCCTCCCAAAGTGCTGGGATTAGAAGCATGAGTGCCTGCACCCAGCCATGAGCCAACTCCTAAATATGGCCTTTTAAGTTTACAACAATGAAGACAGGGCAAAAGAAGTGAAAAAAACAACTAAAAATAATCAAAAAACACAATTATTTGTGGCTGCTTTAAGCTCCCTGCCACCTCATGGTTACCTATGCCAAGAAAGTATCCTGAGGTCAGTGTCTGGGATTCCCAGATGAGATCCTCTGACTCGCCTCCCAAACATTTTGCTTTTCTCCTTTTTTGGTTTTTGAGACAGAGCTTCACTCTTGTCACCCAGGCTGGAGTGCAATGGCACAATCTCAGCTCTCTGCAACCTTCGCCTCCTGGGTTCAAGCGATTCTCCTGCCTCAACCTCCCGAATAGCTAGGATTATAGGTGCCCGCCACCACGCCCAGGTAATTGTTGTATTTTTAATAGGACGGGGTTTCACCACATTGGCCAGGCTGGTCTCGAACTCCTGACCTCAGGTGATTTGCCCGCCTCAGCCTCCAAAGGGCTGGGATTACAGGCATGAGCCACCATACCCAGCCCCAAACATTTTTCTTTGGCGTCTCCACTGAGTGAGTTCTCCAGCAGCTCAGGGATTCTGAGGTCTCCCTTGAGCAATGCAGTTCACCCTCTCCATTCCTTATTTGAGGCTACAGGATCCTCTTCCCTGCATTGTCCTGTCTTCCATGTCTATTGGGGCAATCAAAATTTGGCCAGCAGACGAGTCCCAATTTTGTAAATAACTTAGATCCAGTTATCTCGTGTAGGTCACCTCATGTGTGTTGAGTCCAGTGTGCTATCCAACTGGCTTATAAATAGAAGAGTGCTCATAAACTCAACAAATAAAATGAGTCTAAACTTACTAGTTTGAAAAATATGTGTCTTCTAGAATTTAAGAATTTTACCTGGATAAATCACTGAGGATTTATAGGCTTTAGAATGGTTTAAATGGCTTTGAGTAGAGAGTCCTTTGTGTGACTTAAAATCTTAAAATTGTTAAATGGTTCTCCTCTATAAAATACCAATAGGCATTTCAGGATTTCTTGCTCCCCACGTTTATATAGAATATGCCAGGGAAGGTGTATTTTTTATTGTGAAAAAATTTTTGTTGGAAAAAAGAATAATTTTTGTTTAATTCGGAAGTTACTAAAAGGAAGGATCAAAATAGGAGAAAACCAGTCAGTAGAAAAGAGAGATGTGAGGAAAGTTATAGATGGAAGATATATTTTTTGCAGGGAGAGATGTGGAAAAACAGTGAGTTTATATGAAGAGAGATTTTGTGTGGTAGATTCTTGTTTTAAAATAAAGTGACTGGTTGTTTGGGAGGTCGGTGGTACAGGCCAGGTTAGAGGGTCCAGCCATGTCATTGAATGGTCTTTGTGGGGTCATAATAGGGTTTGTGAAAGGGAATTTGCGACAGAAGTTTTGTGTGTGATTAAGCTGGCTGTGATTAAAGGGAAATTGTTTGTGGTAGACTTTCTAGAAAAATGGTCTATGTGTTGGACTTGGGTTTTCTTAAAATATTAATTTGCCAAATTGTCAGAAATGTTGCTTTTCAATGCCATGATCTATTTCTTTCAAAAGCTTTTCAAATTCGTGTCTTGAACATTCGGTTGTTATTGCGTCTTGCAGCTTTCAAATTTTTCTCCCTGTTAGAAGGTCTGAAATAACTCTTTCCTTTAGCTTTTCCACCAGCTCCTGTGACTTTTTCTCCTGTTTCTGATTATTGTTGTTTCTTAGAGGTCTGGGGGAACAGTGTTTTCCCCCAATATAGCTTGATTCTATGTTCTTGGTGTCTTAGTCTGTTTTCGTGCTGCTAATAAAGACATACCCAAGACTGGGTAATTTATAAAGGAAAGAGGTTTAATGGACTTACAGTGCCACATGGCTAGAGAGGCTTCACAATCATGGTGGAAGGCAAAGGAGGAGCAAAGTCATGTCTTACATGGTGGCAGGCAAGAGAGCAGGTGCAGAACTTTCCTTTTATGAAAACATCAGATCTCACGCCTGTAATCCCAGCACTTTGGGAGGCCAAGGCAGGTGGAGTACCAGGTCAGGAAATCGAGACCATCCTGGCTCACATGGTGAAACCCCATCTCTACTAAAAATATAAAAAATTAGCCAGGTGCGTTGGCATGCGCCTGTAGTCCTAGCTAATTGGGAGGCTGAGGCAGGAGAATTGCTTGAACCTGGAAGGCAGAGGTTGCAGTGACCTGAGATTGCACCACTGCACTCCAGCCTGGTGACAGAGCAAGACTCCATCTGAAAAAAAAAAAAAAAAAAAAGACAAAACAAAAATATCAGATCTCATGAGACTTATTCACTCTCATGAGAACAGATTGGGAAAGACCCACCCACATGATTCATTTATCTCTGCCTGGCCCTTCCCATGACATGAGGGGAATATGGGAGCTGCAGTTCAAGATGAAATTTGGGTGGAGACACAGCCAAACTATAGTACTTGGTTTTTCTTGATATATAACCTTGTTTGTGGCTTTTTGTTTTTGACTCTTATATTGCTTAAAAAAATTTCAAGGGATGGTGAGGGCCCACTTCCATTCACATCTCACCGGAAATATTTAATTGGTTTTAAGTCTTTTGACTCTAAGTCCCTTAACCAAAGGGGGGAAAAAAACAAACCTAAAAAAGTGATTCAGGCCATGATTGAAAATAGAGTATCAGACATGCCTCACCACGCCTTTTCTTAAATTTTAGGCCAGGTTCAAAAGGCCCTTCAAAATTACAAAATAAAGTATTGTCCTTCTCCCCCATCCACAAAAAAAGAACAGCTTCTCTGTTCAACCAGAAGACTTAGTCTTACTAAGGACAAAAAAAAAAAAAAAAAAACGAATCCCTCAAGGATTGTATTAGTTTATTCTCACACTGCTATGAAGAAATGCCCATTGACTAACAGTTTCAGATGGCTAGGGAGGCCTCAGGAACTTACAATCATGGTGGAAGGTTCCTTTTCAGAGGGCAGAAGGAGAGAGAATGAGTGTTAAACAAAGGGTGAAACCCCTTATAAAAACCACTTGAGCTTGTAAGAACTCACTCAACAGCATGGGGGAAACTGTCATGCTGCGGGAAACTGCCCCCATGATAAATTATCTCTACCCAGTTACACCCTTGACACACGGGGATTATTACAACCCAAGGTGAGAATTGGGTGGGGACACAGAGCCAAACTATACCCTGTCCCTGGCCCCTCCCAGATCTCACGTCCTCAAATTTCAAAACACAATCATGCCCTCCCAACAGTTCCCTGAAGTCTTAACTCATTCCAGCATTAGCCCAAAAGTCCAAGTCCAAAGTCTCATCTGAGCCAAGGCAAGTCCCTTCCTCCCATGAGTCTGTAAAATCAAAAGCAAGTTAGTTACTTCCTACATACAATGTGGGTATAGGCATTGGGTAAATAAACTCATTTTAAATGGGAAAAATTGGACAAAATGAAGGGGCTACAGGCCCCAAGCAAGTCTGAAATCCTGCAGGGCAGTCAAATCTTAAAGCCCTGAAATAATCTCCTTTGACTCCATGTCTCATACCCAGGTCACACTGATGTAAGAGGTGGGCTCCCATTGCCTTGGGAAGCTCTGCACCTGTGGCTTTATAGAGTACAGCCACCTTCCCAGCTGCTTTCACAGGCTGGCACTGAGGGTCTGTGTCTTTTCCAGGTGCATGGTGCAAATTGTCAATGGATATACCATTCTGAGGTCTGGAGGATGGTGGCCCTCTTCTCATAGCTCCACTACATGGTACCCCCAGTGGGGATTCTGTGTGGGGGCTCCCACCCCACATTTCCCTTCTACACTGCCCTAGCAGTTCTCTGCGAGGGCTCCACCCCTGCAGCAAACTTATGCCTGGACATCCAGGCATTTCCATACATCCTCTGAAATCTAGGTGGAGGTTCCTAAATCTCAATTCTTGACCTTTGTGCACCCACAGGCCCAACACCACATGTAAGCCATCAAGGCTTGGGGCTTGCACCCTTGAAGCAATGGCCTGAGCTGTACCCTGATCACTTTTAGCCATGGCTGGGACATAGGGCATCAAGATCTGAGACTGCACAAAGCAGGAAGTCCCTGGGCCTGGTCCATGAAGCCATTTTTTCCTCCTAGACCTCTGGGTCTGTGATGAGAGGGGCTGCCAGGAAGGTCTCTGACATGCACTGGGGAGATTTTTCCCACTGTCTTAGTGATTAACATTTGTCTTCTTATTACATATGCAAATTTCTGCAGCTGACTTGAACTTTTTCTCAGAAAATAAGGGACAGCATTAGGAGAAATACCTAATGTAGATGACAGGTTGATGGGTGCAGCAAAGCACTATGGTACAAAGCACATATATACTTCTGTAACAAACATGCACATTCTGCACATGTATCCCAGAACTTAAAGTATAATTTTGTAAAAGAATATAAAAAATTTTCTATCACATTGTCAGCCTACAAATTTTCCAAACTTTCATGCTCTGCTTTTCTTTTAAACATATGTTCCAATTCCAAACCACATCTTTGTGACTACATAAAACCAAATGCTTTTCAATAGCACCCAAGTCACCTCTTAAACACTTTGCTGCTTAGTATTTTCTTCCACCAGATACCCTAAATCATCTCTCTCAAGGTCAAAGTTCCACAGAGCTCTAGCCCAAGGACAAAATGCCACCAGTCTCTTTGCTAAAACATAGCAACTGTGACTTTGTTCCAGTTGCCAACAAGTTCCTCATCTCCATCTGAGACAACCTCAGCCTGGACTTCATTGTCCATGTCACTCACTCTCAGCATTTTGGTCAAAGCCGTTCAACAAATCTCTGGGAAGTTCCAAACTTCCCACGTCTTCCTGTCTTCTTCTGAACCCTCCAAATTGTTCCAACCTATGCCTGTTACCCAACTCCAAAGTCACTTCCCCATTTTCATGTATCTTTACAGCAGCACCACACTTCTGGTATCAATTTAAGGATCAAACATAACCAAAATAAAACAGCCCTTATCAGGTATTATTGAGTACCCCCACTGCTGTTAAACTTCAGAGAATCAGTAGCTGGGCACACCTGTCCAAGATTAAACCTTTTTTTTATGAGTCCCTGCAAGCATAAGAGGACTGAATGACCTATATTTGTGAACCTGTAGAAGACTTAAAGCTGTTGTTTCACAAATGCACAAATAAATAACATGACAAGGAGGAGTATGTGCCATAATACACCACACTTAATATTCTCACCTAGTTTTTACCTTTCCTAAGACCTATGATAGCTATTTTATTATTACTAATTTTTGGCCCTTGCTTATTTGTTCTCTTAGTTAAGCTTATGTCTTCTAGATTACAGTTCCACCTGAAGATGATGCTGGCACAACGCTTCCCACCCATCCTGTTTTCTGATGCAGAGAATGAAAACATTCTGCCATTGGGTCCCTTAGGTTAGGTACCCAGAGATTTTTATTCTTCCAATGCTGGGCAGGGCCTATGCCCAGAAACTCAGCAAGAAGCAGCTACAGAAGATGGACCTCCACCTTTCTGCACCCCCCTTAAGATTAAGAAGGAGTATCTAATCTCTGAGTAGGGAACGCAGTAGGATACTGGGAAGACTTGCTTTCTGGTCACAACCCTGCTGACCAAAACAAGACCTGGTTCAGATGGGGTGAAATGAAGAAACTAGCAGGAAACAGCAGATGGCAATGAAAGTGATCCCTAGCTGCCCTCATTGCTCATTAGCATAAGATACTCCCACCAGCTCCATGACAGCTTACAAATGCCATGGCAGTGACCCAGAACTTACCATCTTTTTCCATGGCAAGAACTTGGAAGTTGCTCCGCCTTTCCTTAAAAATTCTAAATAACCCACCCCAAGGAGCATTAATCTGCCCCTAAATTTGCATGTGCTTGAAAGTGGGCATAAGTGAGAATAAACACAGGTGCTAAGAGCCCATATGTCGCTGACTCTGGGCAAACTGCCTGTGAGTTAGCCCTGCTCTGCAAGGAGCAGTACCCTTCAATAAAAGATTAGCTAACACCACCAGCTCACCCTTGAATTATTTCCTGGGCAAAGTCAAGAACTTTCCTGAGCTAAGCCCCAGTTTGGGGGTTCACCTGTCCTGCATCAGATGGATGGATGGCTTGATAGAAGGATGAATGAAGAGAATCCAAATCAATCTCTGTCTCATTTGGGTTCTGAATGGCCTTTACCATCAGTAGACTTCATCTGGGTTGGGGCCATTTTAATTCATCAAAAAGATCTCAATAAGGTAATATCTCATCAGTGAAAGGTAGGAGATGCATCTCAATCTTCTTCCTCTCCAATTTACCCCTCTCCTAATTTAGTAATCATCTCTGTCAACCAGGATTTTTGGAAGAAAGTCTAGCCAAAAAAGTTCCTATTAAATTAATATAGAATCTTCCCTGTGGTAGGGAAATGGAGTAGTGTAATGAATCCCTACTCACCTAACATTTGTAGTATTAAGAAGCACCCTGGCTGGGTGTGGTGGCTCATCCCAGCACTTTGGGAGGCCAAGGCAGACAGATCACAAGGTCAGGAGTCCAAGACCAGTCTGGTCAACATGGTGAAACCCCATCTCTACTAAAAAATACACAAATTAGCCGGGCATGGTGGCACCTGTCTGTAATCCCAGCTACTCAGTAGGCTGAGGCAGAATTGCTTGAACCCAGGAGGCGGAGGTGGCAGTCGGCCAAGATCACGCCGTTGCACTCCAGCCTGGGCAACAGAGAAAGACTCTGTCTCATGAAAAAAGAAAAAATAAAAGGAAGGGACCCCACTTCCCCCAAAAAATTCTGCAGAGACTTGCTGCAGAGGCTAACCTTGATAAGTGCTGGTAACTTCTCTGTTAAAAAACAAAACAAAACAAAACAAAAAACTAAATTCTGCCCAACTGGACTTCCTACAAAAAAGCTTTTATTTAAACATAAAATGGGAGGAGGTGGAGAGCTGCCTATGTAACTTAAAATTTCCTCCCCTATTCTTAATGTGTGCCAAGACTGACTTTCCTGAGTCTGCCTTAATAATTCCAGGGACATGTCACACACCAAAACAGCTCATGAAAATGATTTTTCCCAAAATAGTAACTGAACAGCTAGAGACCTGCCCTGGAAATTAAGTCTTTTGTATCATTACATTCAAACATTTTTATTTGATCCATTTCTTACATTTTTTATTTGAAACATATGTAATATCTTTCCTTTGTGTGGCATCATTAAATATAGAGCTAGCTCCAGCTGAATGGCTAATAACATGTGTGAGATGCCAGTGGAGAGACTGGGAAAGTGAGAGACTGGGAAAGTAAGCGACTACCCGTGGTAAGAAGAGTACTTAAAACTTGGAAATAAGGGAAAAGAGTAGGTAGGATGTCCCTTTCTCTGTGTTATGGAGTATACTGAGTTGAATAATCCCTCCCTCAAAAAAAAAAAAAAAAAAAATCATGTTCCTTCCAGAACCTCAAAATGTGACCTTATTTGGAAATAGGGTTTTGCAGACGTAATTAGTTAAGACTAAGTCATACTGGAGTAGGTTGGGCCCTAAATCCAATATGACTGGTGTCTTGAAGAACACCATGTGATGACAGAGGTAGAGGATGACATGTCTACAGGGCAAAGAATGCCAAGGATGGTGTGTTAGTCTGTTCTCATACTGCTATAAAGAATTACCTGAGACTGGGTAATTTACAAAGAAAAAAGGTTTAATTGGCTCACAGTTCCACAGGCTGTATAGGAAGCATGGCTGGGGAGGCCTCAGGAAACTTACAATCATGGCAGAAGGTGAAGGGGAAGCAGACACATCCTACATGGCTGAGGTAGGAGGAAGAGAGGGAAGAGGGAGGTGCTGCACACTACTATAGACAATCAGGTCTCATAAGAACTCACTCATTATTATGAGAACAGCAAGGGGGAAATTCACCCTCATGAGCCAATCACCTCCCACAAGGCCCCTCTTCCAACATTGGGGATTACAATTCGACAGGAGATTTGGCCAGGGACACAGACCCAAACCATATCAGATGGCCAGCAACTACTAGAAGCTGGGAGAGGGGCATGAGACAGATTTCCCTCAGAGCCTCCAGAAAGATCCAACCCTGTCCACACCTTGATTTCAGATTTCTAGCCTCTTGAGAGAATAAATTTCTGTTGTTTTAAGCTACTCAGTCAGTTATAGTTTGTTATAACAGCTCTAGGAAACGAATACCCTGGGCTATTGTTTAATAGGCTCACCCAAGTATTATTAAATTTTTTAGGGGACTGTGACTTTGTTGTTTCTACTTATTACAGTAGGTAAGGGTACATGCAGTCTCTGTAAAGTTACATGTTAATTTGTAGACCTTGCCCAGTGGAGATGCAAATAATTTTTGTCTAGTGAAAAAGATAACCTTAAAAGTTATGATTTTAATATCCTGTAAAGTATTAACCAGTTTTGCTTCAAACTCAGCAGACGTACCAGAATGTGTTTTCTGGTGGAGACAGTTCTGATCCTTCTAATTTTCATTTGAATTGGTTTTACCACCTGTTCCCTTATTAGAAAGTGAAATAAAATTCTTGATGCTTCTTCATTCTACATACAGATTAGTCATGTTTTTAACTTTTTTGAAAGTATACTTTAACAACCCGGAATCTTCATGGACCATACATCTTTCTGAGGTGGTCTGGTTCAATGTCGCTCTGAATGGAGGAATGCATTCTTTCCTCAGTGCATTCATCAATAGGCTTGGTCAGTCTGTGCTTGAAGATTTTACTTGATGGGGAACTCATGATTCATTTTTTTTTATTTCAGTAGGCTTTTAGGGGAACAGGTGGTGTTTGATTACATGAGTAAGTTCTTTAGCGATGATTTTTGAGATTTTGGTGTACCCATCACCTGAGCAGTGTACACTGTAGTGTATACCCAATGTGCAGTCTTTTATCCCTCATGCCCCACTCTCAGTCTTTCCCCCAAGTCTACAAAGTACGTTGTACCTCTTATTTTATTTTATTTGAGACAGAGTTTCACTCTGTCACCCAGGCTGGAGTTCCATGGTGCAATCTCAGCTCACAGCAACATCTACCTCCTGGGTTCAAGTGATTCTCCAGCCTCAGCCTCCCAAGTAGCTGGGATTACAGATGCCCACCACCACACCTGGCTAATATTTTGTATTTTTGGCAGAGATGGGGTTTCACCACGTTGGTCAGGCTGGTCTCAAACTCCTGACCTCAAGTGATCCGCCTGCCTCGGCCTCCCAAAATGATGAGATTATTGCCATGAGCCACCATGCCCGAACGATTGTATAATTCTTACACTTTTGCATCCTCATAGCTTAGCTCCCACTTATGAGTGAGAACATATCATGTTTGGTTTTCCGTTCCTGAGTTACTTCACTTAAAATAATGGTCTCCAGTTCCATCCAGGTTGCTGTGAATGCCATTATTTCTTTTTATTTTCTTCTTTTCTTTTCTTTTTTTTTTTTTTGAGATGGAATTTCACTCTTTTTGCCCAGGCTGGAGTGCAATGGCGTGATCTTGGCTCACCACAACCTCTGCCACCTGGATTCAAGCGATTCTCCTGCCTCGGCCTCCCGAGTAGCTGGGATTACAGGCACACATCACCATGCCTGACTAATTTTGTATTTTTAGTAGAGACAGGATTTCACCATGTTGGTCAGGCTGATATCAAACTCCCGACCTCAGGTGATCCGCTCTCCTGGGTCTCCCAAGGTGCTAGGATTACAGGTATGAGCCACCATGCCCAGATGAATGCCATTATTTCATTGCTTTTTGTGGCTGAGTAGTATTCTATGGTATATATACAACACATTTTCTTTACTCCTTGATGGATGGGCATTTGGGCTGGTTCCATATTTTTGCAATTGCAAATTCTGCTGCTATAAACATGCATGTGCAAGTATCTTTTTCATATAATGACTTCTTTTCCTCTGGACAGATACCCAGGAGTGGGATGGCTGGATCAAATAGTAGATCTACTTCTAGTTCTTTACGGAATCTCCACACTGTTTTCTGTGGTGGTTGCACTAGTTTACATTCCCACCAACAGTGTAAAAGTGTTCCCTTTTCACCACACCCACACCAACATCTATTTTTAAAATTATTATGGCCATTCTTGCAGGAGTAAGGTGGTTGCACTGTGGTTTTGATTTGCATTTCCCTGATCATTAGTGATATTGAGCATTTTTTCATATGTTTGTTGGCCATTCGTATAACTTCTTTTGAGAACTGTCGATTCATGTCCTTAGCCCACTTTTTGATGGTATTGTTTGTTTTGTTCTTGCTGATTTGTTTGGGGAACTCATGGTTGTTTTTATGGTAAGCTGTTCTATTGCTGGACATTTATAATTAGAAAATTATTTTTCAAACTAAGGCAAAATCTCCTTCCAACTTCTACCCACTAGTTTGAATTATGCTTTCAGGAGCAGCACAGAATCTGACAGCCCTTAGGATATTTGATATTATACTCTTGTTTTTTTCTCCCCCAGGCTAAGTATACTTAGATCCATGTGAGAACTAGAGTGTTCCTTACATATTTTGTCATCCTATTGAATTTGGGAACTGAATTAAATTCAACAACTCCGCTCCTGTTTTTTGAACTTCTACTGTGTTCAGTGCTGTGCTCAGTACTAGAAAAGGAATCAGATGAGAAAACACTACACTTATAAAGGAATCTTTGCAAGAGCAATGAACAGATTGGAAAGACTCAATAGCTTTATGGGATCCATTGAGGACCCAAGGGAGGGCATGATTAATTCTACCTGAGGATTTAAGCAAGGCTGGTTTACAAAGAAAGTTCTCCTTGAACTAATTCCTGAAGGTGGGTGCGAAGTATCCAGGTGTGAGGGACATCCCAGGCAAAGGTAGAAAGACGTATGATCAAAAAAAAAGAAAAGAAAAAAAAAAAAGAACGAGAAAATTCTCAAATAATCACAAGGTATTAGAGCACCCTCCAAATTCCATGAGAGCTACAAAGATATAAATGTGATTAGTGGGTAAAATAATAATTATGGAAATAAAGCCTGTCCCTAAAAATGTAGGCAGGTGGGTGGTGGTCTGCACAAAGACCATAGAACTTGAGCTAAAGAGCAAGATGTGTCAATGTTTACTCAGCCCAATCCAAGGAAAAGGGAGCATATTGGGAAGATTTATCAATTTGGAGGAGAAAAGCAAAAATTTGAAAAAACATTAATCAAATGGTAGGACATTTTGTGTGCCGATTTTACAATGGGATCGGGTGTCAGTTTGCCTAGCGCACATCCCAGCTCTGACTCTTGCTCTCCACATGACCTGGAGCAAGCTACTTAATATCACCAAGATTCAACTTCCCCATCTGTAAAATGGGTCATAATAGGCCAGGCACGGTGGCTTATGCCTGTAATCCCAGCACTTTGGGAGGCCAAGGCAGGCAGATCACAAAGTTAGGAGTTCGAGACCATCCTGGCTAACATGGTGAAACCCTGTCTCTACTAAAAATACAAAAAATTAGCCAGGCATGGTGGTGCACACCTGTAGTCCCAGCTACTTGGGAGGCTGAGTCAGGAGAATGGCATGAACCCAGGAGGTAGAACTTGCAGTGAGCCGAGATCGTGCCACTGCACTCCAGCCTGGGTGACAGAGCAAGACTCTGTCTCCAGAAAAAAAAAAGGAAAAAAAAGGGTCATTATAGCAAACTTTAAGGGATTATTAGGTTTCTATAACATAATTAGGTTCATACACATAATGGAAGTGTCTATCACGTGCCTGGCACATGCTAAGTTATCAGTGCAGAATAAATTTTATTATTATTTTCTCATTTATTTAAAATAGCAATTTAAAGTGAGGAAGCTGCAATTAAAAGAGAACAAGACCCAGGGAGGGGCTCTTACAATCAAGCTCTTAGAATCTTTTACTTCATGTGCACATTTTCCTTCTACATGACCTTCTAGGCCTTGGGATCTGGGCTGTCAACCCCATGACCCACAAGTCACAGCAGAGACCAAAGTGTCCATTCTCAAGCCTGGCTCGTGCAGACCACTCGTTCTCTCTAACTCCGCTCAGACAGCTAAGATTGAAAGCAGACAGGGCAACCATTCTCACGCCAGGCTCGTGCGGGCCACTCGTTTTCTCTAATTCCACTCAGACAGCTAAGATTGAAAGCAGACAGGGTAACCATTCTCATGCCTGGCTCGTGCGGACCACTCGTTCTCTCTAACTTCACTCAGACAGCTAAGATTGAAAATAGACAGGGCAAGGGATGGTGCGTGGAAGTTAAATTCACCCACAGGTCTGGTTCCTTGTCTGACACAGATAAATTCTCAAATCTTCTTTCCAAAAACCTTCATCTTAATCAAGGTTCCTTCATCTAAAAGGAAGAAAAGCTATTCAACATATCTTAAGAAAAAAATAATATATTGGAAGGCAACAAAAGCATCTCCCAGAATCATGGGGCAAGAAGATCTAGGAGGCCTCCCAAATGAGAGACTTTGGACCAAAGGCACCTCTCTTGGCCTCCAGTGCTGCATGGTATCTGGGCACCATGTCTCTCTAAACATCTGATTCATCCTTGTTTTTCCAGCAAACTCCCTGCTGCTGGAGAAAAACAGTGTTGCTTCAGCCCTGGCCTTATCCCATCTCACTGTGTACAATCTCTGCTGATTAATCCCCTTTAACATGGCTTGGTTAATTCATTCTCTCAAGAGAAATTTCAGAGACCTCCTACTGCCTATAGAAAAAAGTCCAAGTTTCTTATCATGACATTGCATACCCTCTTCAATCTGGAAAGTTCAACCCTTTCCAGCCTGATTCCTCCACATGGATTCTATGTCTACACGGTCTGGATTTCTATAAATATGGCCATAACTTTCCAAAATCTCATGCCCATTCATGGCTGGAATGCTGTCCCTCACCAATCCTCTCCTATTAAAATCATACACAAGTGAAACCAAACTCATTTTCTCTTCTAGGCCTATAATTAAACTACATCGTCCAGTCCTCTTGCATCTGGACAGCATGACTGCTTTTCTCCAACAGAAAGAGACTGGAAGTAATGTGTGTAACTTCCAGGCCAAGGCAGTTAACAGCACATCTGTCTTTTCAATCTATTCACTCTTTTCTCCCCACCTCCCAAGGAATAATGTCAAGCAACTATTAAGCCAGTTAAAGATGAAAGCCTGGAGCCACGACATGGGTGGAGTCTGGGTTCCAGAATGAGTATATGGAGCAGACTGTGCATGGCTAGGACATGAGAAAGAAAACTTGATCAGGCTAAGTCACTGAGAGTTAGCATTGTTCATAATAGCAGTCGAACTACTCTGATGGCACATCATACCTCAACACTTTGCTCAAATTTTATACCTTCTTATGTCACTCCTGTAGAAAATGACCACTCTCATCTGAGCATTTTTCTCTAGTGTTCCATTTACAGTATTTATCATTTAGCCTTATGTCATACAGGTTGTTTATGTGTTCTCTCTTTCTCTCTAGATTGTACATTTTTTGAGGACAAGTGTTGAGGTGTTCCTTGCCCAGAAACCACATTTTAGTGCCTGCTAGTATATGGTGAGGGTTGTTGCTGCTGTCCGGTGTACATGCTGTTCCTTGGAATTTCTATCTGGTGAACAGGGGTGGCAAGCAAGAAGGAAACGTGAGAGTCCCCTTACATTCTCCTAGGGCTGAGGGGATCTCATGAAAGGAGTCCTCCAAGTCCAGGGAAGCTGCGTACACCTGGGAGAGCTGTGCCCTGCCCAACTCCAGAGGGCTCTCTCTATTCATGCAAATTATAGTGCACCTGTGTGCACATTTCAGAGCCCAAAGACTTCCCAGACACCAAAACCATTTCAACCACCCCCAAATCTACAACCAAGCTAACTGAAAGTAGTTATCCCCAAAGGCTCAAATGACTCATCTCCCTCGAACAACTTTTGACATCCACTCTTCGTAAGGGATAAGGTATGGGGAGACAAGACAATATGTACTCTCTTTTTTGTTCCAGTTCTTTCCAGTCCAACATAACCTTATTCGGCAGGTAGGGGGTTCTTTAACTCTCTGATTACATCCCTTGGTTGTGTGCCCAACCTTGGCTTCATTGAGTAAAGTACTGACTGTTTAACCCCAGACCTCTCTCTGTGCTTCCTTCCTCATCTGTAGGATGAGGATCATGATATGCACTTGGCAGAAGTTGTTGCAGGAAGCCTGGGACCCCAAACAGAGGGACTGGTTGAAGCCGCAGCAGAAGAACATACATTGTGAAGATTTCATGGACATTTATTAGTTCCCCAAATTAATACTTTTATAATTTCTTACGCCTGTCTTTACTGCAATCTCTGAACATAAATTGTGAAGATTTCATGGACACTTATCACTTCCCCAATCAACACCCTTGTGATTTCCTATGCCTGTCTTTACTTTAATCTCTTAATCCCGTCATCTTCGTAAACTGAGGAGGATGAATGTCACCTCAGGACCCTGTGATGATTGTGTTAACTGCACAAATTGTTTGTAGAGCATGTGTGTTTGAACAATATGAAATCTGGGCACTTTGAAAAATGAACAGGATAATAGCAATCTTCAGGGAACAAGGGAGATAAAACTTGGAGTCTGACTGCTAGTGAGCAGGACACAACAGAGCCATATTTCTCTTCTTTCAAAGGCAAATAGGAGAAATATCGCTGAATTCTTTTTCTCAGCAAGGAACATCCCTGAGAAAAAGAATGCGCCCCGGAGGGTAGGCCTATGAATGGCCCTCGTGGGAGTGGCTGCCTTTTATGGTCAAAGTTGAAGGGATGAAATAAGCCCCAGTCTCCTGTAGTGCTCCCAGGCGTATTAGGATGAGGAAATTCCCGCCTAATAAATTTTGGTCAGACAGGTTGTCTGCTCTCAAACCCTGTCTCCTGATAAGATGTTGTCAATGACAATGCCTGCCGGAAACTTCATTAGCAATTTTAATTTCGCCCCATCCTGTGGTCCTGTGATCTTGCCCTGCCTCCACTTGCTTTGTGATATTTTATTACCTTGTGAAGCATGTGATCTCTGTGATGCACACCCTATTCAGGCACTCCCTCCCCTTTTGAAAATCACTAATAAAAACTTGCTGGTTTTACGGCTCAGGGAGCATCATGGAATCTGCCGACATGTGATGTCTCCCCCGGACACCCAGCTTTAACTTTCTCTCTCGTACTCTTTCCCTTTATTTCTCAAACCAGCTGAGATGCTTAGGGAATAGAAAAGAACCCACAATAACCGTCGGGGGTGGGTTCTCCCAATAAGAAGTTATGGTTTTTTTGGGGTTTTTTGTTTGTTTGTTTGAGACAGAGTCTTGCTGTATCACCTAGGCTGGAGTGCAGTGGTGTGACCTTGGTTAACTGCAACCTCTGCCTCCCAGGTTCAAGCTGTTCTCCTACCTCAGCCTCCCAAGTAGCTGGGATAACAGGTGCCTACCACCACACCCGGCTAATTTTTTCTTTTTTTTTTTTTTTCTGTATTTTTAGTAGAGATGGGGTTTCACCATGTTGGCAAGGCTAGTCTTGAACTTCTGACCTCAAGTGATCTGCCCCTCTTCAGACTCCCCAAGTGCTGGGATTACAGGTGTGAGCCACCGTGCCTGGCCAGAACTTTTGTGAGAATTAAATAACACACAGTGCCTGGAGCACATTGAGTGGCCCACCACCATCATGCCTTCCATGTGTGACAGCAACCCCAGAGCTCCTGTCCAAGGGGCTGGGGGTTGCTGTCACATGCAGAAGGCATGATGGGGGCAAGGGGTTGTGGTCAGTTTAGGGGAGCAGGAACAGGGAAATTTTCCCTGCATCTTATCCTTCTTACTAAACCATAAGATTGTAAGAGGTGGAATCAGTGTCATGTTTACCTTTATCCTCTCCACAGAGCCTGCCCCTATGCTTTGCACATAGTGTTATATCATTTTGGTCATGGCTGGCTTTGCAATTTACAGCACAAAAGAACATTGGATAAAGTCAGGAGACTCTGATTCTAACTCCAGTATTGCCAATAACATGTAATGCGACCGTAAGAGTTGTGCTTCTCTAGGAGATACCTTGTTAAATGCCTGCTGTGTGGTAGGCACGGTAGCTGCAGGGGTGCAGGAGTTAACTACACAGACATGGTTCTTGCCTTCATGGAACTTACAGTCTAATGAGATAGTTAGAGATAGACTTTATACAAATGGCCACACTGTCGGTTAATCATAGTTTTAATAGAAGCTATGAGGGTATATACAGATGGACCTATATGTGTTTGGGGAGATAATTCAGGGAAGGGTTTTCAGAGGAGGTGACACTTGAGTAGTGACCTGAAGAATGAATTAGGGCAGCAAAAGGTTGCTCCCCAACCTTTTTGGCACCAGGGAGCAGTTTAATGGAAGACAATTTTTCCATGGATGGAGTTGGGGCAATAGTTTCAGGATGAAACGGTTCCACTTTAGTTAGATGCTCATAAGAAGCTTGCAACCTAGATCCCTTGTAGGCACAGTTCACAGTAGGGTTCCCCCACTCCTACGAAAATCTAATGCTGTTGCTGATCTGACAGGAGGTGGAGCTCAGATGGTACTGCTCCCTTAGCAGGCTCACTTCCTGCTGTGCTGCCCGGGTTCCTAACAAGCCATAGACAGATACCCATCTATGGCCTGGGGAGCTGGAGACCTCTAAACTGGAGGTAGCCAGGTGTGATGGAGGAGGGTAGGAGGGAGCACTGCATGTGCATTGCACAGCCCAGGCTGGAAAGGAGCTCAGAGCACACTGGAGGATACAAGAAGGCCGATATGGCTGGGGCCTAGGGAGTGCAGGAGAGAGAGGCATGAGATGACTCAGGAGCAGCAGACAAGGGGCCTGATCATGCTGTGGCACTGCAGATCATGAAAGATTGAGGCCTTCAATCCAAGAGTACTGGGAAGCAGGGGCCCACCAAGAGGGGCCATGTGGGGAAAAGGCATCCTGAAGGCAGGAAATAAGGGGTGCATTGTCTATAGAGAGTTGACAATAATAAAAACTGACTAGGCCAGGCGTGGTGGCTCGTGCCTATAATCCCAGCATTTTGGGAGGTCAAGGTGGCTGGATCCCCTGAGGTCAGGACTTTGAGACCAGCCTGGCCAACCTGGTGAAACCCTGTCTCTACTAAAAATACAAAAATTAGCTGGGCGTCGTGGCGAGTGCCTGTAATCCCAGCTACTCAGGAGGCTGGGGCAGGAGAATCACTTGAACCCAGAAGGCAGAGGTTGCAGTGAGCTGACATGCACCATTGCACTCCAGCCTGGGCAACAGAGCGAGACTCCACCTCTTTGACAAATCTGACAAAAACAAGCAATGGGGAAAGGATTCCCTCTTTGACAAAGGTGCTGGGAAAACTGGCTAGCCATATGCAGAAAGCTGAAACTGGATCCCTTCCTTACACCTTATATAAAAATTAAGATGGATCAAAGACTTAAACGTTACACCTAAAACCACAAAAACTCTAGAAGAAAACCTAGGCAATACCATTCAGGACATAGGCATGGGCAAAGCCTTCATGACTAAAATACTGAAAGCAATGGCAACAAAAGCCAAAACTGACAAATGGGATCTAATTAAACTAAAGAGCTTCTGCACAGCAAAAGAACCTATCATCAGAGTGAACAGGCAACCTACAGAATGGGAGAAAATATTTGCAATCTACCCATCTGACAAAGGGCTAATATCCAGAATCTTCAAAGAACTTAAATTTACAAGAAAAAAAAAACCATCAAAAAGTGGGCAAAGGATATGAACAGACACTTCTCAAAAGAAGACATTTATGCAGCCAACAGACATAGGAAAAATGCTCATCGTCACTGGTCATCAGAGAAATGCAAATCAAAACCACAATGAGATACCACCTCATGCCAGTTACAATGGTGATCATTAAAAAGTCAGGAAACAACAGATGCTGGAGACAATGTGGAGAAACAGGAACACTTTTACACTGTTGGTGGGAGTGTAAATTAGTTCAACCATTGTGGCAGACAGTGTGGCAATTCCTCAAGGATCTAGAACTAGAAATACCATTTGACCCAGTGATCCCATTATTGGGTATATACCTAAAGGATTATAACTCATGATACTATAAAGACACATGCACATGTATGTTTATTGTGGCACTATTCACAATAGCAAAGACTCGGAACCAACTCAAATGTCCACCAATGATAGACTGGATTAAGAAACTGTGGCACATATACACCATGGAATACTATGCAGCCATAAAAAAGGATGAGTTCATGTCCTTTGCAGGGATATGGATGCAGCTGGAAACCATCATTCTCAGCAAACTATCATAAGGACAGAAAACCAAACACCGCATGCTCTCACTCATAGGTGGGAGTTGAATAATGAGAACACATGGACACAGGGTGGGGAATCTCACACAGCACGGCCTATCAGTGGGTGGGGTGCTGGGGGGAGGGAAAGAATTAGGAGAAATACCTATGTAAATTACGAGTTGATGGGTGCAGCCAACCAACATGGCACATGTATACCTATGTAACGAACCTGTACATTCTGCACATGTACCCTAGAACTTAAAGTATATATACATAAAAAAAAAAACCTGACTAAAATTTCATCTGCTTTTTATTTCCACCAGGCACTGGTAATTCTATGTCAGTCAGCAGTGTGCTGGTAAATGTTCAACAACTGACTCTCTGGGGAAAATAGAAATGTGTGCCTACATATACAACCATATGTGTGTTATAAATGTTTCTGATATAAAGGATGTGTAATAAACAATACACTAGTAAAAAACAGGCAGACACTCTTTATTGTCAGCTCTGTCTACTTGACTGATTCTCACAGAAAGTTTTGGTTCCTTTTTGCCAAAGGCTTGTATCTGAATAGATCCAATGCTTGTAACTCAACCATGATGTGACTAGTGAAATTACACACCGATTTTTGCTAACAAATTTATTGTCCTTAAATCTGATATGTGATCTGTTAAACTACTTCTAACCCTTGTATAAACTCATTAAACTGCAATCTTTTTGTTTCAGCACTAAGCACAACACATTTTAAAGTTTAATCTACATTATTAACATTTTCCCCATCACTTTCTTAAGTCTAGGGACAATCAGCAAAACAAATTGATCCCTGATTCATAATGTTGGCTAATTTCCATGGTGTAAATACTTCAACCATGGCCCATTACAGTCTACCAATGAGACATCACTGAGTGTGGGCTGGGAAGACGCATGTGCAGTAAGCACATTATGATACCTAATACTGGAAATGGAAGGAAGCGGAAGCGGACAGACTGCAGAGATATTTAGGAAGTAGAATCTTGGCAATTTGTTAGATGCCGGGGTGAAGGCAGAGTTTGGGAAACACTGGATGGTGATGTCTTCGCTATCACAGGGAGACAGGGAGTTGAAAGCAAGCAGGGAAAGGACATATTCAGCTTTCGATGGGTTCCATTTGAGGTGCTTGTTACGAGGAATAGCTGAATAGGAAGCTAGATAAACGGATTTGGAGTTCAGAGGAGCAAAGATTAGAGTTGTAAATTTGGGATATATTGATTTAAATGTTGACAGCAGGTTAAATCATTCAGGGAAAACTTGTGGAGTGAGAGGAAAGGTCTGAGACCTTGAAAACTCGGTTACTTGGTGGTCACCCAGAGCGGACAAGCACGCCAAGACTGGGGACAGACAGGAAAGTGGAGCACCCTCCCGCCAAAGGAAGACGTGTTTTAAGGAGGAAGAAGGAATTTTGCTCAGATCAGGTAACACAAGAAAGGAGAGTGTCCTTTGACTTTAGTGATGTGGATGTTACTTGCGACCGCTAAAAAGGCAATTCCACCGAGTGTGAAAACGAACACGTGAATGGAGTTGAGAGACGACAAAACTGGGGGGAGGCGCCTCTTTCACCAACTTCAGCGGTGCAAGGGGAAGTGGAGTAGAGTCTTGGGAATGATGAAATGCCGAGGATACGGATTCCAGCCCAGAGGGAGCAATGGATCGGATTATTCGATACTGGAAAAACGGAAGGTGGGGGGGGCCTCGGTGATGGAGGGAGCAAGTAGTGCAGTTTTGCCGGTGGAAAGTGGAATAAGTTTCTTTTTCCTGAAGCAGGCGGCAAAGACCTCTAAGAGTGGGAGTGTGGGGGATGTGCCGGCCACCCGGATGGGAGTGGAGGTTTGGGACCAAGTGGCCCGAGCCTGCGGTGATTGGGCCCGCCCTGGGTGGCTCTGGCCGCAGCAGGGTCGATGGGGCAGCACGGTCTCAGCAGGAAGAACACGGCTTCAGTCAGTTCTGTTCTGAGAAGCAGAAGGTGGAGACACGCACATTTTAAAAAACTCCTCCCGGACAGGAAGAAGTGGAGTTCTGGCTGTTCTGCGAGGACGCCGCAGTCCCAGCGCGGAGACCACCGCGCGGGCGAAGCGCGACACAAGCCAGAAATAGGGTCCCGCACGTGGACCGCGGAGGAATAAAGAGGGTTCGCCCGGGCTTCCGCAGCCAGCCTCGCCCGACCCGGCTGGGGCCGCCTCTTCCCGCCCCGGCCCCGCCTCAGCTCCTCGCCCACAACCCGGCTTCCTCCTCTCCCGCCTGGTCCGTCTGTCCCTGCGCCTCCTTCGCCGCCGACTAGCGCCCCCTGGCCTGACGTCACCGGTGCGTCCGCCAATGAGCTGAGGAGGGACTCGGCTGCGACCTGAAAGTGACGGGAGCAGCAGCCAATGGTCGAGCGGAGGGGGCGGGCCGAGATGGGTGTTGGTGGGGAGCCCGCGCGCGTGGGGAGCTGCGGGAGGCGCGGGGCGGGGCGGGGGGGGGGGGGGCAGGGGCGCGGCGGGGGGGTCGAGGGGGGCGGTGCGCGGGCGGCCCCTCCCCTGCCAGGTCCGGGCGGGCGCCTGGAGCCACCGGAGTTTCCGCACCCGGGAGGGCGATGCGGCCGGGGCTCAGGCTCCTTGCAGGTAACGCGCGGGGCGGCCCCTGCAGGGCCGAGCGCGCTGCGGGGCTAGTGGAGTTGGACGCGGAGCGGGTGCGGGCTCCCCGCTGCTGCCGAGTCCCGAGCCCAGCACGGTGGCCCGGGCCCGGCCGCGGCGCTGCTGGAGGAGTTGGTTCCGGGACCTGAGCTGCGGCCCGGGCCGGGGTCACGGGGGACCCGGGCCCCTGTGTGAGCTGCACACGGGACAAAGGGCGCGGTGTTGAGGCTGCGCGCACCACCTCCCCGCGCCTGGCTCGGGCCACTGCGCTACTCAGCCCGAGCAGAGGTCGCCGCCCCCAGCCTCTGCCTGTTCAGCCGCGCGGGCGCTCCTTCGGTCCGGGCGCACCCGGCGCCTGCGGCGCGTCCCCGGAGCGGCCATCTGGCCGCGGGGCCCCGCGCCTGGCCGCCAGCTGGCCGCGGCGCAGGCGATGGCTGGACACAGCCGGGCCGCTTGGCCGCTTGCCCTGGGTTCCGCGGCGGCTCCCCCGCCGCGCCGCGAGCGCCTGCTACTCCATGCTCGGCTGCGGAGAGGAGCGGCGCGAGCGCGGGGCCAGCGGCCCGGGCGCCCGGGGCCACCGAGCCGCCACTTCCCGGCGTGGGCTCAGAGTTTGGGGAAGCTGAGCAGGTGGCGCAGCCACTGCCCACCTCCTGCGAACTCTGCGGGGCTTCTAGTCTTGTTGATGTTGTGACTATGGGCTGCATGTGTGTTTTTCTTTTTTTTTTTTAACCACACACAAAAGAAGGGAGGAGTTAAGAGGAAAGATCTAGCCACTATGAGTCATCCTACACTTCGCTCTTTCCCCGGGATGGCAAATGCATGGGGACAATGTCTTGAGAACTAGTTATAGTAGGGACTGGCTAGGTACCCTCCCTGTCCCCTTTCTCTGCAGTCCTGTCTGCGCCGGGCGCGCCCCATATGGAGGTGGGGTAAAATGACAGCCAGCGCACCTAGATGGGGGAAATGGCTACAAGCTAGCAAGCTGGAAACTTTCTGGGACAGTGGAGCTGTGAATATCGAACCACACACATTCTTGCTATAGGCAGCCATGGCCCTCGTGCGCTACTGAATTATAAATGGGAAGGCCGTCACAGCAGGACGATACCTTAGCCTTCAGTAGCATGAATTCAGCACTGCACGGAGGAGGGCGGTGGTAGTGGCTCGCGCCTCTGCCTTGAGGGGCCCAGGATCGGATCAGCCAGGAAACTGCCAGGACCGGGGATGCCGGGTCACAAGTGATCATGTTCTCTAATCTGATTCCCAGAGGTGCTGTCACCTCTCAGCGTGGCAGAGGATGGCTGGCTATGTGGTTGAATGTTACAGATGAGGTAGAAAGCCAGGGCAGAGGTCAGCAGGCCCCTGGATGCATGGAGAGGAATATTCTTCTGCAGGTAGCTGCTGCTAATTTTTCCAAGGGGAAGCATTTAGGTTTGGTGTCGCCATTCTGTTTACTGCAGTCCAGGCTGCTGTGTCAGCTGTCATTGGGTCCTCATGGTTCACAGCTGGATGACATTTGTTTTTCATGGGTCCCTGTGTGGGGTCTTTTTGACCTTCTCACTGATGATAAATTTGTTTTAACCTCCTGAAAACAGAGGCTTGATACGAGAAGCTTGAGAAATTGTAGGATAAAGGGACCTCTGCTTTGTTCCCGATTTCAGCCCCTGTTGAGGGGCCAGTTGATTCTGTTGCAGGAGTCCGGTAGCGAGCAGAACACTGACTTCATTCCTCCCGGGTTGTGCCCTCTGCTTGGCCTGTGGCTGAGGCCACAGTGGGTCTCTCTTGTTGCTTCATAAGGTGAACTAACGATCCAGCTATGGCAGAGGAGCCAGGCAGGACATCACGTGGAGAAGAGAGACCAGAAAGTGCAAGCTAGGGTCCATCTGGAAGAAAACAGAGCATCCCTTCCTATTTCGTGGCCTGAGTGTAAAAAACAGTGGAGGCTGGGCATGGTGGTTCACACCTGTAATCCCCATGCTTTGGGAGGCCAAGGCAGGAGGATCGCTTGAAGCCAGGAGTTTCAGACCAGTCTGGGCAACATGGTGAGACCCTGTCTCTACAAAAAAGTTTTTAAAATAGCCAGGCATAGTGGCATATGCCTATAGTCCCAGCTACTTGGAAGCTTGAGGTGGAAGGATCCCTTGAGCCCAGTAAAGTGAGGCTGTGGTGAGCTATGATCATACCGCTGCACTCCAGCCTGGGTGACAGAGTGAAACCCTGTCTCAAAAAAAAAAGGGGAAGGGGTGTAGAGAGAGTGGTCCCCCATCTCTACTACCTTACTCAGACAGGGCTTCTTTTACCTGAGTGCCAAGCCTGGCTCAGGTCATTGAGGAACAGAAGTCGTTGAGTGTTAGAGGAAGGAGAATTGGGAACAGGGTCACTGTGTGTGGTTGTACAGTGTGTACCAGACACTGGACCAAGGAAGCCCTGTGCCCTGGGTCTGCCCAAAAGAAGGGTCTGCCTTTCTCATTGCACCAGGTCACTCGATGGGCTGCTGCTGGCCCTAGTGCTCAGCCCATCTGCAGGAATAAACAGTGGCAACATGGATATGCTCGAGACAGGTGGTCAGGGACTGGGAAGCAGCAGCAAATTTCTCCAAAATCTAACAATAATGAGAACTGGTTGTTTGCATGCATTTTCTCCCTTTAATCCTTTACCACCGCCCTCTGAAGAAAATAGTGGTGATACCATGTTGTGCCCAGTGAGGAAACTGATTCTTGGAAAGACTAAGCAGTTCAAGGTTGTGCAGCCGGCAGGTCCAGGTTTGTCTGTCACCAGAGCCTTTGGTCTCAACCACTGGACTAGACTGATCACTTTGCCTGGCCTTCTAACAAATTGTAGCTTTTTTTTTTTTTTGCATTTGCTAGTGAAAGGCATTTTCTGAACTATTCCAATAGGTACATTAACAGTAAATCCCTTGAAAGAAAAGAGCATTTGTGAGTATTTTCGGTGGCAGCAAATAGGTGGAAGGCCTTGGAGAAAGGAGAAGGAGCCCCCTGAGATAGAGAAGCAGGGGAGTCACAGCGAGGAGGGGAGAGCCAGCCAGAACTAGGAAATGATGTGGGGGCAGGGGCATTGGAGGTAGGCCAGGTTCTCTGCTGTCCCTGCAAGAGCAGAGGAGGAGATCATCTGAGATCCACTGAGTCAACCATCCAGTTGACTTCCCAAGAGTCTGGACCTGGCCTACCAGGGTACCTGGTTGATGGTGCGGTCCTACAGTCTGCCTTATATATACTGGGGCTGTTGCTTGGAACATGAGTATGCTTAGAACATATTGCTTGGAACATGATTATTGCTTGGAGCATGATTATTGCTTGGAACATGATTATTGCTTGGAACATGATTATGCTTGGAACATATTATGCTTAGAACATATAATGCTTACAACATGACTATGCTTAGAACATAGTCATGTTCTAAGCAATCTGAGGTACGGTTGCTAATTTAGGAGCACAAAGTATTTCCTGATTTAGTATTCTACTTAGAAGGCCATTTGAACCTTGACAAACGTGTGTGAAATAATTTTCAAATATTTGGGACTGAAGCAGATAATATCCAGGCTCAGTGGTACACTCCTGTAGTCCCAGCTACTTGGGAGACTAAGGCAGGAGGATTACTTGTGCCCAAAAGTTGAATCTAGTCTGGGCAACATAGCAAGACACCATCTCCAAAAATATATTGCATGAGCCAGTAAATTCACTATGGAAACAATAAAGCAGATAACGTCAAAACCAGTTACATGACCTTTTGTTAGCTCCTGACTCTGTTGTGCATTTCAAATTGCTATAAATTGTTTGTTTTCCTTCACAGTACTTTTGTAAGTGTTCTTATTCTCTCCATGTTAAATCATAGTATCTTCCTAACTATTCAGTGTTTGACTTTGTTGGGGTTTGTTGTTTGCGACGGTCTCACCCTGTTGCCCATGCTGTAGAGCCGTGGTGTGATCTCAGCTCACTGCAGCCTGGAACTCCTGGGCTCAAGCAATACTCCCACCTCTCAGTCTCCCGCGTAGCTGGGACTGCAGCCATGCGCCTCCACACTCAGCTAATTTTTGTATTTCTTTGTAGACATGGGGTTTCACCTTGTTGCCCAGGCTGGTCTTGAACCTCTGGGCTCAAGCCATCCACCCACCTCAGCCTCCCAAAGTGCTGGGATTACAGACGTGAGCCATTGCAACCAGCCTTGATTTGTTGTTTTTTAAGTAGCAGGAGTAATTTCTTTAGCTGAAATGTAAGCATAGAGGTTGAGGCCTGTGTGCTGACCTGTGTTGTGTTTGCGTTGTAATTTAGATTCGAGAAGTGGTTTATCCTTTGACTGGAAAAGAAAAGTAGCTGCAGTATTCCCCCAGCACTTGCTGAGAGCATGCCTTACGTCAGGCCGTGAGTCTTGAGAGACAAGCAGTGGAAGAGTTGTGGCCTGTTTCATCTCTGGATTATAAATCTGAGCCTCCTTCTGGCTCCTGGAAGGGGACAGCATCACCATGAAATGGTGTGTCCCGTTGCCTGTTGGATCTGTCTCCGTCTTCACTCAGACAGAAGGCTATAGAAGGATGCCTGTGACTTCAGGTGGCCTATTTGGCTGGCTTTTTATTGATTCCATGATCTGGGGTATCCACTTAGAGATCCAGAAACAAATACATCCAAACTGTCTTCCCAATCAGAGGGCTGGGATTCTCTTTCATCTCGGCAGGAAAAGAACAGGGTCCAGGTCCCTTAGTCAAGACAGGAGCCTCGGTACCAATCAACCAGATACTAAAAGGGATTTCTCACAGAAAATCATTCTGTGCCTCTGCTTTCAGCCTTCTGGAAGAAAGTAATAATAGCTGGCCTCCCCTGGGCCTTCATTACAGCCAGGCGGTGTTGGGAATCCCATTTAACCCTCATGACAACTCTAGAAGGTAGGCACTCCTACCATCCCCATTTTAGTGTTGAGGAAACAGGCCCAGAGAGGTCAAGTGAGTTGCCCAGAGGTACCCCAGGTCAGAACCAAGCAGTCTGACCCAAACCTGATCCTGGTAAGTCCAAAGAAAGCCCCTGTCCAGGATGTGGTGGGAATGTGGACAGACAAAAGTGTGAGTTTGGGGGTAGGTTGGGATTTGTTTTGGTGAATTCCAAGGCAGGAAGCTATCAGGCACCTCTCACCATTGACCGTTAAGATGCTTTGCAGAGGGCCGCAGGGGGTGGGCTCAGAGAGGAAAGGGGTTGTTCACAGGACCACACAACTAACACGTGGCAAGGATAGGGCACAGGCATCCCCGGTGAGAAACATTATGCCCATTTGAAAGAAAAGTTCAAAATAGTATATATTTTTATCTTGACTCTTTCACCAAGATTGAAGGTCATATCCTTACATCGAATAGCCTCCCTTCCTTTCCTTTGTATGGCTCAGCCTTTTCTAGGACAAGATATTGTCCCCACCAGTCATTTCCTCTCTCTGTCCTCTGTGTTGAGCCACTAGCCTAGGAACCCAGCATTCGATCCTGTGCCCTGCCTTAGGGTCTCTCCATTCAACTCCCCTGTCTCTGTCTCAGAGTCTCAGCTCCCTGGCCTGTATGCCTGAATGCTACAAATAGACCATAAGCTCTTTCAGAAGCAGGATTGTGTTTTACACACTACCCTCTCTCCCGCCACACACGCAGTGTGCTAAAACCCAGCGATGACTATTTATTGATTTTTCTTGATTGGATGAGGTAAATCATGCTAACTTCTTTTTTTTAAGCTCTGTAAACTGGTTCAAGGATGATTAAAAATGATTTGCCTTGTGGGCTTGATGAGGATACCATTAAATTCATGTTTCTAAAGGGTATTCCAGCATCAGAAACCAAAGGGCATCTGATTTGATAGATCCTGTGGTCGGGCCCAGGTATCTGCATGTGTTCCGTGTGACTTTTCTGCCCACTAAAGTTTGGGAAGCACGGCTTCAAATTGTTAATGATCGCATCCTATAAAATCATAGCACAAATGACTATCTAGCTGTTACGGTGCCCACTGCAGAAACGGTCCTTCCGGTGTTGATGAATATTTATATGGTGTTGTCTTTCCTGCAGATTCCTAACCAGCATAATGCTGGAGCCGGGGGCCACCAGCCTGCAGTTTTCAGAATGGCCGTGTTGGACACTGATTTGGATCACATTTTTCCATCTTCTGTTCTTCCTCCATTCTGGGCTAAGTTAGTAGTGGGATTGGTTGCCATTGTGTGTTTTGCACGCAGCTATGATGGAGACTTTGTCTTTGATGACTCAGAAGCTATCGTTAACAATAAGGTTTGTATCTCAACTCTCTTTTGGTAAACTTAACTGCCCACCTGTGTCTCAGTAATCATCTAAGTTTGTGTTGCATTGTTCTCTGTAGAACGTAGATTAAGCATTGGCCTTGGCCCCAATGGTGCTCTCGATTTTTCTGTCTCTTTTCAACATCGCTTCCTTGATTTAGTGCCTTTCTTAGTGCTGTCACCAAGGTTCCTAACCCCTGCCTGAGCTCAGGCATTCCCCTCAAGAGCCCCAGTCCACATATGGATCAAAGAGGCCATTCTTCTAAGATTACGAGACAAGGGAATTGCAGGGCATTGCAGACTTAGTGTTTCAGGTTTTGTGAAACATTTCCACAGTTGTTCAAAAAAAAACAAAACCATCATGCATTTGCTGCAGTGATGGACGGGTGTGATCACCTGCCAGAAGGTGCGTCTTCAGCAGCAGGCAGGGAGCTGGCTGCGGCTTTGTCCTTCTCCGAGACTGTCGGGACAGCCTGCTGACAGCTGCTGGGGCAAGAGGAATGTGCTGCCAATGGGCACTGCAGTTCCTGCTTGTTTGGTGTTTGGAGATTCAGTTTTGCTGGACTTGCAGAATCCCAGTCAATTTGCTTACCAGTGGATGCTATGTATCAGTGCAGGAAAAATGGTACTTTTTCCACTCCCTACCCGGAGTTATGGCAAAAGAAAGAGGTTTGTGGGAAAAGATGAAAAAGATTCAAGCAGGCTACAAACCAGAGCAAGAAATGCAGAGGCAGGCAAGATCCAGAGGAGAAAGAACTCGGAAATGGCACAAGTTAGTCTCTCGACAGTAATCTTCTATTACTCAGAAGATATTTTCTGTGTGTGCCTTAGGCAGTGAAGAAGACTGGGAGGAAAATACACATTTAGCTCCCTACTAGATATAATTAGAGCAACTCTTTGTAACACTTTTGAATGCTCTTAAAAATTTGAAGTCATGGATTCTACCAAATAAGTGGAAAGTCATTTTCATGCTGAAAATGTTGAGAACTCTGTATATGACAAGCATGTATTGTATGGGGGGGGAACATGACTGATTTGCATATATTTTATTTGTGACATAATATTGCAATTGATCTCCATTTTGGTGGCACGAACTAGATCATTATTAATGGGTTTTTGTTGTTGTTGTTGTTGTTTTTGAGACAGTCTTGCTCTGTTGCCCAGGCTAGAGTGCAGTGTCACGATCTTGGCTCACTGCAACCTCCGCCTCCAGGGTTCAAGCAATTCTCCTGCCTCAGCCTCCCAAGTAGCTGGGACTACAGGCATCCCATGCCTGGCTAATTTTTGTATTTTTTAGTAGAGGTGGGGTTTCACCATGTTGCCAGGCTGGTCTCGAACTCCTGACCTCAGATGATGTGCCTACTTCGGCCTCCCAAAGTGCTGGGATTACAGGCGTGAGCCACCACACCTGGCCAATGTTTATTTTTAATTCAAGTTCTTCATTTGTAACTTTCCTCAAATTCACTCAGCAGTGTCTGTAGATGATTCTGTTTCAGTTCTTTTTTAAACCATGCTTAAAAGATCTAAGTAACTCTACACAGCTATGTCAAACTGGTGGCTTTTTCATGAGGTGGGGACAAGGTCTTACTCTGTTGCCCAGGCTGGAGTGCAGTGGTGCAGTCATAGTTCACTGCAGCCTCCAATGCCTGGGCTAAAGTCATCCTCCCTTCTTAGCCTCCCAAGTAGCTAGGATTACAGTCATGCACCACCACGGCCAGCAGATTTTAAAAATTTTTTGTAGAGACAGAGTCTCACTGTGCTGCCCGGCTGATCTCAAACTCCTGGCCTGAAATGATGCTCCCACCTTGGCCTCCCAAAGTGCTGGGATTACAAGCACAAGCCACCATGCCCAGCACAGATTGGTGGCTTAATGCACAGAATTGTTTTTCTCACAAAGATACAGTTTTATTATTTAAATTACATTATTTGTTTTGGTGAGAATATCTTGACTCTTCCACTCGTGTAAAGCAGAAGACATATAAAGTGTTAATTCAGAAACCAGGTTGAAAAATGTTGGTCAGCTAGGCAGAACAAAAACACGAGCCGTGTTGTGTGTGGAGGCCCTGGTGTCTGGGTGTAATTCTCGTTACTTCTGTGAGGTGAGGCAGATGAAGCCATTTCGTGGTTCTGCTGAGCATGGTCTTGGCAGTGTTTTCGGGAGCATCACACTGTGCCCCTTTTGTTAACTGGCTAGCCCTCCCTTTTTCTTTTCCTAGTTAATGAAAGGCACTCCTCCATTCATTGGCACTGTGCCTACGGTAATGTGAAACAGGCTGTTACTGGATTTTAGTGACGTTAGAGACTGTTTTCCAGATGCTTCCTTGCAGTATGGAGTTGCCTTTTTTGTTCCTTGAGATGATGATCTTTGAGACAGTGGAGTTAAGGGGAATTTTAGACACGATACAGTTTTTCCATAAATCATTATGAGGAAGAATTGACCTTTCTTTCTGTAGCACACCCTGCTGTGGAGGCTCCACCTAATCAAATATTTAGAGCCTCGTTGGTGTTCATTTCCTGTTCAAAGGGAGGAAAAGATCCTCCACCCAAGCCCTTCACAGCTGACCGGGTGCTTCTGTAAGAGTGTAGAAGAAGGTAGGCTTCCAGGCTTGTCACCGAGTCAACGAAGGGAGCAGGTGGCTCACACGACCTTCACAGAATCTCTAACCCACTCTCGGGGAGTGGTCAGTGCACTCCTGGCCTCTGAAGCCGATCCCCGTGGAAGCAAATGTCACCCTTAACAGTGGACATTGGTGACCAGCTTTGCATCTGTCACCTTTTTTCAAGCCTTTCCCTTTGAGTCAGCAAGCACTTAAGTCGCAAGTGCTGAGCCACACGGTGGGTGTGGACCTTTATTGCTCTTTGGGGCCACCCATCATTTGACCCATTTCAGTTTGGGGCATTCTTAGGTGCTCAGAAGACGATTTGATTAGGGAACTGGCACAGATGGGCTGTGCCGTCAGGTGTGCCCACCTGTTGGAGTTAGGAACTGGTCACACGAGGTGGGGGCCCAGAGGCAGCCGGGCAGTCTCTGCGAGGTGACCGGGGCATGATGGGTGGCTTTGCGCCTGTCATGTGGCCCTGCCCTGGCTTTCCAGGCCACAGGGGGGCTCTGTGAGCTGCACACTGCCCTTTGAAGAATTCCCTTTTTGTTTAATCAGAGTTTGGTTACTGCAACGAAGAATCTTGACTGACAACCCAGGGAAATGATCAGCATGTTGTTATTTCTAGTCCTTAAAACATTCGTTTAATTACGCTTTAAAGAGAAAGTTAATCTGTCATTTTTCTTTCTTACTCCACCACAGTGCCTTGTTTTCCTGTCTTCTCATTAGATACCATTTAAGCCATCTACTTTCATCTTTTAAATGTAAAAAAAATGCATTTTAAGCATCTGTAGTATAGTACCAAATTAAACTACCTCAGCAGTAAGAGAGGTACAGAGTTTTTTTTTTAATATTGAGTGATTCTTGTCTGTAAAAATTAAGGATTTTTTTCAGATTTCATAGTCTGCTAGCTCATGATCAAAAATGGAAACTTAAGAAAATATGTTTATCCACACTTATGTTTTAACTGGGACATTTTGGTAAGTTACCTTATTTATTAGATGTGAGAGGTTAATAGTGATCTTATTTAGCTGTGTGGTCCACTTATTTGACACATATTAAGCACCTTCTGTATATAGCCAGCAAACCCAGATGTGGCCCAGTCCTCGTGGAGCCCAGTCTAGTGGCACAAAGAGTCATGTGACTGTAAGTTGCCAGGGTGCCACGCACTGCTTGACAGGGTGAGATGCCCAGAGACCCATGGAAGAGGGACGGGATCAGCTCAGGAAGGGCAGAGCTGGGCAGCTGGGAGATGAATGGCGGGAGGAGTTGAGCCGTGAAGAGTTGAGGGTGACTGTTCAGGGACGACCCGCACATGCAGAGCCTCTGGGTTGGGAGCTGGCAGGAGCACAGCGCCAGAGACATGGGCCTGCAGAGTTCAGGGGAAGCTGTCGGTCCCAGGAGGGTGAAAGCTGTTCGGTGTTTGAAGCCTGGTGGGGTGAGCCCATGTATATTTTGAGATGATCAACATAGAGAACATGCTGGGCACAGCAGCCCCGCTAGGAGGCCTGACTGCATCCCGGGTGACAGATGGAGGAGCTTGGCTTAGGGCTGGAGGGAGACCCTTGTCCAGAACATCCCCTTTGTGTCCCTGCAGGACCTCCAAGCAGAAACGCCCCTTGGGGACCTGTGGCACCATGACTTCTGGGGCAGTAGACTGAGCAGCAACACCAGCCACAAGTCCTACCGACCTCTCACCGTCCTGACTTTCAGGTAAGCCATGACATCGAAGGGCCTGGGAAGGTCACTCCCGGCTTGTGTGTGACATTGGATACAGGTGTGTGTCACCAGGCTCTCAGCATTCAGGATTCCAGTCAGTGACTCCAGGTGGGGTCTGAGCTGCTCACATACATGGGTCTCTAGGTGCAGAGAAGGCGAGCATGGTCCTGTGAAGGATGGCATGCACATTGGTGGTGGTTCATATTTTTCTCAGTTCTTGGAGGTTTGACCCTTTGCTGGTTAACACCAATGGAGTAATATGAGTGAAAGCGACATGAGGCCTCTGATGAAACTTATTTTTTTCACTACAGAAATAAATAAAGTATAAGTCTTCCTACTGTTAGCAAGTCAATATGCAAAAGCAATATGCAAAAGTTGCAGCTTGCAAACAGTCCCCCCTCCATTAAACAGGGAGGCACTTGCACGGAATAGATGCGTTCACCTCACAAAGGCTCTCGTCCATACCTGCTTCTCGGGTGCACTTAAACACTTGTGTGTAGATGTCCCACAGGAGCGTAGAAGTGATGAATTGGAACCACCAGCAGCTGCAAAGCAGTCAGAATAGGAGTCCCTGCCAGCGGAGGGTGTTTTGCTGGGGGAAGACTGGTGGGCATACTGATGAGGAGCCCTTCTTGGGAGGATAAGCAAGGTATAAGACTGTCTTAAATCCAGGTCCCTAGGGGTTAGCCACGAGTAATGTGTGGAATATTGTATCTTCTTGGAATGCAGCCTTGCCCCTTCTGCATGTGAAACATCGTCTAGCTTTCCTTTCGATTTTCCTCTGCAAGTTGCTTCAGTGCCACTCCCCTTGGACACATCCATTTCATCCCTTTTTCCCTGTAGTTACATTCCCACCTTTTCCACAGCCTTCTTAGCTCGACAGGCATTATTTATCTTGGTGCTATTTTTATCAAGGTGGCACAAAGTCTTCCACTTCTCCTTTTAATATTTCCACATACAAGCCTTCTCCTCCAGACCTTTGCCATTTCTTGCCGCTTGCTGCTGCACGTGTACCCTGAACACCCTGTGTTTCTGCAGGATTAACTACTACCTCTCGGGAGGCTTCCACCCCATGGGCTTTCACGTGGTCAACATCCTTCTGCACGGTGGCATCTCTGTCCTCATGGTGGACGTCTTCTCCGTTCTGTTTGGTGGCCTGCAGTACACCAGTAAAGGCCGGAGGCTGCACCTCGCCCCCAGGGCATCCCTGCTGGCCGCGCTGCTGTTTGCTGTCCATCCTGTGCACACCGAATGTGTAAGTGTCGTCTGCACGAGGCATCTGCATGCATGTGAGAAGTGATATGACACCCCCATGTCGCCTGGTTTCCTAAAACAGGCTCCCTTGATGTACCCATCTTGGTTCCAGAGCTGGAGAAAGTCGACTCCACAGTATGCTCTAGAAATAGAAAGGACACTACATAAATACCCTGCCAGACATTTGAAACAATTCTGTCTGGGGCAGAGACATCTCTTTTGTGAAAAAAAATGCAGAGCACCATATTGGTGGAGACTGTGTAATAAGGTATGGTGTGATCTCTGGTGATACTTTCTGTTTAGCTTGTAGGATAGCACCAGTGGTGAAGGCATGGATGTTAAATATTGCTGGGCTTTGGGGTCTGAAGTTCAGAGGCTAAGAACCGTTCTTCAGTGGAGGGTCTGATGCAGTGTTTCTGTGTTCGCTGACAGTTTTATGATTTATAAAATCCTTTCTTAGACTTAACATGATTGTTATGAAAACGCTGTGACATCACCTGGGCCAATATAACCGTTTCCACTTTAGGAATGAGGGAAAGGCCTGGGAGGATAAAAATTTATCCAGGGTGAGGAGCAAGTGGATGTCGGGGAGGACTTAAATTCTGGGCTTCCCAGTCCTCCACTGAGGAGATGCTGGCGTATTTGGTGTTGAACTGGAAAGTGGTGCCCGTGCCCTGCTGGGGAGGTGCTCGTGAAGTCTCTCCACTCTCCTCCTCCTCACCCTGTGTGATCCTCTCCCCAAGGTGATCAGGCAGCTCTGGTGGGTGCCAACCCTCCTGGAGGCTACGTCTCCATTATCGAGCTGCCTCTGTGTATTTGGAATAGGCTGTGCTGGGATTTCACTAGACATTTGTGAAGTTTACAGGAACCACCCCCTGCACCACCACGTGGACCCTTTGAAAATGCAAAAGGCAGCGTGTTTGCTGAGGGACGAGATTTGACTCGAGTCATTCATTCTGTGAGCACGAAGTGCGTAAAATAATCACATACAGTTTATAACTTCCCTCACAGTACACTTCTCTTTTCATCGGGATTGAAATCTCTACATTTAACCAGTTGCATGTTGCTTCTTGGAGTTTCAAGATGCTGAGCAGAAGTCCTGTTTTTAGCATCTGACTTTATTAAATTGTCTATTCTTCAGTATCAGGAGCGTTGTGGAGTTGTTATCACACCCTCCTCCTGATATCTTTTTAAATCTTTATTTTTTACCTCAGCAAATTCAGAGGACATTAAGGGCTGGATAGGCTGGGGACTGCTGTGTAAAAATTTAGTTATAAGCTCTTTATAGATAACTGTGACTGAATTAGACTTTGTTTCCATCCGAGTTCTCTCTGGGACCCAGATATAGTGTAGCCAGTGGTCCTGAATAAGGGACTGGAAGAGAGGGACTCACTGGAGAAGTTCTGGTTCTGTTCTTCCTTCTCATCTAATTTAGCGTGATCTCAAAAGCAAAATAAAATACTTGAATTATTAGCCAAGGAAAGTTTTCTAAAATTCTCATTTTAAATATTCAGAATTTGATTTATAAAAAGGTTCCAAGTGCCAATAAGTATAACAGTGTGCTTACACATGTACACACTCACACACACTCACACTCCAGATAAATGTACCCTGGGAACATGTAATCTTAAAAGTCCACATTCCAGATGGTTAAAAGGAAACTGAGGCAGACTAGCTCTAGGAGAAAAAGGAGTATTTGAAAAACCTCTCTCTCTTCCCCTCCCCACCAGGACATCCATTCAAACTCAGATTTCAAGAAATACTTGTGGATAATTAAGAGTTAGCGTTGGAAGATAGATATTTTGTATGTTTACCTTTCAGTGTTTCCGCAGATAGTATTCAGTTCCTTCTGTCTGCATTCCCCTATTATCTCCTACCCTGCAGTCAAAAATTTCAGCTCTAGACCAGGCACAGGGGCTCACACCCATAATCCCAGCACTTTGGGAGGCCGAGGCAGGTGGATCACTTGAGGTGAGGAGTTCCAAACCAGCCTGGCCAACATGGCGAAACCCTGTCTCTACTAAAAATACAAAAACGAGCCGGGCATGGTGGTGCGCACCTGTAGTCCCAACTACTCGAGAGGGTGAGGCAGGAGAATCGCTCATACCCAGGAGGCAGAGGCTGCAGTGAGCCAAGACCATGCCACTGCACTCCAGCCTGGGCAACAAAGCAAGACTCTGTCTAAAAAAAAAAAAAAAAAAAAAATTCCAGCTTTAAAAACATGCCAAGAATGGAACACCCAAGGAAACGGGTAGCAGGCGAGCTCCTCCTAGGTGTTCAACGAGGAGCCAGTCCCGCCTTCTGGCCGGCAGAGCCAGCAGCCTGAATCATGGCCTTGGGCACAGCAGCCCCAGCCACATTGATCCCTGTGGGATGAGGACAATGGGGATTTGGTTAGTAAACTGCCTCAGTTTACCCCATTTGTCTCAGTGTACATTTATTAAGAGACAGTAATAGCAGTATAGGCCCCTGCAGGTTTTAGTGACATGAATTTCTTTTTTTTTTTCTTTTTTTTTTTTTTTTTTTTTTTGATACACAGTCTTACTCTGTCACCTAGGCTGGAGTGCAGTGGTGCAATCTTGGCTCACTGCAACCTGCACCTCCCAGGTTCAAGTGATTCTCCTCCCTCAGCCTCCCGAGGAGCTAGGACTACAGGCCTGCACCACCACACCTGGCTAATGATGGGGTTTCACCACGTTGGACAGGCTGGTGTCAAACTCTTGGCCCCAAGTAATCCACCTGCCTCAGCTTCCCAAAGTGCTGGGATTACAGGCGTGAGCCACTGTACCTGGCCTAACATGAATGTCTTTATATTAACATTTACATTAATATGTTTTAGGTCTTTACACTCTCCAACATTTTACACTGAAAATGATTTTGCCCACTGCAAATAAGCACCTGAATTTTCCAGTCTTCTAGGGTGATCAGCCGTCTAGTGTGCCTGAGATTCAGAGGATTCTGGGACTGGGGACTTTCCATTTGAACGCAGTGACAGCCGGACAAATGGGGATGACTTGGGCACCCCACAGTCTTGCCCCCTCCTAGTCTCTGCTTGGTGATGCTGTAATTGCAGTCGGTGTTTTGTGCTCCTCAACTGATGGGAGTGTCTGTCTTTTCTTTTTTTTTTTTTTTTTTTTTTTTTGAGACAGAGTCTCGCTCTGTCGCCCAGGCTGGAATGCAGTGGCCGGATCTCAGCTCACTGCAAGCTCCGCCTCCCGGGTTTACGCCATTCTCCTGCCTCAGCCTCCGGAGTAGCTGGGACTACAGTAGCGCCCGCCACCTCGCCCGGCTAGTTTTTTGTATTTTTTAGTAGAGACGGGATTTCACCGTGTTAGCCAGGATAGTCTCGATCTCCTGACCTCGTGATCCGCCCGTCTCGGCCTCCCAAAGTGCTGGGAAAACAGGCTTGAGCCACCGCGCCCGGCCGTGTCTGTCTTTTACTAATGAGCCCCCGCACATTGCTGAGTGGGTTGTAGACACCCAAAGCCTCTGACAGGCCAGTCCCCACTGCAGGGAGGAGAGTCTGGGAGGGCCACACAGCCCCTGGTCTGCTGGTGACTCTTCAGCTCTGTGTGGCTGTCAGCAGGAGGACCCCAGCGCTTCCCTGAGGACAGAAGTGGCTTGTATGGGCTTTACTTTTTGTTTTCCTCAGAGTGTTGGGGAAGATTTCACTTTGTCTGAATTCCAACATCGCGGAGAGAAGCTCGGGCCCCCTTAAGAGTTCTGCCTGTACCCAGGTGTGGTGGTGTGCACCTGGAGTCCCAGCTACTTGGGAAGCTGAGGTAGGAGGACCACTCAAGCCCAGGAGTTTGAGGCTGCAGTGCGCTATGATCACGCCAGTGCACTCCAGCCTGGAAAACAGAGTGAGACCCTGTCTCTGAAAGTGAAAAATGAAACAAAATGTTTAAAAAGAGTTATGTCTACCTAATGAACCCAGACTTTAATCCAGAAGGAATCGGGTGGGGAAACCTTCCCCACCCCCCTAATTCCTTTTCATGGCCCCCATGGAAATTGTACCTATTGGGGAAACGATGGTACTGCCTGCTTTATGGATTCAGAGGGATTGCAGTGATTTCTCCAGAAAACTCTGAGTATTTCACATTATTTGTGAGAAAAAAAAATAGCCTTTGTAGAAAAGTTTGCCTAAAAATACATATTATGCAAATATCAGAAAAGGAAAAGAAAATGTTTTCTTGCTTATGTACATTCTCAGACAGTGATTGGATACAGTCCCTCCTTGGGTAGCTTTTTCACATTCTTTTAGTGAAATCTCTCTTAATTACTATGCCAGAAAAATTCATTATAAATACTAAATGCTGTCTTGCTTTAAAACACTTCCCATACTTTAAAAATGTTGTTTTTCTTTATGTCAAGGAACATAATGTACATTGCTTAAAGTCGTGGGATGGTCTTCGACAATTAGCAGAAAGAAACATTTCTGTAAAAATAAGCCTTTGATGTTTAAATTTCATTTTTGGTGATTCTTCAGATCTACCCTAGCCATCCAGATAGCAAGTGGTTTAGGCAGCCTGGCCCTCCTGGCCCCTAGCCCTAGTATTTTTCCAAACCACTTTCTTCCCCCTCTCTCACCTCACTTCCCCTTGGTCTCTGACACCTGCTCCCCCTGTTTCCTGTGACCCTATTCTCTGTGGTCTCCTTCAGACAGGCTTGTCTGGCTTGGCATTCATTGCTTTCTCTTCTCTAAAGGGTTGGGATTCCAGTCCGTCCTGAGGTGCTATAGAAAGCCACAGCTCTAAGACGCTCCTGTCTCCTCTCGTGTCCTCCTGGCGTGAGGACCACAGAACCAGGACGCTCCAGCCGCCTCCTCACTCACCCAGGGCTGTGGAGATGACATCTGAGCTTCTGCGTCCTTTGTCCTTTACCTTTCTGCTACTCCTGTTCACAGACACACCCCATAGGACCCACCGGGGAACTCACCGTGAGCCGCACCCACCCTGTACCAGGCTCTGTTCTGTGTGGCTGCATCTCTGACTATTTTACTGTGTCCCTGATGGAGTGAGTTTCCGGCCCTGAGGATTCCAGAGCTCTCATTGTATATTCATTTCATTCGTCAGGCAATCGGATTGTCCCCTCCAGCATCCTGGCATACTTGTTCCAGATCTGTTACGCCTTTGCTTTGTCTCCAGCTTCCTTCTCGGTGGCGTGTGTGTGTGTGTGGTGTTCGTTGGGTGGATTTAGCAGCTTATTCAATCTTCCCAACCATCACCTAACACCATAGGCTGCCACGTACGCATCATCAGGAGGTCACAGTTACAGTGACAAATGGTCCTTGGCATTTCATGTATAACTGGTGTAGGGGAATCTGCTCCTAAAAGACATTCTTTTTTAGCTATTGACTGCATGTGAACTTGAGAATCATATGTAAATAGAGTAATTTCATAGTCAGTGTATATTTTCTTATCTTGATTTTTAGAAAAGTCCTTTATTCTGCAGCTCATATATCACATCCCCATCCTCTGGGAAGGGATTAACCTACCAGCCTTTAAAGTGATACCTGGACAATCACAGCAGAAGCTTTGGTCCGTGTCACATTCGGGTGCCAGTTAGTAAAGAATCCCACGTAGACTAGTCCAGTACCCCTGGGTGGAATTCTGTGTCTTTCATCACCGTACAGCGCTGGGAGAACAATGGCTGGAGTCATCAGCCTGAAAGAAAGAAACACGTCGTTTATATTGCTTCTTTCTCACTGAGGAAAGGAAGGGCAGAGTCATCATGTGGAAAATGTGGGAAAGAAATGGCAGAAATTGTATTCAGTGCTCATCCTACTTGTGAATCATTCTTGAAGCATTCGGCTTTCCAGGTTAACCCACTGAATCAGTTTGGGTCTGAAGGGAAGGAAAAGGGGGCAGAGGCAGCTTTGAAGGATTACTCCTGTGTCTTTTTCTATCGGCAGGACGGCTTCTCACACTTCTCTCGCACCTTTATGTCCTTCCTGTTTCCAATCACATTTTATTTTTTAAATATCATGCCCTTTGAGCTGATACCATTTTCCGATTGAAAATCCACTTTGTGACCTCAGAAGACTCAGTCTTTGGAGCTCTTGGGTATCGTGTGTTAAAGAGCACAGCTCACAGCTTTTATGGCACACACATATCGCCGTCTCTGTCCAGCAGAATAGCCAGCAGCAGGTTCAAACCCATCCGCTGTTCTCTGGAAGCAGTTAAATCAAGTCCTATACCCAAAAGGAAGGAGAGAACCAGTTGTAAGATAACACCAAGCGCTGTTGCACAGCTACATCGTGTATTTATTTTCATAGGTGGCAGAGTCTGGGAAGTTTCTTGTTTTATATGTCTAAAGAATTTTGGTTTTGGCCAGGCACAATGGCTCACACCTGTAATCCCAGCACTTTGAGAGGCAGAGGTGGGTGGATCGCTTGAGCCCAGGAGTTCAAGACCAGGCTGGGCAACATGGTGAAACCCCGCCTCTACAAAAAATACAAACATTAACCAGCTGTGGTGGTGTGCGCCTGTGATCCCAGCTACTCAGGAGCCTGAGATGGAAGAATTGCTTGAACCCAGGGGGTTTGAGGCTACAGTGAGCCAAGATCACACCACTGTACTCCAGGCTGGTGGCAGAGTGAGACCCTGTCTAAAAAAAAAAAAAGAAAAAAAAAAATTGTTGTGTCTCCTAAGTTTAGGATTTGCTTAAATGTGTTTTATGTAATTTTTTGTTTTCTTCCCCCTCTTTTAAGGTTGCTGGTGTTGTCGGCCGTGCAGACCTCCTGTGTGCCCTGTTCTTCTTGTTGTCTTTCCTTGGCTACTGTAAAGCATTTAGAGAAAGTAAGCATTCCGTTTGCCTTCTTACTTTTCCACCTTCTTCATGTTTTTGTCCTGTTGAGCAATGTCTTAACAGGTGGGAAAGAATCCATCTATATGACTGTGTCACTCGGAGGGGATGTGGACCAGAGGATGCGTAAACTCTCTTTAGATGTGTATGTCTGTTTGCGCCATCGCTTTTTCCATAATGCAAAGCTCTGACATTGGTGTACACACTGTGGCCTAGCCCATTGGGTATTGAGACCAAGAGCAGAAGCAGCAGCAGGATTGAGTTTTGCTATTTTATTTCCTGCAAAATTATAGGATTGCGAATGATTCCAGGACAGCCTTTCCTGTTTTGATGTTCTAGGTATTTATTGCCCAGCTATCCTTCCACAGCTTCCAAAGGTGTCTTGGAAAGAGCCAGGGAAATTTTTCATAAACTGTCCCTCCTTCATCCCATCCTGTCCAGACTGAACCCAGGCTCAGGCCCTGTCTTGGAGCACCTGCGACTGCACTAAGGTGCGGCAGAAAAGTGACCCCAGTGGCCCTAGCCTGTGCCAATACCCACTCAGGGCATGGTTACACACAACCACACCCACCTCCTTTTATTATTATTACTTTATCATGCCTGGATAAAACCACCACTTCTTCCCATCGCTTGTCAGTTTTCTGATACTTTAGAGAGTTTGGGGACAGCTGAGCAGAACAGCTTCAAGTATTGAGAATAGTGGTGGTGACTTTTCTTCCTGTAGCTTAGCAATAATGCACTTCAGTCTCTTCCTGGGATAGGGGTCTCCCCACCGGTGATGATTATAAATCTCCCAAGAGACACGCAGCCGCCAGAGACCTGACGAGGTTGCATAGGCTGGCCCCATAATGAATTCAGTACCATCATGTGGCTCTTCATGAGACAGTGAATCAGGAACGGGACTGGGAGGGAGGGGTGCCTTCACTGCCTCACTGTTAACATTCACTACAGATAACGGTTCTTCCTTTTCAAAAGTTGGCAATTAAATCTGAATGTACAGATACAGATGATAACAGTTTATCAGAAATCATATTTTTCCTGAAGAAAATTAAAAATTAGGAGTTGTGGGCCTGGCACGGTGGCTCACACCTGTAATCCCAGCACTTAGGGAGGCCGAGGTGGGCAGATCACTTGAGGTCAGGAGTTCGAGACCAGCCTGGCCAACATAGTGAAACCCCGTCTCTACTACAAGTACAAACATTAGCCAGGCGTGGTGGTGCGTGCCTGTAGTCCTAGCTACTCGGGAGGCTGAGGCAGGAGAATCGCTTGAACCCAGTAGGCTGAGGTTGCAGTGAGCCGAGATTGCGCCATTGCACTCCAGGCTGGGTGACAGAGCAAGACTCTGTCTCAAAAAAAAAAAAAAAAGGAGTTGTGACTTTTCTCAAAAACAACTCTAAAGTTTCTGAAAGTGCCATTTTATTGATTTTAACATATCTTCCCTTAAAGTCACTACTCCCTATTCTGAATGGATTTCAAAGACATCAAAGTGATTTTTGAGGAAAGTACTAAACCTTGATAGATTTAACTTGTGGGGGACATCATTTAGTAGATATGATGGAACCTGTCACTGCTTCTGAAGGTTGCTCTTGTGAAATAATGAAATAGCTATCATGATACGAAACATTTTTCCCTCAGGTGAACAGATACATATATTGGCCTCCTTTAATGGAGTATTCTCACAGAAAAGTGAAAAGGCTAGATATTTTATATCCTTTTTCTGGAAGCTTTTACTAACCGTTTCTGTTTTAATTCACAAATTTGTATATTCTTATATATTACATGTATATTTTGGATACATTTGTAAATTATAAAATTATTTCCAAGTATCCATACAAAAGATACATTTTTTATAAAGCTTTTGGCAAGAAACCAATACCAAAGTTAAAGGCACTGAAATGGGTGATGGCTGTTCAGTTAGTTAACACTTTGACTTATGAGAAGTCAAATAAGAAGAAGTCACAAGAAGACTTATGAGAGACAAATAGAAGTAGTCTATTTCAATACTGACATAAATATATTAACTGTAAGTACCAACGTGACCTTTCTTGTTTGTCTGGTAACGTTCTTTTAGCATTTATAATGTTTATTTTTAAACTGGAAGGAAATTACGAGGACTGTAATGTTAAGTTTGTAGATGTTTGTGAGAGCGTTAACCTGGGCGTTTTTGCATTTGCAAACCGACAGCAGTGGCAGCTGTGGCCTCCGTAGGAACCTTTTTAAGATGACTAGATTTTGACTTGGTTGAAGTTACTTGGGGCAGTTAAAAGACAGATGGGTGGACTGGGAAACCTTTGAAGAATGCTTTCTCTTGACCTCTTGTCTGCAAGCTGCCCCTTCTTCATGGGATCTGTTCTCTTGTTAACATGAACCCTCTTGAGGAAAAGGAAAGCGCTGATTTAAATGGAGCCGATGGAGTCGCCTCCAGACTGGTCTCTGGGCCTTTGCAGGCACCAACAGCTTACTGGGTCTTTGGAAAATACAAAACGACAGTAGTTTGCATCTTATGCTCATCCAGGCCTTGGTGTCTTGACCCTGAAACTGATTGTTTGTCCTGCATTTTGTGTCCTTCCTGTCCCCTCATGGTGCCCACCTGCCCTGGCAGGCTTTGAGTTACGGATCATGACCATTTTTCTTGGCAGTGTAAAGTGGACGGTTTAAAACACCCATCCTCGAGCCGCTTTTTCTATCATTTGGAATTGGCTTTCACTGCTATTTTCCATTCCCACTCATCGCTTCCAGACTTCCGCTGGAGTGATTGGATCCTGCCTCAATTCCATCGCAGGCCTGGAGGCGCAGAGCCGCCTGGATTCTTGAGAGAGGGCCTTAGACACACGGTGACCAGCTTACTTGGGGGAGTCCCCTGTGTCCCACATGTGAGCAGGTCTCTGACCCCTCCCCAACAAGGTTCTGTGCCCTGAGACCCACCCTCTGTCACTTCAGGACCTCAGGACTGGATATCCAGCCCCACCCACCTCGTTCCCTGGCCCAGCGACATCAGAACAGCCCCTCACGCTGCCAGCCCGTCTCTCCCCTCCTCCTCACAACTCCCAAAGTTCCCTTTGTCTGATCAACCCCAGAACCAGGGATAATGAAGTCTGCTGGAGCCTCTCCTAGTCTCTTAGCAGAGGCACTGTTTTTAGTAACTTTTCTGTTTCTGATTTTCCATACTCCTTTTTAAACATGCTAAGAATAGAATGTGCTGCTTTGTTGATAGATGACAACTCTTTGGAATAATCCTTGAACATCATCATGTTAATGTTCAATTAAGTTCGTAGGGTGCTTAAGAGCCTTTTTTAGGAGGAGAAAACTTTCTACAAATTAACAGTACCTTTACAGAGAAGAAGCAGTAAGAGTCCCATATGCAAAAATAATTCCGGTTAAAGTGTTCATGAAAAGCCGTGGTTTCTGATTCTGTTCTAAAATAGTAGAAAGGCTTATTGATTTTAGTCGTTCATTCCATCACCAATAGTTAATCAAACTTTAAGGGTGTTTCTTGTACCAGGTCCAGTTTCCGGTGCTGGGGAGACAAAGACTAGAACAACAAAGTTCATGCCCCTGAGGGGCTTACCGTAACTCCAGTGTATTTTGATTAAAATAAAGCTTCCGTGATTCAGAATGTCTACAGAGCTGAATATTCTGGTTCTACTTCCTTTCCTGTTGACTTTTTCCTTCCTGTACCCCTCATAGCAGGCACTCAGTAAGGATCCTTTCTTTTCATGGTGTGTTTATGCAGAAGGGGAGGCCATGGCCTTTATTCTACTTATTTCCTTCATCTTCTATTAAATTTCCTTCAGTACAACAAAACAGAGCTCTTGATCCTAATGAAAATTCAGGTGTATATATATTTTCATTTGGATCTAGAGCTCTGTTCCTTTGGAGTTTGAGATATCTTAAACAGTCACGTTTATTTACTTACTTATTTATTTTGAGACCAAGTCTTGCTCTGTTGCCCAGGTTGGAGTGCAGTGGTGCAATCTCAGCTCACTGCAACCTCTGCCTCCCAGGTTCAAGTGATTCTCCTGCCTCAGCCTCCCAAGTAGCTGGGACTACAGTCATCCGCCACCACGCCCAGCTAATTTTTGTGTTTTTAGTAAAGACGGGTTTCGCCATGTTGACCAGGCTGGTCTTGAACTCCTGACCTCAAGTGATCCGCCCACCTCGGCCTCCCAAAATGCTGGGATTATGGCCTGAGCCACCATGCCCAGCATTGTTTTTTTGTTTGTTTTCTGTGGTTTTGTTGTTGTTGTTGTTGTTGTTGTTTGAGATGGAGTTTTGCTCTTGTCTCCCAGGCTGGAATGCAGTGGCACAATCTTGGCTCACTGCAACCTCTGCCTCCCAGGTTCAAGCGATTCTCCTGCCTCAGCCTCCAGCCATGTTTTTATTTTACCCCATCTAGTCAGTACAAATTGTACAAAAAGCTGAGTGGTAAACACATGTATTTATTGTCATTGCAATGGTGATTTCTTGTTCCAAGTGCCCATGTCTATAAATGTTCAGCAGAGAACAAAAACTAACTCTTTTGTGGTAGACAAGTCCATTATTTATTGACATACAAATAATAATGCCATTTAATGTTTAAATTTGAGGTTTAAAGTAACCTTGATCTTTGTACTTTTGGGATCTGAACATAAATTCAAAGAAAGGCCTAACATCAGAGGAACAAATTTAATATTATTTTATAAGGGAACAAAAAATTAAGTACTCTGAAATTAATGATTCAACTAGTTAATAAGTTCTTTCAGAGAATGCATTTTTTTTGGTAACATCATTAACTTTTTTTATGGATGGGATGTCTTTATTATAAAATTCTGGACAATTTTTAACTGCTTGAGTTTATTCACAAGCAATCCTGTCCTAATCTCTGGAATCCTAGTATTTTCAGAAAATGAAAAATGTACTCACATAACATTTCTGGGACTCTGCCTCTTTTTTTTTTTTTTTTTTTCTTTTTTTGGTGCATAAATAGAATGTCTAGCAAGATCTTTGCAACGGAATTTTTAAAAAGTAGGTGTACTTACAAAGGAAGCATGCATTTTCTTCAAAAAAAAAAAACAAAACACTAAGTCAGATGAAATCAGTGGCACACTGGGTATTACTTCTGAATGCCTAAAACAAAAAGTGTTATTCTTACAATGAGGCATCTTGTATTTACATCTCTCCTAAAGCCTGGTATTTCAGATTGGAAACAGATCATCTCTGCACATTAAACTCGCTAGAATAGCCAAAACAATTTCGTTTCCAAACTAATACCTTAAAATACTTGTTTCATGGGAGTTAAGACCAAAAGGAGAAATTTAATCTCATTTATAGTGGGGAGAAGAGAGTCTTTTCCAGAGGGGGATGGATTTTCTGTATACCTAGAACAATCATTTTAAGTTCTAAATTATTATTCATAATATCAAAGGCAGGAGCTCAAATCTCCGTTATTCTTAAGCTGTATAGCTTCCCTTAAGCTGTATAGTTCTATAGCTGTATAGTTCAGGCACTAAAATGGGATAACTCTTACTCTTGGGATATCATTCCCTCATATTTTCATTCTGATTAAAGACACCTGTTTTTCTTTGACTTAGAATCACACTGCTTACAAAATAGGGCAATTGGCTAACTCATGTCCGATAGGACACTTGGTTTTAGATTTGGGGCCATTGCTGACTGCATTCTGATGGTGGGAGTCATGCAGATTCTCTTTTCCCTGTTTCTTTGGTTCCTTCATTGCTTGATTTTCCCCCAAATGGACCCGTGTTTTAGAGCAGCAAGCCTGACTTCTTTCATTCTGTGCATAGAAGCACGGCTCGGTCGTTCCAGCTTTTGGAACGTGAATCTGATGCTCATTGTGTTGCTCTGGCAGAGAGAGAGTCGCGGCCACCTGTCGGGGTGGCGTGGTTCCCACACACAACATGACGTGCCAGTTTCGAGCGGCAGAGATGCCAGGCATAGAGTGGTGGAGAGGGGTAACTTGTATAATTTGATGCTTTTTCTGAAAGGAGATCTTCCCACTGGAAAGGAGTGCCAAATCCGAGGCACATGCTTCATTAAATGGATCACATCTGCTGGCACTTGTGGGTGTTAGCACTGACAAGTGTCTTTCTGTCATTGCATTTTTTTCCCTGTGCTCCCTTCACTCCCTTAGCCTTTGCCTCCATTTACCCAAGTGAGTGAATTCTCTTAGATGCTAGAGACAAGATGCTGAAACGAGAAGAACATTGCCTAGGCACGTCTCTAGTCAATTCTGGATCATAAACTATTGATGTTTGCTAATGCTGCATAATTATCCTAGAGCAAGTTGTCTTCTTAAAGGATGAGAGAGGCAGCGTGGTGTCCAAATGGTTTTTGTTTTTTTCCCATCCTCTCCTGGGTCATTGGTACTTGAAATTTAACAATCTTGATGGAAAGGAGACGGAGAATGCTGGGGAAGAGTGATGTCCTCAGACGCTTACCTAGAGCCATATGGGTACAAGTTAGAATTTTAAATCTGGGGAAGATGTTTCTGAATAAAAATCTTTGTAAGTGCAGCTGTGCTGAAGGTGACATCTACCACTCAGAATTTATTTGTACTGTTTTTAACAGTTACTTCTAAATTTAAAATGAAAATTATTGATTTTCTCCATGGTTTTTAAATATTTCTTATGTAATTTTTATTTATTTATTTATTTTAAAGAAGAATATCTTAATGATGGCGATTCTTCCAGTGTGAAGGGGTTCAAAGATTAAAAGTGAAAAGACCGGAATTCTGGCAGTATTTGTCCACGCTGAGCAAATGATTAACTGTTGGGTATTAAATTACATGTCATAATTGCAAGAAAAATGTAATGTAGTAAGACTCTGATAGACGTAGAAATAAATGAAACTATTTATTGATTCAACAGATACTAATCGAGTGCCCACTATATGCAAGGTGGACTACTGTTCCCTGTCTCAGTTGTCTTATTAAAATGCTCAAACTTGGAAATAAAATAATGGTTTGCATTTGTTACTGTATAAGAACATAGCCACAAAAGCACAGAGTCTAAATTCCTCTAGATTATATGTTGATAATTATTATCATTAGTCACCTTCACAAACTAAGGCTTAAAATAAATCTTATTTTGGGGAATTATGTGGGCCAAACTTTGGTGGAGCAGGTCGTATTTCCAGAAGTCCACTAGTCTGGGCCATCTAAACCCTCAGAGCTAGTTTTTCACTTGAATTTTTGTAAGGCCTTTTTTGTTCACCTCCAGAAGTGGAAATATTTTGTCATCGCTGTATGGGCTGGCCTTGGTTTATCATTCATGCACATATATACTGCATATATATAAAGAGGACCCCTTTCGTGTATATGAAATGGTTTTAAAATGTTAAGCTTTCCAATTCAGATTCTGGGGAACTCAAAGTTGTGTGCATGCTTCATCTTATGACTCTGGATAAAATATTGAGTGGCAGCTGGGCACAGTGGCTCACACCTATAATCCCAGCACTTGGAGAGGTCAAGGTGGGAGGATCACTTGAGCACAGGAGTTTGAGACCAGCTTGGGCAACATAGCAAGACCCCCTTTCTCTACAAAAATAAAAATTTTTTAAAAATTAGCCAGGCCTGGTGGCATGTGTTTGTGGTCCCAGCTACTTGGGAGGCTGAGGCCGGAGGATTGCTTGAGCCTGGGAGGTCAAGGCTCCAGTAAGTCATGATCACGCTACTGTACTCCAGCCTGGGCAAAAGAATGAGACCTTGTCTCAAAACAAAAAAAATACCAAAAATTGTCAAGTGACAAATCTGGTAGGGATTGGAGAAAGAGTTGGATTTAAATAGGCAAACTCATTTCGTATTTTCTGAGTTTTCAAGGACAGAGCTGGATACAAACAGCAGTGTCCACACTATGTCACCTGGGTCTTTGATCACATGGTCTAGACACTGCCATGCAGTAGAAATACAACAGGAGCCATACACGGAATTGAAAACCTTGGGATAGCCACGTTTTAAAAAGAAACAGGTGAGATAGATTTTAATAATATATTTGATTTGCCTTGATATATCAAAATTATAATTTCAACATGTAATCAATATAAAAATATGAAAATGTTCACATCTTTTTTTCATACTAAGCTTCCAAAACTGGGTGTGTATTCCACACTAATACATCCCACCTGGGTCTGGATACATTTCACGCACTTGTTAGCTGTAATTATTACTTTCTTGGACCGTGGCGGGTCTAGAATGTGATGCTCACTTGGTTTATCTTTGACCATTGAGCTTTTGCCTTTGATCTGAAATTACCACAGTTTTGAGAAGTGATACTTAATATTTAATAATTGCTGGCCGGGCGCAGTGGCTCAAGCCTGTAATCCCAGCACTTTGGGAGGCCGAGACGGGTGGATCACGAGGTCAGGAGATCGAGACCATCCTGGCTAACACGGTGAAACCTCGTCTCTACTAAAAATACAAAAAAAATTAGCCGGGTGAGGTGGCGGGCGCCTGTAGTCCCAGCTACTCGGGAGGCTGAGGCAGGAGAATGGCATAAACCCGGGAGGCGGAGCTTGCAGTGAGCTGAGATCTGGCCACTGCACTCCGGCCCGGGCGACAGAGCGAGACTCCGCCTCAAAAAAAAAAAAAAAAATTGCTGAGACTGAAGACACTTCAGCAAAGAAACATTACCTTCATCTTTCATATCTTTTCATGCTGGGTGTGTTTGAAGCAAAATCGGAAGTCTAAGGAAAAAGAGTAGGACTCTTCTGTCAGAATTGCAATAGAGGACGGGAGAGGTGGGGTTTAGGGTTTGAGAATGTGGTGAAATTATGAGGTGAGATTAGGAAGAAGGTTATCGGTAAACCTGAAGGCCGTGTTTTCTAGTTGTTATTTTTCTGTTTTCAACTAAGTCTCTGGTTTAGCCTTATAAGGAGAAAGCCATTTTAAATTCTAGATAAGAGGAATATCTAGAATTCTTATCTAGAGGAATTCTAGAGGAGCCCATCACTTTCCTGTCTGTGTCATAATTTAGCTTTGTGTTAATAGGGTGCTTTCAAGAGCCGTCTTTTGGGCATTTTTAATGAAGGAACTGGGAATGTTTTCCTTTTCAAAGGCCTCCCAGTCCATGGAGGAAAATTAATCTATGTTACAGTCAAGTAAAAATACAAGATAATTCCTTTTTTCTAGGCAGAAATGTAAAATCAAGGAACTTGCTTTTGAAATGAAGAACAGAGACTATTACACTGGGGAATGTATTATGTTTAGTTGAGAAGTACCAACACAGATTCTGAGAGTGAGAGAAGCTTACAAAAACCCAATTCAGGTAACCAGTTGGCGGGATGGGGTGGGGTGGAGAGTGTCCTTTTGGTTTCTAGTGAGCCGTGGAGCTGAGTGCCTAGTCAACTTGAAAACAATGGATGGAGCCCAGCCATGGCACCGTCTCCTCATGCTGGGTCTAGAGTGGCGAGCGGGGGCCCGGGGTCTCTTGCCCTGTTTATCTCTGGATGAGATCCCATGGTAATTAATCAGGTCATTTATAATTAAAGGTTTTGTTTGCAAATAAACTGCTAATAGGAGAAAATCCTAAAGGTAGTTTGACCCAGACTCAGGAAAATGTGTATGGGAAGAGGGGCTGTACCCTGAGACTGAGTGGACAAAGCCCCCCATCTCTCATGACGTGGCGGAAGGCCTGGACTTCTCAGGGGCTCTGGCATGAACTTGTAAGCTGGACTCTGTGCTCTCCCCCTAAAGCTTGTGGCCCTTTCCCCAAATCATAGCCTAAAATAATTCATCAATCTGTTAGCTTTTGGATTATTTTGGCTGTAATTTTTTTTAAAGCTTTAGTGCCTGCCAATACTTATCTGCCAATGAGTGGTAGCAAATGCCCACATGGAACAATACATCCGTAAGTGCTCAAGTTGGAACTGCGTGTAATTTGAAAGGGTTTTGTTGTTGTCCTGGCTCCTTATTGTGATCTTTTGGCATTAGATACATAGAAAGTAATTACTTTCTGCAAATAAAATGATCCTTACTTTGCTTGATGGATCTAAGTATACTCATGTGTAATGGTTTTCAGTGGAGGGAGCCTGGCTTCTGGGCTCCACACCTCCTGAACAACTTGGAGCAGCGCTGCCCAAGGGCACAGCTAAGACTGAAGTTTAGGGAGTCTGGCTTGGGCTCAGCATTTAGAATAATCTAACAACCCAGAGTTTAAAAATGAAACAGGTTGTGGTTTGAAAATTAATCCCCATCACTGAAGTTCCTCAAGTCAAGACCAGGTGGCCCCCTGCTGGAAGCATCTTGGAAGGGATTCCAGCATTTCCATCCTTGCAGGACAGATGATGCACAGCCTCTGAGAAGCAGTGTTGACCCCTGCGTTTCCATGATTTGTCGGGAGCTCAAAGCTTATTGCACCCCTTTTGATAGAGTAGATAGTCACTTCACTTACTGAACATGTACTGCCCTTCCAGAGTCAGTCAGTCCTGCTGATTCAGTCAGAATAATTTTTAGTTGCTCCTACGAGCCAGGCGTGGTGCTAGCCGTCCAGCCGTGAGCAGGCTTACTCTCAAGGGGGTGCACCCTGCCTTTAGGGAGCAGCAGAGCGACCTGGAAAGCTTGTTAAAGGCTGATTACTGGTTCCCATCCTCAATTTCTGATTCATCAGATCTCAGTGGGGCCTGAGTCTAACAAGATCCAGGTGCAGGTTCGTGAACCACACACCTGGGAGTAGCACTGGTTTAGGGCAGTGGTTCTCAACTGGGAGGGATTTCCTGCCCTCCCCACGCCCCTACTCACATCTGACAATATTTGTGACATTTTTGTTTGTCACCACAGAGGGGAGCTGTGGGGGGTGGTGCCACTAGCCTCTGATGGGTAGAAGCTGGGGGTACTGCTAAACACCCTGTGATGCACAGGGTAACCACCCTCCAAAAAAAGTAAGCAGCCCACATGTGATTAATGCCAAGGTGGAGAGAACCTCGACTCGGGAATGACAGAAAATCAAGTGCTGGCGATAAACTCCGTGAGGAATGTTTTGATAGACTGTGACCAGGGCAGTTTAGAGCACCACAGCTGGGCCTAACCTAATCTAGGGGGGCAGTCAGGGACATGGAGAGGTGAATGGGCTCACCTGCTCACAGGGGCAGTCAGGACATGGAGAGGTGAACGGGGCTCACCTGCTCACGGGGCAGTCAGGTGTGCATACAGCAGGGGTGTTTGCTCTTTTAACTGAGGAAGGAAACAAGTGAATTGCAGAGACCTGCCTGAGAGGACGGGGTTTGGCATTTCACAGCATAAGTGACATTTAACAGCTTTATTGATTAGGTAGGATTCTGCCAGGACCGTTCTGCCCCAAGGGAACTCAGTAAGCATACCCAGGTGAGAACCTGCAAGTGGGCAGTGGTGGTAGGCCCGGAGTGAGTGCATGCTGGGAGGGGCTGGAGAGGGCCCGTGGTGGCCACTTCAGCAAGGCCTTTAAAGCCACAGTCAGAAGAGGAACCATTATCCTGAAGGCAAAAGAGATAATTGGAAGGCATAAAACAAGAATGTTCAGGCCGGGCTCAGTGGCTCATGCCTGTAATCCCAGCACTTTGGGAGGCCTAGGCAGATGGATCACAAGGTCAGGAGTTCGGGACCAGACTGGCCAACATGGTGAAACCCCATCTCTACTAAAAATACAAAAAATTAGCCAGGCATGGTAGTGTGCACCTGTAGTCCCAGCTACTCAGGAGGCTGAGGCAACAGAGTTTCTTGAACCTAGGAGGCAGAGGTTGCAGTGAGGTGAGATCGCGCCACTGCATTCCAGCCTGGGTGACAGGGCAATACTCCATCTCAAAAAAAAAGAAAAAAGAATGTTCATTGTGTTTTATGCGACAATGGGATCTCAGTTAAGAGGCTTTCCTGTCGATCATTTGGCCTTGTGAAAAGCTTTTAAGTGCCTCAACTATATTAGCCAAGTCAACTTTTTGTATAATAGCCATTCCATTTGTTTGTATTTTAAATCTAGAAATTTGATACACAGATTCTTCCCCCAGAAAGCTGAGAGGGCCAGACTCTCTGCTGCCGCTGGAGCCTGTGTGGGAGTAAGGAGGCCGTCCTAGCAGCCCAGCCGTGTAGCTGGCCCTGCAAGCTGCAGGTGTTGGGCACATCAGGAGTTAGTCCTGCTCATGCTTTATTGAGAGCCAGGGGCCCAGCTGGGGACAGGCCTTCTCATCTTGACAGGGTCTCAACCCCAATGTAGAGCATTTGAGGTTAAGAGCACCTCCCAGCCGGGTGCAATGGCTCACGCCTGTAATCCCAATGCTTTGGGAGGCCGAGGTGGGCGGATTACGAGGTCAGGAGATCGAGATCATCCTGGCTAACATGGTGAAACCCTGTCGCCACTAAAAATACAAAAAATTAGCCAGGCGTGGTGGTGGGCGCCTGTAGTCCCAGCTACTCAGGAGGCTGAGGCAGGAAAATGGTGTGAACCCGGGAGGCGGAGCTTGCAGTGAGCCGAGATCCGGCCACTACACTCCAGCTTGGGCAACAGAGCGAGACTCTGTCTCAAAAAAAAAAGAGAAGAAAAAGAACGCCTCCCACCCCCAAACCAGAAAGCACTGGCTATTTTTGGGACAGGAAGGCCTTCCATCCTGGGGTGTTGCTGATTCTATCTCAAGTATTCACAAGTATTTTTCTATCCCTCCATGCAGGGTCTGCAGGACACACACAAACACTTGTTAATTTCCCAAGCAGGCAGTTTAATGAGCCTGCGGTGTATTTTTTGCACTATCCAGTTGTCTGGCAGATTTTGGCTGATGAGCCACCCCCTTGACTACTGCATCAAAGCCCCATTGGAAGTTGGATCTCCCTCTAAGCTGACCAGGTTTGACTAACCCAAGTGCCACAAACATTAATTAAATGGTTTCTGTAGTCCCAGCATTATACCAAGTGATTTTTAACATGTTTAGTTTTTAACATAGTTTTTTAATACATGCACATGGTTAAGATAATGTAAAGAGTACTGAAGGTTATGTAATGAAAAGTAAGACTAAAAGTAAACTTTCTTCCTCCTCTACCCCAATTCTTCATTTTAGAACTTCTCAGAAACTAGTCTATTTCTTATGTGTTGTCATAGAGGTGTATTTGGCATTTGCAAGCATTCTTTATGAGTGTTGAACAACAATGGCCAGGTGTTCCTGTGTAATTTTTTCCTTTCAAATATATCCTGAGGTTGGTAACGTTGCCCCCAGTTATAGGTGAGTTCCTTGAGACCGTGAAAGTCACTTGCCCAGTGTCACACAGTGAGTGGCAGAGTTGGCATTCAGATGCTTACGTAGAGCCACAGGCATTCAGACCGGGAGTTCTAGTTGTAAGTGGAATTGAACCGAGTCGTGCCAGGCGAGCTAACAATTGGATTCTCCGAGAAAGTTCGCTTTTGTCCCACCTGATACTGACGTCTTTTTTATATGTTCGCTTATTTATTTAGATAAAGAATGAGGGCTTCACAACAGAGAGGAGTATCCATGCAGCTTCCCTCTCCTCCCTTGCAGTTTAGTTCTGGCCCCCAAACTGCACACACTTAGGGACCAGCGGCGGTTACTCGAGCTGCCGCCCAGCCCAGCTTCTTACAGTGTTCACACGTCTGGGGATGTTTTGGCTTCTTATTGGTGCTCAAGCCCCTGTGCAGATTGGCAGCCCAGCCTGGTCTGTGTCTTTACCTGCCCCAGGTGCTACATAGGTGCCAGCTCTGTCAGTGGCTGACACCTTTGGTAGAGGTTGGAGCTGTTCCCCACAGGGAGCAGAGCAGATCCATTCTAAGCCACCTGGTGTCCAGAGGGCCCGAACTCCTGTTCCAGGAGGAGTGGAGATTCCCAGAGGCTTTCCCTGCAGCTCCATCATGACAGCAGCAGTGACCACTGGGAGCATCTGGAAACCAGAGGGACTGTTTGCAGTCTCAGTGGGAGTTCTCAAAAAGACTCATCAGAATGGTCTCGCAGGTGATTGGTAGGTTGGGAAGAAGGTACCTGCTGCATGGGGACTCTGGCATGAGGTGTCTTTGTGGCCAGGGCTTCATGACGGTGCCTCCCAAAGGCCCTGGGCACCTCCTCGGGAGAGCCTTGAGAGGGGACATATGTACCATTTAGAAGGTATTGTCTGATGCACTCTTGCCCACAGAGAAGTGCTGTCTGAAGCCCAAACCCTGTTTTTAGGTTATGGTTGTTTAAGGTATTTGCTTAGAATTTTAGTTCTTGATGCTAAAAAACTGAGCTGCATTCCGTGACTTTTGCACTGATCATTTCTCTTAATTGACAGGTAACAAGGAGGGAGCATATTCTTCCACCTTCTGGGTGCTGCTGAGTATCTTTCTAGGAGCAGTGGCCATGCTGTGCAAAGAGCAAGGGATCACCGTGCTGGTGAGAGCCGCGACGTGGCCAGGGCCTGCTTTTTCTGTGTATCCTTTTCACTCCTGTAAAGACATCTGGGGCTGGCCCTGCCTTTGTGGCATTTTCCACGCCTTCATCCCATTGCTGGCCTGAGGTGATAGACCTTTCTGGGCAAATGACTTTCGCTGTCACAATTCTGGCATTTCAGATGGAGAACTGACTGTCTTCCTTGACAGTCATGTGCAACTGGTGAGAAATGGTGAATGAGGAGCTCTCAGGGAGCCACGATGAGTCCTCTTGAGAGGCCCTATCGAAAAAGATAAAAGAATGGTTTGAGTTTTCTGGGATGCTTGTACATATTTCAGCAGTCCTAGATCACCTAGGACTGACCTCATCAATCGTTTTGATCTCAGGTCTAGAAAGGGCGGTGGATAGTTTAGTAATGAAGAAACAGGGCCGGGCGCCATGGCTCACGCTTGTAATCCCAGAACTTTGGGAGGCCGAAGCGGGCGGATCACCTGAGGTCAGGAGTTCGAGACCAGCTTGACCAACATGGAGAAACCCCATCTCTACTAAAAATACAAAATTAGCCAGGTGCGGTGGCGCATGGGTATAATCCCAGCTACTCAGGAGGCTGAGGCAGGAGAATCGCTTGAATCGGAGAGGCGGAGGTTGCGGTGAGCTGAGATCGTGCCATTGCACTCCAGCTTAGACAACAACAGCGAAACTATGTCTCAGAAAAAAAAAATAAGAAATGAAGGAACAAGAGTTTTGCAGCCACTCAAAGCCTCACGTGCATACACATTCTGTCTCTCTTCTCATCATTCCCCCACCGCCAGCGGTTACCGATGGTTATAGTTAATCACTACCCAAGTGCAACTTCAAGCAACGCTGGAACCAAAGTGGTCCATGGTCACAAATGTTTGACCTGAAATTAAAAGATTACTAACTAGTATTTAAAGGAGAAGCTGTAATGCTGCTAATGTTTCTAGTGGGACTTTGTTCTCAGAAGACTCTTTTTATGCCAGATACGCTGGGTAATCACGTGTTTTAACTTCGAGCCTTGAAGTCTCTCTCTGTGTAATATGGTGCATACACTGTATTCTCTTGGGGTACCTTGTTTTCCTGGAGAGAACCTGTACCTCAGCTTCCACCGGCAGTCGAGGGGGTGGGGGAGAGGGCTCTCTGAAGCGGAAAGACACCTACCTTTTCAGTCTGATCTGGGTAGATGCTAGGATTAAAGACCCAGGAAAGGAGAAGTGTTGAAATCCATTTTTCTTTTTCTCCATTCTAACCAGTTTGCTGCTTTACATTATTAGAAGAAAATATAGAAATTAAGGTTGTGAACAGAGGTAGCAAAATGGAAAGATGTGGAATTTTTTCTCTTTTTTTTTTTTTTGAGACAGAGTCTCATTCTGTCACCCTGGCTGGAGGGTGGTGGCACGATTATAGCTCACTGCAGCCTCAACGATCCTCCCACCTCAGCCTCCCAAGTAGCTGGTACTGCAGGTGCGTGCCCCCACCCTGGCTAATTTTCTAAAATTTTTTTGTGGAGATGGGGTCTCCCTGTGTTGGCCAGGCTGGTCTCAAAACTCCTAGCCTTGGGATTACAGGCATGGGCCATCGCACCTGGCCGAGTCGTGGGATTAGAATGATTATATAGAAATAGCTTGGAAAGGAAAGAACAATTAAATCTGTTTGGGGCTTGATACAAGTCAAGGCAAAAATCAGTGGCTGTATTAGGTTGTATCTATTAAGATTAAGCTAGCAAGGAGATGGTATAGGGAGAATTACCGTGGAAAGATACTTGAATTTCTTGAGTTAATTTTCTTTAAATTTGCTCTAAAACAGTGTTTCTCAACCTTGGCACTATTCATGTTTTACAGCAGACACTTCTTTCTTGTGGGGACTGTTCGGGGCTTTGTGGGATGTTTAGTGGCGTCCCTGGCCTCTACCTACTAGGTGCCAGTGGAACCTCTCAGTTGTGACAACCTAAAATGTCTCCAGACAGTGCCAGACACTCCCTGGGGGGCACAACCCTCCCTGAGAACCACTGGTTTTAGAACCTTTCCCTAATATGAAGTGTGGTTTGAGGACCAGAAGCATCAGCAATATCTGGGAGCGTGCTGGGAATTCAGGATCCCAGGCCCCACCCCCTCCCCAGGCCTGCTGAGTCGGAATTTCCTTCCACAAGGTCCTCAGGAGGCTCCTCTGTGCAGTATTTTATTTTATTTTATTTTTTATTTTTATGTTTATTCGAGACAGGGTTCTCTCTTGTCGCTCTGGCCGGAGTGCAGTGGCGCAATCTCAGCTCACTGCAACCTCCGCCTCCCAGGTTCAAGCGATTCTCCTGCCTCAGCCTCCCTCATGAGTAGCTGGGATTACAGGCATGTGCCACCACGCCCGGCTAATTTTTGTATTTTTGGTGGAGACGGGGTTTTACCATGTTGGCCAGGCTGGTCTCAAACTCCTGACCTCAGGTGATCCACCCACCTCAGCCTCCCGAAGTGCTGGGATTACAGGCGTGAGCTACTGCACCAGTCTTCCTCTGTGCCATTTTTCAGGAGCAGGAGAGAATTCAGTTGAATTTACATGAATAAAGATACAGTGAAAGATAGCTATTCTCAAAATTGGATTAAAATGGGGCCATTTTGATGAAGCATTTAAGAGGGAAGGGGGCAGTCTTGTGTTTGGCTCAGGCCTGTTCACCACATGACCCTGCCATCCCTTGGTAACTGTCCTGCAGCTCACAGGAAAACTGTGAGAAGACAATGGCTGCTACGCAGGGAGCATCTGCCTTCTAGAAAGTGGTTTTCAACCAGGCAGAAACCATCTTCTGTGGCCCACTAAGATCATGTCTCACATGCGTGAATAAAATCAGGATTCTTTGAACTGATTAACCCAGCACTGGCCCATGTATCGGATAATTAGTGGCTCCCAGCATTTCCGGGAGAGGGTTAAGTAGGGATGTCATCCTTGCTCTGAAAACCACAAATTACCACTGACTTCTGATGATGTGTGATCTCCTTTGCTGCAAAGAAGATCATATTAAAGAGACCCAAGTCATTTAGGGGCAGCTCTAACTATATCCACTGAGTATGTGCAGACCACTTTATCCAGATTGAGCAGGGAGTTCTGTCGATGACGTTGCCTGCAGCAGTGACATTTGTAGAAAGTCCATTGCAGGAAAGAGAATAGAATCCAAGGCCCATCTCTCCTTTCGCCTATAACTACAGGTTTAATTTTACCTGCTAGAAAGTAACTATCATGGGGCAATTGGAAACTGTTAACATAGGTGGACGGCTAATTGAAGTTGTTGTTCCCCTCATGGGTCATGGGCAGAGCTGTAAATGGATAGAGGTGGCCATCCTCCACACCACGGCCCCACCTGGCAAAGGCCTGCTCTCATCAATGTGTGGTTTCCAAAGTCACCTTGAGCATCTCCATTCCAGCCAGCTGGAAGGGGAAACCATGTGGGAATGTGTGCCCAAGTTTTACAACCACACCTCCAAAATGGTACATGTCACTTCTCCCACATTCCACAAGGCTAGAACTCAGCCCCGCGACCTAGCTTAACTGCAGGGGAGGCTGGGAGATGTCATCTAGCTGTAACCCAGCGAGAAAACTACCGGACAACTAGATTTCTGCACAAGAGAGCTCCAGAGCTCCATCACAGATTACGTGTATGTTCATCCCATTTATAAAGAGGCCGAAGTCCACTGGCACTTAAGGTTCACTTACGTGGCTGGGTTTTTGAGGTTGATGGCTGCCTTTATCTTCCAGTATGATTACTGCCCAGGAAAACAGTCTGTTGCATGAACTAAAGGACTGTTTTATAGTGACCAAAAAAAGCGGGGGGGAGGGATCTCTTGAGGGCTTTTCCTAGGAATCCCAAATTTCTAGTTATCCTGAATCTTGCAGAACTCCTGCACGTAAACTATGAAATCATTACTATCAGGGGCTTAGTAAATAATAAATATGATCTATTACCTTGAGCTAACTTCATAGAAACGGAGGAGGGCTGTTTTGTGTTTTTTTAGAGACCTGCAGAGGTCTTCCGTGATTCTCTCTGTGTTCCTTGTCTAGATGGAGTCATGAAATTGTGAAGTCTAATTGCTGCCTAACAGAGCCACGCTCTCCCGTGGCTGATTGTCTTGCTTTGCTTTCTTAGGGTTTGAATGCAGTATTTGACATCTTGGTGATAGGCAAATTCAATGTTCTGGAAATTGTCCAGAAGGTACTACATAAGGACAAGTCATTAGAGGTGAGTCTGCACTTTTATCTCCAGCCCAGACATGGAAAATGTCAAGTACCAGCTGATTTAAAATGCCATTTTCAAATATTCCTTGTGATTCTGAATTCTGCAATAACCAACCTTTTAAAGCACAGTGTTGAAGTAGTTCAGGCAGAATTGCTGCACATCTGTACCTGGCTCAGCCACACTTTTATTTGAAAATCAGCCACCTCTGGGGCTTTGCGGTGTCCTTGCAGAGTCTCGGCATGCTCAGGAACGGGGGCCTCCTCTTCAGAATGACCCTGCTCACCTCCGGAGGGGCTGGGGTGCTGTATGTGCGCTGGACGATCATGGGCACGGGCCCGCCGGCCTTCACGGAGGTGGACAACCCGGCGTCCTTTGCTGACAGCATGCTGGTGAGGGTGAGTTCTGAGCCTGCCACTCCCTGGACTGTTTTCTTCCCCCACCAGATTCCCAGATCCCTCACCCCTCCTCCTCCTCTCACCCCCTCCACGCCAACAGAATCCCCAGTACACGGGCCACCTCCATGTTTGTTTGCGGTCCCTGGAGATGTTCTGGGATGAAAGCAGGTCTTCCTGAGGGGCCGAAAGGGCGTGCGGAGGCCCTTTGCATTTCTGTTCTAGCGAGGAGTGAACAGGGTGGCTCCTTCTCACGTAAGGGTCCTTGCCAGTCCCGTGAAAGGGCTCCCTAACCCTGTGGCTGGGTTAAGACTAAATATAACCTTCTTGGTATCTGTAGAAGACTAGTGGTATAAGACTATTCTTTTAGATTTGCCTTTTTTCTAAAGGCAGGAGTATCAAGCCACAGATTCTTAGCTGTGCATTTCATAGAGACCAAAATCAAGAGAACAACCATCGAACCCTGTTGTGTTATTGGGTACATAGGTGACCCTGGGGCCTCCGATTTCAGACTCATGGGCTTCAGGCAGCAAATAGATCAGAGCTTGGTCAGAAATATAATGAATGTATTGCATAGTCTGGTGGCTTTGCCATATTTTTATATATCAAAATCTGAATGCATTTAACACATTACAGACTACAGCCTGTATTACAACTTGTAATACAAGTTGGCAGCATTTTAGTTGATACAACTGCTTTCATTGAACAGAAGCATATGAGTGAAGTTAGTGCATATATATATGTTTTTTAAGTTCAGTATCAAATAAATGTTTGTTTTCCTTTTGACCGACAGGCCATAAACTACAATTACTACTATTCATTGAATGCCTGGCTGCTGCTGTGTCCCTGGTGGCTGTGTTTTGATTGGTCAATGGGCTGCATCCCCCTCATTAAATCCGTCAGTGACTGGAGGGTAATTGCACTTGCAGCACTCTGGTTCTGCCTAATTGGCCTAATATGCCAAGCCCTGGGCTCTGAAGACGGCCACAAGAGAAGGTAAGAGGCAGCACTGAATCTTAAGTTCCACGCTGGTTGAGTCAGAAGCGTTTTGTGAAATCCTGCGCTGATCATTTTAACAATTTTGTGGAAGTCACATCTAAGGACATGTGTTTCAAATGCATATTTATGGCTCGGATGAGTTCCATCCATTCGGAATCCATGGCTGGCTTCCGGGGGTGGGGAGCGAGGCGGGAAGAGGGGCTACGGATGACTGCTTCATCCCTCTCTCCCCCTTTCCCCAGGAAGTAGCATTTTGCGATCCTTTTCGCCATAGGTGGTAAAGAGTAATTTACGGTCAGAACAGAGAGTGTAATTGATGTGTGTTGTGCCCATTATTGCACAATTCTTCCTTAAAACACCCCAGTGAACGCTGCCTTGATTCCTTCTCTTGTTGCTGGGGACAAAACAAGCCACTGCCCCAAAGAGACTGTTCTTTCTTGATGGGGGAAAAAAAAAAGTTATTGAGAAAATAATTGGGGAAAACAAATGTGTTTCATGAAAAAGAAAACTGTTTAAGGTGATTTCTTTTAAGCCTAAGTGTTTATGGAATTAGTAATTTCTCAAAATAAATTAAGTTTTACGTTTACCTGTGTCTTCAATCAGTTGGTAATTCTAAAGAGCCACAAACTTTCGTCCCCGTTCCCTTATCCACAGGAAATGGGATTTTTAAAGAAATACTGTAGCCACGGGGCCCAGGAAGGAGCCACCAAAATTGACCTAGAGTCTTAATTCACCTCTCGCATCATAGGGGGCATTGGGAATGATCAAGTGGCTCTAGAAGTGTTTCAGTGCTCAGCTTCGTATCTCCCTGACTGAAATGTATGGTGATGTAGCAACCAAAAAATGGTCTTTGTTTATTTCAGATTTCATAAACTTTAAACTGCTTAAGTGTTACTATTTTCATTACATTTTGGAGGAAAATTTTTCCCCCATGAAAACTGATTGGGACAGTTTTTTAATTAATTGAGACCTATAGTGTCCACTGAACTGTTCAGGACCTAAACGGGTTGAGGCATAGTAAGGAGTAGGGGAATTAATAAGGCCTCAGAAATGTGGTCATTCTAACTTTCTCCATACGAATTGTATAGCTTTTAAGTTTTACCCTTAGACTCGCTGTTAAGTGCCTGAGGAATATTTTTATGCCTTATCCACATGCTGCCACATGCTAAACTCTCTCTACCGATGATATCCTTTGGCTGACAACAATGTCTTTTCTCTGTTGATGCCATGGAAAAGAAAAGGTCTTTAGCATTAATTTAATGTGGAGTAGGACGTTTTTCTTGAGAAGTCTGGAAATAGCCATTTATTTAAATACTTTTCATCATCCAGGATCCTTACTCTGGGCCTGGGATTTCTCGTTATCCCATTTCTCCCCGCGAGTAACCTGTTCTTCCGAGTGGGCTTCGTGGTCGCGGAGCGAGTCCTCTACCTCCCCAGCGTTGGGTACTGTGTGCTGCTGACTTTTGGATTTGGAGCCCTGAGCAAACATACCAAGAAAAAGGTATCAGCCGCCGGGCGCGGTGGCTCACGCCTGTAATCCCAGTACTTTGGTAGGCCAAGGCGGTGGATTATGAGGTCAAGAAATCGAGACCATCCTGGCCAACATGGGGAAACCCCGTCTCTACTAGAAATCCAAAAAATTAGCCGGGCGTGGTGGGGGGCGCCTGTAGTCCCAGCTACTCTGGAGGCTGAGGCAGGAGAATGGCGTGAACCCAGGAGGTGGAGCTTGCAGTGAGCCGAGATCGCGCCACTGCACTCCAGCCTGGGAGACAGAGCGAGACTCCGTCTCAAAAAAAAAAAAAAAAAGTGTCAACCGAGAGTGGTGCTGATTGATGAACAAAACGACCAGACGCATCTCACCGGTGACATTTACCATGTCTCTCTGTTCTTAAGAAACTCATTGCTGCTGTCGTGCTGGGGATCTTATTCATCAACATGCTGAGATGCGTGGTGCGCAGCGGCGAGTGGCGGAGTGAGGAACAGCTTTTCAGAAGCGCTCTGTCGGTGTGTCCCCTCAATGCCAAGGTACCTAGCTGCCAGATTTCTTTTAAAGAGACCTTACTAGGATATCTGTTAAGTTCTTGGGCTGAATAAGAACATTTCCTGTTGCACAGTATTTAATGTAAGACATGACCGAATACTTGGGTTTTTCTTTGTTGTGTGTGTGTTTTTTTAATGATTTTGGTGAGATTCATTAAAATTCCACTCAGCCAAAATTGAAAAGAAATCATTTAAAAGCAGACAATATCAATGAAACAGATGACTCTACTGAGGTCTTGCTCATCTTCCAGATGAGCTACTCACCCTTTGAAGTAGCTTCAGGGGAGGTGACATTGCGTATTCAGACTGAGGGAGGCCACGGCATAGATTCTGACGTCTAGAGCACACTTTTCAAAAGCCGCTGTCTAGTGATAGCATTAACTAGCCTCCTCCAAGCTATAATTTAAAGGGGTAGTAATACCTACAAATTGGCAATAGTTTGGTTCAGGAAGTTTAAATTATGCTATGTGCTGCACAATAGTACACATTTATGTCACCTTTGGGTCCCCTGCTTGTAATTTTTTGGGGGTCAGATTAGGTAAACATAAATGTACATACAGTCATGTGCCATGTAACAACGTTTCAATGAGCAGACCGCATATAGCATGTATATGACCATGGTCCCATAAAATTATACCTTTTTTTTTTTTTTTTTTTTGAGACTGGGTCTTACTCTGTCACTCAGGCTGGAGTCCAGTGGTGTGATCTTGGCTCACTGCAGCCTCCACCTCCCAGGTTCAAGGGATTCTCCTGCCTCAGCCTCCTGAGTAGCTAGATTACAGGTGCCTGCTACCACACCCAGCTAATTTTTGTATTTTTGGTAGAGACAGGGTTTCACCATGTTGGCCGAGCTGGTCTTGAACTCCTGACCTCAAGTGATCCACCCACTTTAGCCTCCCAAATGCTGCGTGAGCCACTGCCCCGACCAATATTTTTACTGCCTCTTTTCTGTGTTTAGATACACAAATCCTTACCACTGTGTTACCACTGCCTCCAGCACTCAGTACAGTCACACGCTACGCAGGTTTCTGGCCTAGGAGCAGCAGGCTAGACCGCACATAGCCTAGGTGTATAGTAGGCTGTATCATCTAGGGTTGTGTAAGTACACTCTTTGATGTTCAAACAATGACAAAATCACCTGACAATGCATTTCTCAGAATGTATCCTTGTTGTCATTAAGTAATGCGTGACTGTACTCTAAAATTGGCAATGTTTTTGGTTGAAGCAATCTGGTAGGAATTTTTTCACTTGTATTCTTGATGAATCCAAGCTCTTCACTTGACTAGCTGGTGCCTCTTTGGGCAAAACTAGACTTTTTAAAACTTTCCATGCCCTTTTCTATCAGAATTGGATAATACCCATCTGCTGGGTGTGTTGTTAGGGCTGAATGAACTAAAATGCCTTCACACGGTGGCCAGCACATAGTAGGTGCTCAGAAAGTGTTAGCTTTTTTTTTTTTTTTTTTCCTCTGAGACGGAGTCTCGCTCTGTCACCCAGGCTGGAGTGCAGTGGTGCGATCTCAGCTCACTGCAACCTCTGCCCTGGGTTCAAGCGATTCTCCTGCCTCAGCCTCCCGAGTAGCTGAGACTACAGGCGTGCGCCACCATGCCTGGCTAATTTTTGTATTTTTAGTAGAGACGGGGTTTCACTATGTTAGCCAGGCTGGTCTCAAACTCCTGACCTCGTGATTCACCCAGCCTCGGCCTCCCAAAGTGCTGGGATTATAGGCATGAGCCACCACGCCCAGCCAAGTGTTAGCTTTTGTAGGCTCATTTCAGTTTGGGTTTTGCATTATGTTGAGTAGAATGCTATTTGCTCAAAATGGGGGCCAAGGGAGTTAGGTTAGAAGAATTTCCTGTTAGTATAGATTATTATCATTAAATAATGATTCATTCTGTCTTAGGTCCTCAGAATAACAGCTGCCTAGATTACTTAAATGCAGTCCTTCTGGGTGGAGACAGGGCGCTCTCTGGATCTGTTTCATGTGTATGTTCCATATTTAAGGGAAAGAATGATTTCAGACAAAATTATGTAAACAAAACTAATGAATAGTTGACATCTTATTATGAACCTTAAGTAAAGAATAATATATAAGGGATACTGGTTTCTTTTTCTTAGATTAAAACCTCTCGCTCATATTTTACAGTTAAGAGACTTAGATAAAATAATGAATTACTTTCAGCTCTTATCTTTAGTTTGATTTGCTGACCTATCACTTTATGCTACCAAAAATAAATTGCCTGTGATTTAATTTCATAAACATTAATAGATCTGCTTTATTTTTCCTTTACTGTTTGAATCATAGTAATTGCCTCTTCTATTTGTGGAGTTCCTCATCACAAAGAGTTCAGATTTCTTTACAAAGGCTCTATAATTCATCTCTATGATCCTGTCACTCAGCTTTTTAGAGAGAGAGGGTATTATTTTCTCTGTTTTCCCAGATGAGAGAAACTGAGGCATAGCAAGGTTAAACTGACATTATCTAGGTTAGTAATGTAGGTGGCTCGAGAGATACCTGGTATGCTGATGTGCCCAGGTGCCTCTAGTAAATAAGGGAGATGGAACACCGGTGATGTCCAAACCCAAAAATCTGCCCAGGAAGTGATTTCATATGTGACAGGCTAGAAAACACAGGGCGTGCACTTGTGGGCATGCATGTAAGTATTAGGAGAAAGAGAGTAAGAGTGCGAGTGAGAGAGAGAGAATGTGGTTTCTTCTTCTTAATTTAAGGAATACATATAAGACCTCATCTTCAAAATGGACCCAGTGGTAAGAGACCTTTCTCAAGAACGTTTTTCAATGATACTATTCAATATAAGCAAGATCGAGATTTTTAGGGGTTTCTTTTTAAATTGAAGTGTCATAAAATTATCTTTACTTTTTTTTTTTTTTTTTTGAAAAAATCTAAGTTAATTTCAGGAAAGAAATCTCAGGAAGACACTGGTTTCCTTCAGTCCCATTATTATAGGGGACATATTTTCTATACTGGTTTCATTTGCTATCTATTGAATATAAAGTAAGAAATTGGCAACTGGCTCTAGTTTAGGGCCAGATGTATCAGTTAAGACTCATCTTTTTTGAGAGATTGCAATGTCAGTGCAGGTAGTGCGGGTGCCTGGTCTGCATGTAAATTACCCATAGTGCCTTGCATATGGTAGACACTCAATATTAGTTATTGAATGGAAATTGAATTCACTGAGACTGCTATGGATGAGATACCAAGTATACTTACAATCATTTTTATAGTTTTTAAGGCTTAAAAGTATGTCACACGATCAACTCTGTGATACGATTCTATAATAAATTCTTTTAACAATGAAACAGATCATATGCCACAATGAGGTGTTTTCTTAAGGAGTAAGTGACCCAGGATGCTATAGGATTTTTATGTTTTCAAAACATTTTCAGTTTAACATTAGATGTTGCCAGAATATTTATAACAAATCAGCCCTGGTATTAAAGGTGCCTTTCATAACCAATACTCTTACTTTCTTGCGTTTACATGTCACTGGGTTGTGATGGTTGTTTCATCTTCAGCTTCTCCTGTGCTAGTTCATTGCCTCAGCGTGTGCATCACAAATGCCAGGGGAAGGTTGAAGAATCAATAAGCTTTTCCAATCATTTGTATTTCAGGGAAACAAAAGTCACACATTCTCTAAACACTATTTTAAGTGACCTGGTTGTGAGATTTTTGTTCTGTTTTGTTTTGTTTTGCAATCTAGGCAGCTATTTTTTATTCAAAGAATTCCCTCTACCTAACCCATAGGATAAAGCTGGCTTCTGGGTAAACCTGTTTACCAGTTCTTAAGGATGGCCTGCCTTCTAAGGCTGTATCAGATTTTTAACTAGTTCCTGTTCCAGAGTCCCACGTCCTTCTCCCTTGATCTTCTGGTCTCTGGCATTCTGAGTGTCTAACAGAACACTGTCTCTGCTGCAGAGGGCGGTTGAACTCTTTGTCTGGGCTTTTTATTGAGAAAACAGAATTTGCCTGGAACAAAGGGAAACAGCAGGAGCTTGGGGCGGAAGAGGCGGGCGTCGTGTTGATGTCTGAGTAGCAGCTATATTTGTATTCTGAGGACCACAAAGACATCACTGGCAGATTGGATTATCTGACCCTAGGTTCTTTTGTGCATAGGAGAGGAGGTAAAGTCGCATGTCCAAGCTGGGTTGGGGAAAGCTGAAATTCTAATCATTTAGAGCACTTTTCTCAACACACACTTGGGCGATAGCATTAACTGAGCCTCCTCCAAGATACAGTTTAAGGACGAAAATGCCTATGAATGGACAATAATTTGATGCAGAAAGTTTAAATTCTACTGTGTAGTGCACAGTAGTACACACATTTTTTTTTTTTTTTTTTTTTTTTTTGAGACGGAGTTTCGCTCTGTCGCCCAGGCTGGAGTGCAGTGGCCGGATCTCAGCTCACTGCAAGCTCCGCCTCCCGGGTTCCCGCCATTCTCCTGCCTCAGCCTCCCGAGTAGCTGGGACTACAGGCGCCGCCACCTCGCCCGGCTATTTTTTTGTATTTTTTAGTAGAGACGGGGTTTCACCATGTTAGCCAGGATGGTCTCGATCTCCTGACCTTGTGATCCACCCGTCTCGGCCTCCCAAAGTGCTGGGATTACAGGCTTGAGCCACCGCGCCCGGCCAGTACACACATTTTTATCACCTGCGATTTCTCTGCTCGTGAGTCCTTTCATCAGAGTGGTTAAACATAAATCTACGTGCTTTTAAATTGGCAGTTAAGAAAACCTGTTAATATGCACTGCGGCATCCTCTTCCAGAGATCGAAGTGTTTGAGGCAGTGCTGTAACTGTAGGTTCAGGTGGATAAGGCAGGGTGTCATTGTGTTTCAGGGGTCATTGGAAGTAGTGTTCCGACATAATGTTACTTGAGTGTGTTTAAACCACTTCTGTATTTCGAGATTTTATTAGTCTTCTCAGGCTGCTATACACACACACACACACACACAGATTGGGTGGCTTAGACCACAGTTTATTTTCTCACCGTTGTAAATGCTGGAATTGGCAGATCGAAGTGTCAGCAGGGTTGGTTGCTCGTGAGGCCTCTCTCCTTGGCTTGCAGACGGTGCCTTCCCCGTGTCCTCACGTGGTTTGTCTTCTGTGCACACACATCTCTGCTGTCTGTGTCCATATTTCCTCTTCCTGTAAGGACGCCATTCAGACTGGATTGGGGTCATATGGATGGGGGCCCAACCATATGACCTCATTTGACCTTACTTACCTCTTTAAAGACCCTACCTCCAAATACATTTTCATTCTGGGGTACTGAGGGTTGAATGTGAACTTTGGGGGACAATACCATATAAAAAGAAATGTGATTTTACTTAGGAGAAAGGCCAGTGGTATGAATGAATGGATCTAGAAAGTTCCTCGAGGAGTCACCCTCATCTTCCCCCAGCACTGTAATCAATGTGTATTATCTAGTGGGAAGAAACACAGGCTTCAGAGCCTGGTTCCAGTCCAACTTCATAGCCCTAGATGAGATGCTGAACGGCCCCAAAGCAGTTTATCAACTCGGAAGAGAGGGTCACAGCAGCCACGGCCTTGAGCCACCGTGAGGAGAGACTGCGATCACACAGCACGCAACACCGCACCCGGCTGGTGGGTGGCACTCGAGGCGTGCCAGCTACACACCATCTTACCATTCACCGTGACTGTTGTTAGCAGCACTCACACTTCATGCTTCTGATTGATTCACCTCCTCTTGGCTTGCTACTCCCTTTGTATTGTAAAGTCCCAAAAGGAGCTTTTGGTCATCAACAAATACTTTTTATTTTTATTTTGTGTGTGTGTGTGTGTGTGTGAGACAGAGTCTTACTCTGTCACCCTGGCTGAAGTGCAGTGGCATGTTCTCGCCTCACTGCAACCTCCATCTCCTGGGTTCAAGCAATTCTCCTGTCTCACACTCCTGAGTAGCTGAGATCATAGGCGTGCACCACCACGCCCAGCTAATTTTTGTATTTTTAGTAGAGATGGGGTTTCACCATGTTGGACGTGCTGGTCTCGAACTCCTGACCTCAGGTGATCCACCCACCTTGCCTCCTAGAGTACTAGGATTACAGGCATGAGCCACTGTGCCCAGCCAACAAATTCTTTTTCTTGTAGTCTTCTTGAGCTTGTGTCATCTTGCTGCCCTGGGCTTAGTTCAGGTCCCTACTTTTTTCTTTTGTCATTTATTCTAAGCCTACATATAGTTGAGAAACTACCAGACGTTGGCTTCCCTGATGCCCTCATTCCAAGGTGACCTGAGAATTCCTAGTAACTTGGCAGCTGGGAGCCTCGTTCCATCCAGCCTACTTCACCCCCTCTTCAATCATTGAAAATCCTTTCCTCATTCTCTCTTTTTCTTTAATGGAGGTAAAATTCCTATAACATAAAATTATCCATGTTAGTACCTCAAAAAATTAAACACAGAATTCTGTTATCCAACAATTCCATTTCCAGGCAAATACCCAAAAGGACCGAAAGCAGAGACTCAGAGAGATATTTGTACACCCATGTTCATAGCAGCTTTATTCACAACAGCTAAAAAGTAGAAGCCTCCCAGGGTGTCCATCCAGGGACAAATGGACAAACAGAATGTGGTGTACTCATGCAAGAGAATATTATTCAGCCACAAAAGGCAGGAAATTCTGGCACAAGTGACACAAATGGACAAATCCTGTACAATTCCACTTACATGAGGTACATGGGAGTCAAATGCATAGAAATGGAAAATGAACGGAGGTTGCCAGGGTTCGGTGGAGGGGAGAATGGGTACAGAGTTTCAGATGTGCAAAATGAAAAGAACTTTGGAGATGGATGGTGACCGTGGACTTCCACGTCGGCCTATCCTGTCCCCCTAAACAAGCCTGATCGCCCATCACGTCTCTTGAAAGCCATCACACACATTCTGTCCTGAATGTTGGGAACCTACCGTTTGTTCTTGACACGCTTCCCTCTCTCCTATCAGTTGGTCACCAGTTTCTATGCTTTTTGCTTCCTCACTGTTCTTCAAGCCCCTCCACAGATTCACCAGCACCCTAGTTCAGTATGCTGACCTCTCTCCTAGGGCTGCAGCCACAGCCTCCCCGGAGGCCCTGACATCTGCTTCTCCCCCACTCACATCCCTTTCCCACCACGGGATTTGTTTCCTACGGACGTAAACCTGATGATGACCTCTGCCACCCCTGCCCCGGCCTCCTGCTATGGGTGGAATTGTGCCTCCCAAAAGCTACGCTCCAGTCCTAACCCCTGGGACCTGGGAGTATAGTCTTTTTTGGGAACAGGGTTGTTGCAGATGTAATTAAGATGTCAGTTAAGATGAGGTCATCCAAGAGGATGATGGGCCCTTAATCTAGTGTGACTGGTGTCCTTTTAAGACAGGGAGACAGACAAGAGGTGAGATGGTCATGAAGACAGGCAGAGGTGGGAGCAAGGCATCTGCAAGCCGGAGATTACGGGCAAGCACCGTGAGACAGGAGAAAGGCAGGGAGCAGTGGCTCTGTCAGCCTGTGATGGGACCAGCCCTGCAAACACCGTGATCTCAGCCTCCAGCACTGTGAGAGAAGTGGGTTGTGTTAAGTCTCTCAGTGTGTGGTGCTTTGCTGCTGCAGCCCTGGGGCACTCACACACTTACAGACCCCACCCCGCCCCAGCCTCGTGGCTCTGAGGACAACGACTGATCCAAGCCTGCCCTTGCTCGGGGTTCCCTGCGAGCACAGCTGCTCCTCCCAGGCTCTCCAGCCTGCATCCCTGCTCTGCGTGCTCCAGCCACACTGAGGCCTTTGCTCAGACCCTGTGAGAATAATACCAGAGACAGGGTGGCTTCAACAGCAGACACTCACTTCTCACAGTGCCAGAGGCTGGAAAGCCCACCATCAAGGTGCAGGCAGTTGGTTGTGTGGTGAGGGCCTGCCTCCTGGTTCACAGACGGTCTTCTCACTGTGTCCTCACGTGGCAGAAAGGGGGCACGGGAGCTCTCCAGGGCCTGTTTGACGAGGGCACTGATCCATTCATGGGCCTCCACTCTTATGACCCAATCACCTCCCAGAGGCCCTGCTTCCCAACACCATCACATTAGGAGTCAGGATTTCCACATTTGGATTTGGGGAGTCCATAAACATTCTGCTTAGAACAGATACAGAGTAAAATGCTCGTGATGCTAGCTATAGAAGAAAGGTGTCATCCAAGAAAGGGCCATATTTGCTTAAATGGGTGGACAGAATCATGCTTTCTTCTACTCATGTCCACATGAGACTGGACTTTGTTATCTCAACTCTAGTGGAGTGTGTAGGTGAGGGGGATTTGAGGTGTTGATGATAAAAACAAGCCAAGTGTAGTGGTGTGTACCTGTAGTCCCAGCCACTTGAGAGGCTGAGGCAAGAGAATCCCTGAATCCCAGGAGTTCAAGGCTGCAGTATGCTATAGTTGCACCTGTGAATAGCTACTGTGCTCCAGCCTGGGCAACATAGCAAGACCCCATCTCTAAAAATCAAAAGGAAAATTTTAAAAAGCCCAGCTTTGTAGTTTTCTGGCTTTCTCTGGTGAGGTCTTTAGTTATTTCCCTTCTGTTGTGCTTTAGAGATGTACCATACCTGTACCCCCTTTCTTCTGATCCTCTTACAGGGTTGGAGATAAAAGCACAAGCAACTCCTAAAGTAGGGTTTTAGCTAAAGTTCTGGTGGGTGACTTTTTTCCTCATCCCTTTAGCTTTTGTCTTCAGTTAGAAGATATGATGGGGTCCAGGCTCTGAACAAGAAGTCTGTCTGCTGATGGCCCAATTATTCTCTGTCTGCAGGTTCACTACAACATTGGCAAAAACCTGGCTGATAAAGGCAACCAGACAGCTGCCATCAGATACTACCGGGAAGCTGTAAGGTATGGCGAGTATGTCTTACAGAGGAATTATGTACACAGATCGTTTTCACTTTCTGGTATGAAACACCCATTCCTTTCAAGACTCCAACTTGACAATATCTTTGCCAATTCCTGAGAGTTTAGTCAAAACTTACACTGAGTATTTAATGGTCAGCTTGGTTTTTCTCTCAACTTCCAGATTAAATCCCAAGTATGTTCATGCCATGAATAATCTTGGAAATATCTTAAAAGAAAGGAATGAGCTACGGGAAGCTGAGGAGTTGCTGTCTTTGGCTGTTCGAATACAGTAAGCATTGTCTTTATAATTATGCTAGTGACAAAGAAAGGAGCTCCTGCATTCCGACATCTAAACCTTTTGTCTTCTCGTTTATCTTTGTGAAAACTGCTCCTCTAGGCCAGACTTTGCTGCTGCGTGGATGAATCTAGGCATAGTACAGAACAGCCTGAAACGGTTTGAAGCCGCAGAGCAAAGTTACCGGATGGCAATTAAACACAGAAGGAAATACCCAGATTGTTACTACAACCTCGGGCGTCTGGTAAGCTCGGGGTGCCATGCCTGTGGAAGGAAAGATGGGTTCTTTTTCTTATTTATAATAAAATGACATAGTGACACCCACCTACCCCATACATTTTATAAACTTCTTTCACTTGTTTTTATCTCATTAGAAGGTAGCTATGTGATTTCCTTATGAGTAATTTTTTAAAGCTCTCATTAGAGAGCGGTGCAGTGTGAATTAGTCAAGTTTAAGAGGTCACCCAGGCAAAAGGTTAAACCAAGGAATAAATTAAAATGTCCGTCCTGCAAAACAGTGCTCCAACAGGTAACTTCCTGATAAACATCGGTTTCTCTGTTTTTAAAACAAAAATTGAATAAGAACAGAGATTAAAGAAACAAATCCGTAGTATGATTTCTGAGCTCCCTTGTTCTCCTTCTTCAAGGGAGCAGAGCTCTTCATCTGCAGGGAGCATTTCTCCCAAAAAAGGCAGCTTTGGAGGGCATGGGATTTACTTGAAAGGGCTTTGACGTTATTTGGTGGAAATAAAAAATAATGTGTTCTCTAGTAGCTTGTATTTTTGGTTATTGACAGGATGTTTGTGAAGATCTGATTGCTCTTGATTTTCTTGACAAAAATAAAATGAGACACACACATAGCAAAATCCTTAAAACACGAATGGTTGTATTCTCCCTATAATCAACCATTTAATTTGGTTTCAAGAAACCAGATACATATGTTCTTAATATATTTAGATGTATTTGATAAAAATTGCTAATTAAAAAAATTTTTATTCATTTTAACCAAACTGGAATACATCCATAGTGATGTGACTTTCACAGAAGTTTATATGTAGATTTCCAGATTTCACCCAGCTTAGCCTTACAGGTAGGAAAGCATCCTCGTGTTCTAAAGAGATACCTGCTTACCCTCATTTTAAAGGCCTGAAGCTTCTTGGTTTGGTTTGGTTTTGTTTTGTTTTGTTTTGTTTTGTTTTGTTTTTTGAGACGGAGTTTCACTTTAAAGAGTTCTTATGTTGTCAAAACTGGTAGTTCCCTTGGCTGCTTGTCGCATGCATGATGGCTTTCAAGGATACTTCATGGAGCTGGAGCGCTTGGCTGCGCAGGCCCTGAGAGCCGGCTATCCCAATGGCACGGCCGCGGTGCGTGCCATAGCTTCTGGAGGTGGTGTTTTTTGTTTTTTTTTTGTTGTTGTTGTTGTTTTTTTGAGACAGAGTCTTGCTCTGTCGCCCAGGCTGGAGTGCAGTGGCGCTATCTCAGCTCACTGCAAGCTCCGCCTCCTGGGTTCACGCCATTCTCCTGCCTCAGCCTCCTGAGTAGCTGGGACTACAGGCGCCCACCACCACTCCCGGCTAATTTTTTGTATTTTTAGTAGAGACAGGGTTTCACCGTGTTTGCCAGGATGGTCTCAATCTCTTGACCTCGTGATCCGCCCACCTCGGCCTCCCAAAGTGCTGGGATTACAGGTGTGAGCCACCACACCCATCCTGGAGGTGGTGTTCCTACTGATAACAAGTAGATGACTGGTTAGAGATGGAGGTCGTGATGACCACAAGGAAGGGACTGGACCCATACAATGTACTACCCCCCAAGACAGCTTTAGGCACCAAGGAAGACCCTAATTTCACCCCCTCCTTCACCAACAAGAGAATAGTGGGTGCATCTGTGAAGAGGACAACAGTGCTGTCATCTGGTTTTGGCTGCACAAAGGCAAGACCCAGCAATGCCCCAGCTGTGGAACCCATTACAAGCTGGTGCGTTGAGCGCCTGCACCAAGTTACTCAAAATGTGCTGTAAAGTTTCATCTTTCCAGTAAAGACTAGCTGTTGCATTGGCTCCTTCTCCCTCTGTAAAAAAAAAAAAAAAAAAAACTCCAACTAGTAGTTTCCAAAATTGACATGCATCCAGACTGTCCCACCCCATCTCACATTTAGGGAATCAAAGGCTCTATAGAGAATCTATATTTTTAAAATAACAATAATAAACTGGGCACAGTGGCTTACACCTGTAATCCTGGCACTTTGGGAGGCCAAGGCGGGCAGATCACTTGAGATCAGTTCAAGACCAGCCTGGCCAACATGGCAAAACCACATCTCTATTAAAAATACAAAAAATAGCCAGACATGGTGGTGCATGTCTGTAATCCCAGCTACTTGGGAGACTGAGACAGGAGAATCACTTGAACCTGGGAGGCAGAGGTTGCAGTGAGACGAGATTGCGGCACTGCACTCCAGCCTGGGCAACAGAGCTAGATTCTGCCTCAAAAAACTTAAGTAAAATATCAATAATGAATCACCCAGGTGATTCCAATACCCTGTCATTGGCCCTGCACCTGGGAAGCAGCTCTGTCTGAACTTGGATGACAGGGTAATCACGTTAGAGAGAAGCCATGGTTTGTGGGGAACAATCCTGGAAAACATTGACTGCTTTACATTTATTGGAAAACCAGGCTTTGGTTTTTACCATAATGTGAATGTCTTTGGTCTTACTGTCTTTGTTTCTGGACTTGGTAGCCATGATTTTGTGAGTTGTGGAGATAGAATCTTATGAATGGAGAAAACAAGATGGCAGGAACGTCTGGCTACCTAATGGTAAAATGTGACCTTTCCCCCTCTGCAGAAGTCCCTTTTTGTGGACGAGTAATGCTTGTGTTAGAAATATTAAAGTAAAGTGGTTGCATGTATTAGTCCGTTTTCATAATGCTGATAAAGATATTCCCGACACTGGGTAATTTATAAAGAAACAAAGGTTTAATGGACTCATAGTTCCACGTGGCTGGGGAGGCCTCACAATCAGGGCGGAAGGTGAAAGGTACAACTTACATGGCAGCAGGCAAGAGAGAATAAGAGCCAAGCAAAAGAGTTTTCCCCTGATAAAACCATCAGATCTCATGAGACTTAGTCACTACCACAAAAACAGTATGGGGGAAACCGCCCCCATGATTCAGTTATTTTCACCAGGTCCCTCCCACAACACATGGGAATGATGGGAGCCACAATTCAAGATGAGATTTGGGTGGGGATACAGCCAAACCATATCATTGCATTTTTATTACTCAAAAAATGCAAAACGTGTTTCAGTTATGATATGCCATAGGAAGATACGTCCTCTATGTGCTGACTCCAGTGTGGAAAGGAGGAATTATTTCTTTCTGGGGACAGAGGCACGGGTGGCAGGAATGTGGCTGAACCCATGGAATGGCATGATGCTTGAACAAGGAAGATTAATGGCAAGATACTCCTTTGTCTCACATTAACTTTCTCCAGAACCACTGACCTTGCGTGCATTTTTGTTCTTTTACATTTTAAAAGTCTGTGCTTTATGACCTAGTTACCTGCTTTGATGTTGAAACCGCTTTCTCTGTGAGACCTGAAGATTCCAGGAGAGCTGAAACTGTTATGATGATCGGCTGTTTGTTCCCAGGGGGAAGGGGAGGCTGTGAAACCTCAACATAATGTTATGAGTGGTGACTTCAAAATTCAATCACATACAAAGCAGGGGCGATCCTCACAAAGTTAGTGAAGTGAGAATAGGGGTGGGGTGGAGGATGGGAACACATGAGGTCTTACCTGAATTCATGCATTTGGGTGGTTATGAATATATGGGCGTAGGGATTACCGTTTCTGTTCACTATCTGTTAAACTAGTAGTCAAGTGACTAAATATGAGACTTGATATTCATATGAATTCTTCTTTTGTCCCTTTTTTTTCCTTTTCTGGAGGTTGCTCTTCTGTTACTTTATTGCTCACAAAGTGAGTGGGTCTGCCCACAGCCTCCCAGGTTATCCTCTAGGCTCTACAGCTTAGTCTTCTCCCCTCTCCGAGTAGCTGCCCATCACTGCAATTCCTTGGGATTTGGAAAATAGAGGATTTATAATAAATGCTCCTTCTGTAAGAGTGATGTCCAAAGGGAAGAATGTAGAATATAAAGTACCAGCTTTCATCATGTGCTATAGTCCTTGGGATTCATTACACTTTAAATTGGAAGATCATCTGTAGCATTGAACAGATTGAGACCTTGTACTGCTTTTTGTTTATATTGTTTACTAATTACGCTACCGTGAAATGGTCTTCCTGTGTTCCCTTCCGCCACCTGTTCCTGCTTATTTCAGGCTTTTGCTCTCCATTGTGGTTTAATTATCCAGCTTTTTCCTGTTTGACAGCTTAAAAGCATTAAGAGCTTAATCTTTAACAACTCGACCAACCCGTTTATATATTGGCAAATAAGAACTTAATAAGAGGGTTTTTTTTTAATTGTTGGTGTTTTAAGAAATCACTCTCTAGTAACAGGAGACAGAGATTTGTTTTGATTTCTAGACCCGAATATGGAAAGAATATAAGGAAGTTCTCTTGTGGAATAGGAAATCAGGAAGAGCGCGATTACTGGGACATGTTACTAATCTTAGAAAGTTACAGTTATAGTGGCTAGAGGGATTACCGAAGACAATGCATGATGAAAGCACTGGATGTGTTCAAGAAAACAGAAACCATTCTAAGTGTTTTAGATAGAGAAGACTTAATGTAGGGAATTGGTTAGACTATCATTGGAAGGCTGATTGAGCAAAAATGGGATAGTAACATGAACTCAGAGGTTAAAGGGAATCCTATAGGTTTGGGAACAGACAGGAGAAAGTAGCACTACCAGGATTTAAGAAATCATAAGAGGTTCCAATCTATGGAGCTACCACAGCCTCAAGAGCTGTGATCATGGGAGACAGACCACTGCTTCCACCCTGGGACGGTGGAGGAGGGGATGTAGTCACTTCAGAGACACTGCCAGGGGAAGGAAGGAGAGAGTGAGAGTGGGAGGAAAGGACTGCTCCCCTCTCCCCACCACCCGGCACCTGTTGACAGAAAGGAACCAAAGGGTGAAGAAACCTGGGAAATGTAGTTGCAGACTCCCAGCCCCTGCTTCTCAGAGCAGAGTACAGAAGGGTGGACGTAGGACTGCTGGGTAACTGATGTTACCCGTCTACTTCCTGGATGAACAGTTTTGGTTAAATCACCACTTTTCTCTGCCTCCCTGAAAGTTTGTTCCCTTTGTGTAGATGCTATAAGATGAGTAGAGTTTGAGACAAAATGAAACCAAATTTTATCTCATTCAGTCTATTCTTCAATAAATAGCAATAATAATTGTTGTAGTAACCGTAAAGTAGTAAAGAATTTTGTCATGTTGGATAAATGAAGTTATATTGGTTGTTCTGGATGTGTTCAAATGCCACCATGGATTTTGTCCAAGTGACTCAAATGCATATTACGGTGGAGTGAATTGATCTGAGGAATCACTGGAACATCAAATAGAGATAATTGTGTTAGAATAATTAAGCATCCCAAATTATTTTAATTTTTTGAACTTTTCCTATCATTTCCTCATTAAAGGGGTAAAAATATTGTAACTTGAGTTTCTGAGTCTCATGGGAAATTCCGACAACATCTTTAGCAAATGGATATTCATAAGTATTTCCATAATTCCGTCAAAGCTTTCTTTTTCTTGCATAATATGCTATCTATTTGCTGTGTAGCATAGGACAAGTCAAAATGGTTTTTTCATCTAAAAAAAAGACAGACTTGCCAGTAAGTAAGGAAACAAGTCTTAAACTCTGACAAATTGTGATCATTTGTACTTTTTGCAGAGTTAAAGGGATCAAGTACACTCAAATAGAATGTGCATTTGAACTGAGATAAGAGGGCAACAGGGTCACCTGGTAAAAAAAAATCCCTCCCTCTCTCTCTCTCTCTCTCTCTCTCTCTCTCTCTGTCTCTCTCTCGCTGTGCTTTTATTAACTATGCAAATTGAGAGCTAGCCATTTTATATTCTCTTACCAATGTTAACATTCCCTCTCAAAAGAAGCAACAAAAATCTGGAAGCATTCCCCTTGAGAAATGGAACCAGGCAAGGATGCCCACTGTCACCACTCTTACTCAACATGGTATTGGAAGTCCTAGCCAAAGCAATCGGGCAAGAAAAATAAATAAAAGGCATGTAAATAGGAAAAGAAGAAGTCAAGCTATCTATCTTCATGGACCATGTGATTCTACACCTAGAAAACCCTGCAGACTTTGCCAGAAGGCTCCTGGAACTCATAAACAACTTCAGTAAAGTTTCGGGATACAAAGTCGGTGTACAAAAGTAAGAAACATATCTATATACTGATAACATTCAAGCTGAGAGCCAAATCAAGAATGCAATCCCATTTACAATAGCCATAAAAAGGGTAAAATACCTGGGAATTCAGCTAATCAAAGAGGTGAAGGATCTCTACAAGGAGAACTACAAAACACTGCTGAAAGAAATCAGAGGTGACACAAACAAATGGAAAAACATTTCATGACCATGGATTGGAAGAATCAATATTGTTAAAATGGCCATACTGCCCAAAGCAATCTACAGATTCAACACTGTTCCTATCCAACTGCCAATGTCATTTTTCACAGAATTAGAAAAAAGCTATTCTTAAATTCATACTGAACCAAAAAAGAACCTGAACAGCCAAAGCAATGCTCAGCATAAAGAACAAAGCCAGAGGCATCACATTACCTGACTTCAAACTGTGCTATAAGGCTACAGTAACCAAAACAGTATGGTATTGGTGCAAAAACAGACACACAGATGAGTGGAACAGAATACAGAACCCAGAAATAAAGCCACACACCTACAGCCATGTGGTCTTCAACCAATATTTTTTTTTAAAAAAGCAATGGGGCGAGGGCTTCCTAGTCAATCATGCTGGGATAGCTGGCTAGCCATACACAAAAGAGTGAAACTGGACCCCTGCCTTTCACAATACAGAAAAATTAACTCAAGATAGATTAAAAATTTTAATATAAAACCTCAGACTACAAGAATCCTAGAAGAGGCTGTGCTCAGTGGCTCACAGCTGTAATCCTAGCACTTTGGGAGCCAAGGTAGGCGAATGGCTTGAGCCCAGGAGTTTGAAACCATCCTGGGCAACATGGCAAAACTTCATCTCTACAAAAAATCCAAGAAAATTATCTTGGCATGGTGGTATGTGCCTGTAGTCCCATCTACCTGGGAGACTGAGGTGGGAGGAGGTCAAGGCCGTAGTGAGCCACTAGTTGCACCACATCACACCACCGCACTCCCGCCTGGATGACAGAATAAGACCCGTCTTAAAAAAAAAAAAAAAAGAATCCTGGAAGAAAACTAGGAAACAGTATTCTAGACATCAGCCCTGGGAAAAAAATTGGTGACTAAGTCCTCAAAAACAATTGCAACAAAAACGAAAATGACCTAATTAAACCAAAGGGTTTCTGCACAGCAGTGGCAACTATCAAGAGAGTAAACAGATGACCTACAGAGTGGGAAAAAATATTCATACACTATGCATCCAATATCGAGATTTATAAGTAACAAATCAGTAAGCACAAAACAACCCCATTAAAAAGTGGGCAAAAGGCATGAACAGACACTTCTCAAAAGAAGACATACAAGCAGCCAACAAACATGAGAAAATGCTCATCATGACTAATCATTAGAAAAATGCAAATCAAAACCACAATTGAGATACCATCTCACACCAGTCAGAATGGCTATTATCAAAAAGTGAAAAAACAACAGTCACTGGCAAGGCTGTGGGAGAAAAAGGAATGCTTGGACACTGTATATAAATTAGTTCAGCCATCGTGAAAGGCAGTTTAGAGATTTCTCAAAGAACTTAGAACTGCCATTCGACCCAGTAATCTCATGATTGGTTATATGCCCAAAAGAAATCATTCCACCAAAAAGACACATGCAACCGGGTGCGGTGGCTCACGCTTGTAATCCCAGCACTTTGGGAGCCTGAGGCAGGTGAATCACGAAGTCAGGAGTTCAAGACCAGCCTGGCCAAGATGGTGAAAGCCCATCTCTACTGAAAATACAAAAATTAGCTGGGCATGGTGGCGGGTGCCTGTAATCCCAGCTACTTGGGAGGCTGAGACAGAATTGCTTGAACCAGGGAGGTGGAGGTTGCAGTGAGCCAAGATCGTGCCATTGCACTCCAGCCTGGGTGACAGAGCAAGACTGTATCTCAAAAAAAAAACCAAAACATGCATTCATATATGTTCATCACAACACTATTCACAATAGCAAAGACACAGAATCAACCTAGGTGCCCATCCACTATAGACTGGAAAAAGAAAATGTGGTACATATACACCATGGAATACGACACAGCCATACAAAAAAAATCATGTCCTTTGCAGCAACATGGATGCCACTGGAGGCCACTATTCTGAGGAAATAAATGCAGGAACAGAAAACCAAATGCCGCATGTTCTCATAAGTGAGCACTAATACATAAAGATGGCAACCACAGACACTCGAGACTACTAGAGTGGGGAGGCGGGGAGACAAACAAGGGTTGAAACACTAACTGTTGGGTACTGTGCTCACTACCTGGATGACAGGATCATTCATATTCCAAACCTCAGCATCACAATTTTTTTTTTAATTTGAATTATTTTATTATTTTAATGTTAAACCCTCTTCCTACAGTAATTGATATTATTTATAAATTTTCTGTTTATGCCTCTCATTCAATTTTCTTATAAGGCATTTCACATTTTCTAATTGACTTGCATGTGATCTTCATATATTGAGGACATTAACCTTGTGTGTGTTATTTGTTTTCTAATTATTTTCACTGTCTGCCATTTTTCTTTTAGAATTATTTGTTGTTTTTTTAGAGTTGTCTATTCAAATTCAAAAATTGTTTTAATTTTTCTTATATGGTTTCTGCCTTAGATGTCATACTGAGAAAGTCCTTCCATAGTCCCCAAATTATATAACTATTCACCCATATTTCATGGTTTAGTGTGTGTATATACACACACTCACAAATATGTAGATATATCTTCATAAATGGTATGAAACTACTGTGTTTGTGGTAGCATTATCTTTGCTAAAGTTATGCATCAGAGTTATGCTTGGTTTGAAAATAGACTTTGTGTCTATTTTTGAAGAGTTTACTTTCTGGTAATATAATTAAGAAAATATGAAAATTTGCAGATCCTTGAAGATTTAAAACCAATCAAGCATAAGATCATTTGAAACATTGTTTTTCAGGCAATTCCCTTAAACTTGTTTTTTCCCAACTTCCTTCATGGTTATTGGTCTATCTCATTTTTTCTGTTCTGAAATCCATTATAACAATTTATATTTTTGTAGAAAATTGCCCATTTCATCTTAACAATCAAATTATTTCCATAAGGTTTTGCATACCTTTATTTTTATGTATTTAAAAAACATCTTTTTGGTGTCTGGCAAGACGGCCGAATAGGAACAGCTCTGGTCTGCAGCTCCCAGCGAGATCAATGCAGAAGGCAGCTGATTTTTGCATTTCCAACTGATGTACCTGGTTCATCTCACTGGGAATGGTTAGACAGGGGGTGCAGCCCACGGAGGGCGAGTTGAAGCAGGGTGGGGTGTCACCTCACCCAGGAAGCTCGTGGGGTCAGGAAACTCCCTACCCTAGCCAAGGGAAGCCGTAAGGGACTGTGCCATTCTTCCCCAGATACTACGCTTTTGCCATGGTCTTCACAACTCTCAGACCAGGAGATTCCCTCGGGTGCCTACACCACCAGGGCCCTGGGTTTCAAGCACAAAACTGGGCGACCATTTGGGCAGACACCGAGCTAGCTCTAGGAGTTTCTTTTTTTCTTTTTTTTCTTTTCCATATTCCAGTGGAGCCTGGAACACCAGGGAGACAGAACTGTTCACCCCCCTGGAAAGGGGGCTGAAGCCAGGGTGCCAACTGGTCTAGCTCAGTGGATCCCACCCCTACAGAACCCAGCAAGCTAAGAGCCATTGTCTTGAAATTCTCACTGCCAGCACAGCAGTCTGAAGTCCACCTGGGACACTTGAGCTTGCTGTGGGGAGGGGTGTCTGCTATTACTGAGGCTTGAGTAGGTGGTTTTCCCCTGACAGCGTAAACAAAGTCACAGTGAAGTTCGAACTGGGCAGAGCCCATTTCAGCTCAGCAAATCCACTGTAGCCAGGCTGCCTTTCTAGATTCCTCCTCTCTGGGCAGGGTATCTCTGAAAGAAAGGCAGCAGCCCCAGTCAGGGGCTTGTAGATAAAACTCCCACCTTCCTGGGACAGAGCGCCTAAGGCAAGGGGTGGGTGTGGGTGCAGCTTCAGCAGACATAAACGTTCCTGCCTGAGGGCTCTGAAGAGAGCAGCGGATGTCACACCACAGCGTTCAGGCTCTGCTAAGGGACCGACCACCTCCTCAAGTGGGTCCCGTCATGCCTCCTGATGAGGAGACACCTAGCAGCAGGGGTCGACAGAGAGCTCATACAGGAGAGTTTCGGCTGGCATCTGATGGGTGCCCCTCTGGGACGAAGTTTCCAGAGGAAGAAACAGGTAGCAATCTTTGCTGTTCGGCAATCTCTGCTGGTGATACCTAGGCAAACAGCGTCTGGAGTGGACCTCCAGCAAACTCCAGCAGACCAGCAGTGTGACCTTGAACACATTTTTTAACCTCCCTGAGCCTGTTTTCTCACCTGCCACCCAGGGCCCTTCACAGTCTTTTCCATTTTTTTTTCCCTTTTGAAATAGTTTGAGACATAATTTATGTCAAGCAGGTGATGAGAGCTACTGCTTCACTTCAGTCTACCCTTCATCAAAACATTTTATCTGGGGATCGCGAGGGTCCCTGGCTTCTTTCTTGAAGTCACCGAGACCAAGGACCCACCAATTCCGGACACTATTTTTTTTTTTTTTATTGAAACGGAGTCTCGCTCTATGGCTGCGGGAGTCTCACTCTAGCATCACACAATTTACCCATGCAACAAACCTGCACATGTACATTCTGAATCTAAAATAAAAGCTGAAGGCCGAGCGTGGTGGCTTATGCCTGTAATCCCAGCACTGTGGGAGGCCAAGGTAGGCCAGGAATTTGAGACCAGCCTGGGCAACATTGTGAAACCCCATCTCTACTGAAAATACAAAAAGCCAGGCGTGGTGACACATGTCTGTGATCCCAGCTGCTCAGGAGGCTGAGGCACGAGAATTGTTCAAACTTGGGAGGCAGAGGTTGCAGTGAGCCAAGATCATGCCACTGCACTCCAGCCTGGGCGACAGAGCAAGACTCTATTTCTAAACACATACATACATACATAGGCCTGGCGCTGTAGCTCCTGCCTGTAATCTCAGCACTTTGGGAGGCTGAAGCTGGCGGATCACAAGGTCAGGAGTTCAAGACCAGTCTGGTCGACATAGTGAAACCCCATCTCTACTCAAAATAGAAAAAAATTGCCGGGCACGGTGGTGTGCACCTGTAATCCCAGCTACTCGGAAAGCTGAGGCAGGAGAATCATGTGAATTCGGGAGGTGGAGGTTGCAGTGAGCCGAGATCACACCATTGCACTCTAGCCTGGGCAACAGTGCGAGACTCTATTTCAAAAATAATAATAATAATAAAAGTTGAAATTATAAAAAATAAGAAAGCAACAGGTATTTGTCTCCTTCCTAAATGAAGCAAACTCGAAGGTGCCAAGAGGTTTTACCTTACCATAGGAGACTTTTCCAAGGAGTTTACAAAGTATGTGTGATATGCTCCTGTTTTTGTATTTACGTTAGACACAGGCAGGAAGAGGCCCCGAGACCACCCTTCAGAAGGTGAATTGGACGCATAGCTTTTGATCATGAGAAATACTTTGTTTACTATTCTAAGTAATACTTTATCAACAATGAACTTATGAAGTCTTTAGTGAAAAAGACTAATGATGAGGCTTGCTTCAGTATTTCCGCAGTCTGAAATATGATTTGATTCCTAAAATCACTAAGCAACAGGAAATGGGACATTACAGGTTTGGACCTTGTTCTTATTCCTGCTTTACCATTTCTAGTCTGTAACTTTGGGAAAGTTCATTTCCTCGTGCCTTAGTTGCTTCATCTGTAAAATGGGGATAACAGTATTTACTTCATTGGTATTGTTTTGAGGATTCAGTGAGTTGATACGAAAAACTAGAAGCTACATAAAGTTAGGTTGGTTTTTTATTTTTGTTTGTTGGGCTTTTTCTTTTTTTTTCATAATGTCTTGGAACGAGGAAGCAGGAAACTTGGAATACTAATTTTTTGGTGTGTTTTATTTTCAGTATGCAGATCTCAATCGCCACGTGGATGCCTTGAACGCGTGGAGAAATGCCACCGTGCTGAAACCAGAGCACAGCCTAGCCTGGAACAACATGATTATACTCCTCGACAATACAGGTACAGAGAGGTGGATGGAACAAATCTCAGGAAATGGCTCCATAGTAAAGTGCCACTGAAGACTTAGGAAATAGAGATTATTGTGCTTTTTTTCCTCCTGAGTTTTAAAAAAAAATAGGAAGTTAAATATTTTCTATTACAAAAATGTCTATTATTCTAGAAAATGGAATTTCTAGGCTGGGCACAGTTGCTCAAACCTGTAATCCCAGCATTTTGGGAGGCCGAGGCAGGCAGATCACCTGAGGTTGGGAGTTCGAGACCACCCTGACCACCATGGAGAAACCCCGTCTCTACTAAAAATATAAAATTAGCTGGGTATGGTGGCGCATGCCTGTAATCCCAGCTATTCGGGAGGCTGAGGCAGGAGAATTGCTTGAACCCGGGAGGTGGAGGTTGCAGTGAGCCAAGATAGCGCCATTGCACTCCAGCCTGGGCAACAAGAGCAAAACTCCATCTCAAGGGGAAAAAAAAAAAAAGAGAAGAAAGAAAATGGAATTTCTTTAGACATACTGGAATGTGAATTCTGGGAAAGTCACACTTCATCTAGAACTGGTGTTGAGTTATGGGGGAGAGGTATGACAGTATCTTGTTTCTTCCGAAGCCTGTTATCTGCCATTGGCCATCATTTAGGGCGCTGGGAGCACCCAGAAGTGAGCAAGAATGGCCTTGGGGCTAATGACATGGATAGTGCTAGGTCCATGCCCCAAGTTAAGGGACTTCACTCAAACGAGCCCCCTCAGTCTACACTCAGAGCCATGGATTCTTACTTTTTATATGATGCTAATTGACTTGAAGATCTGGTTTCCTATCGCCAAGCAGACCAGATTCAATTGATTAGGAGTTACTCTGCCGCCTTCACTTTAAAATTCAAAACGTCTTTTAAGAAATGATGGTGTTAGGAACAGAAAGGCAAATATCACATGCTCTCACGCATGGAGGATCTGAAAAAATGGACCTTGTGGAGCTAGAGAGCAGAACAGTAGTTACTAGGGTCTGGGAAGGGGGCAGGGACAAAGATAGGTTGGTTAATGGGTACAAACACAGATAGAAGGAGTCAGTTCTAGTGTTCCATTGCACAGTAGGGTGACTGTAGTTAACACTTATGATATATTTCAAAAAAGCTAGAGGATTTGAAATGTTCCTAACGTAAAGAAATGATCAATATTTGAGGTGATGGTTGTCTTAAATACCCTGATTTGATCACTACACATTGTATGCATGTATCAAAATATCATATGCACCCCATCAATATGTAGTTATGTGTCAATAAAAATATGTTAATGATGGTGTTAATTTGATCATCTGCATGGTATAGAGCAGATACATGCTTGTTTCTAGGGAAAATACAGAATGTATACTTCAGTGTGATAAATTCTCAGTTATGAAAGCGTTACTGTCATCCTCTTATTTTGCAGATTTGTTTGGGTATAACTGGTATCTGAGGAAAAATTAAAACTAGGTTTCAGATGGTTTTACAGAAGTTAATCAAAAGCTGTTTCTATGTTGTGTCAGAAATGTGCTGAATTGCAGTGGCTTTGCCACTGATAAGGTCGTGTGTGTGTTTGTATGTGGGTGTGTATTACATGATCTACACAGATTTTCTTCAGTAGTTTATTCATAATTGTCATGTGCTGTGCACATAAAGCCTGTTAGTTAGAGGCTAAAATGCGAGTACAACATTAACATGTCTTTTATTTTTCCATGTTTTACTCCCAGGTAATTTAGCCCAAGCTGAAGCAGTTGGAAGAGAGGCACTGGAATTAATACCTAATGATCACTCTCTCATGTTCTCGTTGGCAAACGTGCTGGGGAAATCCCAGAAATACAAGGTGCGTAAACCGCAGGCTGTGAGTTCCTGCAGTTAATGCCAGCATCTGACAGAAGCCGTAAGTGTTACTTCTGCCCAGTTAAATTAGGAATCAGGCCAAAACAGTGGCAGCGGTGCACCAATGTGGCTTGGCCAGTTTGTTTCCTGGACAAGTTGCTTCAAAGACAGCAGTGTGGGGGCCAAACCCAGTGTCCTTTCTCATCAGAATTAACCACCGTTGTTCACACGTGGAGAGAGGAAGAGAAGCCCAAGGAAGGGGCAGGAGCAAACAGGGAACTGTTAAATGATTGGCCTCAGAGGCCGGGCAGGCTGGTGCGAGAGGAGGACTCGGGGCAGTCACAGTGCATCCCCGGAGGTGCCCCGGTCCTGCCCTGGCACAATGGGGTTTGACTCTGTCACTTGCACATGGGCTGGAGCTCTAGGTTTTATCTGCAGGTTCCACCTTCTGCACAAAAGAATAAGTGACCCATGGAGGATGCATGACTGGTTCTTGCTGCTTCCAGGTTTTTCTTTATCTGAGTTATATAGGCCACCAGCAAGGCCCAGAGGTTTCTGACCAACAAAAAAACCACATGTTACTAAATCTTTGCTCCAGTTGGCAGCCAGGGTGGAGCAGGAATAGGCTGTGCATAACTCCCTGTGTGTTGAAGGGGACTGGTTGTAAACTTTAATTTTGTCTATCAGAATCACTGAGGGAGCTTGTTAAAGCAGAGATGCCCAGATTCTCCCTACAAGGGATTGGCTTCGTGGATTAGATCAGGTCAGGGAATATACATTTTTACCTAGCATTCTAGGTGTTGAACACAGATATCACAGAAGTAGTGCCTTAGTCGTTTCTTAAGAGAAATACTTTATTTCAGAATCAGGGGCTATATCTTATTTTGATCACTCAGCCTATGTATAAGACCTAAAGGCAGCAACTAGCTAACATCGGTCCAGTGTTATTCACTTCTCTTTTTCTGTTTAATACATGTCATTATTAGTATAATTTTCTATAACAATGGTAAGGTAATTTCATGCATTTCTCTAGTTTTATAATGTTGGGGAGTTGAATAGCTTCATTATACATTTTTAAAATTTCTAGGTTTTGCTCCAGAAATAGCTTTTTGAAGAGGGTTTAGTTTTATTTTTTATGAATCTACTTGTATAGCAAGGGAAGGAGGTGAGGTTTACAGGTTTCCCTTCTAATGACCTTTCCAGCCATCTGTCAGCCTGGGACAGGTCCCAAGTCTCAGTTCTCCTCCAGTGACCCAGCTATAGCGAGTCTTCTTGAAGACTTGGCTTATATAATCGTATTGATTTTTCTATCATCACACAGTCTGTAAACTGATAGAATTTCTATTAAGGGGACAGAACCCAGAGTTCGTTTGGCTTCCAGTTCACGTTGTTCTTCCCCCAACCCCCAAATAAACTAGAAAATACTCTGTAAAGCACAATGAAGAAATCAGCTTCCTCTTTCTCTACACATTTTGCATTTTAATTATCAAGGCCAAGGCTCTGGGCCTAACGTAAGGAAACAGAAGGTGAAATCTGACACACAGAACTCACGATGAGACCTTTAGGAGCTACCAAGTGGGGGGAACATGATGTGACTTCCTGAGCCCTGACATCAGCCACCAAGCAAGCATTCCATGTATTTTTTTTATTAAGGGTTTGAATTTTAAACAACTGTTTAGGTTTTCCACTTGTAATGCAAAAATGATACCGGTTGCTAATGGTCAGCGACATCCCTGGCACTGCTTGTTTCAGGATGGAGTGAAAGGGTCTATTTCCTTGCAGAGCACTGGGCGGAATGTTCCAGAGAAGAGGGGATATATGGTGGTGAGTTGCAGGGCTGGGTGAACAGACCCTTCAGCCCAGCTATCTTGATGGCAGGGCAGGTGTCTGCTGCCCGACAACTCACTTTTTACCCAAGCGCGTGTGTTTTATTTCTCATGCACTTGGTAAATCTCCTCAGAGAGCCTGGAGGCTTCTTGAGGTTGGAGTCAAGACTTCAGTCCCGGTTCTGTATCTCCATTGCTGTCAGGTAGTTACAAAGCACCCAGTTAAGTAATCGTAAAATGATCGCATGCATCTCTCATTTGACCCTAAAATGTTCAGGCTTCCAGAACCTATTTTGAGGTGTTGATGGGCAGAGGGAGTGTTCTCGTTATATCTGCATGGCTCTAAGCACCTTTGTATCCTATCTAAGCAGCCCTTTTTAAAACCTAACAGCAGTCGGCCTCTCTGGGCCTCAGTTTGTTCATCTATAAAATGGAGATAGTGATCTGCCCAATCTCTTGACAAGGTGATACAAAAAAATGCACAACATAATTTGCAACTATCAAATGGTAAATGTGTATATGCATATATATATATGTGTGTGTGTGTGTGTATGTATAGTGAGCATTCAATCATTCAGTGGATCTCTAGGGATCATTAAATGTATTAAAACAGGCGCCTGTAGTCCCAGCTACTCAGGAGGCTGAAGCAGGAGAATAGTGTGAACCTGGGAGGCGGAGTTTGCAGTGAGCGGAGATCGCACCACTGTACTCCAACCTGGGCGACAGAGTGAGACTCCATCTCAAAAAAATATGTATATATTAAAATTTATGTTACTTCTTGCCATTTAATTTCCAATTTCAAGCTAATGTGGTAAAGCAAAAATAGAAAAGTAATGTTTTTCAGTGCTTAAATCATTGCTTCTCGTACTGATTTCTTCTTCTGTAGTGCTAATTCCAATGGCCCTGTAGCTTACCTGCAGGTTATGTTGATAAAGTCAGTTTCCTAAGCTCCAGACATTTATGTCACACCTTTGTGATTTTTTTTTTTTTGCCACATCTAGATGTTACCTTATTTACTTGACATTTTTATTTAAATAGATTTTTAACATGAATATATTTAAAGGAGAAACAACACATCATTACTATAAATATAGGGTAACTGAAAGCTAAATAATCATACTAAATCCCAGCTAGATGCTATTGCTGGCCAAGGCTCTGAGCTCTCTTAGCTTCAAGGAGAGATTGGCAGGTGTGGTAGAGGGTGGGGCCCACACACCACCACCAAGCGCAGACTTCAGCCCGATGCAATCAGAAGGAAGGAGGGAGAATAGAGAAGAACCCTCTTCCTGTGTGAGTCACAGTTTCAACTTCACATCAGATCACCCATGTTACCCTTCCTGTTCTAGCGGAGGCACAGTGGCCCCTGTGCCCCAGAGTATTCTTGGGTGGCTGCTGTGGCTGAAATGACCTCCACCCACCCAGGCTTCCTCGCCTAGACATAGAGACTAGCGCTTGTTCCTACCTAGAGACACAATTTGCAAGACTTTCTCAAGCCCTACGCCTTTGTTAATTACATTTTGTCTAATATGCTTCAGAAAATAATACATTATTTTTCCCCTTTCTGTTGGGAAAAAAATATCCCCAACTCTAAATGTGAGATTATTGGTTCATTGGCATAAATCGGCTCATTGCCTGGGTCTTTACACATCCAGAGACCTCCACAGAAGATCAATTTATAAACAGTTCACTGCTTTCCTGAATGAGGCCATTAGAAGCCCTGATTTAATTGATGAACATTTCATGGGCTTTGAATACTCACAGATGCTGCGTTCTAAAGAGGCCCATCCAACCCCACTCCCAGGCCCAGGTACAGGCCCAGGGGCTGCCCCCATGACTTGGATAGAGCCAGGCCGGCCCACCCGCACCTCCTCTCAAACCAGCCCTTCCTCCTGACACCCCTTCTTTTGTCCACATGCCGTCATGTTTCTGTTGCCCTGGCTTGGAAATCTTGACTCTTTTTTCCTTCCTTGTCCCCCTGGCCCAGTGCTCTCTGCCTGTTCTTCCTCATCCCTGTTCCTTCACACCGGCCTCCTCCTCACCCTGCAGAGTTTGGGCCCAGCCCTGCTGAGAGCAGTAGCCCTCTAACAAGGTGTCAGATCTGAGCCCTTCCCTGTCTTCAGCACCACTGTGTCCCCCAAACTGCTGACTCCTCAATGTCCTGAAAGATGTTCGTCCTCACAGGCATCTGAGAACTTAGCTGAATAAATAAATGAATTTAGCAACACTAGAAAACTCCTAACTTTTTATCCCTAAGCCATTTCTCTCCAGTTAACACTATTTCATTTACAGGTAGGGAAGCATTTTTAAGTAGATTTGGTTCCCTGACCTTCCTATGTCTCAAGTTTTAGGTTTTAAGTGGAAATGTTTGAAAATCATCAGGAACAGCCCAGCAACTCCGAACCCCCTGCAAAGCTACACAACCCATTTGACTTTTTCTCTGCAGCCTTCCTGATATGGCCAGAGTCTTAACCCTCTTGGAAGGAGTTTCAACCCCTGAAACTTGGAATGTAGACACTGACTTTGAACGGACATCCCATATGTTATCCTGATGTCTTTCTTAAGTCCCTCTTGAATGACATTTCTAAAATATAAATATTTCTCTGCCAGCTCTGTCCAAAAGGTCGTGGTTTTGGAGATAGTTCCCCACATTCCCAGCCAATTTATCAGGGGTACCACAGGCCGTAACAGGGCAAAGGAACTGGTAGTCTTGCACATTATAAAATGCACAGTCCCAGATGTGGGAAGCCCACCTGGAAAAATTCATGTATGACCCAGGTAGAAGGCACTAAAACTATCCCCACACCAACAGATTTGGTTAGTTAAGCTCAGTGTGTGATACCGATGTTTTTTTTTTTTTTTTAAGACAGCGTCTTGCTGTCTTGCCCAGGCTGGAGTGCAGTGCTGCACTCTCGGCTTACTGCAACCTCCACCTCTTGGGTTGGAGCAATTCTCCTGCCTCAGCCTCCCGAGTAGCTGGGATTACAGGCATGCACCACCACACCCGGCTAATTTTTGTATTTTTAGTGGAGACGGGTTTTCACCATGTTGGCCAGGCTGGTCTCAAACTCCTGACTTCAAGTGATCTGCCTACCTTGGCCTCCTAAAGTGTTGGAATTACAGGCAGGAGCCACCATGCCCAGCATGTGATACTGATGAAAGCATGGTGCCCTTAAGGAATGTGAAGGTGGATGGAGTGAACAGCACCCCTGGGGCACATGTCAGTAAAAACAGGTTAGGCGTCTTTATTTCTCAGCATTATGGTAGAAGGGGCCATCCAGCCAGCAGTTTTCAGCAGTGATCAGGGTAGGAAGACACTTTGCCCTGCCTCTTAGTGGCCGGGTTGGAAGTGAGTATGACTTGGAAGAAATGCAAGGTTGTACCAGAATCAGTTCACACCCATCAGGGGCATTTGGTCATGGTCATGTCCAGTACTGTGACAATGTAGTTCACAGGTGGCCATTCCTTCCTCTTTTCTGCTCATTCTTTCCAGATGGATGGGGCTGCTTCTGGGCTGCCCAGAGTGTTGTAGGTTCTTGGGGGAGAGGAAATGGTCCTCAACTCCTACCCTGGGGGCTCTGGAAATGGCATTGGCATGGGCGTGCTCCACGGCTCATCCCTCTCCTGTTCCCTGGACCTCCTGTCTTCATCACGCACCCTGACCTGGGCGACTTGCATAACATGGCGGAAGTCCAACCACTGCAGGGAGGCAGGTGGTGGCACTCACGAACATGTTCATCCCCTCTCTGCAGCCACCGCTGCCTCCCGCTGCCCCTTGTCAGCCTCTCTTTGGCAGAGCGTGGCCCCCCTGGGCCTTCTGAGTGTTTCTAGAGGAATGCAGTGATACAAAAGGAGGTGGTTAAAAGTTTGAAAACCATAGGTGATAAAACTGGGAACTGCTTTTGCTTCGCATACAATAAATATCTTCCTTTTTATATTTCTCATTTTTTAGGAATCTGAAGCTTTATTCCTCAAGGCAATTAAAGCAAATCCAAATGCTGCAAGTTACCATGGTAATTTGGGTAAGAAAAATGTTCAACTTGAATCGTGTTGAAATTCTGTAACTTTAATGAAGTGGGTGCATGTCTATAAAATTAATGTTGGGAGAGTAGTTTTTTCAAAGCTAACCTGGCTTTACAGTGTGATTCTGTTATTACATTAAAGATAGCAAAGTGATAGCCACACTTACAAATCTTAATTGCATGACCAGAACAGCCCTAAAGTTGCCTACTCTGTTTATCACCTTCTCATGATGAAACTCAGATTGTCCTCCTTTGTGTTAAGCTGAGAAGGGTGAGATCGGATCAAGAGAATGAGGCTGTGGTTACAAAGAGTTATCCCAGTAAATGAACCGTATGTTCTTTGGAAGCTTGCCATTGAACTTACCTCCTTTTCCTTCCTTCTTACAGAGTAGACCTTCCCCTTCCAAGCTGGTCTTCTGCTTTCTTATATCCTCTTATGCCTTGGCTAAAATGCATTTATAATCATTTATTCCCTAGAATGCATTTCTTGCACCCTTTTATGTCTCCATGGTTAAGATGTTTAGAGCATAGCATGTTGATGTTTAGAATGCCCACAGAAATGTGTTTGGACCAAAGCTGTTCTCTACCAACTCCGAAGCTTCTCTTCACAAAAGCCAACAAGCATCCACAGGTGCTCTTCTGCCCATATAGAAAGTTAGTTTTACTAACAAAATCACTGTCATGATCAGAGGCTAATCATCCTAATGACTAGGTTTATTGTAACTATCATTTTTATATTAGAGGCCTTATTTCCAAATGGCCCCAAACAAGCTTTTACTTCCCCAAATGGTGTGGGGAAATATCTATTTAAAATAAACAGCTGAACTTCTGCATAGTGAAGACTCTAGACAGTGCCTAGCATCCATCACCCCCACCTCCCATACCCAGCCTTGCTTCCTGGAACTTTCATGGCAGCACTGAGACATTGCATGTAGTCTTCTTTCTACTTCTTTATGTAATAATGTTACCATAGGCAGATGTATCCTGTCTAGTGCTATGAAGAGCCCTAGGAGTAACTGGCAGTAAATGGATAATCATCAGGGAGTGTGATTACAATAAATAAAGTTTTCAGTACAAACAATATTGTTTCATACAATTAACTTTTGAAAGCTGTTTGCATGGGATGTGTAATATTTCTTTGTCCAAGAGGGTAGGAATTCAGCACGTTACTCAGAAGCATTCCCAGTGAAATTTATCTCCTGCTATTTCAGCTGTGCTTTATCATCGCTGGGGACATCTAGACTTGGCCAAGAAACACTATGAAATCTCCTTGCAGCTTGACCCCATGGCATCAGGAACTAAGGAGAACTACGGTCTGCTAAGAAGAAAGCTAGAACTAATGCAAAAGAAAGATGTCTGATCCTTTTTCCTTCATGTTTTGAGTTTGAGTGTGTGTGCATGAGGCATATCATTAATAGTATGTGGTTACATTTAACCATTTAAAAGTCTTAGACATGTTATTTTATTGATTTTTTTCTATGAAAACAAAGACATGCAAAAAGATTATAGCACCAGCAATATACTCTTGAATGCTTGATATGATTTTTCATTGAAATTGTATTTTTTCAGACAACTCAAATGTAATTCTAAAATTCCAAAATTGTCTTTTTTAATTAAACAGAAAAAGAGAAAAAATTATCTTGAGCAACTTTTAGTAGAATTGAACTTTCATTTGGGATCTGAGCCTTGTCGTGTATGGACTAGCACTATTAAACTTCAATTATGACCAAGAAAGGATAGACTGACCCCTACAATTTGTATAAATATTGAATGTATCTGTATATTAGCATTTTTATTTAATGACAAACAAATTAAGATTCTCGGTTTTTTTTAATCTCTTTTTTTAAAACAATATACTGTGAACTTTGTAAGGAAATATTTATTTGTATTTTTATGTCTTGAATAGGGAATGAGGAATGGAATGGAATGGAATGAGGAATGGAAATCGAATGAGGAATGGAAATTGTAACATGTAGTATATCCATATCTATATGCTTTTCCCCATAGGAAGAAATTGATTTCTGCAGTAGTTTTTGGATGCTCTGACTTGTGCAATTTCAATACATAGGAGGTTATGTAATGTAATATTTTACATAAAACAGTTACTATCAGTTGAAAGTTCAGGCCATGCTTTAGGCAAAAGCAGGCAGCCTCACATCTTTATTTTTGTTACATCCAAGGTGAAGAGGGCAACACATCTGTGTAAGTTGCTTTTTAGTGTTTTTAACTGAAAAGCCGTTTTCCATTTTGCTTAATGAAACTACAGACATTATCCAGAAAATGCAAAATTTTCTCTCAAATGGAGCCACATTCGGGGAATTTGTGGTATTTTTAAGAATTGAGTTGTTCGTGCTGTTATTTGATCCAAACAATGTTTTGTTTTGTTCTTCTCTGTATGCTGTTGACCTAATGATTTATGCAATCTCTGTAATTTCATATGCAGTAAAATTATTACACAAACTAGCATGAAAATGTCAAATTGCTTTCTTAATCGATGATTTTCAAGTAGTGAACTTTATATCCTCCTTTACCTTAGAATGAAATCAAAGTGACCATATCATCTTTCATGTGGCTTCTATTTGACGTGGGGACCATTTCATAGAATTGCACTACAGCGTTTTCCAAGTTCAGAGAACAGAGCGAATAGATCCACACTGAGAGGAATTTGATTCTCTGGACTCACTTTTTGGGGGCAGATCTGTGTAGTGTTTAAGTCAGTAATTGTAAGTTCTGGTGGTTGAAATATATCAAGAAACAAAGTGCTGTGTGTAAAATATTTCTTTTTCTTTTTTTTCTTTTTTTTTTTTGAGATGGAGTCTTACTCTGTCTCCCAGGCTGGAGTGCAGTGGTACCATCTCAGCTCACTGCAGCCTCCACCTCCCAGGTTCAAGCGATTCTCCTGCCTCAGCTTCCTGAGTAGCTGGGATTACAGGCGTGCAACAACACGCCTGGCTAATTTTTGTATTTTTAGTAGAGATAGGGTTTCACCATGTTGGCCAGGCAGGTCTCGAACTCATGACCTCAAGTGATCCATCCACCTCATCGTCCCAAAGTGCTGGGCTTACAGGCGTGAGCCACCACACGTGGCCTTCAAATATTTCTTAAATGGTCCCAAAACAACAGTAATAATTTACAGCTCTCTTTAGTGCCTAAGACCATCTTCCTCTTATTTATGTTCCTATAGTGCTTCACTTGTCCTACAATAGATGCACTACATGCTTTGTTGATTTTTTTTAAAGCAAACTTCTTTTTTTGAAACAGTACTTGTCTATTGAGAGTAATCAAAAAATGATGTTTCTTACAAGAGCCCCTTCAGGATCCTCTTTTTTTTTCCTACCGATTTTCTAAAACGAGTGCCAAATCAAGTTGTGCAAATCTGGACCCCTGCCTACTGACAAATTCCCTTAGCTTTCACTGCTTCAGCTTCCAGCATTTCCATCGTAGCTGTTTTCTTTCCAGAGAACACAGTGATTAATTTGATTGATATTTCAGGAAGTCTTTGAACTGTGCAGATTTTGGAAGCATACCACACTGGCTCCCTTTTCTTCTTCTTCCATCTTCAGGCAGGCACCCTCTTTGTTTCTCGGGTTTCCTTTCCAATGAGACTGAAGTGGAAGGCCGCCTCACAGTTCTTCTCTTATTTAGAGTCTTTTACTATTTTAATGTTTTTATTGCTAATGACAGTTGGGAGGCAGGTGTCAAAACAAACATGGGGAAGTCAGAAGTTTGAGAAATCTCATCGTCCTTCTCTTCCTCGATAGCAAACGTCAGCAAACCTGGAAAGAGGCTTGGAGCTGGGTGTTGGTTTGTTGGGTGGTTTAACATATGTAGCACATGTGAAAATGCAGCACTTCTTCCCTGTTCTTGTTTGGATTTTTAAAAATTTAAACGCAGGCTTACATTTGTTTCTCTCCCAAGTTCATCCTGTCAGGCGTAGCCTACAGGCCTTGACAGGGCCCCTTGAGGTTCTCATTCTGTCACATTGCTTACAGATGTTCTTTCTCTTTTTTTTTTTTTTTTTTTTTTTGAGACAGGGTCTCACTCTGTCACCCAGGCTGGAGTGCAGTGGTGCGGTCTTGGCTCACTGCAACCTCTGCCTCCCGGGTTCAAGTGATTCTCCCACCTCAGCCTCCTGAGTAGCTGGGACTACAGGCACGCACCACCATGCCTGGATAATTTTTATATTTTTTGTAGAGACGGGGTTTTGCCACGTTGCCCAGGCTGGTCTTGAATTCCTGGGCTCAAGTGACCCACCTGCCCTGCTCTCAAAGTGCTGGGATTACAGGCATGAGTCATTGTGCCCGGCCATTCTTCACAGTTTATTTCAAATTACTGAAAAAATATCGGAACAGTAGACTGAGCCCTCCACCAAAGCACTGGACATCTATGTCCATATTCACACCCAACCTGCCTGGACTTTGGGGTGAGAAAACCCAGACTTGGACGTTGGTGTCTCCCCTGCAGTATCATAGGTAAGGCACTGAGCATTGCTCAGGCCCCAGTTCCCGATCTGTACAGTGGGGATAAGAAGATCCCTTATAGCCATAACTTAGCCCAGTAGAACCTCCGTAAGTGATAGGCAGGACTTCTGAAAGAGGAGCTCTGTTGGGAGTACACAGATCTGGCCTCAGATACCTTTATTCCCCATTCACTCAACACATACTAAGGGCTATGTACCAGATACTTTCTTAGGCTGTCTGAATACTAAAGTGGGTGGAAGAGGACACCAGTGGACGGTCCAGTGAGAGAAAACAATGATCAAAGAGTCACATGAATACTAGCTGTGGAGGGAGGCCTGCTCTAACCTGGAGAGTCAGGAAAGGGTGCCCTGGGAAGGTGGCTTCTGGATGGAGATTGATAGGCAGAGAAGAGGAAGGTCACTCCTGGCTGGCTGTTCTCAACCAGGGAATTTCTTGCCCTTGGGAGCAGGGAGGCATTCGGCGAGGCCTGGGGATATTTTTGATTGTTAAAACTGATTGGAAAGTGATGGGGGAGAGAGAGGCTGCTGCTGTACATGGAATATGCACAGGACAACCCCCCACAAAAATCACCTGGCCTAAAACATCAGTAGTCCCAGGGTTGAGAAAACCTGGACCACACAGAAGCAACAGCATCTGCAAAGGCCCTGCTGTGGGAAAGCTGAAGTCCGAGGAGGCCGGGGAGGGTGCTTGAGAAGGCCGGCCTTGGTGATGAGCCAGCTCATACAGGGTTCACAGACCACGTGGTGCTTACCTTAAACTGGGGGAGAATCCAAAGCAGGTCAGTGACATGAGCCAAGTTAGCGAGGTTTTGACAAGGTCACTTGGCTGCTGGTCGGAAGAGAATTGGAGAGAGGCTAAGAGGACATGAGCAGAGAAGCCAAAAGACCATCCCAGGTGTCAGCGTCGAAATGAAGGTGGCTCTGTGCAGCCAAGTGGCAGGGGGGCTGGAGAAATGTAGACAGTTAAGAGTAATGATAAGGAGTCAATCAACTAGTCACGGGCCGGAGGTGGGTGGTGGGGGAATGAGAGGTGCTAAATAAAATTCGGCACAGAAGCCACTGAGGGAGAAACTGGCCTTAAACTGGAGAGAGAAGGTTCTTGAGAAGAAACGAGATCGGGCCCCTAATCAGGTGGAGTTTGGCCCTATGAAAGAGGAAATAAGGCTTCTGTATATTAAGAGGTCCAGATGGGAAGAGATGCAGGCACCTCTGCACATTCATATAGTTGGCTAAGCCCCAGTTGCAGCATTCAGTGGTCGTATTACAAGAAGTTCCACCTCTCCGACTCTCAACTTCTTCATATTAAAAAAAAAGAAAGTCCGGTGCAGTAGCTCATGCCTGTAATCCCAGCACTTTGTGAGGCCAAAGTGGGTAGATCACCTGAGGTCAGGAGTTCCAGACCAGCCTGACCAATATGGTAAAAATACAAAAATTAGCCGGGCCTGGTGGCATGCACCTGTAGTTCCAGTTACTCAAGAGGCTGAGACAGGAGAATTGCTTGAACCCAGGAGGCGGAGGTTGCAGTGAGCCGAGATCGCGCCATTGCACTCCAGCCTGGATGACAGAGGAAGACTCTGTCTCAAAAAAAAATAATAAAAATAAAATAAAAATTTAAAAAGCAGGTAATGTCTAATTTGCAAGGTTGTTGTGAAAGTTCAAGTTAATATAATAAAATATCCACAGCTGTCCTGTCCAGTAAGGTAGCCACTCACCACATAACATGGCCAGTCCACATCAAGATGTGCTATACATGCTGGATTTTGAAGACCTGGCATGAAAGATTAATGTGAGATCTCAGTAATGTTTATACTGATTACATGTTGATATATTTAGATATATTGGGTTAAATAAAACATAAAATTATTTTCCCCTTTTTTTAACTTTTTAATGTGGCTACCAAATTTAAAATTATATCTATGGCTTGCTTTGGAGCTCATTTGATATTTCCAATGGGTAGCACTGATCTAGAGTATAGTAGGAGCTGGGTATACCTACCTCGCAATCTAATTTATGTTTTTAAAAAGAATATTTATTGCATCTAATTATTGCAATCTAATTAATGTTTTCATTCTTGGACTCATACAAGGTCTATATTTCTCATCTTGTCCCTAAAGCTTTCCTAAGTGGACCAGTCTGATGCCCTTTGGAAAACTGGATTCCGCAGGCCTATCATGATTACGTGATTAGCAAACAGCCATAGCTGATGAGGGAGACTCTTCCTTGCTGACTAATTATAGCTAACACATGTTGAAAGAATGGGAATTAGGAAATCATCCTTTTTTTTTCTTGTCCTCAGTGAACCAATTGATTCAAGCAGAGATCAGCAATAAATAAAATCATTAGATGAAAGGTTGATGGGAAACTGCGCTGGAAGGACCAGGCTGTCACCAGCTGAATCCACTGACCAATTTCTTCTTTTTTCTTTTGAGATGGACCTTGCTCTGTCCCCCAGGCTGGAGTGCAATGATGCAATCTCTGCTCACTGCAACCTCTGCCTTCTGGATTCAAGCGATTCTCCTGCCTCAGCCTCCTAAATAGCTGGGATTACAGGCACGCACCACCATGCCCAGCTAATTTTTGTATTTTTAATAGAGACGGGGTTTCACCATGTTGGCCAGGCTGATCTCCAACTCCTGACCTCAAGTGATCTGACCACCTCAGCCTCCCAAAGCGCTGGGATTACAGGCATGAGCCACTGTGCCCGACCCCACTGACCAATTTCACAATCATTAAGAGTGGGACACCGAGATACGTGTTTCCCACTGTGATGCTGCATAAAGTACATTGTGCCTCCCAGGACATATCCTTGCCAAAAAAAACAAAAAAGGCAGTTCCACCTGAATCTAACCAAAATTTGCCTTTTTTCATTCCTAATGTTAAGAAAAGAAAAAAAACCCCTGCAAAATAACATTTCTGAGACCATAAATAAATATTAAATTTGTCATGATAATGCTATTATTACATAGAATATGTGTATGTTTTAAGATAGAAATACATACCAAGTCTGTAGAGGTAAAATGATAGGTCTGGGATTTGCAATAACTAAAAGAAAAAGGGAGGGAAAGGAGGGAAGGGAGGGAGGGAGGGAAAGAAAAAAGGAAGAATGGATGGATCTCTGCTTATTTTTCCTGACACCATTCTTACAAATGGTCCCTTTCATATTGTCCTGGGGCAAGTCATATTTTTGCCTTTTGGGTAAATCTTTTAAATATCTTTGTTTAATGGCGAACTTCCTGATTTCATTACTTTAGGTGCCTGCCCATCTTTTCCCTCCCTGGAATCACAATTGAAATTGCATTTTTGAGAACTGAGAGCCTGCCTATCCTCTTGAGATATTTACTTAGCTTCTGGAAACATGCCTTCCTGAAGCTTTTGATTCAAGTCTAATTGCACCTGCACAGCCATTTCTGCTTTGGCTTTCAGAAATTGGCTGTATAGACACTTTCTCCCGCAGTTGCTGTTATTTTCACTTTACCAACACACTTCCAGTAGTGGATTAGAAATAGTTTGTGCAGTGGCTCACACCTGTAATCCCAGCACTTTGGGAGGCTGAGGCAGGTGGATCACCCGAGGTCAGGAGTTTGAGATCAGCCTGGCCAATATAGTGAAACCCTGTCTCTACTAAAAATACAAAAAATTAGCCGGGCGCAGTGGCAAGCGCCTGTAGTTCCAGCTACTCAGGAGGCTGAGGCAGGGGAATGGCGTGAACACGGGAGAGCTTGCAGTGAGCCAAGATCGCGCCACTGCACTCCAGCCTGGGGGACAGAGCGAGACTCTGTCTCAAAAGAAAAAAAAAAAAAAAAGTACAGAGAGTAGCCAGTCATGGTGGCTCAAGCCTGTAATCCCAGCTACTCGGGAGGCTGAGGCAGAAGAATCACTTGAACCCGGGAGGCAGAGGTTGCAGTGAGCTGAGACTGTGCCACTCCATTCCAGCCTGGACCACAGAATGAGACTCCATCTAAAAAAAAAAAAAAAAAAAGTTTGTTCCAGTTGTTATTACCCCAAAACTTAGTGGCCTAAAATGACAGTTTAATTTCCTTACTGTGATGCTTTGGTTTGGTTTTGTTTTTTCAGATAGAGCCTCACTTTTTGGCTCAGGCTGGAGTGCAGTGGCACAATCTCGGCTCACTGCAACTTCTGCCTCCCGTGTTCAAGTGATTCTCCTGCCTCAGCCTCCCAAGTAGCTGGAATAACAGGAGCATGCCACCATGCCTGGCTAATTTTTGTATTTTTAGTACAGGTGGGGTTTTGCCACGTTGGCCAGGCTGGTCTCGAACTCCTGACCTCAGGTGATCCACCCACCTCGGCCTCCCAAAGTGCTGGGAGTACAGGTATGAGCCACCTCACCTGGCCTGTGATAGTTCATGTTATATGTTAACTTGAGTAGGTAGGTCATGGGGTGCCCAGATATTTGGTCAACCACTGTTATCCTGATTAATACACTCAAGCGTCTGCAAGTTGGGCTGGATTCATCCCCAATAGCTCCTCTCTTGCTCCATGCCACGTGAGCTGGGGTGGCACAAATTCCAGACTGGGGTCTGGAATCATCTGTGGTCTTGGTCACTCATGTCTGGCAGTTTGTGCTATTGGCTGTGAGCTCATCTGGGCCTGAGACCTGGAATGCCAACACGTGGCCTCTCCATGTGGCTGCTTAGGCTTCCTCACAGCATGGTGGCTGAGTTCCAAGAGAGTCAAACAGAAGCTATGTCACCTTTTCTGACCTAGCTTTGGCAGTCACAAAGTATCTCCTGCCATCATCACAGGTCCATTCAGATTCAAGGGGAGGGAACACAGACCTCACTTCTCCATGGGAGGCATGTTCATATCACATTGTAAAAAGAGCACATGGAATGGGAATTTTTTTTTTTTTTTGGAGACAGAGTCTTGCTCTGTCGCCCAGGCTGGAGTGCAGTGGCCGGATCTCAGCTCACTGTAAGCTCCGCCTCCAGGGTTTAGGCCATTCTCCTGCCTCAGCCTCCGGAGTAGTTGGGACTACAGGCGCCTGCCACCTCGCCTGGCTAGTTTTTGTTGTATTTTTTTAGTAGAGACGGAGTTTCACCGTGTTAGCCAGGATGGTCTCGATCTCCTGACCTCATGATCAGCCCGTCTCGGCCTCCCAAAGTGCTAGGATTATAGGCTTGAGCCACCGCGCCCGGCCAAAATGGGAAATTTTGTGATGGCATCTCAGAAACCCAATTTCTCCCATAGACCTACATAGTGTCTACCCTCCTCTTCTAGACTACTCTTGGGGAATTAAAACATCAGCATGGCAAGCCAGAGTCTTAACAGAGGCGCTGCCAAAGACGACACCCAGCAGGTGTTCACATCACTGTAGCATCCCTCCAGGCACTTTATGTTGCATTGGTGCCAATTTGGGGATTTGTATTTATTTATTTATTTATTTTATTATTTTTTTTTTTTGAGACAGAGTCTCGCTCTGTTGCCCATTCTGGAGTGCCGTGGTGCAATCTCGGCTCACTGCAAGCTCCGCCTCCCGGGTTTACGCCATTCTCCTGCCTCAGCCTCCCGAGTAGCTGGGACTACAGGCGCCCGCCACCGCGCCCGGCTCCTTTTTTTGTATTTTTAGTAGAGACGGGGTTTCACCGTGTTAACCAGGATGGTCTCGATCTCCTGACCTCGTGATCCGCCCGCCTCGGCCTCCCAAAGTGCTGGGATTCCAGGCTTGAGCCCCCGCGCCTGGCCGGGGATTTGTGTTTTGAGATACATCACTCATTTCCCCCACTCAACCATGCAGGCAGTACTGATCTCCTGCAATAACATCACAGATCTCCATTTCTCTCTTCATTCTCTCCCGGTTGCCTTCCACCTTCAGGGTCACACATTTCCACGCAAGTGCCTATCTTTTGGATTAGGGAGCCGCCCTCCCTAAGCAGTCTCTTTAAAACAGGGTATAGCTTTTCAAAGCCAAAGTCCATCCTGACTCACATCCTACCACATTCTGGGTTGATGACACCAGAGGCAGAGATTAGAGTGATGCTTCTACAAGCCGAGGAATACTAGGGGCCACCCAAAACTGGAAGAGACAAGAAAGAATTCTCCTTAGAGGCTTCTAGGGTAGCGTGGCCCTGTCAATACCTTGACCTCAGATGTCCAGCCTCCAGAACTGCCAGAGAACGCATTTCTGTCGTTTGAAACCACCGAGTCTGTGGGGCCTTGTTATGACAGCCCTAGGGAACGAATAGAGCAAGTCACTGAATCTTTCAGCACCTTGGCTTCCTTGTCTGTAAAATGGGGAATATAACTACCTTTTTAACAGAATTATTGAGAGGTTTACGTGAGAAAAGACATAGAAAGTCCTGGACCGGAGCTTGGTATATTAAAATATTTGATAAATAACTGAAGGGGGGAAAAACCCTTCACTTTTCTTGTTTCTATCCTATAATTAAATGACCCAGAAATAATTTCAGATTTATACATCAATTTTTTTTTGGTGGGGAGGGGTAAACAGGATCTCGTTCTGTCACTCAGGCTGGATTGTGGTGGTGCGATCTCAGCCCACTGCAGCCTCAACCTCCTGGGCTCAAGCATTCTTCTTGTCTCAGCCTCCTGAGTAGCTGGGACCACAGATATGTGCCCCCATGCTGGGCTAATTTTTTTTTTTAGTAGAGACAAGTTCTCCCTATGTTGCCCAGGCTGGTCTTGAACTCCTGCTTCAGCCTCCCAAAGTGCTGGGATTATAGGCGTGAATCACCACACCTGGGCAATCACTTATTTTCTGACTAGTTCAAGTACTTTTAATCAGTTACATTGTTTGTCAAAACTGCCTGAGTGTCCTACATTTCTAATCATTTATTTTTAAATATGTGGCACTTCCCAAAGACCAATAAAGTTTTCTTCTTCCCACTTGTGATAAGTGTTTGAGAAAAAGTTTTCTCTCTTGATTTAAATTCTACTTTTATCCACCTTTTTAAAACAATTATGTCTCAGCAGTTAAATTTTAATAGCATTAATTATGATGGCTAGACGAGATTTGTCTTGAAGAATATCAAAACTGCTCATTTCTAGAATTTTCTGACAAAGCATATAGATGATAGCTTTCACAGTACTGGCCTAGGAAACTGCAGACCTTGCAAACAAGGTGACAGGGTAGAAAAAGCATAGGAATAGGTGTGTGAGAGCTGTGCTAGGGTTAACTTCACTGGCATGTGTCTTTTATTTTTAAGTTCCAGCAAACCAATTAGATATAAACAACTCCAATCCTTCTGTTAGTTACCTGGAACCTGGGATGAATCTGTTAATTACTCCATGCCTCAGTTGCTTCTGATTAAAATAATGGTAGTGACACAGGACTTTCTTCTCAGTCATTTTGCAAGATGCAACACCCCACCCAGGCCTCACTCAACCACACTACCTGCTGCAGGAGACAGCCTGCCCACTCAGCCTGCCAGGGCCTAGTCAGGCTTACGCACTGGTTCCCCAGTTCTTGTCTTACACCCAAGAAGAATGAGGATGCACTGACAATCAAAGGGTGAGCAAGGCAGGGTTACTGAATGATGAAACAACTTTCATGGAGAGGAGACACCGGGGTGGTCCCCCTACCCAAAGGTGGGAAAGTTCCCCTGATATGGCTGAGTCTGGGGCTTTTCATGGGCTCAGAATGGAGAAGGGGCAGGCTATAGGTAGTATTGGAAAAGGCAACATTTGGTTGGTTAAAAGGCATAATTCAGAAAGAATCAATCGGGAAAGGGTGGGCAAACAGGAACAGAAGTTCTCACTCTGGGTTGCAGACTTCATCTGGGACCAGCAACCCAGTCTTTCAGCTTTCAGGCTGTTTTTGGCTTGAAGGTGGGGTTTCACTGGGGACCTGCCCTATCTGCCTAGGCATTTGGCTGCCTCCTGTCACTATCAGTAGTTGTCCTTGCTTTGGTTAATGTCTCCTCTATGAAATAAGATTGGACTAACCCAGGAGCCTTCAAAAATACCTAGATGCTTAACCCTTTTTTTAAAAAACTGAACTCTTATAGAGAAATCCACTAGAAGTTATAAAGGTGAGTTGCTTTGCATGCTTATGCAAATCCTCATCAAAATCTGTTGTGAAATGTTGTAATGTTTGAAATGCCAACACCTGCATGGAAATAAATATTTTGAAGGTTTCTAGTCCTGATATGGCCTGATAAGTTAAAAAAAGTATCTCAGACTGAAAAAGTAAACTTCTACCCCCTGCCATCCATCAGGCTGAGATAGTGCAGATTAAGACGGCAGCTGAGGGAGCAGGAAACATGTCCTCCGAGGACGCGCTGATGTCATATCAGGTCAAACCCCCCCGTCTTTGGGTGCTTGCTGCTTTCTTACTGAGAGGCCTCCTTCTGGAAAAGCATTGACTCTCAGAAGCTTTGCTGTTTGAAATCATCAGGAGTGAAGCATCTCAACTTGCCTGCGGCATCCAAGCCTCCTTGAAACAAACAAGCAGCCTCTATTTCCAACCTGGGTGCAGAGCTTCCCTTAAAGGGTTTCTGGGTGTGCCAGTCTGCATCTATATTAACTCTGTAGTCTCCAAGGACATAGACTCCCAGATCTGATGTTGACCTGTACTCGCAGCCCTGTCTGCCTTGAACCTATCAAAATACTCTTTCCTTTAAATTTCACCTACACGCCACCCCTCCCCTAAGTCTTCAAACTTTACCTTTGCTGAGGCATCCCAGGATTCCTCTGGCCTCAGTCTTCTCTCCTTTCAACGAGCCAAGAAATCTGACTTTATCCGACTACAGTTTTGTACCTGGTGGTCTTTCATTGGGCTCAGACAGGCCACGTGCCTATCAAAGCAGAAGACATTCTCCCTGGTCTTCACTATTTCATGCAAGAATAAGGATCAAATGGATCATGTGCGTGAAAGAGCTTCATTGAGAGAACTACATATATAGGATTATTTACTGGAACTAATAATTTTAACAAAGAGGTTCAAACATAAATGATTAGTCCTGATAATATATATTTCAAGGTATATTACCCAGCTTCCCCATTTAAACCTCATGTTAAGAGCATGGGTTTTCGGCTCAGCTGCGTGTGAGTTCAAGCCGTTGCACTCTCATTTGCTGGCAGTGTACCTTTGAGTGAGTTATTTTACCTCTCAGAGCCATTTCACAGATAGAATGGGGATAATAATATCTGGTTCATACTATTCTTCAAAGGATGACACAAGAAGCATCATGAAGTGCCTGGCATATGAGGCCCACTCAATATGCATTCATTCCCTACACTGACCACTCAAAGGGAACCAAGCTACATTTCCTTTTGTAATGTTTACATTTCTAGACACCAGATTAGCATTATTTCCTTTTAAAAGTTACTGTTTTGGGCCGGGCGCGGTGGCTCAAGCCTGTAATCCCAGCACTTTGGGAGGCCGAGACGGGCAGATCACAAGGTCAGGAGATCAAGACCATCCTGGCGAACACGGTGAAACCTCGTCTCTACTAAAAAATACAAAAAACTAGCCGGGCGAGGTGGCGGGCGCCTGTAGTCCCAGCTACTCCGGAGGCTGAGGCAGGAGAATGGCGTGAACCCGGGAGGCGGAGCTTGCAGTGAGCTGAGATCCGGCCACTGCACTCCAGCCTGGGCGACAGAGCGAGACTCCGTCTCAAAAAAAAAAAAAAAAAAAAGTTACTGTTTTGTTTGGATAGCAGGGCCCAGTGACTTGATTGGCAGCAAGGTGATAGGGTTAGAGATGGCTGTGGCCTGCCTACAGCTCTTTCAATGTCATTAGCTTTGAGCATGGTGGATAGTATACTTGGCTGGTCAGATTACTTCTGAGAATTCTTATTCTCCTATTCGTGATGAGGGATTTATTCAACAAAACTAAGGAAATAATCTCATAGTGCTTTGTTCCAATCTTTGCTTGTTGTTCCTGAAATTACTGAAGATGGCAAGAATAGCATAAACCATCTCAACTTCAATTTCTTGGAAAATTTCATATACTTTTTAAAAAAGATACTGCATATCTTTTGTGGAGAAAAGGTCAATGCCTTATTCACAAAAACCTGACAGCAACCCACATCATCTTTAAAACATTAATTCTAGAAATACTGGGATTGAATTTAATGTGAGTGAACTTAGCTTCGTGAGGTTGGTTTTCTCTGTTCGTTAATTTGTCATGGGTTTAAATTGTTTAGCAGTGAGACCTGTTGTAACAAGTAAAATAATCACACAGAAAGAATAATCCTGCTGTTTTCAAATTTAACAACTTTTTAGAGCCAGGTTTAGAAGTGGAAGTAAGGAATCCAATGGTTTGCAAAATATACACTATTTGCTGTCTTTTGCACACACATTTTCTGAATTAGCCTAATAATCCTATGTTGGAACTTGAAAGTCTTCTTATTAAGTTCATACTGATTTGCAAAGGAAAATGATCAGAAAGTAAACCTCATGGCATGAGGTGCTTGAAACACACACACAAAGCATTAAGGTCTGCGCTCGTGAAACTGGGTTCAGTAGGGAGACAGTTACAGAAAGGAGAGGAAGGTGTTGAAACAGACGCAAGAGCACGAAACACAGTTTGCAGGGTGGGCAAACTTTCTGTAAAAGGGAAGAAGTTAAGTATTTTAGGCTTTACAGGCCATATGGTCTCAGCAGCAGCTACTCAGTGCTGCCGCTGTCCTGTGAAAGCAGTCACAGACAGTGTCAACAAACAAAATTTTATATACAGACACTGAAACTTAAATCTCATGAACTATGATGATTCTTTCGTTTCCAAAATGTAAAGTATTTAAAATGTAATTTAAAATTAAAATGAAGTATTTAAAAATGTAAAACTCATTATTTGAAGGCCGCAGACAACCAGGTTGGATTTAGTCTGCAGGCTATTTAGGCCCAAAGATGATTATTGAATAGTTTACTGGAATAATTCGGTAATACTTCAGTAGATTTTATGGTGTTATTCAGTTGGACTTCAAGCCTCTTACATAGCCCCTCCTTTCGGTTGTTTATTTCACATTATAACTAGAGTTTCAAGAGATGCAGGGGATATCTTCCCTCTATTGAGTGGTACCTGCAATGCTGGAGACATGCAGGAGAGGTAACACCCAGAGGAGGCTGACCTCATTTGCATAATATTAAGTGGCACTGTATTTAGTTAAATAGGAATGTAAATTAGACATTACACCCAGGTCTAGAAAACAGAGATCAGCAATTACCTGCTCTGATTTAGGCAATACAAATGCCAAACTGGTTAATTCTGGTTAAAGACAATTTGCTGGTTTAAATCCTTGGAGTTGATAAAGAAAACGTTTGCTGAGCTTTGAACAGGTGCTGATATGATTTGGGTCTATGTTCCCACCCAAATCTCACGCTGAATTGTAATCCCCGGTGTTGGAGGAGGGGCCTGGTGGGAGGTGATTGAATCATGGGGACGGATTTCCCCCTGGCTGTTCTCGTGATAGTGAGTGAGTTCTCACAGGATTTGGCTGTTTAAAACTGTGCGGCACCTCTTCCTTTACTCTCTCTCTCCGTCTCTGGCCATTTAAGAATTTAAGATGTGACTCTTTCCTCTTCACCTTCTGCCATATCATAAGTTTCCTGAGGCTTCCCTAGCCATGCTTCCTGTACAGCCTGTGGAACTGTGAGTCAATTAAACCTCTTTTCTTTATAAATTACCAAGTCTCAGGTAGTTCTTTATAGCAATGCAAGAACAGACTAACACAGGTGCATAGTGATTTGCTGACTGCATGATCCTAAGCCTAGAGGATGTGGGAGTTTGTAAAAAGGCAGAGCAAAGGGACCAGAATGAACAGAGCTGAACCCTTTGCAGTGAATGACTCAATAGTACCATTTGGACGCAACCAAACAGATTTGGTGAGTCAACCCACTTCCTAAAAGCCACCAGAGCAGTTGGCTTGCCAAGGGATCCTGAGTAACTGACCAACCTTAAATGTGACAAGCCCGGGACCTGCCTAGACTGACCAGTCTGTTTCCTTGAGACATTTTGTGAGTTTTATCTCTATGAGACCCTTGCTCTGCTGTGGAGCTGTCTTCACAGTGACAGCACCTGGAGTATGTCCATACACAAGAAAATCCTCACTTAGCACCCTCTGTCCACCTGCAGAGTCTTAGACCCTACTCCTGGCTAGCTGAACCAGAATCTACACTTTTTGACAAGATCCTGGGTTGATTCACATGCACATTAAAGTTTGAGAAGCACTGAGGTATATCCTCCAAAGACGATGGTTCTCAAACTTGAACTGGCATCACTCATTAAAATGTCCATCTCTGGGCCCCACCCCCAGAGTTGCTGACTCTGAGTTGACTCCCAGAGTCAGGACACCTCCGGTGTGGCTGGAGATTGGGCATTTCTAAATACCCAGGTGCTGCCGATGCTGCTGGACTGGGACCACATTTCAAAAACTGCTCTTCAAACTGTGAGTTGTTTTCCAAGAAGTTAATCTGAATGCTTCATCCCACAGAGCCTATTCTATGTTAAATTGGGCTTTCCCAGCCTTACCTGGTGATAGAATGCAACTTAACATTTGTCTTGACCGGGTGCTGTGGCTCATATGTGTAATCCCATCGCTTTGGGAGGCCAAGGTGGGTGGATTGGCTGAGCTCAGGAGTTCAAGACCAGCCTGGGCAATGTGGTGAAATCCTGTCTCTACCAAAAATACAAGAAACTAGCTGGGTGTGGTGGTATATACTTGTGGTCCCAGCTACTCAGGAGGCTAAGGTAGGAGGATCACTCGAGCCTGGGAAGCAGAGGTTGCAATGAGCCAGCACATGCTACTGTACTCCAACCTAGGTGACAGAGTGAGAACCTGTCTCAAAACAAACAAAAAATTCATCCTGTCTGTCATCTTTAATTTTCCTTTATCAGAATAATTAATCTATTTGCCTTACTTCCCTTTGCTGACATGATTTTCCTCCCTCAAAAAAGAAATGAAAGTGGAATCATTTTTTCGCTTCAAAAAGTTAAGATTACTGCTTCCTTTAAAAATATTAATATGAGCTAGACAAGTTTTTTTAAATACATTTCAATTTAATCATGAAGTGCCCAAGACAAGAAAAGACTCTGTGAAAACCAACTACTTATGTACCTGATGGTTTAGATTTCTTTTGGAATTGTACATCTGTTCAAAATACAATCACATCTGCATTGTTGGAAATGTTTGGATAAAAACCAATTTATATAAAGGTTTCAATCAGTCCACGTCCATGAGAAAGTAGAAAGGGCAGGAAATGATTAAGGGGGATTATTGCTAATCTGATAAGCACAGATTTGTGGCTTTCGGAGAGACGGAAATGTCACTCTCTCCATATCTGTACCATTCCTACCAGCTGGCCTCCAAGTGGCATTGCTTCAACCCAATGTCTCTAGGGAAAATTTTCTCTTCTGATTTTGGTTCTCAGTCCTGTAATTTCTGGGGCTTAACTTAGTCCTGGAGCTAGGGAAGAGGTGATGTTATCCTTCCATTGTCTCCTTCAACCACAGTTTCATTTTAAAAGAGTATTGGTAAATAAGTGGGCAGTGTGACTAGATGACTGTCTGGACTCGGTATCAGGGCTGTGTGCACGCTCAGCTGGGGGCCCTTGGTAATGTGCGACGTGATAGATACACACATGGCTTGCATCCCCAGGTGTGTCTGAGCTTTGGGTTCATTTGTGTGAGAGTGTGTGTCCATCTGATGTGCTGTGTCCTCAAGCTTGTGGAGTCGTGAGTCTGTGTTTTGTGGGGTGTGGCCCAGGTGTGTCTGGGTCCACCATGCATTCGGGGCTTGAGCCTGAGTGCTCAGGTGTGTTAGGGTGGATGTGACTTCTGTGGGGCGTCCCCAGGTGTGTGAAGCTGGTTGCGCTGTGTCTGCGGCGGGGCGTCTCCGGCGGGCATCGGCGTGGGTGGGTCTGGCTCTTAGGCGGCCAGTTGTGCGTGCGGCCAGGTGTGTGCGAGGGCGCAGCAGGGGCGGGCGGGCCTCGCGTCCCGCCTGCAGGGGGCGCCGCCGGGGGCGGCCTGGGAGCAGAGGCGCGGGCCCGGCCCTGCATTTCCGCCCGGACCCGGCCCTCCCCGACGGCCCGGCTGCCCGCAGGTGAGGCGCTGAGCGCGGGCGGGGGTCGGGGCTGCGTCCGCTCCGCCCCCCGCGCGGGGTGTCCTGAGGCCCGCGGGAACTCGGGGCGTCGCTGCCTGCGCGGCGTCTGGCCCGAGGTCGTAGCCCCTGGCGTCCCCGCGGGTGAGGGAGGAAGCCTGGGGCGCCGCCGGCGCGGCCAGCCGGAGGGAGGGGACGGTGGACCCCGAAACGCGTCCTTCATTGCCCCGCGCGGGGGCCATGGGCGCGATTGCCAGAACGGGCGCAGGGCGGCAAAACCAGGAACCGCCTCACGCTCGGACGCTGCTTCCCTGTAAAGGAAACGTGGCCGCCCACACGCTGGCTTTCAGAGGACCTCAGCTGCACCAGGCTAACACTTCTCAGAAATTGTTCTTCAAGATTTCCCGTTTGTAAGGAGACTAGAAGCAGCAAAAGAAATCTAAAAAAGTCTCCTGGCACTTGTGAATTTCTGATCTAAGGTTTCTTTGGAGCCGTTAGTGAAAATTCTGAAATTTTGAAGAAATTTATTGACTTGATTATTAATTATGGTTATCATTGCTGTTTTACTCTGTGGGCCAAGGACAACGCCATAGGCTCAAAAGCTGACTTAAGTGTTTTTGGAACACAGCTTCTTAACTCCACGCTTAGCTGATTAATATTGAAGTGATAAGAAAATGTACTAGATTTCTGGCCCTTTTTTTTGTTGTTGTTTGGGATGGAGTCTTGCCCTGTCGCCCAGGCAGGAGTGCAGTGGCGCGCTCTCGGCTCACTGCAGCCTCTGTCTCCTGGGTTCAAGCGATTCTCCTGCCTCAGCCTCCCGAGTAGCTGGGGTTACAGGCGCCTGCAGTTTTTGTGTTTTTAGTAGAGACGGGGTTTCACCATGTTGGCCAGGCTGGTCTCGAACTCCTGCGCTTGTGATCCGCCCGCCTTGGCCTCCCAAAGTGTTGGGATTACAGGCGTGAGCCACCGCACCCGGAATCTGTGGCATTTTTTAAAAGCAAGTTATTTATTTTGCTAAATGTCCCAGGAAAAATGATTAATGAAAAACTACAGGTGACCTATATAAAGTGTAGGTCTTTCACACACGTACGTGTCCTTAGGTACATTTACCTGTAAATGAAGACTTTTCCCTGGCCTCATTCAATTTATTGAAATGCTCAGATGAGGAGCACCTGCAGTTTGCCCGTATTTTCCCAATATGCCGTGTTTTCCTGCAACTCTTCCCAGGAGAAGCCAGACTTTCCTCCATAAGCAGACCACTGTGTTCTATGCATTGTAAAAGCTGAGTTTGCAAAGTTAATTTCGAATTGGTGGATTTTTGTATGGAAATGCTTTGGGCTAGTTGACTTTACTAGTTGACTTTACTAACCAGGACCTATCTACTACTAATCAGGAGAGGGTGGTGGTTTGTGGTTCTCTGGATAGTGGGTAGCAGTAAGTAGAACAGAAGAGGGATTTTAAAATGATCTGTTCATTTTTCTCTTTACTAGTAAGATTTCCAATCTGTGTCAATTATTGAAGTGAAGTCATTGGGAGGCTTTGTACCCACCTCGAGCCAGGGCCTTTACCAGGGATTAGGGCACCGGCAGACTGGTGTGGAGGTGTAGTGCAGGCGTGCTTGAAGAGGGACAGGACCCAAGGAAGGGTGACAATAAGAAGACAAAAACATGAAATATTCGCAGCCCTCTTTAGAACATCCTCCATCTAGGCAAAATCTATTAGGAATTTTAAGAGGCTTCAATTAAACATGACCGCTCAGTGTCCTGCTGAACAGGAATTCATTCTTCAGTCGAAGCTCTATTGTCAGTAAAACTGCTCAGGATAAGGCAGCCGTGTTTAGGCTGTGAGGACCTGCCCCTGGACTGTGGAGCTTGCTCCGTAAAAGGCATCTTGATACCCCCTCAGATGGATTTACAGAAAAGACTCAGCTGTTGGAAGTCTCTGGGATTGTATGGCGTCATGAGGTAACAGACCTGGTAAATAAATAGCTAGAACGTAGAGAGGAACGAAACCAGAGGCAGTGTGCTGTTGGAGCTGAGAGGTGAGTGCTCACTGGAGGGCCAGGAGAAGGTCACAGTTGGACAGACCTTAAGCAGAGAGTGGATTTTTATAGGCAGAAGAGTGGAAAGGGTGGCCGACACCATGAGCAAAAATCAGAAGCTGAAAATGACAGTGTGTTCAGAGAAAGGCAAACAACTGGCGTGCTGAGCCTGGACTGCGCGTGAAGAGGGGTGGGGGTGCCTGGAAAGCAAGGCTCTCTGGTGATAACCTCTACTTTTCAATCAAGGTTCTGATTTTTTCTTTTGCTTGTTTATTGGGAAAATTTTAAGCAAACATGAAAGCACAGCAAAGTAGTAGAATGAATTTCCATATATCCATCAAATGGACTTCACAAGTCTCGTTTGGCCATATCCACTTCATCTTTTTTCTTCTTTTTTTGGTTGTGGCTGAAGCAGTTTAAAGCAATTTATTCCAGACAACATAACATTTCACCCCTAAATTGTTCAGTATGCTTCTCCAGAGAAAGGGCGTTTGCTTGTGTAACCGTGATACAATTATCACCTCCTGATGAAATTGACAGTAATTCCTTAATATTTTCTAAAACCTAGCCCATGATCAAATTTCCCTGATCACCTCAAAAATGAACTTATTTTTATTGTTGGTTTGTTTGAATCCAAATCCAGACAAGAATTTGTTGACTATCTGTTATCATTTTATTTTATTTTTTGAGACAGGATCCAGCTCTGTTCAGATCATGGCTTACTGTAACCTCAAACTCCTGGATTCAAGCCATCCTCCCACCTCAGCCTCCTGAGTAGTTGGGATTACAGGCATGTGCCACAACGCCCAGCTAATTTTTTTTTTTTTTTGTAGAGATAGGTATTGCCCAGACTGGTTGGTTGTTCCCCGCACCCACAGTGGAGTCTCATTCACTCTTGTCACCCAGGCTGGAGTGCAGTGGCACAATCTTGGCTCACTGCAACCTCTGCCTTCTGGGTTCAAGCGATTCTCCTGCCTCAGCCTCCCAAGTAGCTGGGCTTACAGGTGGACGCCACCATGCCCAGCTACTTTTTTTGTATTTTTAGTAGAGACGGGGTTTTACCATGTTGGCCAGGCTGGTCTCGAACTCCTGAAGTCAAGTGATCCACCTGCCTCGGCCTCCCAAAGTGCTGCGATTACAGATGTAAGCTACCATGCCCAGCTGTTGTCTCTTTCAGTCTAGGGCAGGGGTGGCAAATTTCTCTGTGAAGGGCCAGATACCAGCTCATTCAAGCTTTGTAGGCCCTATGGTCTCTGCCGTAAACTGCTCAGTCATGCAGGAGTAGCCAGGGGTGATAGTAAATGGATAAGCGTGACTGTGTTCCAATAATACTTAATTTCCAAAACCTTTGTGTTTTAAAATCTACCCACAGGCTGGACTGACCCGCAGGCTGTGGTTTGTCATCGCAGGTCTAGAGCAGCCTTGGCGGGTTTCTTTAATGCCAATGACTGTCGATGTTGCTTGGTTGATTGCCTTTAGAGGGCCTCATGTTCTGGATCTGTTGGGCTGCTTTTGGTGGAGTATGGTTTGACTTGCTTCTCTATCCCCTATATTTCCTGTAAACTAGAAGTTAGATCTAGAGGCTTAATTAGGTTCATGCTCGCCATTTTTGGCAAGTCTACTTCAGAAGTGGTTTGACTTTTTTTTTTTTTTTTTTTTTTGAGACGGAGTCTCTCTCTGTCGCCCAGGCTGGAGTGCAGTGGCCGGATCTCAGCTCACTGCAAGCTCCGCCTCCTAGGTTTATGCCATTCTCCTGCCTCAGCCTCCTGAGTAGCTGGGACTACAGGCGCCCGCCACCTCGCCCGGCTAGTTTTTTGTATTTATTTAGTAGAGACGGGGTTTCACTGTGTTAGCTAGGATGGTCTCAATCTCCTGACCTCGTGATCCGCCCATCTCGGCCTCCCAAAGTGCTGGTGACTTTTTTAAAATCTAAATTTATCTGACTTTAAAGACTTGGAAACCCTCATCAAAGAAGCTCAACATTACCAAAATAGGAGCTCAGCATTACTAAAATCAGCTTTGCCTGATGGCTGAGAATACATTTTTTCTCTTTTTCTTTTTACTTTTCTTACTTGTGGGAGAGTATATAGAGCTGTTATTTCTCAAAGAATTCTTTCTTGATTAATTTTTGTGGGTACCTCCTAGTAGGTGTATATGAGATACAATGTGTAATAACCCTCATTACAGGGTATATGAGATACAATGTATAATAATCACATAAATAATCAGGGTAAATGCGGTATCCATCACTTCAAGCATTTATCTTTTGTGTTACAATCTAATGATACTCTTTTAGTTATTTTTAAATGTACAGTTACATTATTACTGACTATAGTCAGCCTATTGTGCTATCAAATACTAGATCTTGTTCCTGCTTTCTAGGTTTCTGTACCCATTAACTATCTCTACTTTCCCCCAACCCCCCACTACCCTTCCTAGCCTCTAGTAGCCATCATTCTGATCTCTATCTCAGTGAATTCAATTGTTTTAATTTTTGGCTCCCACAAATGAGTGAGAACATGCAAAGTTTGTCTTTATGTGCCTGCCTGGGTTATTTCAGTTCACATAATGACCTCCAGCTCCACCATATTGTTGCAAATGACAGGATCTCCTTTTTAATGGCTGAATAGTACTCCATTACATATATGTACCACATTTTGTCAAGGAGGTCTTGAGAACTTTGAACCCTTTCTCTAGGTCACTGGAAGGTGCCTCTATTCAAGGCATTCTTTGGCCCCTCAAGCATGTGAACTACATTTTTGCACTGAATATAAATATATTCCTGGCCAGGCGCAGTGGCTCAAGCCTGTAATCCCAGCACTTTGGGAGGCCGAGACGGGTGGATCACGAGCTCAAGAAATCGAGACGAGACCATCCTGGCTAACATGGTGAAACCCTGTCTCTACTAAAAAAAAAAAAAAAAAAAGAAGAAAAGAAAAATCTAGCCGGGTGAGGTGGCGGACACCTGTAGTCCCAGCTACTCGGGAGGCTGACGCAGGAGAATGGCGTAAACCTGGGAGGCGGAGCTTGCAGTGAGCTGGGATCCGGCCACTGCGCTCCAGCCTGGGCGGCGACAGAGCGAGACTCCGTCTCAAAAAAAAAAAAAAAAAAAAAAAAAAAAAATATATATATATATATGTATTCCTTCCTTGGGCATGTGCCCAGGGTCTCAGATTGCCTTCTAATGGGAGTTAGGTCATTTATATTTGTTTTTAAGCCCCTTATCGCTTAAATGTTTAATTTTCTTCAGTTGACTTCCTCTTATCTTACCTCCCAACAGGACTGAAAACTGGATATTTGGTGCCCATGGACTTTCTGGTCACCCTATGAGGTGGACTTACTTTTTCTTGAGTCATGTGGAAGGAATCTGAAGTCACAGGTTTTTAAGACTCTCAGGCTTACTGTGGATCTGGATTCTAAGGCAACACTTCCTTGAAGAAACAAGGTTACAGGTGAGAACTGTTAGCCTCTGTTCTAGAGTGTTCTTTGCTCAAGTTCTAGAGCACCACAAGAAGTATGCTGACAAATAGTGTCAGTTGGAAGCCCTTGTCTCTTTGTCATTTAAGAATAGTGGTGGGGGGCCAGGTATGGTGGCTCGTACTGTAATTGCAGCAGTTTAGGAGGCTGAGGCGGGAGGATTGTTTGATCCCAGGAGACTGAGGCTACAGTGAACTATGATTACACTGATTATGCCACTGTGCTCCAGCCTGGGCAACAGAGTGAGACCCTGTCTCAAAAAATTAAAGGAGGAGTGAAGGGAAGAAAAGAATAGTAGAGAAACTGTATGTTCATTTCTACATCTATTTTTCTCTGGGGTGTGTGGTCTTTTGATTTATAAGAATTGTATATTGAGAATACTAATCTTTTGTCATATATACTATAACTATTTCCACCCTATTTTTTATACTTTGTGTAATATAATCTCTAGGCTTTGCAAAAAATTTTAATTTTATGTAGTTAAAAATATCGATCTCCCCTTTACAGTGTTTTTGTTTTGTGTTTTGCTTAGAAAGACCTGCCCATTTTAAGGTTTCTTTTTAAAATTCATGTTGACACAGATAAATGAAAATGTAATGAGAGCTGGGAACATGCGATTCTGAAAAAGACTATTGAAGGGGGAGTATTTCCAGACAATATAATACCAAACTAATGTTGGCATTAAGATTGGCCCTATGGCCCTATGTTGCTAAGTGTTGAAGTTGGGCGATGAGTATTTGAGAGCTCCTTCTATCGTTACCCTTGTTTTGTACATATTTTACTTTCCATAACAGAGTTTTTTTAATTTTAATTTTAATTTTTATTTTTTTACCAGCAGTAGCAGGGGGAAATTGTATCTTTGTCCCATTCATTCATATTCAGCAGCTATTTATTAAGCTGTTCTGAACACTGGAGGGTATCATGTTAATAAATGAAAAAGGTATTGAAATTTCTGTTATGTGGGAGACAAATATTAGCATCATGGTTAAGGGCACCAACTTCTGTGTCAGACCGCCTGGCTTCCCGTCCTCCCACTGCCACTTACTAGCTGGGTGATTTTGGACTTTTTAATTAAAAAGATGTGTGTAATAACAGCTGTCTGGAGGCTCTAGGGAGAATGTTTTCTTGCTTTTTGCAGCTGCTAGAGGCGACCTGCATTCCTTGGCTTACTGGCCCTTTCCTCCATATTCCAAGCTAACATTTCCCTTCTCTGACCCTGCTTTTGTCATCACATCTGTCTGATCTGATCCAGGACAGGTTTTCCAGTTTTAAGGATTCCTCATTTGATTAGATTAGGCCCACTTGGATAATCCACATTAATCTCTGCATCTCAAGGTCTTACATCTGTGAAGTCCCTTTTGGCATAGGAGGTAACATATTCATAGGTTCCAGGGATTAGGATGTGAACACCCAAAGTGGCCATTATTCTGCCAACCACAGATTTGAGGAGACAAAAGAAAGTGAATGTGACTGAGTCCTTGGCAGGGAGGAGATGGGACTGAAGAGGGAGCCAGGCAGAGAGGATTCAGTAGGTCATCATACGTTTTGAAGTTCCTCCCAACAGTAAGAGGAAGTTATGGTCAGATTTATTCCCTCAAATCTGGAATCAGCTGTTTCTCCAAGGAGCCCTAGTTAGCTGTTTTAAAGTGAAAAATGGTACTTAAAGACCATAATCTGGACCTAACAGGGTGCTCATTACTGTTAGATTGGCAGTTGTTCTTAAGCCATTTCAACAGACAGACAGGGAAAGATAAAATATTTCATGAGTGCATACTGGTAACATCCAAGTCTGTTTCTGGACTACAGTGTTTTTGCTTAATGTCATAGAACTTATATCCATACCCCTTTCTTCCACTCCAGAAATCTCAGTTCACAGCAACCCAGCGTAATTGATTATTTGCTTTAGCCCTCACCTCATGGAGTCACTGCCACAGGGGTGTGGGGATTGGGAGGAAGACCACGGAGGTAAAGTGTCATTTCTGTTACATCGTATCGAACCTACATACCATCTACATGACTTCTCTCTTTTTTGCTGTTGACCTTGCTTACCTGACTGAAATAGTGATTGGCAGGTTTCTCCACTGTAGAGTCACACTTTCCCCCTCCCTTCATTCTGTGCTCTGAAAGGAAGTCACAGGAGCAGCCTGCACTTCTGGAGGGAGGAGTTACTTAGGCTTCCTCTCCTTAAGGGGAAAGTGTCTACATATGTTGTTTGGAATTCTTCGGTGCAGGAGGTTTATCTGTTTTCTTGCATTTATTTACTCAGTCATTTGTATCATTATGGACTCACAGATACTTATTTTATACTTTAGGTTCTAATCCAGTACTCCTTATTTTGTTCTCCAGTTGTTCCTGCTTTGGCCATTGGTAGCCTGTTCTGTCATCTCTTGTGTCCCTTCGACTTGCCCCATCATTCTGGGCTGGTGGGTTTGTTTATTTTTGAGCACTTCTTTGCTTTCCAATATTGCTAGATGCCCTAGATTCTTCTTGTGTATTTCCTGCTCCAGTCTTAGGTTTAGCCGTTTCTCTAGGGAGCCCTGGTCCTCTCTGTTGGAGATGTTGTTAGAAACCACAAGCTGGATGCTGGTGTGCTTATTTAGACTGTGGTGGCATTGCTTGTAGGTCCTCTCAGCTGATGGAGCAAGGAAATGTCTGTGTGTACTGACCTGTGTATATACACATATCAGTAAATACTTCTGTATGGAACCATCTGTTTCTGTGAGTCCACACTGGTGTCTCCAGCCCCAACCCTGTACCCCATGGATCACTCTCGCCTTTTCCCTGCTGTCTCTCACCTCCCACTCCAACAGTGAGAAACCTGGCTCCCATCGCCTGTGGGTCATTTGCCTACTTTTCAGTACATACGTGTGTATGACAGTGTTGGAATTGCCATCTCGCCCTATGGGAACCACTGAATCAGCGAGAGCCTGGTTTTTGTTAATATATACAGTTCCTTTTGCCTTTAGTCTTCTAACTGTGGACTGGGCCAACAGGTGAAACCGTTTCTTTGGGCAGGCTGAATGAGATCCTGCTACCTTGAGAACATCTTACCAGTCAGATCTACAGGGTGCAGATTCCATGGCTTCCCCCTGGCAGTTCTTCCGTCACTTGGCTGTTTTACTCCGCCTGAGCCAAGGCAGCCTTTGCTATCCTGACTTGACATAGAAGAGTTCCTTAGTAACTGTGTTCATTTGCTAGGGCTTCCATAGCAAATTACCACAGACTGGGAAGCTTAAGACAACAAAAATTTATTCTCGGCTCACAGAATCCAAAACCAGAATTCAAGGTGCTGTCAAGGCTGCCCTCCCTCCAAAGGCTGTATGGAAAGTCCTTCCCTAGATTTTTCAGCTTCTGGTGACTCCAGGTATTCCCCGGCAAGTGGCCGCACAGCTTCTGGTTCTGCTCTGTTTTCACATGGGCCCTCCTCAGTGTCTGTCTTCTCTCCTGTCCCTCATAAGGATATCTGCCATTGGATTCAGGGCCCATGTAGGCTGCCCAGGATGATCTCATCTCAGCTTCCCTAATTAATCGCATGTACAAAGTCCCTTTGCTGTGTGAGGTGCGATAGTCAAAGGTTCCAGGGATTAGGGCATGGACATGTTTGCGGGGACCTTTGTTCTGTCAGCCTCACTTTGTGATGCTGCAGCCATCGCAGGATCAGAGCAGATCCCAAGGCATTTTTGGCAGAGTAAGACCAGGTGCCAGTCCCCAAGGTGTGTTTCTGCTGCTCTTATACACCGAGGCAGTGCCATCAGGTCTAGACCCAGCAGGCCCCTCCTTCCTCAGCGCTGAAGGGAGGGCTTTGCGCTGACAGGAGGCATAGGTTTCATGCGTGAATTCCTTCAGCAGAACGGTGCTCAGAACCTTCTTTGATTCACTCTGTAGGGGCAGAAAGGGGGTGATCCCTCTCTACCCCATCATAAGGGTCATGGCTGACACCCCTATGCCAAACATTAACAATAGAAAAGCAAAACACGTGTGCAATCATAGTTTTACATGACACAGGACCTTTCAGAATGAAGACCAGAGACCCAGGGTGAACTCTCCAGATTTTGCTTAGATTTGAAGAAGCACAGACCGCCGTGTGGAAATCCAGTTGGAAAAAAGGGTGTGAGCTGATGGAAATAGACGGAGTGGGGAAGCCCGCAAGGCCTGTCTCCAGGTTCTTCTTGGCCTTTCTGTTGTGGCATTTCTTCCTTCTGGGAATGGGGCAGGATCCTCTTGACCAAGGTCTTTATGGCCAGCTGTTACACAGAAAGGCGTGGGGAAGGCGAGAGTAGTACTTTTAGGTTTTATGGCTAGCTTTGGGGAAAGGGATTCTGGTTCCTGTCACCTGCATTGGGGAAGAGAAATTCTGGATCCTATAGTTTGCCTTGGGGGAGGATGAGGGGGCAAGACACGCAGGAGAAAGTCGGAGAGACTGAGCTGCTGAGCCCCACAACTCCTAGGCCCTCCCCTCCCGACAGCTGCCGGCACTCCTGCCTCCGCACCCTTGGGGTGGTTTTGCTGCAACTGCTTTTTTATTTGAATTTCATGTTATTTTGTCTTGCGTAATTGTTTTTGTATACTAGCCTGAACACTGCTGGGCTGTGAGCTCTGACTGGGTAAGAACCATGCCTTCCTCATTCGGAGTCCGCCATCATGCCTTCCACATAGTGGGGACCCAGTAAGAAAGAACTCACTTCCATTTAGTCGAGAATGTTTTTACAGAACTCATGTTCTGAGTCAGGCCAGAGTAAATTAGAGTAAGGAAGAGTATATGCGGGAATACTCCTCATATTATGCTGTGTTCTTGTCCATTTTTAAAAGGACCACATTTACTTTTCAAGCTTTTGAGTGTTAATTACCTCTTCCTGCTGTTGTCATCTGTACTTGGGAGTATGAAGAGGTAAGTTTAAGGAAAATTAATATTTTTACATCTCATGATGGTTTTATTAACTTACCAGCATTAAATGAGGTTTGAAAAGTGTTCTTTGAGCCATTATTGAAAATAATCATAACTGACTGCTTTGAATTACTCTTCTTCCCTTGATTTGGTTTTCTGCAAAGTTAGATCCAGATTATAAAAGCCTAATACAAACTTAGGAGAGTAGTGTATCTCATAAATGAACAAAGAATGGTTTGACGGCATTGCAGGGAACATTTACGAAGTCTAAGTCATGGTTAATGTGGTAATTTTAGGAAGAATTGTGAACAGCAAGATCTTTTACAACAGAAGTCAAGTAGACTCACAGGTAAGCCAGCAGTACCAGGGTTCCAGGGCTTAAGATCAGCTGGGATATAACTGAATGTACTGACTGGGAGCTTGCCAGAAGCTCGGTTACCTGCCTCTCACTGGGTTTCTCGAGCCTCTGTGTCACTTTCCGTCTGGGCTATCTGGCAGATACCTTACACAAATGCGACACATTCTGGACTCGCGGGCTTCAGTGTGGTGGTGGCATAAGTGGATGTTTTCATTATGTAGAATAAAAACAATATTGGCAGAATATCTATAACAGAGACATCTTGAACAAACTTGTGTCCAGGGAGGCGCTCTCTCCATTGGCAGTGTTTGGGATTAGAGCTGTAGAGGTGAAGGTGGCCACTACTGTGGGAGGAAAAGAGGAGTGCACTTGGTGTTCGGACATTTCCCTGTGGACGTGCAGATGCCAGTATCTCCTTATCAAATGAATGGCTTTCAGAGTGAACTTTGTGGTGAGGGCTCTCAGAAAACATCCATTTCCCTTTCCTATCTTTCCCTTCTGATATTTTAGTTGTGCCTGAGTAGATAACGAATCCCTGGTGAAGAGAGGCAAGTGAAAATGTCATTCCCACCCTTTGTTCATAACAATTAGGTACAAATTGGCCTTGAACTTGGTTCCTGCAGTGATAGAGACACATCCCAGTTGATGAACCCTTCTTCCCTCCCTGCTGCCCTCCCTCCTTTCCTTCTCCGCTTCATCCCTCCCTACGGCCTTCCCTCCTTTTCTTCTCCCCTTCCTCCTTTTTTTCCCCCCCTTTTCAGCATTTTATTGTGAACATTTCCAGACATACTCAAAAGTAGAGTGTAGTAACCCTCATGTGCCACCCACCCAGGATCAGAGATCACTGCACCATACTGGCTTTGCCATGCTTGTTCTACGTGCCCTCCTCTCTTTGTGTTTTGGAGTTTTATTTGCTTGTTTCTAGAGTATTTTGAAGCAAATGCCAGAAATTATGTCATTTCACTCCCAAATATTTTAGTATGAATTTTGAGGGTTTTTAATGTAAATATTCTATCCAACAATGAAAAAAAATCCTTGATATCTTTTAATATTGTATCCCAATTTCCTTTTTTTTTGAGATGGAGTCTCGCACTTGTCACCCAGGCTGGGGTGCAATGATCTTGGCTCACTGCAACCTCCGTCTCTCGGGTTCAAGCGATTCTCCTGCCTTCGCCTCCCGAGTAGCTGGGATTACAGGCACCCACCACAGGCCTGGCTAATTTTTGTATTTTTAGTAGAGACGGAGTTTCACCATGTTAGCCAGGCTGGTCTTGAACTGCTGACCTCAAGTGATCTGCCCGCCTTGGCCTCCCAAAGTGCTGAGATTACAGGTGTGAGCCACTGTGCCAGGCCTACTTTTACAAAGCAAGGTCTGTGCAGTTGGTTTATTCAAGTCAGAATTTTTGTTGTTGTTGTTGTTGAAACGGAGTCTCACTCTTGTTGCCCAGGCTGGAGTGCAATGGCACGATCTCGTCTCACTGCAACCTCCGCCTCCTGGGTTCAAGCAATTCTTCTGACTCAGCCTCCTGAGTAGCTGGGATTACAGGCATACGCCACCACGCCCAGCTAATTTTGTATTTTTAGTAGAGGCGGGGTTTCTCCATGTTGAGGCTGGGCTCGACCTCCTGACCTCAGGTGATCTGCCTGGCTCGGCCTCCCAAAGTGCTGGGATTACAGGCGTAAGCCACTGTGCCCGGCCTCAAGTCAGAATTTTTAAATCCCATCTATTGTATTTGGTTTATGTATCTCTTGTCTCTTTTAAAAATAATTTTGTATGCCAGGCATTAATTTGATTCAGAGTGTTCTTATTCTTTTACCTTTCATTTTAAACTGTTTTAGAGTAGTTGCATGCTCTCATGCTTTCATTCATTATTATTAAGTTTATATACAGTAAAACCAACTTGTTTGTACAATGCAAATAGATTTAAAATGTGTGGATTCTTGTACTGGCCATCACCAACGCGATACAGAGCAGTCCCATCACTGCTTTTGTAAATTCAAGCCTCACCTGTTAACTGCTATGGTTTAGGCTCTCAGCTGGTGGTAGTATTTAAGAAACACAGAATGGAGATTCCTGTCATCTGCTTGGAAGAACGGTAGCATATAGGTTTTATTTTGTCACTTGAATCTCCCTGTTTTTCTTCTGAAAAGTTACCGGAGGGTTCGACCTGTTGACAGACCTTCCTTTCTAATATAGGGACATCACAAATGAAGAGCAGCTGACAAAGGAGACTGAGGCCAGACATCAGGTGGGCTCTTGAGGTTGCTGTGGCTGAAGCCTCAGAGGCCAACTGCAGCGAAGATTTGGTTTCAAGTGTTAAAGAAATGGGATAGATTTCTTCCTCTTTTTTTTTTTTTTACACACAAGTGTGATTTATATATTATATGATATTCTGGAGGAAGCAGTTCTGTTAATTTCTTTTTATTATTTCAGCTTTTATTTTAGATACAGAAGGTACCTGTGCAGGTTTTCTACAGAGCATATTTTACCCAGGTAGTCAGCATAGTACTCAGTGGGTCATTTTCAACCCCTGCCTCCCTTCCTTCTCCGATCTAGTATCTTCAGTGGCTCTTGCTCCCAGGTTTATGTCCATGTGTGCTCAGCATTTAGCTCCCACTTATAAGTGAAAATGTGGTATTTGGTTTTCTTTCTTTTTTGAGATGGGGTCTTGCTCTGTTGCCCACACTGAAGTGCAGTGGCACGATCTCAGCTCATTGCAACCTCTGCCTCCCAGGTTCAATCGATTCTCCTGCCTCAGTCTCCTGAGTAGCTAGGACTACAGGTGCATACCACCATGCCCAGCTAATTTTTGTATTTTTAGCAGAGATGGGGTTTCACCATGTTGGCCAGGCTGGTCTCATACTCCTTACCTCAAGTAATTCCACCTGCCTAAGCCTCCCAAAGAGTGCTGGGATTACAGGCATGAGCCACCACGCCCGGCCAGGTTTTCTCTTCCCATGTTAATTCTGTTAAGCTTATGGCCTCCAGCTGCATCCGTGATGCTGCGAAGGACATGATTTCTTTCTTTTTTATGGCTGTGTATGGCTGTGTATTCCATGGAGTGTATGTGCCACATTTTCTTTGTCTAATCCACTGTTGATGTGCACCTGTGTTGATTCCATGTCTTTGCTGTTGTGAATAGTACAGCAATGAACATATGAGTGCATGTGTCTTTTTGGTAGAATGATCTATTTTCCTTTGGATAGATACCCAGTAATGGGATAGATAGGCAGCTCTGTTTTAAGTTCTCTGAAAACTCCAAACTGCTTTCCACAGTAGCTGAACTAATTGACATTTCCACAAACAGTGTATAATCATTCCCTTTTCTCCACAGCCTCGCCTCGCCAGCATCTTTTTTTTTTTCTTGACTTTTTGATAATGCCATCCTGATAGGTGTGAGATGGTATCTCTGTGGTTTTGATTTTCATTTCTCTGACTAGTGAAGATGAGCTTTTTTTGGTATGTTTGTTGGCCACTTGTATGTCTTCTTTTCAGAAGTGTCTGTTCATGTCCTTTGCCCATTTTTAATGGGCTTATTTGTTTTTTGCTTGTTGATCCTGTGGTCGAGTCATTTTTGGTTTAAAACTAACGTATTAGGCCAAGTGCAGTGGCCCTCACCTGTAATCCTAGCATTTTAGGAGGTTGAGGTGTGTGGATTGCTTGAGCCCAGGAGTTTGAGACCAGCCTGGGAAACATAATGAGACCCCATCTCTCAAAACAAGCAAATAAAAAAACCTAACATACTAATTGACCATTACATCTGTTGGGATTGGAATAAATCAGAAATAGTAAAGGATTAGTAGGGATGTTACGTCCATTGGACTCAAGTCTTTGTTTTGTTTAAAAAGTTATGTATGGGTTTCTTTCAAACTTCTGGCTTATTGAGATTGTTTCAGTGAAGTCACATGTATGCACATATATTTCATGGGATGGGGGAGGGGGTAATGGAAGAGTATTGGGCCTTTAGTCCAGGGTGTTTAGAATACCAGACTAATACACCTGCTGCCCCCTGGTGGCAGTGTAGTAAACAGTGACGTTCAAAGGTAAGGACTTGTGGAGAGCTAAGTCCAGTGGACTGTGGGTGTTAAGAGGATTGTAGAGGAAACTGGGAGATGCCGCTTCTCTCCCACTCTCCTTGTGATTGCTACCTATATGGTCTTAGAAAAATCAGTTAGTTTGATTGAAGTGTAGATTTCATGTTCTTCAACTTTAAAATGTACTTTCTAAACTTTTTCCAGCATTAATACCCTGTTCTTCTCCAAGGATATTAATAAAAGATGCCATTATATAGCAAAAGATGGCAAGTTCAGTGTTTTCCTTTAGCAGCTGTATCCTAAGAAACCCCAGATATTTATTCAGGAAAGCAAGTTCTAGAGTATACCCTGAAGCTGGATACAGATTCAGCTCTGGGCAGCAAAATGCATAAATCTACCTGCAGCGTTAATCAGTATGAGGACTCTGTGTTCTTATGAAAAGCTTACATCATCTAAAAAACGTTTTTTATCCTGGTGTGGTGGTGCATGCCTGTAGTTCCAGCTACTCAGGAGGCTGGGGCAGGAGGATCCCTTGAGGCAAGGAGTTTGAGGCCACAGTGCACTATGATCACACCTGTGAATAGCCACTGCACCCCAGCCTGGGCAACATAGCAAGACCCTGCCTACAAAAGTAAATAACTGTTTTAAACATTAACACATAAATTTTACCATCTTAACCATTTTTAAGTGTACAGTTCAGTAGTATTAAGTATATTCACATTGTTATGCAACCAACCTCCAGAACATTTTCATCCTGCACAACTAAAATTCTATATCCGTTAAACAATTCCCCATTTTCCCCATCCCCCATCTCCTGGTAATCACCATTCTGTTGCCTGTCTGTATGAATTTGACTACTCTAGGTATGTCATAAAAGTAGACTCTTACAGTATTTGTCTTTTTGTGGACTGGCTTATTTTGCTTTGCATAATGTTCTCAAGGCTCATCCATGTTGTAGGATGGGTCAGAATTTCCTTTTAGCGTTTTCAAGGCTCTGTAATATTCCATTGTGTGTATATGCCACATTTTCTTTATCCCTTCCTCTGTCAGTGGACACTTGGCTTGCGTCCACCCCTTGGCTGTTGTGAATACTGATGCTGGGAGTGTGCATGTGCTATGTCATTTTTAGTGTACTGTGCTGACTAATGCAGAGAAGGGCTTATACTGGTTTTTCCTGCACATAAAAGGTTAAATTTCATAATAAAGAACACCAGTCAACCATACCAGATAACTAGTATATGGCTTTTTGTATGTTTGAGTGAGTTAAAAAAGGATAACATTTATTGGATACAAGATATATGCCAGGCATTATTATATCTGTGATATATTCTATTTAGTCTTTATAATTCTGTGATTTATCCTTCACTCAGAGGGACTAAGAGTTACTGAAATCACGTGTGTGCCAGAATGTGTATATACATACATTATCTCCATACCTCAGTGTTTGAGGTGGGCATTATTATCCTGATTTGTTGGGAGTTGGAACTGAGGTTCAGAGAGATAAAATACCCTGAACAAGGTCACACAGCTAAAAGATGGCAGGGTTTTACCGGACTTTGAAATGAAGTACATGTAGTTCTAAAGTGTGTCCCCTGGGCTGGGTGTGGTGGCTCATGCCTATACTCCTAGCACTTCGGGAGGCTGAAGTGGCAGGATTGCTTGAGGCTAGAAGCTTGAAACCAGCCTGGCCAAATGAGACCCCGTCTCTACAAAAATTAAAATTAAAGAAAGTATGTTCTCTGCCCACACCACAGTTTCTTCTGCTGCACAGCATATATACGTCTGTGTTCTGAAGGATATTAGAGTGATAGCAAAGAATGGCACTTCTGTATTGTCACTAGAGAAACTGTAATATCTTTGCATTAAATATGGTCTTTTCAATTTTCCTTGCAAAGACACAGCATCATTTTGGATGAGTTCATCTGAAATGTATTGCCAAGGCTTGCCTGCTGGGGGATTTTGCAAAACACATCTCCCTACTTACAAAAGAGTGCTTCTCACGTGCTCGTTCCCATGTATCTGAGGTTACCCTCCTTGACACTGTTATCTTCCCTTTTTTCCCTTCTTTCCTTTGGATTGGCAGAGAGCTAGGACTGTTGTCACTGCTCTCTTCTTCCCCATCTCTTTAATGCCATGGTGTTTTGGGCTCGAGTTTTGATCTGTTCTGGCACCGTGTTTTCACACAGCTCAAGGGCTATAAATTGTCCTCATAGGGGGTCGTTTTCTTGGAGACTCAGCAATCTCTCAGGGAGGCCAACTGCAACATTTTCTCACATACGGAATTACTAGATGAACAAATAAGTTGTGATACATCATCTGAGCAGGCATTTAATCCTAAGATTCCACATTTTTGGGTAACCTTATAGCAGCACCCCACTCTGCAGTAAAAATTTACTGTATTTTAGTCTATTCTCATATTGTAATAAAGACATCCCTGAGACTGGGTAATTTATAAAGGAAAGATATTTAGTTGACTCATGTTCAGCATGGATGAGGAGGCCTCAGGAAACTTATAATCATGGTGGAAGGGGACATTGCTTGGGATTTTATAAACTTAGAGGATGGGTAAGGACCCGGACTGTTCCAGAGATTCATTTGAGGTCTGATATAATTTGGCTGTGTCCCCACCCAAATCTCATCTTGAATTGTAGTTCCCATAATCCCCACGTGTCGTGGGAGGGCAGGTGGAGATAACTGAATCATGGCAGCAGTTCCCCCCATCCTGTTCTTGTGATAGTGAGTGAGTTCTCATGAGATCTGATGGCTTTGTAAGGGGCTTCCCCCTTCACTGGGTACTCATTTTCCTTGATGCCACCCTGTGAAGAAGGACATGCTTGCTTCCCCTTCCACCGTGATTATAAGTTTTCTGAGGCCTTCTCAGCCATGCTGAACATAAGTCAATTAAACCTCTTTCTTTTATAAATTACCTAGTCTCAGGTATGTCTTTATTAGCATTGAGAATGGACTAATACAGTAAATTTGTACCACAGAGAGTGGGGTGCTACTATAAGGATACCCAAAAATGTGGAAGCCACTTTGGAACTGGGTACAGGCAGAGGTTTGAGCAATTTGGAGGGCTCAGAAGAAGACAGGAAAATGTGGGAAAGTTTGGAACTTCCTAGAGACTTGTTGAATGACTTTGTCCAAAATGCTGATAGCAACGTGGACAATAAAGTCCAGGCTGAGGTGGTCTCAGATGGAAATGAGGAACCTGTTGGGAACTGGAGCAAAAGTGACTCTTGTTATACTTCAGAAAAGAGATTAGTGGCATTTTGCCTCTGCCCTAGAGATCTGTGGAACTTTGAAATTGAGAGAGGTAATTTAGGGTATCTGGTGGTAGAAGTTTCTATGTGGCAAAGCATTCCAGAGGAAGCAGACCATAAAAGTTTGGAAAATATGCAGCCTGACAATGGGATAGAAAAGAAAAACCTATTTTCTGGGGAGAGATTCAAGCCCACTGCAGAAATTTGCGTAAGTGACAAGGAGCCAAATGTTAATCACCAAGACAGTGGGGAAAATGTCTCCAGAGCATATCAGAGACATTCTCAGCAGCCCTTCCCATCACAGGCCTGAAGGCCTAGGCGGGAAAAATGCTTTTGTGGGCTGGGCGCAGGGCCCACCTGCGCTATGCAGCCTCGGGACGTGGTGCCCTGCCTCCTAGTTGCTTCAGAGAGTACAAGCCCCAAGCTTTGGCAGCTTACATGTGGTATTGGGCCTGTGAGTACATAGTGGTCAAGAATTGAGGTTTGGGAACCTCTGCCTAGATTTCAGAGGATGTATGGAGGCACCTGGATGTCCAGGCAGAACTTTGCTGCAGGGGCAGAGCCCTCATAGAGAACCTCTGCTAGAGCAGTGCAGAAGGGAAATTTGGGGTTGAAGTCCCCACTGGGGCACTGCCTAGTAGAGCTGTGGGAAGAGAGTCCTTCAGACTCCAGAGTGGTGGAACCAGCAGTGGCTTGCACTGTGCACCTGGAAAAGCAGCAGACACTCAATGCCAGTCTGTGAAGGCAGCGGGGAGGGAGGCTGTACCCTGCAAGGCACAGGGGCGGAGCTGCCCAAGGCCATGAGAGCCCACCTCTTGCATCAGCATGCCCTGGATGTGAGACATGGAGTCAAAGGAGATCATTTTGAAACTTTAAGATTTAGTGATTGCCCTATTGGATTTCAGACTTGCATGGGGCCTGTAGCCCCTTTGTTTTGGCCAATTTCTCCCATTCGGAATGGGTTTATTTATCCAATGGCTGTACCTTCATTGTATGTAAGAAGCAACTAACTTGATTTTTATTTTGTGGGCTCATGGGCAGAGGGGACTTGCTTTGTGTCAGATGACGACTTTGGACTTCACTTTTGAGTTAAAGCTGGAATGAGTTAAGACCGAGGAACTGTGGGAGGGCATGATTGTGTTTTGAATTATGAAGACAAGATTTGGGAGGGGTCAGGGGTGGGATGATATGATTTGGCTGTGTCCCCACCCAAATCTCATCTTGAATTGTAGTTCCCATAATCCTGTTGTGTCCAGGAAGGCACCTGGTGGAGATAATTGAATCATGGGGGACGGTTTCCCCATCCTGTTCTCATGATAGTGAATGAGTTCTCATGAAATCTGATGGTTTTATAAGGGGCTTGCCCCTTCACTGGGCACTCGTTCTTCTTCTTGATGCCACTGCCTTGTGAAGAAGGACATGTTTGCTTCCCCTTCTGCCATGATTGTAAGTATCCTGAGGCCTCCTCAGCTATGCTGAACATGAGTCAATTAAACCTTTCTTTTATAAATTACTCAGTCTGGGGTATATCTTTGTTAGCAGCATGAGAACAGACTAATACAAGGTCTTCAGTAAACCTTGACAGCAGGATGTTGGCCAATAAATATAAAAAGTGGGATTGGTAGAAATTGCTGATTGCAACCAAATATCCATTCTCTTCTTTCTTAATTACTGGTCCTGTTTTATTCAGTGACCCATGTGCCTAATTATGGTGAATGAGAGGTAAGCAGAAATGCGTGAGGCTTCCAGGGAGGTTTTAAAAAGGAACCCGATTCAATTGGAAGTAAGGCCCTGGGATTCTCTACCTGCCCTGCCTCATGCCACCTCCTTTGAATGTGACATTACGGCTAGAGCTCCACCAGCCTTTTTCTCTTGTGAGGGGAGATGGTAGTACCTGAGATTAGAAATTAGTTAGCACATAAAGGGATCAGTCAGATATGTAACTGCATTCAGGCTAGTGGGAGCCAGGTTTCCCAGTGTCAAAGAAGAGAGTGATGAATACAGAAATGCAGAAAACTGGAATGAATCCTGTGATATGCTTTGGGTTGTGTTTGTGTGAATTCATAGTTTTCAATAAGTGTAGACAGATACAGAAGTGAACATAGATGTAAAGGTACAAAGAAGTGAATGTAAGTGTGCATGTGTGTATGTTTGTATGTGGATATAGGCATATATTCTGCTGGCAGGGGGATTGCAGACAGTTGCAGCCCAGTGACAGCACACCCTGTACCCAGATCTTGGCATCTAAATACCATTTTCTACAAGAGAGCAAGAGCTCCCTGGAGAGAGGGCTGATGCCAGGGCGCAGACAGGGAAAGTCTAAGATGAGCCTGGAACGTCTTGAACCAGAAAGCAACAGAAGAATGAGGAAGATGGGCCAAGGAGACAGAGAAGCTTGCTGGAATTCACCCCATCTGTCCAAAAGGGGACAACGTAAGCATCAAAAGAAATAATGATAGCATTGGATATAATAGGAAACCATAAGTCCATACAGATACAAATAAATAAATGATCAAGTGGCAGGTCTGATGATGAATGAGATGTTGCATGGTTTCAAAATCCCTCTTCATAAAATACTTATCAACTATAAAGGGCAAAAGAGTAACTTCTTGCTGGGCGCGGTGGCTCAAGCCTGTAATCCCAGCACTTTGGGAGGCCGAGGCGGGCGGATCACAAGGTCAGGAGATCGAGACCATCCTGGCTAACACGATGAAACCCCGTCTCCACTAAAAATACAAAAAATTAGCCGGGCGTGGTGGTGCGCGCCTGTAGTCCCAGCTACTCGGAGGCTGAGGTAGGAGAATGGCGTGAACCCGAGAGGCGGAGCTTGCAGTGAGCAAAAGATTGTGCCACTGCACTCCCGCCTGGGTAACACAGCGAGACTCCATCTCAAAAAAAAAAAGTAACTTCTCTGTGGAGAAGCCTGGCAGTCACCACCTTAAGTGATGGGAGTGAATGTCATCAATAGTGGAGCAAGTTGAAATCATGAGGTGTCTGATAGGCAGTGAGAAGAACATAACATCATTTCTGAAAGATTCCTGCTCAGGATACACCATCCAAATCTAATCAGGAGACAGCATCAGACCAAACCAAACTGAGGGACATTCAACCAAATCAATGGCCTGCAATCTTTAAAAGATCATGAATGCCAAAGACAGGCAGGAATTGTTTTTTGGATGGAAGGAGGCTAAAGGACATAGGCATACAATTCGGATTATGCACTGAGCCCTTTTGCTGTAAAGCACATTATCAGGACAGTTAAAAAAGTTCAAACGGTCTGCAAGAAGGTAGTAAACGTAGTCACGAATGCTGATGCCCTGATGTCACACATGTAGTGTGGTGAGATCAGATGTCCTTGTGGGAAACAGACATGACCATGTTCAGGGATGAAGGGCATCAGGTTGGCAACTAACCAGTGGTTTACTCTCTGAGCAGACACTTCTTAAATACCCACCACACCCAGGTACCAGGGCTGAGAGCCAAGGAGCATGAGTTGCTGGTGTCCGGGCCGCCAGCAATCTGGCAAAGGAGACCTCAGCAGCCGCAAGGCCAGGGGCAAAGGGCTGCGGTGTCCCAGGGTCAGCTCTGCCTCTAGAGCTTAGGGTCAGAGGCATGCTACCAGGACGATGGTGTTTGAAGTAACCTGGAAGCACAAGGAGGATTTTGCCAGGCAGAGTGCTGAGGAATGAAGAGTGAGGGCCTGAAAGGCAGTAGCGACCTAGAAAGCAAAGAAAGTACCACAGGCAGTGTGAGGCATGGCTGAGCGGCGACTGGCCTTTGTGAGCACGTGGAGACATTTGGATTGGCTCTCTGGAATTATCCACTGCTGAGGAACAAATCACCCCCAAAATTAGGGACTGAAAACAACAAAAACTATCCCACAGTTTCTGTGGCTCAGGATCTAATAGTGGCTTAGCTGTGTGATTCTGACTGGGTCTGTCACAGGCTGCACTCAGGTGCTGGCTGCACTGTGGCCTTCTCCAGGCTTGACTTGGGGAGGCCCCGAGCTCACTTACCTGACAGCTGGCATGCCTTGGTCCTTTCTGGCTGTTGGTGGAGACCTCACTTCTTCTCTACGTGGCATCTCCATGGAGATGCTCATAGCATGGCAGCTGGCTTCCTTCACAGTAGGGGATCTGAGAGCAGAGGAGAGCCCCAGGACAGAAGCCGCAGTCTTTTTATAACTGAATCCCATCCCTTCCTCTGGATTGTGTTTGTTGGCAGTTAGTCACTAAACCCATGCTCAGGGGGGCAGGAATCACACAGGTACAGGGATGCCAGTCACGGGCTTGGTGAGTGCCATGTGAGAGTCTGCTTGCCACACAGAAGTCCCCACAGCTGGACAGGCAGGGGCACGACTGGGCATGCATCTTGGAGATATCACTCCAGCTTTGAGGGGGAGCAGCAGTGAAACTATTTGGGAGAGGATCACACAGGATAGAACTGAGTAGGGAAGAAGAAAGGGGCATCCTCATCAATGTAAAACACTGCTCAAGCAGTTGGGAAGGGAAGGGGGGTTAACCTGAGTGGTTAGAAACCAGCTTTCTGCAGAGAGGCTTTTGCAGGAACTCTTTGCTGTGAAAGCTACAAGGCAGCGACCTCGTTTCAAACACCTGGTGTCACCAGCATCACGTTTTAAAGTTGTGAAATACCAGGGCTGTTATGTTTTCAGTTATGTCTCGTAAGCACTTCTTTGCCTTGACTGTCAGGAGTCAAATGTGCAAAGGAAAGCTGTTTACATTGTCAGGTAGGTTGACTGGACCAGGCTTTAAAATACCAATTCATCCCTTTTGAGAGGTGACACTCTGATCTTTCAGCATGATGGTTAAAGGATTGTGTCTTTCCTTTTGAAATCTCCCAGTTTTTTGAAGTCTGATCTGAGCAAAAATTATTTTAAAGAATGAAGTTTTCCCTGAGATTTTCGATTTTTGATTTCACCAAGCCAATCTAAACAAGATGAGCTGTGAATTCTGGGGGCAGAGCCACATAGGCAATGGGAACAAGGTCAAAGATTGGGAAGGGGAAGACAGCCATTCCCTGTGAGACACTACAGAGAGAGCATCCCAGGTCTGCACCACAACAGGCTCTTCCTGGCATCATTGTGCTTGAAGTTAAAAACAAACATCACAACCACCCTTGAAACCTGGATGTTCCTTGGGAATAATAGCAGTCTGGAGTGTGGTTAAAATGCTGCTTCTGGAGGGGTGACCTGGGCCTCGGGCTTCCCTCCCCGATGAAGGCCTGCCTTCTGTCGGGTTCAGGCCACCCCCGCCCCCCCCGCCCCCGCCACCCTGGGCATGGAGCACTCAGAGCCGGGTACTGCATGATGCTGGTGACACCAGGTGTTGAAAGTAAAAAATGGAATGTATTCCACACTTTTCAAATGGTCGTTCCTGTGGCTTAATATTTATACTTCAGTAGACCTTGAATCATGAGAGTAAAAACATAATGCTCTTAGAAAATGTGTCCTCCGCGTTATTTAGGCGACAGTCTCATAGTTACATAGAATGGTGAGGAAATATGTACTAAACTTGGAAGGGCTACCTGTTAGTTATTCTAAGGCTTTTTGTATTATCTTCATTTTTATGTATTTTGTTTTCCTTTTTGTATAACTTGGATAATTTAAAAAATATATATATGTTTATACAAATCTTCAATCTTTAATACTTGGAAAATTAGCTTTTCTGGTTAATTGAACTTGCCATGTAGGTGAAGGTTGAATGTAAGTCTTTTTTAGGAAAACCTGTGAAAATGAAGGAGTATCCCTTCTCTGTTTTTACGGTATACAGAGCATCATGCATCCTCTTTAATCTAAAAGTTAATAGTTCGAGAACATCACTGTAAAACAGAAAGACCCTTCCCACAATCAATGATTTTTCCAAAGGGTAATTACCAGAATCACCTGGAGACGTTTGAAAAATACTGTATTTTATTTGAAATGTAGATTCCTGCCCCCACCTCCTAAATTACTAAATCCAACTCTCTTGCGAGGGGCCTAGAAGTGTTGAAGCTTTATATGCATTTTGGGAACTCAGCAGGCGTGGGGAGCCCCAGCCACAGGTCCAATCGAGGGTGGCCACAGGCACCCAGCCTGCTTCCCTCTGGAAAGAGGGAAGAACTGGGAGAGGCTTCCCTCCACCCAGTCCCTGTCTTTTGGTTTGCAGTAGCCCACAGGCCCCCAGAGGGTCCAAATTCCTGTTCCCTGCACACGTCTGGGCTCATGCTCCTTGCCTGGAAGGCACCCCACCTCCTCCTCTCCCCTCTTTCCAGCATGGTTTTTACCCTCCTCCCCAGGAGGAGCAGTGCCCAGCCCTGTCGGGGGCTGCATCCAAGTCACCCACAAGCAAAATCCATTCTTTTTCCCGTTCCTTATGATGTGCTGAACAAAACCCTCACTGTGGCATTCCACACGTCATATTCTTATGGTAGATTTTATCTGTATCATCTCTTAAAGTTTAGTTTAATTCATTAGTGTAAAGACAGGGTCTTACTGTGTTGCTCAGGCTGGACTCAAACTCCTAGACTCAAGTGATCCTCCTACCTTGGCCTCCCGAGTAGCCAGGACTACAGGCATGTGCCATCATGCCCAGCTTGGACCATTTTAAAAGATTTATTTACTTTTAATTTAGAGGTTTTTTTATTGAGATAAAATTCACAGAACAGAAAACCATTTAAAAGTGAAGGATTCAGTGATTATTTAGTACATAATGTTATGTGACCACAACTTCTGTTCAGTTCCAGAACATTTTCCTCACCCCAAAAGAAAGAAACCCCGTCCACACTAAGCAATCCCTTCCATTCTTCCATCCCGAGCCCCGGGCAGCCTCCATCCCCCTTCCTGCCACTGTGGCTTTGCCCGTGCTGGGTGTTCTGGATCAGTGGACACACGTCACACGTGCCCCATGTGTCTGGCCCTTCTGATTGAGGATAATGTTTGCAGATTCATCCTGGGGCAGCGTCCATCAGTGCATTCATTCGCTAGGGTTGCCACAACCAAGTGCCACAGACCAGGTGGCTTGAACAACAGAACTTTCTGACAGTTCTAGAGGTTCAGAAGTCCAAGATCAGGGGCCGGAAGGGTTGGTTTCTCTGGAAGTCTCTGCTTGGCTTGATTTATACAAGTAAGATTATGTGGAGTTTCCTTGCAATTCAAGGCAAGCAATGCTTTGATTTGCTTTCTTTTTCAGCACATGACAGTGGGTGCCCAGGCAGGGGAACGGGAGCTGTTTTTTGGGGGTTAGGAGCTTGAACTCTGAAGTCAAGAGCCCACCCAAGGTTAAAGCCGTGCTTTTTTTTTTTTTTTTTGAGACAGAGTCTTGCGCTGTGGCCCAGGCTGGAGTGCAATGGCATGATCTTAGCTCACTGCAACCTCCGCCTCCTGGGTTCAAGTGATTCTTGTGCCTCAGCCTCCCAAGTAGCTGGGATTACAGGCGCCTGCCACCATGCCTGGCTAATTTTTGTATTTTTAGTAGAGACGGGATTTTGCCATGTCGGCTGGGCTGGTCTCAAACTCCTGACTTCAGGTGATCTGCCCGCCTCAGCCTCCCAAAGTGTTGGGATTACAGGTGTGAGCCACCACACCTGGCCTCATGCGCTTCTCTTACCAGTGGTGTGACTTTGGGTGAGTTGCCTGCGCTGTCTGTCCCAGTGTCCTCTGAGTGCCGTGAAGGTGGGCGAAGTATATGTGGTGAATCACAGGTACTACGTGAGGTGCTAGGCATGATCCTTGCTGTGGTACCAGGTTTGGAGAAAATGGTGTTTGTGCAAGGAAAAATTTTTTTCTGTGCAAAACTAAGGTGTATTTATGAAAATGGAAATCAAGTCTTAGCCCTCCACCGAGCTTAGTTGTAGAGAATATCTAGGGTACTTTCTGTCAGGGTCCACACAGGCAGTGGACAGGGGCTTGCCATTTTATAGAAGAATAAAATTTCACAACTTCTGCGTTCTTGCAGTAATTTGAGCTTTAGGGTGAAGCTTGCGAGGTAGGCAAGGTACGAGTTTCTGTCCCCATTTAGAGGCACCTAAACCCCAGTGAGGCAAAGTGAGTCACCTGGGAGCTGTCTGGAATCTGGTCCTTTCGAACCCACTGTTGCACACAGCCTCCTCTGGGGCATGGAGACTGGGCAGCATGACCTTTGAGCCGAGTTAATGATTTCCTATTTGTTTTATTTCATTCAAAACAACTGTCATTGCTTGAACCCACCTGTGCTGGGCACTCGTGTACTCCCCGGGGATACCCCCACCATCTCTGGGAAGTGCTGGCATCTCACTGGACAGAGAAGGAGATCCAGGATGAGAGGTTCAGTCATTTGCCAAGGTCGTGAGCCCCAGCCCCCCAGCCCCCCACTGAGCAGCACCTCTGCCCCTCCAGGGTCCCGGGTTGGGGGTGTGAAGGGCATCCCAGGCCCTGTCACTGCTGGGTTCTTCTAAGCACAGGAGTCTCTGCACACATCTTCTGAAGATGGCCTTCTCTTGATCTGAGAAGGGAACCAGTACCACTTGGTGGGTGTTCAGCCTGCGCTGCACATTTCAGAATCTTATCCTGGTGTTAATAGCCCCAGGTAAGACAAGGCCACGTGTCCAGGAAAGCCTTCTGTGGGAAGACATAGCATTAAGATAGCTCAAAATCAGGGTGAGGAGGCAGGAGGCAGGACTAACCATCTTCATCCATCAACTATTACCTTTACGATAGAAACCATTTCAGTGTTACTTTTATATTTGCTATGGATCTATACAGAATTGCATTATTTTAACGCTTTATTGAGAAATAATTCACATGCCATATGGTTCACCACCGTTACCGAGTCAGATATAAGCAGCTCTCTGGGGCTGTTCCTAATATGGAAATGTTGCTTATACCAGAAAATGATAACCAAAAGGAAATATAACACAAAGTTCAAGGAAAGCTTGTAGATAATCACTGGTAAAATAATAGCAGTGGAGCTGGAAATACTGAAATGGAGAGGTTAAAATGCCGCGGGAGGGTATTGATGCTTGATGAGACTTAGGTGGGCGTAGCCACAAGCATGAATGCAGAGTCAGCAGCCCACATGAATGCAGAGTCAGGAGCTGGGGGAAGAGGCGCGTGTGCCTGAGCTGTGTGGATGAGTGGTGTAGGAGGCGTGTTTGTGATGAAATGACAGCCCACCAGCCCACTATCCCAGGCCCTGAAGGAGATGCGGGGTGCGCAGCCTGGGCTGTCAGAGATGTTTGCAATTGCAAAGATTCTGACCCATATTTTCCCCCACACACATCCGTCTTGCTAGAGCACATGTCCTGGTTCTTTAGAAAATCACTCCATTGTACTTTAGGACACCATGTCCTAGGAACACACTGACACCAAAAACCTTGGCCAAGAGTCAGAAAAACAAAGCTAGATTATGTGAAGGAATGGAAATGTCCAGAATAAAACGTGGGGAGGCTAAAGGGATCGCACAGAGCTCAATGACAGCGGAGCTGCAAAGCTGCAGCCCTCCTCAGCCAGGCGCAGCCCCAGTGAAAGCAAGGGATACAAACCCAGAGGGCACGTTCCCAGCGCAGCCCTCAGGGCCTGGGAGAGCCACACAGCTCCCACAGATGCTCACTCCCTGTCCATTCCCTTTTGGCCCTGGAAGTAGACTTGAGTAAAGCTCCTGGGTAAAAAGCTAAGAAAGGAGAATATCAAGAGACTTCCAGCCATATTCACTCAAATAGGAAGAGAGAGGAACAGACTTGCCTATGTAGCAAAGAAGAAAAGGCTTAATGTTTATGGAGCAGCAACACGCTACAGAAAAGCGAGTCAGATCCTGGGGTATTGAAGGACTTTGTTCAGATGCTGCTGTTTGGGAGGGGCTTCTCCCCAGAATAATTCAGCTTTTTTGATTTACAGACAGAATTCACTCATTTACTGTTTAAAGTTCAGTGCATTTTTTTAAAGGGTCAACGAATCTTGATAAATATGTATACTCATGTAATCACCACCACACTCAAGATACAGGCCCTGTCCATCTCCCCAGAAGCTTCCTGACACCTTTTTGCAGTCAGTCTCCCTCCCCAGCAACAGCCCCTGGCAGTCTCTGCTCTGCCTCCATGGCTTGGCTTTTCCCGAATGTAATGGAATCATACGGAATGTAGTCTTTAGTGTCCGGCTTCTTTCACTCAGCTCATCTGTTTGATGATGTTTATGCATGTTATTGTATCTGTACACCTCAGTTTGTTTAAGCATTCTCAAGTTGATGGACATTTGGGCTCTTTCTAGTTATTGGCTGTTAAACTGGTGTACATAACTGAATTACATGTAACACAATCTTTTTAACAGCTAGATTTCTATTTTTAAGACTTTCATCTTGGCTAGGTGTGGTGGCTCGTGCATGTAATCCTAGCATTTTGGGAGGCCAAGGCGGGTGGATCACTTGAGGTCAGGAGTTGGAGACCAGCCTGGCCAACATGGTGAAACCCCATGTCTACTAAAAATACAAAAATTAGCCAGGTGTGGTGGCGCACACCTGTAATTCCAGCTACTCGGGAGGCTGAGGCAGGAGAATCGCTTGAACCTGGGAGGCAGAGGTTGCAGTGAGCTGAGATGGTGCCACTGCACTCCAGCCTGGGCAACAGAGCAAGACTCCATCTCAAAAATAAATAAAAATAAAATAAAACGTACAGGTTGGGCGCGGTGGCTCACGCCTGTAATCCCAGCACATTGGGAGGGCAAGGTGGGTAGATCACCTGAGGTCAGGAGTTCAAGACCAGTCTGGGCAACATGGTGAAACCCCATCTCTACTAAAAGTACAAAAATGAGGTGGGCATGGTGGCACATGCCTATAATCCCAGCTACTCTGGAGGTTGAGGCAGGAGGACCACTTGAGTCAGGGAGGCAGAGTTTGCAGTGAGGTAAGGTTGTGTCATTGCACTCCAGCCTGGGCAACAGAGTGAGACTCCGTCTCAAAAATGAATGAATGAATGAATGAATGAGTAAAATAAAAAGTAAAATAAAATGTATGGTTCAATGGTTTTTTGGAATGTTGTGCAGAACTGTATTTACCATCATCAGAGCTGTGCTCTGACTCATAAAATGTATCACCACGATGGGTTTAGAACACTTTCATCATCCATTAAAGAAACTCCATAACCATTAGTGGTCATTCCCTATTTCTCTCCTCTTCCATCCTCCACACCCATCACCCCTACACCCCAGCCCCAGGCAATGACTTGTTTTTGTTTCTGTATGTTTGCCTCTTCTGGACATTTTTCTTTTCTTTTTTTTTTTTTTAACTCCTCTCATCTAACTGTGAATGTGTGCCCTCTGACCAACCTCTCTCCATCCCCTGTCCCCCTGGCTACCTCAGCCTCTGGTAACCACCATTCTGCTCTTAGGAGGTCAGGTTTTTCACATTCCACATGTGAGCGGGAACATGCAGTACCTGTCTTTCTATGCCTGGCTTATTTCACTTCACATAGTGTCCTCTGGTCATGTGCAGGTCTTTATGTGGATATATGAGTTCATTTATCCTGGGTCTGTTCCCCAAAGCGAAATTGCTGGGTTGTATGGTAAATGTGTGTTTAACTTTATAAGACACTGTCAAACTGCTTTCCAGAGTCACTGTACCATTTTGAATTCCCAGAAGCAATGTATGAGAATTTCAGTTGCTCTATATCTTGCCAACACTTGGTATTAATAGTCTTTTCAGTGTTAGCCACTTTCATGGTATCTCTTTGTGGTTTTTATTTGCATTTCCCTAATAACTAATGATAGTGAGCATCTATCTGTTCATGTGCTTACATGAGATTCATAGGTCTTTGGTAAAGTGTCAGTCTAAATCTTTTGCCCATTTTGTTTGTTTGGTTTTGGTTTTTTTGGAGAAGAAGTCTTGCTGTGTTTTCCAGGCTGGTCTCTAACTCCTGGGCTCAAGCAGTCCTCCTGCCTCAGCCTCCCAAATAGCTAGGACTGCAGCACCCGGCTGTTTTGCCCGCTTTTAATTGGATTGTTTTTCTTCTTGAGGTGTAAGAGTTCTTTGTATATCCTGCTTAACAGTCCTTTATCAGATATCTATTTTGTAGATATTTTCTCTGTCTACATTTGCCTTTTCATTTACTTACCTGAGTATTTTGAGAGCAGGTGTTTTAAAGTTTGAAGTCAAAACTTATTCATGTTTTCTTTTTATTATTTGTGCTTTTTGTGTCCTATCAAAAAATTTCTAGAAAGTTTAACTCTTACATTTGGATACATTTTGAGTTAATTTATGTATAGGGAGTGAGGTAAGAGGTTTTTAAAAATCTATTTTTATTTTTTTTTGCATATGGATATGCAATTGTTCCAGCACCATTCGTTTAAAAGACTATAGATTCCCCATTGAATTAGTTTGGCATCTTTTTTTTTTTTTTTTTTTTGAGACGGGGTCTCGCTCAGTGGCCCAGGCTGGAGTGCAGTGGCGCGATCTCGGCTCACTGCAAGCTCCGCCTCCCGGGTTCACGCCATTCTCCTGCCTCAGCCTCCCAAGTAGCTGGGACTACAAGCACTCGCCGCCACGCCTGGCTAATTTTTTTGCATTTTTAGTAGAGATGGGGTTTCACCGTGTTAGCCAGGATGGTCTCTATCTCCTGACCTCGTGATCCGCCTGTCTCGGCCTCCCAAAGTGCTGGGATTACAGGCTTGAGCCACCGCGCCCAGCCTAGTTTGGCATCTTTATTGAAAACAGCTGACCCTACAAATAGGGGTCTACTTCTGGACTCTGTTCCATTTTTTTTTGACTCTTTTTTTTTTTAATTGAAGTAATTCACACAACATAAAAGTCACCACTTTAAACTATACAAGTAAGTGGCTCTTAGTATATTCAGAGTTGTGCAGCCTGCACCACTAATTCCATATCACATTCATTATCTCAGAAAGAATGTTCCGTCAAGCTTGATGCATATCTTTTCTCTAATTCCACACTGTCGTGTTTATTGTAACTTCATAGTAAGTATTGAAATAGAAACTTGGGCAGCACTTTGGGAGGCCGAGGCTGGCGGATAACTTAAGGCTAGGAGTTTGAGACCAGGCTGGCCAACATGGCAAAACCCCATCTCTACTAAAAATAGAAAAACATTAGCCAGCATGGTGGTGCCTGCCTGTAGTCCCAGCTGCTTGGGAGGCTGAGGCATGAGAATCGCTTGAACCTGGGAGGTGGAGGTTGCAGTGAGCCAAGATTGCACCACTGCACTCCATCCAGCCTGGGCAACAGAGCAAGACTCCATCTCAAAAAAAAGAGAAACTTTGGTTAGCTTTTTCAGTGTTGTTTTGGCTATACTAGATCCTTCAAATGTTTATATAAGTTTTATTTTTAATTTTTGTGGGTAAATATTAGATGTGTGTATTTATGGGGGTACATGAGATGGTTAGACACAAGCATGCAATGTGAAATCCGCACATTATGGAGAATGGGGTATCCATCCCCTCAAGCATTTATCCTTTGAGTTATAAACAATCCAGTTATACTCTTTAAGTTATCTTTTATATAAATTTTAGAATTAGCTCATCAATTTCTACCAAAAAACCCTGGGATTTTCTTTTTTTTTTTTTTTTTGTTTTTTTTTGAGGCGGAGTCTCGCTCTGTCGCCCGGACTGGAGTGCAGTGGCCAGATCTCAGCTCACTGCAAGCTCCGCCTCCCGGGTTGACGCCATTCTTCTGCCTCAGCCTCCTGAGTAGGTGGGACTACAGGCGCCCGCCACCTCGCCCGGCTCGTTTTTGTATTTTTAGTAGAGATGGGGTTTCACCGTGTTAGCCAGGATGGTCTCGATCTCCTGACCTCGCGATCCGCCCGTCTCGGCCTCCCAAAGTGCTGGGATTACAGGCTTGAGCCACCGCGCCCGGCCGGGATTTTCATTAAGATTATGTTGAATGTCTAACTCAATTTGGGGAGAATTAACATTTTAACTGAAAATGATCCATCAAAACATGGTGTATCTCTCCATTTATTTAGATACTAAAGTTCTCTCATCAGTGTTTGGAATTTTCAGTACACAGGTCTTGCACTTATTTTGTTCAGTGGGACCCTAAGTATTTCAGATTTTTTGGTGATACTATACATGATACTGGATTTTTAAATTTCAGGTTCCAGTTTTCCCCTGCTAGAATATATAAATACAACTGATTTTTGTTTATTGGCCTTATATCCTAAAACCTTGCTAACCTCATTTGTTGTAGCAATCTTTTGGTAGATTTTCTTAGGATTTTTAATATTGACAGTTACGTTAACTGCAAAAAAGACAGTTTTCTTTCTTTCTGAAGTGTATGCCTTTTATTTCTTTTTCGTCCTATATTACCCTGTCTAGAACCTCCAGGATTTAGAAGTGGAAAGAGTGGACGTCCTTGCCTTGCACAATCTCAAGGGAAAGTACTTGATTATTCACTATAAAGAGAAGGATGTTAGCTGTAGGTTTTTCAGAGACTTAGCCTTTTTAGTAGATCGAGGATGTCCTCTTTGATTTCCACTTTGCTAAGAATTTTTATCTTGAATTTGCTGACTTTAGTCAAGTGCTTCTCCTGTAATGAGATCATTATGTGGTATTTCCATTTTAATCTGTTTCTACGGCAATTCATTGACTGATTTTTAAATATTAAACTATGTTGCATTCCTAGGATGAAACATTAGTAATGCTGTACTATCCTTTTTATATATTATGAATTTTGTTAATATTTGTTCAAGACTCTTACATTTATGTTTATGATAGACGGTGGCCTGTAATTTTTTCTTTTCTCTTTTTTTAGTTTTTGAGGCAGGGTCTTTGTTGCCCAGGCTGGTCTTGAACTGCTGGTAAGCGATCCTCCTGCCTCTTTCTCCCAAAGTGCTAGGATTAGAAGTGTGAGCTACCACACCCAGATTTTTTCCTTTTTTAAAAAAATCTGAGATGGGGTCTCACTCTGTCATGCAGGCTGGAGTACAATGGCACAATCACAGCTCATTGCAGCCTCGACCTCCTGGGCTCAGGTGATCCTCCACCTCAGCCTCCCAAGTAGCTGGGACTGACTACAGGCATGCATCACAATGCCCACCTAAGTTTTTGTATTTTTTTGTGGAGACACGGTTTTGCCATGTTGCCCAGGCTGGTCTGAAACTCCTGGACTCAAGCAGTCCACCTGCTTTGGCCTCCCAAAATGCTGGGATTACAGGCATGAGTTACCATGCCTGGCCGTAATTTTCTTTTCTACCAATGTCTTTGATTTGGTATCAGGTACTACTGGCTTCATGAAAGGAGAAGTGCTCCTTCCTCCTTGATTTTCTGGAAATTTGTTTGGTATTATTGGAAAACATTGGTATTGTTTCTTCCTTAAGTGTTTGATAGATTTCACCAATGAAGCCATCTGCCTTTGTGCAAGGGTTTTTAACTGTGAGTAAAAGCTTTTAAGTAGATACAGGGCTTTGCAGGTTATCTACTTCTTCTTGAGTGAGCTTTGATACTTTAGACGTTTTGAGGAATTTTTCCATTTCAGTTAAGTTGAATTTATTGGTATAATGTTGTTCATTACATTCCCTTATTATCCTTTTAATGTTTGTTATATAGTGGTGTTCCCTTCTTGATTTCTTATACTGATTATTTCTTTTCTCTCTCTCTCATTTACCTGTAAAAGTAATAGAGCAGTACAATGATTCCCATATATCCATCACCCAGTTTCAATAACTCTCAAGCCTTTGCTGTACATGCCTTATCAATTCCCTCTTTTCTTTGATATGCTGATGTATTTTAAAGTGTGTTCCAGACATTATAATATTTCTCAAATGCTAGATACTTCTATATGCATCTCTAAAAAATATGGATATTTTCTTACAGGACCACAATGCCATTATCATACTTTAAAACATTAACCATGTTCCTTGGTAGACTCTTTTATTACCTAGATATACCTATAAGATATTCCTAAGTGTCTCAGAAAAGTCATTGTGTAGGTTATATCTTCAAATCAGAATCCAAACAAGGTCTGTACATTTACCCATGGCAGTACCTTAAATCGTTAATGTAAGGGAAATCACCCTCACTTTTTCTAATGCAATAAACTGTCTTATAATCATTTCTCCCCTAAAATGCCTCACATTCTGGATCCGTCTGCTTCCAGTTGGTATCATTTAACTATTCTACGATAGGAGTTTCTTCAATCTGAGAGGACTAAATGATGACTTCGAACTTTCTGAACCCCTGAGAAATCCGCTTCGCTTTCATCCCCTGGGGGAACATAAAGGAAGGGTGGGCAACTGTCCATTTCAAGACCTGGGAAATATCTGGTTTCTGTGTCCAGTTCAGGCCAGGCAATGTCCATGAAGCCTTTTTTCTCCATCACCTCTGAATTCCACTTAATTATGTGTAGTACCAATTATATGTAGTGATTAATTATGTTTCTTTGTTCATTGTGTTTCCTGTGTGTAACTCTTGCCCTTGAAAAATCCATCCTCTACTGTTACTCTGTTTTTAAGGCCCAGTGTACATTTTATGAAAGTATACCATAGATTAGAAGAGTGCAGGATTCCTGCGGACACACTGTATACCTGCCCCTGGCACAGAGGTTCGTTTTGGCTGTTACTATTTTTTTTTGAGATGGAGTCTCGCTGTGTCACCCCCACTAGAGTGCAGTGGGGTAATCTTGGCTCAATGCAACCTCCACCTCCCGGGTTCAAGTGATTCTTCTGCCTCAGCTTCCTGAGTAGCTGGGACTATAGGTGCACGCCACCACGCCCGGCTAATTTTTGTATTTTTAGTAGAGATGAGGTTTCCCTTTATTGGCCAGGCTGGTCTTGAACTCCTGACCTCGTGATCTGCCTGGCTGGGCCTCCCAAAGTGTTGGGATTACAGGCATGAGCCACCGCGCCCCGCCTGTTACTTCTTTACCTTCAGGTAAACTTGTCCTACAGTGTGTGCCCTTGTCTGGCCGCTCTCAGTTGGTGCTGCTCATGGTGAATGCCATCGTGTCGTGCCCTCTTCATTCTTGTTGCCATAGAGTATCCCAGGTATGCCACAGTTGACTGGCCCATTTGACTGTTGGTGGACGTTTCGGTTGTGTCTGGTTTGGGGATGTGACACCTGGTACTGATGAGCACATTCCCATCCATGCCATTTTGGTGAACCCGCGTTCACATTTTTGCTGTGCATCTGCCTGGGAGTGGAATTGCCGGTCCTTGGGGACACACAGGCTCAGCTTTCCTAAAACTGCCACACAGTCTTCCCCGGGGATTCACTGCACGATATTTTAAAACCCAGATCTTACCACGCACCTCCCAGGCGTAATACCCTCGAATGGCTCTCCTCACACAGAAGCCGAAATCTGGCTCCATAAGATACCATGGAAGGCCCTTGGAGGCCCGGGCCCTGCCTTACCCTGCCTGCTGGCATGAGTACTGTTCCCCCAACAGCCCACCATCCCCTTTGCTCAGGTCCTCCCCCAGTCCCCAGTCACCCGCCGCCTGGCCTGCCTGCTCCTGGGTATCCCCAGAGGCTCTGCTGCTTGCCTGGGTCGCCCTCTCCTGCAGGACACTTGACACCTGGTCCTGATGTGGGACTCATTGTCCCCACTGCAGAGCGCCCTCTCATCAGCACTCAGCATCTCTGCTGCTCCACCAGGCTGCAGCTTTTTAAGAACAAGGACTGCTGCTTTTTCTGTCTTTGGATGCCTGGCCCGTCGTAGACGCTCAGTACCTCCTGAAGGAATGGCCTGTCAGCCAGCCTGGATGTCCTGAGCACTGGGCGGAAACATTAAGTGGCTGGCAGGCACTCCTTGCCTTAGAAAACCTTTACATCTAGCTTTGGTTTTTAAAGTTGGAAAGAAAGGGACTCAAAGCACAGCCCCTTGCACAGGAACAATAGGTGGGGATTGGTAACAAGGCTCATGACAGGTCACCGTCTTTACATCTCAGAATGGTAGTGTTTGCTTGGAGAACCAGATAGAGCGTCAGTCTTTTCTGCAACTGAGAACCTCCCCGTCTGTTTCTCCTGGTTGACCACAGAGTATGTTGGGGGATGGCATGTGGATTTTGGATCAAGCCCCGGCTTAAATCCAGCCCATTCCATGTAACAGCTTTGCTGTGCCAGTTAAGTAACTCGTCCGAGCCTCCGTTTCCCATGTGTGGGATGGGACAGTAACACCTGACTTGTCATGGGGCTGTTGGAGGCCCAGTTTGTGAATTCCTCATTTCCCCAGGAGAGAACAAAATCAGTTCCTGAAGAGCCCCTGACGGCCGCCATCCAATGAATTTTCTTCTCTCCTGGGGAAATGAGAAATTCATAGAGCAAGTTTCCACCAGGCTTTGTCTTCCCAAGAGATCTCGCCTGGCCCACACTCGAAGCTTGCCCTGCGCACGGCTGGGAGAAGGGTCAAGGGCCCCTCAGGTGCGGGTAGCTATAGAGCCAGCATGGTCTGGAGGGAGCGTGCCCACAGGGAGCTACCCTGGCCAGGCAGCCCCTCCTTTCCTTCCTGGGTGCTAGGCCAGGGGAGGAGGTATAGCCTACCTCTCTGTACTGGTCTTGCCCCCTCTGAGAGACGGGGACCTGCTCCCTAAGGAATTGCCTTTAGATGGGGGCAGAGGGAAGGGAGAGAAATTCCTTAACCTGAAAATAAGTGAAATTGTTATAGTAAAACAACGCCAAGTTTGCATGAATTTTAAAGAAAAACCCCAAACATCCAAGGGATGGGAGCAGCTTCTTTGGGCAACTGTGCTCTGCTCCTCAGCCCGCCTCTGCCTGGGCACAGGTGCTCCCTGGACAGCACAGCCTGGGGGTCCTGGATTTTAGGGGACCCATTCAAAGGACCAGTAAAGAGTTGAACATTTTTAAGGTGCTGCTTAGCTATTTTGTGGTTACTGAAGCATGGCCCGCTTGGAGAAATCCCTTTTTCCTTCTTTTCTGGGAAGTTCCTGGGAGCCGAGTAAAGACAGTACCAGTTCCGGCAGGTGGGAAGAGGCTAGTGGCCTCCTCACCTTGTCACGGGCACTGGTCCCTCCCTGAGGAAAAAGTTTTCTTGGCTTGGACAGCTTAGGGGCAGAGAGGAGAGCATCCTTGGTTTTATCCTCTCTGTTTATATATACATTATGGATTTGTTGTTGTTGTTTTTTAATTAAGAAAGTAGTTTTGGATGAGAGAAATGACAACACTTTTACATACCCTTCCCAAAAAAGTCAAATGCCTCACATGTGGGAGCTGTTCGATTCAGAAAATGGCTGAGTAAACACGATTTCAACTTCATAACTGAAAGAAAGAACACTGTAAATCTGGGGGGAAAGCAACTCCATAATGAAAAACAAAGCGGCTGTTCTGCTGTTTCTGAAGCAAGTGGATTGGAGAGAGAGCCTCAGCTGGAGGAGCCCCGCTCTCCTTAATAACCACACGGCAGCAGCTGGGGCTTTGCACGTTTTCCTGACGCATTCCGCTGTCTCGGGAGTGGTCCGTGCGTGGGCATTTAAGTGTTTTTTCAGAAGCCGAGTATATACCCAAAAGTGCTTTTAAATAATATCTAGGGTCCTGGGATCCACCCCTAACACTGGGGAGACCAAGGAGTTGTAAACCCAAAGACTGGCGTGTTTGGCTGCAGCCTGGCCTGGCTTTCGTCAGCGGTTTCTGGCTATAATGGAGCTTTTAAAAGTGAGTTGTTTATTGTTTTTTTTTTTTTTTTTTTTTTGTGAGGGTATAGTGTATAATCAGCTTGGATTCATTCAGTGCATCCAGTTTATTTAGAAGGGCCAGTCCCTCCAGCTCAATGCCTTTTTCTGGAAGTTTTGGCCTCAGAATTCAGGCTGCCGCCAGCACACAGTGGCCGGCCGTGCGTTTAGGACTCACAGGAATGTGGCAGATGGACCCACTCTGTGCAGGGGGTGTAGAAGCTCACTCAGGACAGCCCTGAATTGCCTCCCCCGCTCCCTTCTTCCTTGTAGTTCAGTCTTCGCTCTCAGCCATTTTAATTGAATTTAACTTGGGATAACTATACAAGCACTGAAAGGATTTGAATGCTTTGGAACAAGATAATTCATACAAAAAACTTAATCAGGCTTAATTTTGAGTTCTATGCTTTTATCTTTAAAGATGTTTTGTTTTCAAATGTGTGAAAATGGCATCGTGTGTGTGCGTCCATGTGTGTTGGGGATGAGGTCTCATATCTTTGGGTGCACTGATAGAAGCAGTGGACTTTTCTAGAGTTGCTTTCCTTTCCTTTATCTGCCACCTCTGGCTACATGATCTCCAGGTAGTTAGCATCTTTTTGGAGGGTTAAAACTGATTTTAATAATGTTCTTAGCAAAAGGTGATGCTGAAGCAAGCCTGTTATTGCTACCAAAAGGAGTCCTGCCTTATAGAGCCCACTGGAGGCAGAGTCTGGCTGGGCCTGGACCCAGCTCCCTGCCGCTGGCACAGCAGACCAGGTGGCTACAATACAACTTGTTGCCCAGTTTTCAGTGGCCAGTTGGGTTCCTTTTAGCTCCTGATTTCATGTTTCTGGGCAGTGGGATGTGGGGCCCTGGCCGGCAGTGCCAACCAGCAGCGAGCCCTAGGTTAGGATGATACTGTGCTGGTTTGGAGTGGACAGATGTGCAGGTAGGGCCACATGGGTGGCTGTTTGTTTATTTATTGAGACAGAGTTTCACTCTTGTTGCCCAGGCTGGAGTGCACTGGCGCAATCTCGGCTCACTGCTACCTCCGCCTCCCAGGTTCAAGCGATTCTCCTGCCTCAGCCTCCTGGAGTAGCTGGGATTACAGGCACCCACCCCATCTGGCTAATTTTGTATTTTTAGTAGAGACGGGGCTTCACCATCTTAGGCTGGTTTCGAACTCCTGACCTCAGGTGATCCTCCCGCCTCAGCCTCTCAAAGTGCCAGCATTATAGGCATGAGCCCTTGCTCCCAGTTCATGGGTGGTGGTTTCTAAGCTATGCTCAGGCTCCATGCATAGTGGAGGTGGCATTCCTAGGGATTTTAGATTTGACATCTTGCAGTTGTATGTGGTGGTTATCTTTGAAAGTATTCTCTGAAATACTTTGACTACTTCATGCTGATGCATCTATTCTGCTCCACGATGTTGGGTGGTGGCCTCCCTGGTCGGCTGTCCTGTGGACCGTGTCCCCGGATGTCCCTGCAGTCTGTCCCACTGTTGTGGCTGTGCCCTGCTGGGCCTGGGTCGGGAGGGCCTCTTCCTACATGTTTCACAGGAGGGTGGCTTTGACCTCTGTTCATCAGCTCTCAGTTCTTACATTTTTTTAATTTTAAATTTTAAGGGCACATGATAATTGTTCATGTTTATGGGGATCTCACTATTTTTGTACCTACTATGTCCAGTCCCTCTCCAGGGACTTGATCTTCCCGAAGCAAGCAGATGTCTAAGCTGCTAAATACAGGGTGCGCTGGCCCAGGCCTTGCCGGGCCCCCCCGCATCTGTAATTTCTATTTCTTCACTCTGAAGTAGCTTTAACTTCTTATTCTTATATATTCTTATCCTTCTAGAATACTGTCAGCAAACCTAGAGAAGAGAATGACTGTGATATTTTGTAATTGTTTTGTGCTGCTTCTAACTCAAAGTTGGATTCTCTACTTCTCACTTAAGAAGGCAAAACAGTGATATAAAAAACTATGTTCATGAATACAACCTTAAGATGTTTCTGAAGAACAGAACACTAATGTGTATTTTATTCCTGTTTCAAACTCAAAGTATTTCTAGCCCAAAGGTTCCAAATGAAAAGCAGCCATGCTCTAGAAAAATGAACAGCAGAAAGGCACAGGTGGCGTTCCCAGGCCTCCCCTGCCTTCTGCCGGAGTTGAAACAGTCCAGACCTTTGGGAGCACACAAGGTAGACAAAAAGTTGCCTGCCATCAGCCAGACCTGGGTGTCCTATTTAACAAGCGGAGAGTGGGCTGGGACAAGCCACAGATTCTTGGCTTTTCCCAGCTGCCCGGGATTTTGCTGCCCCAGGCAGAATAAACATATTTTGAGCAACTGCCAGCGTGTGATTGCCGCACCGTCTTCCAGCAGGCCTGGAAAAATACTCTAAAAGGCAAACCGTTTGCTGTGTTTCTTCGTGGGAACTCACTGCTTAGTCAGCAGCTGGTGTGCATGGGACCCTGGGTGGGCAGAGAAAGCCCTGGTCTCCACCCCAGTGCCCAGGCCTGCAGGGATTACAGCCACCTCATGCCTCCGGGCCTGCTCGACCTTGACCCTACTGCCAGAGATGGCTTGTTCTTGTCTTGTTTTATTGACTGTCTCCAGAAAGCAAGTGAGTGTGAGGGAAGCCAGCACAAATCTGTAGAAATGCTCTGGACAGGCTTGGGTGCTTGTGGAAACCCTAAAGATGAGGGGCCTCATCTTCTGATTCGGGGCTGTGAAGCCTGCTGAGCTCCAACAAGAACACACACGAGTGACAGTAAGTGCAGACCAGGCCTGCACAGGGCCGGCCTGCCTCCTGTGAGCTCATTCAGTCTTGTTTTTAGGTCACCTTTTTTGAGGTATAATTTACATACAACAAAATCCACAGATTCACTGCATAGATAGGTCAATGATTTTGACAAATGTATCCCCCATGGAACCACTGCACAATCAGCATAAAGAACATTTCCATCTCCCCAGAGGGTCCTGTGTCCCTGGTAGCGAGTACCCCACCCGCTCTGGTCTGGGTGCTGTCCCTGGAGGTGAGTTTTGCAGGTTCGTTGTCAGTGGCTGTAATGGGGGCTGAAGCTCGCCCCGTGCCATCCCGCCTGTCTTCTCTGCACATCCCGCTTCTGCCCTGCTCCCCGGCCTGGTCTGAGGGTCAGGAGACCTGGTTCTCTTGTGGGAAGGAAGAGGTGGCAGAGCCAGCACCGATCCAGGGCCTGTGAATGTGCCCCCAGGGCTGTGTTTGAACCTGTGGAGTTGGAGAGACAAGGAGAACCTGAAAGATTCCTAACAGCCCGAAGGCCCACGGTGCCTCTTTGGGAATCTGGGCTGAGCGGGATGACCCCTTGGCTTCCTGCAGTATTTATGAAGTGCCTACTGCATGCGCCGGGCCATGCCAGATGACATAGGGGGGTGAAAGGAAGAGAAGGCAAGACCTCGCCCTCGAGGAGCTGTGGTTTAGAGGCGTGAGGATGGGCCATGCGACGTCCTTGCTCGAAAAGCAAGAAAAGGCGCGGTCGAGGGACCTAGAAGAGGCAGCAGCCCTTTCCTCTGCTGACTTGCAGCTCAGCCTCTCAACTTGGCGTGGAGGGTTTTAGTTGTTAAAAGCTAAACATTATTTTATTACATATTCCATATTTATTTATTTATTCAGAGACAGGGTCTCACTCGGAGGCCCAAGCTGGGTGCAGTGGTGAGATCATGGCTTACTGCAGTCTCGACTTCCTGGGCTCATGTGATCCTCCTACTTCAGCCTCCCAAAATGCTGGGATTACAGGTATGAGCCATGGCACTCAGTGGCTGACAGACTGAGCCACGGCACCCAGTCTATTTCCTTATTACAGAATTCTCAGCCTGGAGCTTTTCATTCATCTTTATATTGTGCAATATCAGTTTTAAGTTTCAGTGCATGTATTCAATGCATTTAACTCGTGAAATCACAGAAATGACAGTTTTCATAACTTACACATGCATTTTTTTTTTTTTAATGAGATGGAGTCTTGCCCCTGTCACCCAGGCTGGAGTGCAGTGGCGTGATCTTGGCTCACGGCAAGCTCCGCCTCCTGGGTTCCCGCCGTTCTCCTGCCTCAGCCTCCCGAGTAGCTGGGACTACAGGCGCCCGCCACCACGCCCGGCCCATTTTGTATTTTTAGTAGAGACGGGGTTTCACCATGTTAGCCAGGATGGTCTCGATCTCCAATCCTCGTGATCTGCCTGCCTTGGCCTCCCAAAGTGCTGGGATTATAGGCGTGACCCACCGTGCCCATCTCTTTCATTCTTATAAAAAAATTAACTTTTTCATCTCTTGAGGTGCACATATTCTACCAACACTGTCTGCCTTTACCTACTGATGATGGAGGAGAGCGGAGGGGAAAGGCACTCTGGGTGGCCTAGCAGGGTGCGCTGGCTTTCTGTGTCATTTTCCAAGTATGTGGTTGGCTGACGTGCAGGTAGGAAGGGACATTATGGGACCTCTGGTGTCTGAATTCTCCGAACCCTTACTTCCTTCTGCAGGGGGAACAGGTTCTGCTTGCAGTGGGAAGGGCAGCGGCTCGCCCAAGCCTCACCCTAATGCCGGAACCCCCTACAGCCTGGGTCCACCACGATCCCACGCTCCTGGGCTCTTTGCTCACGGGAGTGCTGTGTTATCCAGCAGGCTTTGCTTCACTTACCAAATACAAAGACAAAATCGGGAATTTCAGGATAGTGGCAGCTTCTCAGTGCCAATTCCATAGCACATGCCAGGCAGGCAGCCCGGGGTGTGCTTAATAAACAGGCGGCCACGGTGGACGTGGCCAGAGCCTGGTATGAGGGGCAGCGCAGGCCACTGGCTGCCTGGGACCCTGGAGTGGTTGGGGGCAGTGAGGAGGTGCCCTCCTCCAGGGGCCGGGGAGGTCAAGGAGGAGGTGTGAAGGCTCTGCTGCCCTTGCCTGGGTCGTCTTGTTTGTGAGTCACTTCATCTCTGCCCCAGCTTACCCATCTGCAAAATGGGGGAGAAGCTGGGAGTGCAGTGACCTCACCATGTGGTTTGAAGCACCAGATGGAGAATGTAAGTGAAGCATTTGGCATGGGGTGGGCATGGAGTCAGGGCTGTCCCATGGGGGCAGCGTTGATCCCCCGTGAGGCGCAAGTGGAGCCAGGTTCCTGAGGCCGTCCCCGCAGGTTGAGGGGCCCTGTGTGATGAGACGGACGGCATGTGTTCCTGGCTCTGGCTCCTGCTGCCGGCCTCTGCTACACCTTCTGAGCGTCCCACCAGGAGGCAGCAGGGGCTGGCAGCACCTCTGGTCCTGCTGCCGCGCCTGGAATTTGGGGCCATGGCCCTGGCTGGTCCATCCTGCCTGTTTGTATAGAGCTCATTACCTGGCCTGGCATCTTGGGATTTTCCAGCAATTCCTTTCCATACTTGAAGCAGACATGGGGATGCAGGGGACGGTCATGTCTGCATTGTTGGTCACTGAACATTTTAAAGGTGGCAACACAATTGCCTTTAAAGTGATGTGGCATGAAAAAAATCGTTATTTATATTTGGCATGGCCAAGGAGTAAAAACTCAAGGGATGGTTGCTGAGGAGCGTTCAGGGGGCCCGGGGTGGCATCAGGGACCAAGTGTCTGTTTGATTTCACAGACCTGTGAGTGTTCAGTGTCTTGAGCGAACTGTGGAGAGGAGACCCTGGCCTCTGATTTCAAAGGCGCCAGCGTTTTACCGGGGCCTGTGCAGATAATGGAAGAAAGGTGTTTTGCCAGGGACTTTTCCGGGGTATGCAGTGGGGCTGGTGAGGGGTCTGCCTTAGCAGGAAGCCCTTGCCTTTGCTGTAAAGAAACCAGCAAGCGACAAAATGAAAGCATCAAAGAGCCAACAGGATGCGGCCCGAGCCCTCCCTGGCACGTCGCCCCGAGCCGCGCGGGGAAGAGTGACCTTAGGGACCGCCTCACGCGCACAGGCCAGACGCAGGTTCAAAGTTCAAGGCATTTTGTTTTTTCACCTGTTTCCTACAGTTCTAAGAAACTTCTGAAGAATTAATGTGTAACTATATCAGACACTCGGCGTTTTCTCCAGGGAAAATAATGTTACAATGCGGGGAGGGAGGGGAAGTGGCTACTTGATGAGACACAAGAAGGTTTCCATAAAATAAGAAAAACCCTGTCTAGGGGAAACGTGCACAACATCGCATGTGCTTCTTACTCCCTTTCCACTATGTAGAATGGCTGCGTGTGCTCAGGACTGGCGCAGTGTGTGGCTGCTGGTGGTCACAGAAGGACTAGGGCAGCAGTTGGTGTCCTTGAAACCAGGGTACAGCCGTGATCGCCATGGCCTTTGTGAGTCTGGTGGGCCCAATTTTGACACAAGATGTTGAATGACAAAAGCAAATTAATGCAGCAAATGTAAAGACAGAGATGGGTTCTTTGCCAGGCCATCTTCTGGACCAGGAGTTTATGATTCTGAAACTGTTTCTCCCTGGCCAGTGGCAGAGCCCCTCTGGCAGGGGCCTGAGCTTCATGCTACTCAAGTCCAAATCATTTTACTTTTTTCTAACAGAGTCTTAACTTGCCAAATGGCAGTATGCATTGTTAGTGGCTTGATTTATCATGTGGAGAAAACAGATGCTTTGACATGATCACGTACAGATTTTACTAACATTTCCTCCTGTCATGAAATTTTCATATATATTAAGAGGAATATTTTCTTGAGGCATCTTTTTATAAAGGTGGTTTTTATGTTAGAAGCTGGTGTTGGCCGGGCGTGGTGGCTCACGCCTGTAATCCCAGCAGTTTGGGAGGCTGAAGTGGGTGGATCACAAAGTCGAGTTTGAGACCAGCCTGGCCAATATGGTGAAACCCCGTCTCTACTAAAAGTACAAAAATTAGCCAGGCGCGGTGGCGGGCATCTATAGTCCCAGCTATGCAGGAGGCTGAGGCAGGAGAATCACTTGAACCCAGGAGGCGGAGCTTGCAGTGAGCCGAGATCACATCACTGCACTCCAGCCTGGGCGAGAAAACGAGACTCCGTCTCAAAAAGAAGCCGGTGTCTATTTAAGATCCTTTTGTAAATTAATTTAAGAAGAGTTGGCCGGGCGCGGTGGCTCAAGCCTGTAATGCCAGCACTTTGGGAGGCCGAGACGGGCGGATCACGAGGTCAGGGGATCTAGACCATCCTGGCTAACACGGTGAAACCCCGTCTCTACTAAAAAAAATACAAAAAACTAGCCAGGCGCGGTGGTGGGCGCCTGTAGTCCCAGCTACGCGGGAGGCTCAGGCAGGAGAATGGCGTAAACCCGGGAGGCGGAGCTTGTAGTGAGCTGAGATCCAGCCACTGCACTCCAGCCCGGGCAATAGAGCGAGACTCCGTCTCAAAAAAAAAAAAAAAAAAAAAAAGTTAAACACTAGCCCTTTCCTTGTTCGGTTCACCTGGTCTGCGTATGCATGCTTTTAAATGTGTACCAGGCATATGAGGTGGTTGTGATTTGTAAACTAAACTCTTAAACCCTGCCTTTTATACTCTTACCACCAGGTGGCTAAGAAAAAAAAATCAAGCAAGAAAAAAATCTAACAGTTATGCAAAGGACTCGTAATCACTTTCAAGTTTTGCTTTAGTGGTGAAATATGAAACTATAGATGGACTGCACTTCAAGGAGAACTGCTGAATAAGTGACAGGCATTTCAGGCAGCGTCCAGCCAGATGGACAGCTCATGAGTCTTATTTTCTCAAATATTGGCAATGGGAAACCAGATTTCGTTGAACTAAAGCTTTTGGAGACTCTGAGCCTGTTCCACCTCTGTGCTGTCCCCTGGATGTCACGATTGTCCGGGCCAGTTAGGTTTGGGACACAGATTCAGCTTTGGCCTCTTGGATTTCCAGAATGGAAGATGCCTGAATCCTGACCATAGCAGGCCACCCTTATCCTTAACACATCAGCATCAGGGAACGACATCTGCAGAGATGTTCAGTGCCCTCAGAATTGGCTCTAGGAACCCCCAAAGTAAAATTCTCCAAACTGACGTTAATGTCTCATGCATGTCTTTCTTTGATTCTGTGTATTAACGGCAAGATGCTATAAGGAAATCCATGCATGAGGGATGATGGCGTGGCTGAAACACACTTTTTAGATTTACTTTTGTGGACTGGCTCTGTTAGAGTAAGGCCAGCATCCCAGGGCACAAACCGTGCTCTCCCCGACATTTCCACAGCGTCATGAAGGACGATCTTGTCCCATGAAACAAACCCCACCGTCTCGTTGCTGGTGGGTCAGCGGCTGCTCTGCCTCTCCTGTGCACCCTGGGTCACTCTTCAGTTCTCTCACTTAATAACTTGGACTGGCAGCCTCTTGGTTGTACACCATTTTATTCTTCATTCGCTTTTCTGATTCAAAGTGAACCTGAGTGCCTTAATCCTCTAAGGGGAATTAATTGCTTGTTTCAGTGCTTAACTCTGATCCTGGCTCAGTCCCCATGGGGACAAGTTTCTTCCTGTTAGGATCTGCGGGTGTTGTTCTAAACACAATCAGAAGGGTAATGAAGTTTTTCTTATGACGGAAGCCAGAAATGCAGGCTATTTTCTTTTCTGTTGCATAAGGAGTGTTCTCTAACTTTATATTATGAAGGATACTATTGAACTCAATACATAAAATGTAGAAAATTGTAGTTGGTCATTCTAGCAGGCTGGATTACTTCCTAGAAATGAAGGTTAACTTTTATTGCCTGGTTTTCTTTTACGGAAATAAGCTATTTATCTTCCGCAGGAAACAGTTACTGAACTGATTTTCCAGAGTTGGAATTAACCTTCTATGTATGGCCTAATCACCATCATTTCTATGTAATGTCACCCTCCCAAGCATTTTTCTTGGTTTTGGAAAATCATTAAGGCCACAGCCACTACTCGATATGCCTGATGTGGCTCCCACTGATAGTGTGTTCATTTTTATTTTTTATGGGGCTTCATTGAGAAGACTATAGCTAGTAGGTATTTCTAGAAGATCTTGATAAAGGATGGAGTTAGGTGGAGACCTGAGGAGGGAGCAGGATAAGGAAGGGCCAAGGGAAAGAAGGAATCCACATTCATCAGGTGCTCATGTCCGCCCGGCACAGTCGGCAGTCAGTGGAGGGTAACTCTTTGGGGTAAACAGGAGGAAACGGAAGCTCAGGGACTTGAAATCACTTCCCCAAAGTGCTCAGGGGTGCAGGCAGGAATTCAAGTCAGGCCTGTTGTGGCACAGTGGATTGTTTGATACTCGCCATGTACTCTGTCTCTAAATGCCCGTCTACAGAATTGAGGTTGCCTTTCCTGATGCTGGCTCTGCAAGGGCTGGGCTCACACTGTGTCTGATGCAACAGGACTCACTTGGGGGCAATTATTTCACATGAAAGTAGAGACCGAGAGAAATATTTGTTTTAATCTGGAAAAACCCAGATGGCTCGCCTACAGCCGTTTCTAACCATTACTCATTAAACCAAGCCCTTACATTTTATCTAAGACTCTGACTCTAACCCTGTGCCATGGGGGGGAAAAAAAACTAGCATGGTGAGAGGGGGCAGGGTTGAAGACACAGTAACATGTGGCTCTCAGAAGGTGGCATCCCCTTCTGCAGTGGCAGTGTCACCCCTCCCAGCCTGGCCCAGGGGCCTGGTGCACCCAAAGAGGAGCCCGACATTCTCCCAGCCATGTTCTCTTGTGGTTCTGAGAGGCATCTGGCCAGTGTCATAGACTTTTCATGTGTCCTGTTGGTTGTGATCCTCACAGCAGCCCTTGGAGATGGGCTGAATATGAGACAAGAAACAAGAGTACAAGGAGATGAGAAGCTCAAAAAACAACAAACAACAAACAAAACCCGAAGCTAGCAGAAGGAAAGAAACAGTAATGATTAGAGCAGAGATAAACAAAAGAGAGAATTTTAAACAACAGAGAAAATTAGTTAAACTAAGAGTTGGCTGTTTGAAAAGACTAACAAAATGGACAGACCTTTAACTTAAATAAAAAGAGAGAAAAGAGCTAAATAACTAAAACCAGAAACGGGCGAGAAAACATTGTGTCCCACAGAACAACACATCTTGCAGAAATAAAAGAGAATATTATGGACAATTATGCCAACAAATTGTCTAACCTAGATGAAATGGACAAATTCCTAGAAAGACACAACCTACCAAGACTCAACAGACCTACAACTAGTAAAGAGACTGAAGCAGCAGTCAAAAATTTCCCCAAAAAGAAAAGCCCAGGACCAGATGGCTTCACTGGTAAATTCTACCAAACATTTGTCCTCCTGAAACTCCTCTAGAGAATGAAAAAGAAGGAACATTTCAGTGTTGAGCATTAACCTGATACTAAGGCCAAAGACACTCCAAGAAAGGAAACTACAGACTGATATTCTTGATGAAGATTGATGCCAAAATCCTAAACAACACACTAGCAAACAGAGTTCAACAACACATTGAAAGGATTATATGCAAAGGCCAAGTGGGATTTAGTCCTGGAATGCAAGGATGTTTCAATATAAGAAAATCAATCAGTGTAATACACCACATTAACAGCATGAAGGAAAACACAGTCACTTCAACTGATACAGAAAAAGCATTTGACAAGATTCAACACAACCTCATGATTAAAACCACTCAACAAAGGAACAGAAGGAAATTACCTCAACCTCATAAAGGCAGTATATGAAAAGCCCACAGCTAACGTGATACTCAGTGATGCCAGAATGAAAGCTTTTCTTCTAAGATCAGGAACAAGAAAAGGATGCCGCTTTCATCACTTCTGTTGAACATAGTCCTGGGAGTCCTAGCTGGAGCAATCAGGCAAGAAAAATTTAAAAGGCATCCCAATCGGAGGTAAGAAGTAAAATTAACTCCGTTTGTAAACAATATGGTCCTGTATAGAAAACGTAAACATTCCACCTTAAAACTTTTAGAACTAATAAGCAAATTCAGCAAAGTTGCAGGAGACAAAATTCATACAAATAATAAGCAATCTGAAAAGACAAACTATTCCATTTACAATAGCATCAAAAAGAATAAAATACTTAGGAATAAACTTAACCAAGCAGGCAAGATGTGTGTACTGAAAAGTACAACGCATTTCTGAAAGCAATTAAAGAGGACACATATTAAAAGAGGACACATATAAATGGAAAGACATCCCATATTCATGGATTGGAAGACAATATTGTTAAGATGTCAATACTACCTAAAGTGATCTACAGATTAATGCAATCCTTTAATGCAGAAAGAGGAAAACCCAATCTAAAAATTTATATGGAAATATCAAAGGACCTTAAATAGACAGTGTGATCCTGAAAAAGAAGTGTTGGAGGTCTCATACTTCCTGACTTCAAAACTTACCGTCAAGTTACAGTAATCAAAATAGCATGGAACAGGAATTCCTCCTCGTCTGTGGTTTTGCTTTCCATGGTTATTGTTTAATGGGTACAAAGTTTCAGTTCACAAGATGGAAAGGTGCTGGAGACCTTTTTCACAACTCAAATATACTTAACACTACTGAACACTTAAAAATAGTTATGATAAATTTTATGTGTATTTTATCACAATTTTTAAAACTCCACAAATTAAAAAAGAGGAAATACAGAGAAGGATTTGGTTTATCAGATAAAATTTAAAACAAGTAGGGAACAAAAGCATAGGGAAGTGTAGGGTCCTTTGCAAACCATCTCTGCCATTGCAGAGCCTGAGTCCTACACCATATTTGACAGGGTCACCTCCCTTGGGACTTGGGGTCAGTGCAAGTGACAGAGCCAGAAAGGCTCTTGGAGTCCAGCAGGCCCAGGTTCAGTTCCTGCTGCGGCCTCTCACCAGCTCCGGGCCAGAGCCCTCATCTTAGTTTCTTCATCTGTTGAATGAAAATACCACCTACTTTATAGAGTTGAGAGCATTAAATAAACTGAGATGACACAAGCTACTTAGTGCAGGGCCCAGTACACCCAGGTAACCTCGGCCGTGCTGTAAGCAAGGTCCCAGAAGTCCTTGCTGGGGATTAGCCCTCTTCAGAAACACCATCCTCCAAGACACTCTTCTCCTCCTACCTCTCCCCTAAGCCTGTTCGTCCACTCTTGGATGAAATATTTTTCTTCCTTTGCAGTTGAATCCCTGCAATAGTGAAAACAATGACCATTGCATGTCAAGTACCTGCTCTCTCCTGGCATCTTACAACTCTATTCCAAAGTCAGTGCTTCTTCCATAGCACTGTTCTCACTTCTTTCCATTTTGCAAGTTCTGAGCCTGGCGGCAGTCTCCCTGCCCGAGTGGACGGTGCCACCCCCTCTTACTGAGGGAGCGGTTTCTGAGGGAGAGCGCCTGTGCTGTGCAGCTGTCTCCCACAAGGTGCCCTTTGACAAGTCTGTCTTCTGGCTCCCCCTCAATGCCACTGTGGCTTCATGGAGTCTCACTGCATGCCCAGCGCTTAGCACAGGGCGTCCCTGCACGGCAGCGTTGTTCCCTGCATGACTGTGTTAGGCTTCCCTTTTCCTGCGAGTGCTGCCTCGTCTTTCCTTCCTCTAGTCTCAGCAGCAGGAAGAGCAAGTCCTTTCTCTGCCTCTCCGCTGCCTGGCTCCTTCAGCTATCACCAGCCATCCGCCCTACCCAGCCCTCACTCTGGTGCCACAATTGCTACTTTTCTGGCTTCTTCACGGGGACCTGACATACCCTTGAGTCTCCTATACCTGAAGGAAACCTCCTCGCCATCCTTCTAAGCAAGCAGTTTCTGTCTTGTCACCTCCTTTTGTTTTGCTTTGTTTTTTGTTTTTTTGAGACGGAGTCTCGCTCTGTCGCCCAGGCTGGAGTGCAGTGGCCGGATCTCGGCTCACTGCAAGCTCCGCCTCCCGGTTCACGCCATTCTCCTGCCTCAGCCTCCCGAGTAGCTGGGACTACAGGCGCCCGCCACCCCGCCCGGCTAGTTTTTTGTATTTTTAGTAGAGACGGGGTTTCACTGTGTTAGCCAGGATGGTCTCGATCTCCTGACCTCGTGATCCGCCCGCCTCGGCCTCCCACAGTGCTGGGATGACAGGCGTGAGCCACCGCGCCCGGCCTGTCTTGTCACTTCCTTTCTGGCTCACGTCAAGTCTCGCAAAGAGGAAGGGGCTAGGGCTGGCAGTACAGCAAAAGAGAAGACAGGGAGGACAGGCTCTGTGTCCAGCTTCCTCCTAAATGCTACTCAAACGACCCACAAGGACAGCGGAGGAAAGCGGGCGACATGCTGCTGGAAGATGGAAAATAGAAGTGAGTGACAGCCGACTTAGCCTGGAGCCACCCAAAACTTAAGCTCCTGCACAGTGAGAGGCTCACAAGCAGTCAGCTGAGCAGTGTCTGCAACGCTGGAGGAGTCCAGAACCGAACTGCAGGCCACAGAGGCAAGGACAGGCCAAGGCTGGGAGTGTGCACAAGGTGCAGGAGATGCCACTGCCTCCCCTCACACCTGGCAGAGGACGGTGGGTTCCTTTCTGGAGAGCTTGACAAGAACACCTCCGTGCTGGGGACATGGGCCTAGCTGAGTGGTGGTGAGGTGGCACCCTGAAAACGAGCATTGAGGGAAAGCCTGCAGAGCTCCCAGCGCCTCTCCCCAGAGCCCCGGGGGAGGCCTGCCACTTTACAGAGCTCAGCCTCACTTCCAAAGAGTGGCTCAGCTTTTCCAGCCAAGATCCCATGTGAAGAAAATCTCTTGAAACACAGAGACCAAAACAGAGAAAAGAGGGAGTTGGGAGAAATGGAGGCAGTGAAGGGAAGGAAGAAAACGTAAAAAAAAAAAAAAAAAAAAAAGGTATTGAGCCTGTGAATGAACAAGAAGTTGAGAAAATATATATATTGGAAATAAATATGATGGCAAAAAAATTTTAATAGAAGAAATGCAAGATAAAGCAGAATATAAAGACCTGGAGGAAAGGAGAAAATATAAGAGCACTGGAGGCTGAAGTCAGGACCTCCACCGCGGGAATATTGGGAGAGCCACAAAGAGAACAAAGAGGAGGGAGGGGGAAGAAAATGCCCCTGCAATCCAGGATAAGGAGCATTCAGATGGAAATTCCAGCACAATCAATGAAAACAGAGTCTACATCATCAGAAAATTCTAAGAGCCTCCAGGGAAGAGCTCGAGTCACACACGGGACCTGGATCACAGCACACTGACTTCTCTTCTGCAAGAACTCGGAAAGTTAGAAGACAATGAAGAAATGTCTTTAAAGTTCTGAGGGAAATGATTTCTAGAATCCTGTACCCAGCCACGTTATTAACCAAAAGTGGGAGGGAATACACTTCAGCAAAATGCGGCCGTCAGCCCAGCCCGAGGATGGGACAGGAATGAGGGTGGCCTGGATGACAGCGACAGAGAGCCCAGACTAGCACTGGGCAGGGAGGACCTTCCCGCAGATGATCAGGACCCAGTTTCTGACCATGCTCTCAGAAAATGTGAGGCTGAATTACAATCCTAGAAACCTAAGCATAAATGCAAAACAAAAAACCAAATTTGAAGCAATTTTGAATTTCAAGAAAAACAAAAAGTTGTCTTAGGAAATGTAATCAAAGTACACTCTGTGTCTCATCCGAGAGCCATGTTTGCATGGTTCTAATGCCAAAATAGATCAGGGTCTGGCCCAAAACTGTGATGAGTCTGTTGGGAGGATGGCGGGATGTGGTAGGAGAGCCAAAGGTCAGGCTTCTACAGTGATGGCAGCAGCAGCACACGCTACATGTCAACAGACCACACAGGACCATGTGTGCTGGTAACCCACTGCAGTCTCCGAGGCAGGCAGCTACTGTGACTTCAGTTTACAGTTGAAGCTGAGGCACAGAGAGGTTATATGATCTGCCTAAAGTCACACAGTTCAAGTCTGTGCTTTAGAACCACTATGCTCACCCACTTTTTGAGCAGAAAAGCAAGATACGATTTAAGACATCAAGAAGTAGCAGTGTAAGTAACAATACAGAGATAAATGCCGAACAAAACAGTTAAAAGCCTTAAAAGTGTTGCCTCCAGGGAGTGGAAAGGGCTAAGAAACTTCATTTTTCTTACAAAGCGATCTATTGACATGGACACATGCCATTTTGAAAAGCTGGATCAGGGAAAGCCAGACAGGCACTGGCTGTGGAGAGCTGGTCTGCAGTGTGCCTACGGCCCTGCCGGGCTGGCTGGTCCTAGATCGCCACCAGCCTGGGACTCGGTTTCCTCACCTGCAGGCACTTGACTGAATGGTTCCAAGTTCCCTTCTGGCTCTTCACGTTCTAGCAACAAACAAGACCAGTGATTTAGAGAACATGTGTGTTATAACGACAACCAGACAGAGTGATGCAACAGACTAAGTAGGCCCTGCCTACTACTCCTGCCCCTCCAGGTCAGGCGCCGGCGGGGGCAGGAGCCACCTGGATGAGGGGGGAGAGGGTGCAGGAGTTGAGGTGGGAGAGTTGAGTCTGCAGTAGGAGATTAACAAGGACCCTCTGGGTGGTGCACTGGGGACAGACCCCAGGGGAACAAAGACGACGGGGGTGCAGGCAGGCATTGGGGGAGGAGAGCAGGGTGGGAGACGTGGCAGGGAAATGCTGATGAGTCTCGCTGGGATGTACGTGAGGGGAGGGATGTGAGTCCTTCCACATGCTGAGTCCCCAAGGCAGCTGCACAGCGGGATCCAGACCATCATGGCCCCCCAGGTGCTCGTGTTTTGGGATGGCAGCCGTTTCCATCCAGTGCCCTCTCCAGACACCAGCGCTGCTCTCAGCTGGTGCCTTTTGTCATTTTCTCGTACACCCCCGCTCCGTTTCCCCAGCAGCTGAGTCCTGGCAATTTCAGGCCTGAGCACTTGCCTCTTCTCTTCCCTCAGCACCGTCCTACCCCAGGCTCTCCTTAATTCATCTCAACTTTCCGATCCCAGCATGTCCCCAGGTCTAATCTGTGTCCCCACCCCTGGCTAGGGTGTCCCAGGACTATCACATGGCCAGGCCCACAGGGCACACATATCTAGCTAGCCTTGTGTTTTTCCCACGACCACACCTTCCCTAGGGCAATGTGCCTGAAATCTGGGGAACATTGAATTCGCACAGGCTGGCGACAGAACCAAAAGGCAGCAGACATGCCTCTTGAGCAAAACAAGGCCTAGAGCCCCCCAGAGCGGCTCTTGTTTGCTGAGAAGAAAACAAGTCCCATGAGTTCAGTGTGACTTCTTCAGGGTCCACTTGTCCACAATTGGTGGCAAATGCCAGGGTCCGGGGCCATTTCTGGCGGGTCATGAGCCACTGCTGGTATCTGGACAGCTGTATTTCTTGTTTTCCTGCACCTGCAATCCCATCTGCAAAGCCCATCTCAAGGAGTCGCCGCACAGGCTGACACCTCATGGCAGGGGCACACGGGGCAACGGAGCGAGGGGCCGGGAAGAGCAGCCTGCCACCCCTGTAATGTTCATTTCCATTTTTGTTTGAGTCACTTTCACGCACATCACTTCTGTCCTTATGTAACAGTCTGGCCCAGACCCAGGCAAGTGGTCAATGTTTACCTTCACGCTGGTGCCAAGATCTCTGCGGGGAGTCCCATGAAGCACCACTGCCCTCTTAAGACCTTGGAAAGGGAAACAGCAGAAGGTGTGGGTGCTGGAGCTCCGCTGGGTCACACTGCCAGCACCCAAGTGGGAACTCAGTGCTGAAACCTGGGTTCTCACTGCAGCTGGATAACAGGTGGTTCCAAAAGTGTATGTATTTTTTTGGCTTATTTCTAATTTTAATAGTTACTGGCAATTTTCAAAGTCCTTTAAGAAACATTGAAAATTGCTCAAGAAAATGGCAGTTCTGCAGGGCTCAGGTAGCAGGGCAGGCTGTTGAGACAGGTTTGACAGACTGTCCTAATGAAAGGAGTGCCTTTTCCCAGAACAGCAGCTCTAGAGGGCAGCGGCCTTGCCTGGAACCTCCGCAACTTCCGCGCCCGCCGCACAAGGGCTGAGAACAGTGAGGTAGGGGCTGTGCTGGGGTCAAGAACAGGGGTAGTTGCTCACCTGGACAGGGTGTGTCTGGGAGGGCCGTGCTAGGACCTGGACAGGGCGTCTTCTGGCCTTGAGCTGCTACGATGGGGGTAGGGGTTGAGAGGGGTGGAGGCTGGTGCCCTCTGGGAGTTGGGGAGGCTGCCGCAGTCAGCAGGTCAGGACTGTGTTCCTGGGAGAAGGTGGCCTGTGCAGGCGAGGCAGGGTTGCCGCTGCAGGGCTGAGGAGCATCAGTCCATCCAGGTGGCGCGGGGAGGCTGAGGACGCAGTTCTCCTGCCTAGAACGCAGGTGTCCTGTCTGCTACAGACACATCAAGGAAGTCGCCAATGTGTGCCCCTTTCTCTAGCCTAGGGATTGGCAAATGACACCATGTCCACAGGTTAGAGCCGACCTGGTGCCCGTTTGTGAACAGCCCACAAGCTGGGAATGGCTTTGACATGTTTCAATGGACAAAAGTCAAAATATCTCATGATGTGTTAACACTGTAGGCCATTCTCCTCTGCGTCAGAAAGTAACGCCTTAGCTGAGCACAGCCAGGCGCATTCAAGTGGTATGGGCTGTGACCCGCAGAGGGGAGCGGCCCCAGTGCCGGCTCTCCGGGCGGGAGCCGGGGCCCCAGGTGCTGACATGTGGCTTCCCCTCTCCCCGCAGCTCTGCCCGGATGGCCCTCGTCTTCCTGTATGGCACCTTGAAGCGGGGTCAGCCCAACCACAGGGTCCTGCGGGACAGCGCCCACGGCTCCGCAGCCTTTCGGGCGCGCGGCCGCACGCTAGACCCCTACCCGCTGGTGATCGCCGGGGAGCACAACATCCCGTGGCTGCTGCACCTGCCTGGCTCGGGGCGCCGCGTGGAGGGTGAGGTCTACGCGGTAGATGAGCGGATGCTGCGCTTCCTGGACGACTTCGAGAGTTGCCCGGCCCTGTACCAGCGCACGGCCTTGCGGGTACAGCTGCTGGAGGAGGGGGCCCCGGGCGCGGAGGAGCCACCGGTGCCCACCACGGTGCAGTGCTTCGTGTACAGCAGGGCCACCTTCCCCCCGGAGTGGGCCCAGCTTCCGCACCACGACAGCTACGACTCCGAGGGGCCGCACGGGCTGCGCTACAACCCCCGGGAGAACAGATAAGGGGAGCAGGCAGGGTGGGCCTATGCCTGAGAGCCCCGGGGCTCCAAGGTGTGCCCAGCCCATGCTGGGTGAAGGCGGAAGCAGAACACGGCCTTTTCCAACCAATCAGCGGGAAAAGGAACCAAAGTTTCAGTGGTAGCTGATTTTACAAGTAATGTTGACACACAAATAGCAAGGTAGTTCCCTCCCGTCTTTCCACCTGGTAAGAAAAATTCAGAATTTTAAAACCCCTAAATGACATTTAGAGAACTCGTGTTATGCCTAATTCTTCTGCTCTTCTTCCTTCTTGTGTTTTTTGCTGTTTGCTCAGCTTTGAGCTCAGATAATATTTAGGATCAATGTAAAGACTTGGTGATGCAGCTAGATTTTAGCAGCCCTCTTATACTGATTCTGGCCTGTAGCCCCTGAGAAAGCTGATTTTACACAGCTGGGTAGATATTTGTAAAGAAGGTCCACAGGGCAAGCATGCTGTATATCAAAGTGCATACAGCACCATTCTTCATAATTTTCAGATCAAGCTTCACAGCAGATATTAAAGATTATTTAAATTTGAAGTTGATGTTTTCGGAAATCTAGCAAAATAATGAACACCCACTTGCTGGTAGACACAGCTGAGCACCCAGACTTCAAGTGCAAGTTTATCTCAGCAGCCAGGCCCGGTCCCTGCCCCCTGAAGGGAGAGCATTTGGGAGTGGTCCTTTCAGAGAAGAGCCAACGCATTAGTAATTTGTTCTTCAGGCCTGACAGAAGCTTAGCTTCCAAATACAAACAGCACTTAAAATAATTTTAGCAAGGCACGAAGTACCAATTACTACCCACCTCCATCTGATAATTGTCAGCATCGATTCAACTCGATGCACGGCTCTTTGCTTCTGCTTCCCAGCAAAGTCTGAAATGTATTCCAAGAATTTCAGAACGAAATGAAAATGCAGCTGCTGTGATCCTTAGTAGCCTCTTTCTCTGTTGGGAGAGCTCACTTACTCTTCAACTTAATGGTAGACTGTGATTGCTAACTGCATCTGGCACAAAAAACATGATCATTATTTTTAGCTTCTTTTGCTTAATTGGAAACTTGCTACACAAAAAGGCTAGGAGGGGTCTCAGCTGATGAGTTCGTGGCAGCCCTGTGCTTGACGGGGTGGGTGACGCAGCCCAGGCTCCCTGCAACTGCCCTGGCTTGTGCAACGGGGAAGGGACCAGGCAGCATGCTCATCCTCAAAATAGTGCAGACAGCACCCCCGGCCAACATGGAAGCTTCAAGGTGACCTCCAGGAAGGTGACCTCCAGGGGGTCAGCCATCAACACTACACCCACATAGAGACACAGCAGGAAAAGGATTCCCAAAATCTGCATTTGCAGTCTCTGGTCCTTAGGAAGTTAGGAAAATCAGCACCAGGAGTGAGGGCCTCACTTCCAGAAGAAGTAAGGCAATCAGATGAAAAAATGGCAAGTGCTAATTTAATAAAGCAAGGCAAATAACTGACATTTATGTCAATCTTTTAAAAGGATCACAAAGAAACGCTGGTAGTCTACTGGCAGAGGCTGTTGCCTATGTGTACACTGTCTTCAAAGAAAGGGCAAACTAATATTTAGACAAATGCTCAGTTTGATTGATTTAATTTTGATACTAGGAAATCTCACAGAAGTACAAATCATATGTACAAGTATTTATATCAGTGAAAATTTCCATTGGTGATTTTTTGGCGGAATATTGGACTTGACTCTGGAATAAATGACGACGTAAACGTAGCTGCACAGGGGTGCTCCTGTAAAATGCTTGAATCAATTGTGTGTGAAAGCATCACACAAATGGCTAATTAAATTGGGTGATGACTGAAAGGATATAAACCCTTCATTCCAGCTCCACGAGCAGATCCCCTTCTCCAACTGTGTCTCCAGCTTGACAGTGCACAGATTTCACCTTGAATTTTAAAAAATGCAGGGGGAGGGGAGAGTAAGAATTAGTAACCCGAACCAGGAGGCAGCAGGCTCCTAATCCATTTCTAGAAATGCACAGTCCTGCAGGCCCAGCAGCACAGGTACACGCCACCCCACCGGAGCCCAGCTAAGGGACCCTGGTGAGCAGGGAGGCGCCATGGTGCCTGTGGCTCACCCCTCCCGTCTCCTCTGTCCTCGGAACCCTCACAGTGGCTGCTCTGAGGGCTGCTCTCCGGGGCACTTGTGCACTCTGGCTCCTCGCGCTGGGCACCCTCAGGTCTAGGCGGGCTCTTCACTGCCCGGTGAGTTCTAACCCCCAGCCTCCCTTCTCTGTGGTTTTAGATTGTGGAAACGTTCTCTGAGAATTAATGCAACATTTAGTGTAAAAGAAAAAAAAGGAACAGAACACACGACAGTCAGATCAACTGCTGAGTAAGAGGAGGACCTCCCTAGCCTGGGCAGCACCTTCCTTCTGAAGGGAAATGGAGTCCTTGGCAGGTGGGGCTGTGCGGTCGTCCTTTCTGACACCATGGGTGTGTGGAACTGTGCCTTTTTGCCCTACTGGTTTCGGTCAATCTTTATCAAGTTTTGCTTTCCCAAATTTGTATTCTGACTTAAAATTAGCAAGGAGGGGGTTAAGGTGGGAAAGAGACAGTCATTTGACTTCTTGGAGGCTCTTGCTTGGGCCTGAAAATGAACAATGGGTTAGAACTAATCGGCCACTGCAGACGCTACTTGGACTGAAGAGGCTGCTTTCCACAATGTTCTCTGCCTCCATTTAGCAGCCCTGCTAGAGGACGCAGTGTTAGTGATGCTGCGATGACCAGAGTAGAGAATCTGTTTCCTTTGTGAACTTTTTCTCTGGGAGGAAAAGTGGCCTCGCAGGTAGGAACCAGGGCCTGCTACTTTGCACAGGGGCTTCGGGCCACTTCTGCTCTTCCTGGCTGGGGTGGAACCGAGAGGCCTGGGGATGGGGAGAGGTGAACAGAATGCACAAGAAGGCTCCAACCAGGAGGGCCGAGGGAGACCCAGGCCACGAGGACAGGAAACCCACTAACGCATGGCGCCACACCCCTTCAGGGAACTGAGGCCAAGTTCATTTCTGCATTAGCACCTCAGACCCGCAGCACAGGGCCCTTGGCATGCGGCGGCCACACGTTCTCGGTCCCCCACAACTAGGCCAAGTTCTCATCACGGATGGATGTCATGGCGCTAGGGCAGCACAAATGTGAAATCCCAAAGAACGGATGCAAATTTTTATACGAACAGAAACCAACATTTTCTTGTTCACTTTTTTAAAAAAGTAATTTAGAAAGAATTCCTTAAAACACCAAATCATGCCATTCTACTCTCCATACCCCACCCACATGGGGCAGCTGTCCACACCCCTCCAGACCGGCTGGCTGGGCTCAGGAGCCCCTGGCATCCACCTGGGCCTCTGTTCTCCCAGCCGGGACCAGGCGTGACATCCCCGCCGCCCCTTCTCCGAGAATCCGTTTCACTGCCTTCTGCAGTGACAGAGCATGAGACAGAGGTTGTGTCTCTCTGATGCAAACCTGGTTAGGAACTGATGGATCTCTCTGCACCTGATGTCCCCAAGGCATGGCCACATGCAAAACACGGCCAGCCTTGCGCTTGCTTCCAATCATGCTTCACCATGCAGACACTTCCAAACCAAAACGGCCCTCAGATAGGGATCATTTACCCACTAATGGCATCTTTTTTAGTCTTTTTAGTCACAGGAAGAATAATGAAGTTACTGCTTAAAAGGACTTTTCTGTTTTCTTCAAGAAAAAAAAATACACTTGAGTTTCGCTATTAATGAATTTCAGTACTAATAGATATTTTTTTTCTCCCTAAATAATTAAGTCCCACATGTACATGGGGTTTCGGCTCCTCTTGACCTGCAACTGAATTGTTCTCTTTGTAGAGAAATTGTCTTGAAGAGTTACATTAATTTTTGCAATCTGTAAAACCGTTTCCTGCTGTGTCACCTAAGTCTCAGATAACTAACTGCCTCCAAGACAGATGTAAACATTAAAAATTAAAGACCCCTTAATTTGAAAGACATTAAGGTGAAGAACAATTGTTCTCTGACTACCTGAACATAATGCAGACTTTTTTGGAAGGCACGCTCTCCACGAGGCAGGGACGCATCAGGGCAGAATGGCAAAAGCTCCCAATCCTATTGTCCTCTGTAGAAGCGACCACCCATGATTCAGAGGTGGGTGTTCCTCCATCACAAGGCCAGCCTGGGCTGACGGGGACTTGGGGACTTACCGTGCCAGTTTTCCCAGCTGTCATACTATTCTGCATCTTCATGGCTTCAATCACACAAATTTCTTGACCTTCTGCTACCTGGAAAGAAAAAAAGGGCAAAAGTTTTGAAAGCATTCTAATTTTGCAGTAACGCTTAGCAATGAAGCCATTAAGAAATTCTTTGTCAAATGCCCCAAAATATGTGCCTATGAACAGCAGCAACATCTCTAATTAGTTTCCTATTCCAAGCTCATCTTTAGGAACAGTAAAGAAACACCATTCTCTCTCCCATAAAGTCCTTGTTGGAAAAAAAAAAATCCCTGGCCCTGGAGAACTGGGGACCCTGGCTGTGGGGCCTACCCTGGGGATCTCTGAGCCTGGCTCTGCCACTAACAGAGGTGCTGGGAAGTGGGAATGTTTTCCACTTACCTGAAATGTCCAGAATAGGCAAATCTCTACAGACAGACTTGAGGCTGCCTGGGGTTGAAGAGGGAAGGGGAGTCACTGCTGAAGGGTACAGGGTTTCTTTTGAGAGTGATAAAAAATGTTCCAAAATTGATTGTGGTGACAGCTACAGAAATCTGAATTGACTGAAACCACTGAATTGTACATTTTAAAGGGCTAAATTGTATGTGAATTACATCTCAGTATAGCTGTTACCCAAAAAAAACAAAAAAAAAAAAAGAAAAAAAAGCCCCACCAAATATACACATTTCTGTCTACAGTTCCGGGGAGCTGGGAACAGCTCAGGCCTGGCGCCGTGAGGACCACTGGTCCCATCCTCTGCAAGACACAGCGAGCACCCACAACGAGGCACAAGGCAGCTTCCGGAAAGCCCCTCCTGACACGGGAATGACGTCCAGAGCTATACGCGCTCCTCGCTCGGAGACTGGGAGCGCCCACGGGCCCTTGCTCAGACTGCGTTCAGAGCTTGCCTTTCATTCTGCGGGAAAGCCAGGCTGAGCTGGGTGTAAGCCCAGTGGGGTTAAGCCCGAGGCTTCCCTGCAGGAGTTAGCTGCCGCTGAAAACCATGCCGTGTGCTCACTCCGCTCTGCCTAGATGGGTCAGCATTCTGAGCCTGCCAGGTTTTTCTTCTGCTTTTGTGAAAAAGGGCCTCCCAGTTTTTGAAACGGGCAAGTCCAAGTTCCTAGGGCAATGGCTATGTGGTAATGGGTAGGTGTCCTGGCATGGGACTCCTGACCCTTCACACCACTGTGGCCATATTCGTCCAATGCCACAGAAGCGCCTAGAGAATGTTCTTTCCTGAAATCCCCAGATGATCTCCAATCCCCCTCTGGGCTCCCCGTGTGGCGCAAGCTGTCTTGCTGGCGCACTGGAGCGCCTGAGCCCGATGTACTCTTTTCCTCTGCTGTTCAGGTGATGGGCTGCTTTTTCCTGGCACAGAAATATAGGAAGAGAGACGATGCCAAGGCTTCGGCGCTGGCATGGAGGAGAGACACCGCGCTGAGCTGGGCCTGGAAGCACTGCCCGCGCTGCCCTTTTTGATTCATTTTTACCTGGCATCTGCATTCCAGGGAGAGCGAAGAGCCAGCCTCGAGGGCTGTTTGCAGGGGACAGGAGGGGCAGTGCAGAGACAATGCAGAGGCCCCCCTCAGGGGGGTCAGAACAGTCGCTCCCTCCAGTCGGCATTTTAGAGCCTTTTTTCTCTCTTCAAAGGCAGGCAGAGACCAGGGAAGCCAGGAGCAAGTCCGGTTCACTGCAGCGCACCTGCCAGCCAGCTCCACACAGGGGACCCTGGAAGCTTGGCTGTGTCCTCTTAGAAGCTGGACTCACTGCGATCGACTCTGACCCAGGACTGAGCACTCAGGCAACAGGACTGGGGGCTTTCTGGGAAATGGATCCGAGACTCAACAGAACATAGTAGAAATGCCATCCAAAAATGAGGAATCCACCCTCCCACTCTGGGCACTGTGCTCTCTCCAGGTGGAGGCGCTCCCTAGGGACTGCATGCCGGCCTCCCACACACCCACCCAGCCCTTCCTCTGCAGGCATCTGAGGGCCCAGGACTGGCCAGAGCCCCGTCCCCCCGCCATGCACACTGGCTTCACATGGGTGGCACAGCCCCTGCCCTCTCTGCCAGCAGGTGTGTCCTTCTGCCACTCATCCCCTCCCATCCCATTGCTCAGAATCTGCGGGCCAGACAGGCAGACAGCTCCTGCTTCTGTTTTACAGGATCTTCAAGTGAGCGAGTTAGCAACTAAACTGCAAATATGAAGAAGAAATGCGGCCTAGGGATTTTCAAAGGTCACGCCAGCGGCAAAGGCCAATCTGACTCCGCTCTAGCTCTACCCTGGGCTCCGCCAGGGCTGGGAGCAAGCGGGTGGTGGACAGGAGCTTAAGGGGCTCTACTGTGGCTGCCACTGCCCATCTTTCTGACTGGCTCTGTGCTTCTAATGTGGGCAGTTTGCAAAGAGGTAACGCAAAGGTAACCCCAAGTGCTGGGTCCCCAATTGTTCATCAGAATAAAACCTCGGATTTAGCCTGAGACAATCAGGAGAAGTGGGGAGGCCTGAAATTCAAACAGTCCCTCCCTCTGATTGTGTGAGTCTGGCAATTCAATTCAAAGGACTTCAGAGAAAGCATGTCCCCACTGAAGCGATCCCACCTTCTGCCCCATCCAAGCACAGCACTGAATCATAGAATTAGATCCTCCCTGCTCCATCCACCTTTCACTCCGGTTTCCCTCCCTAGCTCCTCTCATAGTGCCTACTAGTCTACTTAGATTATTTAGCTCTATCTAATCTAGCATCTGTTTTAGAGACAGAATCTCGGTCTGTTGCCCATGCTGGAGTGCAGCGGCACGATCTCAGCTCACTGCAACCTCCACCTCCCAGGTTCAAGCGATCCTCCTGCCTCAGCCTCCTGAGTAGCTGGGATTATAGGCATGCACCACCACACCCAGCTAATTTTTGTATTTTTAGTACAGATAGGGTATCACCACTTTGGCCAGGCTGGTCTCAAACTCCTGACCTCAAGTGATCCGCCCACGTTGGCCTCCCAAAGTGCTGGGGTTACAGATGTAAGCCACTGTGCCCGGCCTAGATTATTTAGCTGTAAATGAAAAACTAAGTAACACACTTCTCTATTAACTTTGCACCATCTGTTTTGTAGACCGTTATCACTAATTCATCCCTAAGAGATGGTGCTTAAAAACTTCCTTGATGCCCTATGAAATAGTGAGATACATCTTGTTCAACAGAATCATGTTCTACCCCAACACACACACACACACACACATACACACACACGTGAACTTAATTGAATTTCAACTTGTTTCATCCTTTGGAAAAAATCGAGCTGGAGAACCAAATATGGTACAAACCAAATGTCAAAGAATATTGCAATGGAAATACAAACTACACCTGCCCCAGTCTGTGGGAAGAGGCTGGCACTCGAGGGTGTGCTCCAGGGATGGGTGAGCATTGAGCTGGGCTCCTTCCAACAATAGCAAAATGCTATCACTCGGCTCTTGGGAGCAGGGGCTCTCACCCTAGGACTTTGGAGCCCTGCTCCCAGCAGTGCCGGCTCTTGCAGAATGTGCAGCACACTGCAGGGTACACCAGGGAGCTGGGCAGTGGGCCCAATGGAAGCAACACCTTCCGGATGGCCCGGGGTACCTGGGAAACCAGGCAGTAATTGGGTGCACAGAGAGGGCCCTCCAACATGCTGTCTATCCGACGCCCCCATGTGCAGGGCCCGTTCCTGCAGGATGTGTGTGCACACTTCTCCAACAGTTTTGTGAATCATCTGATAAAGACTTAATGGTTGTGACAGGATGTCTCCAGTGCTGGGCATACAAAATGGTCACAAGCCTCGCAAGTCTTTTTGATGAACCTAGTGGGCCTGATGTATTTCCCCACTCCCTGTCTAATTGGTGTAAAGCTGGGAGGCCTCAATCCTCTATCTTTCATCCAGCTTATTGCGTCCTCTCCTTTGACACGAGGTCAAGGTTCACATTCGCATCCGATTATCAGAGCGGCACTCATTAAGCGGGAGTCGGCCTTGCCCCAAACGAGGCTTGAGAGAAACCTCGGCCCATTTACTCAGCAGATTTTCACCTGTGGCGGGGCCCGAGCGTCGCCAGCATTGCTCTGTGCTGAAGAGCTGCAGACACCTCCAGCTGATGATGAGTTGTGAGTGATGGGAATCGAATCCCGTAAAGCCAGCTGCTTGCCATGGTCGGCAACATGACTCTAATGGATATAGGCTGCCAATTTTCCAGTTTTACTGGCAAGTCTTCCAAGGGTAATTAAGGGAAGTTATAAATGATATGGAAATCTCTCAAGTTCCATTTATTTTCAGAGGACTCTTTCCCCAGAGACTTTTATCTTCAAGCTTATAGTATGCTTTGTTGTGCTAATGATTTAAACCACTTCTTATTTCTGATTAAAGCCCCCAATATCCTTCTACCAAGTTCTCTTCACTCCTTCCACAAAGATTAAAAGACAGAGAACCTTCTCCCGCACATGCCGCCTTCTCAGAAAACATGCTAAGACGGGGACACATTTGGCAACGCGGATCATTCAAACTGCAAACTGCCATGACCACTAAGAACGCTCAAAGAAAGTGCAGGAAGAAAAAGAGAAGAGAAAGGGGGAAAAAAGACCACCAAACATAAAAGGAAGCCCCCACAAGCACAGACTTGAAAGCGGTGCTCAATACCAGATATCCATCAGAAGGTGGTGTAGCTCACTAATGTCATTTGATTTGGAATAAAAGCATGAAAATGATGGCAAAGGCCTAAAATTGGAGATGTAAGGGATGACTGCACAGTATTCCATTTCTCAATTTCATCCTTCAGAGCCACAAAATGGGGGTGATACAGTGAGTGGATGAGATTTACAGTAACAGCTGTGGTCTCCCACACAAGGGAGGCCCTTCTAATGGGCTGAGGTCTGTTTGGAACAGACGGGGAGTAACAAAACAAGGTTCCCTATTAAGAGTGTGCAGTCGTATTTCTGATAAAGAAAATGACGAGGGAGTCAGGTCTCCTTTAAGACAGCCTCATCCTCTTTTTGTTGCCCAAGCCCAGGGCTGTTTTAAATGCATTATCGTTGAAATAGAGGCCAGGGGACGTACAGCATCGAGTCCCCCGCCCCCCAGGAAGCCCACTCTCTAGCAACTGTAAGGAACGCAGAGGAAGCGGTGCCAGTGGCATATGGCTTTCCACTGTGCTAAACATTCACACAAAAGACAGGTTCATCAGTCATTGCAGTGTCTGGATAAAAAATTAGCTCCTGATGGATGGTATTTTGAGCTTACCTGCTGCTAGTACATTACCAGAGAAACACAGGTTTTGAAACCCACGTGACATTAGAAACTGCAGACCATGAAATACGACACGTGCAGGAGCACACAATGTACGCCAGATTATACAAAATAATAAATAAGCTATTTAAACCCTCTGCCTAAAATTGGGCCCGCTGCAAGGAACCCTGGGTCACTTCTACGCAGGCCAATTAATGCACAGCATCTGCTGTACAGAAGCAGGGCATGAAGCACTTCCGATTGATTTCGGCAATTAAAAGAAAACTGTTTCCTGCCTGTTCAGACAGCAACTGTTTCAATGCAAGAGTGAGCACCGAATCACTGTGTGCAGCTGAAAAATTAAGTCCCCTTTTTGGGGAAGAAGGGTGGGAGGAAGAATTTTTATGGAAAAAAGAGGATTCTTTTGTTGTTCTATGTTCTGTGTTTTTCTGCCAAATTAGACAGAAGGCTTGGAGGGCTTACCAGCCCGCTGCAGTTTCCACTTCTGCAGTATCGGGCCACGGGAAAAACACGGATCAACATCAGCACTGCTGACTGCGCCACAAACGTGAATATCCCTCCATTTCATTGGTAAAGGCTGCTCTACTGAACACAGGTGCTTGAATGCCACACATTTTAAGGCCCTTAGATCTGAAGAAAGATTGAGTTAACAGTCACAAGAAAAGGCATCTCACATTGAGTGAAAAGGCACTGCTTGCATCTGATTACATTAATAGCAACTTCCTCTGAGACCATAAGACAGGCTGGCAAATATCCCGTGATACTTCCTGAAGAAACGTCTATTCACATCCCAACATCTTCATGTAAAGCGAGATGGGGAGGCAGCCACGGGAGACTGCAGTATTTGAGCAAGGATGGAATCATCATCAAATTACAAAGAGAGACCAGGCGGCAGGAGACGTCCGCCCAGCCCTTTCTCTGGCTGAAGGCTCCTTTAATGGCCCATGCACGAGCAGCCTCACTCTGGAGGGCGCGGGAACCCAGGGGCCACCCGTTCAGCCCGATGCTGGCTTGGGACTTCAGGCACACATGTCGTCTGCCTGGTGCTCCCCTTGTCTCTCGAGTGGGGCTCCCCAGAACTGGGCAACACTTGAGGGGCTAAGGGCAAGGGTCAAGACTTGTGGCCAATATAAAACAAGTCCAGTTTCTTTCAAAATTTCTTAAAATGAAGAAAAATATGACTCCCTACTGCCCTCTAAGTTAGCTCCAAATCAGAGGCAAAGCCTATAGTTACAAAGAGAACTAGTGAAAACTGATGTCATTGACAATAGCTTGGAAATTAGCCTGGGTCCTCTGCCTTTGTAAAGCATGCTAGTTGACAGGGTTCTGTGAAAGAATGATTTTTTGGTAAACTTTTATTTTTATTAAAAGAGTGAGAAAAAGATAGTTTAAATCTTGGTAAGACTGAGAATAGTCACTTACAAAAATGTTGAAAACAAAGAAAACACACCTTCTACTCCCAAGCAGATCACTCCTGAAAAATAAAGTCAAACGCCAAGCTTGGAGAAGACTCTCTGACACTATTTAATATACTGACCTGCATAAATATGTTTTATTTTATATTGATAATTGAGTACATTAAACTGTAAAAATTCCCAGATTGTTACCTCCAACAAAAACCAACTCTTAACATTTAAAAATAAATGTTATCTGGAAAAGATTACAAGGCCAAATCCTGGGGGCGTCGTTACCTCCGAAGAGACAGGACAGGAATGAGGTGGAGGAGCTTGCTGCAGGGGAAGTTCATTTTATATGTCATGTTTCATCGTGAACTAAAACTTGAAACACACATGGAAATGGTGAACAGAGGGCACAGGAGTGCTTGTTGGATTCTTCTCTGTAATTTTCTGCATGTTTGCAGTATTTCATAATTTTAAACTTTTAAAATGTTAACGAAAGGATGGATCTCTGTGTACGTGCTGTGAGATGCAATCTGAGGTTTGGGTGAAAACTGGCATCTTGTCAAACTGCTTGAATAACTATTGCTATAAAATGTATAAATTTAATTATTACAATTATTTTATGATTATAAATCAAGGTATCCAGAACCTGGAAAGTGTGAAGCAGCTAGGCTGGCTCCTCTGCCAGGGAAAGACGCAATGAGCGAGCCTGGGCTGCATGAGGCACACAAGCGTGATGCCAGGCAAACACGTCCGGAGCGCCCAGCCCTGCCTTCTCGTTAGGATACTTGGAAGCTTATGACATTTTCAAACCTTGTTTCTTTAAGAAATAAAAAATAAAGGTATCTCGCCAAGTTTGCCAGTTCTCCATGGTCGGCTATAAGCTCAGTTACATGAGGCTTAGAGACAAAGGGGGAGGTGTGGACATCATACTCCGAGATGGGATGGGGTGCCTGTCTGTGTCTTGTGGCCCTGACTGCTACCTGCTTGGGAGCCCGCCCTGTCAAAGAAGCACGTGCAAGGAGGAAACAATCGGGGAGAAGTGTAAGTGGTGTCGCTACCAGCGCTCACCAGTGTGATGCTTTCACCGGCACACTGTACAGTGGCTGTTTCTTGCCTTTAAGGCATTCACAGAGGAGCAACCCCAAACGCCTCACCAACCCTGCTGAAGGTCAATTCCATCACGAGGTGGATCTTCTCAGCTCCACCAAAATATCCCCACATCTATCTGATATTGAATGGGCTAATTCGCAAGAAAAAGCAGCAACAGGTATTTAATTTCAATCTATTCTTTCACCTGGTTTCACTAATCGTTAAGAAAAAAAGAAATGCAGATGAGTATATAGCCAGCTTATGGTTCATTCCTCATTTAATTGTTTGGTGTATTAAATGAGTATTTTTGAGGCAAATCTGCGATGACTGCAGAATACAAACATGACTTGAAAGAATCTTAACTAAATGCAGTATTAAAATGCCTCCTTGGGTGACTATCTTATGGGGTTGTTTCTGATATCAAAAGGCTAACAAAGTGAATGTGCTTATCACGACTTTATACTTCAAAGTCAAAGCGAAAATTATGCAATACATTCAGCACTTGTAAGTCTAATTTAACACGTGGAAAAATGTATTCTACCATTATTCTGAAAAAATATATATTTTTAACATTTCTGTTCAAGAATATCATAAAGACAGAAGTTTGAAACAGTTGAGTCATGCTAACTTTGATTACAGAAATGCTCCCAGTTTACAACAGTGTTACGTGTCTAAGAAAACAGGTTTGTTTTCGAACTGAAATGAGTTACTGCAGAAGCATTTTCAGAAGGCATATAGAAAGGCACAGAAGATTTAGTCTATGAGTTGTTGCCTTAAGTTATAGTAGTGATTCCTGACTTGAATCATCCACTGTACTTTCTTATTGATTTGTTTGCTTATCTGCATTTTACTGTGTATTAAGATCCTCTTGCCACGTGTTCAAAAAACTATTACACAATCGTTTCAAATGTGACCTGCCACATCTAATGTTAAATAGTATATAATAGACACTGAAAAAGTTTTCAGGAACTTTTGCTGTGTGAACCCTACAGAAACCCTTCCAATAAAACACAGCTTCTTGTGTTTAGGGCAGGGCGTTTCCAGTGAATCAGTTCACAGGTCTTGGCACCTCAAGTCCCCCAAGTGGACTCATTACTTCTCAACAGTCTTCCCACATCTCTTCTTCCTGAGGTATTTAAACTGTGTTCAAATTGTTGACTTCACAAAACAGATTTGTTAATTACGATTTATGTGACACTTTTTTAGAACTTACTGCCAGGCCCACCATTCTAAGATTGGTCAAGTTTTACTTCAGCTAAACAGAAACATGATAGATTACTGGAATTTAAAAAATAAAAAGTAACATTTCAGAGAAAAACAGAATACTTGTAAGGCCCTTAGTTGTTTCTGGGTCCTTATTTTCCTTGAAAATACACTAAGGAGATTGACTCCATTATCTTCCCAGCCATAAAAGGGGAACCTCCTTCGGCTACTGTTAGTTGGAGGGGGGGGAGAGGTGGGGGGAGGGGGAGGCGGGGGGAGGGGGAGGCGGGGGGAGGGGGAGGCGGGGGGGGCACAACATGCCCCCGTGGTGTTACAATCATTTAAAACCGCAGAACTTCAGCATGACAAGTAGTGTTTTCTCACAGTGGCCTGAAGTTCCGTGCCTCTGGTCCAAGGAAGCTTCTTGTGTTTTAATTACACTAAGCAGAATTTAACTATAGAAGTTGTTCTAAGAGCCGGCGATGAAACTTCTCGGGCTGCACTGGGTTTCGGTATTCGTGGTTTGGGACATTTTTCACAAGCAATAATTCAAGAGAAAAGACTGTTTCATCAAAACACAATGGCACAGAATATGAAAGGAAGTTCTGCAAGTACCAAAAAAGACAAAAGCAAGAATACACCGCACCTGAGCAGGCCCCGCAAACAGAACTTAGGAGCAAGCTGACAGATCCGAGGCCCTGAGCCTGTTCACTACGTGTGTCCCTCAGGTACTCTGACTTTAAAGGAATGCAGAAAGTATTGGCCCCATTGCTCTGCGGTAATATATTTTTAACAGTTAGTTCTCACACCATTCTTAATGAGTACACATATTTAATTATTGGTGGGTGTTTTTAATATCTGAGCTACATCAATGAACTGAGGACTGATATCACATTGTTCCCATGTACAAAATGCCTTGCTTTTCTACATTCAATTATCAACCAGGAAATGGAATGTACAAAGGCCAGACCCTTTCTGTATGTGGGAAAGTCAGATCAGGAGCCAGCAGCTGTTAAGAAACCAGAAGGCTGCGCTCATCTGGCCTTGGGAGCACCCCGTTTCCTGCCTCTGAGCAGCCTCCTTGAGGGCTGCTGGGCTGCTGGGCTGCAGTCTCACCCTCTTGCCCTCCAGGCTTGAGGCAGGAGTGGTCTCCCTCCTCCCTGCCCGCGCGCCTTCCACTGCGGTTTGGATTCAGGTGTTAGAAGAGGATTTAAGGAAAACATTTACTTGAAACACACACACACACACACACACACACACACACACACACACACGATTTTATAATTAAAGCCACATAATTAGGAGTGACAAGCTCAGGCTGGCAGTATGCAGACTACACGACTTCCGGAAAAAACTTAAGAAAAATGAAAACAAAACCCTTACATTGTTTACCAACCTACATATCTAGCACTAGAAGATTCCACTGACAGCTCTGATAATGTCATGTGCAAGTGAACAATTCTTTATGTCAAGGCCAAGAGACTATCCTCTGATGACCCTAATTCTGGAGAAGGAAGATGCCCTCCCTGAATTTTACACACCACACACACACACAATTTTTCTTATGGCCTCTCCCAAATCCTTAACACTTGGGCATTAGACAGTCTTAAAGAGGGCTTTCTTCCAGGAGTATCGATGCTTTCAGAGCAAACAGCAATGCACAGCCACGCAGCCTCTTTCACGCCTTTCTGAAAAAGCGGATAGTTCTATTTCTGTATCACCAAGTAAAGAAAACTTTAAGTCGTTTTTCTAACCTCGCATATTAGTTTCAGGGCTGATCATTCAAACAACTAAAACTGATCATGTTTTCTTAATATTCACATTTATGGGAAATATTTTTCCAGAAGCCAATGCCAACTACCTGATTTTTTCCTCAGTGGTAAGCGGATATTTTATCTATACTAATTGAGAAATCAGGAGGCATTAAAACGTAAACCCCAGTGGCCTGAGATACAACATGGAATCACCACCTCATCCACGAGAGACGGTCACGTCTGGCTGCTATTTTCCTGCACGTGAATAAAAAAGCAAGTATTTCAGTGGCCCTGGAAACCTTCTGGGCGCCTCCTAAGTTGTTTTCTTTGCACTTCTGCGGCTCATCAGTAGAGATTTCTAGCCATGTTCTAGGAAAATGTGTGCATCCTACCGATTCATCCATAGTAAGTTATCTCGAGGAAATAATACAGCTTTGATGTGTGCTTTAATGTCACAAGATCAAGATGAAAAGCTTCAAACTGTGATGCTACATTTCATTTACCAACTCACGGAAGTGCTCTGGTACTGTCCAGATTGCAGCATTAAACTTTCCTCCGCTCTTCTTCCCAATTAGACCTTTGTTCCAGGAAAATCATGCAAAAAGTTCCTCATCGGAGTCTTATTCCCTGGCATGACTTCTTCATGGACGCTTTGAGCACAGCATACTAGAGACTACTTGTAGGGCAAGTACTTCCCAAAACACTGCATTTGCAAAATGACAGAATGAATCTGGCCTTCTTTCTGCTCCACTCCCAGATCATTTGGGAGGGGAAGTGCTGAGGGTCCTGGCACAAACCTAATGCAAACGTGAAACAGGTTGACAACACACAAAATCGACTTTGCTGTTTGGTGGAGGTCAGTTAAGAAAGAACTGCAAAGAGCTGAATCGTGCTGTTCCGTTAGCCATCGTTCTGGAAGGGGAAGTCTGAGACCAGCATGTCCTGCAGAGAGACACACACAGCCCTTACCGTGTCTCCAGGCTTGACAGAGACGGCCACCACCACTCCGGGCATTGGGGAACGCAGAACACTGCTTGTGTCCTCGGTCACTTTTTCCAGCATAAATTTGTTCAATTCTGCGGCGAGTTTGGTTAAGATATTCACCTTGTACTGAAGGGAGAAAGAAAACGAAACCATAAATGAGTTCAAATGAACTTTTCCTCAAAAGTAACATCCATTCTAAGTCCATTTTTAGCTTTTTAATTCAAATCACAGTAACAGCCTTAAATTCAAATGGTTCTCAATTGCTGCACACATCAAAATATATTTGTTCCTGTCATATATTATGAGCTAGTTATTTCAGAAATATCTTGAAATAAGGACTATTCCAGTTATTAATATTAATCATTGACAAACATCGTCCCGTATCATCAAGAAAAACATCTCAAAACGTTATAAAGAAAACTGAGAATTTTACTTGTATTCCCTTTACCGCCTACAAACTTATCCCCATCAAGGAAAATCCCGAGAGCTAGGCAGGCCCGGGGGATGGAGGAGGTGACGTGTGGACAGGCGCCAGTAGATGGCAGCAGATGGCTGTCGCAGCTTCCCACAGCCCTCCAAGAGCGGCTGCGCTACGTATCAGTAAGTTAAGACAATGGGGTTCAGTGTTCATTTTGGGCAAAATAATATTTGAAATTCCATTTTTTCAGTGACAAAAACTGTTATATTCATGACTTAAAAAGCTGGCTTTTCTTAAAGGCACTACATAGTCTTTCTGATGTAACAAGATGGTTAGGAAAAGACGCAAGATAATAAGAATGCCTTCTGCACTAACAGACAATAACATCAAGATGTTATAAACACTGATGGAAAATATGCACAGACAAGTATATTCACGGCACCTTCTGTAGGTGGCTCTCACACAACCGGGCATATTCAGGGCAGTTCAGTGAAGCAGAACATTTCAAAAAAGAGAATTCCTATCCTCTCTGTGAATAAATCTATGAGCTACAATTTGGTCTATCCAAACAGAAAAAAGATAAAATGGTTTGAGGAAGTGTCTCTCGGTGAAATTGGAACCACTACCCGAAGGTTCTGGATCCCTACCAGGTCTGATTTCTCTTGGGTAAGAAAGAAGCAGCAGTGAGACAGCTCCATTTTCTTCAAAAAAACAAAAAACAAAAAAAAACAACCTGCTGTAACTCAAAGCCTCCTGGGGGTATCATGATGGCAGGGATGCAAAAACAAAATATAATCCCCCTTTAATTCTGTATGGGGATGGTGGGAATATAATCCCCCTTAATTCTGTACAGGGAGGATGGCGGGAATATAATTCCCCTTTAATTCTGTATGGGGGTGGCGGGAATATAATTCCCCCTTTAATTCTGTATGGGGGTGGTGGGAATATAATTCCCCCTTTAATTCTGTATGGGGGTGGCGGGAATATAATTCCCCCTTTAATTCTGTATGGGGATGGCGGGAATATAATCCCCCTTTAATTCTGTATGGGGATGGCCGGAATATAATTCCCCCTTTAATTCTGTATGGGGGTGGCGGGAATCTCTAAGTGCCTCTTCACAGGGCCTACTGAAAAGGGTGGGGGGAGAGCTTTGATGGCCAAAGTTCCAAGTGGATTTGCGACACTGTGACAGGTTGAATAATAACATCTTTTGCGTGTTTCTTTACTCCTGAGTGTGTGTTTTGCAATCAAGGCATAGAAGCATCTGCCAGTTTCTGAAGGATATGATCCTTAAGTGAAATTACAGTGCAAATAAAAGCTTTTTGCTCCTATTAAAATTCATCTGAGTCATAAGTGGTGAGGGAAAAAGTGAGGAGAGTGCACGCTGCTGTCAGTCTAACAAACATTCTGGGCAGAGGGACTATTTATCAGTGATGAATTGGACCTCCAAGTCCTTCATTAAATCAATGGGGGAGGGTGTGGAGGGACAGAGGGGACTATAATTGGACCAAATTGCACAGTTTTTGTATCTGTGCTGTCTGCCATAAGGGAAAAAATCCAACATCACTAGAGGCATCAGACTCGACAAAAAAGTTACTTTTCTAGTTGGTGTGGCCCTGAGCTGCGCCTTCTGTACGACTGATTTGCAGCGTGCCTCGTTCAGTTTTCAGCGTAGCACACAGATCTATTCTTTTTCTTGTTTTGCAGAATTCGATTTCAAAATGTGAAGCCTGAATCCAGGAAAAGTATCTTCATACATTGAGAATATGATTTATACCACATTTCACCACAGTGGATATGCTCCCAAACTAAGTTTAGTTATATCACAGATCAGCCTGCATACGAACAAAGTGCTAAGACTGTATTTAGCTTCATTTCTCCCCAGAAATTACAAGATTCTGACTAACACTGGATCCTTTTACTATTTTTATAATTTTCATCTTTCAGATTCCTTTCTCTGTAGGACTCCTGCTTTGCTTGGAAAGAGATGTAAAAGAGTCACAAACTCAATGCCTTCAGATGCAGTCTTTGTTACTGAGGAGATGTTCCTTTTCCTTTTGTATTTGTTTATTGTTCTTAAATCTGTTTGGGGGATAAGTGACTTATTGTAATAGCAAGTAAAAATAACAACGGGGTCAACTCCTCCAGAGAGGCCTTGGTGCAAATAGTTGGTTTAGAATTTGACCTTTCTGAATATAAAAAGAGAAGGCAGAGAGAGATTCTCTTTTTAAGATTACCTTTGATGTTGTCCTGACCCCGTGAGTGTACCACACAAACACGCCTTCTTAAAACAACCTCTCAGCGGGCCTGTGCTGTGCCGCACGGGGCGCGTGCCGGGATGGGGCCCACGCGGGGTGCAGCACATGGGTCCATCAGAATGAACTGCCTGGTGAGAACCGTAAAAGCTTTTTGCTGCCCCAGAAAAGAAGTCATTTAAGAATGTACACCAGGACTTTCCAAGCTGATGATCAAAACTGCTATTTATTGGCGTCTCTGGATTCTTCGGGGGCACAGAGCAGCCAATGTTTCGTGAGACTTGAGGAACGTGCCCCTACCTGGACCGCAGGGTACAAGCTCAGTTTCACTGCGGGCATTTAACTGTTCCTCAGCGGTTGTGCGAAACTCCCATAGACGGTTTTGATTTTAAGTTTTTGTGGTTGTTTTCAATCAGATAAATCACAAAGTTGATGTCTGAGGGTAGGAATCGAAGACTCTGAAGGCTCGTGGACAGGACAGAGTAGCAGGATCCCAGCAGCAGCCAGGTTTTCCCGCTGCCTGGGTAGGGTGAGGAAAATGCCAGCATGGGTGACAGGCAGCTGCCTGTGGGTGGGGCTGGGCTGCCATGGAGCGGGAAGATGATCCGCGCCAATGAGCTCAGGGCTGGTCAGTGCGTGGAACTTCACTCCTTCACTCCGCTGGCTCAGGAAGACGTTCTCCAGACCACACAGCCAAATGAAAAAAATGTTCTTGAAAAACAGCTCACCACATAGGTGAGAACAGAACAGGTGCTCTCTGGGCTTGGCCCGGTGGGACTCCTCAACCCACATATGACAGTAATGGGAGGGAATTAGGTGTTATCTAATGACCCAGTGATGGAAAAGTGACCCCAGGCCTGGTCTCTAAGCAAATTAATTTTATGGCCTCTACAGTGTGAAACCACATCTAACAAGAAAATTTCTCCCAAAAATTTAGAAGAAAGAAAAGGAGTCACAGCTGACATGAAAGGGTCAGGAAGAAAGCCACAAGAGCTGGACAATGATAAGAAACTCCAGTGGGCTTGTTTTTAAAATTGACACGCAGCTCCTCCATGGGCCTGATGAAAGGCTGGGGGCTGAGTGGTTGCTGCAGGAGGAGGCGGCTAGTCACAGTCTGGGTGAGAGAGGCACATTATCACTGGACCTCATTCAGAAAAGCATCCTGTAACTGGGCATGTGTGCCTGCACCCCAGCACCCCGGAACTCAGCACCCCAACGACAGCGAAGAATCACCCACTTTGAGACACACTCCACTCTGGCGGGCACACAGAATACCGCCCTGGAGGCTTCTGTGTTTGTACAGTACATGCACCTCCTTACAGTGTGAAATCCACCCACTTCTTTCCACAGCCTATAGAAATACCAGTAATGTAATTCTGCAGACCCCACGCGCTCATGTGTTGCAATGATTCCGAGGTCTGTGGCTGCTCCCGAGGTGATCGCTTGCAGTTTGCTGTACAGTTTTCAGCTGTGACTTCAGAGCCTCCAGTGCCACTGTTAACCTCTGTTCCTCTTCAAATGGGCTCACTTCCAGTTTCCATTTCTAATTCATTCTTCCAGTAACAATTAGGACACGTACAGTTGACTGACTGTTAATGTTCTTTCATGTCCTCAACTGCTGCCATCTCGGTCAACACCAACTCAAGGGCAGGTGCTATCTTTGACTGTAAATCACTGTGCATCAGTTATCTTGAAGCACTGGCCCAGTACTGTCCACGCAACCCTCCCTAAGTAAGGTGGCAGACACTTCCAAACATTAGGCTCTCTTCCTAGTCAAGGTTTTACACCTTCTGGCCCCAGAGGTCTCCAACATTAATCTCTGCCTCATTTCCACAGCGTGGCAGTGAGAGCGACACTCAAATATTCCCCTAAAGGTATACTGTCCTAACTCAGAGCTAGGGAAATCGTGTCAGTGTTTTTTAAGTGATGGAAAGGGTGAAATGCAAAAATGATGCATCTTTAAAAACACTGGCATGTCAGAAAAGCAGAGAAAAACTAGATATAAATTAAAACACTTCAGTGGAATGAGACTTGTAATTCGACCACGTTCTCCTCTCCTAAATTCTCTGTAGGGTACACAGTTATCACTTGAGGAAAAACATAGCAAGGTTCGGAGCCATACAAAATAATTTCCCTCTGCTTCCGCACAGGGCCCAATGGCCTGATATCTGAGCTAAACCACCACCACCAATCTCCAACACACAACAGTGACAGTACACAGAATTGAAGCCTGCGGCTGTCCTTCCTTTGGAGGTGCAGCCCAGGCGAAGGAAGGGACATGAACAGGCAGCAGCTAAGGCACAGGGCGAACCACAGCCTCCTACAGCTGCAGTCGCTGGAACAGCCTGTTAGCATAATGCTGTGACAACTCCATCAGTGCAGTCTCAAGGTAGCTGTCAATCAGGATGCATCATTTAATCCAACAGCACTCGGAGGACTTTCTCCTACAACCCGCATGACAGCATATCTACAGCTCTATTTATGTCAGCGCCCAGTTGTGTTTACAATGTTGTTGTAATTAGAAAAGATGCAACAGGCAGCAATATTCTTGAGATTTCCATTTTGTAGTGTTGCCCTGTAAAGTGTGATCTTGCCTCACAGAGTCATGCTACATGACAAAAGGCTATTTTCTTCAATCTCCCAGCTCAGACAGCACTTCATTTGCAGCTATCTATAATTAGATTAATGGTGTAGTGTGGTACAAAGCAGGCCCACTTCACATCAGATAGCATATGAATTAGGACAAACACTTATTTCAATTCCAGGCAGAGAAAGCAATGACTGGGGTATTTAGCATACCCTTTATGGTGGAATGAGATGTTAATTGTGTACCATTACCTCTAAACTGCTTGCTTGTTGTATAAATCACTGTGCTAATTGATGCAGAGATAGAAATGTAGCCACAGGCAAGAAAGCAAAGGAATGAGAGCTGAAGATGGTGGATAAAGGATTATCGAGTAAAACCACATGGAGATGAGGTTCCTTTGAAAACTTTGCTTTCTGCCCACGAGCAGGATTTCTTCATATACAGCAAAACTCTGGTACCAGAAAATAAAAATTAATTTTACATTCCTTTTTAAAAACACAAATTCCTTGTAGAAGTTCTGGCTGCCAGAAATCCAAATAATAGGTATGTGGAATTCATCTTAATATACATTTATAAAAACATGGAATGTGTAGTTTTCAATAGTCAGAGCTCCTCATCTGGGTTTTTGGCTCATGGGTTAATAAGTAACACTTGTAAACTATACCTGAAGCAGATGTTTCTGACCCTCCACAGGGCAAAAACAAATTCTTTCCCAAGGCTTGAAGCTGTTCTTTTAGGCCAAAAAAAAAAAAAAAAACCACCACCACTATGCTGGTTTAGTCTGTTATAGACTCTAATTGTGTAGAAACACTTATTCAGGATGTGAATCCAACAGAACAGAATCATTTTCATCTACCATTAAAACACCGATTTTAATACCATCACCCAAACACTGAAATCTGACTATTCCAACTTAATGAAGAGATATTCTTCCTTTTCTAAAACTAGCAAAAAAAAAAAAAAAAAAAACAGAAGCAAGTAGTAATTTAAAAGCTTCCGTTTAAAAATCTCCAAATGTTACTCTTCCTTTTTAAAATGTCTTGTTCTGCACTCAACAACTCTTAATAGGGTCAAAACGAGTGTCTCAAAAACACACATACAGAAATCAAATGCTTCATCCCGTAAGTCAAACCATCGGTGAGCCACACATAAACGCGCTCCTGGGAAGTTCATAAATCAAGTGCATGTGTCCTGAGTACATGCTCACGTTTTTTTAATATCAAGGCAACACTGAGGTGCAGATTAGTGCTGTGGACCTTCTCGCAAATTCAGCTGCTTAGGAATTAGCACCGTTACAACATTCTATGCAGAAGACAAATGCATAGGCTCAGTTAGCAGCTCCAGTTCTCGACGTCACGGTAACAGTTAATATCCATCTACACCAAGTGCACATTTGAGAAACCCTGTATCTTTCAGCCTTGTGAAATAGGAACACCATAACAACTTGCAAGAAGATAAAACAATGTTTCAAGAAACTAGAAAAGTCTAGTTCAAGTTAGCAGGACTGAAACTTGGGAGGGGAAAGTCCAGAGCTTCTTTGTTGGGGGCCACAGCTGTCACCTATCCCTGTACACAGTGGCCCTTATTATTCATCTGACTGCTGAACTAAGGACACCTGTATCACAACTGCAAGCGTTTATGGTTTAGGTCATTATGCTAAATAATATTAAAAACAAAATCTGCAAAATAAACATCAAAGACTCTCAGGACGGAAACCAACGTCAGCGCAATAAATAGCATGAACTACTCTGCAACAACGCCTCCCAAGCATCAAGGCGACATAAACAGAAAGGAGAAAAGATGTGGAAACAGTGTAGAGGCCCACCTCCTGGTCGTTAATCACTTGTTGAGACCATTTAAACTAGAGCCTTAGAGCCTGCAGCCAAAACCAACATGCCTCAGCGAAGCTGGTGTTAACAGAAGAAAATATATGGTTTCTGATATTGCGTCCCAGTTCCTCAACATTTGCTCCAATTGAAAAGGCAGTTAAACACAGAGTAAATCATCCGGTTAGCCTCGCTGTTTAGTGACACACAATTGATAATGTCAATACATTGCAGCAACATAATGCGTCACTTTCAACACTCGTCCGCTGCCATTTATGAATCAGTCTGTACTCAAGGTTTTATTGTGTTACTGGTAGGTGGTTCTTGGAGTTAAGTCTTTTACTGGACCAATCAATGTGCCACAAGGAGGCTCAACGGCAGTAAGCAGCAATCTCATTTATTGAGGGAAAAATTAACAAAAATAGGAGTGGGAAGAAAATCCCAACAAAACAAAAGAACAAAAATATCTGAAGCCCATTCAGTAACTCATTTTTCAAAAATCCTGCAAAAATGGGGAGGGTTTACTTAGAGAAAAGAACCATCTTAAGTCTAACCATCAACAGCATTGAAGGAATGGGTAAGTCTGTGTGTACCTCGGGCTTGCTTCCGAAAGACGATCTCTGGAGGGAATATGGGGCTGTCAATAATACAAAAATCTAGCCCCATCCTTTGTTCCATCTTGTTTTTGTAATTGGAAACACAAGAGTCATTCCAGTTCTACTGTCCTAAGATAAGCAACTTAAAAAAAAAAAAAAAGTGCCAAAAATTAAATTGAAAATTAAACACTAGGCCGGGCGCAGTGGCTCAAGCCTGTAATCCCAGCACTTTGGGAGGCCGAGACGGGCGGATCCCGAGGTCAGGAGATCGAGACCATCCTGGCTAACATGATGAAACCCCATCTCTACTAAAAAATACAAAAAACTAGCCGGGCGAGGTGGCGGGCGCCTGTAGTCCCAGCTACTCGGGAGGCTGAGGCAGGAGAATGGCGAGAACCCGGGAGGCGGAGCTTGCGATGAGCTGAGATCCAGCCACTGCACTCCAGCCCGGGCGACAGAGCGAGACTCCGTGTCCGAAAAAAAAAAAAAAAAGAAAATTAAACACTAGGCCAGGTGTGGTGGCTCACAAACATATTCCCAGCACTTTGGGAGGCCGAGGCAGGAGGATCACGAGGTCTGGAGTTCAAGATCAGCCTGGCCTACATAGTGAAACCCCGTCTCTACTAAAAATCCAAAAAATTAGCCAGGCAAGGTGGCGGGCGCCTGTAATCCTAGCTACTCGGGAGGCTGAGGCAGGAGAATCACTTGAACCTGGAAGATGGAGGTTGCAGGGAGCCGAGATGGTGAGGCTGCACTCCAGCCCAGGCTACAGTGTGAGACTCTGTCTCAAAAAAAAAAAAAAAAAAAAAAAAAAAGACAGACAGACAGACAAGAAAATTAAACATAGACCCAGCACTCAATAAGAGAGGATTTATTTCTTCCCTTGTGTTGCACTGAGGTTACCTTGTAATCTGTATCACTAGCATCATAAGAGAGGCCTAAAACTGACATGGAGGGAGGAGAGCTACCGTCTGGGAGGCTGCCACATTCCTAGTCTTCTAAGAATTCTGAGGCGGTCGGCTGGGTGCAGTGGCTCACGCCTGTAATCCCAGCACTTTGGGAGGCCGAGGCAGGCGGATCACCTGAGGTCAGGAGTTTGAGACCAGCCTGGCCAACATGGTGAAACCCCGTCTCTACTAAAAATACAAAAATTAGCCGGGCGTGGTGGCAAGCGCCTATAATCCCAGCTACTTGGGAAGCTGAGGCGAGAGAATCGCTTGAACCTGGAAGGTGGTGGTTGCAGTGAGCTGAGATCGTGCCACTGCACTCCAGCCTGGGTGACAGAGCGACACTCCGTCTCAAAAAAAAAAAGAAAAAGAAAAAGAAAAAAAACAGAATTCTGAGGTGGTGACTGATGGGCAGGAGGGCACTGAGAAGTCCTCAGTGGGTTTCCCAAGGAGCAAGTCTGTTAATGACGGCAGCCTCCCTGGAGCGTGGCACCATAGTGCCATGTGTGCAGGTGTGCCGGTGATAAAGGGGGCCCAGCCTGTGCCTGGCCCAATTGCCCGCAAGCTAACAAGTAGGTGCATATGCCACAAAGGCAATTTGCTGGAGTAAGTGGCACTTTCACATCCACAAAGGCAAGGCCATTTACAATGAACTGTACAGAATGCACAAAATAGAACATGTGCATTCTGTTTGATCAGGAGTCTCCGTGACACATTATGACTATAATGAGTCATTTTTTTTTTTTACTCAAGAAAAATATTACAGATCTTTGAAAGCCATGTACTCAATTATATAACAATACCAACATCTGTTAACAGTACAGGCTGTTTCTATTCTGTATCTCGAATTGTTTTATGTAATTACAAGTTTATAAGGTATTTGGTAAAAGGGTAAGAAAGTACCTTTTTAAAGCACTATATAATTTGGGGTACAATGAAGTGTTCTCTTAAAAATCTATAATTAGGACAGCATCAGCTTACAGAAAAGTACAGGAAATGTTATAAAAACACAATTATGTAAATAAGCACCGAGGTGAGGAAGTGTACCCTTCCACAATGGAGCCACCCCTCTTCCTTTTCCTCCTCCTATCTGAAATGTTCTTTGCTCATATCAAGTTGAAGTCATGCTGTCAGAATGAATGATCTTTGGGGAAAAAAGATGGGGAGCTCAGCCTTCCCATGTAAGTCCTCAGTCCCCCGCAAGCTGGAGCACCTGGGAAGTGTTCTAATGTGAGGGGCTTCAACAACAATCTTGCCTTTACAGGTTTTCTTAAATATTTTTACTATTTACTATTTACTATTACTTAAATATATTTTACTATTATGAATTCACTGAAGAAACTCAAAATTCAAAATGCCAAAATGCTGGCGTTATGAGACAGAAATTCAGAAACTAAAATACAGAAAGTCAGAGTAAACAAAATTAGAGATGACTGTGATGCTGTGAGGTAGACTGTTGGCCAAGAAAACGGAAGCAGAAAACAACGGAAACCCCCACCGCCCACCCCCACCCCAGAAGGGTTCCGGACTGAAGTAGGAGAAATGAGTGCTGGTGTCGGGGTCGCCTGAGAATCTTACGGTTTACAGTTCGGACACATCCTAGACGCTAAGCCAAGGAGGACTGCCGGCACCCTCATGCTGCGCTGTGTACAGAACACGATGCTGAAGGTAGCCAAGGCCTGGAGAGCCATGGGAGAAACCGGGAGACAGGGTGATGTGGTCCCCGTCCTGCCAGCAGCAGAGCATGGAAGCCCAAGTCTCTGAAGCCAACTGGCCTGAGTGTGACATCCCAACAAGATGGCACCTTCTGACCAAGTTACCTCCTTCTCAGACAAATGTCATCTCTAAAATCAAGCTAATACAGGTCTTGAATAATTGTTTTGAGGATTAAATTTACGAAGATGTGCAGAGCACCTAGCAACTGCTGGACAGTAACTATTCACCAGGTATTTCCTGTCTCCTTTCCAAACATCTCTGGTTGTTCAGAATGAAAGAGTGGTGGATTTCTTTTTTGGCGGGGGTAGGCAGAGAACAGGGTACCACTCTGGCACCCAGGTTGGAGTGCAGTGGCATGACCATGGCTCACTGCAGCCTCGACCTCCTGGGTACAAGTGATCCTCCCACCTCAGCCTCCCAAGTACCTGGGACTACAGGCAGACGCCACCATGCCTGCTTAGTGTTTGAGTATGTTTTGTAGAGATGGGGTTTGCCACATTGCCCAGGCTGGTCTTGAACTCCTGGGCTCAAGGGATCCACCTGCCCCCGGTTCCCAGAGTGCTGGGATTACAGGCATGAGCCACTGCATCAGGCTGACACTGGTGGATTTTATTTTAAAATCGTGTATTGTAGGACATCTCAGATTAACTTCTAATTGTTAGAGTTCTAGCTCTGTGCTCTCCACGTTTGACAGCAAATAGATTACATTCTTCAAGCATCACATCTGGCTCTAAAATCAAAGAAACGAAGTGGATTCTGTGTTCAGAGAGGTTCCCGGGCACACAGCGAGGGACCGCACGGTTGTCTTTTCCTTCGTTAGAAGCACAGTGATTTAGAGAAACAGTTTGGTTCATTCATTCAAAAACCACTTATCAAGCATATCTGGGCAACGTAAGAATACAAAATAAACAAGAAAAAATGGCTCCTGACCTAAATACCATAATCTGGCCAGAGGGGAAAGACATTCATGAATGACACAATATAAACGTATTCAAGGATTACTAAGAGTGTGATCAACATGAGGTGGGCTTTTTTATTTTAGCGCCTCTCTTACAGAAATCTCCAGGCTGCGAGGCAGTAAAGAGTAGTGGTTTACGGTTTAGGATCTGGAGTCAGAATACTCTTCCACTTAGACGCTTGGGAAAGTTCGACTTTCCATGTCTCAGATTCCTTCTTGATGAACTGTAGATCACAATAGCGCCTACTTCTGTGGAGAGTAAGTGAATTCTTTTTTTTTTTTTTTTTTTTTGAGACAGAGTCTTGCTCTGTCACCCAGGCTGGAGTGCAGTGGCATGATCTCGGCTCACTGCAGCCTCCGCCTCCCGGGTTCAAGTGATTCTCCTGCCTCAGCCTCCCAAGTAGTTGGGACTACAGGTGCGTGCCACCAAGCCCAGCTATTTTTTGTATTTTTAGTAGAGATGGGGTTTCACCGTGTTGGCCAGGATGGTCTCGATCTCTTGACCTCTTGATCTGCCTGTCTCAGCCTCCCAAAGTGCTGGGATTACAGGCGTGAGCCACGGCACCCAGTCAGTACGTGAATTCTTGTATGAAGAAGTCTCAGAACACAGAAATGTCATTAAGTATTTAATAGCCATCATTACTACTGATTGTTGTCATTCAAACATGTCCACAGATGGACAGAATTCTTGGGCACAGTCACTGAGAAGACACTGGAGGCTGTCTGGATGGGTCTAGAATTCAACACACAAGGATCTAAATTGCTTCCACGCCTGCCCACATGCTCTCAGGTGCACAACACCCACATACCTCAACTCTTCATGCTGATTCTCTTCACTGGAAGTGTCCTCTCATCATCTTCTTAACCTAATAATTTGGCCTTCTATTCAATTCTCTTATGAACATTCTCCTGACTTGGAACTTCGTCCTGTCTATGGGATCTGACTAGAATAATCTTTCCCCAGACTTTAAGACTATGTTTCTAATTTCTCATGGCAGAAGAATTCATATTTCAGGCCGGGAGCGGTGGCTCACGCCTGTAATCCCAGCACTTTGGGAGGCCGACACGGGAGGATCACAAGGTCAGGAGATCGAGACCATCCTGGCTAACACGGTGAAACCCCGTCTCTACTAAAAATTACAAAAAATTAGCCGGGCGAGGTGGCAGGTACTTGTAGTCCCAGCTACACGGGAGGCTGAGGCAGGAGAATGGCCTGAACCCGGGAGGTGGAGCTTGCAGTGAGCCAAGATTGCGCCACTGCACTCCAGCCTGGGCGACACAGCAAGACTCCGTCTCAAAAAAAAAAAAAAAAAAAGAATTCCTATTTGAGGAACCTGAGATTTTATAAGAAAATGAAAAGCAGGGGACTGAGTGAAATTTCACAGCTCTTATAAAACCATGTATTTTATGGAGTTAAAAATAGTTATAGGCTTGTTGTAACAAGTCCAATGGTAAAGAGCTGTATAAAACAACTTACTAATCCACCCTCTCACATCTAATCCCACTCCCCTTCAGTAACGTCAATTTTTATTGTATATCTTTTACTCACATGAATGTATCAAAATATAAACATATAATATATGTAAACTACAAACACATTTAGCCTGGATAAAATGAAACACTGAAGACTGCTTATTATTATTTTTGAGGATCTCACTCTGTCACTCAGGCTGGAGTGCAGTAGTGTGATCACAGCTCACTGCAGCCTCAGCCTCCTGGGCCCAAGTGATCCTCCCACCTCAGCCTCCCAAGTAGCTGAGACCATAGGCACATGCCACCACGCCCGGCTAAGTTTTAAAAAATTTTTTGTAGAAACAGGGTTTTGCCATGTTGCCCAGGCTGGTCTCGAACTACTAGGTTCAAGCAATCCACCCACCTCGGCCTCCCAAAGTGTTGGGATTACAGGCATGAGCCACTGTGCCCAGCCCACAGCTCATTTAAAGAGGGAGAGAATTATGATCTTTTGCCATTCAACATCCTCAACTCACTGTAGACTTTTAAACACAGGATGTTTAATACAGAAAAAAACTTTATTATTCTTTTTTTTTGAGATGGAGTTTCGCTCTTGTTGCCCAGGCTGAAGTGCAATGGCACGACCTTGGCTCACGGCAACCTCCGCCTCCTGGGTTCAAGTGATTCTTCTGCCTCAGCCTCCTGAGTAGCTGGGATTACAGGCATACGCCACCACACCCAGCTAATTTTGTACTTTTAGTGGAGATGGGGGTTTCTCCATGTTGGTCAGGCTGGTCTCGAACTCCCAATCTCAGGTGATCTGCCCACCTCAGCCTCCCAAAGCGTTGGGATTACAGGCGTGAGCCACTGCGCCCGGCTGAAAAGGACTTAGGTAAATTATTTTCCTTGTGCCTGCTTAGCTAGCTTGTCTTAAGCATGCTGCTGTTCCGAGCCTCTGTCAACACGCAGCCACTGCTCAGGCCAACTCTAGAATGTGGCAGAGTATCCTCCAGTGGCCCTGCCAGTCTCTCTCACCCACAATCCAGCCTCCTCTGCACCCCAGGAATCAGAAGGTCCAGCTGTAAATACAGCTTGAAGGCCCTGGGTCTGCGTTGGCCTCAGCTTAAACAGCGTTTCCCAAGGCGGCACTGAAATTTCCTGTCCTCTGCCATCTGCTCTGCCTCCCTCTTCTTTTCTCAAGTTTGTTCCCTCTTTTTCTAATTATCCCCAACAGCGTGACTCGTTATCTGTATATAACAGACCACTCTGCCTGGCTGCAGTGACTCCACTAGGATTTTCCCTAAATCCCTGTCCTTTACTCCTAAGAATCTATCTCATATCCTACCATTCATACCAAATCAACAGAAAGCTCTCTTAACTTTGTAAATTGTAACCACTCGGTCATTTTCAAGTCTAGAGGGCCAGAAATGCCAAAAGTAACTGCCAAAAGCTTCAGTCACAGAAGTTAAGGTCGATTCTCTGTGGTCTAATTTATAAATGATAGCTGTCTAATCAAAATGAAAAATGCCTACCTAACCCTCTTACCATTGCAATTCAATAATGCTACACAGTAGCCCACAAAATAAGACTAGGGGACATTTCCCTTGCATCTGTATAGTGCAGAAACCAGGAATACTGAGTACCAGTCATTCTGTGCCGCTCTGCTGTCCTCTTGGTTAAAAATATACAGTACACACAGCCAGGGTGAGGTGGGATGAGAGGGTCCCCGTTCAGCAGGGACATCTACCCTGACCTCTACCTTAGTGAAATCTGCCTGGATCAGAGGCTGGGCCTCTGTTTCACAGGTTTCGAAGCTAGATTTCCACTATACACTCATAATGCATCCTTCTGAAAGAGATGGATTCACTTTTATCAAGCTCACAAGATACTGACATACAAACCATCTTAGGAATTTACAGTAAGAAATAGGTTTGTAAAGGGAACTCACACACCTCCTAACTGTAGTTTGAGTACTAAATTATAGTCAGTGGTTCTTTGATAAATACAGAATCAGCAGAAGAGGCACTGGCCGAAGTGCTCTCCACCAAGACAGCATAAGCAGCAGTTCTCAATCACAGAAGCATCCAAACTTGCCTGGAGGGCTAGTAAAAACACAGACTGCTGGGCCCCCACTTGAGTTTCCAGTTCAGGTTTGGGTTGGGGTCTGCATTTCCTTTTTTTTTTTTTTTTTTTTTTTTTTGAGACAGTCTCGCTCTGTTGCCCAGGCTAGAGTGCAGTGGCGCGATCTCAGCTCAACACAACCTCCGCCTCCCAGGTTCAAGCGATTTTCCTGCCTCAGTCTCCCAAGTAGCTGGGACTACAGGCGCGCGTCACCATGCTTGGCTAATTTTTTTTTTATTTTTAGTAGAGACAGGGTTTCACTATGTTGGCCAGGCTGGTCTTGAACTCCTGACCTTGTGATCCGCCCACCTTGGCCTCCCAAAGTACTGGGATTACAGGCGTGAGCTGCCGTGCCTGGCCTGGGGTCTGCATTTCTAATGAGTTCCCAGGAGATGCTGAAGCTGCTGGTCTGAGGACCACATTGTGAGTGAACAGAAGGCCTTCTCTACTATGGAATAGCGTTTCCCAGGGAATTTAGCTCATGTCCATGAGAAGCCTTTCTTCTCCTAGACTCAGCTGACAATGCGCTGCTAGAGAAGGCTTTTCTGATAGTAGACAATGGAGACTCAGAAGGGTGAGGGGGTGGGAGGAGGATGGATGATGAGAAATTACTCAATGGATACAAAGTACATTACTCAGGTGATGGATATCTAAAAGCCTTGACTTCCTCTCTATGCAATCTATGCATGTCACAAATTTACACTTGTACCTCACAAGTTTATACAGACAAAATAATTTTTAAAAGTATGTTTGACTCTTGTTCTAGGTAGAAAAATCTGAGTGACACTTTTTTTTTTTTTTTGAGAGTCTCACCCTGTTGCCCAGGCTGGAATGTGGTAGCACAATCTTGGTGATCTCAGCTCACTGCAACCTCCGCCTCCCAGGTTCAAGCAATTCTCCTGCCTCAGCCTCCCAAGTAGCTGGGACTACAGGCACCCACCACCACGCCTGGCTAATTTTTGTATTTTTAGTAGAAATGGGGTTTCACCATATTGGCCAGGCTGGTCTCAAACTTCTGACCTTGTGATCCACCCACCTCGGCCTCCCAAAGTGCTGGGATTACAGGCGTGAGCCACCGCACCAGGCTAAAGATACATCATTAAAGTATCTTTTGCATATATTCAGTCTTGCTTATTTGATGTCTCAAGGTTTGGGGAGTGTTTTGGTGCCTACAGTTAGTACCCCATTAATTTTTCTTTGGCCTCAATGTGGCTGTCCCTAAATTGGATCAAATATATTCTCAGAAGGGTGAGATTTAGTAAAGGAACTCATTAATATAGACTGAAGGCGTCTCTAGCCTGTAAGTAACCTTAACATTCTGAGACTGGAGAATGCCACTGTGCTCAGTATCTTCTAGGAGAGAGGTTTTCTTTAAATGTTTACAGGTTTCAGATGAGCTGAAACCAGCCTTAACTGCTCTATATTTGGGCAACTGGGGACTGTTCCTTTGATCTTTTGGTTTATTAAAAACTATGGGGAAGCTAAAAAGTCTTAGAAAATTTAGCAAGGTAACTTTAAATGGAATGCACATGTTATTACATGAACTAATTAAGTATACATTCCTTGAAAAGAAACTTTAATATTAAAGATATATATAAATATATCCTTAAGGAAAGTTCTGGTCTCAACAAATAATAACAAAATATAAGCCCCAGATCACTACTGCCCTTGGTCTGGTGTCTGCAAGAAGACATCACACACTGAAGGGCTGGACTTTAGTCGACTTTCAACCACACCACAATCTTCCTAGAACGTGGAAAGCCTGGTGACTCCATCCATTCTAACACCATCACCTCAGTCTGAAGACAGTCTCAGGAGAAGACGGACTGAGCCAGAATTGTTTATCTTTTTTCCTGGGTGACGAGATTCCATTCTTGCCTAATTTCTCACTTCAGTTAGATTCAGAGGTAGAATCATCTAAAGACAGATCCCAAATACTGTCTCTCTCATCTTAAAAAAAAAAAAAAAAAAAAAAAAAAAAAAAAAGAATCTGTTATTCCTTCTCCCCAAATGACAGAAGCATGATTTAATTGTATTTTCCTTCAAAACTCTCTGTGGCCAATAAAATACTAGCACCTCCAAAAAAAGTCTCAAGCAACCTGAATTAGAAACACAAATATTTTTTCCTTTGCTTCTCCTATGTAATTTTGAAAACTGTGAAAGAAAAAAACCTTTTTAAAATGTCAAATATACTTGTCTTGTTTACATTCGGATGTACGAAAAAGTTCACTGAGGCGTTGGTCTTATTTTTGTCACTAGACATAACGAGACAAATGTGCTTCTGCAACAGAGGTGCGGATGCAGCGGGCAGCAGTCTATCCTAGAAGCTCTGGAAAGAAACACTGTATCCCAAGGAGGCAGGATATGAAAGGCTGGAACCACTTTACTAAGATACTACTTGTCCCAACATAAAAGTCTGTCCTGAGGCATCCTGCTAGGGTCTTGCCTATTACTCTGCGAATTAAAGGAGGTTCACTAGAGCCACGTGGGCTAGAACAAGTGAGGCTTGGACCAGAAGAAAATAATTGGAAGAGTTTCTCTGTCAAACATTAAAAGTCATCAGCATCAGAATCACAAATATTTCACTCATCTCTTACATCCTGCGAATGAGCAGATAAACCATTTCAAACACCTGAATGGAACAATGACTATCTTCCAGGATACAAAACTATCTCGTAGTTTCACCAGTTATGTGAACACGGATGCTGACAAAGGAGAAATCTTATTTTTCAAGCGTCTTTTGGGAACAGCAAAGGCTATGAATATTTTAGAACTAGTGAAAGAGTGCTACGCTGAGGAATGGGAACAAACTCCTCGTGTTCCATGTATTGACTGCACGCCCACAGTTTTGTGGCTTGGTGAAAAGCTTTCACTTGTCACAACTCATGGTTTTCTACAATAACATGAATTGACATCAATGATTTTGCTTGCAATGCTGGTGGAAGTCTTGTCTTCCACTGCCAAGTTCTCAGAATCAGAGAGCTGAATCAATGCCTTGTTAAAAGGTTTTGACAAGGTATAGCGGCAGAATACAAAATTTGTATTATAAACAAGTATGCTAACATAACAGAGATGAATCATTAAACTACTCCCACCCCAGGAAATATCACTCCAAAACAGTTCAATAGGGAGGAGTTATTTTAAGCATAAAGAACATGGTTGGTAGTGGAATAAACCTACAAAGACCAGACACATGCTCCAGTGTGGATGAACCTCAGAAGTGTTATACTCAGTGGAGGAAGTCACACACAAACAGTAGACTAGGGGTTGCCAGGGAGAGGTGGGGGAATAGGGAGTGATCACTTAATGGAAATGAGGTTTCTTTTTGGGGTGATGAATCATCTTTGAACTGGATAGAGATGATGGTTGTAGAGCATTGTGACTGTTAATACATGCACTGAATTGTATGTTTTAACTTAGCTAATGGTTAATTGTGTTATGTCAATTTTGACTCAAGAAACAAGAACATCTATTTGGCCATATGCATTTCTTTTTTTTTTTTTTTTTTTTTTTTTTTTTTTTGAGACGGAGTCTCGCTCTGTCGCCTGGGCTGGAGTGCAGTGGCCGGATCTCTGCTTACTGCAAGCTCCGCCTCCCGGGTTCTCGCCATTCTCCTGCCTCAGCCTCCCGAGTAGCTGGGACTACAGGCGCCCGCCACCTCGCCCGGCTAGTTTTTTGTATTTTTTAGTAGAGACGGGGTTTCACCGTGTTAGCCAGGATGGTCTCGATCTCCTGACCTCGTGATCCGCCCGTCTCGGCCTCCCAAAGTGCTGGGATTACAGGCTTGAGCCACCGCGCCCGGCCTATTTGGCCATATGAATTTCTAAAGCTTTCATTTGCAGGCTCTTTAGTCACTAACACGGATGTGTTTCCAATTCATGTGTGGCTTTCCCCTCTCTCTCTCTCGTTTTTGGTCTGTCTTCTCCACTAGACAGTACTAACCTCCATGAGACAGCATTATAGTATCTGGTACATAGAAGACATTCAATATTTGTGAATGAAAAAAGAAAAAAAATCCATTTATTTTATTATTATTATTATTTTTGCTAACCTAAACATCTCCAGGCAAAAAGAGAGGCAACTGGCGACAACTATGACAACTTCCAATGTTGGGCTGCATGTGGTGGCTCATGCCTGTAATCTCAGCACTTTGGGAGGCTGAGGTGAGAGGATTACTTTGAGGCCAGAAGTTCAAGACCAGCCTGGGCAATATAGCAAGACCTTGTCTCTACCAAAAAAATAAAAGGTTAGCCAGGCATAGTGGCACATATCTGTAATCCTAGCTACTCATGAGGCTGAGGCAGGAGGATCAATTGAGCCCAGTAGTTCGAAATTTATAGTGAGTTATGATCCTGCCACTGCACTCCAGCCTCGGTGACAGAGTGAAACCCTGTGTCTAAAAAAAAAAGAAAAGTAAAAAAAGAAGGAAAAACTTCCAATGCTGAAGAATGTGATTCTTCAGGCTAAAATCAAGAGCCCACAAATCTGGCAATTTCTCTGGAAACCTCGCTAAATTCTTTTTTTTTTTTTTGAGACGGAGTCTCACTGTCGCCCAGGCTGGAGTGCAGTGGCGCGATCTTGGCTCACTGCAAGCTCGCCTCCCGGGTTCAGGCCATTCTCCTGCCTCAGCCTCCCGAGTAGCTGGGACTACAGGTGCCCGCCACCACGCCCGGCTAATTTTTTGTATTTTTAGTAGAGACGGGGTTTCACTGTGGTCTCGATCTCCTGACCTTGTGATCCACCCATCTTGGCCTCCCAAAGTGCTGGGATTACAGGCGTGAGCCACCGCGCCCAGCCGCTAAATTCTTTTGAACATTTATTTTTGCCTAGACATCACTGAAATTTAGACCTCAATTCATAATCCTTTTCTTGCTGACAGCATCACTAATGGTCACCTGTAAGGATGACCTCACTGGTAGAACAGAGGAAATGACTTGGCATGAATTTAATTTGAAGACTCTTGCAAAATCACAGCAGTTTCTTGACAGGAGCCTGGAAAAGTCCTGGCAGCTCTGATAGTATCTGCTACCCCAAGCCTTGGTAAGTCAGTACTTACTGCCACTAAAAATTAAAAAAAAAAAAATTACATTGGCTGGGTGTCAAAGAGGCTACACTGTTTTACCATTCCACAATTTACACTTCTCATTCAAGCCAAAGAATAGTAGGCTTCTCAGATGCATACTTCAAAGCCAAATTCGGTGACTTTTTAGGTTTATTTGCACAATTTGTTCATATTTTCATTTTTCACTAATTTTTCACCCTCAAAAAAGTGAGAGAAAAAGAAGTGACAACTTTTTGCAAAGATGAATTTTATTTTCTAAGAGAAGGAAACCAATTTCCAGTGCAATCAAATTAACATGCGTCCTGTGATGAAACTTCTTTGACTATAATCTTCCCCCCAATTCTCTGCTATTTTTAGCTCCATGTTAATTAGGGGAGAGAGAACTATGGAATTACAAGACAAGAGAGACCCTAGAGCTTTTGAGGGACAAGGAGCACAGCCTCTGCTTCCAGCCTCCCGTGAGAACAAGTGCTCTTGTACTGCCATGCTGGGATTCTGTGACATCTTCCGAACTCCATGCTAGAACTCAAGCTGCCAGCCACTGTAGCGCCCTGAACACACCGTGCAGTTTTGTGGCTCCATGGCTGTGTCCATGGTATCATGCCCTTCTAAAATATCCTCCATTTTCCTTTGCTTGTCTGACTCAATCATTCCTTAAGTCACAGTTGAGGTGTCATCAACTCCAGAAGCCTTCCCTGAGCTACAGGTTGGGTGACATCTACTTACTGGCTCCCAAGGCACCTGGCTGTCTGTTTAACACTCACCGTATTATGTTGAAATAATCAGCTTAACTGTCTATTTCCTTTACCAGATAAATGGAAAAAGGAAATTAGTAACTTTAGAGTGGAGAAAAGGACAACGACCACCTGAACCAAATGGTCAAAGTGATGCCATTCACAGTGGGACCAAGAGAAATGTGAACATGCGGCCCCGAAAGGGGGCCACAAGGAAAACGCAGCACCACTACCATTACGTTCCTGCCAACACTGAGTAACAGCCTATGAGGAAACACCAAATGAACGCAAATTGAGCCATTTGACCAAATAAATGGCCTGTCTTCAAAAATGTCAAGATCATGGAAGCCAAAGAATGATGGAGGAACGACTCCAGATTCAGGAGACCAACAGGACAGGAAAAGTCAACGTGAAGGTGTGATTCTGAGTGGTTCCTGGGCCAGAAAATAACACTTTTTTTCCTTTGGCTTTAAAGCCAGTATTTTTTTATAGTGAGCAAACTGGCAACAATTTGAAAACATTTTAAAGAGTAGGAAAACGGGCAAAATTTGAAAGGTTTGTAGATTAGACAACAGTGCTGTTTCAATGTTGGTTTCCTAATTGTGGTAACAGTACTGCATTGCAGTTACATAAGGGAATGTTGTCCTGTGTCGATGAAATACACACTTAAGTATTGTTAGCAATTTGCTGAAATGGTTTAGAAGACATCAGTTATTTACATATATAGATGGTGGGGGTGGGGAGAGAGAGGGAGAGAGATGGAGAGAATACACAATAAATCAGCCCTGATAAAACGTTCACATTTGGGGACTCTGGGTGAAATGACCTGGACATTCTTTGTATTACTGTTTTTCAACTTTTCACCAAGTCTGAAGTTATTTCAAAATAAGTTAAAAAAAATTAAAAAGTATGAAAATCTAAAATGTTTTCCTTTTAGATGAGAAAAAAATAAGTGTGGGATTAACAGCGTGTAGGCTATGTTCAGGGTAGTGAGAAAATCTGCAGTAATTACTTTGAAAGTGAAGTCAGCAGTTACAAAGAGTGCTAATTGGAAGTTGGCACAATTCCAGGGCGCTGACACTATCTCCCAAATTAACCCAACAAACTGGACAGCAGAGCAGGAAAAGGTATTTTCTTTATTGGGCAGTCATAAATGAGAAGCAAGAACATTCCAAATAATGCTGAGCTACTTTACAAATAAGGACTTTTCTCACAAGCTTTACAAACTTAAAAAAAAAAAAAAAAACTGCCCTAAAGGCAACCATCCTACAAATAACTACAAGTTAACAAAAATAGAAGGGACACCCAGGAGTCCCCTGGGCTCACCATCAGCAGCAGCGTCGTCTCTCCAGTGCTGGCCATCTCAGAGAGGTGGCATTTTCCATGACGAGCAGAAATTAACTAGACTAGTTATAGGGACTACGAGACGTTACGAAGTGTGCAATTACTCAGGAACATGCACACGTAGAGGAAAATCGTAGAACCAGGTGTATGGTGGTAATGTGGACAAGTTTCCCAATAGCAGCTGAAAGCCTGGATTAATCTTTGTTTTGGAGTTGTCCTGTGTTGGGTAGGATGGTTAGCGGGGTCTCGGGCTTCTACGCACTAGATGCCATAGCACTCCCTCCCAGCTGTGACAACCAAATATGTCTCCAGACATCACCGAATATCCCCTGGGGCACAAAACTGCCCCAGCTGAGAATCGCGGTTCTAAGGTCCCTCCTACCAACAAATTTCTGAGTCTGTGTTGAGTAAATGAAATGCTATAGAATTTCAGAGGGAGAACTAAGGCAGTCAGAGGAGGATTTAGGGAGCAGGGAGGATTTGAGATGAGTCTTGGGGTAAAATAAACCAAATGGGGCAGAGGAAATGGTGAGCTTTCCAGAAGTACGGATGGCACAATTTAAGGAGTATACACAGGAAAGAACAGACCACCACAGAACTGTCAGGAAGCCAGTCAGCTGGGCAGAGTCTCCACTAGTACATAAGGCGAGAGGTACTTGTCATGTTGTAATGTGTTGAAGGAATTACAAAGCCTTTTTTTTTTTTTTAAACAGAGTTTTGCTCTTGCTGCCCAGCTAGAGTGCAATGCGCAATCTTGGCTCACCACAACTTCCACCTCCCGGGTTCAACCCACTCTCCTGCCTCAGCCTCCCGAGTAGCTGAGATTACAGGCATGTGCCACCATGCCCAGCTGATTTTTTATTTTTAGTAGAGACGGGGTTTCTGCATGTTGGTCAGGGTGGTCTCGAACTCCTGACCTCAGGTGGTCTGCCCGCCTCAGCCTCCCAAAGTGCTGGGATTATAGACGTGAGCCACCGTACCTGGCCGGAATTTCAAATCTAAAGTCAAGACTGCTTAGGCTGGCATCCTGACCTAGCCACGGCATCTGAAGGTTAATGCTAAGTGCAGTCCCACAAGGGACAATGTTCTTGTTAGACAACAACCCACATCATCTACTACTCCATTAAACAAACAATGGCTGGCCGGGCGTGGTGGCTCAAGCCTGTAATCCTAGCACTTTGGGAGGCCGAGACGGGTGGATCACGAGGTCAGGAGATCGAGACCATCCTGGCTAACACGGTGAAACCCTGTCTCTACTAAAAATACAAAAAACTAGCTGGGCGAGGTGGCGGGCGCCTGTAGTCCCAGCTACTCGGGAGGCTGAGGCAGGAGAATGGCGTAAGCCCGGGAGGCGGAGCTTGCAGTGAGCTGAGATCCGGCCACTGCACTCCAGTCCGGGAGACAGAGCGAGACTCCGCCTCAAAAAAAAAAAAAAAAAAAAAAAAAAAAAAAAAAAACAATGGCTTAAGAGATGAGAAATTGGTCAATGTTTGCCCTTTAATTATTTATTTATTTATTTAGACAGCTCTGTCACCAGGCTGGAGTACAGTGGCATGATCTCGGCTCACTGCAATCTCTACCTCCCGGGTTCAAGCCCTTCTCCTGCCTCAGCCTCCTGAGTAGCTGGGATTACAGGTGTACACCACCACACCCAGCTAATTTTTTTATTTTTAGTAGAGACGGGGTTTCACCATGTTGGCCAGGGTGGTCTCCATCTCCTGACCTCGTGATCAGCCTCCCAAAGTGCTGAACTTCCAGGCGTGAGCCACCGTGCCCGGTCAAATGTTTGCTTCTTATATGCCACTGCTCTCTATGTCTGAATGCAAAAGATCCAATTTTAAAGTGTACTTTAAAGAGAAGCTGAAAGCAAGCAAGTTGGGAGGGAGGGAGGTGGAGAACAGTGCTCACTGGGCATGGACTGAAACACACCACGTTTTGTGAAAGATGGTAGCGTGCTGACTTCCTGCTATATTCATGCAACACTCACAGGCCAGGAAGGCTGGAATTTGCAAGCGTGTAGATGACCAAGACTTCAGTCTTTCTCTTGACTAATTCTATATTTTCCCAGTTTGGACCACAAGACTCTGGGGGGGTTTCCAAGAACTGGGGTTGCGGCACACGTTTGAGGCAGTCTTATCAAGTTTCAAGTCAGCCCTAAGAACCGAGCTGCATCCACGTGGGTTGGCTCTCTTCTTGGCGTGGGGCTCGGATGCACTCTGAAAGCCCCAGGAGAAGCTCACTGTAGTAAGAGGCTCTGTTGTTGTACAAGAGACTCTTCTAGTGGCCACCTCTGATCAGGCACCAGCCTGGTGGGGCAGCTCACACCCCCCACATCCACCCAACAGGCCTTTGAAGGTCTGAGAATGCTGAGTCTCACCTATGTCAGAATGAGATGGGAGAGTTCCCTGAACTCCTCGCAGGACTTGTGACAGGGGTGAAGCTCCTTTCCTTGGCCGCCACGTGCTCAAACCCCTTATGGGAGGGAGAGCAGGCAGACGGGCAGGGGCAGGTGTAGGAGGCGGGGTGAGCACTTTTGCACTCTGGCCCTGTGGTAGCGTCTGGGGGTGTGTTACAATTAATGCTCTTTTAGAAGCTGCCATCTGCGGATGGCTACATGTTAAACCAGCTCAGTGGAGAAGAAGGGTGACAGCCTTTTACACCCTGCCCTCTTGGTACCCAGGTCTTTGGTCCAGCATTCAGGAAGAATCAGGTCACCCAGACTTGAAGGATGGTGAATGTGAGGATTTTACTGAGTGATGGAGGTGGCTCTTGGTGAGACAGATGGGGAGCTGGAAAGGGGATGGAGTGGGAAGATCATCTTTCCCCCGGAGTTTGGCCGTCCCACAACTGATCTCTCCTACCCTCCCCAGCAGAACTCCTCTCAATGTTCAGGCGCACCTTTTCTCCTCCTCTGCTGCACTGCTCTGCCACTCTTCTGCTTGTGGAGCCTGGGGTTTGGGGTTTATATGGATACAGGATAGGGGGCCCTGGCGGGCCAAAAGGCAACATTTGGGCACAAAAACAGGAATGCCTGTTCCCATTTAGGGCCATGGGTTTCCAGGCTTGAGGGTGGTGCCTTTGCTGGGGAACCATCCTCTTCTACCCAGTATTTCCCTGCCTCCTGTCCTTATCAAGAAAGTGCCAGGGGCGACCCTGTGGCCAATTCATTCAGTCAACTGCATGAGGCTGCAAACACCCTTCTGCAGTTCCCACTGTGTCTTGCTGGTTAGAGAGATGACAGTCAGCCGGGCACGGTGGTTCACACCTGTAATCCCAGCACTTTGGGAGGCCACAGCAGATGGACCACAAGTTCAGGAGATCAGAACCATCCTGGCTAACACCATAAAACCCTGTCTCTACTAAAAATACAAAAAATTAGCCGGGCGTGGTGGTGGGCGCCTGTAGTCCCAGCTACTCGGGAGGCTGGGGCTGGAGAATGGCGTGAACCTGGGAGGCGGAGCTTGCAGTGAGCCGAGATCACGCCACTGCACTCCAGCCTGGGCGACAAAGCGAGATTCTATCTCAAAAAAAAAAAAAAGAGAGATGACAGTCCATCTAAGCAGCCCCTGTGGGGCAGGGACTGAGGCTTCTTGTAAAAGTCATATTGAACCACCTCCTCTCCAAGTAGATGAACCTTTTCTAAGTAACTCTTTCCCTACATTCCAAAAAAACTTCTGAAATGGGACCCCTGATTGAACTTTGCCCAGGTGCTTTATGGATTATAATTTGGCATCATTAGAGTCATCCAATGCTTCCACTTCATCTTTCAGGGAGGCCCAGGAGCCACTTGATTCTCATTTAACTCATATTCACTAGAATATTTTTATTTTAAAAAATAGAGAGAAAAAAAGGGACCAAAATATTTACATGTATTGGAGATTTAAAATAAAAGCGTTATAAATCCAAAAGAGCTTGTGCAAACCGAGAGCTTTCAATCCCAGGCCTCCTGCTGAGCCAGCCACCAGGCTGCAGCACCTTCTGCCAAGCTTCTCACAGTCAATCCAGAAGCTTTCTCCAGGGCTAAGAAAAAGTTATTAAGATTGCCGCCTTGGCCATTATTTCACAACCGAATTAACCTCTATCCCAAGGACAACATTTTGCAGCTGTTTGCAGTGAGTCAGTACTTTCTTTCTATTCTTTTCCTTTTTTTCTATTTTCTTCTTTTTTGGTAAATTACCCTTTCCATTTTTGCCTGTGACTAGGGGCATACGAACAAAGTTTAGGTCTGCTTCTTGCTGTTCTGAATAGCTGTCTGCTTTTTAAAAGGCAGAAATGAAAACAGTGGTCACGTGACATTCTTTCAAATTAAAGTTACACAATGACACAAAGCTCAGGCGCGTACACACACACAATACGCAGCGATGCTACTTCCCGCCATCGAAAACACCACTTTTCAGATGACACTTAATGGTTCTGTTTATTATATAATTCCATCTCATAACATACATTTCCTTCCCTTAGAATGAACAATACTTGCTTTTAAAAAATCCTTGTACAGTCTGCACCAAGCACACAAACCAATCACATGAGTGACTATTTCTTACAATGTTTGAAATTGCATAGACCAGGAGGTCTTAAAGCAGGGTCCCCTGACCAGCAGCAGCAGCATTCAGGAACTTTCTATAAATGCAAATTGCCAGGCCCCATCCCAGACCTAGGGCACCAGGAATTCAAGGGTGGAGCCCAGAAGTCTGTGGTCAAACAAGCTCAGCAGGTGATTCTGAAGCTCCCTGGAGGTGTAGTGGGTAAGAGCGTTCTGAGAGAATGACAGTAACACCCCAAAGGACTGTCTTGGAGTCCATTAGGTAATCCAACACTGTCCGAACGTTGACAGTGCTTGCCTGTGGCTGGCCAGGGAGCAGGGAATGGCTGCAAACAGGCAGAAAGGAACTTTAGGGGTGATGGAAATGCGCTAAAAGTGGAATGTGGTGATGGCTGCACAACTCAGTTTACGAGAACTCACTGAATCGTAGCTCAAGAGGTGAATGTTATCTGTAAATATACCTTAACAAAACTGTTCACAAAATACTAAAAATGTTTAGAAAAGTGCCTTGCTCATAGTCATCAGATGTTGGCTCTAGTCATCTAAGCCACTTGAACAGATTTATCTAATTGTGCATATTCTTCTAAAAAGGAACTAATCTCCCTCCAAAGTGTGAGGGTCTTGTTCCACCTTGATGTAGGAATGGGATCTATGCTGTGACCTGTTACTGATCCAAAACGTAAATCAGACATATGGTGACCATTTTCATGATGAAGACTTTACAGAGGGAAAAATGATATTCCTTGGAGTACAGTAATATGCCAAAGACGAACTGAAATAGAACCAACCCAGTGATAGTTCTCCAGAGATAACATGCGTTTAAAATGCATTGGATGTGTATATTTGCTCTAATTTATAATAGCTGGCTTCATTATTGCCATCTCTATTTCAATAAGCAATGACTCACCATAAACTCTGCTGACCAGGATATAGGGAACAGAAGCAATGCAAGACAGAATGTGGAAACAGACAGAGGTGGCCATGGATACAGCCTTAACAACCCCATTTCAGTGCCAGAACCACACCATGCACTATTTAATAACATTTACTGATTTTTTTGACAACTGACAATGCTGAACTGTCCCTGAGCCCTGTGCTCCTACAACACAGAAACAGTTACAGAATCTTCCTCCTCTTTCCTAACTCAGGAAATAGCTGGAGGTAAAGCCACCTTCCCTATAGACTTCCACTCTTCTTCATGAACCCCGTTAACTCTTGGACCACTCCCTTGTTCACCTGTGTTTATAAAACCCTAGTTCTTCCTCTTCTCTGAGACATTTCTCATTAATAAACATTACCCCTACTGCAGTAGCCTAGGTAAAATTATCTTAATTGTCTGGTACATTTCGTTTTTGACACAATAAATATAAGTTTAGCTGGCCACTCCGTCACTTTCAGTTAACAATGTTATTTGCAACACCTGACATTTTACAGTATTTTAGAATACATACATATGTGCACACACACATACACACACCTATATTAGCTGTTCAATTGCATGTATTCATGCTAGAGTATAAAAAGGAAATTAAAGTCGATTTGCACATATAACTACGTATGACTAATCATCTATGTCAGAGGTGAGCAAACATTTCTACAATGGGCTGGATGGCAATCTTTTTTTTTTTTTTTTTTTCCTGTTTTGCATGTCACACCGTCAGTTCTGTTTCAGTCACGTGAAAGCAGCCGCTGACAGTACATACAGGAATGAGCAAAGCTGTGTTCCGAGAAAACTTTCTTTCCTTTCTTTTTGAGATGGGAGTCTCGCTTTGTCACCCAGGCTGGAGTGCAGTGGCACCATCTTGGCTCACTGAAAGCTCCGCCTCCCAGGTTCATGCCATTCTCCTGCCTCAGCCTCCCGAGTAGCTGGGACTACAGGCACCCGCCACCATGCCTGACAAGTTTTTTATGTGTTTTTAGTAGAGACGGGGTTTCACCGTGTGAGCCAGGATGGTCTCAATCTCCTGACCTCGTGATCCGTCTGCCTTGGCCTCCCAAAGTGCTGGGATTTACAGGTGTGAGCCACTGTGCCCAGCCGGCCTTATATATTTTTAAAATGATTTTAAGAAACACAGTAATCTGTGAGTTGAGATTTTGAAAAAAATTGCAGAAATATTGTACATTAGCATTTTAAAGTTGGAGGCTGGGCACAGTGGCTTATGCCTGTAATCCCACCGCCTTGTTGGCTGAGACTGGAGGATCACATGAGCTCAGGAGTTTGAGACCAGCCTGGGCAACATAGTGGGATCCCGTATCTACAAGTTGTTGTTTTTGTTTGTTTGTTTTAATTAGCCGGTGTGGTGGTACATACCTATAATCCAGCTACTCAGGAGGCTAAGGCAGGAGGATCACTGGAGCCCAGGAGTTTGAGCCTGCAGTGAGCTAGGATTGCACGACTGCACTTCAATCTGGGCAGCAGAGCAAGACTCTGCCTCACAGATAAAGTCAGTGGAAAGTGCTGTAGTAAACTTTTCCCAGTTTCCCCCCAATCTGTTTTACCATGGGCCACTCCCTTACCCTGCTTTTATTTTTTTCATATTAGCTATTAACATGCTCTGAAAGTAATGTTCCTTAGAATTCCCTCAGGAAGCACCACTCTAGATCAGGTCTGCAAACTACACCCCACCAACTGTTTTTGAAAATAAAGTTTGCGGCCGGGCGCGGTGGCTCAAGCCTGTAATCCCAGCACTTTGGGAGGCCGAGACGGGCGGATCACGAGGTCAGGAGATCGAGACCATCCTGGCTAACACGGTGAAACCCCGTCTCTACTAAAAAATACAAAAATCTAGCCGGGCAAGGTGGCGGGCGCCTGTGGTCCCAGCTACTCAGGAGGCTGAGGCAGGAGAATGGCGTGAACCCGGGAGGCGGAGCTTGCAGTGAGCTGAGATCCGGCCACTGCACTCCAGCCTGGGTGACAGAGCGAGACTCCGTCTCAAAAAAAAAAAAAAAAAAAAAAAAGAAAATAAAGTTTGCACTCCGGCCTGGGTGACAGAGGGAGACCCTGTCTCAAAAAATAAATTAATTAAAAGGTCCAAACACAGCATTTCCTGTGGTATCCCACAAAATGAGCTCTGGGAAAGCCTACTTAGTACATGCCCAAAGAAAACAAGGACTCAGTGGTCAAATTTGGTTTGAGAAATGCTGCATTCTATATTCCATCTTGGAGATTCAAAACAGACATCCACTTAGTAAAGACATCTCTTAGTAAAGACTTAGAGACGTCCTGAAATAAAAAACACTAATTTAACCCAGCATTTCCCAAACTTATTTTAAACATCACACCACACACACACTCAGCTAACTGAAATTTTTAGAATTCTATGTAAATTCAGAGTCAATAAAGTCTTAAAGTCAGAAACTTGGTTAACACATCATTCAGTGATTTGAAGTTTTTCCCGGTTTTTCTGAGTTAAAAAAAATTCATGATGTGATACTTGCAGATGTTAGAAATCTGGAGTGTTGCTCTTAAAGAAATGCAGGCTCCCCCTTCAAGCACCTTCCTAGTAACACTGCTTAAGCTCAGAACCTCTGCCCTGAATTTGTTCTGCTGCACAGGTAACGATGATTGAGTTGACTGAGTTGTCAGTAATACTGCTGAGGCCTCTATGTCTTACTGTCATTGTTTTTCTTCCTCAATAATCAACATTTTTCATTTCAGTTACTTTTAATTAGCACAACTCCTTTACCTTGATGTATTTTTCAAATATATTGCTGAATATATAAGGGATATGCTCATAATAAAACATCAGACGCTAACAGAGCATGAAGAGAATTCTGCTCAAGTTTGGCAACTGTTACTATTCCTGGATTAAGCCTTTCATGTTTGTGGGGACTTCATGTTTTTGAAACAGAGTCTCTCTGCTCTGTCGTCCAAGCTGGAGTGCAGTGGCACAATCACAGCTCACTACAGCCTTGACTTCCTGGTCTCAAGCGATCCTGCCACCACAGCCTCTTGAGTAGCTGGGATCACGGGCATGTATCATCACACCTGGCTTATTGGTTTTTTTGAATTTTTTTGCAGAGATGAGGTCTCACTAGGTTACCCAGTCTAGTCTCAAACTCCTGGGCTCAAGTGATCCTCCTGCCTCGGCCTCCCAAAGTGCTGGGATTATAAGCATAAGCCACCGCACTTTGTGTTTGTAAAACAAAACAATATCCTACACAGGCCATTTTAACTTTATTTTTTCGAGTTACAATATAGTTCATATTGCATCTTTCCATGTTTGTAAACAGTTCCCTGATCACTATTTTAATGGCTGCATATGAATATTCTCCCATACGGAACAACACAACTTCTTTAATCAAAGTCCTATTGATGGACAGTCAGGTAGTTTCTAATTATTTTGTGTACACAAAGGACATGGTGGTGAATGTCACTGACATAAATCTTTGGAAATGTATCCAGTTGGTTCCCATGGTGGACTTGGGTCTCAGTACCTCTCCTGCAGGAGTCATCCTAGGTGACAGTATTTAGAGGGTCACGTAGGCCCTGCCTCCCATCTCTGGGATTGGCTGACATACTGAAGAACATCAACCCTGATTACCCAGTGATCCATTGAATACCTAGGTGAGAAAAGATGAGATGGGCCAGCCAGAGTCCTTCCTTCAGGAATGACAGAGAATGAGGCAGTTTTCAGGCAGACGACGGTTTAGAGAATGGCTCATGACACTATGACGGGTTCCAACCAGCCATATGCAGAAACTGTGGATGGTAGTGGGAATGAACGCCCTAGTCGCCAGAGGCCGAGTCCTGTGTGAGGGGAGCTCAGGCAGGCTAATGCGACTGCACTAGGATGAGTAAGACCTGGGAGCTGCTGTTTATGACGCTAAGGCATCACAGCTTTTGTTTTTGGGGAACCCTGGTTTAAGGCCCGTTCCCAGTACCAGCTTATGTGAACCCTGGGAAAATTATTTAACGTCTGTATTTATCTCATGAGAAGATTAAATGAAGAGATAATCTATGGTGCCTCACACATACAGAGTGCTCCATGTACATTAGCTCTCCCAGTTACAGTATTATCATTACGACCCAAGCCACTGTGGATCCCGAGAACTGCCAGATAAGACGTTCCCTAAGGCTTGGCTGGCTGGCCATCCCTTAAGGCCTCTGTGTATATATATATATCCTTGTAGTAAGTTTAGGAAACTTGGATCAATCTCCTGCCAGCAAAATTAACAAAAACAGTTCTTTAAGTTCTAGAGTTGGGGTTGCCAGTTCGAAGAGCAGAACTCTTTCAGAGAAACTCCTCTTACAAGTGACCTAAGCAATAATTCAACTCTAGAAATGCTCACCACACGTGTGCCGACTGGTTTGTAAGGAGCTGTTATAATATGCTTGTGCTATCTGTGTTCAAGTTCAACACGGATCCAGAAACCTTGCCTAGAAACTTACAGAGCACCTTGTCCCATCAGCAGGGCTGCCACAGCCAAGTGGTTCTAGGCAAACACTCGAGGAGGCAAAATATGGGAGGGAAAGAGATGGCTTAGCTAGCCAGTGCTTTAAAGAACAAAGTAGCTGATAGAGAAACACAGGCCCAATCCACACACCTTTTCCACTGTCATTAAAGCAACGGGGTGGGAACAGCTTCTCCTTTCCTTTTTCTTTTTTTTTTGAGACGGAGTCTCGCTCTGTCGCCCAGGCTGGAGTGCAGTGGCCGGATCTCAGCTCACTGCAAGCTCCACCTCCCGGGTTCACACCATTCTCCTGCCTCAGCCTCCTGAGTAGCTGGGACTACAGGCGCCCGCCACCACGCCCAGCTAATTTTTTGTATTTTTAGTAGAGACGGGGTTTCACCGTGTTAGCCAGGATGGTCTCGATCTCCTGACCTCGTGATCTGCCCACCTCGGCCTCCGAAAGTGCTGGGATTACAGGCGTGAGCCACTGCGCCTGGCAGCTTCTCCCTGCTACACCCATTCACTCCCTTCCTCCTCTTCAGCCCTGTCCCCCTGTTTAGACTGCTAAATATTAAAGCAATCCTTTCTCTTTGATTTTAAACTTATCTCATGTGAGAGAGAGAGGGGAGGAAGGGAGGGAGAGCGAGAAGAATGTGGAAACGGAAGACAGAAAGCCAATGTGAAATTTAAGTCCTCTCAGGCCTGTATTTCTAAGAACAGCCCTAGGTCCTATCAGTGCATCAAAAAGGGAGCAATAAAAACCAAACCAGTCACCACCGGACCTCGCAAAAGAGTTCACAGCAGTGGCTCCTACCGAAGTGCTCACCAGATTCCCAGGGCAGCGAATTCAAAATGGGTGTGAAGCGGCTTCCCCGGGTGACTGGCTCCACCCAGACTGAACATGCTGCTGGGTTAAGATTTATAGTAGAAAAAACAATGGTTTCTTTCAGGGTTCCATTAGTTTCTTCTGAGTTCTAGCTGTCAATTTGATTATCTGTTAATATCTGGAAGAAACTTATCAATAGTGGGCTCTCAAATTCTACGTATGCCAAATATATCTACAGGGGAAAAAAGAAAAATTCAGACATCTCCAATGCTCCTTCTGTAACTTCAGTCCAGCTTTTATCTCAAAGATACTGAACGTGTTGTTTAGAAGTCTAGAATGGGAGTGCAGAAGCGATCACAATACATCAAAAACTTGAGGTGCAGTCTGATGAGTTTCTCTACTCCCTGCTTAGTAAATTTCGAGTTTTCTATTTTTGGAGGACGTAATCCCTATGCGCACTGCTTTTAGCATCTAAGCATTTTCCTCAAGATGGGTCAAAGTGTCAAGGGTTTCACGAGAGCCTCGATCAATTCCTGCAGAACACTGTGGATTTGCTCAAGACTTAAAATAGGGACACAGTCCTCACAGATTCAGCTTAAGGATCATATACACAAATGACCACCTGAGACCACAGAGGACCGGATATGAGCTACTTATAGTCATACTGAGCCGGTGAACAAGAATAGCAGGAAAGCAGCCAGTTTTCTTGTAGTGAGGTTCTTTGAAGTAAAGTATTTATTAAACATTATATTATAGTGCATGAAACAAAAATCTTTGAAGGCAGGTTATCCTACTCTGCACAGTGGCCACTGCTAACGAATTACTTCCTTTTCCTCTCAGGTTTTGTTTTTCTATTTGTGAAACTGAAACCCAGATTGTTTTCCTCCATCCATGAAACCAGCTGGCACAAAGCACTCCTTCTGGTAATAATGTCCATCAATGGAAACAGCATTAAAAACGATTCCAACCCATCACTTCACTACCACACAAGAGGATGTGCGGATTAAGAAGGTGCTCTCTAAATACTGGTCAGCAACTTCTCTAGAACAGAAAACTAGGCTATTAAAAAATGACGAAATGACTAAAAATGGCAACAATAAAATGGGGCTTCTGTTTTTATTTAAAAGCAAAAATTACCGATTGCATTTCCCATTTCATACCTCTAGACTGACGTGCCTTGTTTCAGCTAGCATTTTCTATTTCTCAGTAAAGTACCCTGGATATACCAATAAGAGCCTCATCTTAAAGAAATGTCCAAAAGAAGACCAAGAGGGCGATATAGTTCATTCTTCTGAACCAATTATTAACTTAAGAGTCTTTGCCTTGGGAAGGAATACTGTGCAGCGAAACTCCCAACGAGCCAGCACAAGGGGTCACGTGTTGAAGATGCAATGGAAGAATCCTGGCCCACTGGCCAAAAGGTGTCTCCGGCTAAGTGTGTGCTGAGAGGAGAAAAGGACAGCGCCGGACACATGGCTGAGTCTGTTTCAACGTGGCTGAGAACGGCGGGAAGCTTTTTAAAATCTAGGAATACATCAAAGGGTGAATGCAGATTAAGCCCTGCTCCTTTTTTTTTCCCTGAAAGGCTCACTTTTGTTCCTAATAGAAAGACTTAGATGGTATTTCTTCAGATCATAAAGCAAGTTGTACTTTTAATGATGGAATAAAAATTATAAAAGTAAAACGTGGCTTTTCCTCCCCATTCTTTTTTTCCTTTTTTAAGTGATGAATTCAGGCAAAGACAAGTCTAAGCCAAATTTATCTCTTGTTAACCTTCAGGGATGTGGAGTACGCCAAGCATGATGTTAGTACAAAGTCAAATTTGGATGATGTAGTCATTTTTTGTTAATTCCATTATTAGAAACATTAGATAACATGGTAGTATCTAAGGAATACAGCTTTAAAAATAGTATGCACCTTCACTATCAAAGACTGTAACGCAAAATCAACTGGTGCCCACGACTGAACCTTTGAAATAGAAGTTTGTTATGTCTATGTTAGCCAGGCTGGTCTCGAACTCCTGACCTCAGATGATCTGCCTGCCCCAGCCTCCCAAAGTGCTAGGATTACAGGTGTGAGCCACTGCACCCATGGCATGCACCTGTAATCCTACCTACTCCAGAGGCTGAGGCAGGAGAATCGCTTGAACCCAGGAGGTGGAGGCTGCAGTGAGCTGAGACTGTGCCATTGCATTTCAGCTTGGGCAACAAGAGCAGACGCCATCTCAAAAAAACAAACAAAAAACAAAAGAACCTTGTTATGTCAATAGAGTATTTCTAAGTGGGTTAGCAGCTCCCTGACAGTCTACACCTCTCCAGCCTTCCCAGGCCGCCCATCCTTGGTTTCCCCTCCAGCCTTCCCAGGCCGCCCATTCTTGGCTCCCCCTCCAGCCTTCCCAGGCCGCCCATCCTTGCTTCCCTCTCCAGCCTTCCCAGCTGCCCATCCTTGGTTTCCCCTCCAGCCTTCCCAGGCCGCCCATTCTTGGCTCCCCCTCCAGCCTTCCCAGGCCGCCCATCCTTGCTTCCCTCTCCAGCCTTCCCAGGCTGCCCATCCTTGGCTCCCTCTCCAGCCTCGCAAGGCAGCGTTCTTCTCACCACACTCAGGCATTCCACTTGAGCCCCTGATCTCGCTCTGCCCTTCTCCCGGGGGAGTCTGCCACATCAACTGTCCTCTCTTCCCTCTCTACTGGCCCCTTCTTTTCATCCTGAAAGTCAACCTGAGTCATTCCAATCAACAAATTTTCTCTCGACTCTGCATCCCTCGTGTTACTGCCTTCTGACCCGACCCGTGTTCTCCACACAGCCCTCTGTTCTAGCTGCTGTGACCACACTTCCACTCGCGACCAAACCAGCCCCAAGTGGCTATCGCCACCATTGTTCTTCCCAGCTGACAAGCTGTCTCAGGCACCTACAGGCTAGATATTTCAGGGGAAATGACTGTTACAGAAATGTTCACATTAGAATGAAGAAACAGATCAATACACATCAATCATATTAAAAAGGTACTTCTAAGACAAAGCATAAAATTATTATTCATATTCAATATTTTAGGAATAAAAGCAACTATGTTTCTAAAGCTTTATGGTTTTGAATTGATGGTACGTTGTAATCATGCATAGATAGGGTCTGCCTGGGAACTGTAAAGTATTATATTACAGTAGTCCCCCCTTATCCAAGGTTTTAGCTTTCCAAGGTTTCAGTTACCTGTGGTCAACCATGGTCCAAAAACGTTATATGGAAAATTCCAGAAATAAACAATGTATAAGTTTTAAATTATGAGTCATTCTGAGTAATGTGAGGAGATCTTGTGCTGTCCTGCTCCGTCCTGCCTGGGTCATAAACCCTCTCCTCTCTGGGTCCAGCATCTCTACACTGTAGACACCCCCACCGCCAGCCAGTCACTTAGTAGCCACCTTGGTTACCAGATCTACTGTCAGGTGGTCTCAGTGCTTAGATTCCTTTTTTTTTGTTTTTGAGACAGAGGCTGACTCTGTTGCCCAGGCTGGAGTGCAGTGGCATGATCCTGGCTCGCTGTAACCTCCACCTCCTGGGCTTAAGCCATGCTCCCACCTCAGCCTGCCAAGTAGCTGGAACTACGGGATGTGTCACCAGGCCCGGCAAATTTTTGTGGTTTTTTTGTAGAGACAGAGTTTTGCCATGTTGCCCAGACTGTTCTCAAACTCCTGAGCTCAAGTGATCCACCTGCCTGGGCCTCCCAAAGTGCTGGGATTACAGGCGTGAGCCACTGTGCCTGGCAGGAACTATTATTTGACTTCACAATGGCCCCAAAGTGCAAGAGTATGATGCTGGCAATCTGGATATGCCAAAAAGCAGTTGTGAAGGGCTTCCTTTAGTGAAAAGGTGAAAGTTCTCAACTTAAGAGAAAAGAAAGCATGCGGAGGTTGCTAAGATCTACAGTAAGAATGAATCTTCTATCCATGAAATTGTGAAGAAGGACAAAGAAATTTGTGCTCGTTTTGCTGCTGTACCTCAAACTGCAAAAGTTACAGCCGCAGTGTGGGCTAAGTGCCGAGTTAAAATGGAAAAGGCATGCAAGGCAAGCGTATACAGGGTTCGGTCCCATCCGCTGTCTCAGGCATCCCCTGGGGATTTTGGCACGGCTCCCCCGCGGAGAAGGGGGGCTCCTGTCCAGTACTTCCCTTCAGAAAGCCGCATTTTCAAGTTCCCTATTTCTGATTCCCCTTCGTGACTGTCATGCAGGGAGCAAAGAAAACCCATCGTGTCCAAGGAAATTTTTACTTTCTCCAGGGATTCAGAAAGCTGACTTTCTGACACTCAAACTCAGTCTGCATTGGGTGAGAAGGTTCGGTAGGGAAGAGGTGCTTTCTATCTCAGAATCTGCTGGAGCTGAGGGCGCTTTTTGATTTGATCTAGTTTCACTGTGTTTCATGGAGAGGTTCCCCTAAGAACAAAAGGTTCTATGGAAGTCACGTCCTTTATCCCTCCCCGTGTCTGCCTTAGCCAATCTCTCATTTGTAAAAAGAAAGCAGAGACCAGGCCATGGCTGAATAGTTTCAGACAGCCCCTATCCCACTGTCAGCCTTTGCTAAGTGTAATGCTTTAATTACAAGGGTCACACAAGGTCTTAAGACACAGGAATGTGTCTGAACGTAATCACTGTGTATGTGTCTCAGCCTAATGAGTAGGGGACTATCATGAGGGTCTGGTGGTGAAGATCCTGCAAGAAGGTGCCTTGTTTGAGATCTTTCAAGGAGACACAGTACTCAATGAATGTGGGTGAGCAGAAATTACAATTTAGTTGGATTAATTTTTGGTAGTAATATGGAGTTTTGCAAAGAGAAAGGCATGTGCTGAAGCTCTGCCTCACCCAGTCTGGTTCAAAAGTCAAGTATCAAAGAGTCAAGGGACCCTCCTATTCAGAAGAAAGCCCTGACTGGTTAATGTATTAGAAGCAAGAGTAAATGCTCCACAGGTTTTTCATTAAATAAAAGTAGATCTAGTCCAGGGGCTTTTCTGTAACAGGTGCTCCTAAGTCAGGAATCAAGACCCCTGAAGTAAGAAAACACAGGTAGGCAAGGGGGTACCTTCCCCTTTAACGAAAGTGGCCTGTCAGACTGTCGGGGAGCCTCTATCAGTGGAGCCAAGCCAGCTCCAGGGACACAGTTAAAGACCCTTGCCATCAAATGCAAAAGGAAGCAGTAGGGCTTAGAGTAGGCGATTTCTTACTAAAAATGGAATCATTTTTCAGTTTGGTGTAGAGTTGAGCCTTGAGCAACACGGATTTGAACTGAATGGGGCCACTTCAATGTGGATTTTCTTCTGACTCTGCTGCCCTTGAAATAGCAAGATCAACCCCTCCTCCTCTTCCTCAGCCGACTCCACATAAAGACGATGAAGATCAAGACCTTTATGATGATCCACTTCCACTTAATGAATAAATACATTGTCTTCTTGATGATTTTCCCAACATTCTCTCTAGCTTACTTTATTGTAGGAATACAGTATATAATCACGTAACATACCAAATGTGCTAAATGACTGTTTATGTTATTGGTAAGACTTCTGGTCAGCAGTGGGCTACTAGTAGTTAAATTCTGGGGGAGTCAGAAGGTATACGTAGATTACTGACTGCACAGGGTTGGCGTCCTAGCCCCCACGTTGTTCAAGGGCCCACTGAATCTAGGATGTTGTACCCCATCAGAATCTCTCAGGAGTCTTCCCTGTGCCACACTCAGTTATTCCCTCATTACAAGATTAGGCGTTCCTGTTATGAATGGGCATTCATTTTTGTTTTATTTTTGAGGATTTGAGGGATGGGTAACATGGCCTTCTCCCAGCATATAAAGAGCTTAACCTACAAGGCCCAGTTATTTCTTTAATAAAAGTGGGTAGCGGGGCTATGACTGATGATTATCTGTCAGAGAATAAGTGGGATTATTGTGTTTTTAGGTAACGTCCCAGAAACGATGGCTGTCCCTTGCCCGGAGTGAGAAGGTTCTGGTGCATGCAGAGCCAGATTACATGTGTGTTTCTATCCCTCTGAATCCCGGGCAAAGAGAAAAGTTGGTCAGCTTCCATTTCTCTTGTCTTACCAGTTCTAGTACCAAGAATTCTGCCACTATAATAAGAGGAGCCCCATTCTTGCTTTTTTTATAGGCTTATCCAGCAAGGCATTCTAGGTGTCACAAGCAACTCCCTTAAGCCAGCCTAGCAGGATTTCCAGGACGAGTGTTCATGTCCCAGGGCCGCTTAGGAGGTGAGAAGTCACGCCCAGGGTGACCACTCCTGAGGCCACCACGCCACGGTGCGCCTGGCTGTGAAGAGGCTCCTCACCAGGCAATTTCCTCCTCAGCAACGCGTGAGGGTAACAGCAGCAGCTCCTGGAAGCTGTTCCCTCCTCCTGTGAGAACTAAGTCAGAGGCTGAGAGTGTGCTAGGGGAGGGCACGCAGGTCTTCACACCTCTCAGTCAGGGACTTCCCCCAGGGCCCCCAGGGAAGGGGTGGGCCTCCCAGGCACCCGCCCAGCATCAAGAAAAGGGCTGAGAAGCTACAGTTCCAGAGTGGGAGGGAAAGCCCCTCGCCAGAACAGGCCGATCCCAGAGCCCCCAACACCTCTGGTGTCCACTTGGGCCCAGGAAGGCAGACAGTTGTCAGGGCTCTGGTGTGACCCACTGACAGCAGGCCACAGCTGCAAAGACCGCTCCTCGGAGGACTCACAACTTTTCTCTGGAGGAGACAAGACTATGTTGTTGAAGACAGACAATTTCCTGGGTCAAAGAGGGAAAAAAATCCACAGAAAAATAAATATGTTCTCAGACCTGCCCTTCTTCTTCAGGGTAAAATGCAATGAATTGCAGGCTTCTGAGCTAACAAGACCAAGTGAGGCCGAGGGCAGCTCACAGCTGATCATTTGCCAAGAAGCAAAAGCCTAAAAGGCCCGATTCGCTCGAGCTCGCCACGTTCAGCAGCAACCTGGAGTGACCGTCAGCGCAGGGCTGGGTGCCGCCTGCGGCCGCAGGCCTTGTCAGATACGGGTGGCCGGCTGTTCCTCATGCTCAGCGGACGGGACAAGAGGGGCCGCGTTCAATCCAGGGAAGGCAGAAGCTTCTTTCCCAGGCACCAAGGAGACACTCCAATGGAGAGGTTGAGAAATCAGGACCCGGGGTGAAGGGCGACCCTGCGACTGCCCACAGGAGAACACACGCTTCATGGGGCTCGCTCAATCATTTTGTTTCATTTATAACAGTCCTGAGATTTCCCTACCATACACTGCCCAAACTTGCTATTCCACAAGGAACACCACAGTTCTTTTTAGGAACAATCCTTGCTACAGGACTCTCTGGATGATTTTAAAAAAATTATTTGCTTAATGACTCTCTTCCCTTCATCAGCAGGGTCACTGCCTTGCCCGCAAAGCCCCCGTCTCTCACCTGCACCACCCGAATGGGCACTGAAAACTTAACGTTGTATAATATCAGATCATTAACATGCAGAAAATTGTATAACTTTCAGTAGTATTTTCTTACTCACTGAATTTCCAACAGGAATTAGAAACTCCACATCTAACTTAGTTGCCTTTAGGAAGCAGCTATGGTAACCAGTAAGTTCCCAGGATCCTGTCTCCTAAAGGTAAATAAAACTTTACTCCTGGGTGTGAAATATTTCCACACTGCTAGTTGCTGGGTGGTAACATTGAGCCAGGAGCTCTACTAAGTGCTATGCATGCACCAACTCATTTAATTCTCACTGTCGCCAATGAGGTAGACGGTACAATTACTCTCATTTTACAGACCCAGAAACTGTGCCGAGAGACAGTAAATGAGGCCAAGGAAATAGCCAGTAAATTAGCATGTGCTCGACTTTAAAGCAGGTGTCCTCGGTCATTACCTGGTAAATTACCTTTTGTATATAAGCAGATGGGATAGAATTATTGAAGTAGTAACTATAACATTTGAAAAGGAATTCAAGAAAGGAAGCAAGATAATTAATTTCTGTAGAGATTTAATACCACAAAACTAAAACATGGCAGAATAAAGTGACGAGCTTTGGAGTCTAAAGTCTTCATTCATTCTACTCCCTTATTCAACTGCCCTGCCCCACCCCTCAACCAGGTACTCTGGGGTCAGACCTCAGAGTCCCCTAGTTTTGCCATGAAGAACTAAGAAAGGTGACTGTGTGACACATGAAGGTGATTTTGATGCATATGAATTTGCATTTAGGTGCAGTGTGTATAACACCTGGTTGCCACTGGATGCTTATTTGTGATTCAGATTTCTGTTCTATTGAAATTGGTCCATTTCCCAATACCTAGAACATTGTCCACCACAAAATATGTACCTATCAAATACTTGGACAAATGAATGAGTAAATGGATCACAAACTTCCATGGGTATGCAAACTAAGGGTGGGGGGTAGACAGGACTTTTTCTTCCCCACTTCTGCTAATTTCAAACTAGTGACTTGGAAAGATACTTAATATGTTTTTCCTTTTTCACAATATTAGTGCTAATTAAATACAGTGTCAGTTATTACATCCCTTACAAACACATGTAGGTGGTCTCCAGAACAGGATTAATATCTAAATGAATAAGGAATTAAAACACTGGTATTTGAAGCTTTGACAAATATTTTTACTATCTGAGTTTCCAAGGCAAACTATCAGTTCACAGGCAACAAGGGGAAACTGCCCAGTAATGTACAAAAAATATTAGTTGGTTTAAATGTCAAAATTTTACAACATTCCTATTAAAAATTATACAAACAGCATTAATTTTCTCTTCTATGCTGATTCTTCTTTTTTCCTCTCTTTATGTAATGACCTTCCTGCACAGTATGTGATACCATTAAAAAGAGAGAGAATGAGCATAAGAAAATGAAAGGAACTCTGTGCTTAATATCAAAATCATTTCATTTGAGAAGAGACAAAAACGTCCTAGAAAATATATATTAACTGAAATGTATGTGCTTTGCTGCTTTTGGGGGCTCAAGTTTGTTTTAAAACAATAAAACAAATTAACATACACAATTTGGGCTACTTCTGCACTAATTATGATTTCTAGGGAAGAAGGCAGAATACCACAGAGAATATTTAAAAACAAGCCTGTCTTCATAGCCACTACGATGACCATAATAAAAAAGACAATAACGAGGGTCAGTGAGGATGTGGAAGAACTGGATCGCTCCATTGCGAGTGGGAGGGTAAAATGGTGCAGCCACTTTGGAAAACAGCTGAGAATTCCTCATAAAGTTAAACACCGAGTTACCACACCACCTGGAAATTCCACTTCTAGGTATACACCCAAGAGAAAGTAAAACCTTGTCACCCCAAAAACTCATACATGAATGTTCATAACAACATTATTCACAGTAGCCAAAAAGACAGAACAAACACCCACCAACTGACAGGTAAATAAAATGTGGTATATCCATACAATGGGACGTTATTTGGCCACACACAGGAATGACGTACTGGCACGGGCTACACCGTGGATACCAGTATGCTAAGTGAAAGCCAAAAAAGACAACACATTGTATGATTCCTTTTCTAAGAAATGTCCAGAATAAGGTATACACAGACAGAAAGTAGATCAGTGGCTACCACAGGCTGGAGGGGGTGGAAGGAGTGAGGAGTGAATGTTAATGGGTAGGGGGCTTCTTTCTGGGGTGATGAAAATGTTCTAAAATATTATCGTGATGCTAGCATAGCTCTGTGAACAGTCTAAAAACCAATGAATCGCTGGGTGCTGTGGCTTGCGCCTGTAATCCCACTTACTTGGGAGGCGGAAGCAGGAGGACCACTTGAGCCCACGAGTTCAGGGCTGCAGTGAGCTGTGACCGAGCCACTGCACTCCAGCCTGGGCAACAGAATGAGACCTCAGCTCGATTAATAATGGTAATAATAATGGTAATAATACCAAGTGTTAGTGTATGTCCCAAATATTGAATGAAACACAATTATAATAAAAATGTATTTGTTGCTTATCTCTCAACAAAAGAAACAACAAAAACAAGAAACAAAACCCACTGGATCCTCCATTTTAAGCGGGTGAATTATATGTTAACTGTATCTCAGTAAAATTGCTACAAAAGTCCTTAGAGGCAGACATTTGAAAATTCTCTGTAAATCAAACAGTTAAAGAATTCTGGCCTGCAAAATAGACATATATGACCAGGCACAGTGGCTCACATCTAGCACTTTGGGAGGCCAAGGTGGGAGGATGGCTTGAGCCCTGGGAGTTCGAGACCAGCCTGGGCAACGCGGTGAAATCCCTTCTCTACAAAAAATACCTAAAAAATTCACCAGGCATGGTGGCGCATTCCTGTAGTCGCAGCTACCTGGGAAGCTGAGGTGGGAGGATCACTTGAGTCATGACTGTACCACTGCACTCCAGCCTGGACCACAGACAGAGTGAGATCCTGTCTCAATATATGTAAGAGAGAGAGACAGAGAGAGAGAGAGAGAAGGAGAGACAGAGAGAAACAGTAAACATATAAAATTATAAGAATGGCAACAAAAGCAGCAACGTTGCAATGAATTTAAGGAATTTGCTTCCAAAGGCTAATACTTAACATGTGTACTAAGCAGGACACTGACTATGCCATCAAAAATAACTTTCATATACATAAAGGAAAAACATGAGTCTTTATCTTGGAAATTCCACTAAAAGTCAAATGAATTCATTTGCATTTAAAATTGAAGAAGAAAAAAGTTTTAGGTTATGACAGTTTTGGCCTATTTTAGACAGGTATTTATTAAATATTTATTAAAATGCTTGAGCTTGAAATAATACGATACATACCAGAAAGAAAACAAATATGAGCAATTCGGTCCCTACCTTCTGTTCAATAAAACTCACTTCCCACGGCAGGTGGCACAGAGAACTCCACCCAGGGGGTTAATCAAAATTCCCTTGGAATAATTGAAAAGCATCTGCATTTTTCCCCCAGAAACCACAAAAAAGTCACAGTAAGCAGAACATACGATCTTGATTATTAGCACTGTGCCTGTAGCAGCACAATGTGCTGTCCCCAGAAATTAAGTTACAAGACACGATGTCATTGTGCGATAAGCCAGAGATGTCTCCCCTAATGAGACTGGAAAACTCAAGGAAATCCAAAGAGAGACAATGATGATAATAAGTTGCATGTGTGATGTTTTGCTACTGTTGTGAAGCAAACTGCATATTGTGCCAAATGCAATCACTCTCAGAGCAGGCTGGGGCGGGATAGACTCTGGAGGTCACCGACCCCAACCTTTCATTTTACAACAAAGAAAACGGAGGTTTACGAAGGTCACACAACCAGTTTAAGGCATCACTGGGACTAGAGATGAGATTTTTCAGGGCTCTCTTCATGAAGTGTATTTTTCTGAGTATATGTACTATGGAGAGTGTAACCTACGAAATAGAAAATTCTTAGGAATTTCTGAGAGCTACACTGGTAAAACTCCACAGAGAAGTACTGTAATTGACCATCTGTGAAAGTGTACAACCAGAGTTTGGAGACACTCAAAATTCCAATCAAAGTGACCTGCGTGTCAGCCTAAGGGCAGGAGAATTGTAGTTTGACATCGTTTGGGTCTGTGCCTATTGTTTAGGTAGCTGAAGCCTAATCGACTGCAGAGGGCCTTTCTGTGGGAAGATAACAGCAGCGTAGAGGCAAAGAAAAGGGAAGGCATGAAGGTGGCCCTTGGAGGGTGTTCTGGGAGAAGTGATTAATTCACCAAGTTCCTGCACGGCACAGGTACACTACGTCACCCTTTGCTCTGATTACCACATAAACCAAGCTAGTTTGAAATTCAGGTGACTAATGACTTTCCTAATTATTCCATTCTAGAGGGCAGAACAGTCGGTCAGTATTCTGGAGGGCAGACAAAGATTTGGTCACTGGAAGAGAAGAAACATTCCTCCCCTCAAGCTAATAAATGCATATTCTGGCTTAGCTATCAATCCCTGTGAGTTTACTCACTATAGGTCCGTTTCCTAAAATCTGGTTACTTCTAAGTTCACAGCGTATTAATCATGTTTAAATTTTTTTTTTTTTTTTTGTATCTTATGATACTTTAACATTTTGCAGGGACTTACAGACCCAGAAAAGACACTGCCCCTCCCAGGACCAGCTAATTCCTCAATTTAGTAAAGAACTTGGAAGTAAGCCAACCACCCATTTTATCTAACACACACCAAGCCAATATTTTCCCTGCCTTAAAACATCCCAGGGCCAGGTACCAGGCAACTCGAGACTACCCCAAAGCCCACCAACATTATTCAAACCAGCCACGCACTGCGCTTCCCGAGGAAGCCCCAATAAGGTTCCTGTCCACGCTTTTCTCTGGCTCCTTTCTGCCTCCTGACCCACACTGGTGGTTCCCCTGTGCCCTGCATGGTGGGGTGTGCCCCATTCTCTTAGGTGATGTAAGTAATAAATTATTTCAAGGGCATTAACCTCTTCTCGTTGGCACTCAGTCACTTCCATAAATGAAAACCCACAGGTACCTTTCCAAACACCCTGCAAAATCAACACCAGATCTGCAGGACCACCGGGGGCCAGACTGCAGACTGGAGAGTTGATAGAGGCAGGAGGCAGAGAACTCTCCCCGGAGAACCTCTGACCCGCCAAGGTCGTCATGCACAGGGGGCTCTTGCCCAAACATGCTTGCGGTGAACAATTCTATCCCTTAACACACGTGCAGTAAGGGAAATAAATCAACGTAGAGTGGCTCAGACTAAGGGCCCGCACCTGCACTGGAAGGCCGGGATGGAGCCGCCAGGAATTCGTGCTGATAGAAATAGGGAACCCAGACCCATCAGCAGGTATATAAAGGCCCCTGTATTCAACTGTGAAGGGAGAACCGCAATCTGCTTTCAGGGCCCTTCCTTTAAGTTTTCCCTCTCGCTTAGTGCATTCTACTCCACTCATTCTCCGCGTGTCCGCCTGCCTACTTCTTCCTGGTCATGAGACAAGAACCTGGACTTTGCTGAGCTAAGGGGCAAAATATCCTTGTCGCAAGAGACAAGGCCCACGGAGCTCCTGCTGGGCCCCACCTGTCCCCTTCTCCCTAGCTGGCCTGCACATGTGAAGCCCCGCCACTGGGAAGATCCAGGCTTATGGAAAGCTCACGTGTGTTGTATCTGCACATGGAACACACAACACAGCATGTACTTATGTTAGTTCACCTTCAGCAAGCTGATAAACTGATAGCACAATATTGAATCGAACTTTTACTCTAGATAGATGTGGCATGGACAGAGAAGATCCATGGAGAAAACTACCGATGGGCAAATTTGAACTGTAAAATGTTTGCTCTATTTGAGAAGAAACTTAGATACTATGAAGTATCCAAAAAATACAGGCCTACCTCATTTTACTGGGCTCAATCCATTGGGCTTCACAGATCATGCACTTTTTGTAACTTAAATTTGTGGCAACCCTGTATCTATTGCCAGCATTTTTCCAAGAGTATGTGCTTACTTCACAACTGGGTGTCACATTTTGGTAATTCTTGCAGTATTTCAACCCTCTGCATTATGAGGAGACCCATTTTCATCGTTACCTGTTATGCTGGTGTGTCATCAGTGATCTTTGATGTTACCACTGAAATTGTTTTGGGGCACCACAAACTGTGCCCATATAAGAAGGTAAACTAGGCCGGGCGCGGTGGCTCAGCCTGTAATCCCAGCACTTTGGGAGGCCGAGACGGGCGGATCACGAAGTCAGGAGATCGAGACCATCCTGGCTAACATGGTGAAACCCCGTCTCTACTAAAAAATACAAAAAACTAGCCGGGCGACATGGCAGGCGCCGGTAGTCCCAGCTGCTTGGGAGGCTGAGGCAGGAGAATGGCGTAAACCCAGGAGGCGGAGCTTGCAGTGAGCTGAGACCCGGCCACTGCACTCCAGCCTGGGTGGCAGAGCGAGACTCCGTCTCAAAAAAAAAAAAAAAAAAAAAAAAAAAGAAGGTAAACTGTAATAAATGCTGTGTGTGTTCTGACTGCTCCACCATCTGGCCATTCCCCCATCTCTCTCCCTCTCCTTGGGCCTCCCTATTCCCCAAGACACAACAATATTGAAATGAAGCCAGTTAATAACCCTCCAGTGGCCTCTAAGTGTTCAAGTGAAAGGAAGAGTCACCTGTCTCTCACTTTAAATCAAAAGCTAGAAATGATCAACCTTACTGAGAAAGCATGTGGAAAGCTGAAACAGGACGAAAGCTAGGTCTCTTGTGTCAGTTACTCAACTTGTAAATGCAAAGAAAATGTCTTGAAGAAAATTACAAGTGCTGCTCCAGTGAACACATGGATGACAGGAAACTGAAATAACCTTGTTGCTGATCCAAAAAGTTTTTTTTATTTTTACTTTTTGAGACAGAGTCTCACTCTGTCACCCAGGCTGGAGTGCAGTGGCGTGATCTCATCTCACTGCAACCTCTGCCTCCCGGGTTCAAGCGATTCTCCTGCCTCAGCCTCTCCAGTAGAGTAGCTAGGACTAACCATGCCCAGCTAGTTTTTGTATTTTTATTTTTTAATTTAATTTTTAATTTTTATTTTTCGGAGACAAGTGAACATTTATTTTTGGGCCTTTCTTCCTATGTGTATTTCAAGTCTTTTTCAAAACAAGGCCCCAGGAATCTCCAGATTCAATTATGTCCCTGGGCTTGGTCAACTGCTGCAGGAGTCTCAGGGAGCCTTGTACAAATGCTAGAGCTACTCGTTTAGCAACATTAAACCCTAGGATAGAAGATGAACATGGAATGTGTTGATTTCAGAAGACGCAGCAGCCAATGTAGAAAGCACTGGAATTTTTCCTTGGAACTGTGATGAGAGGTGTCTGCCATGAACATAAGTGACTGTCTTTTCTTTGACCCTTCCTTTCCAGTTTTTGAAGATTAAGCACGAAACAATCTTCTCTGAAGATACTTGATAAAAAATTCCCCCCAAAAAAGTCCCAAAACACACGCTTCCACTTCACTGATAAAACTTTACTGTAGTTTGGCACCTGCGTCTAGTTTAGCTGGCGGATGAGCTGATTGATGTGTTCACCCTGATAGCCAGGTGTGCCCACCTCCTTGAGGAAGCCCACTCTATTTTTGGTAGCATGATGGGCCACTGAGAGGTGCAAAGGGCGCAAGAACCACGAGATCGCCTGGAAATGCTTCCCCAGGTGCTCCTCAATCACTGTGCTGTCAAAGGGATGGTCTTATTCTTGACCTTGACCATGTTTCAAAATCCATTTCCAGAGAGAATTCAGATTCAGAAATCCCCAGGTCACATAAGATTCCATCATATGCAGCAGTTTTAGATTCTAGGTGGTGACTTTTACAAAGACACCACTAAAAATTTTCTTTAGGCAAACCTTGCAATGGTTTTCTGCACTGGTAAACTCACATGCCATCATTCCTTTTTTTTTTTTTTCCTCGAGACAGAGCCTAGCTCTGTCACCCAGGCTGGAGTGCAGTGGTGCGATCTCAGCTCACTGCAACCTCCACTTCCCGGGTTCAAGCGAGTCTCCTGCTTCAGCCTCCCAAGTAGCTGGGACTACAGGTGCCTGCCACCAAGCCAAGCTAATATTGTATTTTTAGTAGAGATGGGGTTTCACTGTGTTGGCCAGGCTGGTCTCAAACTCCTCACCTTGTGATTTGCCTGCCTCAGCCTCCCAAAGTGCTGATATTAGAAGCGTGAGCCACCACGACCGGCCACACCGTCAATTCTTTCGATACGTACAACAAAGGCCAAGGAATGTTTATCTGGCAACTCCAAGGCATGAGGGTTCACTTCTAGTCGTCTGAGACGCACCTTGTCACATTTCTGCGGCCAGGAATCATGTAGGAATGATTCCAGTCACTTAAACCTGAGCCCTTTTTCCTTTCCTCTGCTCCTCTTTGCCAAAAGTGCCTGCTTTGCCTGGGTAGCTTTGAGAGCTTAATAAGCCTTCCTCTTTTTCAGGAGATTTTCTGGAACCAAAGGGATTGTGTCTTTGTTCTTGCTCTGCCATTTTTCTAGTATCTTTCTGGCATCTGGGTCTAGTTCAGCTGGTGGATGAGCTGAACTAGTGTTGCAGCTCGATTTTTGTATTTTTAGTAGAGATGGAGTTTCATCATGTTGGCCAGGCTGGTCTCAAACTCCTGACCTCAAGTGATCCACCCGCCTCGGCCTCCCAAAGTGCTGGGATTATAGGTGTGAGCCACCGTGCCCAGCCTAAGTTTTAGTGGTTTCCACAGACGATCAAACCAGCCACAACATTCCCTTAAGCCAAAGCCTAATCCACAGCAAAGCTCTAGCTCTCTTCAATTCTATGCAGGCTGAGAGAGGCGAGGAAGCTGCAAAAGAAAAGTGTGAAGCTAGCAGAAGTTGGTTCATGAGGTTTAAAGAAAGAAACTACCTCCATAACATAAAAGCGCAAGGCAAAGCAGCAAGCGCTGAAGCAGCAGCTGCAGCAAGTCACGCAGAAGGTTTAGTTAAGATTACAAATGAAGGTGGCCACACTAAATTACAGATTTTCAGTGTAGACAAAACAGCCTTCTGTTGGAAGAAGATGTCCTCTCACTTTCACAACTAGAGAGGAGAAGTAAACATCTGGCTTCAAAGGACAGGCCGACTCTCTTGCTATGGGCTAATGCAACTGTTGACTTTTAGTTGAAGCCAATGCTCATTTACCATTCTGAAAACCCTAGGGCCCTTAAGAATGATGCTAAGTCTACCCTACCTGTGCTCTGGAACGGAACAACAAAGCCTGGATGACAGCACATCTGTTTAGGACACGGTTTACTGAATATTTAAAGCTCGCTGTGGAGACCTACTGCTCAGAAAAAAAAATTTCCTTAAAAATATTACTCCTCATTGACAATGCACCTTGTCACCTGGGAGTTCTGCCGGAGATATACAAGGAGATGAATGTGGTTTTTGTGCCTGCTAACACAACATCCATTCCTCAGCCCACAGGTCAAGCAGTCATTTTGGCTTTTAAGTCTTATTATTTCAGAAATTCCTTTGGAAGGCTACAGTTGCCACTGTGTTTCCTCTGATGGATCTGGGCAAAGTAAATTGAAGACCTTCTTCACCATTCTAGATGCTGTTAAGAGTATTTGTATTGAATTCACATGGGAAGAGGCCAAATTATCAACATGAACAGGAGTTTGGAAGAACTAGATTCTAACTCTCATGGATGACTTTGAGGGGTTCAAGAAGTAACTGCAGATGTGGGGAAAATAGCAAAAGAACTAGGAGTGGAGCCTGAACACGTGACTGAATTGCCGCAATCTTATGATCAAACTTGATGCTGGGCGTGGTGGCTCACGCCTGTAATCCCAGCACTTTGGGAGGCCCAGGCAGGCGGATCACATGGTCAGGAGATCGAGGCCATCCTGGCTAACACGGTGAAACACCCATCTCCACTGAAAGTACAAAAAATTAGCCAGGCGTGGTGGCAGGCGCCTGTAGTCCCAGCTACTCAGGAGGCTGAGGCAGGAGAATGGCTTGAATCCGGGAGGAGGAGCTTGCAGTGTGTGGAGATTGAGCCATTGCACTCCAACCTGGGCAACAGAGCGAGATTCCTTCAAACAGTCAGGAATAACTCCCAACCACCCAGATGCTCATTTGAGAAGGAAGCCACGTTTGTCACTAGATCTGGGTTTGGTCCTACAGCTGCTCTTCTGATATAAACCACACTGAGAAAATTCCTTACTTACTGTCCGTTTATAATGAAGGTGTTAACTGCATCTGAAACTGGTGATCTCAAAGGGGAGACTTCAGTGAGATGACAAACATACGGTGTTAGGTACCTACAGGCACTCAGCAAGCAATGATCATCCCCCGGCCAACCTACTTTACAGGTCGGCTTATTGAGTGGCTGAGACAGGAAAACAGTGGTACAAGTTTTTGGCCATGGTCAACTGTAAAGGAAATTTTTTTTTTTTTTTTTTTTTTGAGAGAGACTCTCCCTCTATCACCCAGGCTGGAGTGCAGTGGCACAATCTCAGCTCACTGCAACCTCTGCCTCCTGGGTTCAAGCGACTCTCCTGCCTCAGCCTCCCAAGTAGCTGGGACTACAGGCACAAACCACCATACCCAGCTATGTTTTTTATTTTTAGTAGAGATGGGGTTTTACCATGTTGGCCAGGCTGGTCTCAAACTCTTAACCTCAGAAGGGTAATTGTCAGAACCTATCCACTCATTCTTTTCCTAACCCCTAAGTCAGGCAGGGATTCTATTTCAAATGAGGGTACTTTGACACTGCAGTGTCGCTGTGTTCCCTGGTGCTTGGTAATTACCTTAGGTAATTAACACGGATACCTTAGAAATGACCTTAGCTGTTCCTCCCACAATCTTGAGAATTTATACCACACAAAACATATGCGGGCTTGGGAAGGCTATTTCTCAGGAACACACACTTGAGATGCCGACTACTGTGTGGCTTCCTAGGTGTCTTGTCAGGCATCCTGCCACATACTTCCTCGCACAAGGGGTAAAGTGCCACAAAATATTAAATAGCCAAGCAATTAAATAGTAGCTGCAAAAAGAACAGAAGAACTTCACAGATGTCACTGTGAGGTGATGCTTATAACACACTCATGTCTTACCAGGAGGATTACTGGGCTTTTACAAAACTGAAGACCAAATGAAGAGCAGCAGCTTCTAGAACAAGGTATTGAGCTGCACACTCACTGTATACCCAAAATGTGTCTTTGGTAAGCAGTAACAGTACATCTACTCAAATGGTAAAAAGGACCCAAATGAACACAATGCAATCACACAAGCTAGACTTTGCCCTAAATTCCATGAATGGCTATGCATGGTAGACCTAGTTCATGATCCAATATGAGGAAGAATAAGAAAAAGCACCCCTTACACACTTCCAAACAGCTAATTGCTAAACAGATTCCTAAAGTAAATCCAGCATCAGGCCAGGTCAAGTTTGTTTAATTAATTAATTTATTTATTTATTTATTTTTGAGACGGAGTCTCGCTCTGTCACCCAGGCTAGAGTGCAGTGGCGCCATCTCGGCTCACTGCAAGCTCTGCCTCCTGGGTTCACACCATTCTCCTGCCTCAGCCTCCCAAGTAGCTGGGACTACAGGTGCCCATCACCGCGCCCGGCTAATTTTTTGTATTTTTCAGGAGAGATGGGGTTTCACCGTGTTAGCCAGGATGGTCTCAATCTCCTGACCTTGTGATCCATCCGCCTTGGCCTCCCAAAGCGCTGGGATTACAGGTGTGAGCCACGGCGCCCGAGGCCAGGTAAAGTGTATTTTCTTTGCACAAGATATTCAAGTAGGTCATGACATGTGTACTTTGTAAGCTTCCAGCCAGTAAGTTTCACATGTGTTCTGGAGTCTCTCCCCAACCAAGCTCTCTGCAGCTATCTGGCAATGTTTGGAGACAATTTTGGTTGTTATACCTGGAGACATGTTCTGACATCTAGCTGGTGGACGCCAAGGATGCTGCTAAGGATCCTATGATTCCTAGGGCAGTCTCCCACAACAGAGACTTGTCCAAAATGTTAATACTGCCCAAACAGATAATACTGCCCCTGCTCTAGGGCAAAAATAAAAATTATCACTGTATATGAGACTTGAAATAACTCAGACTGAATCTAAAGAATTATACAGGTGATAAGTAAACTTAAAAGATACAGTTGATGACACTATGGACCTAATTAAACTTTAGGTCCCATCATATCACTCCCTGATTTTAAAAAAGTATGTATTATGAAAGTACATGTTAATTAGCACAAATAATCAAATGTTTGCCCCATCTTCTCATTCTGAAAAGGATCCATAACACTGCTCCTAAGCTTGGCTCATGAGGCCAGGAATATCATGTGTCTTTTGGTATTGACTTTCCAAACTAGATAGTCATCCTACATTAATGTTCAAAATATATTCCAAACTCTAGTCCTGGTGCATTTTAAGCTGATTTCAACATCAGACATGGGGGTCAGCTTTTCTGGGAACAAATCTGGGAACCTGTATTTTCACCAGGATTTCCTGGTGATTCTCAAGCATGATAAAACTTGAGAACCACTGACTTAGACTTTGCTTCTATAAGAAAAGAGCTGCCACTCCCACTTCCTTCCCACTATTAAGAGTGACAAATAATTCATAGGTAAAAGAGATCAATAGTCCATAGTAACATGACAGTGCCCCGAAACGGCCTACCTAAAATGATATCCCTTTAAAAGTGAGGCCAGTAGAAGAAAGAGTATCTCATAGGCACTATCATAAAATGTCCTGTATCAGAATGGTTTTGCCATTCTTTCCATCTGAATATATTTTAAGCAGCACTGTTTAAACACAAGGCACCCAGTTCCTCCCTGGTCAAGTTTGGTATTGCTGATTCGCAAGATTCTTCAAGGAGACAGATGTTTTCAGCACCCTGCCACCACAGGGTACACATTTAAATATGTGCTTTCTATTCCGGATTCACTAACAAAACATTAACTCTGTGAAGGGGTCATAACCAGGGGGTGAACACAAATTTGGTTTTTCAAATAAAAGGGAACAATTTTTTCATTCTGGATTTTTCTGTAGGCCAAGCACCAAACTGTAGACTCGGTGGAGACTGTCACTTCAGATGCTAGCATGTCTCCAAGCAAGACAAAGGCGGGCAAATGAAAGGGAAAATGAAGCAAAGGGAGAGTAGGGAGCTACAACAGAAACCGAGTTATTCTTTGCCAAGTGCCTGCCATTTCAGGCATCTTACGAACATTTTCTTTTTCAGCCCTTGCCGTCTCCCTAAAAGCAGATAATGTCTATTCTGCTGATGAGAAAATTGAGGACCAGAGAGGTTAGGTAACCTGCTCAAATTCACAAAGCTAAGAGATGGGTGATCTGAGATTCAAATGCAGGAAGACCAACTGCGTATTCCTCCCCAACCCCGCCCGCTCCAGGGTTCCCTAGCAACCCAGTAGTGGTTCATGGTAATTTCCTGTGAACATGTAACTTGTAATCTCCAATATTTTAAATGGAAAACACTGCAAGGAGTATTGCATGTTTGATTTTTACAACTCACTCTAAGGTGTGCTGTGGCTTATTCATCTTAGCAATTGAATGGAATCAAGTGAGCTGACATATGTAGAAGCACTCTAAAGCCCTAAAGCATCATACACACATAAGGCATATTTATAAATATTAATTTTACTTTGAGGATCTTTGGCAGGTGGCAACAGATCCTGAGATACTTTGAAATAATTTAGTGATACCCTAGGATATGGTGAAATCATAACTGAGGTTACACTAAACTGGCTTCTAATAGTACATACAAATGATTTCAGTAATAAACATGTCATCATTTTGTAAGTGACTCCATTAGAGATGACAGGCCTCCACCTTAGCTGTGGGCATTTCCTGGAGCTCTATTCCAGACCTGGCCTCTGCTTTGCCATTGTCCCCTTGGCCAGGTTCATCTACTGCATGGCTTAGGACCTCACCTCTGCTGGGGCATCAACTTACGTGCTCACTCTTAATCTTCTTCCTGCTCTCCAGACCAGAAATTTCACTTACATTATACATGTCTCTTGGCATTTCAAACTTAAATTCGTTAAATCCACCTTTTTAATCAAGTCCATCTTTTCTCTGGTACAATTCTTCTCTTCTTCCTGTTTTTCCTCCCTCAGTCAACTGCATCAGTTATCATACTCTAGAAATCTCAGAATCATCTTCAATTATGCCCAATACATAGAATTGTACACTGGATTCTAAAGTGGCTCTCAAATGTACCCTCTTCTTTGCCTATTCCCATAAGTTGTCTCACACACTCACACACACACACACACACAACGCACACCATTAAAACCAACCACCTCTGATGAGATTATGATTCTTCTTTCAACTCCTTCGTGAACCTCAAGGTCTAGGGAATGCCATCCAACCTCCTTGGAATGGTCTTGTGTCATCTTGCCCCCAACAGGCTAATTTCATCTTCCAAAGGCATCTTTGTTGCCCTGCCCATCACCCTCATAAGCCAATCTGCTCTTCCTTTAACACTTGGGACATCTTCGTACCTCTGTGCCTTTATTAATGTCATTCCATCCTCTTTCTCCATCATCAGTACAGAGTACAGTTTCTACAACCTGGCATCTCTAGGCCTACTGTTCCCCCCTATCTGAAATGCCTTCTCCTGCTTGCAAACTCAATTCGTCCTCGAAGTCATAGCACAAGCTATAAACACTGGAAAACTGTTCACAATTTCTCCACTTTCTTCACCTCAGCCCCAGAATCCCTCTACTTCATACACACCTCTGTTAGCATTCTTATCACTGTACACTGTAATCAGTCATTTACATTTCTCTATCCCTAGGTGACAATGGGCTCAATGACTGCAGGGATATTTGTTCCCTTTGAATTGCCAGAATTCAGTGTCTGTCATCAATGTAAGATGACTGCGGACTCCCATGACTACCATTAACTGCTAGGTCTTATGCTCATTTTCAAAAAGTAATGTCTAATAAGATATGAAATACAGTTCTTCTCTTACCTGTGTTTACTGAGGTGTACTTGACAAATGAAATGCAAACTCTTAACCAGAGACCTATGACCTATGGACTGTACTGTTGTTTATCAATAAAAGAAACAAATAATAAAGCTAACAGATCTACAGTTCTCTCTGCTACTATATGAGCCTATGCAGTACCCATCTCAGCACTTACCATGTTTGCATGGTATTAGTTTGTCTGTCTTTACCAGCCAGTGTGCTACTTAAGGGTAGGGACGAAGTCATGCTCATCTAACCCACTTGCTAGCAGACAGTATAGCAGGCAGGCAATGATTTCTTTTAAATTTTTGTTCGGAATGCATGACACTGTAATACTAATAACCAAACTTTTATATTATATAGAGCATGGTAATTTCAAAAGAATAAAAACTGAGTTATATTCCAAAAGTTCATTCTTAGATTGGTTACATGGCACACAGAACACACATTACCACAAAAACAATGTTCAAGATTAAGATTACATTTATATTCCATTTCATAAAATCTTATTCTCCCCACATTTTGCCTGAAATTTGTATATTTAGGGGCAAATGCAGGAAGGAACGCTATAGATTTTCTTAGCACTGTAAAATATATCGGAACATCAGAAAACTTCATCGCCCCTCCACAAAGTGTCTGCTCTGTGACCACCACCTGCTTCCTATTGTTGGACTAGAAAAGGGTCAGGAATACAAAGAGTGTGACTTAGCTGGGAGGAAGCCCTGTGGAGTTGAGGGTAAACAGTCTATAAAGGCTCTGGTTTCTATGCCGGATACTTTATCTCCTTCTCTTTTCCCCATCCAGAGAAAGTGGGGACCAATGCAGCTTGGGTTAGGCAGGTAAGATCCAAGGGGCAACTCAACCAGATGACCCACCAAAGCAGAGCACAAGTGCAGAGTCTACCCTAGCAGGACTTGGATCAGCTGCAAAGGCAGGCAGGGACAGGTGGAAAGTTACAGCGTGTGTGTGCAAGAAACCCCAGTAAGCCATCATGTCATTCCAGAAACCCCACTGACACAGAAACAGGGATGGGACAGAGAGAAGAGATCAACTTAAGTCAGACATGTCCAGTTGAGGGGCTGCTTCTGGAATTATGAGATATAGAAGACTGAAGAAGTTCTCTGGAAGTTTATGTTTAGGAGATGATACACAAAAAGGCATGACATCACTTATTTCTCAAGAGAATAAAGAAAAACAAAACAAACTTTATTCTTTTCTTTTTCTAATTATTTAAATTTCAAACAAATGAGTCTGCTCTATTAAAATTTGATATCCATAAATGAATTTTCAGAAGCAGAAGACCTTTTTGATGATGTTTACATATCTATAAATATGAATGATGCAAATTTTGAGTCCTATGATATCAGATGACAAGATACAGCACAAGTTTCAGCTCTTGCTAATTAAACGAATCAATTAAGAGCCTACAGTTGCAACTGTGTAGCTGCTGTTCTATAGTAGCAATAACAACCCCACGGGGAGGTCTTTTACTACATTAAAATGCTGTCCTCCACAACTCCATCTGATATTATTAGAAACAGTTATTTGTGTCTTGCTGTCATATTAGTAGCAAAGGCAAATTATGGAAATATGCAGACCAGAATGGTCCCAGTATGAGATCAGGTTGGGTTTTCAGCCTCCAAGGGAACAATTGCTGAAATTCCAAAGTTCCCCAAAGTTCTTTAATGGAACTGATAAATCTATCAGCACAGCATTCATTTAGAAGCTAGGTAAGGGTCACATATTTACATACCTTCCTGCTAAGCTGATACAATTCAACTAGATGAATTATCATATTAAGTTTACCCTCCTGAGTTAAACTGATGGAGTTCAAAATTGTTTTCGATGGTTGTCATTAATCGCTGTTACTTCATAAGTGCTTACTTTGAAATCTAATTGTGCTGGTGTATCAAGGGTCATATTAATAGCATTCTTAATGGTAAATCTTTGTAAAACATGTTTACTCTACTAATATTATCACTCAAGCTTTCAAGAGTAATATGAAATAAAGTATATTTATTATCAGTAAAAACGTAATTTAAAATGTACAATTTGAGATTTAAATTAGCTTTAAGAACTTTAGCATCATTTAGTTTCATTAGATCTCTGGCTAAGCTTCAAAGATATAGAAAATTTGATTGTTTCTCAAGAGTCCTTGGGTGAATGCCAATACTGCAGCCACGAAGAAGCTGTTCAATGGAGTCTAAGCTTATTTTCCCTTTCATACAAACATTGTTTTCGAAAGGGAAGAAAAGTCAGTCTCACTGAGATATGTTTGCCTTATGATAGTATTTTAAAACGTAAATTATAATAAAAATTTGCAATAAAATGGTAACTTCTGCATTCTTAAAGTAACAACAAAATATTTATTCTTCTTGTGAAGCACAGTTCAAGTAAGGAATTGTAGTTAAGTAAAACAACAGCTCTTTCTGATTTCTTTGTGAGTTTATACTATCTGATGTACACAGACTCAGAGCTTCACCAAAAACATGCAAACAAAACAAACAAAACCCAGACAATTTGCAATCTGAAATGGGCATAGATATCCTGGAAAAATTCTGGGATCTGCAGCTTACCAACTAAGTGTATGTTAGGGACTGAATGTCCAAATTCATATGCTGAATGCCTAACCCTCAATGTGACAGTATTTGGAGATGGAGCCTTTCAGAGTTCATTACAGGAGGTCATGAGGGTGGGGCCCGATGATGGGATTAGTGCCCTTAACAGGAAGGGAGATCAGAGTTTGCACTCTCTCTCTGCTAAGGGGGAAGAGGCATCTGCCTGCAGCCTAGGAAGAGGGCCCTCACCAGGAACTGAATCTGTTGGCACCTTACTTACACTTCCCAGGCTCTAGAACTGTGAGAAATAAACATCTGTTATTTAAGCCACCAGGTCAATGGTGTTTCATTATGGCAGCCTGAGCAGTTGTACTTAGCAGTTACTGCAGAGAGCTCCCTGGATTCAGCAGTCAAGCAATTTGTTCTTAAGGTACTCTGATGGTTAACAGCCTGACTTTAAAGTCAGCGAGGGCTGGTTTTGCATCTTGGTTCTACCAATTATTACCATAGGATACTTATTTAACCTTTCTATGCTCACTTTTGTCTTCTGAAAACTAGGCATACCCATCTTCAGTGTTTCTGCATTTTTGAGTATGGGGCACAAACTGCAGTCATACAGGTGATGATAATCGGTATGAAAACACTAGGGAAATAAATGGTAGTACTCAAGTGAGACCTAAGAAGTAATGCTCTGTTCGTACAATATATATATATGTATTTTTTTTTTTTTTTTTTGAGGCGGAGTCTCGCTCTGTCGCCCGGACTGGAGTGCAGTGGCCAGATCTCAGCTCACTGCAAGCTCCGCCTCCCGGTTCACACCATTCTCCTGCCTCAGCCTCCCGAGTAGCTGGGACTACAGGCGCCCGCCACCTCGCCTGGCTAGTTTTTTGTATTTTTAGTAGAGACGGGGTTTCACCGTATTAGCCAGGATGGTCTCGATCTCCTGACCTCGTGATCCGCCCGTCTCAGCCTCCCAAAGTGCTGGGATTACAGGCTTGAGCCACCGCGCCCGGCCTTTTTTTTTTTTTTTTTTGAGAGGGAGTCTTGCTCTGTCACCCAGGCTGGAGTGCAATGGCTCTCAGCTCACTGCAAGCTCCGCCTCCCAGGTTTACGCCATTCTCCTGCCTCAACCTCCTGAGTAGCTGGGACTACAGATGCCCACCACCTCGTCCAGCTAGTTTTTTGTATTTTTTTTAGTAGAGATGGGGTTTCACTGTGTTAGCCAGGATGGTCTCGATCTCCTGACCTCGTGATCTGCCCGTCTCGGCCTCCCAAAGTGCTGGGATTACAGGCTTGAGCCACCGCGCCCAGCCTCGTAAAATATATATTTAGGTAAGTCATCTCAGTCACTTTTTAGCTTTACATATGTGTCAAGTATGCTTTCAGATCTATATAGCATACTGACTTGAACAGTGTCATCCCAAAATTCATGTCTACCCAGAACCTCAGAATGGGACCTTATTTGGAAACAGGGTCTTTGCGGATGTAATGAGTTAAATGAGGTTTCACTGGATTAGGGTGAGCCCTAAATCTGATGACTGGTGGTGCTGGATGTATGTGAATGAACACACAGTCATAGGGAAGGTGGCCACATGACAGCGGAAGAAGAGCCTGGAATTACACAGCTACAAGCCAAGGAAGGTGAGGATTGCCAGCAACTACTAGAAGCCAGGTGACAGGCACAGAACGGACCCTGCCCACACCCTGATTTTAGATTCCTGGCTCCCAGAACTGAGAGGGAATACATTTCTGTTATTTTAAGCCACCCAGTTTGTGCTAATTCATTGCACCAGCCCTAGGAAACATGGAATTTCTATGTATTACAGTTTGGGAGTAGCAGAGTAATGAAATGGATAGATACCAAAGGTGAAAATGTGGCATCCTGAGTGCACACATGTACACCCAGGCCAAATGTGCTTTGCTGGGTCATAAAGGCACAAATTTTATCTGAATGTCCCATTCTATTAATTTGGAAAACTTTCCCTTCATTAAAAACTGGCTAACAATTTTATTTTAATTTTTAAATCTTGGCTTTAAAAAAATTTTTTTTTTAGATGGGGTCTCACTCTGTTGCCCAGGCTGGGGTGAAGTGGGGTAATCATGCCTCACTATAGCCTTGAACTCTCGGGTTCAAGCCATCTTTACTCCTTAGCCTTCTGAGCACATGGGTCTATAGGTGGGCGTCACCACACTCCGCTATTTTGTGTGTGTCTGTGTGTAGAGATGGGGTCTCACTGTTGCCCACGCTGGGCTTGAACTCCTGGGCTCAAGCAATCCTCCTGAGTAGCTGGGATTACAGGCATGAGTCACCATGCTTGGCCACAATTTTTAAATCAAGTTCAAACAGCATAACAGGAAAAAGACCGCATGCTTGGACTGAAAGTTTATGAGCGAAAGAACTCAAAGTAGACAGAAAAAACCTACTAAATCTATATAAAATCTGAAATTTATGTACGTGGACATGGGGTTCTATGCACAGAAGGTGGTCCTTCATGTTCCCAGACTATGTATTAGGATAAGCTGGGCTATGCATCAGCAGTAAGTCAACACTGAGACCTCAGTCTACTACAGCTTGCAGGTGGCAGTGCTCACTGCCACTCTTCAGCAGGAACTCGTGCTGACAGGAGCATCAGCGTCACACACGACCTCCAAGGGGGGCATGGCAGGGACTAGAAGGCTCACACTTGCTCTTAGGTATCTCTGACCAAAAGTGACACACATCATTACCAGGAGACAATTCACCCCCAAGTCTCTTGCATTTTTCCACTTCTTGTGAGCAAGACACTGATGGTTCTATGCTGTGAACTATCTTTTCAAAGATGTTTTTACAGTAAACGGCCTTGGTAGAGTGTCTCCCTCCAGATCAAAGGGCAAGTGCGATTACCGCACATTATAACAAGACTCAAGTTCTCTCAACTCAGAGCTCCTCTCCTATAATGCACCCATTATGTGTGCAGGTGTCATCTCTCTTTGCATTGCCCTGGGGGAATCTGGGTTCAGGGCAATGGTACAAAGATAATGGGACCCTGACCACTGCTGCTGCTGTCATAAACTGTCCTTCATCTCTGATCCTGGAGTCTCATGTTTTCTATCAGCATCCATGAAATGTCGCAGGCTGATTTGTCAGCCAGCAAGTAGCATAAATCTCAGAACCTTCACAGTGGTTGACAGTCACTTCCATTCATAGTTCATGGTTAGAACGTGTGGGCGAAGCATTACCCAGGTGCCGAGGCAAGAGACTGAAGGCACAAACTGTTTCAGTATAATAAAGAAAAGAGTTAAAATAAGAATAGTCATAATACAAATTAGATATAGAGATGATCATGGACATTATCAATCCTCATAAACATTATGAATCATTAGCTTTTAATATCACTCTTTGTTACATTACTAATATAACCTAGGAATAACCGGCGGGCATACGGTCCGGTGCTGAAGGGACATTGTGAGAAGTGATCTAGAAGGCAAGAGGTGAGCCCTCTGTCACGCCCACATAAGGGCCGCTTGAGGGCTCCTTGGTTAAGCGGTAATGCCAGTGTCTGGGAAGACACCCGTTACTTAGCAGACCATGAAAGGGAGTCTCCTGTCCTTGGAGGAGTCAGGGAACACTGCTCCACCAGCTTCTTGTGGGAGGCTGGATATCATCCAGGCCGGCCCGCAGTCATCCGGAGGCCGAAACCCCTCCCTGTGGTGCTGTGCTTCAAAGGTCACGCCCCTTGTCCACTTTCGTGTTCCTCCCGTATTCCTGGTTCCTCTTTGAAGTTTGTAGTAGATAGCGATAGAAGAAACAGTGAAAGTCTTAAAGTCTTTGATCTTTCTTACAAGTGCATAGAAGAAAACGCTGCTGTATGCTGCCTTCTCTCTCTCTGCTTCGGCTACCTAAGGGGAAGGGCCCCGTTCTATGATCACATGATTTGTTTGACCTTGTCAATCACTTGAAGACTCACCCTCCTTACCCTGCCCCCCTTGTCTTGTATGCAATAAATATCAGCGCGCCCAGCCGTTCGGGGCCACTAACGGTCTCTGCGTCTTGATGGTAGTGGTCCCCCAGGCCCAGCTGTTTTCTCTATCTCTTTGTCTTGTGTCTTTATTTATTACAACCGCTCGTCTCCATACATGGGGAGAACACCCGCTAAGCGCTGTAGGGCTGGACCCTACAAGAATGAGTTATAAAAATCCACACCTAACCCTTCTTGCCTTATTAAAAAGCCAAATGACATATACTTAATTTGTTTAATTCACATACTAAATTAATGTATTTTTGCGTCCCACGTCACAGAGAAATACACAAAAAGCTATAAGAAGTACTTCTCAGAGGTGGAAACCAAATGGTTGATAAACAAATAGTCAATAAACAAGAAAAGATGTTCTACTTCATTAATAATCAGGATAAAGCAAATTAAAACAAAGAAGGCACTATTTGCACTGGCAAAAATTAAGAAGATCCTAGTGAAGATGGGGAACAAAGTGAACTCATTCACTGCATACTCAATGCACAAAACCCTAAAGAAACTATTGCATATGGCCGGGCATGGTGGCTCACACCTGTAATCCCAGCACTTTGGGAGGCTGAGGTGGGTGGATCATTTGAGGTCAGGAGTTCGAGGCCAGCCTGGCCAATACGGTGAAACCCCATCTCTACTAAAAACAGAAAAAGTAGCCGAGTGTGGTGGTGTGCACCTGTAGTCCCAGCTACTTGGGAGGCTGAGACAGAAGAATTGCTTGAATTCAGGAGGTGGAGGTTGGAGCGAGCCAAGATGGCACCACTGCACACCAGTCTGGGTGACAGAGGGATACTTTGTTTCAAAAAAAGAAAAACAATTGCGTATGTGCCATCAGTACATGTACACCCATGTACCAAAATGCTTCGGGTAGCAGTGAGAATTACAGCACAAAACACTGGAAACTACCCACTTATCCATCAGCAGCAGCCTAGTTTATCAACACCACAGCATCCTACATTGCTGAGCATAAATGAATTACACCTCCACGTAACATACGTGAGTCACACAAACACAGAGCAAAATAACTAAGTCACAGATGATTCCAGAATATAATTCTATGTATATCAAGTTTAAAAACATGTAAGACAAAACTGTGTATCACTTAGGGATATAAATGTGGGGAAATTATAAAAAAAAGCAAAGAATGATAAATACAAGTCAGGAAGATGTTAGTTCCTTGTGCAAGGAGAGAATGAGTGACAGAATGGGAGTAACACAGAGACCTTCCAAACTAATGGTTATATTTTTAAAAACTCTTCAGGCTAGTAGCCTCCTTCTCAAGGAAGGCTTCCTTGGTGACACCACTTACAATTTTGGTCACTCTTTCCAACATTTTATTCCCCTGCTTACCTACTTTATTTACTTTTTTTCATTAGCAGTTACCACTGCTTGACATACTGCATATTTTACTTTTTTGATGTATTTGATCCTCCCACCTCAGCCTGCCAAAGTGCTGAGTTTATAGGCATGAGCCACCGAGCCAGGCCTGTATTTCCTTTCTTTAGTTTTCTTTTCAAGTCTAACACTTAGGTCCTACGCTGGCCAATTTCAGTCATTCATTTGCCCAACCCCGACTGAATACCTCCTCCAAGCCAGGCCTTGTTCAGGGCACTGGGCAGAGCACGCTGAACAGGACAGACAAATCACCGTGCACTCAAGGAGCTTATTACTTCCAGGTGAGGAAGACAGACAACAAATACATCAAAAAAGTAAAATATGCAGTATGTCAAGCAGTGGTAACTGCTAATGAAAAAAAAAATAAAGTGGGTAAGTGGAAATAAAATGTTGGAAAGAGTGACCAAAATTGTAAATGGTGTGACCGGGGAAGCCTTCCTTGAGAAGGAGGCTACTCAGTAAAGACCAGAAGTGAGGAAACCCCTGGGCAGACATCTAGGGGCAGATGTTAGAGAGAGAGAGGGAGGGAGGGAGAGGAGAGAGAGGGAGGGAGAGGAGAGAGAGGGAGGGAGGGAGAGGAGAGAGAGGGAGGGAGGGAGGGAGAGGAGAGAGAGGGAGGAGGGAGAGGAGAGAGAGGGAGGGAGGGAGAGGAGAGAGGGAGGGGAGGAGAGGAAGAGAGGGGAGGGAGGGAGAGGGGAGGAGAGAGAGAGGGAGGGAGGGAGGGAGAGGACAGAGAGGGAGGGAGGGAGAGGAGAGAGAGGGAGGGAGGGAGAGGAGAGAGGGAGGAGGGCGAGAGAGAGAGGAGGGAGGGAGAGAGAGAGAGGAGGGAGGGAGAGAGAGAGAGGGAGGGAGGAGAGGAGAGAGGGAGGAGGGAGAGGAGAGAGAGGGAGGGAGGGAGAGGAGAGAGAGGGAGGGAGGGAGGGAAGAGGAGAGAGAGGGAGGGAGGGAGAGGAGAGAGAGGGAGGGAGGGAGGAGAGGAAGAGAGGGGAGGGAGGGAGAGGAGAGAGGGAGGGAGGGAGAGGAGAGGGAGGGAGGAGAGGAGAGAGAGGAGGGAGGGAGAGGAGAGAGAGGGAGGGAGAGAGAGAGAGGGAGGGAGGGAAGGAGAGAGAGGGAGGGAGGGAGAGGAGAGAGAGGGAGGGAGGGAGAGGAGAGAGAGGAGGGAGGGAAGAAGGAGAGAGGGGGGGGGGGGGGGGAGAGGGGGGGGGGGGGGGGGGAGGAGAGAAGGAGAGGGAGGGGGGGGGGAGGAGAGAGAGGAGGGAGGGAGAAGAAGAGAGGGAGGGGAGAGAGAGAGAGGAGGGAGGAGAGGAGAAGAGGGAGGGAGAGAGAAGAGGAGGGGAGGGAGAGGAGAGAGAGGGAGGGAGGAGAGAGAGAGAGGGAGGGAGGGGAGGAGAGAGAGGGAGGGAGGGAGAGGAGAGAGAAGGGAGGAGAGAGGGAAGAGGAGGAGGAGAGGAGAGAGAGGGAGGGAGGGAGGAGAGAGAGAGGGAGGAGGGAGAGGAGAGAGAGGGAGGGAGGGAGAGAGAGAGAGGGAGGGAGGGAGAGGAAGAGAGGGGAGAGAGGAGAGAAGAGGGAGGGAGGGAGAGGAGAGGGGGGAGGGAGAGGAGAGAGGGGGAGGGGAGAGGAGAGAGGGGGGAGGGAGAGGAGAGGAGGGGGAGGGGAGGAGAGAGGGGGAGGGAGAGGAGAGGGGGGAGGGGGGAGAGAGGGGGAGGGGAGGAAGAGGGGGAGGGGGAGGAGGAGAGGGGGGAGGGGAGGACGAGGGGGAGGGGGAGGAGGAGGGGAGAGGGGGAGAGAGAGGGGGAGGGGGAGGAGAGAGGGGGAGGGGAGGAGAGAGGGGGAGGGGGCGGAGAGGAGGGGGAAGGGGGAGAGCGAGGGCGAGGGGGAGGAGAGGGGGGAGGGGGAGGAGAGAGGGGGAGGGGGAGGAGAGAGGGGGAGGGGAGGAGAGAGGGGGAGGGGGAGGAGAGAGGGGGAGGGGGAGGAGAGAGGGGGAGGGGGAGGAGAGAGGGGGAGGGGGAGGAGAGAGGCAGGGGAGGAGAGAGGCAGGGAGGAGGAGAGGCAGGGATGAGAGAGGCAGGGGAGGAGAGAGAGGCAGGGGAGAGAGAGAGAGGAGGGGAGAGAGAGGAAGAGGGGGAGAGAGAGGGAGCAGAGAGAGGAAGAGGAGAGAAAGCAATCAAGGATTAATTCAAGTTGCCATTTCTGAGAGAGGAAGAACTGAAAGTTTTCGAGCTCAGTTTTTGGTATGTGAAGTTTGAGACACCGATTAGAAAACCCAGTAGAGATGCTAATAGCAGAGACAGCACGAGTGGCCTTCCCGGCACGAACACTGAGGATAAACGCAGTCCTCTCCATCCACATTAATGCAGCTCTGTGTGGCCCTTAAGACAACTGATGTCGATCTTATGGACTGACACAGAAAGGTGTCCAAGATCTATTATTGCATGAAAAGATGCATAATTTTCTGGAACAATTATTTATTGCTAATAACTTCAAAACCTCTAGGGGATAGGATATATACTTCTTTGAAGGTTAATTTCACGTGTCAACCTGACAAGGCCACGGTACCCAGATGTTAGGTCAAACACTGAGATACATCATTAAACATGTTTTTAGACGAGATGAAGACTGAAATCAGTAGATGCGAGTTTAGCAGATCACCCCCATAGTGGGGTGGGCCTCATCTAACCCATTCAAGGCCTGAAGAGAAAAAGACAGACCTCCCCAAGCAAGGAGGGCTTCGGCCAGTGGACTGTCTCTGGACCTGAACTGCAAGGCTCCCCTGGGTCTCCAGCCTGCTGATCCACACTGCAGGGTTTAGTCTTGCCAAGCCTCCACAACTGCCTGAGCCAATTCCTTAGATCTCTCCATCTTTCTCTTTCTCTCTACACATATGCACACATCTTGTTGATTCCGTTTCTCTGGAGAACCACGACTAATGCAACATCTTATGACATATATTTGAATTGTATTTAAAATTTTTTACAATAAGCATGTATTACCTTACTAATCAGAAAAACAAGAATAATCACAAAACTTAATTCCAATACTTAAAATTTAGGTTACATTGACCAAGTGCCTCATAACTCACACTAGGTGAGAGTATGAAGTTGTGTTCTAATACATGATGGGGTGGTGTTCGAAAGAGACATAAAATAATTGGCAACGTGTAATAAGCCATAAAACTATTTATGACTTTGATTCTATTTGGGAGGAAATGCATCATACATGTTTAAAAATATCTTATCCACATTTCAAAGTAACTCCAGGCTGGACATGGTGGCTCACACCAGTAATCCCGCACTTTGGGAAGCAGAGGTGGACGGATCACTTGAGACCAGGAGTTCAAGGCCAGCCTGGCCAACATGGTGAAACCCCATCTTTAGAAAAAAACATTAAAAAATTAGCCAAGTATGGTGGCAGGCACCTGTAATCCCAGCTATTTGGGTGGCTGAGGCATGAGAATCGCTTGAACCCAGGAGACGGAGGTTGCAGTGAGCTGAGATTGCGCCACTACACTCCAGCCTGGGCAACACAGTGAGACTCTGTCTCAAAAAAGATAGTAATAATTCCAAACATTAAAATAAAGTGAAATATATGAGGTTGTTCCCTAGAATATCATTTGTAATGGCAAAAAAATTAGAAGTAATTTAAATATCTACCAGTAATGAAACCAAGTTCAAACACATGAGCTGCAACTAGTTGAACACTTTTTTCTCTGTAAATTAAGAGAATAATGATTTCATACTTACCACTGTACCAAGAAACTGAATGCTCATGTTTCCACCTGCTTCTCGAGACAGACACTAAAAAACAAACAAGAGACATAGAATGAACTCATATCCACACACCTTGCACATAATGTTCACGATAGCCAAAAAACTCAAATGTCCATCAATTGATGGATGGGTAAACAAAATATAGTATAGTCATACAGTGGAAGGTTATTTGGCCATAAAAAGGAATGAAGTACTGATACATGCTATAATAGAAATCGGTCACAAAGGATCACGCATTATAATATTTCACTTAATAAGAGATGTCCAGAATAGTCAAATCCATGGAGATGGAAGGTAGATTGGTAGGCGCCTCCAGAAGGAGGGCTGAGAGAACATGGAGATGATTACTAATTGATGTGGGGTTTCTCAAGGGTGTAAACACAGTCTAAAATTGACTGTGGTCATGGTGGAACAACCCTGTGAATTGACTACAAACCACTGAACTTTAACTTTAAATGGGTGAATTGTACGGTGTGTGAATTATATCTCAATAAAATAGTTACAGAAAATGAATTAGCATTTGTTTAAAATAACAATGCAATTCTATGTCCAGAGAGTAGTGAAAGAAATAACTTCTTTATTATTCATTTATTTATAAATAAAATTTGTTTAAAGCAAATACATCACTTCCATATATCTTGTTTGAATTTTAATTAACAGTAAATACTATGACTATTAAAATTTTAGTTAAAAGTAAATACTACTGCTACTAAAAATGGGTGACTAAGTAGTACACTGGAAGCAGACTACACTTTGAGATAATTCTCATCTATAAAACTGGTCTATTGGGCCAGGCGCAGTGGCTCATGCCTGTAATTCCAGCACTCTGGGAGGCTGAGGCAGGCAGATCATGAGGTCAGGAATTCAAGACCAGCCTGGCCAATATGGTGAAACCCTGTCTTTACCAAAAATACAAAAATTAGCCAGGCGTGGTGGCGTGCACCTGTAGTCCCAGCTACTCGGGAGGCCAAGGCAGAAGAATCGCTTGAACCCAGGAGGCTGAGGTGAGGTTGTGGTGAGCCAGGATCGCATCACTGCACTCCAGCCTGGGCGACAGAGTGAGACTGTCTCCAAAAAAAACAACAACAAAAAAACAACTTGCTCTATTTAATCCTAACATATTCCTCAGAATTCTTCCTCTTCTGGCTAATCAGAGAGGATTCAGTGACTTCAAAGACTACACACACAAATAAAGCAGTTCTAACTAAGCCAACATCATTTTTTTTAAGTTCCCAGATGTAGAGTATTAGCGGTTTTCACTCAACTACATGCCATGAGCATTAGGATACAGATGTATCCTAATTTCATTCCTTTTTACAGAAGTGGTTTACCAACTCTGATCTCTATGATCACAAAAGTAATAGAACCCAGAGTGAACCTCTAGAAATCACGCTGAGTCCTTGGTTCCTTGACAGAGGCAGGTTAGATCAATAAGAAAGACAGTGGTTTAATGCAAAATCTCTTCCCCTACTTGCAAATATTGCCAAGTGAATTGACACCACAGTAATCTGAATAGCATACTAAAGACAGTGTGGTATAGAGTAGAAAAAAATCAGTACGGGAGCATTTTCACCCATATCACTTAGTTTTCCTTTTTTTTTTTTTTGAGACAGAGTTTCATTCTCGTCACCCAGGCTGGAGTGCAATGGCACAATCTCGGCTCACAGCAACCTCCGCCTCCCAGGTTCAAGTGTTTCTCCTGCCTCAGCTTCCTGAGTAGCTGGGATTACAGGCACCCGCCACCACATCTGCCTAATTTTTGTATTTTTAATAGAGACAGGGTTTCACCATGTTGACCAGGCTGGTCTCGAACTCCTGGCCTCAGCTCCCAAAAGTGCTGGGATAACTGGTGTGAGCCACCATGCCCCGCCAACCCATTTCACATCTTTTTTTTTTTTTTTTTAGACAAAGTCTTGCTCTGTTGCACAGGCTGCAGTGCAGTGGCACAATCTTGGCTCACTGCAACCTGTCTCCTGGGTTCAAGCGATTCTCCAGCCTCAGCCTCCCAAGTAGCTGGGACCACAGGCATCTCCCACCACGCCCGGCTAATTTTTTGTATTTTTAGTACAGATGGGGTTTTGCCATGTTGGCCAGGATAGTCTTGAACTCCTGACCTTGTAATCTGCCCCCTCAGCCTCCCAAAGCACTGGAATTACAGGTGTGAGCCACCGTGCCTGGCCAACCCATTTCACTTCTAAGAATTTATCCTGAGGAAAAAATATGAGGATAGGCAGGAAAATAAAGCTGAACAAATATCACAGCATAGTTGACAGAACTGAACAATGGCAAGCAATGTAAATGACTGGGAAGGACGGCTAAATTATGGTATATATCCAGCCTGCCGTTTAAAAAGTTCAAAGACATGAAAAATGCTTATAGTATATTTCTAGGTGCAAGAAGAACAAAACAATATGTTCAGAATAAGCTTTGTAAAAAAAATTATGTTATAGAAAAAAATTCTAGAATTAGTCCACATAAAACTGTTATTTCTAGGCAAAAATATTAGTTGACTCTCATTTTCACTTATCTGTTTTTCCTATTCTTTTATATGCATTTGTTGAACTTAATGAAGGCAAAAAGAGAAAACAAAATGGAATAAAACAGACTCCTTTCCTGTGTCTTACAGAGACTCAATTAAGAACGGAGGGTTGATTCCTAGGTTTTGACACTGGCACGTCTACGTTGCTCATCTATCTAATCATCCATCTATCTCTCAACTGTGTTGGGCACTGCTGGCTGAATTAAGACCCACCTTCCAGGAGACTAAGGAAAAGACGGCAGAATTATTGGAAAAATAAGTATAATTCAATACGATAAATGCATAGTACAAAATGTACAAAGTACTATGGGATAACAAGATAGACTAAATGAGCAGAAAGGTTAAGAAAGACATTAGATAGGTTAAGACAGACATTAAAGCTGGATATTTAAAAACAAACAGGGGCAGGGTACAGTGGCTCATGCCTGTAATCCCAGCACTTTGGTGGGTGGATCATTTGAGGTCAGGAGTTTGAGACCAGCCTGACCAACATGGTGGCTCTACTAAAAATATAAAAATTAGCAGGGCGTGGTGGCAGATGCCTGTAGTCCCAGCTATTTGGGAGCCTGAGGCAGGAGAATCGCTTGAACCTGGGAGGTGGAGGTTGCCGTGAGTCAAGATTGTACCATTGCACTCCAGCCTGGGTGCCACAGCGCGACTCTGTTACAAAGAAAAAAAAAAAAACACAAACAGGATTCAGCCATTATGATAAACAGTATGGAGGTTTCTCAAAACATTAAAAATAGAACCACCATATGATCCAGCAATCCCACTACTGCATATATATCCAAGGGAAAGAAATCAGTTATGTCAAGGAGATACCAGCATCCCCATGTTTATTGCAGCACTATCCATGATGGCCAAGATAGGGAATCAACCCAAGTGTCCATCCACGGACCCCAACGGAAACAGAAAACGTGGTATATACGCACAATGGAATATCATCCAGACTTAACAAAGAAGAAAATCCTGCCATTTACAACAACATGGATGAACCCAGAAGATACGGTGTTAAGTATAATAAGCCAGGTACAGAAAGACATACCATATGACCTCACTTACATGTAGAATCTAAAAACGTCAAACTCAGAGTAGAAAATAGAATGGTGGTTGGGGAGGGGGGGGTTGGGTAAATATTAATCAAAACCCACAAAATGTCAGTTATAAAGGAGAAATAGGTATAAGAAAGCTATTGTACAATATAGTAACTACAGTTAATGACAATGTATTCATATATTCTTGAAATTTTCTGGGTATAAAGTATACCTCACATACAGAATAAGCACGTGAGGTAATACAAAAATGTTAATTAGCTCAGTTTAGCCATTCCACAGTGTATTCGCTGTTTGAAGTATGTACTTCCAAACATGTTGTACACGTGCTAATTTGAAAGTTTGTCTCCTCCAAACCTCATGTTGAAATGTGATCCCCAGTGTTGGAGGTGGTGGAGGTGGAGCTTAATGGGGATGTCTGGGTCTCTGGGAAGGATGCCTCATGAATAGATTAATGCCCTCTTTGAAGGCGTGTTCTTGCTCTGAGTTCCCAAGAAAGCTGGTTGTTAACAAGAGCCTGGCACCTCCCTCCCTTCTCTCTCTGTGACCTCCACACACACCAGCTCCCCTTTGCCTTCTTACCATGAATAAAAGCAGCCTGAGGTCCTCACCAGATGCCTAATCTTGAACTTTTCCAGACATCAGAATCATGAGCCAAATAAACTTTTTCTCTTTATAAATTACCCAGTCTCGGGTATTCCTTTGTAGCAACACAAAAGACACTAAGACAGCACGACAAATATATGCAACTTTAATTTATCAATTAAAAAACAAATTACAAATTTTAAAAATGAGCAGGAATTCTCCAAAAGAAAACTGAAAGGAGCCAGGAACGGTGGCTCACACCTATAATCCCAGCACTTTGCGAGACCGAGGGAGGTAGATTGCTTGAGGTCAGAAGTTCAAAACCAGCCTTGTTAACCTGGTGAAACCCCGTCTCTTCTAAAAATACAAAAATTAGCCAGGTGTGGTGGTGGCACCTGTAATCCCAGCTACTTGGGAGGCTGAGGCAGGAGAATCACTTGAACCTGGGAGGCGGAGGTTGCAGTGAGCCAAGATTGCAGCACTACACTCCAGCCTGGGACACAGAGCAAGACTCCGCCTCAAAAAAAAAAAAAAAATTAACGCAAATTTCAGATTAAGACATGGCACAATGGCATGGGGAGTTTAGGTAATGTTAAGCAGTTCAATGTGGCCAGAAATAGGGTTGCATCAAGGTGGAAGTGGCAAGAAAGGAAACCAGCAAGGAATTATAAACCCAGGTCAGATCCTGCAGAGAGACAGTTCATGCTTGACAAAGTTCTTACACTTAAGAACTGAAGTGTGACACGCTCATGTTTCAGAAAGACGGTAGTCTGAGGTCATGCTGAAGATATACAGAATGGGGAAGGACCAGGCTAGGAGGCCGAGTAAAACACCACTACAATCATTCAGGTAGGAGGAGCCTGATGTGCCAAGCAGCCACAACAGCACAACTAAGTCTGATTCAGACCTAGGACCTTAGGATGGAGAGAGCAAACAGACCTGAAAGACTATCTCAATTTTGCTCTACAGATGAGGAAAATTAGGCACAGGAATATAAAAAGTAATTTGGCTACCTGCAACTCTGCATGCAAAATTTTAATCTTGGTCCTGAGATAAAAAAATATATATAGTAAGCCACTGAACTGCTTGCGTGGCAAGAAAGTCTGCGCATTCAGCTTCATACGACAAAAACTGCAAAAGCAGCTATAGAAGGCAGACAAAAATGAATGAATGTGGCTATGCTCTAGTTAACTACTTATCAATAACATCTGAATGTGATGTCATACTTCTTATGGGCCATGAAACATTTTTGGTTTTTTTTTTTGTTTACAGTGTCTCACACTGTCACCCATGCTGGAGCGCAGTGGCACGGTCACAGCTCTCCACAGCAACTGCCTGGACTCCAGTGATTCTCCCACCTCAACCTCCCAAGCAGCTGGGCCACCATACCCAGCCAATTAAAAAAAAAATTATCTGTAGAGACAAAGTCTCACTATGTCGCCCAGGCTGGATGAAACATTCTTCTTTTCTTCCCCCTAACTATTTAAAAATGTAATAACCACTCAACTTGTGAGGCCCATAGAAACAGGCAGTGCCTCTTGGTCTAAGCCACCAGCACCTCTCACCTAGTTCTGCAATGGTCAGATCAATCTCTCTGTCTCTACCCCAGGGCCTGCCGTGATTTTAAAAATCACAGCACTCTCCTATTCAGACATGCCAAACACTCCACAACACCAATCAAAAGAAAAAAATACAAAACAATTATTTGGACCCTAGATGATCTGGTTGTCTTCCTCATTCCACTTTCCCCAACCGGCCTTCACACAAAACAAGCTTGTCCCGTCTCAGAGCCTCTGCTTTGCCCCTTCTGCTACCTGGGACTTCCTTCCCCCAGACTTCTGCACGTTTGCCCCTCCTCCTCGTAGATCTCAGCTCAGTGTTAGCTATTCAGATACGACTTCCTAGCCATCCTTGCTACAGCTGCCTTCTCTAGTCACTTTCTGTCAATTTGATAGTCTTCATCCAACTTCTTAGTACTAAAATCACTTTATTTAAGTATTTACGCGTTTAGTATCTACTTCCCCCTGCTGGAATATGAGTCTTGTTCCTTGTTCTATCCGCAGTGCCTAGAACACCACCTAGGCCATACTGGGCATTCCCTTCTATGTAGGAGACACTAAAACAAAATCATCTTTCCTTTCGCTGACACTACAGAGGTTAGATTCATTCCCAGGCAAATAGAAGTAATTTTGCAATATGTAAAATGGAAACATAGATTTTCACATTAAGAACAAATTGTATCAATGAATGTGTGACCATAGGTATAAGTACTAATAAACTGTCCTTAACATTGCATTCCATTTAAAGCAGGTCACAATTACATATATAACGACTATCACCTTTCTTTCACCAGACTCCCAGTCTGTAAAGAAGGAGGGACAGAAGGGAGGGAAGGTGGAGGAGGCCAAAACCTGACATATCTTAGCAATAAAGATTGATGCAGGCCCGGCACGGTGGATCACGGCCTGTAATCCCAGAACTTTGGGAGGTCAAGGGAGGTGGACCGCTTGAGCCCAGGAGTTTGAGATCAGCCTGGCCGACATGGTGAAATCCCGCCTCTACTAAAAATACAAAAATTGGCCGGGCATGGTGGCAGGTGCCTGTAATCCCAGCCACTCGGGAGGCTGAGGCAGGAGAATGGCTTGAACCTGGGAGGCTGAGGTTGCAGTAAGCCAAGATAGCACCATTGCACTCCAGCCTGGGTGACAGAGCAAAACTCAGTCTCAAAAAAAAAAAAAAAAAAAAAGAAAGAAAAAAAAAAAAAAAAGAAAGAAAAAGAAGAAAAAGAAAAAGAAGTAAAGAAAAACAGAAAATTTCACTCAAAACTGGAATTTACTTCTATCTTCCCTAAGAGGAAGATACATTTTTCCTAGAGCCTAGGATTAAGATAATTCAGTTTTAGAATCCACAAAAATACAAAGTATTCAATGCCTATCATGAGCCTAATGGACGCCAAAACAAATATGAACTGACCACTTGATAAGCTAATAGCAAAATTCTTCATAAAAATTAAGACTTTTATGTGATGAAACATATCTACGCTTATTAAAATATTTTCTCCAAATATTTCATCCCTTTTCCTATTTTAAATGGCACTCCAAAGCCAGATAAAAATGTCCTCCTTTTCTTATTTTGATAGTCTGCTCCAGCGTTTACAAAATATATTCCTTTTTGTATCTTAAAAAAAATACTTTAGAAGATTGTTAACAAAATGATTTCTACATTTGTTAGAATCAAATTCATACAAAATTAGCAAAGTTATTCACACAAAGGCAAAAATATTCACAAAACAATAAATCAAATGTTCCAAAAATACCTTCCTAGGATAATAAAATCAGAGGCAATTTCACCTTTAAAAATAATGTCACTGAACAGTAAGAGGAAGAAATAGTAATAGCTTTCTTTTTCCCCTCACTGATTTCCAACTTGATAATATGTTTTAAAGGCCGTTACTGTGGGATTTGTCTTATCGGTCTCCAGTGCATCTGTTTGTATTATTTTCCACATTTACTACAATCAGTGTTTATACTGTTCAAAATTCTCTTCCTCAGTCAGCAACGAAAATATAATTTTCTAGTTAACAGAAGAGGAGAAAAGCATGTATGTGTGGGGGTGTGGGAGGGGGAAGTTCAGAAAGACATTTTCCCATTCGGTTAAATTTTAAAAGTAACTCCAAATTATAAAACCAAGAAAACTGCTCAGCTTCTAGGACCGTATCACACAAGCAGGTAGCCTTGCATTAAAATTGCTATTTTACACCATAGCTGTAAATACATCCCACCTGTTAAACTGCCTCGAAATATTTTAAAGCAGAGTCAACAGTTATTTCTGTTCTACTGGTGAGCTTGTTTCTAAGATGTGTAGCTGTAACTGATATGTCAGGAAAATAAAAAGGATATGGTGAATAATTACTCTCTCATTTCCTACTTCATTTGAAAAAAAATACCAACCTCTACTTATTCTAAGTTATTTATATATCCTATACATCCTGAGACTTTCATGTCACATGCAGTGAGTCTAGAGAAATCACATGTGTAAAGTACAAAATAATAATGACTTCAAAGAGGTGGGGGTGGGGGGAACATTTTCAAAACCTTTAAAACATCTTAGGACTAAAAACCTAAGACAGTTACTTCCCAATTCATTTGTGTACCAGCAAAGTACAGGCAAAAATGTATGCCGCTTTATTTTTCTAATTAAAATATTAATTTTACTAACTATAAACAGTATTAGGATTAAAACTAAAGTTTATTCTTGGAGGACATGGGAGCTATTTTAATCTAAAAAACTGAAAAGAAAATAACATTTTTAACTTCCTAAGTAGATATGAAAATCAACAATTGATTTTCTTCAAAACTGAAATTTAAGGTTACAATTTTAAAACTGATTCAAATTCTGTGTGGACAAGCATTTGTATATATATTACAGATAGTTTCACAATCTGCAAACAGAACATCTTGTCCATCATATTCATGTGCTTGTGTAATATTTTATATCACATAGGCCCATAGGGCATTTTAAGTTATGTTATCTATATATATGTATCATTTAATACTCTAGTCATTTCACAAGTAATCCATTTAATCTGGTATTCTTCAGTAAATAACATGAGATTCATGTGACACTATTCCAAATTTGTCTGCTTTAACATAGAAAATTAGTTCCACTTAGCTGAATATCAAAGACCTATTCAATATAGAATGCAGCGGTGCTACAATCAGCTCTGCACTGTTATTTATAATAAATTTACCTTCTCTTAAAAATATTTGAGCAAGAATATGAGAAATAAAAAGAAAAGAGTCTTCAAAAGGTACAGTAGCTTCACATCACACAAATGCAGAAATTGTTAGACTTTAGCAGGATCTCAAGATATTTTCAAAAGTATTTAGCTACTCCTCAGGCCTGAAGGCAACCTGCTGTGAGCAGGTGGATAGAAGAAATCACACCACACAAAGAACAGGCCAACAGCAGTTAGTCGGCTCTGCTTGCAAATGTTCCAACAACGTGACTATGCAAAATGAAAATCTAGTATGTAAAACGTTAGCGACAAACAATACATTAAATCCCGGTACACAAATTACACTGTAAGAAACAGAGAACAGGAAAATTGAAGAACTTCTTTCAAGGTCAAAAAAATTACTTCACAGGAATATAGACATAGTAAAAATAAAATAAAATAAAAAGCTTCTATTCATCCAGCAGGTTCCACACTCCAAAGGCTCTGGGGTGAGGAAAACAGAGAGTGAGCTCACCATGGCCAGGACACAGCGAATCTCTGTTTCATTACTTTATGCCACAGGCAAGAAATCATTCCACGTTTTAAAAATAGTTCTAATTTTTTAATCTTCTAAGTGGAAATTTAAAAAGTTTGTCAGCTAGATGATAAATTCATCTTCTGTTTAAAAATAAATTCAACTCATCTATTCCGAATTTTGAAGTTCCGAATTTTAAAAAATAAAAACCAAAACTGTGGTTGACATTAAAGGGGAATACTTGAAAAACCATTATGTAGGGTTTTTCTCCATCTGTGAACACTCTCTGGTTTATAAAAAAATTTTGCCTGTGAGTGGTCTAACCCAGTAACCACTAGCTACACACAGCTACTGAGAACTTGAAATATGACTGATGTGACCGAGGAGTTAATTTTTCCATTGTATTTAATTTTACTTTAAAAACTGAAGCAGTGTAGTATCATTTTCTGTTAAGCCCAACTCCATTGTTTTGGTAGGACTGCATTCCACTCTGACCGTTCCATTGTTTAAGATACTGCTGTATTAATGCCAATGTCTATGTTGTTTCTGGTATCACATTAGTAATTTTTAAAAGTTTTTCATGTTGAAACGACAACATTTTGGGTATTATTCTGTGAAAGGGCCATAAATGCAAAGCAGCCCCCAAATGCAGAAGGAGCCAAGAAACCAAATAAGGCAAATAAATCCAGTTTGTTGGTAAAGGGTGTTTTCTTGGGGGAACTTACTTGGGGGAACTTACAGATAGAAGCGTGATCTCGGAAAGCTGCAAGACAGGTACATCCCACACTGTTACTAGCCAGACCCAGAGCTTATATGCCACAGGAAAAGGGTGCACGTGCTCTATAGAGGCAATTAAAGGCACCCTCCAGAACAGGTGAGAATGCTATGTGCGTCACTGCCTATAATTTGTGTGGTAACATCAAGGCTGCTTTGTTCTTACACTAAAAACAGTAAATAAAATTGGAATCAGGAGGCATTCACGAGACTGGGGCTAACGAGAAATCAACACGGCTTAGCTGGGAGTGGCGGCTCAGGCCTATACTCCCAGCACTTTGGGAGGCAGAGGCAGGATGATCACTGGAGTCTAGGAGTCTGGGCAACACAGTATGCCCTCATCTCTACAAAAAAATCAACAAAATTAATTGCACGTGGTGGCACAGGCCTGCAGTCCCAGCTACTCAGGAGGCGGAGGCAGGAAGATCAGCTGAGCCTGGGAGGTTGAGCCTGCAGTGAGCCACGACTGCACCACTGCACTCTAGCCTGGGCAACAGAGCAAGACCCTATCATTTAAAAAAAAAAAAAAAGTAAAATAAAAAATAAATTAAATTAAAAAAACAAGGTTTGCCTTCAAGAGAAAAAAAATAAAACATGGTAGACTTAGCAATCAAGATGGAATCACTTTTGTCTGCACAGGTACACTGGGTTAAATAAAATGTGTTAGTAAAATTAATTCCAGTTGTTTCCTCTTTGTTACTATCATTACTAAGAAATTTTAAATGATAATTGGGAACAGTGGCTCACGCCTGTAATCCCAGCACTTTGGGAGGCTGAGGTGGGCAGATAACTTGAAGTCAGGAGTTCAAGACCAGCCTGGCCAATGTGGTAAAACCCCCCTCTCTACTAAAAATAAAAACATTAGTTGGGCATGGTGGCAGGTGCCTGTAATCCCAGCTACTTGGGAGGCTGGGGCAGAAGAATTGTTTGAACCTGGGAGGTGGAGGTTGCAGTGAACTGAGATGGTGCCACTGAACTCCAGCCTGGGCAACACAGCAAGACTCTGTCTCAAAAAAAAAAAAAAAGCTAATTAAAACAAAGAAATTTTAAATTATATATATGGCTTGTGTTAGGTTTCTATTCGATAAGGCTATTTAATAAACATCATTACCAACTGACTATTTCTGCAATGAAAATAGACAATGAAAACAGAAACACCAGTCAAAAAAAAAATTAAGCAAATAAATATAAAATAGTTATTTCATTTTCCTTAAATGATATTTAAAGAAAAGTTGGCTAAATTATTAGCTAAACTAATAGAAGAAGACTTTTAAAATTCTGAAGAGGACTTTTAATTATTTTCAAGAGTTTTCAATGTTTACGCCCCTGGTCTTTATCATTTCAAAATATGAGTCCCTCCTCCCTCAGGCAATGCATCACTAGCTCCACATTCAAAGTTATCCACAATGATTAGACTTTTTCCGAGAGCATGATTTTCTTGAAGTCAGAAAGCCAGCATATTTAAAGCAGGCGGGTGGTTATATGGGAGTAAGAGCTGATATGAAGTAGACCTCACCGAGCAACGGACAGTGAGAAAGCCCAGGGCATGCACAAGCCTTTGAGAAAGAAAAAATCAGGAACAGCCGGAGGCCGACCCTTTCCTACACCTATTGATACTACCAATAGCTATCTACACCTGTCAATAGGTGATACTGGGGGCCTCAAACAGCCGAGGTGCTACCCAGAGCACACAGAGGCCAACAGGAAAGAACCATGCTTGCTGAGCAAGGCGTGCCTCTGTGGGTAAGTCCTTGGAAGCCCTCTTGTTTCTTTTTGCTCTCACGGAAACCACGGTTAGTCTGTACCAAGAGAGGTTCACCGGCCACACACTAATGGAGTATGGATTTCGCAAATGTTGGGAGGTCAGGAACTAAAAAGAATCAGTAAAACATTCCATAACGTAAGGTGACTGGCTACTTACTCATTCACCCACCCATACCTATTCATCCAATTATTGAGCATTTATACACGCTGAGAAGTCAGCAGGGCAGTGGGAATTAAAAGTCAAATCCACAAGGAAACAGGTGATTTAGATCAATTAAAAGAGGTCAATAACCTATGAAATTTATTATTCCCATGATAGTATTGAGGCAGAAGAATAGGATCTGGAGGCAGGGAACCTAAGGCTGTTTCAGCTGACTTCCTAGAACTAAATTGAAAGGAAAATCCTAACTTTCCACACCTAAGTAACAAAAGGACCAGAGGCTACTCCCTTTGCAAACCCCCCACCTTTTCTGTGTGGCAGATGGGAAATCCAACAGTCAATTTCCCATCCAACAACAAATCAGAAAATCAGATTGACTGCGGGTCAATCTGATTGCAACTTTGTAACTTCACCCCAGCCTCTGAATGATTGCTGTCCACAACCAATCAGACTGATTGCCGGCCAAGTCTTCGTTTGCATAGAAGTGTAACTTTGTAACTTCAGCCTACCCATCTGGTTGCTTTTTGCAACCAATCAGATGTTTGCACAGGAGTGCGATCTTTGTAACTTCACTTCAGCCTCTGGTTGGTTGCTTTCTGCAACCAATCAGACTGATTACGGGCTACCACTTCATTTACCTGAGGTGAGTATGAAGTAATCAATGGAAAACTTCTAGAGGGTATTTGGACCCAAGAAGATTCTGTATCCAGGCCCTTGAGCTCAGGCCCACTCCCACACTGTGGAGTGCAGTTTCATTTTCTTTTTCTCTCTCATTTTTTTTTTTTTTATTTGAGACACAGTTTCCCTCCTGTTGCCCAGGCTGGAGTGCAATGGCTTGACCTCGGCTCACTGCAACCTCCACCTGCTGGGTTCAAGCGATTCTCCTGTCTCTGCCTCCCGAGTAGCTGGGATTACAGGCTTGCACCACCACACTAGGCTAATTTTGCATTTTTAGTACAGACGGGGTTTCACCATGTTGGCCAGGCTGGTTTCGAACTCCTGACCTCACAGGAGATCCACCTGCCTCAGCCTCCCGAAGTGCTGAGATTATAGGCACGAGCCACCGCATCCGGCCACCTGTACTTTCGTTTTCAATAAATCCCTGCTTTTGTTCTGTTGTTGCTTCACTGTTCACTTTGCTGGACATTTTGTCTAATTCTTTGTTCAAAACGCCAAGAACCTGGATAACTTGCAGTCACGACCCTCTACCAGTGACAGTATACACCAAAATACAACTTACTTTTAAAGGAATTTAATGGATAATATTAAGATTATGAAGTTTACCAGTGAAAACCAGGAACATGAATACATATGATCGGACTGGATGAACTGGGAGCTAATTCTTGAGACAAAGGTAAGTTGCGTTCCCAGCTACTTACTCATCTAATCAGATAAAGAAGTTAAATCCTCCTTAACATGGTTTGGATGTGCGTCCCCTCCAAATCTCTTGCTGAAATGTGATTCTCAACATGGCAGGTGGGGCCTGGTGGGAGGTGTTTGGGTCATGGAGATAGATCCTGGTTGTTTAAAAGAGTGGGGCACCTCCCCGTTCTCTCTCTCTCTCATTCCTCCTCTTGCCACGTGATGCTCCTCCTCCTGCTTTGCCTCCACCATGATTAAAAGCTCCCTGAGGCCTTCCTCCCCAGAAGCCGAGCAGATGCTGGCACCACACTTCCTGTATAGCTGGCAGAACCGTGAGCCATTGAAACCCGTTTTCTTTATAAATTATGCAGTCTCCGATTTTTCTTTATAGCAATATAAGAACAGACTAACACACTACTTTTCGTAGGGGTTCAGCAACAAAATGAAGTAGACGCCAAGTACCCACACATCATTAAGTCAGATGCTAGCCAAAGCCACCAGGTAGAATGTGCTAGGAAGCTGTGGGACCAGTGACTGCCCATCTCCCACCTCAAAAGAATAAAAGAGGAAAATTAATTGGAGGAGGTCAAATTCTTAAGCTAAGAATTCAAGGCTGAACTCCTTAAGCTATGTGAAAGCAAATTCATGAGAATCACTTATTCATGTGAATTCTTAGTGACAGACCAAGAAGAGAAGCTTGTACTTTGTTGGTTTGGTGAGGCAAGGACTTACTACTATTTCCTGTGGCCAGATGTGGATTGTGCAGGAGAAAAGCAGGCAGGGTCATTATGAGGGACCCTGCCCAATGAGAACATTCAGAGTCAACACAGTAGTTGCTCAGGAGGCCAAAGGCAACTGGAAAAGACAGGAGGCATTTAGTGTTCTGCAGGTGAGGAGTTCCCCCAAATCCACATGAAAGTATCCCAGGGCTACCTGCCAGCTTTGGACATCTGCCATGGCCCACGAGAATGAATGCCAGGTGTCCTCTGCCCCAGTCAACCTGGTTATGCCTGCCATGCTCTTCTCATCTTTACCCCATACTGCAAATTCTGAAAGACCCAATATAGCAGCTCTGAAGTAGAAGAGGGTATTGTTGAGGCTCAGAAAATGATACCCCAAAGTGAAGGCCTCGGAAGTAACCTCAGAACCAAGGTCTTTGAACTTCTGCCCTCCTGTCTCTCACCCCTCATTCTCTCCTGATATGAGTCACAGACATCAGAATTCCTGTCCCGCAAAGACAACTAAGAAACTAGAAATAGGACTCTAACCCCTCCCTGCCTTTCTAAGAGCTGCCCATAAAGAAATTCTCTGGCCTACCCTTCTCTCCAACAGTAGCAGGTCCTAAGACCGTCATCCCAGATGGGTCTTGTCCCATACCTGGGAGGAAGAAATGGTACAAGAGAGGCCAGGAAGATCTGAACAGACAGGCCTTGCTGGGTTCCCCTCAGCCTACTAGCATTCACTCATATTCTTTGTCCAGTAAGTTTTACACGGCTGCCCATTCTTCATTAAACCTAAGCATTAAAATGGACAGCTTTCCTTGTATCTTTCGATCTTTGTTCTGAAGACTCACATCTCACATAAAACTTTGATTAAACAAATCAGTTATATTTTTCTCTTGTTAACCTGTCTTTTGTTATAGGAGTGTCTGCCATTGACACCCTTATGATGAGGAGGAGCGGGATCACACCCTTTTGCCCGTACAATATAAAGCAAGCAAGAAGAAAGTGACATTTTCCTCTGCCCTAGTAAAGGTTTCTCAGTGTGAGGTCAAACTGAGTTGAGACAGGAGAGGTTTTACCAGTTTTGATATACAATGAATTAGACTTTGAAACACACCCCCTCTCCCAAATACAATATAGCTTGCTTATGACCTGCTAGCAACATTACACACTGTTAGAATGGAATGTGGCTTTATATATGGGAAGGAAAGAAGTTGAGATAAAGCGTTAAAAACAAACGAACAAACATCCTACAAGTATTCAGAATGCTTCTTCTTCAGTTACTATCCAGATAAGTCCTGCTCCACAATGAGATACCACTTCACCCCCAAAAGGATGGCTATTATAAAAAAAAACACAACAAAACAAAAAATAACAAGTGTTAGCAAAGATGGCATGAAACCGAAATTCTTGTGCACTGCTAATGGGAATGTAAAATGGTGCAGCAACTATGGAGGTTCCTCAAAAAATTAAACATACAATTACCACGTGATCCAGCAATTCCACTTCTGGGTATATACCCAAAAGAATAGGGTACTCAAACAGATATTTGTACACCTATGCTCATGGAAGCATAATTCACAGCAGCCAAAAGGTAGAAACAACCCAAATGTCCATTGACAGACGAATAGATAAACACGTAGTATATTCACACAATGGAATATTATTCAGCTATAAAAAGGAAAGACATCCTGTCACATGCTATAACCTGGATGAACCTTGACAACAGTATGCTAAGTGAAATAAGCCAGTCACAAAAGACAAATACTATATGATTTCATTTATAGGCGGTACCCATACCCGCAGTAGTCAAATTCATAGAAACAGAAAGTAGAATGGCAGTTGCCAAGGGCTGAAGGAGGAGGATGGAGAGTTCAGTGTTTCATGAGGACAGAGTTTCAGTCTGGGAAGATGAAAAAGTTCTAGAGACAGATACTGGTGATAATTGCACGACAATGTGAATGTACCTAATGCCACTGATATACCTAAAATTATCAAAATGGAAAATTTTATGCTACCAATATTTTACCACAATTTAAAAAAAAAAACCTGCTAAGGGTATAAAATAGTGTTAGAGAAAGAAAACCCTAACAAAAGACCAGTGGATTTAATCTCAGATGAGCACAGAACTGAATTTCTGATTTTTTAACCTGTTTTTATAGATCAGTAGATGGTTGGTAGCTTGGTTTGTAAAAGCAAATAATATAGGATTCACTTTCAAAAACTTGCCTCGAGGGAATAACCACCTAAGCATGACAGTCAAGGCTGGAGGAAAAAAGAAAAACAACTCATATTGAAAACACAAGAAGACAAATGGTCAAGGCAGGAGCCCAGGTGTATGTTGCAGATAGAATTTTGTGATCCTCATAGTACCCATCATATGTCTGCAAAGAGTACTTAATGAATTGGGTCAAGTTTTCATCATCAGCCTCTCTCAAACTCAACCCCCTTTTTCTCTACACTGCTTGAACCCCAGTGGCGGATGAAGGCAGTCATAGGATTGTCTTCTAAATGAACTCCATCTCCACTTCACCCTTCAATCCCTTAACCCCTCCTCTATTATGAGGACACATCAATATTCTACAACGACATTTTGATGGACGTTACTTTACTCTGCAAAAAGTTTTAATATCTCCACTGCTGACTGAAAAGCATAGATTCTTTAGGCTCTCATTCACTATCTGGCTCCTCCAACCTATTTTCCATGTTTAGCTCTCATTACTTCCCTAAATGAATGCTTCTCAATTTGCCTCTGGATTCACAAACATGTTTTTCTAAGGTGTATCTCGAATATCATCTGATGCCCTTGGCTTGCAACACACAAACACACACACACACGCACACACACACACACATCTTACTATTTTAAGTGGTTAAGGGTTTCCTAAAGATTAACAAAAAATGAAAGAGAGCAACTGACTGGCAGCTCACAGAAGCAAATATACTGAGGATTATATTAAGTGAAAAATCATCTTTTTATTTACAATTAATTGAGAATCACAGAAACAGTAACCTTTTAAAGAATTTTGGAGTTGGAAAGGTGAGGTGGTGGCAAGGTAGTAAGGGAAGAGAAGCAGGGCTGTCATTAAATTGTGCTGGCATAACTAGTTACCTGTATTTTATTATTTGTTTATTTGTTTTTGAGATAGAGTCTTGCTCTGTAGCCCAGGCTGGAGCACAGGGACGGAGCCTCTTGAGCAGTGGGGACTGCAGGCATGCACCACCACCCCCAGTTAATATTTTGTATTTTCAGTAGAGACAGGGTTTCACCATGTTGGTCAGGCTGGTCTGGTATCAAATTCCTGACCTCAGGGGATCCACCCACCTCAGCCTCCCAAAGTGCTGGGTTACAGGCTTAAGCCACCACACCCGGCCTGGTATCTGTATTTTAAAAGTAAAATGACTCACACCATGTACAAAAGTCAATCCCATGAGGATTAAGGAGTTAACTTTGAAAAGCACGATTTAAAAAGGTTTAAATGAAAATACAGGTATCTTTGTGAGCTTAGGAGTAGAAGAGGATTATCTACACAAACGCAAAACACACAAACCATAAAGGAAAATATTGCAAATTCTGACATTAAATCTCGCCTTAAAACTTCACTTGGATAACTTAAAACAATAAAAACACAAGCTACTTTAACAACACATATGACAAAGGATTAGGAGCCATAACACAGGAAGAACTTTTATGAGTCAAGAAGAAAAAGACATTCCAATTAAAAAAGTGGGCAAAAGTCATGAGCAGGTATTTTGCAGAAGAGAAAACAAGACTACCAATAAATGTATATTTTCAATGTTCATTGTCACACTAATCAGGGAAGTATACATTAAAACCATAATGAGATACCATCTAAAGCCACTAGTCAGAAAAACCTAAGTAGTTTGGGAATGCCAAGGATTCACCGGGATGTGAAAAAAAATGTTAAGGGCACAGATTCCTTGGTTCAAATTCTGGCACTTCCATTTACTACCAGATGGGAAAGCAATTTAGCCTCTACAAGCCTCTGTTTTCACAAATACAAAATGAGGGATAACACTAGTACATACTTTACTGGGTTTCTGGGGGCATTAGACAAATTCATACATACAAAGTGCTTAGAACAGTCAGTGCTGGGCATAGTAAGTACAGAATAAGGTTAGCTCATTGTTCCCGTTATGACTATCATCTTCAGTACTGGTGGGCACCGAAGCTGTACAGCCACACTGGGAAACCCATCTGGCCTTGCCATGCAGGAATGAGAAAACACAAACCCCACAGTGTGGCTGCTCTACCGGCACATGACCTGGAGAACCGCCTCTGTCAAGAGGAAACAGGAAGTAGAATGTTCATATAAGCATCACTGTGACAACAAAATAAGGAAAATAACACAAATGTCTATTTAGAGGAGAATAAATAATTTGTGGTATATTAATACGATGTATGGAAGTAAATAAACTGCAGTTATAAGCAGCAACATGGGCCAGGCTCACAAACATCATGCTGGCGGGGAGAAGGCAACTCCTGGAAGAACACAGAGAGGATGGGGGCAATTACAAAGTTCAAAAACAAGAGCAGTTCAACAAGACACTGCTCACAGTGTTTGTGTATTCGTAAATATCCCTAAAGAAGAGCAAGGTAGCGATCCATTTAAAACTCACAATGGTATTCTTCAGGGACACTGGAAAGGAGAATTTAATCAAGGAAGAGTGATACACACAGCACTGATAATTTTTTTTGTTTTTATTGTGTGTGTGCGTGTGTGTTTTTTTTTTTTTTTTTTTTTTTGAGATGGAGTTTCGCTCCTGTTGCCCAGACTGCAGTGCAATGGCACAATCTCGGCTCACCACAACCTAGGTTCAAGGGATTCTCCTGTCTCAGCCTCCTGAGTAGCTGGGATTAAAGGCATGCGCCACCATGCCTGGCTAATTTTGTATTTTTAGTAGAGACAGGGTTTCTCCACCTTGGTCAGGCTGGTCTCGAACTCCGAAACTCAGATGATCTGCCTGCTTCGGCCTCCCAAATGCTGGAATTACAGGCGTGAGCCACTGTGCCCAGCCTGTTTTCTTTTTTTTTAATCTAGATAGTGGGTAAACAGGTTTTCATTGGGTTATTCTTTAGCTTTTGTATAGATATAACATATTTTTGGCCTGGAACGATGGCTCACACCTGTAATCCCAGCAATTTGGGAGGTTGAGGCAGGTGGATCACCTGAGGTCAGGAGTTTGAGACCAGTCTGGCCAACATGGCGAAACCCCATCTCTACTAAAAATACAAAAATTAGCCAGGTATGGTAGCACATGCCTGTAATCCCAGCTATTCCGGAGGCTGAGGCAAGAGAATCGTTTGAACCCAGGAGGCAGAGGTTGCAGTGAGCCAAGATCACACCACTGGACTCCAGCCTGGGTAACAGAGGGAGGCTCTGTCTCAAAAAAATAAAACAAAATAATAAGCTGGGCGTGGTGACTCACGCCTGTAATCCCAGCACTTTGGGAGGCTGAGGCGGGCGGATCACTTGAGGTCAGGAGTTCGAGACCAACCTGACCAACACGGAGAAACCCCGTCTCTACTAAAAATACAAAATTAGCTGGGTGTGGTGGCACATGCCTGTAATCCCAGCTACTCAGGAGGCTGAGGCAGGAGAATCACTTGAACCCAGGAGGCGGAGGTTGCAGTGAGCCAAGATCTCGCCATTGCACTCCAGTCTGGGCAAAAAGAGTGAAACTCCATCTGAAAAAAAAAATAATAATAATAATAATAGTAATAAATATTATTTTATATTAAATGAGGTTTAATAATAAAATTTAATGATACAAGTTAACGATAAATAGTAATGTTTAATAATAATATTTAAGAATATAAGTTTATATGTATCCTCAAAAATCCAGAGAAAAAAGAACTGTAGTTATTACTTTAAAATAGCTACAATTACTATAATAATCAATTACTACAGTAATCAATTTCAAGTGATTACTGTAAAATCACTTGAAAAATACCTTTGGTAATACTCATTCCTTATTTCTCAGAATTTACCATAAACAATTGCAAAGAGATACACAAACACTCATGATTGCATTTCATAGCTATCTGCTTGGAGGTGTTACGCTGGAACTCCTGGAGCAATGCAGCCCAGGAAGCAAGCAGAGAGAGGAAAGGGGGAGTCAGGAATAGAATGTGGAGATTTGCCTATGCTAACGGTGGCCAGAAGAGAAATCAGCGGACGACTGTAAAGCCACCAGTTCTTTCCCCCGTCACGCTTGCAGGTCTCTTCTGCACACAGTGCCCTCATCGCCGCAGGGACTGAGACTTCTCACCTCCGAATCCCTAACATCTGCTGATCTCTCTCTTTGCCTCTAATCTTCACCTCATCCTTCTTCGAGCCACTCTCCACAAAGCAGCCAAAAACCAAAAGCACGTCGTAAACTACAATTCTGTTCAATCATCACTTTCTTACTGAAAGCTCTTCCACGGGTCCCTACTGACTTAGGGATAAAGTAGAGCCTGTCCTATGTCCGTAATAAGGCTCGTGTGACTCCGCTCCTACCCACCTTGCTGGGGCACACCACTCCTCAGCTCATTTTCTGATTGCAAAGGTTTAAAGCAGAAGGTGTCCAACTGTGGTCCAGACCAGCAGCATTAGCATTACCTGGGGGCTTGCCAGAAATGCAGACCTAGCCCAGACCTACTACATCAGAGTAAGCTATGGGTGGGTCCAACAACTTGAGTTTCCACAAGGCTTCTAGTTGATTCTAAAGCACATTAAAGTTTAAGCATCTCTGGTTTAAAGCATGAATGACAGGTAATTATACTTTGAAGAACAATTGGACAGGAAAAATCGCAAAGTACTATAGCATAGTGGGGGGAAGCACACATGACTGCCATGGATAAAGTTTCTGCTCTGCTTCTTCCTAGCTTTGTGATGCCCAGGAAGTTACACAGCTGGCCTCAGCATCTTGCAATGCTTGATAGCAAGGATCCGACCTACAGCAAGACTGCTCAGATTTAAAGCATGGCTCTAGGCTGAGGTGGGGGGTTGGGGGGTGCGTCGCCTGGGAGGTCAAAGCTGCGGTGAGCCCAGATTGTGCCACTGAACTCCAGCCTGGGTGACAGAGCGAGATCCTGTCTCATTAAAATAATAATAATAATAATGGCTTTGCCTCTTATTAGCTGGTGACCTTGAGTAAGTCACTTACTTTCTCTGAGCCTCAACTGTCTCATTTATAAAATTATAAATAGCACCTACTTCATACAATTGTGAGGATCAAAGAAGTTCATATCTGTACTATGCTTAAAACTACACCTGATACACAGTAAGCACTGTGTGTTATTTATTATTACTATAATTGTTATTATTTTCACAGGGGCCACATTACATTTTTGGAAAGAGTCAACACAATGCTAATGCCTACAGAAAGTAAATAAAATCTACCCCCTTTCATAAGGAAAAACTCTCCTTACCTTTTTTTTTTTTTTTCAGGTGAATGACTTTTTTTCCTAGTACACTATTTACCTCTCTGAGTTTATTTCCTTCCAATTAGAGAGTACTTAACTTGATGCAATGACCTCTTCCTAAGAGTCAAGGGATCTGCCTTTAAGGGGTCACTTATTTCAGACACATTAATTCTTTTTGTAGCAAAGTACGTACAAGATTTAAAAGGGATTTACCGAACATGATCCCTACACTAGGGAAAATATTTTTTATTATTCTACATATATATCCATATTAATCTAGCTATAAATTCTACATGTAAAAGTGCCACCAAGGCAACTATCTGCACAGTCACTGAAAAGGATGATGAAAGTATCACAATAGAAAAAATCTGCATAACAGGAGTTTGTACCTCTTTCTTCTGACTACTGAGAGTTAACACTATGTCCCTCTGACAAATACCTGAGCCATAACACATTCAATGCACTACAGAGTCTATCGAACATAAACCAGTATAACAAAACCAGTTTTTTTGTTGTTGTTTGTTTGTTTTTGTTTTGTTTGTTTTTAAGACACAGTCTTGTTCTGTTGCCCAGGCTGCAGTGCAATGGCGTGATCCTGGCTCATCGCAACCTCCACCTCCCAGGTTCAAGCAATTCTCCTGCCCTAGCCTCCCGAGGAGCAGGGAATACAGATGCCTGCCACCACATCTGGCTAATTTTTATATTTTTAGTGGAGACGGGGTTTCACCATGTTGGCCGGGCTAGTCTGGAACTCTTGACCTCAGGTGATCCGCCTGCCTTGGCCTCCCAAAGTGCTGGGATTACAGGCGTGAGCCACCCACCCAGGCACCACAGTTTTTAAAGACACAATAATACATGGATCTCAGTAATGTGAAATTATGTAGTGACATTTTTTTCAAGGGTCTTAAAATATTTCACCTCATAATTTATACTGATATAATATTATATAAAGTTATATAATATGTTATAAAATATGAGAAAAGACAGGAGTTAGAAAATAAAAAAATGAGAAAAAATATACGGGGACAAGTCACAAAACCAAAGTTAAAATATAGGGCTCATTACCAAGAGTTCAAGGTTACTTGGAACCACAGAGCTAATATACATCAATTGAAACTGACTTAGAAATCAGTTGAGTCATCAAATATTTTTTGTGGATTCTGAAATCCTCTGCCCCAGTCTCTCATAGAGGTAGATAAGAATCAGGTATGGAGTAAGTAGTCTTATCTGTGATTATCCTGATTTCTCAAGGTTTTTAAAACCAGTTTCCTGTATAAAATCAAGTTAAGATCATTTTCATAAAAAAGAACAAAGAATGAGCATTTAATGCTATGGGTGGGACTAGATTTTGATTAGCCTGTGATAGCCACATGTTCCATGACTTTTTGTTTTTCTAAAATACTAAACCTCAAATATGAAGCAAGGTGAAGGATTTTGGCAGAATCTCTTTTCATAACTTTTCTACTTTAAAATGGAAGTCACAGGTTGCAAAAAACATTCTATCAACTCTGGGTTCCAAGGCATCTCCTCAAGGCAGGGCATTTTATATTGAGGTGAAAAGAAAGATTAATAAGTTAAGATTACTAAATTTTTAAAGGACATCAGTGAGCCGTGGAAAGTCAACCTGAATAACACGTGTTTTACTAGCCTAGCACTACGTAATTTCAACTGCACAGGAAAGAAAGGTAACAAAGTAAGTTGTATTTTACAACTAAAAACCCACAGAGGGGAAAAAAAAAAAAAAACAGCTAACTGAGTATTTTTAGAAAAGCATGCAGAATTCCTTGTTTACAACAAAGTACAATACATGAACCTTTTTGGATTGTCTGAAAAAAAGAAAACATTAATTGCTCAGGTTAACACTTAAGACCCTCTAAAATAAGAAAAGAAAAAGTTTTCGACTATAAAAAGTATAAGGTGAATAAAATACAGCTTTTCCCTCCTATAGCTAGAAGTACTAGCTACACAGGTGCTGACAAGGATTCTGGACTGGAGGAGGCCTTCTAAGGAAATCCTTACAACACTCACCTGGACAGTCCTCTGAGTGCCATCAACGCTGACAGACAATAAGGGCAAAGCCAGGTTCCACGTGCTGGTCACATTTAGTTTCGACCCATCAACTTCCACCTGTTGTGACACCAAATAAGACCATCACCATGAAGAAAGACAGAAAACTGATCTCAAGTTCATTGCTGCATACAAAGCAGCAGCCATTTTAAACAGATGGCTCCCAAACAACCTGTCATGTTTACTGCTCCAGTTATGAAAGACAGGGTCCAACAACAGCGTCTTCCCAGTCATCTCTGGGGAGAGGTGAAGGACCTGTGAACAGCTGCCTCTGGGTACTAAGGCTTCAAGTGATTTCCGTAAGTAACAAACAGACTTCTAACTCGAAACCTATCTGGACATGCTACATTTACTGCAATTAGACAAGTAATGCATATAAATTCCAGTGACATCTTGCAACCCACACAACAGGGCTTGCATATAATATCCTCTCCAAGGACCAAGGAAGAACTTTTTCTCTGTTAATTTTAATGAAGGACTATGCATTGTTATCTTAATTAAACAGAAGCTTTAATTAGACAAAATTCTTTGGTGTTGAATATCAAAAGTCCATCCAAACTTTGCAAAGTTCTGTCATATTTCTGTCAATCATAAATGACTGACTTCATCCAGTCATCTTTCATGAATATGCAAAAAAAGACCCATAATCTTTCAAAACAGGAATACTCGTAAAAGAAAAAAAAATGATTTCCAAATAAATATGAAAGTAATGGAAATTAAAAAATCATAGCTAATTTAAAATGAAAGTACCATGGTTTTCTTCCTGTCACTCACTGATGCTTATTCCCTAACTCTTTAATACGAGAGGCTTACAGATGACATTATTATATGGTAGACAACCTAACAAGGGGATACTTAAGCTTGCTCAAGTTTCCAAAGAAACCTGCAGCAGAACCATGATATATGGTCCCTAACAATTCCCCCACTATCACTTATTTCTCTTAAAAGATACTCATTAAAATCAGATTATCAGAGACCTCACTATTTCCTCTTCTGCTGGACCCTTGGGGACAGGTCGGGGGTGGCAGTGGACAAAGATGGCTGAAAACATTCTGACATGTATCAGGTGCCCTAAAAATGTCCAGGTGAGAGGTCTGCTTCTGGGACACAGTGTAAGGGAGGCTGCAGGCCTGCAGTGAAGCCCAGGGCTCAGTTTTGTGGCATTCTGAATATGGCATGGCAGCAACAGCACAGCATGGCTGGAGGGAGGGGCTGGGCAAATAACCCAAGTACATCATGATAGGAATCCAGAAGCTCTGACCAGTGAAGGTCTGGGTCAGGATGAAGACCACACAGTATGGGGAACACCATGATTGCAGGCAAATACAGTTGATCCTTGGAATCCATGGGAGACGGGTTCCAGGAGCACCACTCCCGCCCCGCCCTGCAGACACCAAAATCCGGGGATGTTCAAGTCCCTGATAGAAAATGGGGTAGTATTTGCATCTAACCCATGCACATTCTTCCATATACTTTGAATCATCTCTAGATTACCTGTAATATCTTTGAATTATAATACCTAATACAATGTAAATGCTATCTAAATCGTTGTTATACTCTATTGTTTAGGGAATAAAGGCAGGGGAAAAAAAGGCTGTATTATTCAGTACAGATCCAAATCTTTCCCTCCTCGCTCCCCCACCCCAAATATCTGCAGTTGATTGGAGCCACAGATGCGGAGCCCATTGATACAGAGGGCTGACCGCAGTAGATCTAAGGACAGCAGAAGCCTCCTCAAGGCCTTCAAAGCCTAAACAGAGAGAGTCATTACTCAGCGGTTACCAACCCAGGTCCTTGTAGCAAAGCCTTAGGGGGACTGCGTGTGAGTCTACGTTCTCCCCACGCCAGCACCGCAAGGCAGATCTGACCATCATTCCCAAAGGCCCCCCTCACTGCTCCCAGACCTCACCTCAGTGCAAGCTGGGGATAGAAGAAAACTGAAACACATTACCCCAAAGAGACTGTTTAAACCAGCAGAGGCCAGGATCCTGTTTACTCACGTTTTTCTTCCACCATCCACTACTAAAGGTAGAGGGCCTCTGACGAAGACGATAGGTGATAGAAAATACAGTACATTTTGTCGACTACATAATGAGTCATGAGTAGAAATTTGCAACTTCACTACATAACTGGAACAAGGAAGCCATCATGACTCTACGTCATAAGCTGAAACCTGTCTGCCGGTACTAAGTGGCGAAAGGGAATGTGCGGAAAGCCATCACAGGCCTTCTCAGGCTTCCAGCGATACACGGATACAGAATTCTGAATAAGAGATACAGTGATTCTACTGATGCTTGCATCCAAGCGGAGAATCTAGATGGAAGTATAGGCCATAGGAGAAGTAGAGAACGTCTCTTTGAACCACGGGTTGATACCAGAGAAAGGTGGACTGGCTGAACCAAAGAATCCTTGTTACTATGCCAGATCCACTGTGCACACGCAACTCTTCAGTCAAGGGTGATGGAAGGGGCAGATTTGTAGAGTGGAGGTAGCATTTCGTGATAGACTCTGACATGAAGAACCAGCCTACCCTTTCAAACTAAATAACAGATTTGGTGAGAAATGACTAAGTAATAAGTCAAAAAAAAAAAAAAAAAAAAGGCTGTAGCCTGCTTCACCCATCCTCCCGCCCTATTTCAACATAAACAACACTCAGAAAACAACCAATACTAGATGTCTGCATACAATTTGGAAAAAAAAAAAACCAACTCAGAAAGAGGTAAATTAGCAGCATATAACACAAGAACTACTCAAAGAAACACAGGAAGAGTTCAGATAAATAGTTCTCCAAAGTCTCAAAGGCAACCATAGGAAATGTGACCCCTCTTAAAAAAAAAAAAAAGAGCTCAAAGAAGAAAAACAAAGGTTCAAAGACGAGATTACACAACAACAGAAGGAAATGAAAGTCAAGCTGATAGAACTCAGAAAAAAATGGAGAGAAAAATAACATTATTGAGATAAAAGCCACATTAAGAAGCAACCAAAAATAGAATAAACGTGACTAAAAAGAAAGATAAGGACCAGAGAAATCATATAAAATGAAACAGATAAGACTAACAATATAAAACCAATTTACTGAGAGGACAACAGATATAGAGGAGGAAGCAGGGTAGAAAGAATATGTAACTCTCCAAAGAGGTTCACAAAGCAAAAAGAACAAATGTACATTCAAAGATATGTAACAGGATAAAACCTGTCAAAATAAATAAAACCTGGAATTTGTGGATTGATTATGTTTATAGAACTTTAAGGCTAAAGAAAGAATTATGGCCAGGCATGGTGGCTCACGCTTGTAAGCCCAGCACTTTGGAAGGCCCAGGCAGGAGCACTGCTTGAAGCCCGGAGTTTGAAACCAGCCTGGGCAACAAAGTGAGACCCAGTCTACAAAAAAAATGTTTTTAATTAGCCAGGCATGATGGCCAGTGCCTGTAGTCCCAGCTACTCAGGAGTCTGAGGCAGGGGGAGATTGCTTGAGCCCAAGCCTTCCAAGCTACACTGAACCATGATTTTGCCACTGCACTCCAGGCTGGACAACAGAGCAAAATGCTGTCTAAAAAAAAAAAAAAAAGGAAGAAAAGAGAAGAGAAGAGAAAAGGAAAAGGAAAAGAAAAAGACCGAAAAGAAAGTGTGGAGGTATTAAGTTAGAAATAAAAAAATCATGGGCCAGGCGCAGTGGCTCATGCCTGTAATCCCAGCACTTTGGGAGGCCGAGGGGGGCGGATCATGAGGTCAGGAGTTTGAGACCAGTCTGACTAACATGGTGAAACCCCATCTCAACTAAAAATACAAAAATTAGCTGGGTGTGGTGGTGCACACCTGTAGTCCCAGCAACTCGGGAGGCTGAGGCAGAAGAATTGCTTGAACCTGGGAGGCAGAGGTTACAGTGAGCTGAGATCACGCCACTGCACTTCAGCCTGCACAATAGAGGGAGACTCCATCTTAAAAAAAAAAAAAGAAATAAGAAATCATGTATAAGAAAGGAAAAAAACTCAGGTCAGCCTAATTTCTCAAAAGCAACACAGATACAGAAGACTGCACAACAATGTGGTCTAAGTACTAAAAAAAGGAAATGTCTCCCAATTTTACACCCAGCAAAGGTATCCTTAAAGTATAACAAATAAATATATATTCTGTAGGATGTAAAAATGTAGTGCCCCTTCTTTAAAAAAAGTCATCTCTATACGTATTGATTGGAAACCATCTTCAAGAAAACATAGAATAGTGTATACAGTGTGCTATCTTTTTTTAAGAAAAAAATAACTATACATGTATGTTTTTAAATGCAAAGAGTATCTCTGGACAAATGCTTAAGAGGAACAGAGTAGCTAAGGAACAGGGATGAAAGGGAGGCTTGTTTTTCACCACAAATCCATTTGGACTTTTTACCGTATATACATACGGTACTTCAATTTTTTTTTTTTTTTGAGACAGAGTCTCACTCTGTGGACCAGGCTGGAGTGCAGTGGTGCGATGTTAGCTCATTGCAACCTCTGTCCACCTCCTGGGTTCAAGTGATTCTCATGTCTCAGCCTCCTGAGTAGCGGGAATTACAGGCGCCTGCCACCAGGTCCTGCCACCAGGCTAATTGTTGCATTTTTAGTAGAGATGGTGTTTCACTATGTTGGCCAGGCTAGTTGCAAATTCCTGACCTCAGATGACTGGCCCGCCACGGCCTTCCAAAATACTGGGATTACAGGCACGAGTCACTACGTCTGCTCTAAAATTTTTCAAGTGAAATGTGCTCATTTTCTGTCATTATAATATGCAATCAACAGCCACTTCAGACCTCTCACTAGTAGGCACACAATAAATAGTAGCTGTTTTTTCAAAACTGCATTTTAGTTAACAGGTGGATACTAATTTCTATTTCTCTGGTTGTAGATTTACAGACTTCAACTACAACACCAAATTTTACAATGTGTTTCAGATAATCTCTCTTCCTCATCTGAAAAAGAGAGACCTGAACTAACAAGGTCAAATATCTCTGCTACATCTATAATCCTATGGTTACAAAGCCCTTTCATTTCAGATGTATTTAGATGGTTAATTTCTTTGTGGTTTTTTTGTTTGTTTGTTTCTTTGAGATGGAGTTTTGCTCTTGTTGCCCAGCTGGAGTGCAAAGGCATATTCTTGGCTCACTGCAACCTCTGTCTCCCAGGTTCAAGTGATCCTCCTGCCTCAGCCTCCCGAGTGGCTGAGATTACAGGCACATGCCACCAAGACCGGGTAATTTTTATATTTTTAGTAGAGATGGGGTTTCTCCATGTTGGTCAGGCTGGTCTCGAACTCCTGACCTCAGGTGATCCACCTGCCTCAGCCTCCCAAAGTGCTATGATTACAGGCATGAGCCACCGCACCCAGCCCTTTGTTAGTTTTTTTGAGACAGGGCCTTACTCTGTCACCCAGGCTGGAGTGCAGTGGCATGATCATGGCTCACTGAGCCTTGCCCTCCCAGGCTCAAGTGATCCTCCTACCTCAGCCTCCCGTGTAGCTGGTACAAGCTACCACCTCCAGATTTATTCATTTATTTGTTTATTTTGGAGAGACAGGTTCTCACTATGTTGCCAGGGCTGGTCCCGAATTTCTGGGCTCAAGCGTTCCTCCCACTTTGGCCTCCCAAAGTGCTGAGATTACAGGCATGAGTCACCACATCCGGCCACAGACATTTAATTTCTAACATGGCTATTTCTAATATTATAAAGTGAGTATTTTGCTCACATACCTCTGTTTGAGGTTAGAACTTTTTAAGATTTTTCCTTTAAGTGACAATAAAAGCTAACAAATCAAATTCATTGTGGGGATAAAAAGAAAAACAGACCAAAAGTGAAGCGATAAATGACATAATATCCTGAGGCACAAGTAAAATCTGCTCCTTTCAAGACAGAGACAATATTATCAAAATGTCTTAGCACTGTGAAAACACTGGAATATTTTAAATTATGCAAAAAACTCTGTATTTCATAAACTATCCAAAGACACAACGCTAGAGGTGTTTAGCAGCAACACTAACGTAAACAAAGATTTTATAATTTGCCCTTAAATCGACCAAGGACTCAAGTGCACCAAAATTACATTAATTAGAAGCCTGCCCCACACTCTCAGCAGACGACTTCTTCTCTTTACCAAAATCGAAGCCATAAGCCCAAGTCCTCTTATTTGCTTGCCTCATCAGCCATGCTCTTTCCTTTACTCACATCTCATGCCCTCTCTGCTTCTTAGTTAATCCTTTTATAAATTCCCTGTTCTCCAGCTCTCAGTCTACACTGGAGCCTCGCCTCTGCTTTCAAACACATGCAGAACCCCACAGCTCCGTGTCTCTTCCTTTCTCTGACAGATTCTAGAACAAGTTCTCTGTAGCTATTTTCTTACCGCACACCTTTCCCCATAACCTCCTATAATCTGGTTACTAAAACTGTATTGTGAAAAGTCACAAATCTTCAGCAATTTCTTTTCTTTTCTTTTTTTTCTTTTTGAGACAAAGTCTCACTCTGTTGCCCAGGCTAGAGTACAGGGGTACAATCTTGGTTCACTGCAGCCTCTGCCTCCCAGGTTCACACAATTCTCCTACCTCAGCCTCCCGAGTAGCTGGGATTACAGGCGCCCACCACCACACCTGGCTAATTTTTGTATTTGTAGTAGAGATGGGGTTTCACCATGTTGGCCAGGCTGGTCTTGAACTTCTGACCTCAAGTGATCCGCCCGCCTCGGTCTCCCCAAGTGCTGGGATTATAGGCATGAGCCATCACGCCCAGCCAGTTTCTACAGCCTCTTCTGAATTCTCATTATTCTTTACTTGTCAGCAGAAAGAAGGACCTCTCTGAGGAGGTGATCTTGAGCAAAGACTGGAAGGGTGAGTAGGAATTAGTTAGGCATGCCAGTGATGGGTGTGTGGGAATATTCTAGAAAGAATATCATATTAAAAAAACAAAACCAAAAAAACTCTGAGGTGAGAAAGAGCTAAGCTGGTTTGAAACCAGTGTGGATGGAGCAGAGAGGAGAAGGGGAGGCTGGTTCTCGAAGAACAGGGACAGGAGTGGGAAACATGAATGGGTTCCACCTGCAGAGTGCCATTGTCTGCTGTCCTTTTTTTTTTTTTTTTTTGGTGGAGTCTCACTCTCTCACCCAGGCTGGAGTACAACAGCACAGTCTTGGCTCACTACAACCTCCACTGCCTGGATTCCAATGATTCTCTCACCTTAGCCTCCTGAGTAGCTGGGATTACAGGTGTACACCACCATGCCTGGCTAATATTTTGTATTTTTAGTAGAGACAGGGTTTCACCATGTTGGCCAGGCTGGTCTTGAACTCCTGACCTCCGCCCACCTCGGCCTCCCCAAGTGCTGGGATTACAGGGGTGAGCCACACTGTCTGTTTTTGAAAGATCATTCAGGCTATAGCTTGGACAATGAATTAGAGGAAATAAAACTAAAAGTCATGGTGATCAGATCTAGAGCCCTGGTGGTGTAGAGAAGAGGGACATTCAGAAGTAGTGTCAGCTGGAGCAGGAACATGGGACATGTGAAGACAGGAAGGAGTCACTGAGGAAAAGGGAGGAGAAGAAGTTATCAGAGAAACAGCAACCCTGCTGCCCAGTGTAGGATGCTCAGCTGGTCATGGAAGAATGAAGGAGTAAGCAGTTAAGGGTATTCACAAGTGAGTGACTATAATGCCAGGCCAGGGACTCTAAACTGGATAAAGGATGTAAAAACAGGAGTGGTGTCTGTGGATGGAGAGAAAATACAGGGAATAATGATTGTATGGAGACAGAGAGACAGACCAGGAACTGGCTGCTGGTCTTCACATGCAGGGAGAGGGATACAGGGAAGGCGACCTGAAGGTTGCCAAGAGGAAGATGAGGTAGTGAAGACTGATGATGTGATTTCAAAAAAGAAAGGGCTTACAAGAAAGAGTGGAACAGTGGTACTGAATGACACGAGGAGGGAAAGTAATCCCACCTCCTATCTTGGAGGTGCATGTGGTATGAGAACAAAACTACCCTAAGGTTTTAGTTAGTTAGGGTAAGTAATTACTGGAACATTCCAGGAAAGGCTGACACAAAAGGCTGTTGGTCTGCAAGTGGGCAATACAGGGGGCACAGTGGAAGGGACTGGGAGGCAGTGGAGAGACAACAGAGAAGGGTAGAAGACACAGAATTAGAAATAATGGAGGCTGGAGTGGCTCTCAAATACCGCGAATTCTCTCCGTCTCCACCGATAACACCTTAGCCCAAACCCCGGCCACTGCATCTCTGAGGCGGACTGCCACGATACTCTGGCCTCCCCACATACATCTTCCATATCTCCAACTGGTTCTCCCCACTACAGCCAGAATAATCTTTGTAAAGATGAAACCAATCATTCACTAAAACCGAGATAAAGGGGAAATAAACACATGGAAGTGCCGCCTGTTTTTGAAAAATGTAAACTCCAAAAAAGACATGGAGCACGCAGTGGTTGGTATAAAAACACCATGCGTCTCACCATTCCACCATCACTTAAAAGCTAAATGCTAATTTAAAGTATTGGCATTATAAATTTGAATTAACCAGGACAAGGCTTTGGTGGGTACAGTTCATGAAATTCATCTCAATGTACTCTATTTTCTGAAAACTTTCTCCAGCTTAACCAAACAGATCAGTTTGGTTGAAAATTATTTATAATAAGAATATACATGACAGGAGCAGGCACAGTGGCTCACGCCTGTAATCCTAGCACTTTGGGAGGCCAAGGCGGGCAGATCACCTGAGATTGCGAGTTCGAGACCAGCCTGCCCAAAATGGAGAAACCCCGTTCTCTACTAAAAATACAAAATTAGCCGGGCGTGGTGGCTCATGCCTGTAATCCCAGCTACTCGGGAGGCTGAGGCAGGAGAATTGCTTGAACCTGGGAGGCAGTGGTTGCAGTGAGCCGAGATCACACCATTGCACTCTAGTCTGGACAACAAGAGCAAAACTCCATCTCAAAAAAAAAGAAGAAGAAAAAAAGAATATACATAATATAGGCTGGGTGCAGTGGCATAGGCACCTGTAATCCCAGCACTTTGGAAGGCCAAGGTGGGTAAATTACAAGGCCAGGAGTTCGAGACCAGCCTGGCCAAGATGCTGAAACCCCATCTCTATAAAAACACAAAAATTAGCTGGGTGTGGTGGCAGGTGTCTGTAATCCCAGCAACTCAGGAGGATGGGGTCACTGGAACCAAGGAGTTGGAGGGTGCAAAGAGCTGAGATCGTGCCATTGCACTCTAGCCTGGGAAACAGAGCAAGATACCATTTAAAAAAAAAAAAAAATATATATATATATACACACACACATACACACACACACACACACACACACACACACACAATATTTAAAACAAGTTCAAAAACATGATTTGGCAGGGCACAGTGGTCACGCCTGTAATCCCAGCACTTTGGGAGGCTGAAGTGGGCAGAGCACTTGAGGTCAAGAGTTCAAGACTAACCTGGCCAACATGGTGAAACTTTGTCTCTACTAAAAATACAAAAATTAGCTGGGCATGGTGGCGGGCACCTGTAATCCCCACTACTTAAGAGGCTGAGAAGGCCGGGCGCGGTGGCTCAAGCCTGTAATCCCAGCACTTTGGGAGGCCGAGACGGGCGGATCACGAGGTCAGGAGATCGAGACCATCCTGGCTAACACAGTGAAACCCCGTCTCTACTAAAAATACAAAAACTAGCCGGGCGAGGTGGCGGGCGCCTGTAGTCCCAGCTACTCGGGAGGCTGAGGCAGGAGAATGGCGTAAACCGGGAGGCGGAGCTTGCAGTGAGCTGAGATCCGGCCACTGCACTCCAGTCCGGGCGACAGAGCGAGACTCTGCCTCAAAAAAAAAAAAAAAAAAAAAAAAAAAAAAAAAAAAAAAAAAAAAAAAAGAGGCTGAGAAAGGAGAACTGCTTGAACCAGGAGGTGGAGGTTGTAGTGAGCCAAGACCATGCCACTGCACTCCAGCCTGCGCAATAGAGCGAGACTCTTGTCTCAGGAAAAAAAAACAAACAACCAAAAAAAAAAAAAAAATCCATGATTTATGTCCTATTTCAGGAAGGCATCTCCCCACATGTCATAACGCACCTATCACTCTGGATTCCATTAAAAGCATTTCACTGCATTTGTGGTACAAATAACGCTGGAGCAGAAGATTTTCCATGAGTTGTTTGGAACATTCAATTTTCCTATCTACGTCATCATAGGGAAAAAGAAATTACACACCCTAGGTTAATTTGACATTTGAGAGATATTACTGACATCCTTTACCATTAAAAAACAAAAAAGAAACACTTCCTCAGAGATACCTCATTACATAGTTAAAATATCATAGCTTCTATTACAACAAGCACCTGCTAAACATTTAATTTTATTCAACTTTAGAAATGTAAAATTTACAAAACAAACTATTTGCCAAAAAACCATTTCCAAAAATAATAAACTTTAGGAAGACAGAGGCTGTAAAAAGTGTTTTTGATTCACCTCATAAATCATCCTTTTTGTCATACACAAATTCTAAGTTCTTTCTTTGTCATCAAATGTTAAGAAGATTAGCATTGTGCAGAGTGAAAATATAAAACAAAAACCCAGGTATTCCACTATTTTTAAAAAGACTCTGATCATATGTCTTGCTTCTACTTCTGAAGATGAGATGAAGGATAAAAAACCGATTTGTTGGTCAAGTTATAACTAATTCTCAGAAAGGAGTAACTAGTTCCTGCTTCTTTAATAGGCTTTCATGGTGTATCTTAAAAGTGACTGTTCTGCACAAAATGTGGAAAAAGATCTGTATGTTTCTGATTGCTTTGTTTTGTTTTGGATACAGAGTCTCACTCTGTCACCCAGGCTAGAAAGCAGTGGTGGGATCCAGCTCACTACAGCCTCAACCCCCTGGGCTCAAGCAATTTGCCCACGTCAGCTGGTTGAGTGGCTGAGATTACAGACATTTGCCACCATGCCTGGCTAATTTTTTTGTTGTTGTAGAGGTGTAGTCTCACTATGTGACCAGGCTGGTCTCGATCTCCTGGCCTCAAGCAATCCTCCCACCTGAGCCTTCCAAAGTGCTGAGATTACAGGCATGAGCCACAGTTTTCTGATTCAACTTGTGGTCTAGAAAGAATCCTAGAAATAATACACTCCAATTCAATGCTCTCCTCCTCCCATTTTACATCTAAAAAAATTAAAGAGCCATATAAATTATGTAATTTATAGGGGCAATTACCTGGCAATACTCCTTAGAGTATTTCACTTAAGTTCGCATGTTAAAAGCAAAATAGCAAATGTAATCTAAATATGAAGACATAGTGCTTGTATACAGCAGATGCTCACTGCATACTTGTAAGATTGTTTTAGAGATGGAGATGTTTATTGGTTCTTTTTAGTTCTTATCACTTAATTACTGCTAACAAAAAGTATGATTATTAAATTATATATCAAATAGATGAGGTATATCCCATTTCCCATTAACAAAGAACTTTGTATTCTATGCAGTTAATTAAATTGTGATATTACCACCATCCAACGTTATTATAGTTCACTAAATTCTACATAAACTGCAACTAGAGATGTGAAGCACAAACATACTTTAAAATTCTAAAAAGCCAAGATGCTGACAATAAGCACATAAATTTCCAATTATTTAATAGATCCAATAATGCTGCTAAGTCACTCGCTTCAACGCTTATTTCTAGGCAAAGCATGACAAAACTCAAACAATTTAATGCTATTATAATAATTAATGATTCTTAATGTTTTAGTGTAAACTATAACACAGTTTTAAGCCTTAAGATAACACAAAAAGTGGAGGCTTTCTTTACCCTGCTCTCCTATTTACTAAGATACTATTTCAAAATAGAGCTATCATACCTCTAGTGACCTTCCAGAGGGAAATGAGATGGTTGTTTATACAAACAAAAAGAGGCAACCATTTTTTGTAAGTTTGCTCTTTATCCCCATCACCTTGGAAACAGCCCTTATCTCCCAAATATATATGTAATAATGACAAAAACATCAAGAGGAATTACACACAATGATGGTGAAGACCTGTCAATCTGTCACAAAAGATTATACTAAATATTCATGTGTTATAAATGTAATTAAATATATCTCAAAGAATGTGAATTGCAAAAACAAATTTTAGGTATTGGTCTACAATCAGTCAGGTTGGCTAGTTTCTGTTTAATTATCACCTCATTAATTGATCAGTAACAACTTTAATTTCAGTTTTACGGTTTACAAAAATATCCTACATTATTTTGCCCAGTTTAATTATAGTAGTAGTTTCTTTTGGATTGGTGTGATAAGGTCATTCTCTGCAGATCACACTGTAAATTATATCAGCTTAGTGAATAACTCCAGGTAGATGAGTTCCTTACATAAAGAACAATTGAAACTGCCTTTCCCTCCCCTACCTGATCATGGTGGAATCCTGCATTTCTATGCAGTATTGTTGTCAATGGTCACAATGCTTGTGTTTGAACCTCAGTTCCACAAGTTACCTAAGTGTTCATGTCTCCATTTTCTCATATGTAAAATGCATATTCATGGAGTGGTTGTGAGGAATGAAGTCAAGCCTTTAGAACAGTACCTAGTACATCATAAGCCCTCAGTAAATGCTGGTTGTTGGTGGTAGTTCAACTTAGTGATGCTCTATACTCCTCCCACAAAAATGATTATTAGAGATCTATTTTTCTCCTTTTCCAAGCATGCCTACTTTTACTGTTCTTCAATTTTTCTTGTTCTTCCATTAATATCTCTTCCATTATTTATCCTCTTAATTTCATCAGATTCCTATTAGTATTTCTTTTGCTTTTCATATGTATTTTGCTACCAGTGATGTCCTCCAATAAATCCCATTACCTAAGCTGGTGGTTTACCACCACAGAACACATCTATTAACTAAGTGGACTATAAGACTTCCATAAAAATGGCTACGTATTTCCTTTTCCTAATTCCCATATATTGTGACTGTGGTGTGCTGTTTCTTGTTAATCCAACCTACTTTATATTATTATCTGTGAGCTGCTTAACATTCTACTACTATCCTTAAGCACTCAGAATTTCCCCTAGTACTCCATTTCTCCTGGCCAACAATAAATGTATTTGATACTCTGTTTTCTATGCTCCTATCTACCAAGGATTTTCCAGCAGGTTTGCATTCTGTGTTTTAGCCTCTGTGGCCACCAGTGACATTATTCCTAATACATACATACTAAAATATTAACTATATTTCTACATTATAATACAAATAACACATTTAATAGTTTTATGTTTGTATCTTAAATTTATTTGCTACTACAATTTTATTCCCAAAATAATTGGTGGATTACAAATCTATTAATAGGATTCTTTCATAAGCATGAACAATAAAACTCCTTTTTCTTTTTATTTGTTTGCTATCGTGGTGTGTCCCAATTTCTTTGATAGGTAAAGATGAGATATAGAAACTGATGCCGCAGACCCACTCATCACATCCATCCAGGGAATAAGCTAACAATCAGCCATTTACTCTGTGCCCATTACATCTCAAGGAAGACCCTCATTAAAAAAAAAACAACAAAAAAAACTATCCATTAGGTTAATCATAATCAAGCATGCACTGGCACTTGTAGAGAGTATATAGGGCACTTATCAGCCCTGTAAGCCACTGCCATGACCTTACTTTTAACTGTTAAGCTTACAGTTACCAGTGTCATTTTATTGCACCTAATAAGAAATAGAAAAATGGTATAGTTACCCTCTATTGTTCTAATAAACATCCTGGGGAAGTATTTCTTTGTATCTTGTTCGTTTCTTGTAAAATAATTTCAGATATACATAAAAGTTATAGCAATAGTACATGGAGTTCCCTTATACCCTTCACCCAGATTCCCTAGCTGTTAACATCTCTGAGCAGTAAAGAATACATTTTATGATGTCCTATTACCCTTTCTTTTTTTCTTGAGACAGAGTCTTGCTCTGTCACCCAGGCTATAGTGCAGTGGTATGATCTTGGCTCACTGTACTCTGCCTCCCAGGTTCAAGCAATTCTCCTGCCTCAGCTTCCCAAGTAGCTGGGATTACAGGTGCCTGCCACTGCGCCCGGCTAATTTTTGTATTTTTCAGTAGAGATGGGGTTTCCCCATCTTGGCCAGGCTGATGTCAAACTCCTGACTTCATGATCCACCCGCCTCAGCCTCCCAAAGTGCTGGGATTACAGGGCATGAGCCACTGTGCCTGGCCTGTCCCATTTCCCTTTAATACTTCAGCATTTATTCCCAAGTACAAGGACCCTCTCCTTAGTGAATGTGAACAGAGTCTGTGAACTAGATGGTGATACTGGAGTAATAGTAACTTCCTGATTTTGTTGACCGCACTGTGCTGTCAACATTGTGCTGTCATTAACATTTTGTTGACAGCACAGTGCAGTCAACAAAACAGGAATTTACTATTAATCCAATATTACCATCTAATCCACAAACTCTATTCAAATTCTACTAATAGCCCCAATAATGTCCTTTATGGTATGTCTGAGAGCTAATTTAGGCTTATACATTTAGTTTTCATGTCTCTTTGGTGTCTCTGTCAACCTGAATAGTTCCTTAACTTTGCTTGTCGTTCATGATTTTCCTTGTGCTATGGACTGAATGGTTCTGTCCCCTCAAAATTCATATGATAAAAGCCTAACTCTCAATATGATAGTACGAGGAGACAGGACCTTTGGGAGGTAATGAGGTGGTGGGGGTGGAGCCCTCCTGATGGCATCAGTGCCCTTATAAGAAGAGATACAAAAGCTGCTTCCTCTCCCTCTGCTCTCAGCCATGAATGAACATAGCAAGAAAGATGGTCATCTGCAAACCAGGAAGTGGGTCCTCACCAAACACCGGATATGCCAGCACCTTGATTTTGGACTTCTCAGCCTACAGAACTGGAGGAATAAATGACTGTTGTCCACACACTTCCCCCCGAGACACATTTGTGTTCCAGACTCAGTTCCAAGCTTCAGGTCAAAGCCCTAGAAAGAAAACTGGATATAAGGGATCCAGAGGCAGATGACAACAGAGGTTAAAAGGCACAGCACAGGTGAGCGTGGCTGATTCTTGCCAGTTAAGACAACCCAAAGCTTCCTGTTTCATGGATAAAGGCCACGTTAGTATCCATGGCATAGAGAATTCAAAGCTACTGACAGCAAGGGAGAGAGGGTGTACGTGGGTAAGAGTGGATGATTCTCACCCCTTAGGTCCCCTGCTTCATGGGTGCAAGTTGATTTGACACCCATGACAGCACTTGCCAAGGTTGCTGGGATTCGGGATGCAAGGACAGAAGAAGGGAAAGACGATGCTCTCCCTTCTCTCCCTCACTTAGCCTGGGTATCTGCCAGGAAGAGAAGAGAACCAGGGAGGCCTGCTCGCCTCTTTCTAGATAGGTAGCCATTCATCTGCAGTCTGTACCCCTTTCAAATGCATCCTGAACCCCCGGGACTCCTTTGGGGGGGAAAAAAAACCTTTTCTTCTTTCTCCTCCTTGGTTCTCTCTTCACAGATAGGTAATTGTGTCTCTATACTACGATACACTCACCTCAGATGCATCCTCCAAGCTGGAAAAAGTTAATTTCCCAAACCTTAAATGGGTTGGCTTAGGACTGGGCTCCGGGGAAGGGAACCCAGAAGCCCAACATGCCAGCAAAAGGGTGAAGTTTTCTTGACCAGTCGGGCTTTTGGCCTCCTTCTCCCTGTGCAAACTGGTAAAAGACCTAATTTTTGAGCTATCTTTACCCCTCCGCTTGTTTCGTTTGGATGCATGTTTTCTAATAACCCAGTTTGTCTGTTCTTGCCCTCGGCAATCAAACTCCAAATGGTCACACAACCAGAGACTCTGACGATGGCCCCTTCTGCTGGGAACCCTTAAGGCCTTTGAGGGATCTCTGACTGCAGTTTCCCCAAAACGGCATCCCCTGTCGGCAGGAAGCAGTCAAGATCGGTCTTTGTCCTTATTCTAACGGCAGTTAGATGTACTTCTTTGTGGGGAGGGGAATGAGACAGTGAGGTGGGAGGGGATTCTTGGAAAAATTCCAACCAGCCTGCACACTAGGGTGGGGCCTCAGAAAGTTCGCGTGTTTGCAGCAGGGAGGAACCCGGCCCCTCCTATCTCCCTGTGTGGAACCAAACATTCAAACTGCAGGCAGGAAGCACTCTAGCAGGACTCTGGCCTTTAAGAGTCCCTGTTCCCCCCTTTTTTTCCTTTTCACCCAATAAAACCCTGTCTTACTCACCATTCAAATTGTCTGTGGGTCTGAATTTTCATGGCCGTGGGACAAAGAACCCTATCCTTAGCTGAACCAAGAAAAAGTCCTGTAAAAATGGGGGTGGATTCCTCATGAATGACTTGGGCCATCTCCTTAGTGAGCTCCTGTTCTGAGTTCCTGTGAAATCTGGTCATTTAAAAGTATGTGGCACATCCCCACCTCTGCTCACTCTGGTTCTCGCCATGTGAGATGCCTGCTCCTCTTTGGCCTTCCACCATGATTGGAAGCTCCCTGAGGCCTCCCCAGAAGCAGATGCTGCTATGCTTCCTATACAGCCTGCAGAAGCATGTGCCAACTGAAACCTTTTTTCTTACAAATTACCCAGCCTCACGTATATCTTTACAGCAGTATGAGAAACGGCCTAACACACATGCCGATAACTGGGTGCTGTTTGTTTGGCCCTTTTCCCTTCCACTATTGCCTGACATCTCTCTCGTCTATCTCCCCACATTCTGTTATCAACTTCTAAGCTGAATGTGAACTATTTTCCTTCCCATTGCTTTTACTACTGACAACCCCATCAAACAAGAAAACCTTCCCAAAGCCCTATCTCCAACCTGCTACAGTTGTATTCACCTCCACAAACCAGTTACAACTGTGGCTTTATGTGTCTTACAAGTTTTCTCAGTTCAAAATCCTTCTTGCCTTTTGGTTGCTTAATTAAAAAAAAAAATTAAGTTCTCCACAAGGTCCTCTGGGTCTTCTGTACTAATGGTCACAATCTAACTATCATTTCAATTTTTCTTCCCACTTTCTCTTACATTCAGCAAATGTGCACAGGTACTATTTCCTAACCTTTAGCCCTACTATTTTCTAAACTTGGACTAGCCAATTCAGCCGAACAGAATTCTACCACCCATCTTCCATGACCTGCCACCTATCCTATTCATTTTGTTCAGTGTGCTCTGGATTTTCTGCCTCATGCCCCCTGCCCCTGCCAATACCACCCACCCATACCACCCCTTGCCCACTGCTAAATAGGGCTGGGTCTTTCCTTGCTCTGAATTTCTGTAACACTTTTTATCTCAATGTACTTATCAGAATAAGCCTTATATTACAATCATTACTGTATTAATCTCAACACCTCCAAACTAGGCTGGAAGTTCATGAGGGTGGGCATTATTCCTTCATGTCCCTCATGAAGAACTTAGCACAGTGCCCTGATCTTGAAGAACGACGGATCCAACGGCCGGGTGCGGTGGCTCAAGCCTGTAATCCCATCACTTTGGGAGGCCGAGACAGGCGGATCACAAGGTCAGGAGATCAAGACGATCCTGGCTAATACGGTGAAACCCCGTCTCTACTAAAGAATACAAAAAACTAGCCGGGCGACGAGGCGCGCGCCTGTAGTCCCAGCTACTTGGGAGGCGGAGGCAGGAGAATGGCGTGAACCCGGGAGGCGGGGCTTGCAGTGAGCTGAGATCCGGCCATCGCACTCCAGCCTGGGCGACAGAGCCAGACTCCATCTCAAAAAAAAAAAAAAAAAACCAAACAAACAAACAAAAAGAACGACGGATCCTTGACAAGTATCTATTGTATTAAAATAAAAATTATCTAGTTAAGTTAGAGAGAAAATCTAACTTATATTTATAATTATAGGATTACTGAAAAGCTATGTTTTAAACTAAAATATCAAAATGGACACAAGCATCGTGGCTCACTTTCATTATCTTAATGGATGTTTTCCAGCTAAGTGTTTTTTACCTTTGATTGTTGACCACTGACCACATGGTTCTTTTTTAAAAAAAACAACTCTCCAACATAGTTTTGTAAGACTAATAAAGCAACTTTTAAGTCAAAATACTTTCAGTTGTAATGTCCTATAAAGTATTTATAATGGTTGTATTTAGAAATCCGTATATGCTTACAATAGCAGATTACAGTTATTCTAGCTATATAAAGGACTCCATTATGCAATTTTACAATAAAAAATCTACAAGGGATCCACACAGAGGTAAACTTCTCATCACCACCCACATGTATACACCCAAGCATACTTACTATAGCTCATTTAATGAAAGGCAGGCAATAAGAAAGAATTGTGAGATAAATGCTACTTAAAATTATATCCCAATACTAAGGTTTCACTTTCATGTCTACAAAAATAAAATTATCTATTCAAGTTGTTAGATATATCCTGCTAGTTCTGCAAACAAAGTAAGACTATTCTATTATTTGTGAAACTGTGCTCCCAAACTGAAAGGTGAATAAGATTGGCACTTTTCCAGGAGTCTTGAAAAACAGAGTGTCTAATATGTATCAGTTGCGGTAGCACTTACCAGAAACTGTACACAGAACATGGCCAAACTGAAAACTAATAAGGAAAGGAAAGAGTAGAAAATGACTGGGAATGGTACAAAAAATAATGAGCAAGCTACATTTACTCCTGAAGGTCTCCCAAGATACAATTTAAAAAAAAAAAACAGCTGGCCGGGCACAGTGGTTCACACCTGTAATCCCAGCACTTTGGAAGGCCAAGGTGGGTGTATCACAAGGTCACAAGTTCGAAACCAGCCTGGCCAACATAGTGAAACCCCCATCTCTACTAAAAATACGAAAATTAGCCAGGCATGGTGGCACACGCCTGTAGTCCCAGCTACTAGGGAGGCTGAGGCAGAGGAACTGCTTGAACCCAGGAGGCAGAGGTTGTGGTGAGTTAAGATTGCGCCACTTCACTGCAGCCTGGGCAACACAGCAAGACTCTGTATCAAAATAAACAAACAAACAAAACAAAACAAAAAAACAGTTAAAGTGTTTTTAGAGTTTAATTCCTTAGAAAGCTATAAAAAAAATAAAATATTTCAAGCAATGCTACTTTGAAATAAAAAAGGGAACAAGTCAAGTGCTTGGGATAAGCCAAAATCATGGGAAAAGAAACAACAGTCTGAAATATGATCTTGGTTTCTCTTCCTCTCCTTAGTCAAAGATCAATATTTTGAACACATTCTAAAACGTCCTAAAAAAAAAGCACTTCTTTTTGGAAAGTTTTTCTACAGAAGAAAAAGACATCATTACCTCTAACATAAAGAACTAAAATCAGGCCATGCCAGTGGCTCACGCCTGTAATGCTAGCACTTTGGGAGTCCAAGGCAGGTGGATCATCTGAGGTCAGGAGTTCAAAACCAGCCTGGTCAACATGGTGAAACCCCGTCTCTACTAAAAATACACAAATTAGCCAAGCATGGTGGCAGGCACCTATAATGCCAGCTAATCAGGGGGCCGAGGCAGGAGAATCGCTTGAACCCGGGGGGCGGAGGTTGCAGTGAGCTGAGATCACGCCCCTTTACTCCAGACTGGGCAAAAGAGCGAAACTCTGTCAAGAAAGACAGAAAGAAAGACAGAAAGACAGAAAGAAAGAAAGAAAGAAACGAACTAAGATCAATCATCACATTACACCTAAAATTATCACTTAACCCTTCTGTAAGTATGAAGAGAGGTCTACATATAGTCACATATAGACACAAAGACCCACCCCAACACTATAATTCCCAACCTAAGAACCATTCCTTTAATTAAGGTAGTGTCTTTAGAAAGCTCCTATTAAAATCCACACTGCCTAGAAAATAACTCATGTATACATAAGCACACAGATTAGCTTGTCAGATGATGTAGTTCTCACTTTAGATGGGTACTTTTTGATAAAAGGGACTGGGGGAGAAAAGGCAGATCCGGGAAAGGAACTGGCAGGTATTGAAAAAACCTGACAACAGCAGAGGGTGAAGTCACCCCACATATTAAACAAACAACCTTTCCGTTCTGGAAAACTGCAAGCATATATAGAAACAGAAAGAATGGTTTAATAACCCCCTCTATATCCATCACCCAAGTTCAAAACTTATCCACTCAAAGTCAATTCTGTTTCATCCATATCCCCACTGACTCACCCACCTGCTCCAAGACCATTAAGAAGCAAGTCCCAGTCGCCTTTTTGTTTCATCCATAAATTCAGTGCATACTTTTTCTTAAGTTTAGCCTAAACTCTTATGACACGCTCAAGCTTTTGGCAATAAACCACTCAAATAAACTAATTCAATATTCATTAGTGATCGCTATCTCCTTTTTATTCCACACATCTACAGTACTTTGGTTTTTTTGAGCACTGGGAAGAGAAGTAGTGGGGGAAGTAGGCAACAGAGCAGATAGCTGTAAAAGGTTACCTGAAAAACAATCAATCAGCACATACACTGCATATTATGCTTTCTACAATTTCTATTCATTGAAGAATGAGGTCAGAATAAAGTGTTCCTGTTAGTCTGGGTCACAAAAGTAATTCAAGATGCATATAAAAATGCTTATTACCATTCAAGTTCTCTAAACCCACTCAACCATTCAGCCCTTTGCTTTCTGATAAGACTGCCAACAACTATGCCAATTAGTGTCAATTGCGATGTTAGATTTCGTAACATCTGCACCTGCCTACCAGTTAGTTTAGTGGGCAGAAAGAAATGCATCATGGTTAGAAGTTCCGGCAATACTCAACTCTGTTCCTGAATTAACATTTGCAAGTCTATAAATTCACCAATTGGCTTTTCAAAAAATATATTTTTGCAAATTAGTTTCAATTTCTTTTAAGGAGGAGGGGCAAGCTTAGCCATTATAGTGTAAACTGTAACAATAATAATACTTTTTTTAAGCCTGAAGTTTTACAACTAAGGAAAATTTAATTTATAGGAAACTTAGTGAATAAGAAATTAACTTCAAACAAAAATATATTTACAAATAATTTGAAATAAAATATCTCAAATTTAGCAAATGCTAAATTTATGCATTTCATTTAAATATATGAGTAATTTTTTAAATTACCTATTCATATTTGTATATATTTTCCCATTTTTGAGTAAGATTTTAAAGTTTCTCTTTTATACTTTACAAAACAAAAATTAAGGCAAATATAAATAGGCAAAGCATATTTAACATGGAAAAAACCATGAATACCTCAAATTTGATTGTGATTCTTCAAATGAATGCATCTATTTCATCTTTTTTATGTTAAATATTCAGAATTAAAAAGAATACAATACTTCTGAAATATCCAGAACAAAATACAGCAATCTTTAATTTCCTCTTAAATAAAAATGCTTCACTTTGATTTGTTATAATTAATAGTAACAGTATATTTTTAAATTTCACAATTGAAGCAAATTGCATGTAGTTGATGAAACCTACTGGAAGTAATACAGTAGTTAAAGACAAAGTGCATTACTAAAGAGAAATAAAAATTGCATGTCAATATCTAAAAGTATGGGAGATGTATATAATGTAGCACATTCTATGTAGTGTCATTACTTAAATTGCTACTTTTCCTCAACAGTCTATTCTCCAGCTCTAGCAAGTAGAATAAATGGTAATTTTACCTGCCAAATTTGGCACAAAAAAGGACAAGCAACTTCATTAACAGAACAATGCTTTCAATATGATTTTTTTCCCTTTTCCACCCAGTGCCAAACAGCGGAACAATTCAAATCAAGAAATCTAAGCAAAATTACCTCCTCTTGTTGAAGTTTTATATGCTTGAATAAGCAAATGATACATACAGAATGCTAGCAAGAATATCATTCTAGTAAGTGCGTATATTTTTTGTATTGCAGCTTAATTACAGCTGGAATGCTATACTCAACCAAGAATGAAACGACCTTCCCATTGAGGTCACGTTCTCAATGTGAGGTGTGCTGTGGTGTGCATATATGATCCTTTAAAACCCAGTGGAATAGCTTGAACCTAAAAAACTTGGTTTAGATTAAAATTTTGGTGAAAATATCAATTAATGCACCTAAACCACTGGTATGAAATAAAACGGCACAGAGCTTCCTTCAATCTTTGCTAAGTTACACTACTGGAAACAACACCCACTCACAGCAAGCTCACCAATTACTACCAGCTTTCACATTTCCTTGGTGCTTTTAGTAGCTGGTTGTAAACCAAATCATAAATCCTTCTAAGCCTTGTTTCAAATCTAATCACAAAAACATTTAAAATAACTCTTTCATTAATCACGCTGAACCTGAATGATTAAAGAGACTTAAGCCAGTTCTCAAATCATCATCACTCGATTTTCAAAGGTAAACATAAGCACTTTTTGTCCAACTGGGGAATTTGGTAGTTGCTCACAAGTTTGTCTATGGTTATTTACAACAGAGGATTGTGCTATGTTTAACCTCCATCTAGTTTCCTTAATCTTGTTCTGAATGATAGTCACACATCACACAGCTAAATACAGTGTTTACTTCATAAAAACCACAGTGATAAAACAAGTAAAAACCCATTACCATGCTGCCACGATAAATACGGCCAAGAGCAAATACAGCCACTCACAGCCATGCTCAAAGCCATAAGTTATTTTAACATTTCAAGAAATGTCTATTTTTTTAAGGTTAGAAAATAGACATGTTAGAAAAGGACATGTTTTATAATTTCCTCTCTGAAAAATAAGAATACCTTAAAAAAACACTGAATAAAAATAGAAATTTCAATAGTGGTAATATCCAGATTATGAATGCTCTTTGGGATTTTTTCCCCCAACTATAAACATTGTATTACTTTTTCAGAGAAATGAGTCTAAAGCAAAGAAAGGAACATGACTGAGGCCCTAATATCAATTAGGTATTTTAATACACATCACACTCATAGAATCCTAGGAACGATCCTACAATGGAGACTTACTAACCACATCTTATAGATGACAAATCTAACACTCAGAGAAGTTAAATAATTGCTCAAGGGTCCACAGCTAGCAAAACAGCACATCCAACCCTAGGCTGATCTGATGACACCTCGACCCAGCCAATGCAGACACTTGTCAGTAAGTTTATTTGGAAGGAAAACACAATGGCAAGGGTCACTATTTCATTGCAAATAATGGTCACTCTAATAATCAGTGTGGTAAATCCACGATGTCTGGTTTATACCAGAGAGTTTGCAATAGACACTCAGTAGAGTGTCCATGAATAAGGAAGGGCCTCTAAACGGACAGGGGTCAAATCTCCCACAGGGCAGGAGCCAGTCAGCCCAGTACCCTAACAGTGTAGGTGCGCCCTAGCGTGGAAGAAAGGGAAACTGCAGGTTTATATGGGCTTTCAACCCACAGCAGGGCCCTGGGGTGGAAATGGGGAGGCAGAGGGAGCAGCTTTCTAGGTTCACCAGCCTCACTCAACAAAATTTCCCAAAGTGAATCACCAAGACACGATGATTACCTCTATAACTACTTCCCAGGCAGTCTGCTGCCGCTTCAAAAGGGGTTTTATAAAATAAATACAATTCTAATAAAGAATATTAGAATGTAAAAATATTAATCAGTACTGACAAGTCTTGCTAATATATGTTTGCATATTTTATTTTTTGTCTTATTTTCGTTACATAGATGAGAGGTTTCTACATTGCCCAGGCTGGCCTTGAACGCCTAGCCTCGGCTCCTTATGTGCCAGGACCACAGGCCTGAGCACTGTGGCTCCCTTTTGTCTTATTTTTAAAACTTTCCAATAATTTTTCATACAATGGAAAAGAACGTCTTGCAAAGTAAAAGCTACTTTAGCTTCTTTTTAAAAGCAAAATATACATGTTTTAGACAGAAGAGAAATCATTTCTGGGGTGCTTATGACATCAGCCACTGTACTAGAGCCTTTATATAAAATCTCATTTAATTTTTACAAAAACCCTGGAGAATACTATCCCTATCCTACAGATAAGGAAAACTAAGGCTAAGAAAAGATAACTAACTTCTACTGGATTCCACAGCCAGCAGGTTCAGGATTGGCATTTAAACTCAAGTCCACCTGCCTCGTGACCCTTGGGTTTTCCTCTATGCCAACATTCAGATAAACACCACTGCTGCAGTGGTTCAGGGAGGCTAAGTAACTTTTCCAACTTTACACAACTGGTAAGTGACAGAGGTTTCTCTATCTTCAAAGACAATTGTTTTCAGCATAATGTTACATTATTGCATCTCTACCATCTCCTTAGGTAACTCCAAACTAAACTTTGTGGGTAAATGCTGATGGTAGATAGGTTGATTTTTACAAACTGAATAGAGGAAAAATATGATTGCTTGTGTCCCTATATCCAAAAAGACTGACATTTCTTTTTTATAAGACTGCCCACTCTGCATGATAGAAAACGTGATCACTGTGAGTTGTTCCTTATTAACTTCAACTACTAGAAATAGGGCTCCCTAACAAGTTGTCTTGCAAATTGATATAAAAGATAATTACCAAATGTTCTGCCTTCTGAGATTCTATATTTCTACCAAGATTTTTAGAGCTTTTTCAACAAATAAAAACATTACAAAATCATGGAACACTGTACCAAAGGCAGAACCACTAAAAGAATATTTAAATCACATCCATAATTTTAAAAAATCATTTAATTTACACAAATGTAACAAAACATTCCTGAGCCTCACCCATAATTCTTTTAATATCAGGAACTCCACAAGATATTCACAAGACATAAAACACACAATCAAGAATACAGAGATGGAAACCCAATTGTATATGGGCCCCTTCAGTGAAATCTTTTTCTGATCTATTGCTACTATTGTTCCAAATAGAGTTTTTAAACTTTTTAAGCCTTTGTTGATTATTTTTCATCTCTTCAATGGTGGTATATCCCTGGCCACTGAGTTTTAGAAACTGCCACAGTTATGCAGTGCTGAGTCTGGTGAATAAGATGGAAAAGATCAGTTATGGCTAAGAAACAAGGCAGAAATATAAGCCTACAGATTCTACAGACTCCTGGATGGAATATGGACACAAGACACCAGAATAATTTGTGGGCTATATTACTATGTGTTTTCAGTGTGATCTGTGGCTTTGGGATAATTTTAAGCTTGAATAGTCTAAATTAATTTTGTCTTTCCTTAAAGGCGAAGAATAATTAGAATTCTGAAATTTGCTTTCAGGATTTTTATACAAATCAGGGTGTTAGAGCAAAGAAACTTTTAGATATGCAAACCTGTGCCCACGAGTGGACAGCCCTCCAAACCCCTGAAGCATTTCATCCTAAACACCACACACGAACGGGATCCTGGGAGAGATCACAACCCCCTGATTTTAAATGTAATTAGAGTCACGGACACAGAAGATAAAAGCTGCCTTGATGATGGAGCATGCCAGACCCTGGACACACAAACTGGAAAGAGAAGAAAGCGGTATTTTCAGAGCAAATTAAAATAGCTATTCTAATGAAATGCAAAGGTTTAGGGATAATTTTTAAAATATTAGTAGTAGGACATATTTTTTAAAAACATGATTTTACAATGAAGGATATATTTCATTCTTTCAACACATTTATTGAGAAGCAGACCTGACCTGTGCACTGTAGGCAAAGTGAATCTAAATACAATTACTATTTGGGTCATGGTAACCCTTGTTAGCTGATTCACTTTGTTTTTGTGGTTAATATAAGCTTCTGAAACAATCAACTACCCTGTTACCAGATTCAGCTACTGGTTTTTATCTTCTACTTCTGGGTTTAGGGAATTACTCAAGTTTATGCCTATTTTCAGTTCACGCCTCTCGTAAGCAAAATCTGCAAACACACAACTGCTGTGATAGTCTGACAGAGATCTATTCCACAGACCTCTGACTGCCACCAAGAACCAGAGCTGATACAAAAGGAACCTCGGTGAAGAAAGCTGTGTTTTCTTAATAATAACAGTTGTATAAACATAAGGTCTTCTCAGTTAAAGGGAAACCAACATCAAAAAGCAGTACAACATAGAACCCTAAACCCCTCTTTCTTTGAAGAAACCCGTTTGAAGCGAGGTGTTTCTAGTTATGGGTGAATGAAATGAGAATTCAGCTGCAACAAACGGACATCCAGTTCTATGAAGGATTAATTAAATCCATCTGAGAAGCTGCAGCTCAAACCGCCTCACACATTTCAAAGGAAAGCACTCCTCTGCCTTTTGCTAAGACATCAAAACACTCAGTCACAGCTGACGCACATAGAGGCTCTACAACAATGTTATTTTTATGGACTACAAAGCTCCACAAAAGTAATGTTAAGAGTTTGCACTATTTCATGACTACAAATTGAGAGTTAAGGCAGAATAGTTCTACTTATCACTATCTGAAATTTGTTTCCAGCCTCCAACTCCTTTTGTAGATCTTGTACCTGATCTCAAAACAAAAACAAAACAGATGCATCAGTCTTTAATGTGTTTCATATACTTGCTAAGTAGAAGTGGTTAAAAAATTAATCAAAGAATTAGTCTTGGTTGCATCATTAACTTTTTTTCCTTATAAACAAAACCAGGATTTTGATGTTCAATTAAGACTCTTCAGTAGGTGGGGTGCAGTGACTCATGCCTGTAATCCCAGCACTTTGGGAGGCTGAGGTGGACAGATCTTGAGATCAAGAGTTCAAGACCAGCCTGACCAACATGGTGAAACCGCATCTCTGCCAAAAATACAAAAATCAGCTGGGTGTGGTGGCGGGCACCTGTAATCCCAGCTACTCGGGAGGCTGAGGCAGGAGAATCGCTTGAACCCGAGAGGCAGAGGTTGCAGTGAGCTGAGATCGTGCCATTGCAATCCAGCCTGGGTGACAGAGCGAGACTCCATCTCAAAAAATAAAATTAAATTAAAAAAGACTCTTCAGTAGTTAATAAAAGCCAGCAGAAGAAGCTGCTAAAACTTTAAAAACTTGGTTTGACAAAAATACTACATTTCACAGCCATTTTTTGGCCTTTAAAGTGGTAGAAGAAAGTTATCTTCAGAATTTGGGTTATTATCCCAACAGGATAATGTGGTGTTATTGTCTGTCCTTCCAGGATTTTCCGCCTGTCATTGGTTATGGTGAGCTCATATAATCATATTGAGCAGTCATGTTTTTTTCTTATACTATTAAATGTGACACAATCCGTAAACAGGAGAAATTCAATTCTTCAACATTTTGTTTTCAACATACATAGACAGACATACAACTAACACCATCCAGATGGTTGCTAACATTCAGAGTTTCTTCCCACGGCAGAAGACCTTAGTAAAGAAAGAAGTAGGAGCCGTCAGGAGGCCCCAGGCTTCTGGCTTCTCTCTTTACTTACCAAGTAACCTTGGGTGAGTCACTCGACCTTCCCTGGGTGAGTCACTCTTCCCTGGGTGAGTCACTCAACCTTCTCGTCCCCTGTGTTCTCTTGCTGTTAAGTGAGGAGTTGCCCTAGGACAGCCAAATTCCTGTAAGTTTTGAAAGTCTGTGACTTTTTTCTCCAAATGTGAATTCATGAAAATGCTACATGGATTCTGTTTGGAATCCTACTTGTTATTCACACAATAGAAACATGCTCACTTAGCACCTCTCTGCTACCTCCTCTGCCCCAAGGAAATTTCAGGCATTCCATGACAGTTTGGTAAATTAACTCCAGTTCAAAAGTTTACAGGTCACAGAAGAGAATAAATTTCTGGAAATTAACACACTGCTACATTACTGACAGAGAAAAAACTGTGGTGAAGAATAAGGCAGATTTTGTTGATCCTTCCATTTCAAAAAGAATAAAAAATGCTTATTTTTCTAGAAAATAATGCTTATATTTTTAGAAAATGTGAAATCACATTTTCTAGGTGCTAAATTTATAAATAAAATCATTGTTTTCGTTAATCACAACAAATTAAACTGGCAAACACATTGATTGAATTTTGATATCCTATTATGTAACTAACTGGCTTGCTAAGGTATATGAAAGGCAACTGTCAATGCATAATTTGCCGGTATTTTTTTGGAGACAACATTCTAATTTATTAAAGACCTTCCATGACCACTAGGGAAGCACTTTTTGGAACTCCTTCCTCCCTTCACTGTCCTCTCTCTTCCTTCCTTCCCCAACTCCTCTACCCCACCCCCAATGAATATTTTCTGAGAAGTACAAGAAGTGTGACAGTGAACAAGACTAGGTCCTTGCTCTTACAAAGCTCATATTTTAGTGTGAAGAGGCTGAAACTAAACAACTGGACAAAGAAGTAAACACGAGAACTCAAGTGCACGATAAGCACAATGATGGAAATGAACATCATGATATGACAGCAAGTGACTAAGGGGTCAGTCACTTAAGAGACCAAAAGCTGATTCTGCTTCCGAATATAAAAACACAGAAGACAAAACAGTAACAATAACCAAAAAAAGTCTCATTCGAATTCATGACTAAAAGAATTTGATTACATATCAAACATGAGTTTACTGAAAATATGTTAATGTATTTATTTACGAAAGTCATCAAAGTATGTATTCTATTAATTCTCACAAGATACCAATTTGAACACAATTTAGACTTTTGAAACCCCTGTTGATCAATCGTATTCTCTAGAACATAATTATAAACAGCTCCTTAAAAAGCTGTCTAGATAATGAATAACCTCATCACAAAATCAAAACCCATAGTTTCAAGGCCCTTCGGGATCTGCCCATCTCCACCTCCCTCACTGGTACCTCTCTGCCTGGCCTCCTGGCCATGTACAGCTGCCTTGCGCTATCTGACCACATGGATTGATACCCCATCAATTCCTGCTCCACGACTTCAAATGGAAGCTTGGTTAGTCTAGTTCTTCAGTTGTGTTTAAGTCAATTCTTGCTCCCAACCTCAACAACATTCCATGTACTTCCAATTTCTAATGCCATAATCAACTCCTTCCAGTCTCACCTCACCTCTTCCCCCACAGCAGCCATCATGGGGGGATAAGTCACCAACTTTCCCTTCATCTCCACCCGCTCCTTTGTCCTTTCATATAAAAATGGAACAGAGGCCGGGTGTGATGGCTCACAAGGTCAAGAGATTGAGACTATCTTGGCCAACATGGTGAAACTCCGTCTCTACTAAAAATACAAAAGTTAGCTGGGCTCGGTGGTGTGCACCTGTAGTCCCAGCTACTCGGGAGGCTGAGGCAGGAGAATCACTTGAACTTGGGAGGCAGAGGTTGCAGTGAGCCAAGATCGTGACACTGCACTCCAGCCTGGGCGACAGAGCGAGACTCTGACTCCAAAAAAAAAAAAAAAGAACAGAGGCCCTTCTCCTAGTTCTTCTTTTTCTCCTTATTCTTTAAGCATCAAAAATTCCCTTCTTCTGGCACCTGTTATCAGCACTTAAGAATTTATTCCACCTTTGGCGGGGCGCAGTGGCTCAAGCCTGTAATCCCAGCACTTTGGGAGGCTGAGATGGGCGGATCACAAGGTCAGGAGATCGAGACCATTTTGGCTAACCCGGTGAAACCCCATCTCTACTAAAAAAATACAAAAAACTAGCCAGGCGAGGTGGCGGGTGCCTATAGTCCCAGCTACTTGGGAGGCTGAGGCAGGAGAATGGCATGAACCCTAAAGGCGGAGCTTGCAGTGAGCTGAGATCCGGCCACTGCACTCCAGTTTGGGTGACAGAGCGAGACTCTGTCTCAAAAAAAAAAAAAAAAGAAAGTAAGAATTTATTCCACCTTTAAAAAGTCAATCCCCTCAACACTATGGCCCACTCCAACCACCATGCCTTTCGAAGAAGAGTCATTCACTCCACTTGTCCACATATCTCAATGTCTGAACTCACCACAATTTCATTTCTGGCCCCATTACAACACTGAAATTGTTCTCAATTATTTTCGCTAAATCCAAAGGATAAATCTCAGCCTTAGTTGTTTTTTTGTTTTTTTTTTTTTTTTTTTTTTTTTTTTGAGACGGAGTCTTGCTCTGCCGCCCGGGCTGGAGTGCAGTGGCCGGCTCTCAGCTCACTGCAAGCTCCGCCTCGCGGGTTCACGCCATTCTCCTGCCTCAGCCTCCCGAGTAGCTGGGACTACAGGCGCCCGCCTCGTCGCCCGGCTAGTTTTTTGTATTTTTTAGTAGAGACGGGGTTTCACCGTATTAGCCAGGATGGTCTTGATCTCCTGACCTCGTGATCCGCCCGTCTCGGCCTCCCAAAGTGCTGGGATTACAGGCTTGAGCCACCGCGCCCGGCCTGTTTTTTTGTTTTAACATGACTTCTTAATATTCACTGGCATCACTGACCTCATCTTCTTAAAACAGCCTCTTCCTTTAAATTCTGAAACAACACGTCTTGGGTTTTTTGACACAGTCTCTTTCACTGCTCCTCTTCAGTATCCTCTGCTGATTCTTCTTCCTCTGCCCATCCTTTAAATCTTTAGTGTACCTCAAGGTTTCATCTTTCTTGGCCCTCTTCCCTTTTCTACTTTCTCCTCAATTCAACCCCTTGTTCCGCTGCCATTTATACTCCTGGAGACCAAATCTTCCCCAAACTCTCTCTTGGGCCACAGAACCTCATACGCAAAGACCCAGGAAACATCTCCACTTGTGTATCTCACAGATCCCTTCAAAATTATGTCTGAAATTGTATTCCTATTTCTCTAGACTTAACCTCTCTATGCTTCAATTTCCTTATACTTAAAAACAGGACTAATAATAGTACTTATGCTTATAGGATTGGAATAGAAATGAAAGTAGATTGTACATGTTGACTACAATTGTTGTTAAATAACATATTGCATGTGGATCACTTAGAACAGTGCTTGACACATATTAAATATGTAATATATATTAGCTAATATTATTACTGCTTAATAAATGCACGGTTAATTCTACATCTTAAATCTCTTCCATGTTGATCCATTTTTCTCCAAAATATTTGCAGCTGAGGCTCACAGCGCTCACCAGCATGACCTATTCTCCATCATGAAGGCAGAGTGATCTCCCAAACAGGCAATTCTGTCCATCTCCCTGCAGGCAGGCCTTCTGTGGCTCTCCACTGCACTCCAGACACATCCAGACCAGGTTCAGGGCTGGCACTTCCACATGGCCGGGTCCCAGCTGCTTCCCCTGGGGCCTACCCCTCCCATCTCACCACTCCTCTCCCCTTCCCTGCCTGCCACCAGGTCCCACACTTCAAGCTTTCTGTGCTGCAGTCATACACAACTTCTCTCTTGCTTCAGACACAAATAACTTTCTTAGTTCTCTTTCTACTTTTTTTTGGTGTGTGTGTGTTTTTCTTGTCTTTAACTTCTATGTTACATTCAGGGATACATGTGCAGGTTTGTTACACAGGTAAACCTGTGTCACGAGGGTTTCTTGTACAGATTATTTCATCACCCAGGTATTACGCCTAGTATCCATTATTTTTCCTGATCCTCTCCCTCCACCCTTTGATAGGCGCCAGGGTGTTGTTCCCTTCTTTGTGTCCATGTGTTCTTGTTATTTAGCTCCCACTTGTAAGTGTGAACATGCGGTATTTGGTTTTCTGTTCCTGAGTTAGTTTCCTAAGGATAATGACTTCCAGTTTCATCCATGTCTCTGCAAAGGACATGATCTTGTTCTTTTTTATAGCTGTATCTACTTTTTATGCAAGCCCTCACACTCTGACTCCTTCCCCTACCTTCCCCCAAACCTCCTCTGTAGGTCTCAGCCCGGCCAGTATTTCCTTCCTAAGCCTCCCCTAACCACCTCTGTGTTCAGTTTGGGGCCTCCCCTACACGCTCACCACAGCACCTGCTCTCCCTGTCACCACTCAATTTTCCTCCTGTACTGACACAGCCTTCGTCCTTGTCGCCCTCAACAGATGACACGGTGAGGAGTCAGATGTATCATCTCTTTAGATTACCACTGGTTCTCCAGGACCTATGTCATAAAAAGTACTCAATAAACAGCTGTTATATTACAACTAAAATGATCAATGCATGGTGCTATAAATATGTCAAAATTCATCTACTGGCTGAGTCACTCAGCCAAGGCATTTTAACAGATGGCTCCACTGTTCATTCTATTTATAAACAAATTTGAGGGGTCAAAACACCATACCAAAGTGAATTTTAAAACTTTTAAATTATTTTTATTATTTTTGAGATGGAGTTTCACTCTTGTCGCCCACGCTGGAGTCCAATATTGCAATCTCGGCTCACTGCAATCTCCACCTCCCGGGTTCAAGTGATTCTCTGCCTCAGCCTCCCGAGTAGCTGGGACTACTCTGCCTCAGCCTCCCGAGTAGTAACTACCACACCTGGCTAATTTTTGTATTTTTAGTACAGACGGGGTTTCACCATGTTGGCCAGGTTGGTCTCCAACTCCTGACTTCAGGTGATCCGCCTGCCTTGGCCTCCCAAAGAGCTGGGATTATAGGCGTGAGCCACCGCACCTGGACTTAAAACTTTATTTTTTAAATTTGTGAGTTTTACATTTTTTGTTTATTTTGAGATGGGGTCTCACTCTGTCGCCCAGGCTAAAGTGCAGTGGCACAGTCACAGCTCACTGCAGCCTTGACCTCCCAGGCTCACTTGATCCTCCCACCTTAGCCTCCTGAGTAGCTGGGACCACAGGCATGTGCCACCATGCCTGGCTATTTTTTTTATTTTTTGTAGAGACGGGGTCTCACTATGTTGCCCAGGCTGGTCTCCAACTCCTGGGCTCAAGCAGTCCTCCTCCCTCAGTCTCTTAAAGCTCTGGGCTTATAGGCATGAGCCACTGCACCCAGCCAACTTTAATTTACTTTTTGTTGTTGCAGAAAACTGGCCAGCACCTGTAACAGGCTCCTTGACTACTATAAATATTTTATAAAGATTTATGAAACTGAACTGAACTAAAGGTGAATATCTGGTATCAAAGCTGAAAGTTTTATTCTAAATAAAATTCTTCAGAAAGTGAATCCAGGGTTAATACTAAAAATCACTTGAAGTGTTAATTACAGTATTTGCCAACTGTAATATAACAACCAATACCATTCAGTGTTTGTCACTGCCAAAGTAACTGAATTTTATGTATTTTTGTTCTTCACTTAGCACCATAACAAGTTACTTGGCCCCTGAGCACAACATGACTGAGTCATTCAAGAGGGTACAGGTGCAGCTGTGCACCCAATTAGACAAGCAATTTTCCAGATTACACGGGCAGGATCTTCACATTTTTGTGAAAATTTAGTCCTGTGGTTCAAAAGTAGAGTGCTATACCCACTGAACAAGGCTGCATTTAAAAAGTAAACAGATCAAGCTGTGCAAGGTTACTCTTCAGACTTGATTTCTCTACAACCTTGTTTATCCGACCCCCTCCCATTAGATGTCAAGCTGCTTCGGATGAATTTGCCTTGAAAGGATATTCTTCAGCTTGGGATAAGGAGTCACATTGGTACGGTAGGTTACTTTTGGATGTTCTTGCTTAAACCAAGAGTAAGAAAAAACATACTGTTCTCTAAAACAGCCTTGCGATGTTTTAGGACAAGTGAAATGACGAGTTCTGGAACCCTAAGCAAAACTTTCGGAGTGAGCTACCTTTCCACTGCCTTTTGCTATTAGGACACACATCTCTCCAACTCTTCTATATTCACAGTAATCTCTCTGGGTAGTTCATACACCTACAGAAGGGGGAACAGGAGGCTGTGGAGGAACTGCTCTGACTCACCTTCCTTACTCTGACCTATATTACTGCTCTTTCTTTGCTTTTTCCAATTTCTTCATTCAGATTAGATCAACCTGTAACCACAGCCTATTAAGTGATCTCCAGCAACTGTCTCCAAGTTGGAAGTGCTAGCCAAATAATTTCCGTGATTGCGTTTTGTGTATTTACACCTGTGGGACCAGCACACTCTATTTAATGAGCCAGCTGCTCGTCTGATTGCTTCCCTGGATGGCCAAGTCACTGCAGAAGTTTCTTGAAAGGTAATTAAGGCTTCATTATTTCAACATTCCTCCATCTTACAGACCCTTCCACTGCACGATTTTGAAATTTGTTTTTAAAAAAATAGGTAATACACATGTAGGGTTCAAAATTCAAAAAATACTAAAAAGATACGATCTAAGAGATGTATCCTTCTCACTTGTTATGCACTCAGCCTTCCAGCTCCCCATCTCAAAGGCAACCATGGGTCCCAGTTTCTTGTGATTCCTTCCAAAGATATTCTGTGCATATCACAAGCACAAACACACACATTCTTTTTTATGCCAATGAATGTCGTTTGCTTCTGTCACTTGATAAAGCAGCACATAGGGCTGGGCACAGTGGCTCACGCCTGTAATCCCACCACCTTGGGAGGCCAAGGCTAGTGGATCATGAGGTCAGGAGATCGAGACCATACTGGCTAACACAGTGAAACCACGTCTCCACTAAAAATAGAAAAAATTAGCCGTGTGCGGTGGCGGGGCGCCGGTAGTCCCAGCTACTCAGGAGGCTGAGACAGGAGAATGGTGTGAACCCGGGAGGCAGAGCTTGCAGTGAGCCAAGATCGCGCCACTGCACCCCAGCACCCCAGCACCCCAGCCTGGGCTACAGAGTGAGATTCCATCTTTAAAGAAAAAAAAAGCAGCACATAGAAAACACCCTCAACTTTTTAACAGCTGCACAGCATTTTTTTTTTTAAATATACTTTAAGTTCTAGGGTACATGTGTACAACGTGCAGGTTTGTTACATATGTATACATGTGCCATTGCACAGCATTTCAATGTCATGAATGTATCATAATTATTTAACTATTCCAGTCTGACAGACAGTTTGATACCATGTTACACTGGTACAGTAAGTTACTTTTGGACATTGTTCCTTAAACCAATAGTAGGGAGAAACATACTATTCTCTAAAATAGTCCCGTGATTTTTTTTTTTTTTTTTTTGGAGACGGAGTCTCACTCTGTCGCCCGGACTGGAGTGCAGTGGCCGGATCTCAGCTCACTGCAAGCTCCGCCTCCCGGGTTTGCACCATTCTCCTGCCTCAGCCTCCCGAGTAGCTGGGACTACAGGCGCCCGCCACCTCGCCCGGCTAGCTTTTTGTATTTTTTAGTAGAGACGGGGTTTCAATGGGTTAGCCAGGATGGTCTTGATCTCCTGACCTCGTGATCCGCCCGTCTCGGCCTCCCAAAGTGCTAGGATTACAGGCTTGAGCCACCGCGCCCGGCCCCGTGATGTTTTAGGACAAATGAAATTACTACGAACTCTGGAACCCTAAGCAAAACTTTTGGAGTGAGCTACCTTTCCACTACCTTTTGCTAGTTCTTTCCAGTCTTCTGCTGTAACAAATAATACTCAGATGACTATTCTTGCACATCTCCTACATGTGGACATAACACACAGTATAAATTCATTTTGTCAAATTGCTCTCCATGGAAGTTGTATCAATTTATACTCCCACCAGTGTTTGAGAGCTTATGTTTCTACAATCTTATGCAAAGAGGAGGCCAGGCGCAGTGGCTCACGCCTATAATTGCAGCACTTTGGGAGGCCGAGGCAGGTGGATTGTTTCAGCCCACGAGTTCGAGACCAGCCTGGGCAACATAGTGAAAACCTGTCTCTACAAAAAAATACAAAAAGGAGCTGGGCATGCTGGCTATTCAGGCTATTCAGCTATTCAGGAGCCTGAGGTGGGAGGATCACTGGAGTCTAGGAGGTCGAGGTTACAGTGAGCCGTGATCATGCCACTGCACTCCAGCCTGGGCAACAGAGCAAGACCTGGTCTCAAAAATAAATAAATCAATCAAATCAAAACAAAACAGAATCAACAAACTTTTCATTTTGTACATAGAAAATGGTATCTCATCATAATTTTAACTTGAATTTGTGTGTGGCTTTTAGCACTTTTTATCGTATGTGCAGGAGCCATATTTCCTTTGCTGTAAATGGTCTGAATATTTTTTACCAGGGCTTTTGTTCATTTTCATATTGATTTGTAAGAGTTCTGTATATATGAAGGGTAGCCCTTATTTTGTGACTAAAATGAATTGCAAATTTTCTCTCTGGTTTTTTGGCTTACCTGTTTGCCTTCATTTATGACAGTTTTACATTCTTTGCAGAAGATTTTTACATTTTAAAGCATTATCTTGACTTATCATCCTAATAATTTTTCAATTGGAAAAATAATTTTATCAAGGAAAAAGTTCTTGCCAATGTAAAAGAATTTCCATGTTTATGCAATATTATGTTTTAATTTTAAAAAACTATTGACAGAAAAGAGGTATTTTATTCAAATAGAATATCTTTTGCTGCTTTGTTCAGCATACTTTTTAAAGGTAGAGGAGTAGAAAGACTACATGAAAAAATTACCAAAGAAGAGAAGTAGTTTAATGATCATAACATTTAATTCTGGCAAAGACAAATTGAAAAATAAAAATATAAAAATATAAAATATGACTTCAAAAAACTTACCTCAATTTTCCATCATTTGTCACGTACTGTAAGTCAGTTTTCTGAATAGAATTATAGTCCTTTATTATACACCCCTAATGGTACTGTAGTATTCTCTTTAAAATGCTCAGGGAAAAAAAGGTTTCTTTTTCTGTCTACCTTCAATGTATTTAAGCCATAGGTAATTTTTAAACTAAAAGCCTACAGTAAGTATAAATGTAATAGTTAACTGACCTTGTTTACCGATGTCCTTTTCATGTTCAAGATTAAAAGCCTATCCTAAAAACTGACAACAGAGTCAAAAGAATAGATATAATAATATTCTATTTTTTGAACAAAGGATGTTCCAAAATTAATTCTTTAAAAGAACCACATGATTCTTATCACGTTCTTATAAAAATTCCAGTAACTTACGATTTAGTATTACAGTCTATTAATAGAATAAAAGTAAAAGAGATTACGACGTAAAATGTATGTATAAATTGTTAATGAAGATACATTACAGATTCTTTATATTAGTATTTGAGAATACAAAGTTATTATTTTGTGCAGAAGATTACTGCTATATTCTAAGTTCATCTAATTTTTCGTTTTTATGAAAATGTTACACAAAAACATTTAAACAGATTTACTTAAAATTGAATTTTTGGCCAGGTGCAGTGGCTCACGCCTGTAATCCCAAAACTTTCGGAGGCTGAAGCAGGCAGATCACCTAAGGTCAGGAGTTTGAGACCAGCCTGGCCAACAGGGTGAAACCCCATCTCTACTAAAACTACAAAAATTAACCAGGCGTGGTGGCACGTGCCTGTAATCCCAGCTACTTGGGAGGCTGAGCCATGAGAATAATTTGAACCCGGGAGGTGGAGGTTGTAGCGAGCCAAGATTGCGCCTCTGCACTCCTGAATGGGCAACAGAATGAGCTCTGTCTCAAAAAAAAAAAAAAAAATCCCGGCTGGGCGTGGTGGCTCAAGCCTGTAATCCCAGCACTTTGGGAGGCCGAGACGGGCGGATCACGAGGTCAGGAGATCGAGACCATCCTGTCTAATCCGGTGAAACTCCGTCTCTACTAAAAAAATACAAAAAACTAGCCGGGCGAGGTGGCGGGTGCCTGTAGTCCCAAGGTACTCGGGAGGCTGAGGCAGGAGAATGGCGTAAACCTGGGAGGCGGAGCTTGCAGTGAGCTGAGATCCGGCCACTGCACTCCAGTCTGGGCGACAGAGCGAGACTCCGTCTCAAAAAAAAAAAAAAAAAAATCAAAATTTCAAAGTGCTCTTTAAATATTAAAAGAAACTATGGTGGAATGTTTTCTTAGTCAAGAAATCCAGAACAAAACATATGGTGGTAGAACAAAGGGGAAAGGATGAGTTGCAGCAGAGAAGGAAAACGTCAAACAATGTGTATATAATTATTTCCTATTATACGTCCATATGTAGTTATTATTTTTTATTCTTAATCACCATATTCTTTTGTTGAGGAGAAAAATATAGGATGGTAATTTCAATGATATGAATACTACAAAACAATTCCCTCCCTCCACCTCAGGCATCTAAGATGAAACAATTTTGCATCAACCAAAACAAACATTACAAAGAAAACGAAATGAAAGCACAAACTCTCTTCTACACAGAAGCTTACCTATCTCAAATCTTTATTTTTTTTTTCGAGACAGGGTCCAGGATTTCACTCTCACCCAGGCTGGAGTGCAGTGGTGCAATCATGGCTCACTGCAGCCTCAATCTCCCAGGCTCAAAGCATCTTCCCCCTTGGACCTCCTTAGTAGCTGAGACTACAGGCATGTACCACCACGACCGGCTAATCATATAACATCTTTTTGTTGCCAGGGCTGGTCTAGACCTCCTGGGCTCAAGTGATCCTCCCGCCTTAGCCTCTCTGTGTGCTGGGATTACAGGCGTGAGCCACCTCACCCATTCTCAAATCTTATATTGCTCTCAAAAAATACTGCTTGGATAAAACTTGAAATCATAGGCTGGGCGCAGTGGATCATGCCTGCAATCCCAGCACTTTGAGAGGCCGAGGTGGGCAGATGGCTTGAACCCAGGAGTTCAAGACCAGCCTAGGCAACATGGCAAAAACTCTCTCTACAAAAAATATAAAAATTAGCCAGACATGGTAGCATGCCTCTGTAGTCTCAGCTACTTGTGGGGCTGAGGTGCTCTCCCCCATGCTACCACATTCTAATGTTTTTCCTCATTTATTTCTACAATAATTTTGAGGCAAGTTCTGGCTTATATACAGTAAAAAACATGTTCTAAGCTGTGACTCATCAGTCATCTCCCCCAAGAGGAACTTCTTTCATCTTCCCCCAGATCCTTGCCTTTCTCCAGGCAGTTGAGTGCCTTTCTCACAGATTTAACTGGTTGATGGCACCTCTATTAATGCATTTATTACATTATTTTAATTACTTCCAAATCTGCCTTCCCTTTACCACAATAAGTACAGACTGTTTACATGGATATTTCCAAGGCCAACTACCTTTAATTCATTTTTTTCCCCAACAAAATATTATATGTTGAATTAGTGATTTTTCATTGCTTGCTTGGAATATGTCCTAGAAGTAAAAATAGTAGACCAAAGAATATGAATGTTTCTAAAGGTCTCTGATGAAGGTTATCATATATACCCATTTAATTGATGTTTAAATTACTGACATGTCGGCCAACAACTATTGTTTGATATTGATACAATGATAGAGGCAGGAGGCAGAGATTCTAGGCAGACAGGTGTGGGTCCCTGGTGAAGTTCCACCCTCAAGCTGAAAAGCCTGAGACTGTGGCCTGAAGTGAGAACTTCTCTCCCTGTTTTCCAGCTCAAATGTTGCCTTTTCCTAAACTACCCATGACCCCACCCTGCCTCATCCTGTGCCTATAAAGACCCCAGACTCAACCAGCAGAGAAGCAGCTGAATGCTGGAAAGAAGTGACTTGACTTCAGAGGGACAGCCTGATGATGCAACTCAGGAGACGAATCTAGCCAGACTTCAGGGGAAGATCACCTACCCCTCCTCCATCCCCTTTTCAGCTCCCCTCTCTTCCCACTGAGAGCCACTTTCATCAGCAATAAAATCATCCCTGCATTTATCATCCTTCAATTAGCTCGTGTGACCTCATTTTTCCTGGACACCAGACAAGAGCTCAGGAGCCAGGTGTGTGGATACAAAAGGCCATTACACTGGCCCTTTGCCCTCACTGGTAGAGGGGCAGCCGCAGGCCCACTGAGTTGTTAACACTTAAGTCACTCGTGGAGAGCAGAGCTAAAAGAGCACTGTGACATGCCTTCTGGGGCTTTGGGAGTCACAGGCACCCCTCCTGGATGCTGCTGCAGGGCCTGCACAGAGTTCACTCCTGCTGGTGCCCAAAAGCACTTGCTCTGGCTCCTGCACCCACTCACCTGTGCACTCCCTCCTATGTGGTGTGGAATGCAACAGGTCCAAATGAGTGGAGTCTGATCCCACTGGTGCCAAAACAGCTGGCTAGTTCCAGTGCTCCTGCACTACAGTTTCCATCTCGTTTGCTCATGTGCTCCCTCCCACAAGGAGTTAAGAGCTATAGGCTGACTAAACAAGGCACCTCGTCCGTCGCAAAGGGGTCCCGCAAAGGGGTCAGGGAAATATCTTGCTTCAACAGTATTTGAAAAGTAAGATACATTCACCATAGTAATAAATATATACATAAATACTTATATAAATATTCAAGATTAAATACTCCTGATAAAAGAGAGCCAAGGTTTTGAATAACCCAGATATTTAACCATTTGAATAAATGCCATACTGTTTTCCAAAGCAGCTGTACTCACTGCAGCCTCAATCTGCCAGGCTCAAAGCATTTGAAGGTTTCAATTTCTCCACATCTTTGCCAACACTTGTTTTTTGTTTGTTTGTTTGTTTGTTTGTTTTTGAGACGGCGTCTCGCTCTGTCACCCAGGCTGGAATGCAGTGGCATGATCTTGGCTCACTGCAAGCTCTGTCTCCTGGGTTCACGCCATTCTCCTGCCTCAGCCTCCCAAGTAACTGGGACTATAGGTGCCTGCCACCATGCCCGGCTAATTTTGTTTTTGTATTTTTTAGTAGAGACAGGGTTTCACTGTGCTAGCCAGGATGGTCTTGATCTCCTGATCTCGTGATCCGCCTGCCTCAGCCTCCCAAAGTGCTAGGATTATATGAGAGCCACCACACCTGGCCTGCCAACAATTGTTACTACCTGACTTTTTAAATTAGAGCTATGTAATGGACGCAAAGGACAATCTCACTCTGGTTTTGATTTGAATCTGGATCCCTCCATGCTTTACGATGCAGAACGTCTGTACATGAGATTACTGGCAGTTGCATATATTCTTTGAAGAAACGTCTATTCAGATCTTTTGCCTATTTTTAGAGTTGGTTGTTTTTATTGTTAAGTTGTAAGTGTTCCTTATGTATTTGAAACACAAGTGCTTTACTGAAAATTTCATTTGCAAATATTTTTTCCCATTCTGTGGTTTGTCTTCAATTTCCTGTTAGTGTCCTTTGAACTAAACATTTTAATCTTGATGTTGAACAATTCATCTATTTTTACCATTGCTAATGCAAGGTCAAAAAGATGTTTTGCCTCTTATATTTAGGTCTTCAATCCATTTTGGATTACTTTTTGTATACTAACTCAGTGTGAGGTAAGGGTTCTACTTCATTCCTTTACATGTGAACCCAGGTGTTTCGACACCATTTGTTGAAAAGATTATTCTTTCCACCATTGAATTATTTTGGCACCTTTGTCAAATACCAACTGACCATACATTTTTGGGCTTATTTCTGGATTCTCAATTCTATTCTGTTGATTTATATGTCAATCATTTTGCAAGTACTGCACTGTATTTGATTACAAGGCTGTTTGTAGTAAGTTCTGAAAGATGGAAATATGAGTTATAAATTCTGGATTTTTGTGGGTTTGTTTGGTTAGTTAGTTTTGAGACAGAGTCTCACTCTGTATCTCAGGCTGGAGTGCAGTGGTGTGATCAGAGCTCACTGTAACCTCCGCCTCCTGGGCTCAAGCTATCCTCCAACCTCAGCCTCCCAGGTAGCTGGGACTAGAGGCACATGCTACCACCATCAGCTAAAAAAACTTTTTTGTAGAGATGGGGGTCTCACTATATTTCTCAGGCTGGTCTTGAACTCTTGGGCTCAAGTCATCCTCCTGCCTTGGCTTCCCAAAGTGCTGGGATGACAGGTCTGAGCCAACGTGACTGGAGTGTTTTTTGTTTGTTGTTTGTTTGTTTGTTTGTTTTTGAGACGGCGTCTCGCTCTGTCACCCAGGCTGGAATGCAGTGGCATGATCTTGGCTCACTGCAAGCTCTGTCTCCTGGGTTCACGCCATTCTCCTGCCTCAGCCTCCCAAGTAACTGGGACTATAGGTGCCTGCCACCATGCCCGGCTAATTTTGTTTTTGTATTTTTTAGTAGAGACAGGGTTTCACTGTGCTAGCCAGGATGGTCTTGATCTCCTGATCTCGTGATCCGCCTGCCTCAGCCTCCCAAAGTGCTAGGATTATATGAGAGCCACCACACCTGGCCTGCCAACAATTGTTACTACCTGACTTTTTAAATTAGAGCTATGTAATGGACGCAAAGGACAATCTCACTCTGGTTTTGATTTGAATCTGGATCCCTCCATGCTTTACGATGCAGAACGTCTGTACATGAGATTACTGGCAGTTGCATATATTCTTTGAAGAAACGTCTATTCAGATCTTTTGCCTATTTTTAGAGTTGGTTGTTTTTATTGTTAAGTTGTAAGTGTTCCTTATGTATTTGAAACACAAGTGCTTTACTGAAAATTTCATTTGCAAATATTTTTTCCCATTCTGTGGTTTGTCTTCAATTTCCTGTTAGTGTCCTTTGAACTAAACATTTTAATCTTGATGTTGAACAATTCATCTATTTTTACCATTGCTAATGCAAGGTCAAAAAGATGTTTTGCCTCTTATATTTAGGTCTTCAATCCATTTTGGATTACTTTTTGTATACTAACTCAGTGTGAGGTAAGGGTTCTACTTCATTCCTTTACATGTGAACCCAGGTGTTTCGACACCATTTGTTGAAAAGATTATTCTTTCCACCATTGAATTATTTTGGCACCTTTGTCAAATACCAACTGACCATACATTTTTGGGCTTATTTCTGGATTCTCAATTCTATTCTGTTGATTTATATGTCAATCATTTTGCAAGTACTGCACTGTATTTGATTACAAGGCTGTTTGTAGTAAGTTCTGAAAGATGGAAATATGAGTTATAAATTCTGGATTTTTGTGGGTTTGTTTGGTTAGTTAGTTTTGAGACAGAGTCTCACTCTGTATCTCAGGCTGGAGTGCAGTGGTGTGATCAGAGCTCACTGTAACCTCCGCCTCCTGGGCTCAAGCTATCCTCCAACCTCAGCCTCCCAGGTAGCTGGGACTAGAGGCACATGCTACCACCATCAGCTAAAAAAACTTTTTTGTAGAGATGGGGGTCTCACTATATTTCTCAGGCTGGTCTTGAACTCTTGGGCTCAAGTCATCCTCCTGCCTTGGCTTCCCAAAGTGCTGGGATGACAGGTCTGAGCCAACGTGACTGGAGTGTTTTTTGTTTGTTTGTTTTGGGGTGTGTGTGTGTGTGTGTGTGTGTGTGTGTGTGTGTGTGTTTAGATTACTTTGACTATTCTGGGTCCCTTAAGTTTCCATATTTTCCAAATTTTAGGATCAGCTTGTCAATTTCTGAGAAAAATACAGCTTAGACTTTGGCAGGACTTGTGTTGCATCTGTAGACTAATTTGGGAATTATATGATTTGGCTGTGTCCCCACCCAAATTGCATCTTCAACTGTAGCTCCCATAATTCCCACATGGTGTGGGAGGGACCCAGTGGGAGGAAACTGAGTCATGGGGGTGGGTCTTTCCCGCGTGGTTCCCGTAATAGTGAATAAGTCTCAGGAGGGCTGATGGTTTTATAAAGGGGAGTTCCCCTGCAAGAGCTCTCTCTTGCCTGCTGCCATGTAAGATGTCCCTTTGCTCATCCTTCATCTTCTGCCATGATTGTGAGGCCTCCCCAGCCATATGGAACTGTGAGTTCTTTAAAGCTCTTTCATTTATAAACTACCCAGTCTTGGATATGTCTTCATTAGCAGCGTGAGAACAGACTGATACAGGGAAGTAGTGCCATCTTAAGGTTTTCAATTCACAAATACAAGAAACTTTCCATTTATTTGGATTTTTCTTAATTTCTTTTCTCAATGGTTTGTTTCACAATACAAGTTCTGTACTTCTTTTGTTAAATTTGCCCACCTGGACCCACTAACATCAGTGTCAGCACATGCCACCCCAGGGCCCAAGGACAGACATACTCAGCCCACCACTGCCACCATCAGGGCCCAAAGACGGGCCCATGTGGCATCCTTGTCCCCAGAAAACTTCATTATGACCTCCACTAATAACAGTACCCTAAGCCACTAAGGAAATCACAGATACCACTGATGCTGTTTACAGCCAAAGAAATCATACAGTGACTACACTACCACATGCACCCAGAATCAAAGCCAAACGGCCCTACCCAACCAACAACATGGATACATCTTCCAGAAAAAGTCTTCCTCTATGAAAGCAAATTCTAAAATTAGAAGAAGCAGATATTACCCTAGATGTTCAGATATCAATTTAAGGACACAGGAAACAGGAAAAAGCAAGGGAATATGATACCTCCAATGGAATACAATAATTCTGCAGCAACAGGTCCCATCCAAAAGAAATTCACAACATTCCAGAAAAATAATTAAAAATTTTGATACTAAAAATAGTGAGACATAAGAGTAATCTGAAAATCAACACAAAAATATCAGAAAGACAACTAAGGATACAAATGAGAAATTTACCAAAAAGATAGGTATCATAAAAAAGAATCAGACACATTCTGGAATGAAGAATTCACTGGATGAAATGCAAAATGCATTCAAAAGTTTCAACAGACTAGATCCAGCAGAAGAAAGAATCTCAAAGCATGAAGAGAGGTCTTTTGAAATAATGCAGTCGGACAAAAAAAAAATTTTAAGTAATTTTAAAACATAAAGAAAGCTTTCATGGTATGTGGGACACAATAAAGTAACCAAATATCAAGATTATCAGTATCCCAAAAGGCAAAGAAATAATGAAAGGGCTTGAAACTCTATTTAATGAAATAGTAACTGAAAACTCCCCCAGTCTTGTGAGAGATACAGACATCCAGATACAGAAGGTCCGAAATCCTCAAGCAGATTCAATACAAAACAGTATCTCTTCCATGATACATTACAGTCAAACTATCTAAAGTCAGAGTTTTAAAAACCGTAAAAGTGTCAAGTCATCTATAAAGGAAGTCCCATCAGACGCACAGCGGACATCTTAGCAGAAACCTCACATGCCAGGAGAGAATGGAATCATATTTTCAAAGGGCTGAAAGAAAAAACCTGCCCCTCAATGGCACTACACCCAGTAATACTATCCTTCATTAATGAAGGAGAAAGAAATCTTTCCCAGACAAGCAAATGCAGAATTTGACCAATGGAATGCATTACCACTGCATCCACCCTATAAGAAATGTTCCAGGGAGTCCTAAACCTGGAAGCGAAATGACAACAGACACCATCATGAGAACACATGAAAGTATGAAACATACTGGTAAGGCAAACACACACATGAGGAACAGAAAAGACTCAAATGTTGCCACTGCAGGAAAACACCAACCACAAGGATAAATGCTATAAAACAGGAGGGAACAAAGAACACATGAAACAATCAGAAAGCAATGAATGATATGACAGGAACAAAACCTTGTATGTCAATAATAACCCTGAATGTAAACGGATTAAATGCTCCACTTAAAAGATGGAGGCTGGGCCGGGCGTGGTGGCTCAAGCCTGTAATCCCAGCATTTTGGGAGGCCGAGACGGGCGGATCACGATGTCAGGAGATCGAGACCATCCTGGCTAACACGGTGAAACCCCGTCTCTACTAAAAATACAAAAAACTAGCCAGGCAAGGTGGCGGGCGCCTGTAGTCCCAGCTACTTGGGAGGCTGAGGCAGGAGAATGGTGTAAATCCAGGAGGCGGAGCTTGCAGTGAGCTGAGATCCGGCCACTGCACTCCAGCCTGGGCGACAGAGCGAGACTCCGTCTCAAAAAAAAAAAAAAAAAAAAAACAAGATGGAGGCTGGCTGGCTGAATAAAAACCATGACCCAACTATATGCTGCCTGCAAGAAACATACTTTACCCTTAAAGACGCATATAGACTGGAAGTAAAGGGATGGAAAAAATTGTTCCATCCGAATAGAAACCAAAAACAAGCAGGAGTAGCTATATTGTTGTCACATAAAACAGCTTTAAGTCAAAAACAGTAAAAAGACATTTTTATTGAGTGGCTGGCAAGATGGCCAAACAGGAACAGCTCTGGTCTGCGGCTCCCAGCAAGATCAACACAGAGGGTGGGTGATTTCTGCATTTCCAACTGAGGTACCCAGCTCATCTTACTGGGACTGGTTAGACAATGAGTGCAGTCCATGAAGGGCGAGCTGAAGCAGGGCTGGGCATTGCCTCACCTAGGCAGCACAAGGGGTCAGGAAACTCCCTCCCCTAGCCAAGGGAAGCCATGAGGGACTGTGCCTTGAGGGACAGTGCATTCCAGTTCAGATATTATGCTTTTCCCATGGTCTTCACAACTCCACAGACCAGGAGATTCCCTTGGATGCCTATACCACCAGGGCCCTGGGTTTTAAGCACAAAACTGGGCAGCCATTTGAGCAGACACCAAGCTAGCTGCAGGAGTTTTTTTTCATACCCCAGTGGTGCCTGGAACACCAGCAAGACAGAATTGTTCGCTCCCCTGGAAATGGGGCTGAAGCCAGGAAGCCAAGTGGTCTAGCTCAGTGGATCCTACCCCCATGGAGCCCAGCAAGCTAAGATCCACTGGCTTGAAATTCTCACTGCCAGCACAGCAGTCTGAAGTTGACCTGGTGGGGAGGGGCATCCACCATTACTGAGGCTTGAGTAGGTGGTTTTTCCCTCAGAGTATAAACAAAGTCATGGCATCTTGGCAAAGCTGCTGTCGCCAGACTGCCTCTCTAGATTCCTCCTCTCTGAGCAGGGCATCTCTGAAAGAAAGGCAGCAGCCCCAGTCACAGTCGGGGGCTTATAGATAAAATTCCTATCTCCCTGGGATAGAGCACCTAGGGGAAGGGGTGGCTGTGGGTGCAGCTTCAGCAGACATAAGTATTCCTGCCTTCTGGCTCTGAAGAGAGCACCAGATGTCCTAGCACAGCGCTCCAGCTCTGTTAAGGGACAGACTGCCTCCTCAAGTAGGTCCCTGATCCCCATGCCTCCTGACTGGGAGACACCTCCCAGCAGGGGTCGACAGACACCTCACACAGGAGAGCTCCAGCTGGCATCTGACAGGTGCTCCTCTGGGACAAAGCTTTCAGAGGAAGGAACAGGCAGCAATCTTTGCTGTTCTGCAGCCTCTGCTAGTGATACCCAGGCAAAAAGGGTCTGGAGTGGACCTCCAGCAAACTCCAGCAGACCTGCAGCAGAGGGGCCTACTAAAAGGAAAAGTAACTAACAGAAAGGAACAGCATCAACATCAACAAAAAGGATGTCCACAAAAAACTGCATCCGAAGGTCACCAACATCAAAGACAAAAGGTAGATAAATCCACAAAGACGAGGAAAAACCAGTGCAAAAAGGCTAAAAATTCCAAAAACCAGAAGGCCTCTCTCCTCCAAGAGATCACAACTCTTCACCAGCAAAGGAACAAAACTGACGGAGAATGAGTTTGACAAATTGACAGAAGTAAGTTTCAGAAAGTGGGTAATAATAAACTCCTCCAAGATAAAGGAGCATGTTCTAACACAACACAAGGAAACTAAGAACCTTGAAAAAAGGTTAGAGGAATTGCTAACTAGAATAATCAGTTTAGAAAAGAACATAAATGACCAGATGGAACTGAAAAACACAGCAGGAGAATTTCATGAAGCATACACAAGCATCAATAGCCAAATCAATCAAGTGGAAGAAAGGATATCAGAGACTGAAGATCAACGTAATGAAATAAAGAGTGAAGATAAGATTAGGGGAAAAAAATGAAAAAGAACAAACAAAGCTTCCAAGAAATATGGGACTATGTGAAAAGACCAAACCTATGTTTGATTGGTGGACCTGAAAGTGACGGGGAGAATGGAACCAAGTTGGAAAACAGTCTTCAGGATATTATCCAGGAGAACTTCCCCAAACTAGCAAGACAGGCCAACATTCAAATTTAGGAAATACAGAGAACACCACAAAGATACTCCTCGAGAAGAGCAACCCCAAGACACATAATCGTCAGATTCACCAAGGTTGAAATGAAGGAAAAAATGTTAAGGGCAGCCAGAGAGAAAGGTCGGGTTACCCACAAAGGGAAGCCCATCAGATCTCTCTGCAGAAACCCTACAAGCCAGAAGACAGTGGGGGCCAATATTCAAAATTCTTAAAGAAAAGTATTTTCAACCCAGAATTTCATATCCAGCCAAACTAATCTTCATAAGTGAAGGAGAAATAAAATCCTTTACAGACAAGCAAATGTTAAGAGAGTTTGTCACCACCAGGCCTGCCTTACAAGAGCTCCTGAAGGAAGCACTAAATATGGAAAGGAAAAACCAGTACCAGCCACTGCAAAAACATAACCAAATTGTAAAGACCATCGACACTATGAAGAAAGTGCATCAATTAATGGGCAAAATAACCAGCTAGCATCATAATGACATGATCAAATTCACACATAACAATATTAACCTTAAATGTAAACGGGCTAAATGCCCCAAGTAAAAGACACAGACTGGCAAATTGGATAGAGTCAAGAGCCAACGGTGTGCTGCATTCAGGAGACCCATCTCACGTGCAAAGACACACATAGACTCAAAACAAAGGGATGGAGGAATATTTGCCAAGCAAATGGAAAGCAAAAGAAAAGCAGGGGTTGCAATCCTAGTCTCTGATAAAACAGACTTTAAACGAACAAAGATCAAAAAAGACAAAGAAAGGCATTACATAATGGTAAAGGGATCAATGCCACAAGAAGAGCTAACTATCCCAAATATATATGCACCCAATACAGAAGCACACAGAATCATAAAGAAAGTTCTTAGAGATGTACAAAGAGACACCCATACAATAATAGCGGGAGATTTTAACAACCCACTGTCAATATTAGGCAGATTAATGAGACAGAAAATTAACAAGGACATTCAGGACTTGAACTCAGCTCTGGACCAAGCAGACCCTAACAGACATGTATAGAACTCTCCATGCCAAATCAACAGAATATACATTCTTCTCAGCACCACATCTCACTTATTCCAAAATTGACCACATAATTGGAAGTAAAACACTCCTTAGCAAATGCAAAAGAACAGAAATCATAGCAGTCTCTCAGACCACAGTGCAATCAAACTAGAACTCAGGATGAAGAAACTCACTCAGGCCGGGCGCGGTGGCTCAAGCCTGTAATCCCAGCACTTTGGGAGGCCGAGACGGGCGGATCACGAGGTCAGGAGATCGAGACCATCCTGGCTAACATGGTGAAACCCTGTCTCTACTAAAAAAAAATACAAAAAACTAGCTGGGCGAGGTGGCAGGCGCCTGTAGTCCCAGCTACTTGGGAGGCTGAGGCAGGAGAATGGCATAAACCCGGGAGGCGGAGCTTGCAGTGAGCTGAGACCCGGCCACTGCACTCCAGCCTGGGCGGCAGAGCGAGACTCCGTCTCAACAAAAAAAAAAAAAAAAAAAAGAAACTCACTCAAAACCGCACACAACTACATGGAAACTGAACAACCTGCTCCTGAATGACTACTGGGTAATGAACAAAATTATGGCACAAATAAATAAGTTCTTTGAAACCAATGGGAACAAAGACACAATGTACCGGAATCTCTGTGATACAGCTAAAGCAGTGTTTAGAGGGAAATTTATAGCACTACATGCCCACAGGAGAAAGCGGGAAAGATCTAAAATTGACACCCTAACATCACAATTAAAAGAACTAGAGAAGCAAGAGCAAACACATTCAAAAGCTAGCAGAACACAAGAAATAACTAAGATCAGAGCAGAACTGAAGGAGACAGAGACACGAAAAACCTTCAGGTCCTTACAAAAATTTCAACCATTGGCCCACTGTAACAATTCAATATATAGGATCATATATAATTGCTTTCTAGTTTATTAGTAGTAAACATGAAACATCAGGCAAAACTTTTCAAAAAGTGCATGCATAGTGCTCATTTTTCCATCACTAGGAAGGCTAAATTTCTAACTAACTTTCTTACACATCAGGCCTACTCTGACACTCCTCTTTCAATTCATTCTTTCAGGTGAATCATATTCAACATGAATTTAGTTTTTCACCGTCTTTAAGATATTAACTGTGTTAAATATTTTCATTCATCATGAACTTCTTTTCTCCTGAGCGGATGGACTACAGGTGCGCACCACTGTACCTGGCCAAAAACTATCTTGACCAGTTTTGTGTTATACTGAGCAAGAGAGAAATGGAAAACATACTGGGAATCCAGAAGGGAATCATGAAATAATTACAAATAAAAATCAGTTTGTTATTTGGTACTTTTGGATTTATCACCATGACAAGCTGAATAATATTTCCACTTTGTGTCTAGCAGGTTTTATACTTTTTAATTAATTCTGTCATTATTCAGACAGCTGTATTCAGAAAACAGAATAAGACCTAAAACACATAAAATACTTCACCTCTCCTACTATGAATACTTCCACTTAACTTTTATTTCTACTATGCATTCATTTCCCAGAATTTTCATCCCTCCTTTTTTACTTTTATTTTTATTTTTTGAGAGAGAGTCTTACTGTCACCCAGGCTAGAGTGCAGCGGCGCAATCTCAGTTCACTGCAACCTCCACTTCCTGTGTTCAAGTGATTCTGCTGCCTCAGCCTCCCAAGTAGTTGGGATTACAGGCGTGCACTACCACACTTGGCTAATTTTTGTATTTTTAGTAGAGATGGGGTTTCACTATGTTGGCCAGGCTAGTCTCGAACTCTTGACCTCAAGTGATCCATCCACCTCGGCATCCCAAAGTGCTGGGATTACAGGCGTGAGCCACTGTACCCAGCCACAACCCTGATTTGAATTGTTTCGTATGTTTTACTTGTGGTAAAATACATATAAAATTTACCATCCTCACCATTTTTAAGTGTACAGTTCAGTGGTATTAAATACATTTGCATTTTCCTACTACCATCACCACCATCTACCTCCAGAAAACCTTTCATATTAAAAAGTGAAACTTCGTATTCTTTAAACAATAACTCCTCATTCCCCTTCCTCTCAGCCCCTGGCAACCACCATTCTAGTTTCTGTCTCTATCAGTCTGACTACTCCAGGTACCTCATATAAGTGGAATTGTACAGTATTTGTCCTTTTGTGCCTGGCTTATTTAACCTAGCATAACGTCCTTAAGATTCATGTGTGTTATATAGCACATGTCAGAATTTCCAACTTTCTAAGGTTAGTATATAATTCTACTTTTAAGTTTTTGAGGAACCATCATACTGTTTTTTCCAAAGTAACATCAGTTTATATTCCTACCAACTGTGCACAAGGGTTCCAGCTTCTCCACACCCTCACCAGTACTTATTTTCTGTTTATTTGATAGTAGCCATTCTAATGGGTGGGAGGTAGTAGGTTTGATTTGGATTTCTCTAATGATTAGTGATATTGAGCATCTTGTCATGTGCTTATTGGCCATGCATATATCTTCTTTGGAGAAGTGCCTATGAAAGTCCTTTGCCCATTTTTAATTGTGTTTTTTGCGATTGAGTTGAAAAAATTCTTTATATATTCCAGATATTAAACTCTTATCGGGGTGGGCATGGTGACTCACACCCATAATCCCAGCACTTCAGGAGGCTGAAGTGGGCAGATCACCTGAGGTCAGGAGTTCGAGACCAGCCTGGCCGAAACCAATATGGTAAAACACCATCTCTACTAAAAATACAAAAAAAATTAGCTGAGTGTGGTGGCGTGTGCCTGTAATCCCAGCTACTCGGGAGGCTGAGGCAGAAGAATCACTTGAACCTGGGAAGCAGCGGCTACAGTGAGCCAAGATTGTGCCACTGCACTCCAGCCTGGGCGACAGAGCGAGACTGCCTCAAAACAACAACAACAACAACAACCTCTTATCAGCTATGTGACTTGTAAATATTTTCTCCCATTCTGTGGGTTGCCTTCTCACTCTGTTGATTGTCTGTACTCTGACAGAGTGGTTACTTTAGAAAAAACAGAGTAAGAAGGCAACCCACAGAATGGGAGAAAATATTTGCACCTTACTCTATTGATTGTCAGAGTACAGACAATCAACAGAGTAAGAAGGCAACTCACAGAATGGGAGAAAATATTTGCATGAAACATTTATATAATATTTATAATGAAAAATTTTAAAGGAGGGATGAAAATTCTGGGAAAATACTCTCCTTTCATGTATAGAAGTGTTTAACTCTCACGTAGTCCAATTTACCTTTTGTTGCCTGTGCTTTTGGTGTCATGTCTAAGAAACCATTGTCAAATCCAATACCATGAAGCTTTTCCCCTATGTTTTCTTCTTCTTTTTTTTTTTTTTGAGACAGGATCTTACTCTGTCGCCTAGAATGGAATGCAGTGGCGCGATCTCAGCTTACTGCAGCCTCTGCCTGCTGAGTTCAAGAGATTCTCCTGCTTCAGCATCCTGAGTAGCTGGGATTACAGATGTGTGCCACACCACCAAGCCCAGCTAATGTTTGTATTTTTAGTAGACATGGGGTTTCACCATGTTGCTCAGGCTGGTCTTGAACTCCTGAGCTCAAGTGATCCACCCGCCTTGGCCTCCCAAAGTGCTAAGATTACCGGCATGAGCCACTGTGCCCAGCCTTCCCCTGTGTTTTCTTCTAAGAATTTTATAGCATTAGCTCCTACATTTAGGTCTTTGATCCATTTTGAGTTAGTTTTGTATACAGTGTAAGAAAAGGGCCCAAATTCATTCATGTTGAAAATGCTGTCTTTTCTCCACTGAATATTTTAGAAACTCTGGTCAAATGACATACAAGGGTTTATTTATGGGCTCTCTATCCTAGTTCATTGGTCTCTATATATGTCTACATATGTGCAGTACCACACTGTTTTGAAAACTGTGGTTTTGTAATAAGTTTTGAGATGAGGAGGTATAAGGCTTTCAACTTTCTTCTACGATTTCAGGGTTGTTTTGACTATTTGGGACCCCCTTGAAATTACATGAATTTTAGAATAAATTTATCTACGTCTGCAACAAAATGTATTTGGGGAATTTGATAGGGATGGCATTGTATCTGTAGATCACTTCAGGGAGTACTAATATTTCCTTCTTTCGTTTTTCCTTTTCCCCAGAGATGGAGTCTTGCTGTGTTGCCCAGGCTGGGCACAAACTCCTGGGCTCAAGTGAACCTACTGTCTCAGCCTCCCAAGTAGTTGAGAAGTACTGATATTTTTTTTTTTTTTTTTTGAGACGGAGTTTCGCTCTGCCACCCAGGCTGGAGTGCAGTGGCCGGATCTCAGCTCACTGCAAGCTCCGCCTCCCGGGTTCACGCCATTCTCCTGCCTCAGCCTCCCGAGTAGCTGGGACTACAGGTGCCCGCCACGTCGCCTGGCTAGTTTTTTGTATTTTAGTAGAGACAGGGTTTCACCATGTTAGCCAGGATGGTCTCGATCTCCTAAACTCGTGATCTGCCCGTCTCGGCCTCCCAAAGTGCTGGGATTACAGGCTTGAGCCACCGCGCCCGGCCGAGGTACTGATATTTTAACCATATTAAGTCTTCTAGTCCTTGACACAAGATATCAGTCCATTTATGTGTGTCTTCTTTAAGTTCTTTCAGCAACCTTTTGTAGTTTTCAGTGTACGAGCCTTTCGCCTCCTTGGTTAAATATATTCCCAAGTATTTTAGTCTTTTTGATTCTATTGTAAATGAAATTGTTTTGCCTAAAATTTACATAAATGGTGCCATTAAGTATGTATATTGTTGCAACTTTCCTTTTTACCATTATTGTGGTATATACATATGTACTAAAATTCTTCGCAACACGTACAGGAGGGACACACAGCATCTTCAGGTTAGCTGCCACTGCTTGGGAGAAAGTAGAACAGGATGATGTAAAAACAGGACTTAGCTTAATCTATATATTTTTCTTTTTAAATAGGAGATCCGTAAGGCAAACCTGCAGCATTTGCTGTACTTTCCTTATTAGAAATATCTTATAATTTAAACTTGTAAAAATTAAACAGAAGAACTCTAGAAATGTGGGGCACCTAAAGCTTCACTGTGCTAAGTAGTGCCTGCATTATCTCCAGAGTCATTAACCCAGACCTAGCTTGTCACCTGTAGGCTAATTTTTTTCTTGATGTGACAGTGGGTGATCTGGGAAACTAAGTTAACAATCACAGCTCTCCCGTCTATGACCCTAAAAGCAGACAATAGTGCCATACTATTGAAATCTTTCTACCAATGAGCCTTTACTTACACCACGCTGTTCAACCTGCCTCCTTTCATAATACTGATGTCAAATGAAAGTAGCTCAATTCAAATATGCCTATGAAAAAGGGCTATGCTATCATGTGCATATGCTATTCATGGGGCTATTGATGCTCTGACAGTAGCTAAGCCAATAAATATAGGAAATCATTTCTGATACTATATACTAAGGTAGATATTTTCCAGGGAAATTTTTAATGTACTAATTTTGATGTGTTTTAAAAACAGCCTGGTTTTCCTCATAAGCTAAAAAGTGAAGCTGGAGATAATTCTACAGAAAACAATGTAAAGGTGCCACATGTGCAGTCAGGCCAGAGGCCTCTAGTTTTCAGCATGGAATCTAAAACAGGCATAAAGAAGCAACAGCTTTCCTGTGATCCCAGCACTTTGGGAGGCTGAGGCGGGAGGATCACTTGAGCTCAGGAGTTCGAGACCAGCCTGGCCAACATGGTGAAACCCCATCTCTACTAAAACTACAAAAATTAGTTGGGTGTGGTGGCGGGCGCCTGCAGTCCCAGCTACTCGGGAGGCTGAGGCAGGAGAAATCGCTTGAACCTGGGAGGCAGAGGCTGCAGTGAGCCGAGATCATGTCACTGCACTCCAGCCTGGGTGACAGAGCAAGACTCCATCTCAAAAACAAAAAGAAAAGAAAAAGAAGTAACAGCTCTAAAAAGTAATCTAGACAGTTTTCTTTATTAAGGCAAGGCACAACTTAAAAGAACATTGTATCAGAATATCAGATTACAGTAAGGCTTCAGTGGTGACTCAATACAGAACTGAAAATTATGCTAAAGTCTACATTTTTGTAAAGGTAATCTTCCCCCAGGAAAAAAAAAAAAATGGTACATTGTAATATTGATACTCTTTACTATTCACTTCCTATAATTTGCTACTCAACCGACCTCTGGTTAAATGTCCACTTACAACGCTGTTTTTCTGAAATGACCACGTCAATAGGTGGAATGTAGAGAGTCACACAGGATCTCATGAGACAGCTGTTTAACTCCATTATAGCTTTCATTTTAAGAGAGCTGAGTGAAGTCTCTTTCAGTATCTAACATTTTAGCAATTTTGGCTTATATAGTGAGTCACAACATTTAAAGAAAACCAAGGCGATTACCCTTAGTTCATGGACTGACATCACTGATTTGTGAGTCTGACACCATACAAGAATGTCAGCTTCCCCAGGGCAACAGCTTGGAACTGATCTGGCGCACAATAGGCATGCAACAATACTTTGTGGAATAAATGAATTCTCATGAATCTTCGACTTGTGATATTTTCTCACTGAGATCAAGAAACTGCCGCACCCCTCTCAAGCCACACCAGGTCTTATTTGTGTGAAATTATATTATTTTGATGTTCACATCCTATTTCAATATTCTGATAAAAATTCACTTGTTTCCCCAAAATAAAATGACATTTCAATGCAACTTAGCCATTAGAAGAGAAATGTAGATAAACAGAATATTCATTATACCAACTATATATTAATAGCAACCTCTTTGAGTTCAGGCTGAAAACACGAAGGCATACGACTTAAAATAGCAACTCTTAATGGTATTTTTTGGCACACTCGAATCACAGGTTTAAACATATCACTCATACTACAGTATAAACACTGAACTCTTAGTGTAATATTGTTCACTATAGACTAGAATTCCAACTACAGCAGTTCTGTCTTGGACACTATATCCAAGGGGTTTAAGTTCTTTAAAACAAAAAGAATGTCAATTAAAGAGGTAAATTTAGCTTCAAGAGCATCTCGCAACATGAGATCTAAAGATAATGTTACGTGAGGCTTCAGATTATTTGTTTTAAAAGGATGGTTACCTGCCACCACTATCATACATTTGGAATTGTAATTCAAAATGCTCTTCTCTGTAACAAAGGCCAAAGTATTACTTCTCATAGCATAAAAGAAAAATGAATCAAATATCAGAAAGTGAGTTTAGGATGTGGCTAAATCTGGAAATGTATCTCCTAATTAGCATAAGAGAACAAAAAATTTCCATTTCCATTCAGCTTCCTAAAGAAGATGAAACAAGTACACAGAAGTGTTATAAATTCAAAAGATAAGAGTCACTGAACAGGTTAAAAATGGCTTTAAATATTCATAGATAATATCAAGATTACCAAGAAAATAAAGAAAGAAAACTCACCAAGAACGTTGACCCACTGTTTGATGCTACTACAGTATGAACTTTATCATGCAATTTTATTGAGAGCTCCCAGTTGGCTATGTCTGGTTTAATAATAGGCATTCTAAAGTAGAATGAAAAGAAAAAGAGTTAATAATTGTATATTATTATTTCTCAATAAACTAATTTCCATTTTATATAAAGTGTGCAGGGTAGAACTGCCATAGAATGTATTTGAGAACATTTTAAACACCTATTCTAAGAATCATCATCTATTCTGTGAATTTGAATTGCTTAATTGTTACAGTCATTCACAAATTCGTCTGCCTGAAGCAGTATTAGTTTTTTTCAATATTTGGTTACTATTCAAAATAGTTTTTTTAAAAAAATTACAATGAAATGAGTAAGTATGCCATGCCTTAAGCTTCAGAGACATAAAATGAATTACTGAGTCAGCATGATCGGGCCTAGAAAATCATTCTGTTCTTTATAGGTGATGAGACTAAAAATGTATTAAACAATGAACCTCTCTCTACATTATTTACTTATAAGATAATACAGAATGTTTCTTCATGATGTCAATTAGAAGAATAATACCTTAGTACATTAGCTAGGATATAATTTTGTAAAATTATTATTATTTTTTTGAGACGGAATCTCGCACTGTCGCCCGGGTTGGAGTGCAATGGCACGAACTCGGCTCACTGCAACCTCTGCCTCCCGGGTTCAAGTGATTCTTCTGTCTCAGCCTCCCAAGTGGCTGCAATTACAGGCACCCGCCACCACGCCTGGCTAATTTTTTGTATTTTTAGTAGAGATGGGGGTTTCACTATTTTGGCCAGGCTGGTCTTGAACTCCTGACCTCATGATCTGCCCGCCTCAGCTTCCCAAAGTGCTGGGGTTACAGGCGTGAGCCACCACACCCAGCCAATATAATTATATTTTGCAAAAACAAAACAAAACAAAAAACTATACTTATTTTATAATGTTATTACTAAAAATTCACGAAATTTAAAAAACGAATTTAAACATTACTCAGATACCCACTTATTATGTTATTATATAATAGGACAATATCAAAATTTTGCTAAAATAAAGCACAGCCACACACACACACAGAAAACCCTAAATGACTTATGAGTTCAACAAACACTAAGTACTTGGCTCTAAGTTTTAGGGCACCACAGAGAAATAAAACACAGTCCTCGTCTTGGAAACTTACACACTATTTCTTTTCTAGCCCTGGTTTTCCCCATCACCTAAAACGCCCAAAAAAGACTCCACATCTATGAACAATGTTAGTCTTATCATACGGGTCTTTTCCTGCATATGATCAGAATTACATGGTTCAGAAAATCTGTATCAAGCAGCCAAAGACAAAAATGTTTTTAGAATATAAATGTTTCCCATGACTTTTTAAAGTAACAAAATTTAGTGATTTCAGAATTAACCTAATTTAAGTATTGCATATTTATACTTGTGAAGTAATATTTACTAAGCATGAAACATCAGCATTTCGTAGTATCTGGGTGTCAGCTTAAACCACAGTTCTGAAAAAATGTTTCAAGTTACATTTTCATTTAAACCCACCAAATTTCAAAAGAAGTCTCTATGTATTCAGCATTAAAAAAAGTCAGAGTCACAAAAACTATGGTTCTAATCAAATCACCTCTAGATTCAATATCTGATGATTAATATTATTAATTTAAACACATATTTGTATTTGATCTACTACTTCTTAATCTGCATCATTCTGAAGATAATAAGGATATGTTTTAAATACCATAGAAGTAAAAATAAAAGTCAAAAAATGCATTAACAACAATGCACACTGTACAACACAGGCCTTGAAGATTCTTTCTGGCAGTGTGACGAGAACTGTTTGAGGGGATAGAGCCTCACACAAGAGAGTATGAATGAATGGGGGTGCGGGGGAGTTGAGGGAGACAACACACAGTGGGGAGGGGAGGAGGAGAGGGAAAGAAAAGGAGGTGCGGACAGAAAGGAAGAGGGGAAGGGAGGGCTTCTGTGCCGGCATTGCCTCTTTTTTTTCTTAGCACCTTTATTCTACAGGGCATTTATTTGTTTTTATGTTTGTCTCCCAGTGTCCTGGGGGTTCCTAAAATACCAAAATCATTCCTTATTTTTGTATCTCCAGCTCCTAGCCCAGGATGGAGACAAAGGGATGAGGGATAAGAAGAAAAGAATGTGAGGAGTGTCTACTATGCACCAAGCATGTGCAGAAGGGGAGGCTGACTTGCCCAGGGGACAGAGCACAGGTGTGACAGGAGGAGCGTGTACCCCAAGCTCCTGGATACTCCCTGGGTGTCCTGGACTATACCTATCATCTCGTTTAGACTTCATTTTGCTCAGTTCAAATGGGGTCAATACCTCAGTCTCACAGGGGTACTGTGATTGCAGAAACAGCCTCTCATCTAGATGACCGTGCAACTTGACTTTCTTAAATCTGGCTTTCCTCAACAATTATGTTACTACCTCGCTCATGATCATTTAATGGTTTTCTACCCCACACCAAGTTAAATCTTTATTAACCTAACTACCATTCGATGCCCTTAAAAGTAAGAACCCACCTTTTGCATTCAATTTTATTTCTGCTTATTCTCTGATTTCTCTATCTGGTTAGGCTAGACTCTTAAGCCAAGCTACCATGAGGTAGAGAGCAAGACAGTGGTTTTTGAATTCAGGCCCTGATGACTCATAGAGGCTGGTACAAAACCCAGAGCAAACTGTCTGTCTCAGTTTCCTTATGTATAAAAGATTATAACAATATCTGCATTGATAGGGATGTGTTGATTAAATTAGATGTATACATGCTAGCTTTTATTATGAGTAGTTGTCCCAGTTCTCGGCCTATATTCTTACTTCCCCCATAACTGAAACCTCTTTCTTTATAGAAACTTTGGATCCTCATCTCATCTCTCTGTTTCTCACACTAACAGATCCTTCAAGGAAAATATTGCCTGCCTCACCAATTGTTCATTAATTATAGCATAAACTCAAGAGATCTTTCTTCCATTTAATCTATGTCATATGCTGTAAGATTTTTCAAACTGTAGCAGCCTGATGGAGTAGGGATTGAGAATCCCTTCTGTTATGTAACGAGTCTCTGCTTCCAGAGGCATTGGAACATTGTTAATCCTGACATCCTGTTCCAATCCAGAACCCATTTTCCCACAGAAAAGGACCTTATAGATGGTGATGACATATAATTGCCACTCTCCAAAACCTAAGTACTATTTATTTTTCCACTGTTTTATTTTGATTCACATCTGTTTCATATATATTATAATTTGTCCCAGGAGGGACCTTATGGAAGGAGTACAGGGTTTTGAGTTAAAACATCCAGGTCTAAATCTCAGCCTGTTCTTCTACTAGCAATGTACCTGAGAACTTAATCTGTTTGAACCAACGTTTCTACACCCGTAAAAGTGGATCAGAGCTAGGCAAGTGATAGGAAGCTACTGCTTCTTCTGCACACTTAACTCCCCCAATGACACTTTTCTAACAATTTTTTCTTTTCCTTTTAAGAAACAGGATCTCACTCTGTCACAATGGCTGGAGTGCAGTGGCCCTATCACAGCTCACTGCAGTCTCGAACTCCTGGCCTCAAATGATCCTTCTGCATCAGCCTCCTGAGTGGCTGGGATTACAGGTGTGTGCCACCACCAGGTCTGGCTTTTTTTTTTTTTTTAAGAGATGGGGCGGGTCTCGCTATGACGCCCAGATGGTCTTGAACTCCTGGCCTCAGGGGATCCTCCTGCTTTGTCCTCCCAAAGTACTGGGATTACAGGTGTGAGCGACAGTACCCAGCCTTTTTCTAACAATTTCTCTTAGGGTGGTATGTTAATGGGATATAGGAAAAAGGCTTCACTGTGAAAGACCTCCAAGTACCAAAACAGAGTCACAAGTGTGGAATCTCTTTGTAAGCTCACTCTTCTACAAACAAAATTTGCAAAGATTCCTTCTGGCTTGACGTAAGTTTGAAACTAGTTTTGTTTTGGTTTTAAATAAAATGGATGGGTTGGGCATATATGCCAGTTAATTGGCAGATATAAATATGCTCTGCAATAGAAATAAACTATACATTAAAAAAAAAAAATACAAACCTGCAAGAATACATGCTCTATTTCTGCAAAATCACTGAAAACACATTTATAATACTTACTTTGAAACATTCTTATTAATTTAACCAGCACAGATTTATGATAGTAACAATTACCTATAATTATATTTTAAATGTTTAGAAAAGAATTATACAGATCCATTAAATTCAAAATAGTCTCAAAGAAGATTTTCATGAACAACTCTCTGACAATAGGGAAAAGGTCTTAGAACTTCATTCAACTCGCCATAGTAATGATACAGTTTCCTTTAACGAAGTATATTTCTAGTGAAAGATGCTGTCATCTGACCAAAAATTTAATCTGTGCAATTGATTAGTCACCTGCAAAGCTGATACCAATTATTTCTTCAAAAAACAAACAAAAACCAAAAACCCCAGTAAAAAAGAATTCACATAAACAGTGATTCCCTAAGCAAATAAAAGAATAGCTCTAACCCAGGTCTGTCCAGTTTATCATCAGCCAGCCAGGATAAATATGCTCAACAAAACTAAATTTTTTATATTTGATGGTGAAAAACTGTCAGCTGATGGTCACTATTAACACTAATACATTAACTTACTGGAATATTTTACTCAAAAGAGGTTTTGAGTAAATACTTTGCTATTACATGTCTTTTCCTAAAAGAAGACTGTATAAACATAAAAACTCTCAGCATCTTCAGTTAGAAAGGATTATAATCATTTTAAACCATAATTATCAGACACTCAAAAAAGCTGGTTTTTCATTGTGCCATCACCTTTTTAGAAGTAAAATACTGAGTTAAAACAATGCTAATGGTCAAGGAATCATTAAGAAATGCTTCATCATAACTTTCACAGTGGGTGGGCTGTAAAATGATCAAGAATAATATGCTGCATTCCATGGCCACTGAGGTCAGTTTCTGCATACAAATCTTTGCAGGAAGAAAAAGGCCTTCAGAAAGTGGGCCATTCATCTGAACCAAGTTCAGAGAATTTCCAGCACAGTGAAAAGATATGTTATGCAAGCACATAGATGTATTCAGTGGGGGTAGACAGAACCAGCTACATGGAGACTACAAAGGAGCCCTCCCATGGCTCATGAATAAGTCGAGGAAATGATCAGAAAAAAAAAAAGAGAGAGAGATGTTTAGACAGATGGCCCACTTAAAATGCCTGAGACAGGGCATAAGCAATTTTAATGAAACTTTAGATCTAGTATATGAATTGTTTCTTATTTCCCCAGGGTTGGGGAAGGGGAGGAACTACTCCCAGGGAAGATAAAAATTCAGCAATTCACTGGAAAACTCACTTTCAGTATGTTGAGATGGAGGAACAGTTAAGTACAAGTTTTCGTAGTTTTTTACTAGTGCAATAAATTTTTAAAAAAATTCTTCACAGAGCCATCAGTTATTAAAATGAATATAAAAAGCATGGAATGAACAGATTAAAGGAATTTTAAACAGAAGTCTACTGCCAAACCAAACAAAAATCTAAGCCTTATTATGTGAGAACTTACAACACTCCAACATTAAAGTTCATCACTGCAGAAGAAAGATAAAAGCAGCATTTTCAGAGAACCTCTTCAAAGCTAGGAATTGGCATAGAGGAGGATTAGAATTCTGCCTACATGCAATTGAAAATGTGTATGTTCAAATATATGAGACTGTGTGGAAGAGTCTGTATCACCTAATCATGCTGAGAAATAGGGAACACCCCCAAGTTTGGTGTTATTAGCATTACAAATAATTACACAAATGACATCTGAATCTAGGATAGAATACGTAATGTTACTCACAATCTCATATATTTAAATATTATGCATACTCCCTTTCCTTCTTCCACTGACAACTGCTTAAGGTTCTCAATTTAGACTCTGGGCATGCTCAGCCAGGAAAGGCACTGTGGCACAGCTGTCACCCCAGCAGACCCCGTGTCTCACTGACCAAGCGCAGACCTGCAAAAGCTGTGTGACCTCCATCCACAACTCAGCCTTCTTGTGCCTCAGTTTCCTTATCAGCAAGACAAAGATAACAAGAATGCCTAACCCATATGCTGCTTACATGAGATAGAAGGTGTAAAATGCTTACAGTGGTGTTTGGCACATAAATGCTAAATTAGTTATTATTGTTACCATAATTTGGTGCAGAAATATCTGAAATCCCTCTTTTGTTTCAGCAACTGTTACTTTTTTAAAATTTTACTCTTACACAACTAACATACAGTCAAATTCCAAGATCTTAAGTTCCATCATTCACCCTTCCAGTCACTTGGCTCTGCCTGCCACTAACAGTCAACCAGAGATTATGCTTGCCTGTTCTGAGCTTCACATGAACAGACTCAAAGAAAAACTGTGGCTTTTTTGACCAATATAGTGTTTCTGAGGTGCATCCATGTTGTTGAATAGTGCATCCTTTTTTCCTTGCTGAGAAGTATTTTATTGCACCAACACACCAAAATGAGTTCATCCTTCTGTGGATGGCTATTTGGTGGTTTCCAGTTCGGGGCTGTTATAAACAAACCCACTGTAGATATTCTTTGTACATGGTTGTTTTTTCCCCCCTAAAGAGGTATGTCTTCATTTCTTGTGGGGTAAAAAATCTAGGGAGTAGAAGTCATAAGCTAAATGTAGGTTTAATTTTATATGAGTCACTAAACTGTTTTCCAAAAGACTGCAACATTTCTACGTTCCCACAGCACTGAGTTACTCTACATCCTCGCCACCATTTGGCACTGTCAGTCTTTCTAATTCTCGCCAGGCTAGAGACTGGGAAACCGCACCCTATTATAGTTTAATGTACATTTCCCCCACGACTAGTAACGCTGAGGACCTCATGGTGCTCAGTGGCCATTTATATTCAAGTTTTTGCCCATTTTTATTAGGTCATTGGCCTTATTTTTATTGATTTGTGAAAGTTCTTTATTTTGGATACAAGGCCTTTGTCAGATTTAAGTATTCTCCTCCTCTGTGGTTTGCTTATGAATTTTCTTAACAATGTCTTTCCTTCAGCAGATTTTAAAAAAACTTATGACATTATTTTTTAAAGAAGTTTTAGGTTGACAAAAATTCAACAAAATTTCAGTTTCCCCACACACCTTCCCCCACATGAATTCCTCTATTACGAACATCTTGCATTTGTGTGGTGTATCTGTTACAATTGATAAGCCAATATCAATACGTCACTGTTAACTAAAGTCCATACATTAAGGTTCACTCTGTGTTACACATTCTGTGGGTTTTGACAAATATATAATGAAATGTGTCCAGAATTACAGTATCATACAGAGTAGTTTCACTGCCTACAAGTCCCCTGTTCCACCTATTTATTCCTCCCTCCCTCCCCCGAATGCTCAGCAATCACTGATCTCTACAATCTTCACAGGTTTGCCTTTTCCAGAGTGTCACTTAGCGCTGGAATCATATAGAATGCTGCCTTTTCAGATGAGCTTTTTCCCTGTACCAATATGTATTTGTTTCCACTCTGTCTTTTCATGCCTTAGTAGCTCATTTCTTTTTATTGCTAAATAATATTCCACTGTATGGACGTACCAGTTTATCCACTCACCTACTGAAGGACATTGCTTCTCAGTTTTGGCAATTATGAATAAAGCTGCTATAAACATTTATGCACAGGTTTTAGTGTGTGCCTATGTTTCCAACTCATTTTGGTAAATACCAAGGAGCACAACTCCTTGATTACATGGTAAGATTGTGCCGTGTAAGAAACTGCCAAACTGTCTTCTAAAGCGGCTTACCATTTTGCACTCCCACCAGCAATGCATGAGCGCTCCTGTTGCTCCACATCCTCAGCAGCATGTGGTGTTCAGTGTTCTGGATTTTAGACATTCTAATAGGTATGTAGTGGTATCTTTTTGCAGTTTTAATGGAAGTTTTTAATATTAACAAAATCTAACTCATTAATTTTTCCTTTTATGTTTAGTGCTTTGTGTCCTTGCTAAGAAGTTTTCCACTTACATACAAAGGTTCAGAAGATATACTCACAAGTTTTAGAAGTTTTACATGTAGATCTATCTGTGATGCATCTCTAACTTTCCTGTGTGGTAGGAGACAGGCGTGAGGCCATTTCAGGAAAATTTGTAGACCAAGTACTGCAACTTTGCTCCTATCAGCTATTCTAGGTCTGACATGGTTTGGCTGTGTCCCCACCTAAATTTCATCTTGAATTCCCACGTGTTGTGGGAGGGACACAGTGGGAGGTGACTGAATTATGGGGACAGGTCTTCCTGCCCTGTTCTCGTGATAGTGAAGTAGTCTCACGAGATCTGATGGTTTAAAAAACAAAAAAAACTGGGGGTTTCCCTGCACAAAACTCTTTTTGCCTGTTACCATCCACATAAGTCGTGACTTGCCCCTCCTCGTTTTCCACCATGATTCTGAGGCCTCCTCAGCCATGTGGAACTGTAAGTTCAAGTGAACTTCTTTCTTTTGTAAATTGTCCAGTCTCAGGTATGTCTTTATTAGCAGGGTGAAAATGGACTAATACAAGGTTCTTTTGCATTTCCATAGAAATTTCAAAACCGATGTGCCAACTTCTTCCACATCCTCCCTGAGATACAATCTCAATAGAATTATGATTGGGACTGCATTGAATCTATATTACTGTAGAGAGAAGTGACATCTTAACATTTTCTCTTCCAGTCCATGAGCAGGATATAACTCTTACTTCTTTTGATTTTTAATTTATCTCATAAAGTGTGGTAGTCATGAATCTCTTTTGTTAACTTTATGCCTATTTTTGTCTTAGTTTTATTCATTGTATGGCAGATTCCTTAGAGTTCCTTTCCACACAAGTAAGGTGTGGAAAGCTTCCTTTGCAATCATTAGGCTCTGTTATTTCTTTTTTTTTTTTTTTTTATATACTTTAAGTTCTAGGGTACATGTGCATGACTTTTATATCATGTATAACTCCCCAATGCAATCCCTCCCTCCTCCCCCCTCCCCATGATAGGCCCCAGTGTGTGATGTTCCCCTTCCCGAGTCCAAGTGATCTCATTGTTCAGTTCCCACCTATGAGTGAGAACATGCGGTGTTTGGTTTTCTCTTCTTGTGATAGTTTGCTAAGAATGATGGCTTCCAGCTGCATCCATGTCCCTACAAAGGATGCAAACTCATCCTTTTTTATGGCTGCATAGTATTCCATGGTGTATATGTGCCACATTTTCTTAATCCAGGCTCTGTTATTTCTTGCATGCCTTCCTACTCTAACTAGTGAGGTTGTTTGCTTTGCCTGAGTATATTTATGCTGTTAAGTGAAACTTTAATTTTCATTTTCTCATTGTTGCTACTTTATTCAAATACAGCTTGTATTTGATTGCCTTTTTATCCTGTAATCTTGCTAAATTTGTTAGTCCCAGCAACAGTTTTATAGATTCCTATAAGGCTTTCTATGCAAACAATTATGTCCTCTGTAAACAGAACATTTACATTATTTCTTCCTTTCTGATTTCTATGCCTTTTATTCTTTTCTTTACAACTGCACTGGCTAGGATCTCCAGGATAATACTGAGTAAATGTGATAAAAACAGACAACTTTGTCTTGTTCCCAATCTTAAGAAGACAACATTAAATATTTTTTCTGAAATTTCTTCACTCTCTAGCCTTTCCTTTTGTGCTTCCTAATACACGCTTCCTGATAACTTACAGTGCCCATAAGTCACCGAGGCTGTCTTCCTTTCTTTTTTTTAAACAGCGTTTTTTTGTGTTTTTTTTTTGTTTTTTGTTTTTTGGTTTTTTTTTGAGAAGGAGTCTTGCTCTGTTGCCCAGGCTGGAGTGCAGTGGCACCATCTCGGTTCACTGAAACCTCCTCCAGCTCCCAGGTTCAAGTGATTCTCCTGCCTCAGCCTCCTTAGTAGCTGGGATTATAGGCATACACCACCACACCTGGCAAATTTGTTTTGTATTTTTAGTAGAGACAGGGTTTCACCATGTTGGCCAGGCTGGTCTCAAACTCCTGATCTCAGGTGATCCACCCACCTCGGCTAAACAGCTTTATTGAGGTGTATCTGACATTTAAAAAACTGCATGTTTAATGCACACAAGTTGATTGGTTTGGACATATGCATGTGGTCATTACACTACCACCATAATCAATGTAATACACATATTTTACCTCCAAAAGTTTCCTTTGTCCTTTTGTGTCTCTTCAATTTTTTAAAATATATTTTTCTTTCTCTTTTTTCAGATTGCATAATCTCTCTTCTTCTATCTTCAAGGTTACCTATTCCTTCTTCTGCCATCACCAGTATGCTTTTCAGCCTATCCAGCAAATTATCTATTGCAGATATAGGACATTTTAGATCTTGAATTTCCACTTAGTAATGTGTTTTAATTTCAATATCTATGCTGATATTCCCTATTTTCCCCTCATTTTCATCTTTAATACTTGAAAATGATTTTAATAGCTACTTTAAAGCTTTTACCCATGAAACAAACATTTTAGTAATCTCACGGTTGATTTCTGTTGACTGCTTTTTCTCTCAATTACAGTTGTCTTTATTCTTAAACTGCAAGCCAAGTAAATGTTTATTGTAAACATTGTGGGGATGTTGTCGGACTTCACTCATCATGTCATCTCCCTCTGAAAAGTATGGATTTTTATTATAGCAGGCAGTTAAATTACTAGTTACTAGTCCTGAAGTTGTGGAGGCTCACTTTTATGTTGTGCTAGGAACTATTTGGTTTTGCTCTCAATAAATAAAAAGCCCAAACTATTTATTCCAGAAATAGTCTTTTCTCCCAAGGCATGATCCTTCCAGGGTTTTAATGGAAAGCTCAAGGTGTTTACAAGTACCTCGAATTGATGAGATTCAGATTCCAACATTATCATCACCATGGTAGACAACTGAAATTTTAGCTCAGTTCACTCAGCATTCCAGCAGGTCTGGGATCTTCTGGGATCCCTGAGGTCTTCGTTATGCACATTTCTAGGGTCAGCCAACAATTTGAGAGAACCTGAATTCACATATGGAACTCTTCACTCTGTTGCTCCCTTTTAGCCATGATATCCCTGCTTAACTTCCAGCAGTTCTGACAACATTGAACATCATTCTCTGAGACCTAAAACCAGTAACTGAGTTCCAGCCATGCCTTAATGCATGCAATGGTGACTGCTTTCAGAGGAAAAGCCACATACATGTGCATCTCACTGGTGTAGTTTTCTTCTTTTAGGGGTCGTATTCGGTTGTACATCGACAGCCTTCAAATAGTTGTGTTTTATATTTCGTCCAGAGTTTATAATTATTCATCTGGAAAGGAATTCATTGAAAATACACCACACTGCCATTGTAGGAACTGAAACTTTTCTGTGTTGTTTTAACTTTATGTCACTTGCATTTCAAGGCAGAAGAGGAAAGAAAGGCGAGAAGAATGTGGGTTCACATACATTTACTACTTCCACCTTCCAGGTGGTAGCCCAGGAACACTACCCCCAATCTACCCCCAAAAGCTACTCTTGAACTAAATTGAGAGCAGCCATAGAAACATATTTTACAATTTGAAAAGAAATACTCCTAAAGATTCCATCAAATTAGAAGGAAGAAATGCCTCATTTAATTCCTAAAATTTGAACTTCTCTTATACCATTAGGAAAACAAATTCTTAAATATAAAATGCATAACAGACGATAAACATTTTAAAGAGTTTGAGATGAAATTCACATATCATACATTTAACCCATCTGAAGTGAACAAGTTAACGGTTTTTAGTATATTCACAGAGTTATGCAACCATCGCCACAAGCAACTTGAAAACGTTTTCATTGCCTCATAAGGGAAACAGTAGATACGACAGCAGTTACCCTACATTCCCCTCCACAGCCCTAAGCAACTGTTATGTACGTTCGATTTCTATAGCTTTGCTTATTCTGGGAAAATTTGTGATCTACTTTGACTGAATTATTTCATTTAGCATTTTTGCAAAATTCATCCATGTTGTAGAAAATATCAATACCTCATTTATTTTTATTGCTGAAAAATATTCCATTCTATGAACACACCACATTTTATTTACTATTAAACACTAATTCATCATTTGAAGGACATTAGGGTTGTTTCCACTGGCTATAATGACAAATGCCACTATAAACATTTGTGTACAACATTTCTGTGGACACAAGGTTTCATTCCCCTTGGGTATATCCCAAGAAGTGGAACAGTTAGGTTATGGGGTAATCATCTAATATTTTAAGAATCTGTCAAATTGGCCGGGCGCGGTGGCTCAAGCCTGTAATCCCAGCACTTTGGGAGGCCGAGACGGGCGGATCACAAGGTCAGGAGATCAAGACCATCCTGGCGAACACAGTGAAACCCCGTCTCTACTAAAAATACAAAAAAAAACTAGCCGGGCGAGTGGCGGGCGCCTGTAGTCCCAGTACTTGGGAGGCTGAGGCAGGAGAATGGCGGGAACCGGGAGGCGGAGCTTGCAGTGAGCTGAGATCTGGCCACTGCACTCCAGCCTGGGCGACAGAGCAAGACTCCGCCTCAAAAAAAAAAAAAAAAAAGAATCTGTCAAATATTTCCAAATTGTATCACTGTAGTCACAAATTCCCATGAGGAACATGTAACGGTTCCCATTTTTCCACATCTTCACCAACTATTTATTGTGTATTTGATTGTAGCCATCCTTGTGGGTGTGAAGTGGTATCTCATTGTGGTTATGACTTACATTTTCCTATCAACTAATGATACAGTGCACCTTTTATGGGCTTATTGGCCATTTCTATATCTTTTTTGAACATTTTTTTATTCATGTTCTTTGCCCATCTTTTAATTGGATCATTTGTTCTATTATTAAGTTGTAAGAATTCCCTATACTAGACAAAGGACACTATTAAATAGATATGATTTGCAAATATTGTCTCCCATTTTGAGGGATGTCTTTTCACTTTCTTCATCATGTCCTTTAAAGCACAAGTTTTAAATTCTGAAGTGGAATTTATCTAATTTTTCTTTTTTTTTTTTTTTTTTTTTTTTTTTTTCACCAGGTCATTCCTGAGTTTATTTGGGGCACACCCGGACGAGGGCCCTGCACCTAGAAGAAGGTGTTGGGCCTCTTGGTGGTGAAGCGTGGCTTGTGCTGACGGCGCAGGACCCGGTGGGGCAGCGGGAACTTGATCTTGGAGTCGTGGAACTGCTTGACAGCCGGCCGGCGGCACTTGCTGGCCGCGATCTCCTCCACCTTCATGATCTGAATGGAGTGGGCTCGGGCGCGGTGCCGGGCACCCATGTCTCGGTAGCACTGGGTGACAGCGCCTGCGGTGGTCAGGTCCCGGTATTCCCGGTACATGTTGTGGGTGCCGCTCCGGGAGTCATAGCGCAGCCAGATTCCGAAGTTCTTCACCCGCAGGGGGGACTTCTCAAACACCTGCCCACAGTAGACAATCTCCCCTGAAGACTTCTTCATCTTCTTTAGCTGAGATACGAAGTACCAGAAGCGGGACTTAGCGACGACATGATTAGGCGCAAAGATTCGCATGCGGTAGAGGGGCGGCGTGTGGCATTTGGGGGTGGGCAGGCAGCGACCCACCACCTTGTACTCTCGTAGTGTGCCAGAAGCCTTCATGGCGTCCTCTCCGCTCTCGCCGCCACCAGCAAAAGGAAAAAAAGCTAATTTTTATTTTGTTGCCTGTACTTTTGACATCTTATGTAAGAAATCATTACCTGACCAAACGGAACAAAGATTAACTCCTATGTTTTCCTCTAAGAATTTTGTTGTATGAGCTCTTACATTTAGGTCTACGATTCTTAAAGTTCATTTTTATGTATGGTGTGAGGAAGGAGACCAACTTCATTCTTTTACATGTGCATATCCAATTGCCCAAGCAGAATTTACTGAAAAGATTAATCTTAACTCATTGAATTTTCTTCCTACCCTTATTGAACTCAAATGACTGTAAGTATAACAATTTATTTCTGGAGTCTCGATTCTATTCCATTGATCAACATGTCTATCCTTATGCCAGTACCACTTTGTCTTGATTATTGTAGCTCTGTAGTGTTTTGAAATCGGGAAGTAGGAGCCTCTGAACTTTATTCCTCTTTTACAATGCAAAGGCATTTTCATATGAATTTTGGAATCAGATGTCTATTTTTCCAAAAATAATGCAGCTGGGATTTTAGTAAGGATTGTGCTGAATCTGTAGATCAGTTTGGTGATCAATATTAGGTCTTCTGATTCAAAACACAGGGTGTGCTTCATTTCGGTCATCTTTATTTGAACAACATTTTATAGTTTTCAGTGTTCAAGTATTGCATTTCTTTTTAAAAATTTATATTTAAGTATTGTATACTTTTTGGTGTTATATAGAGTTGTTTCCACTGGCTATAATGACAAATGCCACTATAAACATTTGTGTACAACATTTCTGTGGACACAAGGTTTCATTCCCCTTGGGTATATCCCAAGAAGTGGAACAGCTAGGTTATGGGGTAATCATCTAATATTTTAAGAATCTGTCAAATTATTTCCAAATTCATATCACTGTAGTCACAAATTCCCATGAATTTGTTCTGTTCATTTCATTTTTGGCTTGTACAAAAACAAAAATTGATATTTGCATATCATTCTCATATCCTGTATCCTTCCAGGACTCATTAGTTCTAACAGATTTGTTTGTGAATTCCTCAAGATTTTCTACATATAAGATCATGTCGTCTGCAAAAAGAGATAAGTTGACTTCTCTCCAATCTAGATGCCCTTGTTTTCAGGTGTGGGTTTATTATAGATGCTCCTCATCAGTCTGAGGAAGTTGCCTTCTATTCTGAGTAGGCTCAGTGTTTTTCATAATGAAAAGCTGTTGGATTTTGTCAGTTTTTTTTTTTTGCATTTGAGATAATCCTGTGGTTTTTGTCTCTTATTCTATTAATATGATGTATCGCATTGATTGACTTTTGTATGTTAAACCAAACTTGCATCCCCTATGAGAAACCTCATTTGGTTATGATGTATATCACTGTATATGTTCTTGGATTCAGTTTGCCACTATTCGGTTGGGTATTTTTGCATTAATACTTATGAAGGATATCAGCCTTTAGTTTTCGTCTTGCAATGACTTTATCTGGTTTTGGAATCATAATATTGGTCTTGTAAATTGGGATTTTGGAAGAGTTTGTGAGGATGAGTATTAAGTAATTTTCCTTTAACTGTTTTAACCAGTGAAGTCATCTGGTCCTGAGTTCTTTCTAAGAAGTTTTGCAATGATTAGCTCAATCTCTTTACTTATGATAAGTCTATTCGGATTTCCTACTTTCTCTTGAGAAAGTGTTGGCAGTTGGTATCTTTCTATGAATTTCTCCATTTTATCTAAGTTATCTTGTTTATTGGCAAACAATTGTTCATAGTATTCCCTTATGATCATTTGAATTTCTGTAAGGTCAGTAGACATACCCCCTATTATTCCTGATTTTACAATTTGAGTTTTCTTTTTCTTTTGGTCAGCCTATCTATAGGTTTGTCATTTCTGTGATCTTTCCAACAAACACATTTTGCTTTTATTGATTTCCTCTATTGTTTTCCAGTATCTATTTCATTTATTTCTACTCCAGTTTTCAGTATTTTATTCCCTCTGCTTTTGTTTGCTCTATTTTTCCATGTTTCCTAAAATGGAAGATAAGGTAATTGATCCTTTCTTTCCTTTTCTCCCTTCCTCCCTCCTTCCCTTCCCTTCTTCTTTCCTTCCTTCCCTCCCTCCCTCCCCCCCACCCCCTCTCTCTTTCTTTCTTTCTTTCTTTCTTTGTTGAGACAGGGTCTTACTCTGTCAGCCAGGCTAGAGTACAGTGGCATGATCCTGGCTCACTGCTACAGCCCTGACTTCCTGGGCTCAACCAATCCTCCCACTTCAGCCTTCTGAGTAGCTGGGATTACAGGTGTGTACACACCCAGTGACATTATGTTATTATTATTATTATTATTACTATTATTTGTAGAGATGGAGTCTCAAACTTCTGGGCTGAAGTGATCCTCCAGTCTCAATCTCCTAAAGAATTGCGATTACAGGCATGAGCCACCAAACCCATACCCAGCTTTATTTCTTCTTTTATTTCGAGATAGGGTCTCACTCTGCCACCCAGGCTGGAGTACAGCAGTACGATCTTGGCTCACTGCAACTTCCGCCTCCCGGGTTCAAGCAATCCCCCAACCTCGGCCTTCCAAGTAGCAGGGACTACAGGTATGTGCCACCATGCTCAGCAAATTCTTGTATTTTTTGTAGAGATGGGGTTTCACCATGTTGCCTAGGCTGGTCTCGAACTAGTGGGCTCAAACAATCTGCTCACCTCAGCCTCCCAAAGAGCTAGGATTACAAATGTGAGCCACTATGCCTGGCCTCTTCTTTTTTTAATACATGTGCTTACAGCTCTCAATTTCCCTCTAAGCACTGCTTTATGTGCAACCCACCCGTTTTTAGATGTTGTGTTGTTTATATTAACCACAAAATATTTTCCAGTTTCCTCTGTAAATTTTTAAATCTATTGGTTATTTGGTAGTACACTGCTTAATTCCACATATGTATGAACGACCCACATTTTCCTTGTTGTTTTCTAATTTCATTTAATTTGTCAGAAAACATATTTTGTATGATTTCAATTCTAGTAAATTTATTGAGGCCTGTTTTATGGCCTAGTAAATGGTATGCTATGGTATGGTAAATATGGTTTAGCCTGGAGAATGTTACACAGGCACTTGAGACAGGTATATTCTGCTGTCATTGGAGAGATTATTCTAGAGATTTCTGTTAGGTCTATTTGGTCTATAGGGCGGTCCAACACTTTTACTTCCTTGCTGATATTCTGTCTAGTTGTTCTACCCATTTTTCAAAGTGACGTATTGTGGAATTGTCTATTTCTCTCTTTGTCTCAGCTTTGCTTCACATTTTTGGGAACTATGTTATTAGGTGTATATATGTTTATACTTGTTATGGCTTTCTGATGGATTGACCCTTTTATCATTATAAAACATCCCCCTGTCTCTACCAATAATTTTGTCTTGAACAATATTTTGTCTTGGCAGCTCATGCCTATAATCCCAGCTACTTGGAAGGCTGAGGCAGAAGGATCACTTGAGTCCAGGCATTTGAGGTCAGGAGTTCAAGACCAGCCTGGGCAATAAAGGAAAAACTTGCCTCTAAAAAAGATTTTTCAAAATTAGCTGGGCGTGGTGGGTACATCTGTAGTCCTAGTTAGTTGGGAGGCTAAGGCAGAAGAATCACATGAGCTCAAGAATTCGAAGCAGCAATGAGCTATAATCACACCACTGCATTCTAGCTTCAGTGACAGAGCAAGACTTTCTCTCTTGAAGAAAAAAAAATACAAAAAAGTCTGGATGTGTTGGCTCATACCTAAAATCCCAGCACTTCAGGAGGCTGAGGTGGGAGGATGACTTGAGCCCAGGAGTTCGAGACTAGCCCGGGTAACATAGCAAGACCTCATCTCTATTAAAAAAAAAAATTGTCAAATATTAGGGCATGCCCTCTAGTCCCAGCTACTCAGGAGGCTGAGGCAGGAGAATCACTTGAGCCCAGGAGTTTGAGCTTGCAGTGACCTATGATGCCACTTCACTCCAGCCTGGGTGACAGAGCAAGACCCTATCTCAAAACTAAAAAAAAAAGAAGGCTATTTTATCTGATATCAGTATTATTGATAATAAAATGGTGATAATAATATCACAAATACAATGTCTGTCTGATACTTTTTTCCATCCTTTTACAACTGACCTATTTATGCCTTTGACGCTAAAGTATGTCTCCTGTAAAGCATATGGTTTGATCATATTTTTAAATCTATTCTGTCAGTATCTGCTCTTGACAAGATTAAGCCATTTGCATTTAATATAATCAATTATCCATCAGGTAGGATTTACATCTACCATTTTGCTTTTTACTTTCTATATGTCGTATCTTTTTTCTCCCTCTATTCCTTTATTATTGCCTTGTTTTAAATCAACGTTTTCTATTGTCTCATTTTAATTCCCTTGATTTTTCTTTTACTAATATTACCATTTTTAAAAGTTATTTTTCTTAGTGGTTATCCTGGGCATTACAATTATCACCTTACCTTTAAACAATATCATTTGGGTTGATGCTAACTTAATTGGAATAGTATATAGAAAATGACGTCCAACATAGCTTCATTTGCTCCACCCTCCTTTGTCTTCTAATTGTCATCCAAATTACCCTGTGTACATGGTGTGCCCAACAACACAATAATTTACAATTATTACATTACGCAGTCACCTTTTAAATCAGAAAAGGAAAAAAAACTTACAAAGTAAATAACACATTTATTTTATGTTTACCAATGTAGTTCTCTTAACCAGTGCTTTTTTTCTTTTCTTTTCTTTTTTTTTTTTTGTGGAGACAGTCTTGCTCTATCACCCCGATTGGAGTGCAGTGGCATGATCTCGGCTCACTGCAACCTCTACCTCCTGGGTTTAAGCGATTCTCGTGCCGCAGCCTCCCAAGTAGCTGGGATTACAGGGATGCACCACCATGCGTGGCTAATTTTTTTGTGTGTTTTGTTTTTTTAGTAGAGATGGGGTTTCACCATGTTTGCCAGGCTGGTCTCGAACTCCTGACCTCAGGTGATCCACCCACCTTGGCATCCCAAAGGGCTGGGATAACAGGCGTGAGCCACCATGCCCAGCCTATCAGTGCTCTTAATAACTTCATGTGTATTTAAGTTACTGTTCAGTATCCTTTCACTCCAGTCTTAAGAACTTCCTTTTGTATTTATTGTAGTGCAGGTCTTACAAATTCTCTCAGGTTTTGTTTACCTGGGAATGTTATCATGTCATTTGAAAGGGCAGTTTTGTTACCCATAAGATTTTTGGTTGGCATTTTTCCCCGAGCACTTTATGTATAAAATCCCTTTCTCTTCTAGCTTTCATGGTATCTGATGAAAAGTGAGCTCCTAGTCTTGTGGAGGATCCTTTTACGTGATGAATCATTTTACTCTTGCTGTTTCCAAGATTCTTTTTGGTTTTTGACAGTTTGACTATGATATGTGTACGTGTGGATTTCTTTGAGTTTATTCTACTTGAGTTTATGAAGCTTCCTGAATGAGCAGGAAATTTAAGGAATTTTGACCACTATTTCTTTAGATACTGTTTTTGTTTCTTTCTCCTTTTCTTCTGGGACTCCCAGTACATGCATGTTAGTACACTGATTGTGTACCATAAATCTCTGAGGCTCTTGGGGTTTGTTGTTGTTGTTTTTCCATTTTTCTTTCTGTTCTTCACACTGGATGATCTTAATCGACTTATCTTCAAATCTGCAGATTGTTTCTTCTGCTAGCTCAAATCTACTGTTGAGTCCATCTAATGTATTTTTTCATTTTAGGTATTGTACTTCTCATCTCAAAAATTTTTATTTGCGGCCGGGCGCAGTGGCTCAAGCCTGTAATCCCAGCACTTTGGGAGGCCGAGACGGGCGGATCACGAGGTCAGGAGATCGAGACCATCCTGGCGAACATGGTGAAACCCCGTCTCTACTAAAAAATACAAAAAACTAGCTGGGTGAGGTGGCGGGCGTCTGTAGTCCCAGCTACTCGGGAGGCTGAGGCAGGAGAATGGCGTGAACCCGGGAGGTGGAGGTTGCAGTGAGCGGAGATCCAGCCACTGCACTCCAGCCTGGGTGACAGAGCGAGACTCCGTCTCAAAAAAAAAAAAAAAAAAAAAAATTTTTGCGATTTTATCATTTCTCCCTATTGATACTGTGTTTAGTGAAACATCATTGCCATACTGTCCTTTATTTCTTCATTCCTCATTTCCTTTAGTTCTTGAATGTATTTACAACAGGTTTTTTAAGGTTGCTGTGTAGTAAGTCCAAAATTTAGGCTCTCCCCTGGACATTTCTATTGGCTTATTTTTATCCTGTGAATGAGCCACACTTTCATGTTTCATTACATGTCTTATAACTCTTTGTTGAAAACTACATCTTAGATAAAATTATGTGGAAAATCTGGAAATGAGATTCCTTCCCCTTCCTCAGGACAACAATCCGGACTTTTCCCCTTTGATATTCTTCAGAATAGTTAACTATCTGCTCCACGTCTATCTATCCCATTTGATGTTACAGTTCCTAAAGGTCAAAGACTGTTTCATCATTATTGTAAGCACATGCTTTTATTATTATTATTATTATTTTGAGACAGAGTCTCGATCTGTCACTCAGGCTGGAGAGCAATGGCACGATCTCGGCTCACAGCAAGCTTCGCCTCCCAGATTCATGCCATTCTCCTGCCTCAGCCTCCCAATTAGCTAGGACTACAGGCACCCACCACCATGTCTGGCTAAGTTTTTTGTATTTTTAGTAGAGACGGGGTTTCACCGTGTTAGCTAGGATGGTCTCGATCTCTTGACCTCGTGATCCGCCCACCTCGGCCTCCCAAAGTGCTGGGATTACAGGTGTGAGCCACCACGCCCAGCCAGCACATGCATCTTATCACATGGAGTACTATTTGTTATTTTTGGAATGATCTGATAACTTTAACTCTGGAGGTAAAAGTTTATCATCATTAAAATATATATTGAGAAACTTACTGAAAGAAGGTGATGTTTGTGGATGATCAGAACACTGGTCCATCTAGACTAATGTTATCTACACTCAGGGCCACTAGTTGCATATGAATACTCAACATTTCTAAATAGTCTGATACACTGTAAGAAACCAGAATTTCCAAAGAAAACAAAAATCAAGAATAAGATAATAAACACACATACATTTATTGTAAAAAAGAACTTATTAAAAGATGGTTTAAAAGAAAAGAACAGGTAGCTTAAATCAGTGTTTACCCTGTAGATTAACATGAAAGCTTTGGTGATTGCATAATGGAATATAAGGACATTGAAACAGCTAGTATACTGACAATACCCTTTAAAACAACAATGCTTTCAAACAACATGGTTTGCTAGTGTGTGCTCTACCTTGTCTTACACATTTCTTAGTATTTTCCAAATATCACAGGATTTATTCACAGAACAAATTTCATTGAACGTATTATTGGGGATAAGGCTGAAAAGATGACTAGGTAGCTCCGTAAAGGGAAACTGAGGTCTATCCAATTCAAGTCAAATAATCACTATCTAAACATATGCATTTTTATCTTCACTAATCTATTATTATTAAATTATTTATTTTAAGGAAAAGGTAATTCTAAAGTAAACTGATGAAGAGATGTTAAAGCACATAATGCCCACACTGGTCTCCTAGAAAAGATGCCTAATCTCACTCTAGTACATCTCGTTACTTCACCCATTGCCACATGCATAAATCATTATGGTCTTCATATATACAAATATAGAAAAAAGCATTATACTGAAAAATCAAGTAACCAAATCTTCATATATACAAACAGAGAAAAAAGCATTATACTGAAAAATCAAGTGATGGGTTCAAAAGATATATTTTCCCATTTGCACCAAATCTATTCCTCTTTTAAGTTTTATACTTATCTCACTGACAATCTCTAAACGACTTTTAAATCCTTTTTTGGAACAAGGCTGAACACAAATATTATAATATATACAAATATTCCTCCATTATCTACAGAAAATTGCCTTACACAGATCAGCTAACTTGGGTTTTTAATAATAATCTTTGTATTATGTAAATTAATCTTCTGACATAAATGCACTGATGGTGCTGATTTAGTTTCAATTCAAAAATCAAGGATTTCATTATCCTATAAAACATATCCAGAGTTCAAAGTATTTAAGGGGGGTTAAACAAAATGCAAACATTTAATGCAACATTAAGCATGTGAAATAAAAACTTGATTGCCTAAAGAAAGCATGCTATGCTGTTACCCTGGTGACAGGTTAAAAAAGGGACTGTAAGCTGAATAGCTGTATGATATGAAATTAAAATGTTTCACATTGAACAATCCAAAATGAATTGGGAAAGGTTAGAGTAGAGGAGAGAGAAATCAATTCTCGAATGGCAATGGTGAATGGGAAAGAAGTATGAATAGGATTTGCCAGTGGGGTGCAACAGCTGCCAAATATCCTGCAGCCAAAGAATTACAATAATACTGATGAAGTGTGCAAGAGCTTCTGGAATCATTGCAGGGAACAGAGAAATTCTCTGGCAATAATCAGGCTATTCTGTCTTCCACTCAGCTCATACAGTAGGATCAAAATAAAAATATTTTACAATATAATAGTTAGCAAAAATATGTAAATATGCTTTCTTATCCACCAAGTATCTTGTACTTAATCTCACATAGATTTCTAAACCGTCTTAAACACAGTCATATTAAGTAACTGAAAATATCGTAACAGACATAGTAAAAAGTGAGGCAAGCCTAAATGATAATGATTGAGTTAATGTTTTATCTCATCTTATTGCTTTTAGGGGATTTATTTGCTCAAATGAAAGTAGATACTTCCAAAGACAAAGAGTGTATACATACGTTTGTAAATATATACTTAAAGTGCTATTTTTTTATTGTATAGTCAGGTATCACATTGTCACAGTGAAGTGGCTTATTTGAGAGTATGAAACGAGTTATGATAAGTTTTATTTTCATTGATGTATAAATGTGTTATAATTTCACATGTTCTTTTAATTCAGAAGACATTTTAGCAAAAGAGCCAATATGCACCCGTTCAACAATACTTGCTTTTCCTTGGGAATTATTTTCACATGGTTACTTTTTTCTGTGTTTCTCTCCCCACTCATCTTTTAGTGGTTAAGATCGTATTTCAAAAACCTTAAATTTTTATCATCTAGTTGAAAAATTTAATAACAGGTGAATAAATTCTGTATCCGAAACCAGGAAAGGCCAAGAAAAATAAACAGATTTGTCTCTGCTAGGCAGAAATCACTAAAAAATCAATTCTCCATTTTATCAGGAAGCCAGATGAGGAGAGATAATACAATACAAATGCAGACACAATGACTGCACATACAGAGAACCCAAGTGAAAGTAATTTCCCGTTATGCTACTGTGGCTGAAAGAGTTAAACTGACACCAGGCTGTGTAACCAGTCACGATACTTGATATGTTCTAGTAAGCCTGAGCACAAAGTACACTGATTCCATGCAGCCAAAGTCATCCTCCACAAAAGTGAGTGCTTTATTTTAACTTTTCAGGCTGAAGTATTTCCATCAATATTATAGGCCATAGTGAAGTTGTTTCTTTTTCTGAGTCTTTAACCCCTGCTCAAATACCAAGAGAGAAATTATGAGGATAAAGTAGAAACCAGAAAGTGGCCAGGCACGGTGGCTCATGTCTGTAATCTCAGCACTTTGGGAGGCCAAAGCAGGTGGATGACCTGAGGTCAGGATTTTGAGACCAGCCTGGCCAACATGGCAAAACCCGGTCTCTACTAAAAATACAAACATTAGCCAGGCGTGGTGGTGCGTGCTTGTAATCCCAGCTACCTGGGATTTGCTTGAGCGCAGGGGGCAGAGGCTGTACTGAGCCAAGATCACGCCACTGCATGCCAGCCTGGATGACAGAGCAAGACTGCCTCAGAAAAAAAAAAAAGAAAGAAAGAAAGAAAGAAAGGAAAAGAAAAAAGAAACCAGAAAGTAAAACCTGTGACTTCATGCAATTCAAATAGCATCAGAGCTGAAAAAGGCTTCAGTAATCATCCAATTCAACACTGCCATTTTTCAGAAGAGAAAACTGAGTTAAAAGCTGAATCACTGTGCACAAGGGCCTGTGGAACCTGGAAACATGGCAGTGGGGCTGGGTCCAGATCCTGACTCCTGACGCCTCGCTTAGCGCTTGTCCCATCCACTGCACCATGCCAACTGCTCTAACAATTCAGTGCCACATGAGGGAGCCAAAAGAACCAAAGGTGACTCTAATTTTCCCAACCTGAATCACTGAAAAGAGGAAATCCCATAAGGGCCATACAGAATTCAGCGTATGCATTTTCGGTATGTAAGGGATGTGGAGTACACGTCTCACCCTGCAATGTCAGTGACCACTAGTATAACATGACCTAACGTAAATTCATTCTCTGGATCTGTCGGTTCTATCAGAGAAAGGTTTTCCATCATATGTTAAATTATTAAAAGATATTAACATTGTATAGTCTTTGAAAACCACCTTTTCAAAGAATATTTAACATGGGAAACTGATGACAGCATAATAATGCATTTTTTAAAAGGACATCCTTTTAAAAGAATGGCCCATTTTCTGGTAGAATCAAAATAAGACGCGACTATGTGTATACACAAAAAAAGGTCAGTCCTCAAAAGGGATGCTGGGATTTATAATCTCCAGTTTCTCCCTCCCACTCTTTCTTGAACCCCCACCAATCCGAAGTTAAGCCCCACTTTCCATGTGCCTCCCCTAAAACTGCTCTAGTCAGGTCTCCTGTGACGTCCACATTGTTCAAAGGTCAATGGTCATTCTCCATCCCATCTGACACACTGCAGTTGAACACTCCTTTCTCCCTGCTGCCCTTTCTTCATTTGGCTCCCTGAACTCCACCCAGGCCTAGTTTTCCACCTATCTCCTTCTCAAGTCTCCTTTGTTGAATCCTCCTCATCTTTCTAGCTGTCTCATATTGAAGAGTCTCAGGGCTCAGGCTTAGGACCCTACCCTTTCCGGCATCAGCTTCCCCTTTTACTCCAGTTGACTAACTGCAAACTGCAGCCAGGAAGATCTTGTGAATACACATGAATACTCATACTCTTCATTGCTCAAAACCTTGCAATGGCTCCCCACTTCACTCAAAGTTAAGAGCAGGAATCCTTGATGGTAGCCCATCTGACGCAACTCCATTTCCTACTATTCGACAGCTTGCTTACTCCTCTCCAGCTGCATTCAGCAGACTAACATACTAAGCCTCATCCTTCATATCTTCTGAACCTCTTAATTCTATATGAGATGAAAACTGTATCGGTTTCAATCAGGGTTTCTGTTATCCATACCCAAACATCCCCAGTGACTCAGGAGGTAATATAACTGCCACTCTAGAAACAAGAGAAAAGTTACTATAATGGGGCACGCCTATAGTCCCAGCTACTCAGAAGGCTGAGGTGGGAGGAATGCTTGAGCCCAGGAGGTTGGGGCTGCAATCAGCTATGTTCACACCTGGGCAACATAATAAGACTCTGTCTCTAATTAAAAAAAAAAAAAAAAGCAGGGATATGCAAGTCAATAAATGGAACTGATTCTACTGGTTACCCATATGAAAAAATAAAATCAGATCTCAATCTCCTATCATCACACATAATAAATTTGAAATATGAAATACCAGTGTAATAAAGGAAACTTCTAAAAGACCAGAAATAAAAATATAAGTAAATATTTTACAAAATCTTAGGTAGAACAAAATCTTAGGTAGAAAATATTGCTTTTTAAGCATAAAAGCAAAATAAAAACCCACAAAGAAATACATTTATTAAATAACATTAAAAACAAACTTTAATGGTGTCCTATTTACTGGAATATAACATAAAACATCTCATTATTTACTTCACTGAAGAAAACTAGACTCCGACTTTTTCTTTCTTGTCATATATATGTATAGCTATTGTATAAAGAAGTAAAAAATACGGCGTCTTATTCTTGATGGTTTCCTTTTGGTTTATTCATAATACATTTACTTAGTTGTGTACTACAATATATTATAGATTCTTTTTTATTTCTTTATAACAATGAGGTAAAGAATCTGGGTGTTGCAACGTAATTATACAATAACAATGATTCTCATACGAAAAAGACAGAATATAGATTACTCTCGTTTTATAGGTAAGCTTAAAGTAAAATACATACCTAAGCTCACATTACTAATAAGTGGTAGAGTTATGACTAAAATCTAGACTTATAACTCTAAATTCTAGTTTTGCCACCATATCACAAAATGTACAAAATGTATTTACATGTTTATATATATTATATGGTTTGGTTGGACGTCCCCACCCAAATCTCATGTTGAATTGTAAGTCCCAGTGTTGAGGGAGGAAACTGGTGGGAAGTGATTGGATAATGGGGGCAGATTTCCCGCTTGCTGTTCTCGTGATAGTGAGTGAGCTCTCGCAGAAAGATCTAGTTGTTTGAAAGTAGGCAGCACCTCCCCCTTTATGCTGTCTCTCTCCTGCCACCCATGTGAAGATGTGCCTGCTTTTCCTTCACCTTCTGCCATGACTGTAAGTTTCCTGAGGCCTCCCCAGCCATGTGGGACCATGAGTCAATTAAACCTCTTTTCTTTATAAACTACCCAGTCTCAGGTATGCCTTTATAGGTATGTAAGAATGGACTAATACAACATACCTATGTACATAGATGCAGGGGTGCGTGTTCATGTGTGCAAGCACACCCACGTGAATGAGGAAGGCAGTGGGGAGAGGGAGAGAGAATATATATAACTTGCATGTATTTCTGTCTTGCCAACCTTGGAATTATAAACAAATACTAATTTGCAGGGAGTGGACTAGAATGTTTTATAAACACAGCAACTTTCCAAATCACAAAGAAGAACCCCACGTCATCATGTCCACATAAGTGAATTCCAAGTGGATTAAAGACATCCACATTGCAGATTTTTTTTCTAATTGTTTGCTTAAAAATGAGGATTCTAAACATATCCTCCATAACCTCTATGGAATGGCAAAATGGGTGAAGGAAGAAAGAAGAAAACAAAAACAGGTCAACAAAATGTAATGAATTTACTATATATCTGCAATAAAAGATGATTTTATAAGACCCACAGGGTCAACATTTCTTTTCAAACATCTTAAAATATATTTAACATAGGAAAAGAGATAATACTGTCCACACCCACCTCAGCAGGGCTCAATCCTGAGAACTGACCTCTAAAAGGGAGTCAGGGCTTACTCTGAGGCATGCCCCCTGCTAGATTCTTAAAACCCGCAAAGTAACAGGAATGCAACGCAGCCCTCTACTAGAGAAAGACAATTTAGTCACCAGACATTCTACTACCGAGAAAGTTGGCTGGTTCAGCCCTAGAAATGGTGATCATTACAATGATAAAGCAAGAAACTCAGCAGAAAGATAATAACTATGAAGTTAGGAAGGCTGAATGATAGATCACAAGCAAGGATAAAGGACAATCTGTCCAGCTACAAAAACCTGACAAAAGAAAGGAATGGATGAAGAAATAATACTGGAGAAAGGGGGAAGTAAAGATATTGAGAGAGGGCAGAACAGTATCTTCACTACTGTCTGAGACGCCTGGGATGACGGGCAGTACTCGAGCCAGGATAAGTTATCCTGATTCTCAAGAGAGCTGAATCCAGATCCAAGAACAACATCTGGATCTAAGGAAAACAGACATTTTGAGCAAAAATAAAGATCACTAAAAATGAGTAAAACGTTACCTTTACTATTTTTTCTTCCAATCATTACCAGTTAGTGAAACAAATTATTATATCAAATTACAATGTCAACAAAATCATTTTAGCTTAAAAAAAGTGATTGTTTAATATAACTAGCTTTTAACGATTCATTTCTGTCAATATAAGTGTTTAAGAATAAATAAAAAGAAACCTTCATGGTAAGTCAGTAAAAAATTGAGTTCATCAAATTTATTTTATATTCATCCCCCCCAAAAATTGCTATTATTTCTGACATTAACTTTTCTTTTTTTCTAAAATGTACCACTATCGTTTTACTATCCAAATACTAGGGGTATGTATTATTAATGTGTTTTTCCAAGTCATAATGATGAAAGAGTGAAGCCCATAGAGAAATTGGAAAAATAAGATCACCAGCCAAAACAAGCAACACAAAGGAAGGGCTGTGGGCTACTGGTTTGGAAGGAAAAACATTTCACAAACACACCCATGACAAAGCAACACAGAGCCACACCTGGAGGGTGACTCTTAGACTCCATTCCCAAGCCGATTGTGAAAACATGACTCTAAAGCCAAAATGCGAAGGTTCAAACACCCTACATCAGCTTTCGTGATGTAGGTGTCAGGGACCTCCTCAGAAAGCAAGTCAGAAACACAGCTTCACTTAGCTAAACAAGATTATGCTTTGTGAAGAAGCACAGTATATTTGCTAAATGTTACAGCTCTCCGCTGTTACAGGTTGTAGCAATTTTACAATAAACTGATAATACTATATAAATGATGGTACCTTTTTTTCAACAGAAAATAAACTCACCAAAAATGAACAATTTCTGCTGTATAGGAAATAAATGTGCAATTATCTGGATAAGTGAACTTGCAGTCTACATAGTTCATAAATACATATTTTGTTTCTAATTTATAAAAGATAATGAGTTCAAAAATAAGATACTTAAATTTTTTAATGTAGCAATTATCACATTTACAATTTTAGCTAGAAATTAGCAGAAGACTATAAAGTAAGATTGCTTCTTAGCCTCTACTTTATAAAGCAACTGCCCTAAATAGTTCAACAATCTCTCTTTTTTTTTTTTTTTTGAGACGGAGTCTAGCTCTGTCGCCCAGGCTGGAGTGCAGTGGCGCGATCTCGGCTCACTGCAAGCTCCACCTCCCGGGTTTACGCCATTCTCCTGCCTCAGCCTCCCGAGTAGCTGGGACTACAGGCGTGCGCCATCTCGCCCGGCTAGTTTTTTTGTATTTTTTTTAGTAGAGACGGGGTTTCACCGTGTAGACCAGGATGGTCTCGATCTCCTGACCTCATGATCCACCCGTCTCGGCCTCCCAAAGTGCTGGGATTACAGGCTTGAGCCACCGCGCCCGGCCAATAGTTCAACAATCTCTAAGGAATGTTAGTGTTTGAACTATCTAAAACACTATAAATCATAATATAAAGTACTCTGTGTTTCCCAAAACCATTCATTGGAATATTAATTTTTCAAAGAGCTTTTAGGAAAATGGTTTTCACAAGAAAAAAAGAGTTTAGGTAAGAGTCCAGCTATATCCTGCTCTTAAAGAGTTTAAGAAGGCATTTTAGTATATAGGAATACCTTGGACACACTGTGAGATCAGTTCCACTGCAATGAAGCAAATATTTCAATAAAGCAAGTCACATGAATTTGTTAGTTTTCCAATGTGTATAAAAGCTATGTTTACACTGTATTGTAGTCTACTAAGTATGCAATAGCTCTTAAAACCAATGTACAAACTTTAATTAAAAAGTACTTTAGGCCGGGCATGGTGGCTCACACCTGTAAACCCAGCACTTTGGATGGTCAAGGCAGGCAGATCACAAGGTCAGGAGATCGAGACCATCCTGGCTAACATGGTGAAACCCCGTCTCTACTAAAAATACAAAAAAATTAGCCGGGTGTGGTGGCATGTGCCTGTCGTCCCAGCTACTTGTGAGGCTGAGGCAGGAGAACTGCTTGAACCTGAGAGGTGGAGGTTGCAGTTAGCCGAGATCACACCACTGTACTCCAGCCTGGGTGACAGAGCGACACTCTGTCTCAAAAAAAAAAAAGTACTTTATTACTAAAACATGCTAACCATCATCTAAGCCTTTAATGAGTCATAATCTTTTTGCTGGTAGAGGGTGGCTGCTGACTGATCAGGCTGATGGATGCTGAAGGCTGGGGAGGCTGCGGCAGTTTCTTAAAATAAGACAACAATAAAGTTTGCCAAACCAATTGATTCTTCCTCTCATGAAAGGTTTCCCTGTAGCATATTATGCTGTTGATACCATTTTTCCCACAGTAGAACTTCTTTCAAAATTAGAGTCAATCCTCTAAGCTGCTCCAGCAACTGAGTTAATGTAATATTCTAAAATCCTTTTCAACAATGTTCACAGCATCTTCACCAGAAGTAGAGTCCATCTTAAAAACTTTGCTTTTTAAGCAAAATTTCTTTGCTCATCCATTAGAAGCAACTCTCATCCATTCAAGTTCTACCATGAGATTGCAGCAATTCAGCCACATCTTCAGATTCTACTTCTAGTTTTCTTGCTATTTCCACCCCATCTATAGGTATTTCCTTCAATGACTTCTTGAACACCTCAAAGCCAGTTCTTCCAAACTCCTGTTAATGTTGATCTTTTATTTTGCCCATTGAAGCACAAGTGTTCTTAAGGGGATCTAGAATGGTGAATCCTTCCCAGAAAGTTTTCAATTTGCTTTGTCCAGATCCATCAGAGGAATCACTATTTATGGCAGCTATCGCCTTGTGAAATGTATTTCTTAAATAATAAGACTTGAAAATCAAAATGACTCCCTGATCCATGAGCTACAGAATGGACGTTGTGTTAGCAGGCGTGAAAACAACATTAATCTCCTTGTGCCTCTCCATCAGAGCTCTTGGGTGACCAGGTACACTGTCAATGAGCAGCAATCATTCGAAAAAAAACATTTTTTGTTTTGAGAGTAGGTCTCAACAGTGGGGTCAAAATAATCAGTAAATAATGCTGTAAGTGCACATTTTGTCATCCAGGCTTTGTTGTTCCATTTCTAGAGCACAGGCAGAGCAGAGTTAGTATAATTCTTAAAGACCCTAGGGATTATGGAATGGTAAATGTGCACTGGCTTCTACTTCAAGTCATCAGTTGCATTAGCCCCTACCATCAGTCCTTTGCAGCTCTGAAGCCAGGAATTGACTTTTCCTCTCTAGCTATGAAAGTCCAAGATGGCATCTTCTCTCAATAGACGGCTGTCTTATCTATGTTGAAAATCTGCTGTTCAGTGTAGCCACCTTCATCGATGATCCTAGTAAGATCTTCTAGATAAATTACTGCAGCTTCTACATCAGCACTTGCAGCTTCCCCTCCACTTTTATGTTATGGAGACAGCTTCTTTCCTTAAATTTCATGAACCACACTCTGATAGCTTTAAGCTATTCTTCTGCAGCTTCCTCACCTCTCTCAGCCTTCACAGAATTGAAGAGAGTTAGGGCCTTGCTCTAGATTAGGCTTTCACTTAAGTTAATTTTGTGGCTGGTCTGATCTTCTGTCCAGACCTATAAAACCTTCTCCATATCAGCAATAAGGCTGTTTCACTTTCTTATCATTTATGTGTTCACTGGAATAGCACTTTTAATTTCCTTCAATAACTTTTCCTTTGTATTCGCAACTTGGCTAACCATTTGGCACAAGAGGCCTAGCCTGCCTCGGGTTTCAACATGCCTTCCTCACTAAGCTTAATCATTTCTACCTTTTGATTTACAGTGAAAGATGTGCTACTTATTCCTTTCACTTGAACACTTAAAGGCCACTGCTTTGTTATTAATTAGCCTAACTTCAATATTACTGTATCTCAGGGAATAGGGAGACCCAAGGAGAGTGAGAGACACTGGGAATGGCTGGGTCAGTGAATCAGAACACACACATTTGTCAATTAAGTTCACCATCTTACATGTGCATGGTTTGTGGCACCCCAAAACAATTACAATTGGAACATCAAAGATCACTAATCCCAGATCACCAAAACAGATATGATAATAATGACGAAGTCTGAAATGTTATGAAAATTACCAAAATGTGCCAAAGAGACAGTGAATACATGCTGTTGGAAAAACAGCACAAAAAGACTTGCTCAATGCAGGCTTGCCATAAACCTTCAATCTGTAAAAAATGCAATATCTGAAAAGTGCAATAAAGCAAAGGACAATGAAATGAGGTGTGCCTGTATGACAGTCTCTAAGAGGTTTCCAACTTAACAAGGGATTTTCCGCGTTTATTTAAACACAGAAACATTTTCTTAAGTAATGCCTTTTAATACCTCCCCCAAACTAGTGCTCTATGGAGTACACTTTAAGGAACACAGTTGAAGTCTAAAACTGTGTGCATTTGATTATTACGAAAAAAATCATTGAATTAATGAGTACAAAAGCATGCCCCAAGCATTTCCTAATGGGCTCAAAGGGGCATATATATTATTATTAAAGAAGAAACAGTCAAAGGGATAGGGATATATCATATTGCTAAGTCCTTAGGAGCTACAATTATGGTTGTCAAGGATCTCAAACTCAACTCCCTAAATGGAACTTCTCATATTTTCCTTTCAAAGCTTCTCTTGCACTGTTGTCATTACCACCATCCACCAAGTCTTCCATGTCAGTAACCTGACTCCTTAGTATCTGTTTCTACTCAAGTTTCAAATACAATTTATTTTTACACATATCTTCCATCATCTTAACACTTCTCATAATACTCCCCACCTCTTTCAAGCCCTTTGTTGGTACCTACATGTACAGTTTTTTTTTAAGTTGCATTAAGATATAATTTACATGTATAACATCTATACATTTTACTTTTTATTACTTCGAGACAGGGTCTCACTCTGTTACCTGGGCTGGAGTGCAGTGGCGTGATCTCAGCTCACTGCAACCTATGCCTCCCAGGCTCAAGCAATTCTCTTGCCTCAGCCTCCCGAGTAGCTGGGACTATAGGCATGCACCACCACGCCTGGCTAATTTTTGTATTTTCAGTACAGACAGGGTTTCGCCATGTTGGCCAGGTTGGTCTCGAACTCCTGGTCTCATGCGATCAGCCCGCCTTGACCTCCCAAAGTTGGGACTACAGGTGTGAGCCACTGCACCTGGCCAATAACATCTATACATTTTAATTGTACAGTCTGATGAGATTGTAATACATTTATATCACTTCTCGGCCTTTTGGCTAAGATCAAATGAGATTGTAATACATTTATATAGTTGTACATCCATCACCACAATCCAGTTTTAGAACAATAAAACTCATGTGCAGTCAATCTTGCTCCCATACCCAGACCGCCACTGATCTTTCTTTTGTTCTTTATACTTTTGCCTTTCCTAGAAATTTCAAATAAACGAAGTCATATATGACGTAGTCTTCTTTATCTAATTTCTGTCTCTTCACATGTTATTTCTGAGATTTACACACATTAGTGAATGTAGCTGTTTATTCTTTGTTACTGCTGAATAAGCTCATGGTATGGATATGCCACTTTTTATTTATCTACTCATTACTTGATGCATATTATTCTAGTGGGTGTGCAGTGATATAAATATGTGATTTTGTTTCTCCACTAACTGATGATGCTGAGCATTTTATCATGAACTTACATGCCATTCATTTATCTTCTCTGATAAAAAGTCTATGTCAAACCTACTGCCCGTTTTTTATTAGATTGTTTAGCTTATTTTTGTTTGTTTGTTTAAGACGGAGTCACGCTTTTGTTGCCCAGGCTGGAGTGCAGTGGCACGTTCTTGGCTCACTGCAACCTCCGCCTCCTGGGTTCAAGCAATTCTCCTCCCTCAGGCTCCCTAGTAGCTGGGATTACGGGCACTCACCACCACGCCTGGCTAATTTTTGTACTTATAGTAGAGACGAGGTTTCACCTAGCTCAGGTCTGTAATCCCAGCACTTTGGGAGGCCAAGCCTGGCAAACTGGATTACATGAGCCCAGGAGTTTGAGACTAGCCCATACAACATGGTAAAACCCCATCTCTACTAAAAATACAAAAAAAATTAGCCAGATGTGGTGGTGTATGCCTGTAGTCCCAACTACTCGGGAGGCTGAGGCAGGAGAATCGCTTGAACCCGGGAGATGAAGGCTGCAGTGAGCCGAGATTGCACCACTGCACTCCAGCCTGGGCAAGAGAGCAAGACTCTGTTTCAAAAAATAAAAACAAAAACTGTACAGGTAAGAAGTGTATATATGTGTGTTTGTACATTTTACCTTAAAAATTTAACAAATGGGGAAAGTGTGGAGTGGGTAGAGGGAAAGATGAAACAAGGAAGGTAGTTTTTTACGGTTGTTGAAGCTAGATGAGTGCATGGGTGATTAATATACTGCTGTTTATCTTGCACAAGTAATTCAAACCATATTCCCAGGATGACTCTATGCAAAGTATAAATGCTACATGTACGTATATAAAAATACATATATACACACACATATAAACATATACATATACTTTGAAGGGATTCTACCAAAACATTAAAAGTAATTATTGAATAATTATGGGATTACAGGTAATTTTTATTCTCCATCTTTTTAAGCCCTTTTCAGATTCTTCCACACAGTAAGGCAGCACTCTCTGAAAATAACTTGCATACATTTCTTAAAAATCAAACCAGTCATATTTAGCTACACTCAGAACTTCTGAAATAATCAAGGTCCAAATAACATCTAAAGGTAATTAGGATATGAATACTGCATTTATCAAAAGAATAATAAGAAATATGGCATTCAGGTTTTAAAACAAAAGCAACATTCTCTGCTACACACACATCCCTCCAGATAAACGCTGTCCAACAGAACTTGATGGAAATACACCTGCCATGGTGGAAAGGCTCTCTGAGTTGAGCAGTTGCTGCTAAGCACGTGTGGCTACGGAACAGCTGAAATGTAGCCACATTTCAGGTGAGTTTGAAAAGGGTTCTTCCATTTACTTTAATCTTAATTGCCATACATGGCTAGTGCCTCCCATACTAGACAGCACAACTACAGGGAGAAAAAACAACCAAACAACAAGCACTGGGGTGTGCGGACATTGGGGGAGCAAGACCATTCAAATAAGACAACAAAATCCTGCTCGTGGGAAGTTTATATTGGGAAAGAAGTTTAATTTGCGAAAGAAGATATTAAACAGATGCACAAGCAGATTCATGGTTCTATTGACGATTTTCCTCCTCCGTCCAGTCATTCATTTACTGATATTCTATATCCCTTCATCTCTCCCTGGTAGCTACCAAATCACAACTTTTACAAAGATGCACCGTAAGCTTCCTATTCTTTCTAGGTAAAGAGAACAAGTGAAGAGTACCAACTACACTGAGATTTTTGGAATAAAACCGCATTAGCCACTAAGATACAGCCTAAATCCAATTTAGTTTCTCCTCTGCCTAATTCTTCAGGGGTAATTTCAGTTTCTGATTTGTGCTTTTCAAAGCTAGTTGGTCACCTTCCATCTTTTTTTTTTACTTTTTTTAATCTTTGTTCTTCCTCTTGTGAAAAAGTAAAAAGGAAAAGAAATTGAAGTAACAATTTATTAACAGCATGATTCCTTTAAAAGGATTGTTCCAGCAAGTAAACACACATTCATAATAAATAATCCTCTCTCTAGAAGCACCAATGACATTGAGGTTTTCTTTCTATTTATCCTGATATAAAGCATGTTCCCCTTTTACCTGGGTCACTAGGAAGCTAAAAGGCACACTTGCGCCTCACAAATGACTAACTCAACCTGGTGTTAATTCCTTCTTGTGTCTTCACTAGTTTCTGATATAGATATATATATATTTTTTTTTTTTTTTTTTTTTTTTTGAGGCAGAGTCTCGCTCTGTCTCCCGGGCTGGAGTGCAGTGGCCGGATCTCAGCTCACTGCAAGCTCCGCCTCCCGGATTTACGCCATTCTCCTGCCTCAGCCTCCCGAGTAGCTGGGACTACAGGCGCCCGCCACCTCGCCCGGCTAGTTTTTGTATTTTTTTTTTTTAGTAGAGACGAGGTTTCACCGTGTCAGCCAGGATGGTCTCGATCTCCTGACCTCGTGATCCGCCCGTCTCGGCCTCCCAAAGTGCTGGGATTACAGGCTTGAGCCACGGCGCCCGGCCTCTGATATATATTTTTTTAACTGCCCAGATTCATTTCTACTTTTAATATACTTCTCCAAACGTTTTTCAAGATAAATAAATAAAACAGAAATCATAAAACACTAACTACTCGAATGGATTTCCCATCAGATTTCAGAATATCTTCTTAGGTTCAAATTAAAAGGGCCAAGATCCTTTTATCCTTTCTGAACTTAAAAAACTTGTTTAAACAAAATGTAAGCAATATCATATCTATACAGTGTGACTTTATTATACTTCTCCAAAGACCCATAAGATCTCTAGAACTGAGATCAGCCACGTCTTTTATTAGTTATTTCCTATGTAGACTGGATTATCAATATTGTTCTGCTCATTTATTCTGTTTTAAATGATTACCATACCTTGAATTTTCTTGAAAATGTTGTGCTCTTAACTGGAAAGCCACAAACAATGACGATGCTATTGCCAATAACTGGTTCTTCTCGCTCTTGGTTAGCATGTGTCCTGAGGGAAATCAATCAACCAATCAATCAGTCAATCATATATGTTAACATCTGTGCTTCTCTCCTATAGAATTACTAGTCATTCAAACAAGTATTTTATAGGGCATCTATTATGCAGCTCGGATTGTACTAGGCACTGGGGTGTGCGGACGTTGAGGGAGCAAGACCATTCAAATAAGACAACAAAATCCTGCCCACGGGAAGTTTATATTGGAAAAGAAGTTTAATTTGGGAAAGAATATATTAAACAGATGCACAGAACAAAAACAATTTAAAAAAAAAATTCCACACAGAGATCTCCAGGAAAAGCATAAGCTCCTCACATCTGCTTCTCTCTGTACCTTCCCAGCCCAGCTTCCCTGCTGAGGAAAGTGAGGATAGCGTGCAAGACGCCCCAGTCCCTGGAGAAAAGGAGAGCGGCTGGTCAAGGACACAGACAAGGCAATGCTTTCTAGTGCGAAGATCCAAAGAATATCACACCGTGATTCTTCTGCCTCTCTGCATGAATCCCAATCAAACAACCAATCTCTCTCCTCCTCTCACTCATACTATCTTCCTACCACTAAACAGCTGGACCTGGAATAGTCGGCAGGCCGCGAAGGCCTGGGGTGAGTGACTGATTGAAGAATTTGCATAATTCTTCAAGCAGGTTGTGAGTCAAGGTAGGATTCTAATACTCCACGGTCTACAGGTTAAAACGTCCCTTGACAGCTCTGTAACCTCATCACAAATTTAAAACTATTTACCACAGTACTACATACAGGTAGTAGAGTATTAAATAGGACAGTATGAGCAACTTGAATGCTGGCTCGTCAGCCATAAGGTGCTACTTTTACAGTCAACCCTCCATGGATTCAAACAACTGCAGGTTGAATATATTTGAGGAAAAAAAAATGTATTGTTGCCTGTATTGAACATGTACAGGCTTTTTTTCTTGTCATTTTTCCCAAAGCAATGCAGTATAATGATGATTTGTGTAGCATTTACATTGTATAAGCATTATACGTAATCTAGAGACGATTTAAAGTACAGGGAGGACATGTGTAGGTTATATGTAAATACAACACCAGGGACTTGAGCTTCTGTGGATTTCTGTATCTGAAAGGGTCCTAGAACCAATCACCCACAGATACCAAGAAACAAATGTACGATTCAAAAAAAGAAAAAAAAAACTAGTTGCCTAAACTTATTTGGAAGAAATGAAGTAATTTAAACATTATGTCTAAAAATCACTCAAAATACAAATAAGACTAAAAACATTCAAAATTAAGATACAAATGCGTTCAATATCTACAGCACAATTTTCCACAGGGAAGTAATCTATCTGCTCCCTGAAGGGCAAGGAGAGCACAGGTAAGCCACCCTCTTTGAGACAAACCTAGACATTACATAAAACATAATACAAATACGGGATCTACCAACTGGTTCTGGGAATTCAATACTAGATCCTCACGACGGCCTAATAAACCATACGCTTATGGGCATTGGAAAGTTCCTCATTTTCCCCAGACACCTAAGCAGTGATGAAAACATTCCATATGATTACATAATTATTCTATATGAGAAGTATTACAAAAATTTGGTCTCAGTCTTGTCAAAACACATAGATGAGAAGAACAGTTCTCATAGCGTGACCTGCCAACAACTGGGAGCCCCCAGGAGCCCTTCCAAGGTCAAACGATTTTCATACAACTACTAAAATGTATTTGCTTTTTTAACTCTAGTTTTCTCAAGAGTATACCGCAGAGGTTCCCAGATCCAAGGGACACACATTGTGTGATGTGATGACATCACTGCTCTCATGTCAACACGGAATGGATTTATTACGATGACTTCCAGAACAAATGAGTAGATATTTTCAAGCTCCTCAGTTTTAATTTATAATGTGGTAAATATCAATACATATAATCACAAAAGCTCTCTGGAGTGTAAAAAGAACCAGTGCTTCTCAAACTTCACCAAACATCAGAATCACCTGGATTAAAGGTGCTGTGTGTGCTTCACCAGCGGACTGACTGGTAAAAGGTATGAGGGCAAGGGGTAATAATCTGCATTTCTAACAAGCTCCAGGGTGATGCTGATGCTACCAGTCAGCAGATCTCACTTTGAATACAACTGTTCTGGACTGATATGATCGAACTGTGTAAAGAAACTGTTTAGTAGTTCATGAAGCCAGCTTAATGTGTCATGTACAGCAAGACAAATTATCAGAGCACTTTAAACACGGTATTTTACATGACAATGTTGTGTGTGTTTATATGCGTGTATACTATGGCAGGATGTAAAATGTATTTCTCATGGTGGTTCACAATCAAAGTCCTTTACAAGTCAGTTCTTTAGACACATATGCACAGTATATACCATCAGCAAGGGAAGAGGCAGTGCATTAGGGGAACCCATTCACTGCAAGATGCTCAATCAGTATTTCCTCTGGTCTAACCAACTATTAGTGCCCAGATCCAGGCAATATCAAGAGCGGTCTCCCAAATAAAATGGACCATCATTCATCACATCTCCTGGGCAAACTGATATGATGTACATCAACTTCAAGCATTTTATTGCTATTCCACTTCAAAACAGAGACTCAGTTCCAACAGGCTCTGTATAAGAAGTCTGATCATAACTGACCTATTCTTATAACGATTCTAGCATAATGCTACTCCTGATCATGGGCCAGAGTGGCCTCGATCTCTGCAAGCTCCCCTGCAGCCTGATACTAAGTAAGGCATGTCTTCCCTGGCTCTGACCTTGAGCTCCCTTTGCATGGTCTCCACTGTTTGCCCTCTGGGGGTGGTGGACCAGTTTGGTGTTGAGTCAGACACACTGACACTGCATTCTGGGCTAGTAAGCTAAGGCGAATGTACCTCATTCCCTTTTCTGAGTAGCTTCTAATCTGTAAACCCTGCCTGGCTGCCACGAGGGGAGCTGGGAATGCATGCTGCCTGCTAACCTGCTGGAATGTAAGTCCCATGAGGGCAGCTCCTTTTTCTGTTTACTGAAGAATCCTACGCACCTGCAACTTGGGGGCACAGTATGTATTTAAAAAGCTCTCCAATTCTTCCTACCCCTTTCAGCGAGTGTGAACATAAACCAAGACTGCTGTAATCCGACACTTGGTTTCCCCTCTCCCCCAAACCTGACGGAGAAGACTGAGAGGATGCTGCTGGGTACGTGTGGAGTACAGGTGTTGAGAAGGCAGAAGGACTGAGAGCTCCAGCCTCACATGCGGGACACATGCAGCCTCAAGCACTCTTCAGAGGAGCAAGTCACTTGTACTTGTTACAGGTCTAGATGGAGTTCTAAGGCTTTCTTAAACTCAGCCTTGGAACGTTCACAGCATTCAAGCTTAGAGCCTCTACGGCGCTGTCAACGAGGCTGGGCACAGTGGGCTCTTCAGTGAAGACATGTCTGGAAAAAGCTGCAGCTCTTGGTTTTAAAAGCCTTAGGCTTTTTGACAATTTTACCTCTGTATTCCCAGAGCCTAGAGCACAACCTTTGATCCAACAGGCTCTATGAGTATTTGTGACTGAAAGGAGAAAAACTTCCTCCTCACAACTATTACCTTCTTAAACTTCTGGGGAGATAATTTCAAGTACAAGTCCCAACCCCTGTATGTTTATTATCTCCTCTCCTTGTTCATTAAGCCACTAATTACTGGAGTTCAAAACCATGTAGCAGCACCCGCAAGCTTTGTGACATGCCACTATGGCCCTGATGCCACTGGCCACCCTCATTGGCATGATGCAGTTTTCAAGAAGCCTGACCTGCGTATTTCCCAAGTGGCTTTAGGTCTACCATTTATTTTAACAGCTATGCATTGGTTCCCATTAAATGTAGTGTTTTCTGGTTTTTCTGTGTGTTTGTTTTTGTTTTTTGAGACAGAGTTTTGCTCTTGTTGCCCAGGCTGGGGTGCAGTGGCGCAATCTCGGCTCACCACAACCTTTACCTCCTGGGTTCAAGCGATTCTCCTGCCTCAACCTCCCGAATAGCTGGGATTACATGCACGTGCCACCATGCCCGGCTAATTTTGTATTTTTAGTAGAGACGGGGTTTCTCCAGGTTAGTCAGTCTGGTCTCGAATTCCCGACCTCAGGTGATCCACCCCACTCGGCCTCCCAAAGTGCTGGGATTACAGGCATGAGCCACCGCGCCCGGCCACAGTGTTGTATTATATAATGCGGATAGAGGTCCTGATTCACAGCCAGGCCCGTTCTCTCTTTGTGGGCTATGGCTTTGTCGACCATTGGCAGCTTTGTCTGTAGGGTAATGTGGCTGGACTATTTTATTGGGGAATCTTTAAGTAATATCACTGGGGGTGAGATTTTTCAAGGATCTTCTACTCCCATGTCTGTGTGTACCTGTGTGTCTGCCAGTATCCTGGGAACCAACTGAGGAATGAAGGCTGGGGCAGGGAGTGTCACATTTAGTATGTCCATGTTCCCTCAATTCTTTGTCCTCCTGTGCCTGGTGCCCCCTGGTTTTTATCCTCTGCAGAAAAGAATCTGAAAGCTTTAACCAGGATGAGGGAGAGAGAGTCGCCTTACTCTGAAGAGTGAAGGAAGTGATATGGAGGAAATTTTACAGAGATTTTAGGCCAGTAGTGCTCCTTTAGGAATTTCCCACGGTACCTGGAGCTAATAATTATTGAGACTTCTGAAGGGTTCTGCAGTGATAATGAGCTACTTCTCAGTTTCTCCATTGTCAGCTGAGGATTAAACTTTCTTAGATTACTAAGTCAGCTAAGAATCATCTTTCAGCTTTTCATTTTACCAAATGCTATTTCCTTTCTTTTTCCTAGTGGGCTTGTGTCTTTAAAAAACTCAAGTCAGTGGATTTGGGGATAGGGCAAAAAAAAGTGTATATTTTTAAGCTATCATCTTACCTCAAAACTGGTTAAAGTATTTTCTTTAGCAATTTCCTCAAAAGGAATATATATGGTAAAATAGTTCTGAATCCTTATTTAACTGAAAACAACTTTGTTTATATTGATGACGATATCTTAGCTGGGTATAGTACTCTTGAGTCAAATTCCTTCCTATGTAGCAGACGCTATTCTAAGATTTCTAACTTCCAGTTTATAGAGTACGAACATAATCTCACTGTACATTCCTCGCATCTTCTTTCTTTTCTGCTAGAAGCTTTAAAAAAAAGTATTTGTTTTTTATATGCCTAGTGGAGTTACTTTTTAAATTAATCCTGTCTGAATCTCAGTGGCTCTTTCCAAGAGTACCTAACACTTTCTTAAGAACAGTGAGAAAACATTCTCTATTATTTCTTTAAATATATCCTTCATTCCCATTTTTCTTTTCATGGAACTCCTAGTATGTATTTATGTGTAAAATCTTTTGGATCTTCCCTCCATATCTCTTATCATTTTCTATATGATTTCATTCTCTTTACCTTTTTGCTACATATTTTGAGATACTTCTATTTATTCCTTTGAATCACTAATTTGGATCTTAGTAGTGACCATCCCACCTTTCACATTGACTGCTGAATTGTTTTATTTAGAAAAATCACAGATTTTTAGTTCATTATGTCTTTCTCCTCTAATTCAGTATTTTTAAGTGTTCTTCTTATTTTTCAGTAAGCACAGTCATCTGCCTCCTACAACAGCAGCTCTAAAACTGAGCACCACCTGTCCTTAGTGAGTCTTCTAGGTCTTCCTCCCTAGATGAGTAATCCTTTTCCTTTTTACACCAGGGACTCTGCTCAATATGCAGGCCAAAGAGTCAGGCAGTGGTTTGCTGGTAAATGCTTAACAAACAACTGAGGTGTGTGGGAAGGAGAAAAGCCACAGGGTACAACCAATTTCCTTATAGTAAATACTTTCTTCGTGGCTGATTTCAAACCACCAACTTCAAAGGGGATTGGCTTATGAAGATGTGCACACATGGCTCTCACAAGTGCAGCCCAGCTCCCATAGAGAGAGTCCGTGGAGAGGTATTCCAATAGTTTAAATGCTACCTCATCCTTAAAGTCATTCTTGATTCCCTCAAATGGAACTGGGTTTTGGGTGGTTTTTGTTTTGTTTTGTTTTCGTTTTTTGTTTTTGTTTTTGTTTTTGCTATTCTATCAAGATACTTTGCTTACATCTTTACCAGGCACTTACTTTATCCTGTCCTCTACTACACTTGGTACTTTACATGACTATTTCTCTCATGATGTCAGCTCATTAAGAGCAGGTAAAATATACCCGTCTTTGATTTTCTTCTACAGCCTACACCAATTATTTGTTGAATTAATGATTGAATTCAGTCCAAATATCATAGTAGTATTTTTAAAAGTGTAGACATACTTGACTAAATTCAACGGAAAAAACAGAAGTATAATTAATTATATACTTTCTGTGTTGAATGAAATTTTTACCAGAAGATCTGTAACTTCTTAAAAGAAAGAGATAAATCTGACAATTTCTTTTGATGAGGCCTGAGGTTGAAGTATAGGAAAGTATCAGAGAAAAAAGCCCAAAATGTTCATTATAGGCCAAATGAAATTATAGTTCTTAAAATATCTTCTTCCTCATATTCCATTTATTTTTCAGAATCAAGAGAAACAAACAGCTTTTCAACATTCACATCTAAATAAATGACAAGAATAATTTCTCATGTATCTTATTTTTTAATTTTAGAAGCAATCGTTTCAAAGTTTAACTCTAAGAATCTCTAGTAAAACTTAGTTTACATCCACACAAATGTGGGATAATAAACACATACAATAGAAAATGTTAATGCAGTCATAAAAATAGGTGCTTGCCTATGAATAGTGCCTAGGACAGCTGGACAGATGGGAAGCAGATGGGGAACCCCAAAGGGGCAAAATGACCTGGCCCCAAACATATGGAGAGGATCCTGGATTAACTGTAGTTACCACTTCCTGCGGTCTCTAGGGCACATATATCAAACAGTCAAAGATGATACAGTTTAATATACCTAAGACCTGATCTGGGGGGAAAATGGAGAATGAGAAATACAGCAATCTGAAGAAGAATGAGAGACAGTAACCATTCAAAGAACAGATGACATGAAAATAACGAGAAAATAAAATAAGAGGGAGACATTAGAATGGCAAATATAGGAGTGTGTTTCTAAAATATTTACAGGCAATATAACAACAAGTAGCAAACCCTGATTGAAAACATTTGTGATTTATGAATTTGAATCTCAGCATAACTCAAAGACTACTCAAACAGGAGTTGAATAAGCCTAGGTTCAATTCCTGGCATTATTATCTTATTGGTCATTTAGCTTTATGGATATCTCAGAGCTCTAGTTTCCTCACATGTAAAATGAAGGCTGCAACTAAATAATTGCTAAAAGCAATGTATGACAATTTTTTAAATTGTGTTCCTATCTGGTCTAAGCAAAAAAAACAAAATTATGGTGTCCAAGCTGTCAATTGCTTACCAAAAAAGAAATGTAATAGATTATATGCATCACAGAAAACTGCAATATTTAGGTTTAAGTACATTTCTGAGTTTGAAGGGGATCCCTTGTCTAGAGGATTTGGGATATTCTCTATTGTTGCTAAAAGTCCAGCACATAGTAACCAACTCTGACTAGAAAATTTAAATGCCCCATTTTCTTCTTCTGTGGGATACTTTGCCATACACACATATATAGAGACTTATATATAAATGTGTATATGTGTATCTATATAAATACCCATACACGCATATGTTTGTTCTAAAGGTTCTCTGTAGTTTTTCCCTGCTTTCTCCTTCTGCCTACTGTTTCCTGTCTTATCACTATCACTGAATTAGCCAGGCAGACATAAAAACATGGAAGTCCTAAGTCCACTTCAAAACATCTACAACTTTTAATTAAAATTTTAGGAAGGGCAAGAAACTAAATGTTAGTATCAAAATAGAAAGAATTGGTTATCTGGATACATGTATAAATGATTTAAAACATCCAAAGTAGCAGCCGGGTACAGTGGCTCATGCCTGTAATCCCAGCACTTTGGGAGGCCGAGTCGGGCAGATCACAAGGTCAGGAGATCCAGTTCAAGCCTGGCCAACATGGTGAAACCCTGTCTCTACTAAAAATACAAAAATTAGCCAGGTGTGGTGACACGCAACTGTAATCCCAACTACTCAGGAGGCTACATCAGGAGAATCGCTGGAAACCGGAAGGCGGAGTTGCAGTAAGCCACGACTGTGCCACTGCACTCCAGCCTGGGCAAAAGAGCAAAACTTCGTCTCAAAAAAAAAATCCAAAGTAATCCTTTCTCATCGATACTATGGGTAAGATTTCTTTTTTCATTAATTCAACAAATACTTAGTATCGATTACGTTTTGTGCTAGGGATAAAATGAAAAGCAATAACCTAAGGGGTTCTTAGCCTCATTAAACCAACAAATACTAAAAGAATCATCACAAAAGTATAAAACGACTCTCCTGGTTGTATTTTATTTTGTATTTTTAAAAATTCAAAAGTTTAGGAAAAACAACCTAATAAATCATTAGTTTTTGTTTTAAGATCCCAAATCAGAGCCATTCTTCATTTGCCTTAATACTAGTGATAAAACTCTATAACACTACTGTTTTAAAAGAACATTGAAATCAGTTATCTCTGTTGAGTCTTACGAAAACTCTGTATTGTAAATTCTGAGTGGAAAACTGCTTTATAAATGCATTCAACAACTCAACGACATCAACTTGACCTGAATCTATATATAGCTCCTAACATGAATGTGAGTCATTTTACATTAAAACACTTTAATGGATATAAGGAACACTTGAAATATGGGACAGACTATCTAACCTTCATACATCACTAGCTCATTAAAAATGTATGTAGAGGCTTTCACCTGAATAACATTCCTATTAAGTCTCATCTAAATCTTGTTTCTATATATCTTATGTTAACTATATTTTGAATGCTCACTAAAGAGTTTTCTCTGTCTCTCACTTGATGAGCAATTTTTCTACTACCTGGAAATGCTCGCTGAGAACTTTGCAGTGTTAATTTCACATTCCACTCATTACTTTATTCAAAACTTCATTTTTCAGAATAAAATCATCATCTTCCTAGCTTTTCATTAACAGGACTAGAATCTGGTTTTTGGAAATATTCTGTGCTATTTTCATAAACATATCTTTTAACAATCACTTTAGAAGAGTTCCTTATATACTCACCTCAGGAGAAATACAAATCTGATTTGATTTTCAGAAACCAAAAAGGTACGCTCATCATCTATCTACATGTTTTGCTTCAAAACACTGGACTCATAGAACATTCCATATGGTTGAATTCTGCCCTCCACAAGACTGCAGATTATCACACTCATAAGTCACCCATAAATACTCAAAATTACGAATGTAAACAGTCTTGCATGTTCTAAAAATGCTAATTAAGTATAATATAAGCCAAAAGGCCTTAATTTCAAAATGGAATGAAATTATGTATTACAATAAAGTATAAAAATAACAGCTTTAAAACACTAAAATATTTTTACTGCATACAAACCTTTGAAGCCATCAGGATACACGTCAGAGAGAAATTTAGTGCTGATGTCTCCTTTTACAAAGCGTGAGTTGATTATCACCTCTCGAAGTAACGCAATATTATGTGTAACACCTAAAAGTAAAATGATATCAAATTGAAGAACAATGAATCAGTGAAAAATGGAATTCTGATAATGTGGAGAAATTTATCATCATTGTTCTATGACCTAGCAGAAACCATTCAAGATTACTTATTTCCTTGACTTCTATTAACAACAAAAAATATCTGAACTTGTGGTATCAATAAAACAGTAAATATAAACTTAAGAAGCTTGGTATTGCCAAGTAAAGTCAACAGGCTATATTAGGGTGGTGCAAAAGTAATTGTGGTTTGGGGCCATGAATTTTAAATCATCAAAACTAGGCTGAAACACATTTTTATCAATCAAAATAGGAACCATTACATCAGCTCCTTTTTCTCAATAAGAAAAAAGTTTGTTTATTCCTGTAGCGTAAAAATCCATGCTTTGGGATTTGGCGGACTCTTGGAGAGCATTTTTTGCATCCTGCTGGTTGTGGAAGCATTTTCCCTGCAAAAAGTTATTGAGATGCTTGAAGTCATGGTCAGTTGGTAAGAGGTCAGGTGAATATGCCGGATGAGGCAAAACTTCATGCCCAACTCGTTCAAATTTTAAGCATTGGTTGTGGAATGTGCAGTTGGGTGCTGTCATGGAGAAAACACGGGCCCTTTCCATTGACCAACACCAGCTGCAGGCATTGCAGTTTTGGGTGTATCTCATAGATTTGCTGAGCATACTTCTCAGATGTAATGGTTTCACCAGGATTCAGAAAGCTATAGTGGATCAGACCAACAATAGACCACCAAACAGTGACCATGACCTTCTTTTGGTGCAAGTTTGACTTTGGGAAGTGCTTTGGAGCTCCCTCTTGGTCCAGTCATTGAGCTGATGATCACTGGCTGTCATATAAAATCCACTTTTCCTCACACGTCACAATCCAAAAAATGGTTCATTGTTGTGTAGAATAGGAAAAGACTACACCTCAAAATGACGATTTTTTAAATTTTCAGTCAGCTCATGAGGCACCCACTTGTGGAGCTTTTTCATCTTTCCAATTTGCTTCAAATGCCAAATGACCATAGAAAGGTTGACACTAAGTTCTTCAGCAACTTCTCATGTAGTTATAAAAGGATGAGCTTCGACCACTGCTCTCAATTGGTTGCTATCAACTTCCGAAGGCTGGCCATTAAGCTCCTCATCTTCAAGGTTCTCATCTCCTTCGCAGAACTTCTTGAACCATCACTGCACTGTATGTTCATTAGCAGTTCCTGGGCCAAATGCGTTGCTGACGTGCACAGTTGTCTCTGCTCTTTACGTCCCATTTTGAACTCAAATAAGAAAACTGCTCAGATTTGCTTTTTGTCTAACATCATTTCCACACTCTAAATATAAAATAAACAGCAAGTAGTAAGTCATTAGCAAAAACAAAAAAGCAAGAAATGTACATTAAAATGATGTATAACATAACCACATCTATTTAAGAATGTATTTCAATATCAAACAGCAAATTTCAGCAATGCAAAAACAGCAATTATGTTTGCACCAACCTAATAAATGTCGTTTCAATAAACGGTACTAGAACAACCAGCTAAGCATTTGGACCAAAAAAAAAAAAGCCAGGCACGGTAGCTCACAATTGTAATCCCAGCACTTTGGGAGGTCGAGTAAGGCAGATCATGAGGTAAGGAGTTCAAGACCAGCCTGGCCAACACAGTGAAACCCCATCTCTACTAAAACCACAAAAATTAGCTGGGTGTGGTAGCAGGTGCCTGTAATCCCAGCTACTTGGGAGGCTGAGGCAGGAGAATCACTTGAACCCTGGAGGTGGAAGTTGCAGTGAGTCGAGATCGCACCACTGCACTCCAGCCTCAGTGAAAGAGCTAGACACCATCTCAAAAAAAAAAAAAAAATTAACCTCAACCCTAACACCTAACAGCACAGACAAAAAATTAACTCCAAATGAATCACAAACTTAAAACTATTTTAATAACTATAATAGAAAATATGGAGGAAAAATCTGTTACCTTAAGGTAGGCAACAGATTCTTAGTATACAAAAACCATGAACTATAAAAATATTGACAAACTGTACATCATCAAACTTAAAGTCTGCTCCCCAAAAGAGGCAATTAAGAAAATAGAATGGCAAACTATAGCCTGAGAGAAAATATTCACATTAAATATATTATTATTACTATATATAAATATTTTTTGAGACAGGGTCTCACTCTATTGCCTAGGTCAGAGTGCAGTAGTGCAATCTTGGCTCACTGAAGCTTCAACCTTCCAGGCTCAGGGATCCTCCTGTCTCAGTCTCCCAACTAGCTGGGACCACAGGTGCATGCCACCACGCCCAGCTAATTTGTTTTGTTTTGTTTTGTTTTGTTTGAGATGGAGTCTCGCTCTGTTGCCAGGCTAGAGTGCAATGGCACAATCTCCACTCGCTGCAACCTCTGCCTCCCGGGTTCAAGCGATTCTCCTGCCTCAGCCTCCTGAGTAGCTGGGATTACAGGAACACGCCACTACACCAAGCTAATTTTTGTATTTTTACTAGAGACGGGTTTTCACCATGTTGGCCAGGTTGGTCTCTATCTCCTGACATCGTGATCTGCCTGCCTTGGCCTCCTGAAGTGCTAGGATTACAGGCATGAGCCATGGCGCCCGGCCGCCCAGCTAATTTTTATATTTTTTTGTAGAGACACGTTTTTGCTATGTTGCCCAGGCTGGTCTCAAACTCCTGGGCTCAAGTGATCCATCCACCTTGGCCTCCCAAAGTACTAGGATTACAGGCATAAGCCACCAATTCTGGCCCACAGGACACACATTGGACAAGGGAGTTGTATCTACAAATATATAAAGAATACTTACAACACAATTATAAGACAAAAAACAAACCAAGTAAAAAAAAAAACAGTCAACATGTCCACTAAGCATAGGAAAAATTGTTCAACATCATTATTGTTAAAGAAATACAATGAGCTGCCACCAATATACCAATTTACATGGCCAAAGTGAAAAGACAGATAATAGCAAGTGCCAGTCAGGATATGGAACAAGGAGAATTGTCACACTGTGGTGGCAATATAAAATGATACACATACTTTGGAACAGTTTGGTAGTTTCTAGAAAAGTTAAACATATACTCACTGATTCAGACAACTCACTCCTGTGTATTAAGTCAAGTTAAATAAAAACATATGTCTATACAAAGACTTACATACAAAGGTTAATAGCAGCTTTATTTACTATAATCAAAACCTAGAAGCAATTAAATCTCCATCAACAGGCAAATGAATTAACAAAAGTGGGTTTGTCCATACAATGGAATTCTATTCCACATATACACAAAAAGAGTCAATAACATATGAAATAACAAGGATGAATCTAAAAATAATTATGCTGAGTTTAAAAAGAAAGACCGGCCGGGCACGGTGGCTCAAGCCTGTAATCCCAGCACTTTGGGAGGCCGAGACGGGAGGATCACGAGGTCAGGAGATCGAGACCATCCTGGCTAACACGGTGAAACCCCGTCTCTACTAAAAAAATACAAAAAAAAAAACTAGCCGGGCGAGGTGGCGGGCGCCTGTAGTCCCAGCTACTCGGGAGGCTGAGGCAGGAGAATGGCATAAACCCGGGAGGCGGAGCTTGCAGTGAGCTGAGATCCGGCCACTGCACTCCAGCCTGGGCGACAGAGTGAGACTCCGTCTCAAAAAAAAAAAAAAAAAAAAAAAAAGCAAGACCAAAATAATGCATAATAATGTATAATTCCATTAATACAAAATTTTAGGACATGCAAATGAGCCTACAGCGACAGAAAGCAGACCGTGCGATCACACTGGGAAAGGGGTAGAGGGAGGGTAAATGGCAAAGACCATAAGGAAGCTCCTGGAGGTGAAAGAAGCGTTCAACACCATGGCTGTAGTAATGGTTTCACAGGTGGATACGTATGTCAAAACTCATAAAATTGAATACTTTGAATATTAGAAATTTGTTATATCAAGTATGCCTCAATAAGTCATTTTTTTAAAGAGGTATGTAATCTAGTAGAAAAAAATTGAGCCTAGTACACAATGACAATTTCAAATTACAGGTGATGACTGAATAACATGAGGGTTAGGGGTGCAGACCTCCTGCACATACAAAAATCCACATATAACTTTTGATGCCCCCAAAAAAGTAAACACTAATAACATACTGTTGACTGAAACCCATGCTGAAAATATAGTCAATTACACGTTTTGTACATTATATATATTAAATACTGTAGTCTTGCAATAAAGCAAATGTTATGAAGCAAATCATAAGAGAAAATATATTTACTATTCATCAAGTGGAAGTGGATCATCGTAATAGTCTTCCTCCTCCTCTTCACCTTGAGTAGACTGAGGAGAAGGAGGAAGAGGAGAGGCTGGTCTTGCTATCTCAGGGGAAGGGGAGGTAGGAGAGGCGGCATACTCGGCATAACTTTATGAAAATACTTTGTAATTTTTCTCTGCTTTTGCTTTTTCATTTGTCTAAAAATGTTTCTATATGAGTTCAATCCTTCTTTCACTGTTTGTGTTAGTTTTACTACCAGTATCACAGAAGGGTCCATGTCATAAAATAAGTCAACAGCAGTCTTTAATAATCAGAATCCTTCTGCCACACTCTGATGTGATCCTGTTTTCTGGCATTGCTTCTTCTACGTCTTCTTCCTCATCCTCTGGCACTGATTCGGAAGCATTTATCTGCATCAAGTCATTTTCTGTTAATTCCTTGGGTGTAGTGTCTATTCACTCTTGGATTCCTCTAAGATCCGCACCTTAAAACCCTTCACCCGCCCCCCCCTCCCCACTCCACCTTTCATGTCAAATCCACAATCTCTTTCATGATTTCCTTGGTTGCCTCTTTCATAAATCCTGTGAAGTCATGCACAACATCCAGACAAAGTTTTCTCCAGCAAAAAGTTTGGGCTTGATGGCTTTCACAGCTTTTTATATGACAACAATGCATCTTCAGTGGTGTAATCTTTCCAGTGTCAATGATCCTTTCCATATAGCACTGTGGCTAATGAGCCTGAAAGGTCCTTACAATACCCTGAGCTAGAGGCTGAATTAGACTTGTTGGGTTTGGGGAGAAGCAGGCCACTTCGACGCCTTCGATGTTAAACATGTGTTCTGGGTGGCAGGGGCACTGTCCATGTCAAAAGAACTTTAGAAGACAGTCTCTTACTGGCAAGGCACTTCTGGACTTTAGGGACAAAGCATCAATGGAATCAATCCATAAAAAGGGTTCTCATGGTCCAGGCCTTCTTGTTGTACAACCAGAAGACTGGCAGCCGGTGTGTATCATTTTCCTTCAAGGCTAGGAGATGAGCAGCCTCACAGATAAGTGCAGATCATAAACCTGACTGCCTTTGCACAGAACAACAGACAGAGTTAGCCTATTCCTCACTGTCTTAACTCCTCATGCTTGCTTCTTTTCCTTACTAAGAAATGTTCCCTGTGGCTTTTCTTCCCCCCAGAATAAGGCACTTGTGTCTGCATTAAAAACCTGTTCAGCAGATATCCTTTCTCTTCAATGATTTTCTTAACGGTGTCTTGGAACTCATCTGCTGCCTCTTGGTTGGCAGAAGCAGCTTCCCCTTCACATTTTGTATTCACATTTTAAAGCCAAATCTCTTCCTAAAATTATCAAACCCTTCTTGGTTGGCAATACATTATCCAGCTTCATATCCCTCCACCTTCCTTTTGCTTCAAGTTGCCATATAAAAACTTCACTCTTCCCATAGACAGTCATATTCGAGCCTATGGGAATGCCTTTCTTATAGCAATCCTCCACGCACATAAAAGCTGCATCTTCATTATGAAATGAAAGGTGTTTCACAAAAAGTGCAAGATTTTCAAACCTGCTGGTGTAGATGCAGCAAGTGCTTCATGAATTTCATTTTATTTTCTTTTACAATGGTCCTTACATGGGATTCATTTATCTTGAAATGACAGGAAACTACATCTGGAGACCTCAAGCTACCAAACATTATCAAGTAATTCAACTTTTTCTTGTAATGTCTTGACTTTTCTCTGCTTCTTGGGAGGACCTCCAGCATTACTAGTAGCACTTTGTATGGATTCCATGGTGTTATTCAAGGTTTATGGTTTGCACTAAACATGATGAAAAATACGCCAGAACCATAAGCGATGACTTTTTACTGCCATATGCAATTTACTGGAGAGAGAACTGATCATACGGCGGTGATCAGCATCGCACGGTATTTTAAGCAGATACTCGCAACACTTGAGCTCACTCCAATAGCAACAGTAGGTGGCTCTGAAACTATACAGTAGTACAGTATGTATTACAGTGAAGCTTAATGTGGTTATGATTTCATGCTGTGTCTTTACTGTTTATGTACATTTCTCTCTGCTTTGAATGGCACCATGTATGGTCTCTGTGTCAGTTTTGATAAATGTTAACTTTTATAATAGATTTCTGTATATTTTATAATAGCAAATGATGAAACATACTAGTATCTCTCTATATTTTATGTATTCATGACATTTCTTTTTCTTTCTTTGGTATTTCTAGGCTATATGGTTTGTCTGAAAGCTTTTTCAAATTGTCACAAATCTTCAAATAATTTTAGAATATATTTATTGAAAAAAAAATCCAGGATAAATGGACCTGCATAGTTCAAACCAGTGTTGTTCAAGGGTCAACTGTAAAATCAAAATAGGTAACTGCCACAAGAGGATACTAATAGTGTTGGGAGAGCTCTAGGATGCAGGAAGGCTTTATGAAGAATGAGGTATCTAATCTTGGCCATCCAGATTACAAAGATGTTACACAGGAATGAAAGGAAATGGGCGGAAGCATGTCACATCCAGGGAAGGCAGGAATTACATCAGGCTTCCACCAGAAGAGCAAGTGACTGCAGCATGACAGCTGAAGTCAAAGTAAACAGAGGTTTGTTCATTCCTTCCTATTTCTTTAGTCCACTTTTGTATGGTTCTAATCTGTACCATTACGCTGCATTAGAAACCTACAAATTATGATTCTGATCTTCCTATTAAAGTCGCACAGAATCCCCACTTTTGCAACAATAACCATAAAGTAAGGAAAGAATCAGATAGTCAAGTTCAAATACCAGGTCTACCTCTTACCTGAGGTAAGTTAGTTAACCTCTCAAAGCTTTAGTTTCCTCATTTGTAAACTGATAACAATAATAGAACCTATTATGCATAATTGTTATCAGGTATAAATGAGATAATGCTTAATGCAATGCCAGGCTCTCAAAAAAGAATATTACTATCCTGTTATATGGGAATAAACAAAGAACATGAGACAAAATGTAATTAATGAAATATGAGACATAAGTTTTCCTGCATCCTAAGCTTCAGCACTGACCCTACCTAACTTCCAGTTTTGTTTTCTGTTAAGAATAGAGCTCCTGGTCAGGCACAGTGGCTCATACCTATAATCTCAGCACTCTGGGAGACCGAGGGCAGATCACGAGGTCAGCAGTTTGAGACCAGCCTGGCCAATATGGTGAAACCTCGTCTCTTTTAAAAACACAATAATTAGCCAGGTGTGGTGGCAGGCGCCTGTAATCCCATTACTCGGGAAGCTGAGGCAGGAGAAGCGCTTGAACCCGGAAGGCAGAGGTTGTAGTGAGCTGAGACCACGCCATTGTACTCCAGCCTGGTGACAGAGTGAGATTCCATCTCAAAAAAAAAAAAAAAAAAGCTCCTGAAATCTAAGTTTATACCTATATCTATTTGGAAGGTGTAACTTTCCTGTAACACAATGATTGGCAAAATACGGCCTGAAGGCCAAATCTAGCCTTCTACCTATTTTGTAAATAAAGTTTTACTAGAACACAGACAGCCTGGTTTGTTTACATATGGCTGTTTTCATGTTGTTAACAGTAGAGTCAAGCAATTGTAACAGAAACCTTGTATCCCACAAAGTCTAAAACATTTACTATCTAGCCCTTTAATCTGAGCAAACCTATGTATATCCATCAATATTTATTCTACACCTATTACTCATGCAGCAATTAGATATCATGGGAAGGAAAATGAGAGCACACAATCTGGTACCTGCTCTTGGCAAACTGCGCAACTAATAATAGAATAAGTAAACTACAAAGATAAATGGGACCTTAAAAATGAGAAAACTGTGCTGGGTGCAGTGGCTCACACCTTTAACTCCAGCACTTTGGGAGGCCAAGGTGAGAGATCACTTGAGGTCAGGAGTTCAAGACCAGCCTGGGCAACATAGCAAGGCCCTGTCTCTACAAAAAATAAAAACAGAAAATTAGCTGGGAATGGTGTCATACGCCTACAGTCCCAGGTACTTGGGAGGCTGAGGCAGGAGGATCACTTGAGCCCTGGACTTCGAGGTTATAGTAAGCTATGATTGCACCACTGTACCCAAGTCTGGGCAACAGAGAAAGACCTTACCTCTAAAAGAAAAAAATAAAAAATTTTTAAAAAACAGAAAAAAAAAAAAGAAAATTGTAATCCAGAGAGACTGAATAGTTTACCTAATGTTTAGTACATTATACATCACAATAGTTACATATATATAATTATATATAAACAATTTTTAAGATGTAGACGTTTATTGTGACAGACTGCTAGTTTCTCCTAAAACCTGCTTTTCATTTTTCCACAGTAATAGAGTTTTGGCTGAGCAAAAGACACCCAGACGCAGACTCTACTTTCCCATCTAGCTTGTAGCTAGGCATGACAAACTAATTCCTAGAAAAAGGAAGGTAAGCTAAAGTGAGGTACGCAACTTCTGACTCACTCACTTATTTTAAAATTGCTTGCTTGGGCTTCCTTTCTTCTCCTATTATGGGTTTCCAACATGGCAGAAACTCAGTTTTAGCAATTCAAATGGAGTGGCACATCAGGATGGGTGTGTGTATCTTTGAATGACTTCATGAGGCTGACTTGCCCTCCTAGCAGCATGGACCAGACAGTTACATGAGAGATAAATAAATGTCTCTCTTATTTGTCCCACTGGATTTATACATCTTTGTTACAGCAGGTTATCCTATACCCTAGTGCATGTGTCTGAGTGAGCAGGGCACACCTTTTCAATATGACTTTCCATCTCTAAGCTAGCCAATGGTAACAGCTTAACATGTATACCTGCCCAGGCATTTTCCTATGTATCTCTTTTATACTAGACCATATCCACAACCATATGGAAAATCCTGAGCATTTCTGTTCCTGATTCAACAGATGCTATATATCTAAATTTTATAAAAGCTAATCTCAATTTATCAAAACTACCTCAAAACATTTAGAGAACTTTCACAAATTCAAATTAATCCTATTCCTTTAGATACATGAATATTCCATAGAAAAAGTTACATATATCAGAATCGATCATATCGTTCACTACATACATATAGATACCTTATAGATCGCTTTATGTACACACACACACACACGCAGATCTTCTATAGCACATGCCCATGAGAAACACACAGCTATTTCATGCTTCTCCTGTGGGTAATGATTTACTTGGTCCATATACAATAACTGATGTTTCGGAGGGCTTTAGTACGTTTTTTTTTTTGTTTTTTTTTTTTTTAATGAGAAACATAGCAGAAGGCATCTGAAATTTCTAATGACATCAATATACCTAAGAAATCATTGAAAAAATGTGGTGTTGCTTTTGGATAGATGAAAATGAAGAGCAATTGAAGGCAATATGCTAGTATGCTTAGAAAGAACAATTAGGTAGGCAAAAACATAAAAAGCTCTTTGAAAGAGATCAGGCTAAATAAAACATGGGAAATTAATCCCTTGATCATGTTTCACAAAGAGACAAACTAGAGTGCTTTTGAGAAAGAAAAGAAGTATTACTTGCCAGAAAGGTTCACCTGCATAGGAAATGACAGCTTTGGTGTTTCAGGAAGAGGAAAGCATTTGAGACTTACACAGATTTTCCTGACTGGGAAGGAAAACAGAAAGATGAGAAGGACCCAAAGATGAGTAGCTAAGGTTATGGTAACATTAGGGAGGAATTAAGCTCACACCTGTAATCCCAGCCCTTTGGGAGGCTGAGGCAGGAGGACTGCTTGAGGCCAGGAGTTTGTGACCAGCCTGGACAACGTAGTAAGACCCTACCTCTACAAAAAATTTAAAAATTAGCTGGGTAGGGTGGCACACCTGTAGTCCCAGCTACTCAGGAGTCAGAGGCAGGGGGATCACTTGAATCCAGGAGTTCAAGGCTGCGGTGAGCTATAATAGTGCCACTGCACTCCAGCCTAGGCAACACAGAGAGGCCCTATCTCTGGTTACAAAAGAGAGAGAGAGAGACAGAGAGAGATTTCACTGTGGTAAAAAGCAAATGATTACCACCAGGTATTCCTGTGGAGAGGAATGAAAGGAAAACACCATGGTCTGAGTATGAGCAAAGGAGAGAATGGTGCTGAGTGCAGGGAAAAGGCCAAAAGGCATTCAGGGTGTGATAGCCCATGCACAGATTTCACATTCCCATCAGAGCAACTAGAATGGGAAGCAGGGCAGGTATAACTAGATTTACGCAATCCAGAATCACTTAGGCTGTTATACGGAAAAGGGACTGGGGAAGGGCAAGAGGGAAGATTGAAAAATTCCTCAGGGGACAATTGCAGAGATATGCTGAAAAATGGCAAGGCTGAGGTCCACAGCTAGGACACTGACAATACAGATGGGAGAAGTAGCTGGACTTGAGGGATATTCAGGAGGCAGGCAGGGACTGATGGCAAGAATGGGGAGATGGTGGCTCATGCCTGTAAGTGCAACATTTTGGGAGACAAGGCAGGTGGATCACTTGAGGTCAGGAGTTCAAGACCAGCCTAGGCAACATGGCAAAATCCCATCTCTACAATAAATACAAAAAATTAGCTGGGTGTGCTGGTGTGTGCCTGTAGTCCCAGCTACCAGGGAGGTTGAGGTGGGAGGATCAGCTGAACCCTGGAAGTCAAGGCTGCAGTGAACCCTGGGCCCACCACTGCATTCCAGCCTGGGTGACAGAGTGAGACCCTGTCTCAAAACAACAACAACAACTACAAAGAATGGGGAGATGAGCACATCACCCAAAGTTGTGGCTCTGCAACATGAGAGAAGTTGCCATTTGCAGAGAAGAAACAGGTTGAGAGAAAAATAGCAGATTCATGGATAAGTTAAATTTGCAATGCCTGTGAGATGATGTCTGAATGATGAAGGCTCAGAAAAGCAGGCAGATTCGATGGTATACATCAGAAAACAGATGCTTCTAGTTATGGGGGGAACATCCCCCATATGTGAAGGAATCCAAAACAGGGTGAGACAGAGAAATGTGAAATAAAACCAGCAATATGCAAATCATTCATATATTACAATAAATCAAGTTCTGGAAAAAATAAGACTCTAAGGGAGGGACTGAAAGGGATGAAAGTTATTAGACCAAGGTATATCAACAATTTAATTTACCAAAAAAGTTGATCTTAAGTACAAGTTAATAATTCAGAATATTTCAATTTACAAGTGTTTTTGCAAAACAGTAGGTAAGGTAGCAGGAGTCTCAGGATTTTTGAACTTCCTTCCCCTCGTTAAGTAGAAATAGTACAGTTCATTTTGGGAGGCCGAGGCGGGTGGATCACTTGAGGTCAGGAGTTGAGCCTCGCCTGACCAACATGGTGAAACCCAGTCTCTACTAAAAATACAAAAATTAGCTGGGTGTTGTGGCTGGCGCACCCCTGTAGTCCCAGCTACTTGGGAGGCTGAGGCAGGAGAATTGCTTGAACCTGGGAGGCAGGGGCTGCAGTGAGCCAAGACTGTGCCACAGCACTCCAGCCTGGGTGACAGAGTGAGACTCCATGTCAAAATAAAAAGAAAAAAGAAAGAAAGAAGTAATACTGTTCAAATATATACTTAATATTTCATATTTAACTTTACTGGCTTTCAGGTTACAGCCTATTGCTGGTATAAATTTTTTAGCTCCCTGTGTGGCCAATGTTAAAATAGTTGGAACCAAACTCTGTCATCACTAAAATACAATATAGCTTTCAGAAATAGTTAATGATAATTTGAACGAAAAAGAGATTATTTTCTGATGCCCCAAATTTGTGACTGATAATATTCAGAAAGTTAACATGCTTGCAGTTTCACAGGATAAATGACATGTTGTATTTGTCCTCCGTATCCAAAGCTGAAAAATAGGTGTCGATTTGAGAAAAATGTAACTCAAAGGAATTGAAAGCAAATATTAATTTACATTTTGGATATCAAAGAACAGAGCCATCAAGCACATAAATGAAGCATGGAATTTTTAAAAATCTTTCTACTTGAATAGTAAATACAGCATAAAAATACAGACTTTCATCTCACTAAATGATGTTTTAAGAATAAAATAAGGCCGGGCGCGGTGGCTCAAGCCTGTAATCCCAGCACTTTGGGAGGCCGAGACGGGCGGATCATGAGGTCAGGAGATCGAGACCATGCTGGCTAACACGTTGAAACGCCGTCTCTACTAAAAAATACAAAAAACTAGCCGGGCAAGGTGGCGGGCGCCTGTAGTCCCAGCTACTCGGGAGGCTGAGACAGGAGAATGGCGGGAACCCAGGAGGCGGAGCTTGCAGTGAGCTGAGATCCGGCCACTGCACTCCAGCCTGGGCGGCAGAGCGAGACTCCATCTCAAAAAAAAAAAAAAAAAGAATAAAATAAAAACACAAAACCATTTTCTCTTTAATGTTTTCTAAATAAAATACTATATATGACTATGCAAAACTAAAACGTTATCTTTTTTTCCTTCCTAAAGCCAATATGGTGAGATAATGGCTCACGGCAGACAACAAACATCTATGCCTCAACTAACTGTTCCCAAAACTACTGTCCATTAATTAATCCTAAAGCCAAAAGAGGGTAATAATCAGAAAATTATTTTATATCTAAGAGCTCAAAAGATCAGATAGATGGGAAGAATCACTGAAGCACTAAACAGTATCACACAGATCTGAAAGTTACCATTTTGCTTTCAGTTTCTTTCTTTCACATCCCAGGAAAGACCACACTATTTGAACAGATCCTTGTTTAAATAGTACGGGGACAGTAGAGGTATTCTTTGAGAGTTAGTTTACAACTTCAAGGATATTATTAATCACATACTCGTAAAAATTATGACTGGGAGGTGTGGACTGGGAGTCATGGATGACCTCTGGCAGAGTTCACCAGGTCCCATCTGTACGGGAAATCACGACCAGGCCACAGAGAAGAGGCCCCTAGGAGTGGCCTTCCCCTGACTGCCTGCTGGTTCCAAAACACTGCCCAGACATCAGCTAGACATGCTGCCAGGATCAAACAGAGGCCAAAAGCACTCTTATTTCATGAGGATTTCGAAATTCACTTTAACCGAATTACATTTTTGCTTCGAAGTTTCTCTATCTTAACAAAAGTTCACAATCAGCACAGAAAAAAATATTCATATTTGAATAATTAAGCAGTTACCAAACAAGACAGTGTTTGTAAGACATTGTCTTACCTTTTCTGCCCTTTATAAAGCAAGTTTTTAAACCTGCCTATCCTTCAGAATTAGCCAGAGAAGTAGTATCTAAGTTCAAAATCCCAAGTGCATCTCTGTTTTTATTCTTTTTTTTTTTTTATTTTTTATTTTTTATTTTTTTGAGACAGAGTCTGGCTCTGTCGCCCAGGCTGGAGTGCAGTGGCCGGATCTCAGCTCACTGCAAGCTCCGCCTCCCGGGTTCACGCCATTCTCCTGCCTCAGCCTCCCGAATAGCTGGGACTACAGGCGCCCGCCACCTCGCCCGGCTAGTTTTTTTTTTGTATTTTTTAGTAGAGACGGGGTTTCACTGTGTTAGCCAAGATGGTCTCGATCTCCTGACCTCGTGATCCGCCCGTCTCGGCCTCCCAAAGTGCTGGGATTACAGGCTTGAGCCACCGCGCCCGGCCTATTCTTTAACTATTAGTGAAGAGTGGGGGTACTTGCTCTTCCCTATTTTTTAAATTTTTTATTTTGAAATAATTTCAAAATGTAAAAAACAGTAAACAGAATTACTATATATGCAGGTTCTACAAATAACATCTTATCACATTTATTTGCTTTGTCACTATTTTTTTCTATTTATACACAGATACATAATTTTCTTTCTGAAACATATGAAGGTAAGTTGCAGACAAGATGTCATTTTACTTCTAAATATGTCAGTGTACATCTCCTAAAAGCAAAGTATATCTCTTCTATAATCACAGTACAAGGATCAAAATCAGACAAGCCTAACAATGCTGACATTGCTATCACGTAATCTACAGACCTTATTCAAATCTTACCAATTGTCCCACTTCTGACCCTTAATACAAAAGAAAAACATTTTTCTGCTGGTCCAGGATCTAAACCAGGACCACACGCTGCATTTAGTTGTCATATGTCTTTAGTTTCCTTTGATCTACGTAAGTTGCTCAACTCTTGTGTTTCCTGACCTTGACATGTTTGAAGAGAAGAAGCCATTTATTTTGTAGATTGTCTTTCAATTTGGTTTGTCTGATATTTCCTCATGATTATATTCAGGTTGTACATTTTTGGCAAGAATATCACAGAAATGACTGTTGCGAGAGGAGCATCTTTTGTTATTCATAACAAGCTCCTTTCAATCACACCTGAGTTTATGCTAATGAGACGACTCTTGGAGGATGGGAGCAGATGGCCAGAGGATCCAACCATGTGATTAAGGAGTTGGAACTTTCAGCCCCACGCCCACCCTCCAAAGGGGAGAGGGACTGAAGAATGACTTGGTAACTAATGGCAGACTGACAGGATCGATCATGCCTACCTATTCAGGCCTTATAAAAACCCAAGGACAAGGCTCAGAGGACTTGTGGGTTGGTGAACACATGGAAGTTTTGAAGGGTGGGGCATCTGGAGAGGGCACGGAAGCTCTGCACCCCTCCCCAAAACCTTGCCCTATGCATCTCCTCCATTGGGTTACTCTCAAGCTGTATCCTTTATGATAAACCGATAATAGTAAGCAAAGAGTTTCCATGAGTTCTGAGAGTGATATTGCAAATTATCACCTACAACCCTCATCCTTGGAATCACTTCACAAGTGCCTTTACTGAACCAATGTTGACACTCTCTATCTAGAATGTGCCACATTCTACAAATCAACTGCAGTGAACTCTCCCGAAAATTAATGAAATGAAATATGAAAGAGGGCAAGACAATAAAGAGACATAATCAAAGACACTGTGTAACTTTGGGCCACAGATGGGATTAAAAAACAGTAAAAAAAAAAAAAAGACTCTGAGGGACAAACTTAAATATGGACAAGACATGAGATGAAACTGGTAGGTTGCTGTCAATTCTCCTTGGAGTGTAATGATGGTATTGTACTTTTTTGCAGGAATGAAATGGCCATTAAAAAAATTATGACACAGAGAAAAATCTGACCTAAACAACTTTATCTTGCTTTTAACCTCCAAGCTGCCCCTGTTCATTGCTGGGTGTAGGCCATGCTAACTATAAGACAATTTAATTTATACTTTAACTATAAAACAATGATAATAGCCCCTTCCCAAAACAAACCCCCTCCTTGCCTGGGGAACAGACCGCATTTGTAAAACTAACATTAGAAATTACGGCTCAGGAGTCACGCAGCCAGACCAGTAAACTGGCTCAACTAGTTCTGTGATCTTACCCAGTAACTGAAGGTAGCAAGAAGACCCTGCCTCAAGCACCTATAATTTCATCCCCAAACCAACCAGTCAGCATTCCCCACTTCCTGGCCCCCTGCCCACCAAATTATTCTTTAAAAACCCTAGCCTCCAAATTTTGGGGGAAATTTATTTGAGTAATAAAACTTCAGTCTCCCATTTAGCCAGCCCTGTGTTTATTAAACTCTTTATTGCAATAATGCTGTCTCAATAAACTGACTTTTATCTGTGCAGTACACAAGAAAAATCCAGTTACAGGACCATGGTCTTCCCCTTAAGAAGCCTGGTAAAGTATTCAGGAGTGATGTACCATGATGTTTGCAACCTTCTTTCAAATGGATCAGGAGAAAAACAGAGGAGAGAACGGAGGGAGGAAAGGAAAGAGGAAGGGTGAGAAAGGAGGAGGAAAAGGCAAAGAAAGGGAGAAGTAGAAAAACAAAGCAAATATCAAAAAAGTTAATTAAATAATAATCTAGGTGAAGATTATACAGGCATGCACAGCACTATTCATTCAACTTTTCTATAGGTTTGAAAATACCTAAAATTAAAAAGTCTAAGAGAAATGTGTCAAGAAAAACCCCTCTTTGATAAATCCTTTGACCTTAAAAAAAGAAATCATTGTGATATGTAGATGTCCACACCTTTCTCTGTGCTCATCCAACACAATTTAAAATATTTTAGGATGAGAAGATGGTTCAAGTGATATGAGAATGTCACTTGACTGCAAATTGCTTTTCTACTTTAACAATCCATACGGACAGGTCTTTAAGTCACAGCTACGTGGTATTTTACAGTAATAATGCATTGTAATTTACTCAGTCATTCATCCATTTAGTGGACACTGTGGCTGATCAGCATTTCGGCTACTACAAACAATGTTGTTGTAAATGTCATGGTGAACAAGCTCATAATTCAGTTTTTTAACTCTATAGGAAAGATTTACAAAAGATGAACAGCTGAGTTAGAGGGCATGTACTTTTATTTTAACATCTAACACCAGATTATTTTCCCAAAATACTATAACAAGTGATACTGCAAAGATGCTTGAGTGTGTCCATCCCCTTTAGGTCACCTACACAGGACATTACCAGTCTTTTTAAAAATGCTGCCACTCTGAGGATCATTTGAAGGCAGAACAAAGTGAGGTACTCTTGACAAGAGATACAGAGACACCTATGAGTCCTAAAGCAGTACTCTTTACTTTCAAAGGACCAAGAGAAGTAAGAAAAGAAAGATATGCTAGCCTCTTTCTTAAACTCCCACTACACTTTTTCAATCCCCTATTGTGGCACCTATGAAGCTACATTAATATTATACTTATCTTTTCATATGTTTTTCACACCAAGTATATTAGTAACTCCTTGAAATCAGGGATAGTATCACTCGTTCACTCATTCATTCATCCAACAAACATTTATTAATCATCTAGCGTGTGTCAGACACTGCTAAGCACCAGTAATACCCATGCAAACAAGATAAAGATCATCAGTGTCCTCATGTGCCTAATATTCTTAAAGGATAACCCAACATTTCACAGTTAAGTACACAATTAATACTTTAATTTTACAGTGATGGTAAATGTTCTGCAGAAGTATTTGAACAGGGTGCAATGAAAGCATATAACTTCAGCACACAGTATTAGAAATTACCTAAAATGGTCTTTCAATATTGTTTATCTTTGGTTTAGTAAATTTCATATGACTAATGGATTGATAATGTGATTTATAACACATAATTTTTATTTTTATTTTTTTGGAGACAGAGTCTTACACTGTTGCCCAGGCTGGAGTGCAATAGCGTGATCTCAGCTCACTGCAACCCCCACCTCCTGGGTTCAAGCGATTCTCCTGCCTCAGCCTCCTGAGTAGCTGGGACTACAAGCGCCCACCACCATGCCTGGCTAATTTTTGTATTTTTACTAGAGACAGGGTTCCGTCATGTTGGCCAGGCTGGTCTTGAGCTCCTGACCTCAAGTGATCTGCCCTCCTCAGCCTCCCAAAGTGCTGAGATTACAGGCGTGAACCACCACGCCTGGCCTTGATTTTTAAATATATGGTTTTATAAGTGTGAGGAGAGAGGAATATCAAGGATGAGAACTAAAGTTATTGAACAACATAAGCCAGTGTGGTGCCAAGCCCTTTATATACTTAACCTCAGTTAATCCTCACCAGTAATTTATACGGCAGAGACTATCACTCCATTTTTCAAATGTGGAGTATGAGATTCAGAGAGACAAAGTCATTTGACAAAAATCACATAATTTTTTTTCTTTAATTTTTTGTTGTTGTTGAGATGGACTCTCACTCTGTCGCCTAGGCTGGAGTGCAGTGGTACAATCTAGGCTCACTGCAACCTCCGCCTCCCGGATTCAAGCAATTTTCTGCCTCAGCCTCCCGAGTAGCTGGGATTACAGACACACACCACCACACCTGGCTAATTTTTGTATTTTTAGTAGAGATAGGGTTTCACCATCTTCGCCAGGCTGGTCTCGAACTCCTGACCTCACGATCCACCTGCCTCAGCCTCCCAAAGTGCTAGGATTACAGGTGTGAGCCACTGTGCCTGGCCATCAGGGACAGGGGCTATGAACCCAGCTTTGTCTGGTTTCTGTCTACTACATCACAGTAATTCAAAGGCAAAATTTCAGACTAAGCCTAGAAAAATCCACCTATACAACGAAACACATTTTTTCCATGTGACATGTATAAAGTTAGGAGAATAACGGCAAGCCTATTTTGTACTTTAGTCACTTAAAAACTAGTAACTGGTGAACCTATATATATAAAGTATAGTAAGCAAATTAGTGGAATAATGTCCATTTAAGTATAAAACATGACAGGGTATTTATGTAAATATGAAAGAATACTCCTTTCAGAAGCCAGATGGAGTAGATAAATAACTTCTAGTTTGGACCAAAACTAATCTAATATTTTGACAAACTGCCCAGATGCCACGCCACGCCACTATGTCGTATTATATCAGAGTTTAACAGAGATGTGTTCTGACAAAATATTCTTACTCAGACTCTCAAATTCATGGATTTACTGTTCAAGCACATTAGAGTACAACTTAAATTAACCAAAATCCAGTATTTCAATTACCACAATAAAAATGCAGAGACAAAAAGGAAGAAAATTCCCATAGAATGTGCTTACAAATACTTTAATGTCCTCTAGGAATAATCTTCCCAAGTAACTTATTTATGTCTATCTAAACTCACATATATAGATAAACATAGATAAACTCACATAAACTGAACGTGTGTTCCAAATACGCACTAAAGACCTCTCCACAGCAATATTACTTCTGTAAGAAAAAAGACGCCCTCCTCAAGGCCTATGTAACCATCATGAACTGGTTATACAGATAAATACGTATGTTGGGTATATAGAGAAAATATGCATTTGCTTAAAACAGTGAAAACAGCAAAGTTACGAAGTCAGAAAATACTCCATAATCAAGGCTTAAAAAAAAAAAACAGTAGAAAATGAGCTAGAAAGAATGTGAAGGGGATTTTTCCAGTTTTTAGATGCTGTGGATATTAATGTTGCTGATTTTCTTTTAAGTTATACCTAGGCTCACTTGAAAGCTTATTATTTTTCAATTTTCATTTTTTGTTTTTTTGAGGTGAAGTCTGGCTCTGTCACCCAGGCTGGAGTGCAATGGCACAATCTTGGCTCACTGCAACCTCTGCCTCCTGGGTTCAAGTGCTTCTCCTGTCTCACCCTCCTGAGTAGCTGGGAATACAGGCATGCGCCACCACACCCAGCTAATTTTTTTGTATTTTTGTAGAGATGGGGTTGCTCCATGTTGACCAGGCTGGTCTCGAACCTGAAGTGATCCACCCGCCTCAGCCTCCCAAAGTGCTGGGATTACAGGTGTAAGCCACCGTGCCCAGCCAAAATCTTATTATTTTTCTTTAGTTCACAAGGATGAATCACTAGCACACAAGATTAATTAGAATCTCCATCACTTGTTAGTTAACAAATGGAAAGAAAAAAGGGTAATGCTAAAAGGGAAGAGGGGAGGCTGAGGAAGGAGAATTGCTTTAACCCGGGAGATGGAGGCTGCAGTGAGCCGAGATTGCACCACTGCACTCCAGCCTGGGCAACAGAGTGAGACTCCATCTCAAAAAAAGGGGTTGGGGGGGGGGGGGGTTGGCGGTGGGGGATGGGAAGGAAGACAGCCTCTTGATCTAACAGGGAAAAACTCAAAGAGAAAAGGCAAGGGCAAGTGTGGATTACATGATGTAATTCAATATTATTAGATAAAAATAAGCAGGGTAGATGTGAAAATACAGTCACTAATTACCCTGGGTACTACTGTACAGTTGTACAAATGGTTCACTGCACAAAGGTACTCAGTCAGGGAGGTAAAGCAAAGGCCTGACATGCTCCTTTGCTTAGCTGGGCTTCCTGTCTCGGAGAAGGATGTGCCCTGAAAATAAAGCACTTTTGCTTTTTCACACAAAGCTTCAGTCCATTTCCTGGGTACCTAAAAGTTGTCTACTGCAAAAAGAGGACTTTCAAAACCTTCATAAAAGTTCCATTTGGTCCTGAAGGGGACTGTGCAGTCTTATTCCACTACTATTATACCACTTCAGCCTCCAAATCTAGCCTACCAGCCTACTGCTACATCCAGAGAGCCACTAGAAAAGGACAAAACTATACAGAAGCCAGTCTTCCCTATGGAATGCTCTCTGACCACACTATTCTTTCACAATTCAGTGTGAACTTACGCTTTAAGTCTGGTGTTAAAGCCTGTTATTCTGAAGATGAAGATTTACGTTGCACTAAAGTAAGCGTTTCATTATTAATGGAAAGCTGCTAAAATATAGAATGTAATTTAATTCCTTAAGGGGTCTAAGCGTAACTGTACTTTGATTATTTCAATGTAATGGCTGCTTCTAATTCATTTATCACTATACATGCTAAAGGCTGGTAGTCTCGCATTTTGTCAGGCATTAGAACTATCATATATGAACAGGAGGTAACAAAACTGCACTTCCTAGAAGACAGTCTGTAATGTGTTCTAATCACAGAAGCAAAGAGCTATTCCCTCTTTCCCCAAATTAGTCAAATGTAGGTCATTACACTTTCTATCACCATACATTTTCAAGTTTTCTACTTTAAAACAACAACAGCAACAAACACTCCATACACAATAATCTAGCAAAACTGCTTTCAAACTGCACTGGTCAGTGGTTCTTTACTTTGAAGGCTCTCATTTCACACACAATACATAATTGTACCCACAAAATATTAGATGCTCACCTAGGAAAGATCATACATTGTAAGTTTAATAACTTAAGAAGTAGATGTAAAGTACAGGACTGCCAAGGAAAATGAAACCCCTATACTTAGTATGGTGGCTGGATGGATGGAAGCTTTTCTTATTTCTCTTTAAGCATACAGTGAGCAAATGTGCCCTGCCATATTCTCATTAGTAAACCGAGGCTGTTCTCTGGAACTGGACGCCATATATAATAACCAAAGAGTGCAAATCTTTGTTTTTACCTCGAATAACATAGTTATCCAGTGCATCTGCCATTCTCTCCAGTGCCTCAGTTCTATCAGAGCCATATGTGATTAGCTAAAAACAAGCAAACAAAAAACTCAATATATATATATATATATATTTAGAACAATGTTAAATGATTCATTTTAGTAAAAATTAAAATATTTCATAACAGATATCTAAATATATCTTGAAATTTTATGATAGTTCAGTTTTTAATATGTCAATTATGATTTTTTAAGTATATACATATTAGAATCAAGCTATTTCAGACTTTTCTCCATTTCATTATCATAGTAAAGAGTGATTTTACAAAAACAAAAATGTAACAAAAGTATAGAAAAAATTTAAAAGGAGATACAGCTAAATGTGAATATTTGAGATAGGATTTGAACATCTAGGGTAGTGGTGAGGATTAGATAAGACATTTTTTCCCTATTTTTCTGTGGTTTCCAAGTTTGATACCCTGAATAGCTAACAGTTTCTTTCTTTACTTTTTATTTTTTATTTTTGAGATGGAGTCTTGCTCTGTTGCCCAGGCTGGAGGGCAGCGGCGCAATCTCGGCTCACTGCAACCTCCACCTCCCAGGTTCAAGTGATCCTCTCGCCTCAGCCTCTTGAGAAGCTGGGATTTCAGGCATGTGTAGCCACGCCCAGCCAATTTTTTTGTATTTTTAGTAGAGATAGGGTTTTGCCATGTTGGCCTGGCTGGTCTCATACTCCTGACCTCAGGTGATCCACCCAACTCAGCCTCCCAAAGTGCTGGGATTACAGGCATGAGCCACTGCGTCCAGCCCTTAACGCTTTCATAACTAACAAAAAAAGTAAAGTCTCAAAAATAAAAGTATAAAGAAAGAAGACGACTACCTTAGAAATCATTCGCAGTGTTACACATAATATATACAGAAGCAAACGGTACTTTTTCAGAAATCAAAAAAACAGAAAAGTCTTACCATTCTACATGATTTAGTGCCTACTTATCCATATCTCTACAATTTAGCAATGAAATAAGACCTTAACTATTCATTAAAGATTTTTCTGACAGTTATTTTGGTCAATCTATAGATTGTCTTTATTTTAGTAGGTTTTACTAGCTCTTCAATATCAAGCAAATTTGAAAATTAATTTGTAGGCCATTTTTCTGAAGAGAAAAACATTCATCTAAAAATTGAATATTTAAAAATCAACCTACAATATTTTTACATGGTTTTATTTTTAAATTAAATGGTGGTTCTCTAATAAACAAAAGACCTAAACTTTATTTTAATACTACTAATAACTCAGGCCAGGCACGGTGGTTCATGCTTGTAATCCCAGCATTTTGGGAGGCCGAGGTGGGTGGATTGCTTGAGCTCAGGAATTCAAGACCAGCCTGGGCAACATGATGAAACCCCATTTCTACAAAAGATATTAAAAAAATAGCCCGGCATGGTAGTACACGCCTGTAGTCCCAGCTACTTGGGTGGCTGAGGCGGGTGGACTGCTTGAGCCTGGGAGGTCGAGGCTGCACTGAGCCAAGACAGTGATACTGTACTCCAGCCTGGGTGAAAAAGTGAGACTCTATTATCAAAAAAAAAAAAAAAAAAAGCACTAAAACCTTAACTGAAAAAAGAAAGATAAAAAATGGTTTGTTTACTGCAAGTACAACATTAAAAAGGGCACTTGGGGAAAAGCCATCTTGAGAAACAGGGTTCAATAAAGAAATCATTCCTCAATACAGATGTATCACTTCAGAGAATACAGATTTTCAAAATAAAAAATCCACAATCTGGCCGGGCGCGGTGGCTCACGCCTGTAATTCCAGCACTTTGGGAGGCCGAGGCAGGCAGATCACGAGGTCAGGAGATGGAGACCATCCTGGCTAACAAGGTGAAACCCCGTCTCTACTAAAAGTAAAAAAATTAGCTGGGCTTGGTGGCACAAGCCTATAGTCCCAGCTACTCGGGAGGCTGAGGCAGGAGAATCGCTTGAACCCGGGGCGGGGGACGGAGCTTGCGTTGAGCTGAGATCGTGCCACTACACTCCAGCCTGGGGGACAGAGTGAGACTCCATCTCAAAAAAATAATAATAAAATAAAAATAAAATCCACAATCTTAATTGTTACAGCATTTTAGCTTAATTGTTTAGCATTTTAGGTTTTAAGCATTTAAAGATGCAAAAATTCAAGGTTAAAGATCCAAAAATTCAATTCATTTATTCTGGAAAGTCAAACTTCAAAAAGACAGGTGGGCAAAACGAATCTTATACTCTTACATCAAATCTACTTACATAATTGGTAATTTGTAAAAACTGAACAGAAAAGATCAAAAAATACTCTAACAAACACTGCCTATCAGTCCAACTCTTGCCATTCATTCATACTTTCATGTCAGGTAATTTCTGCCAATGGCCAAAAAAAAAACCTTAATTCCTTCTCATTGCGATGAGTTAGGGTGGCACCAATAATATAATAACAGTTTATTATTACTACCATTCATGCATGTGTGTGTGATGGTGGTGATATGACTTAGTTGGGGAGGAGGAGTACTGCAAACTAACATAATGCTGAACTTTCTCTCAAGAGAAAAAACTGCTCTGCTTTCGCATTACATCAGTGCATAATTAGTTGTTTATAGCATATGATGCAGATAAAGGCCCAGTTCCAGACTTTTTAAAATCACTGATTTTTCAGAAGAAATCAAATAATCCATTAAGAAATTAAACTAACTTTTGAAATCATAGGATCATAATAAATGCTAATATCACTTCCTGGTTGGATGCCACTGTCAACTCGGACCTGGGAGAAAAAAAGAAAAAAAGAAAAGTAATTCATATTGTGCAGATTTTTTTTGTAATCACAAATTTCATTTCCATGGAGAAAATGGATAGAGAATTTCAGTCTCAAATAACATTTTAAGTTCTGGAAAATAGGCAAACCACCTAAAATCTTGATCCTTTAATACGCAATGCAACACATTTTTTGGTCTGCCACTGAATGAAGAAACTAAGAAATAGCAAAAATAAAAATAAAAAATGAAGACTTCCTACATCACTATGCCAGGATGCTGTGGCTCTCTGACGGTGTCTTCCAGCTGAAGCATGGCATGGACGATGCCCTTGCTAACTGCACTCCCCACCGGACCCTTCTAGGCCCGCCAGTGAGGCCCCTAGTCAAGCCTGCTCCTCAGCTCCATAGGAACATGGGCCTGAGCCTTTCATGTCTGTAACACTTTCCTTTTTTGCCTCACCCTCTCCACTGTAAAACACTATTTTTCTGTTACTGTTGGTCCCCTGAGGCTTTAATGTTTACACAGCTTTTCCTATGGCTTTGCTTTGTAAAGCCCCAATTAGAGTTCTGATTTTGTGATTTTCATGGGGTGTGGGGTAGGGGGATAGCACAAGTTCAAAATATTCTTTTGAAGAGGCTGATTGCTGTTAACCAGCCAACGAGTGAGTTAGTACATCGCTGATTCTTGTTTTCATTTCCCAGTTTGACACCAGCAGCAAGGCACGGAGGTTAGCCATGCAAAACTTTAAAAATGAGCAGTTACTGAGGACAGAATATTTATTAAATTATTTGAAAGAAGTTTTGGAATCTGAAGTATTTAAAAGCTAATCAAAATACTTCAGACCGTCAGGCACATCCTAGGGGTCTTGAGGACGGAGGAACTGAATCAAAGCTGCTGGAACAGCAGGACTTTGATGCCCAACATTGTAAAGGGGTGGGAAGAGAAGAGCGGAAGCTCACGTAGCCTTCCACCTGTGGGAAGAAGCCTTCCCAATAAACAGCAGCTCATCTGTCTGCAGCAAGGCAGAAAAAGGTCAACACAGCGGCTGTTAGGCCTTTAATATTTTAATTTAGGCAATTATCAAGGGACCACATGTAGAACCTCTTGTCTAGGATATCCACATGAGGGTATAATGATGGCTTTATTATACGGTGACATCAGAAGACAAGCTATAGTTTCATTTTCTTAAAATTCACACTACTATTATTCTCTTTGTAAGGCTGTAAAAGGAGCGCTGTGACATACCGGAGGGGCTTTTATTTCTGTATTTGCAAGCACAAACAAAAACACAGATATCTGTACTCGTATTCACATTCATATACAAAAATCTGAATTTTAAACAAAAATCATTCAGCACACTTACGAAATATACTTGGCTTTCTATTTTCTGAAAACATATTTCAGGACATAAACTGATGTTCTATGAAATTCACAGTGTTGACAAAAACTAGAAAAAAATTAATGGAGCAGCTTTAAAAGCAATAAAATCACAATCTACCTTTTCCCCACATTAAATAGCCCCAAAATGGCAACTAGTAATCAGGTTACATAACAGAAAAGATAGCTGTGAGTTTTCATTTTCTTAATTTTAATACCAAAAAGTGAAAGAGCTAATTTGACCACTATGTCATCTTTAAAACCATAGCATGCTTGCTAACGCTGTGTTTAAAAATAAGACTGATACAAGTTCTAAAACTTCTGACTTTAACTACATGCTATCATTTGCTACATAAACTGCTACAAAGCTAGGAGGAACTTAGATGTTCAACCCACAAATAAAATAACGTAGACAATAAAGAGTATTTATTACATTCTCCTATAGTTCCTTACTTAAAACTTCTGTTGCCTTGAATACTATCATCCTATAAGGTGTTACCTAGAGCTCTTAAATGTAATTGTCTTTGTTATTTACTAATATTATGATCACAGAAGTTATGTCATCTTAACTTTAAAATACACAGGATAAAATCAAGATATATATAATCAACATGTATCTTTGTAGAAGCAAATCAGTATTTTCAATTAAAAACTGCACCGCAGTATGAAAACTCTGATTTATAATTTACTATTTATGCTGTTTTTTCCAAGTAATAATCAGCTATATTTTTATTTCTTAATAACCAATGTGAAGTCAGATCAAGTCTCCATTCCTCCATGAAAGGCTATACAAATTTGCACTGAAAGCTTTAAGAAAAAAGTCAAATGAAATCAGAACCAAATTTCTGAGCAGAACAAAATTGTGGTCTGAAAATAACAAATTTACAAAAGATGATGATCAAAAATAAAAAAGGAAATCTTCACCTCTGCCATATTAATAAATGTCAGGCTTAATGAAGCATGTGAAAAGTACAAACCATAAGTTAGCTCTTAAGTATGCAGTTTCGTGACCAAAAATGGTAAGAGCCAAAAATTGTTTTCTAAGGTAAACTGACTGCTCTAGTTTTAATAAGGCAAGGAAGAAAAACAAACAGTAACAACCACAACAAAACACCCAAGCACCTCTGTATGAGATTCTCAAACCATTGCTCAGAAACCTCTCGCATAATTAAAATTTCTGTCCTCAGTACCACAGTGGACGCTGTGAAACTATCAGACGTCTCCCACCCTTCATTCTCAATTCACCTCTCCCCCTAAGCACAACTCCCAGCCCACCATGTCTACCTGACAAGTGACAGCCCAATCTGATTAAATGCTTCCAAGGGAGGGGACTCGTGGGCCTCCATGACAGGCCAAAAGTGATCACCATGGAGATACATAATTACAGCTGTCAACGCATCTACTGTCCTGCTGACATCAATTTGATTGCTCCCAGCAATAATGATAGACAAAGCTTAGTGTGCACTCTCCTGCACCCAATCACTTTATCTATTCCTTGGTCCATTTAGCTGACATGCAACATTCACACAAGCAAATAACAGCAGTAAGCAGAACATTTAAGGCATTTTAATTGTTTTTTCTTTCTATGGATGGCTCACAACTGCAAATGTTATTACATAAAACTCCTGCTGCAGCATTAATTGAAGAAAGATTTGGTGGGACGAAGACTGTAGGGGGTATAGTTTGTCCATTATCACTTGCACTTTCAACAGGTCTCACGTTTGAAAATTGCAAATTGCAAAAACTTGCAAGGGCAAAATGTTTGACATCTTGTTAGCTATTACAACATGGTGAAAACTTCTAACGACTAGAGTAATCATTCTGAATTCTTATTTAATACTTATTTTGTTTGATTAAAGAAGTATTTAGATATGTCCCTACGATACTTGTTTGCTCATCTGCTATTTAACGTCACATAATGCCTGTTAAATCTTTACAATTTTTTTTCTGCCTTCTGGCTTTGAACACAGCATGGAGTCTCCAAGCCTAGAAAGGGTCAAGTCCCTTTAGAAAGCACATGGGCAAAAACAATTTAAAAAGTGAAATAAATCATATATCCAATAACATCTTCAGATTTAGAATTCTTCCTGTAATCTTTCACCATCTTCATGCCAGTAATCAAAAATTTGAATATTCACAGATGGTACAGCCTTGTCATCTACTAGCTAACATAATGTCATATATATATGCGCTTATTACCTTGATTAAGAAAAAGGGTATGTCCTTGTTCTTTTTTTGCAACAAAAACTATTTTTAAAATAGCTATTAAATATAGAAGAGCTATGGAATAAAATGGACAGTGGTCACTTTTCTTCAACTGATATAAATGATATGCACTCCTTAAAGTCCATGAGGTTTAATAGACTGAGACACACTTCGTTTGCCTTAATCAATTCAATTTCCTTAAATTTCAATTAAGGAACAGATTTTGTGCTTGAATTTCTTGACAAGTGACTACATAGCAGGGTTGGATTAGATTTATTGAAAAGATTAAATTGTAATACAAAACATCATTTCTCATTCTTAGGATTCACAGTCTTTTTTACTATAATTTTCAAAAGAATTGGGAACACTGTAAGCTATCATTTATACCATCAGACGTCTCCAGGCTTCCCCTGTCCAGTGGCTTCTGACTTTCTTGAATACCGCAAAATACTGAAAAAAATTTGTTTTCAACACAAAAACCATGATTCCCACGAATTTCACTTGTCCTTCAATTTACACCCTTGGGTGTTGACATGCTTTAACATAAAAGCATGACATAAATCACGAGTGTAACCCCTCAGCTGGTATTACAGCTTAATGACTTACACCAGGTAGATGTAATGGTTCTTGGTACTGAGACAATCTCCCAATAGATGGTAAACCAAAAGACTTGTAGGGGTCCTGAAAGTTCAAAGGAAAGGAAGCACAGTCTTTGAAATATAAATCAGCACAAGTAAGGTTAAATATTTACACAATGAAGAACCATTTATAGGTCTATTTTCGACATATGGTATTTACCAAATCACAGATTTCAGAATATTATTGTCTTTTACTCTAGACAACTTAGAATGTACTTAAAAATCAAACAGAACTGTAAGCAGAATTTAGCCTGACCTTGTTCATACTTTATTGAAATTGGTAAAATTCCAACATTTTATAAAACTTCTTAGAATGCCTTGGGCAAAAAATAAAATAACCTAGGCCCTACATCAAAACATACTCAAGTTTAGAACAACAAATGTGGTACACTGAAGATATTTGTTTTTCTTACTTCTCAAACAGCTCACATATGGTAAAACTTGAGAATTTGGGTTCTTCAAATAAAGACCTGAAAAAAAAAACTTTGCACATGCTACTAGATATGTACTTCATTTGTAAATATCTTAGATCATCAGAATAAATAGGTTCAATGTCATAAGAATGAAAGCAATACTACTTAAAATATGAAAAAAGCAAGAGCAATACAGTCATGCCAAAACATATTTTTGAACTCCTTGAAAAATATTTCAAACCAGCTTTCAGTATTCTTAAACATAGACATTGATTTATTTTTAATCTTGACAGACATTTTTGCTGTCAAAAAGTAAAAATAGTACAAATGTTACCTTGCATTCTGTTTTAGTCATTTGAAAAAAGCATTTAAAAGTACTGAACTGAGAGTTTATGAGTAAAACCCATAATTAAAATTATAAATTAAGAGTACAAGTTTTACTTAAAGCTTTACAATTTAAATTTTGATTGTTATTTTCATATAATAATAAAGGAGAAAATTATACAAAAAACAATGTTGGGAAAAATTTTAAGTATCCGATCAACAACTAATGTGTACCCAAGGTGGGCATTTAAAAAAAAAAACCATGGAAATAAATGTTACTTCTTAGTGTTGTTTGAAAATAAACAAAGAAAATGCAAACAAAACAAAAACCATGGTCCATTCAAGCTCAAGAATATTTAACTAATGCTTTGTTGCCTCTTAAAGGATTGGTAGCTATTTTCCCATCTACGAATACATGACAATTAACTAAACCCAATTATTTAAAACTATCTGGAATTAGGTCAAAATTATCTAATTTTTTTCTGGTTTAATTATGGATTACACAATCCAATAGCTGGCAACGTTATAAAACCCTAACTTTACCTCATTGTTTGGCTATACCAGGTCTTATGACTCTGGACACAACCACCACCCTTCCTCCCAACACTATTCATTTTTACCTCAGCATAAACCCGACATTCAACTGCCCAGCCGTTGATGGGAATATCAGCTTGTTTGTGTCTGAGAGGGTAGCCCTTAGCAACACGGATCATTTCTTGGACTAGGTCCAGGCCAGTAATGCATTCTGTGACAGGATGCTCAACCTGCAAAGCCAAGGTCTGCCAGTCAGTAGGTGTAGAAAAAGATAAATAAATAGAAACAAGAAAAATCACAAAAGTTTTTGGGTAAAATGAAGTTAATTAGATGTAACATTTAAACATACTTGAGTAAAACGCTTGAGCTAGGGGAATAACATGAAAGAATGAACACAATACACAAATCATAAAAAAAAACTAATGCCTAAAAGTATTTGTAAACTATCTGTATTATTTTTCTCAATTTTGATTTATTTGTGGTCCAACAATATTTAAGAATTTTAGTTTTGAAACTAATTCTTAACCAAAAAATTATACATTTATTTCACTGCAATCTTCGATGTGGCTGATAATCAACCTATTCTGCTGCACTTAACATGGCATCTAGAGGGGCAGCTTACGATTTTCCAAAGCACTAGTCCACCCTAAGTCTCACCCACTTGCATGCTTTCACTAACCCGTCCTGACAAGCAGCCAGATTAGTGTAATCTTGCATCAAGGCAGCGTAGCAGAAGGGAGCAGATGGATCCTTCAGGTTGCTTTCCCTCCACACTGACTTGGGTAATGCTTAGCAGGCACAATTGCAAAACGGAGCCAGTGTGATCGCTCTGCTCTCTCAGCAAACTGCTGATAACTACTTGGGCTGATGCTGTCATACAAGTACCTGGCCTTCTGCACTAACACAAGAGATATGTATGTACAAAAACATGTGCTGACTTATAGATACACAAACAGGGATACATGTCAACATAAACTTGGTGGATCACTTAGAAATTCTTAACCTTGAGTTAAGAATTTAAGAATTGGCCGGGCGCGGTGGCTCAAGCCTGTTATCCTAGCACTTTGGAAGGCCGAGACGGGTGGATCACGAGGTCAGGCGATCGAGACCATCCTGGTCTACACGGTGAAACCCCCTCTCTACTAAAAAATACAAAAAACTAGCTGGGCGAGGTGGCGGACGCCTGTAGTCCCAGCTACTCGGGAGGCTGAGGCAGGAGAATGGCGGGAACCCGGGAGGCGGAGCTTGCAGTGAGCCGAGATCGCGCCACTGCACTCCAGCCTGGGCGACAGAGCTAGACTCCGTCTCAAAAAAAAAAAAAAAAAAAAAAAAGAATTTAAGAATTAAGAATTTAATTCCACTTAAGTCACTGGAAAAGTGTGAATTATCTACCTTTCATCTAAAACCTTGAATACGTTCTAAGAATTTAAACAAAACTTTGGCCACATGTGCTGCTTTGATGCCATTTTTTCTTATAAAAACTAAGTATCTTCTAAATGCACTTCACAATAGTTTCTTTATCATGACATGTCATATTTCATACACTCTGACACAGGAAAAGGTCAGTGAACAAACAAATTATCTTCCCATCTTCAACTACACTAATTGAAGGATAGGACTTAGTCATTATAATAATCTTGAAGCTTATTATAAGCAGACAATGCCATAGTCTTAAAAAAAAGCTTTGTAAAAATAAACAGATGGCATCCATAATTAGCTTTGTGTGTGTTATGAGTTTGTTTACAGTTTCAACAACATTTTAAGACATTTTGACATAATTTTAATGACAAATTATCACTAAAATAAGCATCTACCCTTCATAAAATAAATGTGACACTAAATAAAGATCTTATTAGGAGTTTAAAATATACATTTTTGAAAACAAATTATGATTTTGTAAGAACCAAGACTTTATAAGATAAATATAATAAGAAAGTAACTAGCAAAAAAAAAGAAACCCTCTATTATTACTAGAAACCAATTTCATGTGAGAAAACATCTCAGCACTTGACTCAAGAGGTGAACCTGGATGGGTGTGGTGCTTCACGCCTGTCATCCCAGCACTTTGAGAGGTCAAGACGGGAGAATCACTTGAGGTCAGGAGTTTGAGACCAGCCTGGTCAACATGATGAAACCCCATCTCTACTAAAAATAAAAAAATTTAGCCAGGTGTGGTGGCACACGCCTGTAATCCCAGCTACTCAGGAGGCAGAGGCACGAGAATTGCTGGAACATGGGAGAAGGTTGCAGTGAGCCGAGATTGCACCACTGTACTTCAGTCTGGGTGACAGAGCGATACTCCATCTCAAAAAAAAAAAAAAAGAAAAGAAAAGAAAAAAAAGAGGTGAACCTACTATGTGCCAAGTGCTTTACATCAATACTATTCACACATCCCTGATAGACGAAAAGACAATTTTAAGAGTTAAGTGAACCATTCAGTTTCCTTTTTCTATGACCAGTGCCCATATAAGCACATACATATACAAGGCAAATAAATATATATTGAATGAATGAACAACAAATACAGATTCACACCTATCGTAAGCAGTTGAAACGGAGCTGGAACTTATCTCACTGCAGAGATGACGTTATCTTCCTGATCTTCCTGACAGAAATGTATATGAAAGAAATGTATGCATAAAAGTATATGCAATAGCTATACAATTATGTATACACGTCTTTTTAAAAGCATATTACTATCAAGGTTTCAAGATCCAAATTTGAAGATGGATCTGTAACTGTGTAGGAAAAAATAGGTACATCAGATCCACTTTGAATGGGATCCAAAAGTAGACCCACTGTGTTCTAAACTTAGTCATATAACAGATCCATAGCATTTTACAATCTAAATTAGGGAGCTACAAGTAATTCAAATTAGAAGCAACTAAGCAGATAACTAAAATAAGCTGCTAAAGGTAAAATCCTTACTAACAGAAATTTTAAAAAACATTTACCTTTTGACAAGTACTGCATAAGTCCACAAAATAGTCTAACTTGCTTGAATTTTCCAGGTAAAAGAAATCAACTTCTTTAAAGTAAAACTTAAAATTTTAAACATTTTCGAAAGAAATCCTTCTAATACATAGGATTCCAAAGCTACTCCACAAGATATGAAACCTTTCCTTTAGACTGTGTTATTACCAGAAATCTTATAAGTACAACATTGCTTAAATAATCACAAATATCCCTCTATTCCCAAATGCTTTGCAACGGTTTCTCTCTGTAAGTTAAGCTCAATACTTAAGTGATAGGACAGGGTTATATGAAGGAACAAAAGGATGGACGGTAGGAAGGAGGAAGGAAGGAAGGAAGGAAGGGAGGAAGGGAGGAAGGGAGGAAGGGAGGAAGGGAGGAAGGGAGGAAGGGAGGAAGGGAGGAAGGGAGGAAGGAAGGAAGGAAGGAAGGAAGGGAGGGAGGAAGGGAGGAAGGGAGGGAAGGACGGATGGAAGGAAGGGAGGGAAAAGATGGTTAACTTGACCAAAAGGTTATAAAAATAAAAAAACAAAAAAGTCAAAAATTGGTGTCTGGTAAACCAACAAGTTCATCTTGTCCCACTTAGAAGAAAAATGTAACTACAGAAGTCTGATGCTAATAAGCATCTGTTGTGAGGGCTATAATGTGGGGGGAAAAGGTTTCTGTGTCACTTCTATTTGGGAAACACCGGGTTAATCTCAGTTCAACAGATTGTTTAGGAAAGACTCTTGTCATTAGCATGCCCATATGTCCTGTGACTCTCCTAGAGAAGGGCCTTGTGCAGCACTTCCTCCTCCTTTTGCAAAGTACCTTTATGAGTTGCCAAGTCCATGGAACACACTTTTGGAAACAATGCCTTAAAAACATTCAAAATACAAAATGGAATTCCCTTATTGTTACTCCATCCTCAACACACAAATATTTTAGAACCTGGTTTCATATGTTTTTCCTACCCGACAGCAATGCGCTCATTCTAAAAAGCACACAAATCAGGGATCCACCAGAGAGCACTGTTTTGCATTGTTAACATATTAGCATATGAATATATAAATCTTGGGATTTAGTGAGTAACAGTAAGCCTGAACCCCCCCACCAAAAAAAAAAAAAATCACATTCACAAAAAAGGAGTAAGCCCTACCAAGTCATAATACCTGAGTCCTCAAAGACAAATTTCTCAAGGGAGTGCCACACTGCAGAGTCTAACAGTTGTTGATAAATTCATTTGTATTGGTTACATCCCTAGCTCACCATGAGTCTTTTGTTCTAACAGGTACAAAAAATTATCAAATGCCATATTATAGGACATAATCATGCCTCATAATATCCCATGCCATAATCATCCTCATGGACTAGAATAAATATGTCTAGTTCCATACACCTACGCTAGATGGTAACAATCGGCTGGCTTTTTATAGATCTACTTGCTATTTTAATTTAGTTTTGTGTTCTTAATCACCATCAAGCTGTCACTATTAGCATTGTGTCCAAACCTCTTACCACTCCCTCTTGCTCATCTGTTGCTTCAAATTTATTTCCCAAAATATAACTAAGCTTGTCAAATGCAACTGTGAGGTAAATTAGGTTATGCTTCATCTCTGAGTGCTGAATGTATCTCATTTCGGTAGCAGAATAAGCTTAGAAAAACTAAATCTCCTTGGCACTGTGCTGTTACCTACGTCATGATTCTAAAAATTATAACAAACTCTGACACTGCCATTGTCATCTTTAGCCTATTCCTCATTAAATACAAACTAGGAAGTATGCTAAAGCTAGTGAGTGAAAGTATGCTGGGCTATTTACAGAGTCTCAAAGTGTCTCCCTATAAGATACTTTATCAAGGACAAATGGAAAAATAGAAAGTCTACAGTGTAGAAACGCCAGAGACACCTCCTTAACCAAGCCAACGCCACCAATAATGGGATAAAGAGACACTTCATGCTACCAACATGGTGCCCACAGACGGACAGTGTCAGTTCTGCAGTACTCCTGCCCAGAATGCAAAGACTGAATCTAGTACATGAGAAAAGAGGCAAACCTAAAATGAGTGACGTTTTATGAAATAAGTGGTTTATGCTCTTAAAAAATGTTAAGATCACAACTGACCAAAAGACTAAGGATTATTCCAGATGGAGAGAGAAGAAAGGGATATAACAACTAAATGCAACGCAGGATGCTGAGCCAGATTTTTTTTTTCTTTTACCACAAAAGGCATTAATGAGGCAACTGGGGAAATTTGAATATAGTCCCTAAATTGGACAACAGTAATACTTTAATGTTCAAATCTTGATTTTGATTATGGTGCTATAGTTAAACCAGAAAATGTACTTGTTTTTAGGAAGTACAGACATATTTAGGAGTAAAGGGGCACCAGGCCTGCAACTTACTCTGAAATGTTTCCAGTAAATACAGATATAGTTAGAAAGATAAAGCAAATGTGGTAAATATGAGCAAAGTGTATTCAGAAATTACCTGTAATATTTTTACAACTTTTCTGTGAGTCTGAAACCATTTCAAAATTTAAAGTTAAGAAAAATATGGCAGGGTACGGTGGCTCACCCCTATAATCCCAGAACTGGGAGGACAACCCAGGTGGGTATCCTAGGAGTTTGACAGCAGACTGGGTAACACGGCAAAACTTTGTCTCCATTAAAAAAAAAATAATACAAAAAAATTCAGCCAGGCATGGTGACGCAAGCCTGTAGTCCCCGCTAATTGGGAGGCTGAGGTGGGAGAATCACCTGAGCCCGGGAAGTCGAGGCTGTAGTGAGGCAAAATCGAACCACTGCACGCCAGTCTGGGAGATGGGACTGAGACCCTGCCTCAAAAAAATAAAAAATAAAAAAGTTAATAGAAATAAAAATAGTGTCCCTAGAAAGACTTGTTTTTCATATTACAAAACATCATTAAAAATAAAGACATCTGACTTGATCAACATTCTTGTCAGAATCCTCCCATTATGTTAAATAAAAACAGTTATACAATAGCAGATAGTTTGTGCGATATGTTTCCTCTGACCTAAACTTTTAAATGTTTTACTGTGATGTTTACCCGATAATTCCTGAAACTTTCAAGATCAGTAACTGAGTAACAGGAAAGTCATCCTGAAGGGGAGCAAGATTCAAGGAAATTTTAATTATATACCTGAGTTGACTTGAAATGAAAAATTAAAACTGAGGAAAGTCAGTTTTAAGGGAAAAGGAGAAAAGTCACAACATGTAAAAAGAATTGAGAAGGATGCGCTGTGTGTTAACTTGCCCACTGTGAGGAGAAGGCTGATGAGAAGTATTAAAAATTCCTTCGGCCAGGCATGGTGGCTCAAGCCTGTAATCCCAGCACTTTGGGAGGCCGAGACGGGCGGACCACGAGGTCAGGAGATCGAGACCATCCTGGCTAACACGGTGAAACCCCATCTCTACTAAAAAAATACAAAAAACTAGCCGGGCGTGGTGGTGGGCGCCTGTAGTCCCAGCTACTCGGGAGGCTGAGGCAGGAGAATGGCCTAAACCCGGGAGACAGAGCTTGCAGTGAGCTGAGATCCGGCCACTGCACTCCAGCCTGGGTGACAGAGCGAGACTCCGTCTCAAAAAAAAAAAAAAAAAAAAATTCCTTCAACAGTGGGATATTTGCAGTTAGAATTGTTTGGCAGCGGGTAAGTAGTGGCCCAGCTGCTTAGTCAAAGCAGAAACTGCCCCTAAAAGCGTAAGGCCCACCATAGATAAGTATAACCAATATCAGTGTGGCACTTTGAAATTTACAAAATCCTTCCACGCACGCACAAACTTCTTCAATACATCACTGTCATGTAGTAGAGAAGGCATAGGAGATTGCTCTCAAGATACGGTGTGGTGAGAGAATGGTGAAATATTTTGTTATCAAAATAATGTTCTTTTAAATTAACAAAATTTTAAGTGACATTTTTATTCAATATATCCCATCTAAACTGACAGATATTACAAAGACTTTTTTTTTTTTTTTTGAAAGCTATCTTTTGTAAGCAGAACTTGCTGGATTCAACTTAGCAAAGTAGTTTAGTGTGATTATCCATTGAAACATGAGGAAACTGTCCCATTACATAAATTCAGTTTTATAAGTGTTTGGCATAATAGGCCTCTGTCTTTGTAGTTTGTTGCTGTTCCAGCCTGAAAGGATGGTCAATGCCATTATTTTTGGTTCTGCTCTGTCTGTTCAGAAAGATTCTGCTCTTTCTGTTCACAGAACGGAATCTAGCATGTACCTACTAAAATTCTGAAGCTCTACCTCCTGAGAATACAGGATTTCAAAATAAAGATCTAAAGTTATTAGATTTTGATCCACAGCACTCAAGGATAAAAAGCATGTTGGGAAATAGGCCCTAACACATCACTCCTATAAACTCACCTTGGAAATAATGGTTATATTCAAGAGTGA